>NC_089399.1:0-1200000 GCF_003171515.1 Pyrenophora tritici-repentis | reverse complement strand
CAGCATCGCATTGGATCCCACCACAGGAGATGAGAGTGACAAAGGCAGCGAACGCGGACGCAAGCGAAGACTACTACCAGCGCTGCGTACTGATAGCCCCAGGGGTGGCAAACATTCTAGACGAGGCTCCCGACTGCGGACACATGACGATTCTGATAGTTCCGATTCAGAGCCTGATACGAGGAAACGCAAGATCCGTGTTATAACTGACCCCGAGCACAACACCGGCCCACTCGCTCTGCTCCTCGAACAACAAGCCAAACAATACCAAGACAAATCTCCCGCCTTCATCTCACCCGATACACCAAACAAGTGGGGCCGCGACGAAGACATCACATCCGACGGCAAACCTTCTCGAGATTCACTAGAAGTCCCACGTCCCACGAATGGTTTCGCGTATATCAAAGACCATGCCAACTTCAAGAAACCGCCGAAGCCGCGGCCAAAGTCTAGTCTAACTATTGACAACATTGAGCCCCGATCGTCCCTCGACAATCAGGACAGTACAGCTCCAAGTACCCCACATGCCAAACAGTTTGGACATGTTGGTAGTGATCTTTCGTCACCTGCAAGTCGGTCAGGTTCGCAGACAAGAAAGTCGAAGCGAAGCAAATTCAACAACATCTTTCATTCGCACGAACATAGCGAAGAGCACAAGCATGAGCTGCGCCCAGATACGGCCGAAACAGACAAGAAAGGCAGGTCACGGCAAACCAGTGAAGAGACATCTGACGAGAAACACATCGGGACAGCAATACTAGCAGCTCCTGGTGCAGTAATGAACCTACTCGGTCACCGTAAGAACGATAGTGTCAGCAGCTTGCCTAGCCCTGAGAAGTTGCGTCGAAGAGAGACCCAAGAGCCACATTCAGCTGTTACGCGATTCTTCAAGGGTGTCAAGAACGAGGGTACGAAAGTCGGTGACATCATCTTCAGACGAGATCGGGCAGACGACTCCGACTCTGACACCATGTCGGATCGCAATTCCGTGGAATTTGACGATGATGTTGCTACGAAAGCGAAAAGTGTCAAACGACCAACGATTAATCGCATCTCTACTACAGATACAGAAGGTAGCGTAACCTCTCTGCATAAAGACCGCAATCATCTTGATCTGCCTTCGTTCCGTCCTATTCATTCAATTGATGACGAGAATTCGGACCAAGAGCACCACATTTCGCGCCAGACCCGAGAGCGAAAGGACAGTCGATCGCCTCGTCTCGACCGGCTCCTGCCGCCACGCATGGATCTTGGTACCATTTCAGGCAACTCGTCTCAGGCATCACTTAGTTCCATTCACAGCAACAGTCAAGATCGAATGAACCAAGTTCTCGCTCGGCCTGGTGTTACCGGCGAGAGCCTCCCACCTACTGGACTTCGGAACGCACAGGCAGCGAGCAGGCAGCGCAGTGGCTCTCGACCAGGACCCACCGGAAGGCATTGGAGTATTACCGATAATGGTGACCATGATGGTGACCGCAAAAACAACGCGAATATGGTTACACAATCAGATATTGCCCGTGTTCGCGCACTATTCCTCTGCTCTGGCGTCAAGGCAAAAGAAATCGTCCGTCGTGCACAAGCCCAGCGAAACCCGCCCGAATTCCTTTTACGCGCTGCTGCTACATCGAAGATACAGCTCTATCCCGTTTCCACCAAGGAAGAGCATGTGCTGGCTGCACGTATATTGGTCAAAGATCTTGAGTCATCTACAAGAGCTTTGCAGTCGACTCTTGAATCCTTCCGCGACAAAGCCATTCAACAACTCACAAACCAAATCTCAAGTCTGCAATCCACAGTCGATTCCGACCTGATGCCGCGTATCTTGGAGGGCGGGGACGAGGCTGTGCGTATCACAAGTGAAGTTTCCGGCAGAGGGCCCCTACAAGTCAAGCAGATCACCGATGATATTGATCGCATGATCCGGGCACGGAGACGCAGAATGAGGTGGGTACGGAGCTTCGGCTGGATGTTGGTTGAATGGGGCCTTGTTGCTGTTATGTGGTGTGTATGGCTCATAGTGGTGCTTGTTGGCTCGGTGAAGAGGGTGTTTGGGATGGGGTTGGGAGTCATCCGATGGCTGCTGTGGCTCTAGTTTCGCCCTGCAGTATATTATATTGGCCCGTGTTATGGTTTTGCGGCATGTCCGCATATGGCGTTTAGGTAGTCGGTGTTTGGACGGGTTGGATACCGCGATACCAGGATGCACAAAGTGTTGTATGATCACAAACTGCAAGTTTCTTATGTACATGTTAGTATAGCTCTGTAATGAACATCTTGAATACTTCTAACACAATCCAAGTACTTGGTGTGAACAGATTGTGAATCACTAGATGCAGAAACCTTAAAGTTTTTGTTGGTTCGATGTTTGGTGCTCAAAGTTAACTGCACGTGCCTTGACCGCGCCGCCAGCGCCACGCGTCTACGTCATCTGTTCGTCGCGACCGGCTTCACCCTTCTGCACTCAACAACACTAGGCAACACACGTGCAGGACTGTGCAAAGGCTCTCTAGCGCACCAAATCATCTCCCGCTCGTCAAACTCGATCCCCCACACAACATCCAGAATGAGGCATTGTTGATCTTCTTGAATTCAACTGTAGCCAGTCGAAATGGATCTCCAGACGGCGTTCGTGGCCAGCGGCCATGACAGCATCGGCGCTCTGTCGGTACGTACCTGCATTACACCCAGCCTTACCCAATGTATATTCACTAACATATTTCGGCATCAAGTCTCCCGGACCGTCGTCTTTCGCCGCTCTCGCTGCGGCTTTCATTCCGACGGCCGTGATTGCGACTTTGTACATTCTCGCATTCGTCCTCATCAGACCAAAGTTCCCTAACATCTATTCTCCGAGAACGTACATTGGCACAGTCGAGGAAAAGAATCGCACGCCATGTCCGAAATCACCAGGTTACTTTGGCTGGGTCCACACGATAAGGACCGTCCCTGATAAATTCATGCTTTATCATCACTCGCTCGACTCATACTTGTTTCTTCGCTTTCTCAGGACCTTGATCTTCATCTGCATCGTGGGTGCCGTGATAACCTGGCCGATCCTCATGCCAGTCAACTGGACAGGTGGCGGCAGGTCCAGGGAGCTAAATCGCATTGCAATCGGCAATGTGAAGAAGAAGAACCATCTTTATGCTCATGCTGTTGTTTCTTGGGTTTTCTTCAGCTTCGTCATGTTCACAGTCGCGCGTGAACGGCTTTGGCTCATTGGACTGCGACAGGCGTGGAAGCTATCCAAGACAAACGCGAAGAGATTGTCCTCGCGCACTGTTCTCTATCTCTCGGCACCTATCGCAGCTCTTGACGAGAGCAACATGCATAGATTCTTCGGCGACGACGCAGTCAGGATATGGCCAGTCACCAAGGGCGATAAGCTGGTATCCCTCGTCTCAGAAAGGGACTCGAAAGTTGAAAAGCTGGAGAGTGCCGAAATGACATTGATCCTAAATGTTCATAAAGAAGTGGGGAAGAGCCACAACCGGAACATCAAATACGAGCAGCTACCGAAGCAAATGAAGAAGTCATTACGTCCGACCCACAAGTCGAAGACGCCAGTTGTTGGAAAGGAAGTCGACAGCATCAATTACTACCGCGACCAAATCAAAGAGAAGGAGGGTGAAATTGAAAAAGCCCGCGAATCAAACGAGACAGTCGAAAGCCGTAATGGCGCAGCAGCGGTATTTGTGGAATACCGCACGCAGCCTGCGGCTCAGCGAGCTTACCAACAAGTCGCGTCCTCAGATGTGCTGGCTCTTGCACCCCGCTTCTTAGGGCACACACCGAGCGATATCGTCTGGAAGAATCTGAATCTGCCACCAGCACGCCGTATATCGCAAAGTGGTGTCGCGATCTCCCTCGTGGTCGCTACCATCATATTCTGGTCAATTCCCGTCTCTGTAGTTGGTGCCGTCTCAAACGTTCAGTATCTTGCCGAGAACTTCGAGTGGCTTTCGTTCCTCAATAAGCTTCCGCCTACGTTGATGAACTTGCTGAGTGGTCTGCTACCTCCGCTTCTGCTGAGTGCATTAGCTAGTTATGTGCCGAACATCTTCAGATGTAAGTATACTTCATTAGTACACTCCGAATTGAACATGGCTTATCAGCGCAGATATATTCACGAAATTTGGAGACCCTACAAAGACCGTCATCGAGTTGAAGGTACTGAGGTGGTACTACGTCTTCCAAGTGCTGCAGGTCTTTCTCGTCACTACGCTATCATCCGGAGCTGCGGCTGTGGCGTCTCAAATCGCCCAAGACCCAAGCTCAGTACCTCAACTTCTTGCGGAGCGTCTGCCACGAGCATCAAACACCTATCTCACCTACTTTGTTGTCCAGGCATTAACCAATGCTCCGAGCAATATTCTGAATTACACCGATGTTCTGTTCTATGTCTTTTATGACATATTCTGGGACAAGACACCTCGCCAAAAGTACAAGACATACACCTCAATGAGAGGTATGTCCTGGGGCAAATTGTTTCCAAAGTACGGCAACTTTGCTATTATCGGTAAGTCATGTTGGTACCTTCAAGAGGTAACAGTACTAAATTCTCCCAGCGATCGCCTACGCATGCATTGCACCACTTGTTCTTGGCTTTGCTGCCATCGGTCTTGTGATCTTCTACTGGAGCTATCGATACCAACTACTATACACCTCGCAACCTAAGATTGACACCAAAGGCCACGCCTATACGCTTGCTCTTCAGCAGATTCTCACTGGCATCTACATTGCCGAGCTCTGCCTCATCGGTTTATTTAGCCTACGCAACGCCACCGGACCCTTAATTATGCTTGTTATCCTCTTCCTTGCCACAGCTATCTTTAACTACACTATGAATCGCTACCTCGCTCCGCTTGAAGAGTACATGCCTGCAGATCTTGCACCCAAGTCGGAAGACGACGAACAAGCACCTTTCCTCTTGTCAGCCGAAGAAGGCGAGTCTGACGCTCTGCGTCATGCAGAGGAGAGGATCGACCGCGTCAGCGAGCGGACACACGTCCCAGCAAAGGTCATCTCGCCCTTAGCTCGCTTCTTGCAGCCACACGTGTTTGCTAGCCATGCGGCGATGAAGCAATGGCTACGCGACGGCGACTTTGACGAAGACGATGAGCCGCAGTACAAGGAAGAGGACTTGAAGAAGGCATATTTGAACCCAGCGTTTGCGAGCAAGACGCCTATTGTGTGGTTGGCTAGGGACAGTATTGGTGTGAGTAAAGATGAGATTAGCGAGAATGAAAAGGTAGACTTGAAGACTACGGACCAGGGGGCGTGGATCACGGGGGATGGCAAGCTAAAGTGGAGTGTTGATAACTTTGAGGAAGTGCCTGTGTTTAAGCAGGATGCTAAATGGTAGAAAAATATTTGTACTTGGGGCATTTCATTGGGATTGGATTGGTATTGAAATTGAAAGACTGAGCGGGCGATAACTTTTTTAAGCACCAATTTTCCCTTTCGAGTGATGGGACTACTGATTGTGCGAGTATAATCGTGTCGCCTCTCTTCTATTCCACGCAGGAAAGAAACCTGCTCTTCTACTCCACCCATCCTTTCTTGCACTCCTCTGATTCCCTCTTCTGCTCATCGAATCTTCTCCCAATATCCCTCAATCTGCTCTCCCGCTCCTCGAATAGCTGCTCTCCCATTTTCAGGAGCAACAATTCATCGAAATCGCACAGCTTATCTCCGCCAGCCAGTACAGCCATTTTCCTGTACCCCAGTAGCTTGACCTCACTTTCCTTGTACACCTTCATCCTGACACCATATGCAACAGTCTTAAGAAAGAAGGGCAGACAATCCCATTCTTGACCCGTGATGTCGTACTTAACACGGCCGTCCCTTCGATTGATAGATATCGTCGGTTCTTCGTTGAGCCTGCCGTCCGTGGTGTCCAAGGTAAGTGAGTGTGTCCTGGTGTATTCGGCCCACCTCTCCTCTGGCGTCTCCTCTTTCTCAGGGGTTCCATGTTCCGACGATGTATCCTCGTCTGAATGCCTAAACGGCTCTTAGTCCTTCACCTCCAGCTTGTTGAATAGGTTCATTTTTTTTGCCGTACATTGGACTCTTCTTCTCGAAATGCAAGAGGGTGACTAGATCGGCGGGCTTGAGGCCGTAGTGCTTAACACTGTCTGTTTGGGTAATGCCTTCGTCTTTTGCGGGCTCGCTGGGCAAGAGCATGCCTTCATGGTCATTTTCTTCAACCCAGGCTTCCCAGTTCTTCTTGGCTGCTGCTTTGGCCTCTTTTCTTTCGGCCTTGTGGCGGGCTTCGATGATTGCAGGGTCTTCTTTCTGGCGCTTAGTTAGGGGCAGAGGGCTTGAGGGTTCGCCAGATGCAGCGCGCTTCTTCTTGATTAGTATAGGTTTGTCCAAGTTTTCATTCTTACGTTTGGGGCGGCTTGATGGCATGGTGGGCTGGATGTATGCTTGTCGTAGCTGTGGTTATGTAATGTTGTGGATAGGCCTGCTTGATGACGAGAGAGAGAAAGAGACCAGATACAGATGTTGATGTTGCAAGGCAGATTTAAAAGTACAGGAAAGTTTCTTTCGTTTATAGGGCGTCCAAGGTTCCTTGTGCCTTGCGATCAAAGACAAAGCAGGTTTCATGTTGCTGCCCTCTCGGTACCGGAGTCGACTGCAAACGGATCAAAGAACACATGCGCCTGGGTAACTTGGAATAGTTGACACCTTGGTATGCAAAAGCTACTGTAGGCGCCAGAAACGCCTATTAGGAATGAAATAGTGTCGCTTTCAAGTATTCCATGTCACCCAGGTGCATGGGCTTACGTGGAAGGACCTTGTATGGGATTGGCCTGCTACGTCATTTTATCGACAACACGCCCAAAGCATCTCTTTACGTTGGGAGGCATATTCCGGGGGCTGAGATGGGAAGGTACAAGACTGTGGCAGTTCTGTAGTCTTATCGTAAATCAGACGTGCAGGTGCCGCATGCGGCAAGGGGATGCTGCTGACATGGTAAAGGGCGGCACTCGTAGTGACAAACTCTCCACAAAGGCCATGAAGACCATGAGGGCGCATCCAGGCTCTTTATGACCAAGGTTCACGAAAAGTAATGTTTGACGACACTCGGTGTTGCTCTACTCAGCAGTTAGCATGTCCGACGGCTAGTCTAGCACAGACCCCTGCTAAGTTAAGTTAGAAACGCGGGTCGCGGGCTCCACCAAAATTTCCAGAGCTTCGAACTTTCAGTCTCGCGACAAGACGACAACTCTGACAAACACGCCCGGCTATGCTCACCGAACAATTCGTGGCCGCCATTTCGGCGTCAACCAAGCCAAACACCGGCGTCACCAAAGATGCCGGCATTTTCATCCACGAGTTCCAGCCATTGGTTGCGCAGAGACAAGTGTTTAAGAAGAGCGCAACTGCGCCAAATGGCGTCGCTGTGAGCAGCTCGCATATTTTCGCCGCTCAGTCGGAAAAGGCGATTGTTCATGTGTATAGCAGAGAAAAGGGCAACCAGGAGGCTTTGGTACCGTTTCCAGAGCGGATACATAGCATCGCCCTCGCGGCGCAGGACAGCGTGCTGCTGCTGGGAACCGAGAGTGGACGAATATTGGCGTGGGAGGTCAGTTATAGCCCAAATGCGGTAGCCGCAGCGAGGAAACATGCTGATGTATATATTTTAGATCTGCTCCGGTCGCCTCGTCTCTACATCTACATCCCACCTGCAGCCAGTAACATGTATTGTCGTCGACCCCTCGTCCAACTTCTTCCTATCTGGCTCCTCGGATGCCATGATACACGTATGGGCGCTGCCATCGATACTTTCCTTCTCGCCTGACGCCTCACGCTCGCCTTTACATACACTTTCAACCCACCGTGGCCCTATATCGTCCATCGCCTGCGGGCATAGTTGGAGCAGTGCCAACATTGCCGTTTCGATTTCGGGGGACAAGTCGGCCATAGTTTGGGACTACCATAACGGCCAAGCGCTGAGGACATATCTGCTGCAAGAGGCACCCACTGCAGTCACTCTTGATCCGGCAGACCGGGCCTTCTACGTTGCTTATGCCGACGGCAGCCTACAGACCATCGACTTCTACGATGAGGTGCAGAAGCACACGTTGCTCGACCTTCTCCGTGATAGTGCATCGTCTCACCGCCCTATTCAACCGTCACCAAAGACCCGGTTCAGTGCCGACTCGCAGAAGCTGGGTGGTGCGCTCAGTCTGAGTTTGAGCTGGGATGGTACAACATTGTTATCTGGCCATGCAAGCGGTAAGATTGCGACTTGGGACATTGCAAAGGCCAATTATCTCTCTACACCTGCCAATCTGCCAGGCCCTGTTTCAAACCTTCGCTTTCTACCACCTGTAGGCTTCCCCAATACACGGGAGCCAACCTTTAAGATCCAGACTATTGTCAAACCGAAACAGGATGCTGGAATGACAAGCAGCGGGAATGGCCTGATCCCACCAAACTATACCTTGAACATGCAGCTGACAGGCCGGCTGCACATTCCTCACTTGTCTGCCACTGAGAACAAGTCTACGAGGAAGAGTGCATTCAAAGAGGCTCTCACCCACCCCTGCTTTCCTACCGACATGCTGGAAGAGAGCTTAGCCGAATTGGACTCATGGAACGCCCAGAACAAAGGCGGCTCTGCTCCAGCGGCCGACTTCATGGCACTCGATGAAGATAGTACTAGTGGGTCCATATCAGCAGGTGATGCTCAGCAAGCAGAAGTCAAAGAGTTGAAGAAGCAGCTAGCCAGTCTGCAACGCATTCAAAAGGTCACTTTCTCGCAATTAGCAGAATTGCGCCAGGAAAAGGACTACTTTGTTCGCCAAGCAAAGAAGAGGGCTGACCGTGCCAAAGTTCGTGCGAAAAATAATATGGGCCTAGCCCACAATGGCGCAAACGATAGTCATGCAGGCGGCGACGTGGAGATGAACGACTGCACTGACGCCACCTCCGAGTCAGAATCAGACGATATTGATGCGGCTGACGAGTCTTGAACCGCCGGCAACGTTGGAACCGTAGGCACTATGTTGCCGATCTCGAGTCCAGGCAGCCGGGCGGACCCTGCGACGCAGAAGAAGTAATTGATGTCGCGCATGCTTCCCGCCGTACCCGGGCGTGTCGGCTCCGAGACGCTTCGTACACAGTCTGGATCTGTGATACCTCTCCGCGTAAAACTGCTTCATTTATTGCCTAGTCCGTACATCACGACAGGCCTGCGTATCCGAAACTTGATCAATAATACATACGAATCCACCGTTACAAACCTGCCCGCCCACGTTTCCCAGCCGGCGAGCCCCGACAATAGCCCATTCCACCATATCCCGGGCATTCTCGTATCCAACGGACTTGGGACTCTATCGCGAGAACTCTCAAGACGCTGCAGCAAGACTCTTGACCACAAAATGAAGCCCTTTGCAAGCCTGCCATGTCACAGAGCGGGGTAGCTCGTGCAGCCTTTCTCCCTCGCAATTGTACGACTATTGACGAGCTTGCTTGTACCCGCGGAACCAGCAGTACGCCGTGTCTTTCATGTTGCGCTCGGATCAGCGTCAGCTGCACTGCGGGATGAAAAACCAAGTGTGCAGAAGCGGGGGCCGGTTTCGATCACGCAGCTCTTTCCACCCGTCCTGCCGTGTTACTTCGCGGCTTGCGCGGTGGACTCACGGTTCGTGCTGTGGTGCTCCGCACAGAAGGGCGCTTGACAAGAGAAGGGGGAGGAGTAGTGGGCAACATGGTCTAAGGATGCGGGTGCTGCGACAACGACAACTGACAAAGAGCATAGTAAGCTGCGTATGTGAGCTTCTCGGATCGAGGGAAAGGGAGCTTCCATGCTGAGGCGAAACATGTGGACTGAGGGATCAACACAAGATGTCTTGAGCGGTGTGAGTTCACTCGCATATGGTACGACTCGTCCGGCCCCCCGTGGCTATAACGGCCCGTCAAGTATAGTCCTCACAGCAGGGCGTCATGTTCCCCGGGCTGCGCGCTCCTGACTCGCTCAGACGGCAGAGGAGAGGGGGGAAGAAAAGAAAAGACACTAAAATCGTATTCAACGTTACCCGATCCTGCGAACAGCCGTTCGAAAGATGTTGCGCCAATGCAACCGTATGCTCCATGACAAGTTTCCTCACTTAATCGCTGTTTCTCTTCTTATTTTTTTCCCGGGCGTGCACAGAAAATACGGTGAACGAATGGCGTTGTTGCGGAGAGCAGGCTTTTTTTTTCTCGTCGTCTCTGCATGCTCAGGATGACGCCGGTATGTAGCCGCAGCAGGACAACAATGTCTCGTAGACGGGGGGGAATGAAAACAAGAATCCAAGCAATTTTGCCATCAAAGTAGGTTACGTACTGAACCTTGGTCATCGTGTCGAATCTACATACCCACACTATCTCTCCATGTACCTTGGTCCCTCTCAGCCCCCAGCCGAGACAGCCTCCAAGCCTCCACAAACGAGCAAATAGCAAAGAAAATGTGGGGATGAGTGTTTTATTTTTCCTTCCTTCACCGTTCTGACAGCCTCATAATCCGATCCGGCGGCCCCCTCCCATCCATCCCCCATCCCCATGTCCTTCCCTGCCATGCAGGTGACCGACATGAACGTACGGCACGCAACGCACCCAACATGCAACACGCAACATGTATTATGCGAGAGCGGCAAAAAGCAAAGCGGAGCCTAACCACCATCACGGAATATTTACTGCTTCGCGATCTAGATTCATGTAATCTACTATCCATGTGTGTGTGCATGCAATCCACTACTTCCCGCTTGCCTTTGATCCCGTTGCAAGATTCAAACGTCGTGTGCGCCATCGCTTGCACGTCGCCGCACGCCGATTACTAATGTGGTCAGACACCCTGGTCGGCCCGTCTATACTTACACTTTTTACAACATGCTGGCTGGGATCCGTGCCCGTACTTTAATGCTGATGATGAGATAATTCTTCACGTATGCGTTGCATCAGGCTAGTGATTTGGGGGATACCTAGTTTTGTATTGTTTGTTTGTTTTTGTCTGTCTTTCTTATCTACCGCGTGATTGAATCCCACGAGCCTGTCCTCCTGTAACAGAGGAAGGGCCTTGTTTTCGGCTATCACCCTGTGAAGGATCCGGAACTTCCCGTCCTGCAGGGGATCGACAATTCGCACACCCTTGTTTGCTAAGTGTCGTGTCGTGCACAGATGTTGTCGGGAATAGATACGGATGGGTCCGTTGGCCCAAGTTTGAGCTGATGTTTGATGCCGAGGAGCAAGCGGCATGAGCCATAGAGAGACAGCGCATACCGAATAGTGATTTTCATTAGATGGAGGAAAGGTGTAAGGTTAAGATATGCCGGGATGGTGTGTGATCGCCGATAATCGTATGGAAAGTAGAAGAACAAAAACCACCATAAAGATGTTCAACTCTAAGGTCGATCACCCTGAGGCAGATAGTCTTGGTATTCGTCACGGTCGTGTATCCTTGCGGAGTTGACTTGTAGGGAAGAAGAGATGGTACAGTACTCCACCCTCGCTGGAAGGGAGATGTGTCGTAGATGATGCTGAGGTAAAACCAAATGCGTACCGCCGAATGAACCCGAATGCAGGCACTTGTCGTACCATTGCTTTTCCATATATAAGGAACTGAGTTGTATCGGCCGTGAATCATGGTCAGTATGGTGAGGCCGTGGAGACGACGATGCAAGTTGCGAGGAAAGCAGAGCAAGCTCGAGAAACGCCACGCTAGTACTCGCTAAGATGTTTAAAAGAAGCCACCAGATGAAGGTAGATAGACCGAAAGTTTTGAAGGAAAGGTGTCAGGAAGAGTGCGACTTGTGCCGACCTTTATTTCCCGTAGCGTACTCGCCGTCCGGATTCCATTGCTCAGGCGAGAAATCCGGATTCATAAAGTGTGCGGTATTGAAATGTGAACTTGCTCATGTTAGTTGAGGAAGAGTTGCGGATTTTGAGCGTGCTTACTTGCGGAATATAGCCGTCTGGAACTGTTGGACCTGCATTGACGATCCGAAGCCTGGCTCCAGCTCGTACATTGAAGGCCGGAAAGGACCACCCCTCTCAACACCTACGGGAGCTGCCCTTTCGATGCTCACGGGTGGTGGGGGGTGTATAGGAAGTGACACAGGAGGTTGTTCGAGGTGGATGCTGTGATGACTTGGCGGGTTGTACTGGTTCGTGCTGACAGAGTGGATAGATGTAACAAAGTCCATATGAGAGGCGCTAACTGGTGTTACAGGCGTTGGCGCTGGGGCATATGGCTGGACAGGAGTAACCTGGGGGAGGGAAGCGGGGGTTGGGCTAAAGTCGTACGAAAGCGAAAGCGAAGGCCACCGCTGACCCAGACCGACACCAGAGGGATACATTCCTGGGATCATGTTCATGACATCACCAACATTGGTTGCAGTCGGTAGGAAGTCGTCGGTGTAGTTGGCTAGAGCAACGTGCAGCGGCTGCTGTGGCGGGACGGGCTGGTGTTGAACCTGGGGGACATCTTCCGCCTTGTAAAGGATATCGTAGTGGCCGCTAGCTCTGGTTAGCATGGGGGACGAAACAGTAGAGTATATGATAAACTTACGGTCTGTAGAGCAGTCTTAGCATAGGGGCGCCGACAATGGGTCGATGATGTGCATCGGTTGGCTCCAGATAGAAGCTGCGATTGATCTCTTCCCCTGGTGAGCGGTCCAGATACCATACCTCAAGACCGAAGCCAGCAGGCTTGACAAGCGCTTCGGCAAGGGCAGCGACGCCGATGTTGTCGGCTTCGCATTGTGTAGGTTCAATGAAGTTAGCACAGTAGCCCTTGACGTCGCCACTGTCGATGAAATGCCTGAAGTTGTCTGCGTGAGTCTGTATCCAGGCACTTGCGAGGAGCTAGATTTGCTATTAGCTCTTGAATGCCACAGAGAAGATGGGGGTTGCCCACCTTGACGTAAGTGATGATTGCCATGGACTCGCCCATGCTGTTGAAGGTGTTGAGGAGGATGTCGGCAGTTTGGCCATCCATGTTGCGTAGCGAGTTGGCAAGCTTGTGCAAGAGCTCAAAGGCCTCCTCGGCAAAATCAATCCAGATGTCGCGCGAGTAGCCAATGTGCTCGAGCAGGTTGCCCAGCGAGTTGAGGCGGGCTTCTTCCTCGGCAAACTTGTTCACGTCGGCCAGACGCACTAGGGCCTCAAAGTAGGTGAAGGCGATTGCTGTTCATTTTAGCACCGGCAAACAAACTACGACAGGTTCAAAACTCACCCCGCCATCCACAATGACCGTCGCCGCGACAGGTGCGGAAGTAGGCGTATTTGGCAGGCAGTGCAGCCGTCTTGACTTGGAAGACGGGATCTGCGGTGGCATATTGTGTCGTGATGGCAGCGCTGCTTTGGCGTTGGCCAACCAGTGGGCCCTGGGGCAGTCAGCGCGGTCCCCGTCAAAAGGTCAAGCTCATGTGGCAAGCTCATTAAACTCACCGTTACCTCTGGCTCGAAGTCGCTCGAGAGCTTCTGCAGCTGAGCCAACTCGTCGTCGGATGGGTATGCGGCCATGTTGAGGTGGGGATTGCGGTGCTGGTGGCCTGGGTGATGGCCGTGGCCAGTGTGATGATTAAAGCTCCCGGGAGGAAGGACCGGGGCGCGGATAGCGAACGCCAACCCGCTTTGGTAGTGGCTCTGAGCCGGAACTCGATAGTGGCCCTGGTGTAGATGCGAGTGCGGGTACTGGTGCCCGTGAAAGCCCGCCATAACCGACTGCCTGCTCATCTCGTCCAAGAAGGCCAGTGTGTGTGTGTGTGTGTGTATGTGTGTGTGCGGGTGAGTGAATGTATGCGTATGCGTGTGCGCGGGGGCAGTTGCGACGTTCTCGATGTGCACTCAATTGCCTCCCTTGGTGGCCTTTGTGGGCGTGACTGGCGGCAATGGCTAGCAATTGGATGAAAAGATTCCACAACAGATTCGGCAACGCGCAATCGATCTCAGCAACAATTCGTCGACGAGCAGCTGGGGAGGGCAGCAGTGTCTTTAGTAGGCGCAGAGACCCGCCGTCGTGGGCTGGAAGCTGTGTCGTTGCTGTGATACCCACAGGCGTCCAGGGGCACAGCGCCAATATATGGCAGAGACAAGGAGGAGATGTTGGACGTGCCAGTGGATTTCCAGATGCCAGGTACCAAGGCAAGTTGCAACACTTTCGTCCAGGCGCGTTGGAACGGCCGGTCTCTGTAGCACCGGGCACCTGGGAGGGAGAGAGGGCGGAACGTGACGGCGTACAAGAGGGAGGCACTCGACACAATCAGCGCCAGGAAGAGGCATTCAGCAAAAGCAACTACTATCGAGGCCAAAGACGAGGGCGCATCACTCGAGGCAAATGGCCCAGTCGATGCGCAACCACGGCTGGGGTGGAGCGTATCGATTCTGGAGCCGACTAGGCTTGAAGAGCTCACATGAGGAAATTGAAGTGCACTCTGACTCTGTTTCCCTTGTGGACATAGATTACATCAAACATGGAGTCGCCGAGCATAGAACCGCGGGACACTGACTATCACGAGACGGCTACCATGACAGAATGGGGGAACCCCCCTCCCCCTGGAGGCTCCGGCAGGCGTAGCACTCGAGCAGCCCCGCCAACCGGAATAATGACGGAGTCTTTAGGCTTTGTGGTGCATGCATGCAATCGACGAGGAACGCCGTGTGACGCGGTGGAATGCACTCGCAGCATGCCTTGGACTAGGTTAGTAGATGGCGTCGAAAGAAAAAGAGCGTCGCCTCTCGCGTCTGAACAGGCTTGTCACAGAGGCAGGCTGCATTGCATGATTCGCTCAGCGTGGGCGTGGCGCTGATGCAACAGAAAAAAACAACTTCAACGCACCCGAGATGAGCTCGCAGCTCCAAGGAACTTGAACACACCAAGCACGAGTCAGGACTGGCCCGCTGCGCGAAGGGGGCCGTCATTAGCTGAGCGGCTTCGCTTGCGACAACCTTCATCGTCCGTGCCCGCTTCCCCGGAGTCTAGTAGTATCGGTGTCGGTAGCATATTGTAGATGCAGCTCTAACACGAACACCCACCTTCGCATTCGCAAAACACTGAGACCGGCATCGATGACCTTGCAGGTGCAGCCAACCCAAAAGCCTTCAGTCGCTGCGTCACCATCCACCACTCATGGCCAGCATCATGTCAAGGCGCACGGGGGCCTGCAGGCTTCCGCGATGACCGCGCAATCGGGACCTTGGCGGGTTGCAGCAAGAAAACGAGGCCATGTTACATAGATACGACTTAGACCGCTACTGCCCTGTGGCTAATTGCACTCTGTTGCGTGACCGAACATGTCCACCGCCCCATCTACTATGTTGAGACGCCTACTGTCCATGTGCAAGGCAACTCTTGCCCGGTGCTACCCGACTGTCCAACCCTCGCCAGTCGTTTCGAGCAACCTGACCGCATGTCTCAATTCTTCAGGTAAAAGACGCCTCGGTGACGGTAATGTGCAACTTCCAGTGTCCCCGTGGCCTGCCCGGCAACCCAGTTACAGGTCGTCTTGTGGACCGCGCGTAGATGCTGCAAGTCATCCTTTCCCTACCAGTCCCGACATCCGCCCCGCGCCCTTAACTTTTCCTCGTCCAGACTTGCCGCCCATGGAGCCTTGGCTCCAAACCATGCCTGGGCCCCCTGTATTACCACCATGCGAGCCACTCTCGTCTGATTTGAACCCATCCCCCTCGTTCAACACCGTCTGCCAGAGACATCCAATCGCACTACTCCATTCCTTCATCGCCTGCACCCGATCCATGTCTGTACTACTCTCTATCTCCACCGTTCCATTCTGCTGGTTGATCTTGCCGCGTAGCCGCTTGTCGACGATCAGAAACCCTACGATCTCTTGGACCTCGGAAAGGGAGATCTTAAGCTGTTTCGAGATGAATGCCAGTGTGAACCGGGTGTAGGGTGCAACCAGCTTAACGACCGCCTTGGTGCGCACGTTCCGCGTGACTTCGTCAATGTTCTCGGCAATAAACGGGTCTTCCAGCAGATCCTTGTTGTTCTGCAGAATCTTCTCGTACCCGTGAATGTCTTCGAGCTGGTAGGCGTTGACAAGATCCGTCATGGTAGAGATACGCGGGTCACTCTGGTAGGGTTTGGTCTCTTGCGAGTCAAACGGATTGATATCCGACCCTGACAACATCGTTGCAAGCACCAGATACTTCAGAACCTGGATCCTCTGGAGCGATCCAGCCTCATCGTAGTTCTTGAAACTCTCGAAAAAGTCGCTTTGCGCCCCCTTCCAGTTCTCTGGGACGCGTTAATACTGACTGGGACCTTCACACAGCTGGGTGCTTGCCTTCGCTCATATGCATCTTGCCACCGCATTCCCGGATAATTCCCATAATCTTGGGATGTGGAACCGCCGATTTGACCTTGAGCGCTCGCTGATATAGTGCCTGTCATAGCGTTAGAGATAATGCAGGCAATGTTGAATTCGGACAATCTACTTTTAACCGCTTGTTATTCCTGGTCTCGGCATACATGAGAATCTCCAGCGAGTACACCTCCAATGAATATGTGCCCTTGCTCGGGTCGTCGCTCCCATCCTCGAGTTGACAGGCTTTGTGCAACTCCCGGAGCTTGTCCGTAAGCTGTCGATAGTCCTTCCTGTCCAACCACAGCCGGGCGAGCTTGATGTTGGTCTTCAGCCAAAGCCGCTCGTTATTGGTGCTCTGGAAGATATCAAGGGTAAGAGCATAGAATTTCTCCATGCAGCGGTAGGCATTAACATCTTCTGCAGCCTTTTCTATAAAGTCGAGCATGTTGTTAATCGACTTCTCCGAGTAGTTGCGCGTCACAGCCGACTTGACGTAAGTCAGAAGCTCCTTATAATGCTCTACAGCCTGTTGATCTGTTAGTCAAAGCCCAATCGCATAGGTTGCCATGTCTACCTTGTCGTAGCGCGCGAGCTTAAACTCCAGCTTGATTGCCTGCTTTAGGCCCTTGAAGCCCCTACACATCCGTCAGTCCATTTCCATGACGCCAGATGCTCGTGTTTCGTACCAGTCCGACTTCTCTTCTTCCAGCGCAGGCATACCCAAGAACTCGTCTATGGCTGCCTCGGGATCATCGGCCTTGAGCTGCTTCGCGTTATAATACTTGTTCTCGATGTCGACATCGCCGCTCTGCTCTTCATCGTCGTCTTCATACTCGAAGTCATACCTAGGAATGGTTAGAAATCATATATACTATCTCTATACCACCTTGACTTACTCCTCATCGCCGGAGTCTTGCATAAAGTCGTCATCGTCAGACATGGCTGTGGCGCGGTCGGTGAGTTTGATATGCGTGTCGTTGTATCAATTGTTTGATGATAAATACAAGTGAGATTGCGACTTTATCACGGGTGGAAAAGGTGTTTGCGTGTGTGTGATTGTTCAGCGCTGCCTGCGTGGTTGTTTGGGTACATGAACGGCGGTGGTGCCCGCCGGCGCCCCGCGAAGTGGGGCCCGAGCTTCCTGCATAGGTATACCCACTACTTTCACTCTTACCTTTGCGACGATTGTGAGCCTGTTCAGCAAACAGTAGGTAGTGTGACAATAACTAAGCCTTGCTGCCAGCTTCACTACATGTCATCTTGAGCTCTGCAAGCTTTGCGCTATTTCTTTCTTGGTAGGTACCCATCTGCATGTGTTTTGCGATCCAACTAGTACGATCTCCGTCCGGGTCATGGGGGTATGAAGCTGTAATAACTCCACTCACGATACTTAGTGGTGAGATAAGTGGGTACATGCGCATGTGAAGGGGGTCATATCGTCTCTGCCTTGTCCAGCACCCGGGTGACATACTAGTGTACAAAGGTCACTACTGTAAGCGCCAGACACGCCTATAAGGTGCTTACCCACACGGTCAAGTACGGTATGTACAGTATTCTATGTCACCCAGGTGCCAGCTTATCCAAGTATCCGGAAGACGTTCAAGGTGTTTTTGTAGCAAGGCGTAAGTATTTCGGTTTCGGTTAATGTATCAGCGAGCCATCATGGGAAACACGAGATACGAGCGTCCTCGTACTGGATTGGGTGGGCCTAGATCGAACTGGAAGACATCGGTCGGGCATCTACCAAAATCGACCTTCTTCTTTCGGTCCGGCTTCTCAGCACGTGGAGAACCACATCCATGATTCCATGATGCCCCCAGTCGTTCCTTGGTTGTCGGTGTCGGCTAGCAGATCCCTCAACTTGGGAGGCCCATCACATAAGCTTTTCCGATCAGTTCCCAGCTTTACTGCCGGCATCTCCCTTTCTTTTTCCATCGCTCTTCGTCAGCCCTTCAATCGCCATCACCAACAATCTCCATCGTTGGTAAGTAGACCATTGGGCGCCTCGGTGTGCAAACATATAGTGCCAGGGCGTCCTTGCCACTTGAAAGCATTGGCGTCGAGGCTGTGATGTGATGTGCTAACCGCATTAGGGTTACTCCTTCCCGTGAACATCTCCACTGCATCTTCACACTCCCCGGGGCCATACCTTGCTACCAGCAGCAGCATCTCCACACGGCTTCACCATCCTTAGGATCCTCGCGTGCGACTCCCTCTGTCCTTCCTACCCCGATCGCGACTGCAACCGCGACTGCCACGACCGTCCTCAACGCGCGCGCGTTCTCTCGTCCCTGAGCAAACGGAACGGACCCATCCTAAACATTCACCATGCCCATGTGCGGTGGAACAAAGTCTGTGCAGCGCAAGCTAGTACTACTGTACGTCTGCTTCATGCGGGGAAGCCTCTTTGTTTGGGCGACCCGCCGACAATGCGACGGCACTTGGCTAACGAACTTTGGACAGCGGCGACGGCGCATGCGGCAAGACTTCACTATTGAACGTTTTTACGAGAGGGTATGCCATAGTCTACTTACCCCTTTCACAAGCGCAGCGCTGACTTTCGTATAGATACTTCCCAACAGTATAGTAAGTGACGGGCGCATTTGATGAGGGCGCGACGCTGACCAAACCTTTTCAGTGAGCCCACAGTGTTCGGTAAGACTTCACCCGCGCGCTACCTCTAGAGCCTGCTAACGACTATCACAGAAAACTACGTCCACGGTTTGTGCGCCTATACGCGAAACCGACATGACTAGACTGATCTCGCTCAACAGACATCTACATTGACAACACACACGTCGAGCTTAGCTTATGGGATACTGCGGGTCAAGAGGAATTCGACAGGCTACGGTCACTCAGCTACGATGACACGCATGCGATCATGCTCTGCTTCTCGGTATACTCAGTCCCAATACAATCTCCAGAACGCGACTTACACCCCACAGGTCGACTCTCCCGACTCACTCGAGAACGTAGAAACCAAATGGGTTGGTGAAATAGCAGAAAACTGCCCAGGCGTAAAGCTCGTCCTTGTAGCGCTCAAGTGTGACCTGCGGAAAAAAGAAGACGATGATGCCGACGGCCAGCAGCCAGAAAAGCCATGCATTGACTACAACGAAGGTCTGCGCGTAGCAGAAAAGATCAAGGCGCTGCGATATCTCGGTAAGGTTGCGTGATAAACAACCTTGATGCAATAGTTAACACATGTCCAGAGTGCTCCGCGATGAAGAACCGGGGTGTCAACGAAGCTTTCACCGAAGCTGCCCGTGTTGCTCTGCAAGTCAAGACCAGCAAGGACCAGAGCGGCGGTTGCACGATCCTCTAAGTTGTCCTCACTATTTCTTGCGAACATACTTGCACGCTTCGACATTGTGCGTAAACCCGCGCCTACATTATCAGCTCGCCATATTGAAGCGCGCAGGAGAGTAAAGTCCCTTCGCTGGTGTGTGTGTGGCTTCGCATCGTTCATTCTTCTTTATATCATTCCATTGTTGCCAACTTTACAGGGAAGGTGATCTGCATGATCTTCAGCCAATCTCAGTTGGATAGGATGAAATCAAATTCTGGGATGCAGAATTGACTCAATTATGTCACATATTTCAGTCTGGTTGTGTAGTCTCAGCTTGCGTAGACCTTTCTTTTAGCCTTTCTTATATTGTTTCCGCTCTTATACTTTTATTGTACATGTTGGCGCTAGTCAGGCTTCGGCACTGACTTGCTTTCACTTCTTTTCTTGATTAAGTTTGGTTCTTGTTGGGGGTAGGGGCGGGTACTGACTTGCGTGCCTCCTCAAGTGCTTTTTGGAAACGATGATGGTTGAATACTTTTCAGTGAGGACCCGGTCTTTTTATGTAGAAAAATCATATTCATCATTTTCGTCACGTTTGCTTTTGAACTGAACATAGTGATACTTCAACTCTTTTGCTACAATTGTATATGATCGCTCGATGTTAGGCTTGCTCGGTCGGTTATTTAACTAATCATGTCTACCTTTGACACAAAAAATGTATATAACCAGATCTTATCTTGGTGTATACCATGTCCTCACTTGTTCCCAACAACCCTATCCTCCTCCATTGGCTGTACCTCCTTCACTTTCTTCACAACCCTAGCCGGCTGTCCCATGACGACACAGAAATCCGGCACATTCTTGGTCACAACACTCATGGCACCCACAGTAACCCCCCTCCCTATCGTCACACCAGGTAGGATCACTACGTTTCCGCCAACCCAGCAATCATCGCCAATCACAACCGGATGTCCATATTCAATATTGTCGCGCCGCGACTGCACCTCTGCCTCGTGAGTAGCAGCAAAGATGGATACGTTGGGACCA
Source organism: Pyrenophora tritici-repentis (assembly GCF_003171515.1). Taxonomy (NCBI): domain Eukaryota; kingdom Fungi; phylum Ascomycota; class Dothideomycetes; order Pleosporales; family Pleosporaceae; genus Pyrenophora; species Pyrenophora tritici-repentis. The sequence continues at coordinate 1,179,339 of NC_089399.1, read as the reverse complement.
AACATGCAGCGGTTCCCTATGGTAACGAGGCTGCAGTCTAGTATGGTCAAGTTGAAGTTACTGTAAAAGCGAGAACCGAGTGAGATGTTACAGCCGTAGTCAATGTTGAAGGGTGGTTCGATGAAAATCTCATCATCGGCTATGTGACCGATGATTTGCTTGAGGAGGCCGAGACGCTCGGCTGCGAGCGTGTCAAAGCCTTTGTCTGGGTCGGTGGTGGGGTCGGGGAACCAAGTGTTGTATTTATGGGCGAAGGCGCGGGCTTGGTAGCGGGCTTTGTTTAGTTCTGGACTGAAGGCGTTGTAGCTGGGTGGTTGTTAGTTGTTTGAAGTATGAGGGTGGAGAGAGTGGTTCGAAGTGTCTACATGCACCCAGGTGACACAAAATACTTGACATACTGGTGTACAAAGGACATTGTAGGAGCCAGAGAAGTCTACTAGGTGCTCACCTAAACTGTCAAGTGTTTCCTGTCACCTAGGTGCGTGTTTGATACAGTCATGGGGTACGTGCAGGATGAAGAACATTGAGATGATCAGAGTCAAAGTTTAATGATTGCAGGCAAAGTGGAATCTAGAGTACTCACAGCATTCCTGAGATCATCTTCTCGTACTCTTCGCACCAGGGCACATGGTTTAGCTTCTTTGCCTTCTCTATCTCTTGCATGTTCTTCTCCTGGGCTGCCATCTTGAACTTTTATCTTAGTATGGAAGAGTAGATTGGATTGTTGCTTGTTCTTGTGGTGATTAACTCGAGGTGTAGTACTTATAACCTTCTTGTCGTGTACTCTACCCGGAAAGGACCCATGGACGCTAGTTAAGTGGGGTAAACGGTCAGCAAGGAAGTAGCTCCAGATGCAATGGGCAATACCTCGCACTTTAGCGCCTTGTCATACCCAACCTGAAGCTTTTTGGGACCGCCTCTACTGCAAAATGCACGTTTTGATGGACCCATGATTGTTCTAGGTAAGGACGTGCTGCATATCACGGCACGACTTCTGACTCAGAAGTGTGCCGATCCCCAACAGTAACGTGTCTGTGCGCGTGATGCCCATAATCGCGTGCCGCACACCCCACCAATATCGCGACGACGGCAAAGTTGAGGCTGTGCAGCCACGTACAATAACTATTATCGCGAGATTTTCCGGTGTATTGATCTATAGACGTAGCTCTACAACTTTGTCTATCTATATTTTGCCGGAGTATTGACGGCCCGGCCGCGTCGGGTGGTTGTTGGTGGGGGAGCCGGTGCAGCCACCTCAGCCAGAGTGCCACCGCCAGCACCACCCACGCGTCGTTTTTTTGGCTGTTGCTTTGCAGCGGGCTTTGAAGCCTTACGCTTGCCCGATTGGGGTTGTTGTATAGCCTTTGCAGCGTCGCGATCGCGTCGTTTGGCGTCAAGTTCGGCAGCCTTTACAGCCTTGGCTTCATCCCGCACCTTCTTTGCCTCCTCACGCGCCGCCCGCGCTGCCTCTTTGATCTTAAGTTGATAGATCCTGTTGTTCTCCTTTGCCTCTTTCAACTCTATCTTATCAAGTAGCTCTTTCTCCTTCTCCTTCTCCTTCACTAGCTGCCTGAAGCGGGCCTCTCGAAGCTTGCACGGCGACCACCAAACTGCCCCTGAATGGAACGCTTTTCGCTGCTGTAGATCTAGGGGAGGTTCGTGCCGATTGCGGGGCTTCTGGTGAACGTGTAGCGCCGCGCGCAGTGCGTCCTTCTCGTACTCGGCGATCTCTTTGGCAGCCTGGAGGCGGAGGAGTATTTCTGAGAGGTTGTTGGCCGCAATAGAGCTCGGATCGTAGGCCTGATTAATGAGGTTCGTGATAGTAGCTCTACTCACGTTCACTAGTGGCGGCGGTGCTGTTAGTGTTGACTTTCGGAACTTTTTAAGTACTACTTCGGGATCTATAGGAGCTATCCCAGTGGCTTTAAATGCCTTCAACGCGTGCTTCTTAATGAAAGAGGAGTCCCAGGCAGGCTTGAAAAGACGGTAGAAGTCATCCTTCCTCACAGCTAAGAGACCGTGGCTCGCCTGGAGGTAGTGCTGCAAGCTGAGTGAGTACGCGGCTGCCAGAGGTTTGAACATTACCACATCGAGTGGCTGCAGCGTATGGGTACTATGGGGGGTAGTATGAGTAACATAATATTGTGGGCGATCGCATAGTCAATAAACTCCATAGTAACGTGACTCCCATGGCCGTCAAGGATGAGTAAGCGTGTGTGATTGCCGGCCTTCTCCTTCGTATGGCGATCAAACACCTGTTCGAGCCATGCCAGGCCTACCTGATCATTGGTCCACCCTGAGGGACTTGAGGTAACGTAGACTGGATCGTCAATTGCGATATCATCAACCCATCTGGCGTACATGTTGCCCGAAGTAGCTTCGTATATAATCGCGGGCGGTAACGTACTCCCATCAGCACATATAGCAGCGATAACAGTGATCCAATCTCTGTTGCCGTCCTGTATCACTTTCTTAAAGCCCCCAGTCTCATATTTCTGCTTACTAAACACTCTCTTACTCCTCCCCGTCACTCCAATAAGGAATCCCTTCTCATCCATATTATATACATCCTGCGCCCGAATATGGTGCTGAGCCATTTTAGTAGATAGTAGATCAAAGTACGACTCGTACTTGTATACAGAATCAGCCCGGTGGCGATTGCGGTCCAAACCAGTTGACCAACGTGATATAATCGCGTCGGGATGACGGTGAAAGAAGCGCGTCACCCAGCTTTGGGAGGTAGCCCTTCCGGCTATAGCACTAGCAAAGTTCTGGATCATAGTCCTCGTCGGTGGTAAGCCAGCCTCAGTAAGCTCGTCAATGTGCTCTAGAAGCTGTAGCTCCTGGTGTGGGTGAAGGAGTTGCTGATTACGTGATTTGGCTTCATTTGAGCCCCGGATCTGTTGATGGCGTCGCGACAACGTAGAGCGATCAACACCAAAGCGGCGCGCAACCTCAGAGTATGTAAATTTATCTCCGGGATCACGCGATTCAATAGCTTCAATCGCAGCGTTGATACAACTCATGGTTGTGGAGTTATGGGTGGTTGAAGTGGTAAGGGTGGATTGGTGTTGATGTTGCGGGGTGTGCGGCACGCGATTATGGGCATCACGCGCACAGACACGTTAGTTGGAGAGCCGTTCTGTTGTATATGCCCGGAGCCATCACCTACCACCCGACCAGTTTAACGAAAATTACATTGTGGCTCTTTAACTACCTATTGTGTTGATGGGAGAGTTATACAGGTGTCGATTACCCGAAAACTGATGTAATTATGTGTAAATCCTTTCGAAGAGACTTTTGAGAGAAAACCCTTAGAACCCTAAGACGCATCACAATATGTACCCACCTGGGTGGCATAAAGTACTTGACAGACTAGTGTGCAAAGTTTACTGTAGCCGCCAGACACAACTATTACATAAGCGTTCACCTACACTGTTAAGTAGTTTATGACTCAGGTGTAACTATTATCTGGGCCACGTGCATGTGTTGCCGCATTCGAGTGTGCATCGTCATCGACGGTGAGGCACCACTTAATAAGGCATCAACTTATGATTAGCTAGCCTGCCATTAGCTATAGCCCGCGATTTCCTTCACGGTAGCATTCACTGGCCAAAGGTACTTTAACAATTCTCTCGGGGCATCTAGTCCTCGGCATGTCCAATGACGAATTGTCGCATCGCCCGGTGGTGCACATGCGCACATTGTTCGTGGCCGTAAATTATAACTCTTAAAAGATACTATCTGGTCTCCAATTCAGCAATGGCAAGTACATAAATCGTAAAGAAATGCCCTTGCAGCCATGAGAGCGACCTGTCGGCTTGATGAGTGCCAAGACGCTAGCACCGCTAAGCGGGCGACCCATGTTCCACGCACTCACAGAATTCTAATCTCTTCAAGACTCTTGCGGCCCCGACACTCGCGCCCCCGCCATCAACTTCGAGCCTTCCGACACCACAACCAATTCAAGACTCTCATAAACCGTCAAAATGGTGAGTTTTAGCCCCCGGGAGCATTTACGAGGGTGCAGCGGGAGCTTGTGGCAAGCACACGAGACTCTCGGACTTTGCCACAGACGTCGAATTCGCAACGTCGCACGCCTTCGCCCTGCGCAAACCGTATCTCAATGAGAAATTATGGCTAACAGTACCCAAGGTTCTCGCAGTTGACCTTCTCAACCCCACCCCGGCCGCGTACGCATACATCTCCGCCGCTTCGACTTGGACCTGAGACTAACAAGCGTCCAGTGAGGCCCGCAAGCACAAGCTCAAGACCCTCGTGCCCGCCCCCCGCTCCTTCTTCATGGACGTCAAGTGCCCTGGGTGCTTCACCATCACCACCGTCTTCTCGCACGCAAACACAGTCGTCGTCTGCCAGGGCTGCTCGCAGGTCCTGTAAGTCTTGGAGAAATCACACTCTTTTTCGGGCGTGGGCTAATACATACATAGGTGCCAGCCCACTGGTGGCAAGGCGCGGTTGACCGAGGGTTGCTCTTTCCGAAGGAAGTAGACGGTTCGCTATCGCAATGATAGTGGGGAATGATGGATTACGATGATGACTATCATGGCATAGGGGCGTAGATCTCATTGGCGCCAATCGACTCGACCGCAGGATAGAAGAGGGATCTTTCGACTCGAGTCAATGCAAAAAGTCAAAAACGGGAGTTCCGGATATCTCAGCGCTGATGGACAACCCTTTCCTCGAATCTATTTCCTTTTTGTTTGGCATGGTCTTTCAGCTTTCATGTACATGCATGTGGGAGGAGAGATGGCATTTCAGAGCCTTTGGATCAATCGTCCTAGGTGAGGACCGGTTTGCAATCGAGGACACCTACGCATGCTAGCGGTCCTTTGTAAATCAAAACGTCAAATCCTCACATTCTTTTAACATTGTCAGGCATGTGGTGACTTTAACTTGTCGCGATGGTTTCATGACCCGAACACCAGTGAACTAGTCAAGTGCTTATTTGTGTTGTCCACCTCGCAAATGGCGAGATCCCCATAATCTCCACCGTCCAGAAAGAAATAACTGGCGTCGCGACATCCATGCTTAACCTAGAACAGAAGGACCTCACGATTCCCTGCACAATTTCGCTCTCCAAGTGGGGAATGTGGTCACGACCCCATGCCTGTTCAGCACGCACGACGGGCAAAACGCCGACCTCCGCCATCACCATGATATACATATAACACGCATAGCCACAGCACTCAACATCCATTAAAGAGGGAACGCCCTTGCATGCGTTCGCGTACATCCCTGATCATCTGCAGCAATCGGACACGACTCGTAACACAAGCCACCCCACGTCACCACTACGCCCCTACCACCTATCGCGCGGAACTGCAGGGTCTAAAATAGCAAAACCGATAATCCGAAATATCAAAATCACGAGCACCCTTAGCGAACATGTCTACTACATCATCAGCTGGAGCTGCGGCAGGGACTACAAACCCTCACCCTATCCCCCTCACCGAATCTGAAGTCCTGATCCGCGGGTTCCTAGCCGCTAACCCCGATCTTGACAAGGGCCCAATCGAAATGATGACTGATCGGTATACAAATGAGGAGTGGAAGGCGCAGATTGATGAGACGGTCAAGAATGTGTTGAAAGAGGTTGCTAGTGGGGTGAGGGCGAAGAAGGTGTACGAGGGGCCAAGCATGCGAAATGGCGAGGAGGCGTTGAAGCAGTTGGCCAAGACAGTAGATCATACAGTACTCAAGTTGGATGCTACGAGTACTGTGATTGATGGGTTGTGCTCTGAGGCCAGAACTGAAGGGTTCAAGGTATGCTTTATTTTTTATGTTGTTCCGCGCATCGATCGAGAGGAAAACCCACAACTAACACCCACAACAGTCTGTATGCGTGCGACTGAACTGGGTCCAACGCTGCGTCAGCGACCTTAAAGGCTCGGATGTCCTCGTAGCCTGTGTCGTTGGTTTCCATGAAGGAACCCAAGACACGTACTCCAAGTTGCGTGAAGCACGCGCTGCCGTCGCAGTAGGAGCAGCAGAACTAGACGTTGTGCTCAACCACTCTCTGCTCACAAAGCATAACCGTCCTGCTTCCCCCCCCGCAAGAGTCATCACTACCAGGGACTCTGCTATTGACAGCATCACCGCAGCAAACACGGCCATCAACGCCGGCAGCAACAGCGGCAGCGCGAGCGGACCTGATGAAGACGAGATCCCAGACTACAGTGCCATTTATAGGGAGTTGGCAAGCATAAGGAGCCTCTGCCCTGCTCCTACAACGCTTAAACTTATCCTCGAAACTTCACAACTCAACTCATCCCAAATCTTGGCTGCGTCGCACCTCGCTGCCGCCGCGTCATTTGATTTTATCAAGACTTCCACTGGCTTCAATGGCCCTGGTGCTAACTTGCCCAACGTTCAGCTCATGGTCGCTGCGGCAGAATATCTTGCTGCTCAGCGTGTCGGTAACAAGAAGATGGAGGTCAAAGCGAGTGGAGGCGTTAGGGACCTGAGTACCGCGATCAAGATGCTAGAGGCGGGCGCGACGCGATTGGGCACGAGTTCAGGACTCTGGATCATGCAGGAAGCGAGGGCTAAGGTGGGCGAGGACAAGGTTGCAGCTGGGATCGGGTCGGACAAGTCAAGCAGACCATCTCCCGGTACAAGGCTTTACACTGATGATTCGGTGTACTAGAGCTGAGGTCACTGTATCAGCCGCTATAAACCTTCTCTACAAATAAATAATACCATGCGATTCTAAACTCCTACTATCACTTCCTGTGCATACGCAACACTTTTAATAGATAGTGGGTGTTGCCATTATCTGATTGTAAGATTGCTTCCAAGGCTGAACAAATGACCAAGCTTTGTCAAACACAACCAACGACAAAATATATATAGTAATGCACCCCGTATTTCAACACGTTTAGTAGCAACACACAACATAAATCACGTCATAATCGATAGTCAGACACGGGTGAAGGTAATTGAAGATTTTTGGGCACTGGCTACATGAAGTGTATGTAGATCATCACCAGCCAACCCGCAAGGGATATAGTGCATTCAAGGACAGGATAACTGTCAAAGAAAATCATCCCGTCATGCCCAACGCCGATCATCCATGATTCATTCCTTTTGGCGTGTAGTTTACTCCTCGTCCTCCTCGCCGGCATCGTCGTCACCACCCTTCTCGGCGGCCTTGGCCTTCTTCCTCCTGACACGACCAGGGCGACCGCCACCGAATGGCGAGGTCAGAGCGAAGTCGATGTGCTTCTGGGAGTCGAGGCGAACCATGAAGGAGGGGACGTTGACGATCTGCTTGCCGACACTGTGGTATGGTTAGTCGCGCAGTTTTCCAATGCGTAGAAGGATATGCATACCGGATGTGGCGCTGGCGGATGAGAACACGAGCGTGGTGGATGGACTTGGCGAGGCCGAGCTTGTAGACGCAGGTCTGGAGACGGCGCTCCAAGAAGTCCTCAATCTTAAGAGCCAAGACGTAATCGAGCTTCATGCGGGACTCGTCGAGGACACCGACACGCACGAGACGGCGAATGAGGGCGTTACCTTCGAAGAGGCGCTTGGGGTCCTTCTCATCGAGAGTAAGAAGCGAACTGCACATATTAGCATAAGTTCCGCAATTGCGCAATCGATGCAAGTACTTACCGGGCGGCACGACGGATCTTGGACAGAGTCAACTGAACTCGCCAGACCTCGCGCTTGTTGCGGAGACCATACTCGCCGACGAGCTTCAACTCGGTATCACTATCCCAACATTAACCAGTGATTCAGACATAAGCGGAGCACGCTCTCGCTCAGTGGCCTAAGGGTATCACATACAGACGAGCGGACTCGAAAGGACGACGGGGGACGCTGTACGTCTTGGAGTAGGAGCGAGGGGGCGCCATTGTGGTTGTCGATGTCGAAGAAAGTTGTCGAGAGAAGTCAAACTGGATTTGAGATGCGGCGCGTGCACGGACTTCACATTGTGGGATGACTCAGCGCACTAAGTAGCCGGGCGAGACTAACCTAAATAAGCATCTTGGTGTCTGCGACGTTAAGCTTACTCTTGATGTTCAGAGGACTGCAATTAGACTCAGCTAGAGATGCGAAGCTAAGGGAGTGTTGAAATACTATAGATCATGCCTCCATTTTCATAGTCTTCTACCGCTCTGTACAAATGGCAGCCGACCTAGCATGACCACTTCTTGAATATTGCAAGAAATGCCATGGTTATGAATTACAATGAAGGGCATGCGTGCTGTACCAAGTCGTCTATTAAATATGTATTTTCCGAACACGTCGTACTGTGGAAAGAATCTCGCCATCTCGTCCTCCCCAGTGCAAAGCAACCAAAGCCGTCCAGAGTGCATTAGCCGCTTATGGTACAATCAGGTGATAAGTCAGTTCCCATTGCAATTAGAAAATTCAGATCTCAGTGCAACTAACTTTGCGCTGAGCGAAACCAGAATAGATATATCTATGGCAGGCGCTTTTGCTTGGCGCTAGTGATGTGGAAGGTGCACGGGCCCGCCTTCCGCAAGCGAGGCAGCCCACCAATTTTTGATCTGTTCGAATTGTGCATCATCAACTTCACTCGCCGCCAACAACCACCCCAACACATACACAATGGGTCACGCAGCCGGTCTCCGCGCGGGTACGCGCTATGCGTACGTTGTGAATCTCTGGTGCGAGAATGCGACGGTTACTGACGCTGCGGCAGTTTCTCGAGGGATTTCAAGAAGAAGGGTATGATCCCGTTGTCGACCTACCTCAAGCAGTACAAGGTCGGTGATATCGTCGATGTCGTAGCCAACGGTATGAAACCCCCAGACAGCGGAATCGATTGAAGCGGAGGACTCATGCAAAATAGGTGCGGTCCAGAAGGGTATGCCCTACAAGGTCTACCACGGCAAGACTGGTATCGTCTACAACGTCACCAAGTCCGCTGTCGGTGTTATCCTCCAGAAGCAGGTCGGCAACCGATATATGGAGAAGCGCATCAACGTCCGCATCGAGCACGTCCGCCATTCCCGCTCACGAGAGGACTTCCTCAAGCGCGTCAAGCTCAACTTTGCCAAGCAACAGAAGGCTAAGGAGACTGGCGAGCCCCAGCAGATGAAGCGCATGCCCGCACAGCCCCGAGGCGAGTCGATCGTCAGCCTCAAGGACAACAAGCCAGAGAACATTACACCTGTACCTTACGAGACCTACATCTAGACGTGGACAAGGTGGTTCGGATGCGCGGGCTGGCAAAATGGGATACGGATGGTCAACGGCGTGGTTTCTCGGACTTTTCGATTTCTCTCTCTTCTGCACTTTCATACGCATGGAAAGCGGCGATATCACGATGCAGATACGCTGATGTGCCAACATGGCTTTGAGTAACCCCTCACGCCAATAAACTTCATCCTCCAGTCCCTATTCTGCTCGTTCGCGTGCTTGTTCCGGTTGCTTTGTGATTCGTTTAGTTTTCGGCATGTTGACGTTCTGATATGATCCTTGCCGTCGGTTCTAATCGACGTCAACTACAGTGTTGCCTTAGTCAATCATGTGTAATCCTCCGGCAAACTGCCGTTGATCAGCAACAAGGTGCTTATAATCCCCCGAAGGCTGCAATTGCATATTGATCACACCATGTCATGCATTGCACAAAGAGTAGATCTTGCTTGAACGATATCACACAAACGAGGTGGCTTTGGACATTCATATCATAACATTATGATATCCCGATACCTTTCACAGCTGCTCCAAGTACAGTTGTCAGCCATTCAGGAAGTACTGCACAGCTTGATGTGTACCTTGTTTCTTAGGAACCTTTTCTCGGACATGTTGGATGATTTGTTGGAAGCTACAAGCAGTGATTGGCAATCACTGGCATGGTCGACCGATTCGTTAAATGACATCAGCATTTGACTCTCGATGGGGAAACCCGTTGTAAAGACAGGGTTTCGTGGTATGACAGTAGACGAATCCATTTGTCAATGACGGGATAGGAAGTAAGTATGCAAGGAGAGCCAAGGAGATCGCAGCGCAATGGAGAAGTCGCATTTGAACAGAGAAACCATTGAAACGATGACCAAGACTTGCATAGTTCTTGCTAGACAGAAATCGGATTCTTTGAGTGTTTGGAGGTGCCTAGTCTAACCTAATGATTCAACCGGCTCATCACGGTGCCTGGTCCTTTGTCTACTAGTACTGAGTCTATTTCCAGCCCGAACTGATCTCAAAATGAGCATGCAGGCTACTGGTCCTTTGTCAATGTTATTCATACTCCTGTCTTATGCTCCACATACCTTCTTCTTCTTCAAAGCCTATGCATACTTATACAAGTCTGTACGATCTGCTATCAAAAGCTTGTCGCTATATGTTTGTGCTGCGAGAAGGTTTCGGGATGGTAGGCCTCAGTGCGTGACCCACATCGGCCATCCAGCACGTGATGAACGGAAGCAAGTAGCCAGACATCAGGATGCAATCCTTAAAAGACCCACCAGAATATGCTTGCAGCATCGACCAACTGTGAGGAACATCACGAGTTCGCTACTCGATTCAGATGATACTTACCACAACCGCTCGTCAATTTTTCAGTATTGCAGCTTCATCCTGTACATATACACTAGTGCATGCGTTCGCCAATCGGTGGTTCCAGCTATCGATCTTTTCCTGATGCTCTTTCTTGCCATCTTTCCTCGCTCTAGATGCTACATTCGTCATTGTAAACGCCGACGACAAGCATGAAAATATGTCGAAAGGGAAGTGATGATGCAAAAGACATTGGTGATATTCATAAGCAGCAGAAAATGTCATAGCAAGTGATGGGAAGGCATCATGTATCAAAAGGCGGATTGTATAGCCGTTATCGCGTGCGGAAGAGCTATATAGCTGGGAAATGAGGTATCTCGTTGCGGTGGGCCGTTTTGGGGTGAATGGGTTTGAGAGGATCTTCATGGAGGCAAGCGCGGGGAGCAGAATTGTTTAGTGGAATTTTTATGAAGGCGGAGGGCAACGTTATGAATTTTCCGTATCGGGGGTCGGTTCCACCCCTGGGTCGATGAAACTGGGTGGGGGGTCAAGCACGTGCAGCCTATTTCCTTCTCTTTGCAGCGGTTGCCCAACAGGCGAAGCTATAGTTACGAGCCGCTTTGGTGTTGATGATAGTGGCGACGAAGCTGGCGGCAGGTAATGCGAAGATGCAGGCCGTTGAGCGCAAGAAAATATTTTTTTGCGAGCTCCCTGCAGTATACCAGCGTTTCACACGCTGGTCGTCGGCCGTATTCCGTCTTTGTTTTTGCTTCCCCGATGTGATGATCGTCTAGGATTCGGATGGTGGCCTGTAACTGATTACCGCGTTACCCTCAATTTGCTGATTGGGTTCATTTCGGATTCTCCGGGCGGCTTTGCCTGTGCACGGCGGTCATGCGTATTTGACGTTTTCAAGTTTTCAAGAATTCAAGTTTTACGAGAGGCCAGTATCCCTATTACGCTCTATGCGAGCTTGGCCTGAACTTTATCGGCTGCAGCCGCCATCCATCCGGGGATCAAGGCGAATGACGTGACGCAGCAAGCTACTGAGTCGTATTATGTGACAGTTCCACAGCTACATAGGTATAGCGTCCGATGGCGGGTTGATTGGGGCTGGCTTAGGAGTAGAAGCTAGTGAGCAGAGGAGGTGGCCTTGAGGGTTCCGGTCTGGCCGCCTCGAGGTCCCTGGTCCCGTGGTTGACTGCATAGTGGCGAGCTTGGCCGCCTTGATAGTCTGTTAACGTGTAGTGTGATGCTGCGTAAACTCCGCCAACGTCTAGTGGTCATCAGTCGTAGTCGCGAAGGCGGCGCGTATGATGTCGTGCGCCAGCTTGCAAGGGTGCAGCTTTGTATGAGCCGCAGGAGCAGCTTCCTCCCGGTGCCGCAACTGCTGAGCTCCACTCAAAAACAACCCCAAATCAAATCACAACTCTTCGGACAATAGATGATGCAAAACAAATCATGATCTTCGGACAATAAAGCCCTGCATCGCAGCAAAGAGACCCCTTTTGCGACTACTGCCAGCCATGGCTCCACAACTCAATCAAGACGGGACGTCATGCATTCGCATTTTTAAGGTTACGGGTTCGGTCGCAGTACCGGCAATGTGTGGCTGATCCAAAACGTATTAGGCCGTTGACATGCCGTGCAGCACGAGCAAGGCCCAGAAACCTCGTACCCATGTCCTGGGACGAATCTCGCATCAAAGGAAGATGCGCATGTACGGTATATGAGAAGATGCCCAGTTACGCAAGCTCGCGAGTAATGGGCTTTTCAATAGGGCAATACTGACTCATCAACGGGGTCGGCCATCTCGATCGAATCGCAGTTCAGATTAGCAAAATGCGAAAGCGATGATGTAGTGGAGCATCTGGGTACACATGCACATGCAGATATGCCGCTAGCAATAGCTGAGTAGGTAGGATTGGTACACGCACAACTCTGCCAGTCACTCTGGCGAACGTACCCCGTTCCCCTAGCGCAGGGAAGCGACTGACAACTGACAGTGACAGCTGGCCAGCATCAGAGTACGGTGCTTCGGCTGGAGTCCCCATCAGGAGAAGACCCCCATGCCCCATCCCGTTGCAACCGGCACGGGCAGCAGAGTCGATTGGGCTTTTGTGGACCTACACCACCACGCCCACTTGGGCCGAAACTTTGGTGTTCCCTCAGCGTGATACATGAAGAACCCGAGGACATGACTTGCAATACTCGGCTGTAGATACCGACCAACCACACCCACACGGAACGTCAGGATGGAAGGGCTTGGCAACATATCGAGAGCGCAAAGACCACAGGATGGGAGACGCAAAGCATGCAAGAATTGGCTGGCGAGCATGCTTCGGCTGACGTTGGATTTTATTGACTGCTTTTGGTGCACGATGCAAGCTCGGGCTGGCCGACGTCCTGAGACGTTTGTGACAACAGTCAACTGCGACAACCGGTTGGAGACGTTGAGGAGACAAACAACGACCGACGATGATCACAGATCTCTGGCAGATCTCAGCCTGCAACGGCGCTAAGCGGTGGAACGTCGACTTTTTTTAAACCCCTGTCGCAATCCCCGGCGCTATTTGAACACGTCAAGCCTCAAACCTTGGGTCGTTAGCAGCCGAGGGCAAAGTTGTACGATCGCCGGGACTACATCCCAAGCGTGCCTTGCAGTAGCTTACGCTATCCGTGCAATCGCTATCCATGCCCTCCCCAGACATTAGCCTACCAGACGATAGAAATTATTCTAACGCCCGAAGCGGATGTCGGCGAGTCGACGACGTAGCCAGTCACTGCCACGCGCGCGCACTAGGAGCCCACCAGCCAAGGCAAGGGACCCATAGAACGTGGCACTTTTGGCTGGACTTGTCGGTATGTTTACAAAGTTCCTCCCTTCGTCATTGATCTGCATCTCTTTTTGAATTGCGCTGTCAGTCTCCAAATCCCCAGTTATCAGCCTTCGACACTTGCTGCTTCAATAACCCTGGCATCGTAGCCCTCCACCGTCTCAATGCCCATGTTTAAGAACAAGATGCGCTCGGCACACGAACTCTTGTCATCAAAAAGATCGTCTGACGTTTCAAGGTCCTGGTATTCCGCTACCGAGTCATCCAAAAAGGGGAGTTCAAGCGAAGGGGTCCCGGCGTATGTCGATAGCGTCATGGCACCGGATACGGACGCCCATCCAGAACATAACGGCAGTGGCGGTGCGTTTAATGAACCACTGGTCCTCGATTTCGCAACCATGCAAAATGGTCCTGATTCAAATTACAAAAGTGCCCCTCTTACACCCGTCACTAGCTCTGCCGATCCAGAGCGCAGAGGGAGTTGGCTCTCGGATGATGAATACTCGGCGCCCGCACCAACGATAGACTTTGCAAGACGGGACATTCATATTCCCTCAAGGACCAGGTACGTCGCCCTCTTCTGACATTACTCCTTCACTCCTGCTCTTGGCCTTGCTCTCGCCTTTGCTCTTGCTCATCATCAACTAGCTCGAGTACCCCACACGCCAATCAGCAACGCATAACATTGCAAAGGCGACTGAGCGAAGAACCAACGTCACCAATCAAGTCCATCATGGCAGAAATGCAACAATCGCGTACCCGGAGCAGTTCCTATGTATCGAATGCAACACTATCCAAGTTGCAGTCTTTGCATGGCGCAGGTAACGGACCGACAGCAGTGCGAAGTTCGGCCGACTCTGTCATATCATACGAGTCTGTGGCACCGTCCATAGTAACACAACATCTTCCACCACTGCAGCAGAAAGGCGGCGTGCTGGACGATGGCGACCGACTTTCGCCATTACTAGAAGATGATCCTCAGTCGTTCGACCTGGTCTGTGCACCTATGGAGAACCATCGACAGTTCTCGCTTGAGGACAGGTCCGAACAGCTCTTCTCGAAACAGCATCTGGAGGCCATCTTTGCCGATACTGCATCTTTACTTCGCTTTTCGTCTTTCCTTAGTGTCGCTCGACCCAAATCAGTCCCTACGCTGATATATTACCTCGATGCCCTGAAAGCTCTACGCGCCATCAGCTACGCCAATGCAGTTGCCGAAGCATTAGAGCCCATTGAGGGCCTTGACTTCACTGACACTCCAGCGCGAACTACCATCAACACCGTGTTGGAGGAAAAGGCTAGTCGGGCCTTTGATATTCTTGTCCGGGACGACCTACCGGCATTCATTACTCATGTCTTCATTCAAGTTGTTAGCGTCAGCATCGCAAAGCGTGTCACAGGAAACCTGCCTCCAATGCTACGTGAAGCCAGTGAGGGCTTGGCCGAGGTTTTCTGTCTTACCGACCCCTCAAGAACTGACAATCCCATCATCTTCGCCTCTGAAGGTCAGTTGATTCTGCACATAGAAAGTTCGCCTCGGCTGACAAAGAAATAGAGTTCCACCGGACAACCCAATACGGCGTCGGCTATGCAATTGGCCGCAACTGTCGCTTCCTCCAAGGCCCCAAAACAAGTCGGAGTACTGTAGCTCGCTTTGGTAAAGCTGCACGCGAGGGTAAAGATCATAGCGAAGTTCTGCTGAACTAGTAAGACAACCCGAAAATGATACCGATAACATTCAACTAACCACCAACAGCCGCCGTGACGGTTCTCCATTCATGAACCTCTTGATGATGGCACCCCTGCTTGACTCGCGAGGAAACCTCCGCTACTTCATCGGCGCTCAAATCGATGTCTCTGGCCTTGTCAAGGACAATACCGATCTCGAGGCGTTTAGGCGTATGCTTGATCAAGAAGAAGGCCGCGAGGAGAAGCCTCAGCAGAAAGACGAGTTCCAGGCGCTTAGTGAAATGTTCAACAACACAGAGTTGGACACTGTGCGTAAACATGGCGGCAACATGCACAGGGAACAGATAGAGGAACAAGACGATGCAAGCATGCATCACAAGCCTAGATTGCTGATTCAGGATCAGTCGACGTTTGATGTTGACAGGGCGGAGACACCAGCATCGAAGCCTGACGGCAGATTGTCTGGCCCTTACAAGCATGTAAGTCGCGTCTCTGGCGAATGATGGTGACAGCACTAACATACAAACAGTACCTTATCGTCCGCCCAGCACCCTCTCTCCGCATCCTCTTCACATCGCCATCCCTTCGCGTTCCAGGCATTCTGCAATCGCGTTTCCTTGACCGCATCGGCGGCAGCAATCGCGTCCGTGACTCGCTCAGCGATGCGCTTGCAGACGGTTCACGTGGCGTTACAGCAAAAATCCGCTGGCTACCGCATGCGGTCCCTGATCTCGAAGATTCAAACGAGGAGGGTCGGCCGCGATGGATTCACTGTACTCCTTTGCTTGGGCAGAATGGAGCGGTGGGTGTATGGATGGTAGTCCTTGTTGATGAAAAGGAGCATTCACATCCCAATCGCCGCTTCCGCCAGGCACCGCCCATCCCGAACGATATCCGCGGCAATTCGCTAGCTCAAAACTCGTCAAGACGCCAAAATGGGCGATTCAATGATTTTGACGATAGGGACACACACTCATCGCGCGGGGGTTCTCCTTTCATGAACGGTCATGGTCACAGCAACGGCGCACCGCGTGTTTCACACCTCGAAGCACTGCGCAATCCTTCCAGTCCTCGTCGAGCACAGAGCCCGTTGGCGTACGAACAGCGAGGCCTCACTTCAGCGTCCTCGTCGGTCAAGGACTATTTCAACGGTGCGCAGGCCAGTGTAGACTCTTTCCGCATCTGATGTGGGCATGTCGAAAGTTCGTAACTTGTCCGTATCTTGACGTGAACAAGGTGCATACGATTTGGCCTGGGGTCGTTGGCTTGGAGAACACGATCTCGTTCGTAATGAGTATTGGACACATGGAAGTCGGGCGGTAATGTGCTGCTATTGTTTGCTATATACCCAATCTGCCAGTGTAATGTAATTGAAGCGAAGAGCAATATTGGCGTTATTTCATTTGTACATGGGAAGGCATACACAGGAAGTATATAGGAATGAAACACGATACACACTCATGTTGTCCCCGCGCTAAATGGCAAGGAAGGTGACGCGCGCCTGTGCAAGGGTGACCAGCGATTGCCCACTCTAAGCGAGTTCTGGCCGCGGGAGTGCCTCCAACTTTCTACGCCATCAACACTTACAATTCATTCATAGAGTTTTTAGTTATTTTTCCCACACATCACAATGGCAACGATACGACCCATGTCCCCTGACGATCTCTTGAAGATTACAGTCACAAATCTCGATCCGCTCACTGAAACATATAACATAGGTTTCTACCTTGAGTACCTGACCAAATGGCCCGAGCTATGCCAAGTTATAGAAGGATTCAACGGGAGTATTGAGGGTTACAGTACGATGTCTCCCCGTTATCAAGTCTCAGCCGGAACATGAGTAAATACTAAATCCACGTGTGGCAACAGTTCTAGGCAAGCTCGAGTCGTCGCCCTACGATCCCCCCATTGCACCCTACAAGCCTTCCACCACGGGCGTCAAGTACCCCAACTACCTGCCCTGGCACGGTCATATTACCGCTCTCACTGTCGCACCCTCCGCACGCCGGCTTGGTCATGCGACGGCCCTATCTTCGGCCTTGGTACAAGCCTCCGATGCTGCGGACGCGTGGTTTGTGGACTTGTTTGTGCGCAAGAGCAACGAAGCCGCCAAGGACCTGTATCGAAAGATGGGGTACAGCGTTTACAGGGTGGTCAAAGGTTACTACAACGACAACGAGGATGCGCTGGACATGCGGAAGAGCTGTAGCAGGGATAAGAAGGGCGAGTGTGTTAGAACAGATGGGGAGAAGTACATGGTGTCTGCGGAGGACGTTTGGTGAGAGGGATTGAGACTTCGTATTCGCAATGGAACGTCGTTTGAGTGATGGAAGGAACGGAAATTTATACCCAGGTGGAATGAAACGAATAATGAGAGAAGTACCAGCCATTGGTACTGGGCAGTATTGTTGAGTAGGGCATTCGATCCTGTATCGTAGATGATTGCGATAATCTGATTAATGGTATTCATATCATGTTGTCAGGAATGGCCTCCTTCAACTATCGCATAGACCAGGGTATCCTTCTCTCCACGTATTCTCACAACTTTCGTCCATCTGGGATTGTAGAGCCAAGGCACACTCTGGCGAATCACAACATGGGAGTTTGGTGAGTTCAAACCGGTGCCATAGTTGAGATCAGACCTAATTCACCAACCACAGATTTTACGTCATGAGCAGCCTGATATTTCCGAACTATCAACTGTGAGTCGATCACGGAAAGTTCCAAAACATGGAACATGCACCTATTATTACTCGGACCACTGTGTAGTCTTCCTCGACCAATGCCATCCCGTCGCTTGAATCACTTGAGTATGGCGAGTTCGATATTCTATAACAAGGTGAACGTGAATGCGGGCGGCAGTAGTGGGCCAACCAGTTGTCACCAAAAGGAAGCTTGAGCACGAACCCATTGTTTCTATTGTCTATCACTTGCTCTTATTATAGGCTGCGCAGCTCTGACTAGTGGCTTGACTGTTCGCTATTGTTGGAGCCGTCCTCTCACCGCTGACCCTACTGGTCATCAGAACGCTATGCTCAATGCGCTATTGTCCTCTGAGCTAGCCAATGTAGCCATATCAAGGCCCACCAACTTGGCAAATGCAACGAGATCCTTTACTCTCTTCTACTCTCGAACATTGTGACCTACACCGTCAAACTCAGCACACATCACACATCTAGCCAATGGTAACACTACGACCATGAGCGACCATCGTCAGATACCGCGCGCACCACACACTCAGATCAACATGAACTTCAATTTCAATTGCTTCGCCAGCGACTGGCAGGTTCCAGTCTCGTATGAGCACCCATTCGTGGCCCACATCCGCAAGGTCGTCCTGGAATACCGCATCCAATCCGCGTCTCATTTCAACATTACCATCGAGGTAGCCCAGGCTATGCACGACAAAAACCCGCCTTTGAGTTCTCTCTTGCACCCTAGCTTCCTACCGTACGTCGGGTTCTACAACTTTGGAACCGCTCCCATTATCGCTCTTTGTCGCCCGAGGGCCTTGCCAAGCGGAAAGAAACAGCCGAACATGTCCTCTAACAGCGTCGAGGTGCTACTAAAAGACAAGTTCGTCCCGTTGGCACGCTTTCTGGGCAGGAACTTCCCCAAGTACAAGACGCCTGTTGGAGCCGAGGCCTTGGGCCAGTGGTGGCAAGCTAATGGGAAAACATTCAACTGGACCGGTCTGCCTACTGAGTTGAAAGAGCGCATTGTCCAGTTCTGCATGCATCGCTCTGAATTGCCGCCGCTATCCAAAAAGTCCATGTACAGGACCAGAGGCCCACACGAGGTGACTGCACACCTCGGTAGCTGGTCAGCTTTGCTTCGAGTGTCACATCAAGTCCGGGCCATCAGCCTTCGTCTCTGTCTCGCAGGCAGCAGCGATCTGAAGTATGACAAGGGACTATGTATTTTCGCTGAGGGCGGTGGGGACCTCAAGAATGCGATTAGACGCTTGACAAAGTTCCCGCAGCTGCTGCAACCCAACAACGCCAGCATCACGACTGACGAGAAGACATCGATGCTTATCAACACCTACAAGTATTTCCCGAAGATCTATCCACATCTCGAGCGATTCGCAACCTTCGGTCACGGCATCCGCAAGGTCTGCATCCGGCTGTCCTTCATCGATACCATGCACTTCTTCAAGGTCGAGACTGCAGGATTTGCGCAGTACCGGAAGCCCTGCCATATCGACTTCGAAGTTTTTGAGCGCCTTCCGCGTTTGAATCAGTTGATAATTTTCCTGCCCGGGAGGAATTATATACTGACGGACATGCCGAGACAACAAGGTCCACCGATCTTTGGTGACGAGCCTTGTCCCAGGATCTTGCATCGTCTCATCTATGAGCGTGTAGCTGAAGTTTTGGCCAAATATCCATTTGTCACGTTGCTTAACTTCATGGACGAGATTGAAGAGCTGAGATACAAAACACTGCGTAAGGAGGCAATGAACAGTCTGAGGTTCTCAGAAAAAGACCTCTCGGAGTTGTACACGGAAGATGGAGGAGGTATTGAGCTTGAAGAAAGTGTTTGGCCTGGTGTGTACAAGAAGAACGTTGGCCAAGTGAACCGAGCGTTCGTGTTCGACAGCTTTTGGCCTCCTCAGTGCAGGTGCCAAGTGCGTTGCAAGGAGATATTTTGATACTCTTTTGTGTCGCACCATAACAGCCTGGGCCCTAAGAAGAAGCTCACATCCGGCTGGACTTAGATCTAGGCAGCAGATATCATATTGCCTTACTTAGTATAGGAAAAGGTAGCATGTAATCCATATATCTACAAATACAATCATGATCCTCAACTCGTCCCTGGGCTCGGTATGCGCACACTTTTTAGATGCCTATTCACCACTTCTTGCGAAGATCTTGAGTATGTAGCAACCGGCTGGCTAGCATGAACACTGAACCCAAAACCAATGCAGTTCCCTGTATTGGATTAGCTACTCATTTTATCCATTATCCGAAACAACTTACCGAAAACAAGATTAGCCATCTATACCCATCTCTACTGTTTGCGTCACTGATCAGCGCACCCGCAATTGGTGTTCCTCCTAGACTTGCAGCAGAAATGAGGCTGAAGAAAGCCCCAGTGCGAGCGCCCAATTTATCGTCTGGTGTAATTTGGCCGATGATTGACGCCGGCAGAGCTGATACACTACTGCTGAAGAAGCCGTACATGCTGATAAAGAGAACTAGAGTGGGCATCGAGGTGCTGAGAAGCCAGAGGAAGAGACATAGGCAGCCAGACATCAAGACCATAGGCCATAGGAGGTTCAGACGGCCGATTCGATCGCCCATGGTACCAGCACTACTGAAGTCAGCTTTGGCACGTCTTCTGGGGTAATTGGGACATACAATATTGCGCCAACGATGCTGCAGCCATTTATTATGCATAAGAAATACTGGCTGATGTCGTTGTTTCCATATGCGGCAGCCGTGTATGTTTCTATGTGTGATCAGAGATTGCCTTGCTGGGATTTTGTAGTGTGTTCAACTCACTGATATAGTATGCCGGAATCCACAAACCGAGGATAGTAAACCACATACCCACACAAAGTACTGCATATCGAAAGTCTCGAAACCCCCCAAAGTCTATCAAAGGCGTTCGGCTCTTACGCTCAGGGTTATTACTGTGCTTACTCGTAGAAAGAAACAGCGCAATGGAATAGCACAGTGCAATCTTCAAGCAAGCGATACGAAGAGCGTTTGCGAAGCCCAATCGGGGAACCAGTTTGTTGAACATGAGTGGAAAGCCAATACCGCCCAGTGAAGACCCTATACAGACTAGACTCATGACAAGCGCGCGTTTGTCTTTGAAGTGCTGGCCCACGACAGTGAGTGCGGGTTGGACGGCGAAGGCGGTTGACAGACCAAGCATGAGACCTTGGGTCATGAGGACTAGCAGAAATTGGGAGGTTGGTATGTAAGTCAGAATTAGAAGGGAAACCACCATGCCGGTGCCTGAGCCAATATAGAGGTACTGGGATTTGGTAAGCTCTCCGTCTGCGGAAGGTTGATGGAGGATACTGACTTTCACGCCGTACCGATCGCATAGAGCGCCAGAGATTGATGCAAAGATATTGCATAATGCCATCTGCAAAGTTCCAATGAACGCGATGTTTGGTGCAGGGATATGATGAAGGAGCTCTTTGCTATAGTAATCCTGGAAGAACCCGAAACTGTTCATGAGACCGGAAGCAGCATAGTAAATGAGAACAGAGCCCATGACTGTGGACCAGGCTGCGTAGCCACCCTCCTGCTGTCTTGGCTCATATGATTCGGTATCTGTGGTGCTCTCTGAAGGACGGCGGTCGAGATTGGAGATGGTCTTCTCAGCCATAATGATAGCTGTATGATGAATATGCTGTGTAGTAATGGATATAGGTCATATTATCTGCCGGTGTCGGAGCTGTTGTTATATGTGGCATTTCAACTGATACTGCTGATGAAGCAAGACAGCACAGTCGACTAGACTTGGTCCTCGCCGACAACATGATTGCGGGAGGGAAGACTACGGGTTGTTGCATCTGGTCGGCTTTCCCTATTTCCCCCCCGTGTGTACAGTGTACGTTGCCTGGTGCTGAACAAAACCCTTGGCCCGTGATATCAAATTACGAATAACAAAACTGTCAGCCTTTGATGCGGGGGAAATGAGGACTAGATCCCGTGTTGCCACTATAGACGGGAAAGTGTGTGGTATGGTTGTCATAATTGACACGGGGAATATGGGTACTGACAGCTGGGATGCGGCTCGCTAAAAATGGCACTTTCTGTGCACAGGATGTCACTTCCGCTCGCGAGCCGTTCGTGACACCTATGACATAGCGCTAGATTCATTCACCGCGTACAGCTCCACATATGATTCATCGAAATGCTTTAGGAGCGGGGTATATGCGAACCATGGTGGTATGATACGGGAAAAGGCAAGTACAACATGTGGAAAAAGAGTATCGAGAACGGACTTCAAAACTTGATGAAGACGATCGGGCCACCATAACCTGACGACTGGCTTCGATCTGGAGCTCTGCGAGTGCCAACCGCGTCCCATATCTGTCTAGATATATAATGGTTTCTGGATAGATCACGGTGGTCACCCTTTAAATTCCCGGAGAGACTTCTGAAGATAACCCCTTTATTCACCAGATAAAGCGCTGTGAACAAGTGGTTGCGTACCGATATTCGCCTAGCTAGATCATGAGACGAACCACTGAAAGCGCGCAAATCTTGTGCTCACTTAACGCGGAAGCAGGGTAAATGTAGTAGCACAGTCATTTCTCTGGTCGGCCCATAGTTATCGGCATATGACAAAGCATGCACTCGGCAACAGCTATCTTCCAGCGTTTTGGCCAAAAGCAAGATTCGATGGTCATTCATACTCTTCGATTGATGTAAACGCAGATGGAAGCTGGGCTTCCTCTTGGAGATTAGAGCATGCCAACGAATACACAGGAGCCTCGGAAAAGTCTCGAAAGAGTTGAGTAAATTGATTCATCGTATCTGCAGACTGATTCTTTCTTGTGTTCTCACGAGCCTCTACTCATGGTGCAAGAATATTGGCAGAAGCCAAGACTGCTTTTGCCACCCTGTCAATGTATTCCGTTGCCAGGGTGAAGTTACCCGCAGCAATAGCCTCTGTCACACCCGGATAGGTGACAGCAGCATAACCACTGTCGATACCAGGAGCAAAAATTTGGTGCTGGTAGAAGTCTCTTCCAGGAAGCCCGCCTTGGCTGATGAAACCGCGTCCAAAGTCCCGTGCCTTCAGGTTAAGCTGCCTGACCTGTAGCTTACTCTCCGAGCTAACCGCCATCTGTCGAGCTGTATTGAATTTCTGTGCCGCTTGCTGGAAGGTGGCAACCGCACCTTCAAGCTGAGAAAGATCGACTAGCCTAGTCGCATTTGCTGACGAGACATCTCGGTGAAGCCTTTCGAGCCACGCATGCATCTCCACCCCATAGTTCGAGGGCTCAAGCGGCACAACCTCGTCATCCACCAGTCGATACAGCATCAACGTGAGAAACTGCCCAATCGACTTGTGCATATCAAACTCCGGATCTGCAAACTTGGTCATCCAGTGAAAGCTATCAAAATTCGAATGCGTATGGTAGATGGGGTCGAGGGGCGTTCGCGTGGTACCTATATCGATAGCAGAAACTCCTGCGCGGTGAACAAAAGCCGTGTAATCACTTTGTGCGCCTAGAGGGTCGATTTCGCCAGCCTTCTCTTCCCAGATATCGTACATTGTGCGGTTTTGGCCATGTGGCCAGACCACCTTTCGCGCGGTCGAGGTGGTGAGGGCGTAGAGATCGGGCGTTGCACCAAAGTCGGGAACAGTGCCTGCGATTCCGACATCGATGTTCAGGTACGACACTACAGAGTCTTTGAGCCAGGGTGTATTTTCTTCGACCCATTCGGTACTAGAGAGGGTCAACATGAGCTTTTCTGGGAAATGCATACGAGCATGTAGTGCTCACCTTCCTACTAGGCCGTATTCTTCGGCATCCCAGCTACAGAGCACGATGGTTCGCTTTGGCTTCCATCCAGTTTTCAGAAGAACGCCAATTGCATGTGATAACTCGATCAGAATTGCTGAACCGGAGTGAGGGTCCGCTGCACACGTGAGTGACTCTATCAATGCATGAAATTTTGCGCTGCTTACCAGCGCCACCAATCATCCACGAGTCGTGATGATTTCCAACAATGACTGCCTCGTCTTCGTTGGTACCATTAATAATTCCGATAGCATTATGTATCCAATTGATTTCATCTTGCATGATATTGCTCAGGGAAAGTGTAGCTTTGGATGGGCCAGTACTATACTCAACCCCATCAATCGCACCGACCCAATTCGCGCGACTAACGGCTTTCGCATCGACACCATGCCCATTCAACGCAACTAAAAGCGGTTTCGCCTCAACCCATGAGATAGGCAAGCTTGGAATACTAGGCACAGTTTTCTTCCCCATCCTCAGCACATCTTCTTTCGAAGGATATCCGGGCGTTGTGGGATCCCCTGGATACGTGCTAAGATCTACGACACTGCCTCTCTGAATACTGCTAGGGTTTCTTGCAGGACCTTCTGGGTAGGCAGCGTAGCTCTTCGCTGTCATGTTTCTATCGTCGACCGGGTCCGTGAAAATGACCACGCCGATCATACCAAATATCTGCGCATTCTTGACTTTGACACCCCGATATGGGCCACCATACTTGGCAAGCGCGATTTTACCCTTCAGGTCTATGCCGAGAGTTATAAGGCGTTTGAAGTCTTCTTGCGATGCCCTTCCTGTGTTGAGGTCAGCTTTGAGTGTATCTCGTATTCTTGAACGGGGATCACCTACCAACGTAGACGTACGTGGCGGACGCATTGCCGGAGCCTGAATATGCGTGGAACGCAGGCACCCTGTTGGTATATCCAGTAGTTTGGTCCTCCTCAACTATTTCCTCTTCCAGCGTTGCGTGATATGTGCTCCCGTTGCCATAGTCAAGCGCGATTGATCTGTGGACAGGATAGTCAAGATAAACGTCTATATCCACGGGTCAGTTCAAACGTTCAGACCCATGATTTGCTCTAGCGAACAGCGTACGATAGCTATCCAATCTAGTATCAAACCCATTTTTGGCCCACTTCTCGGCAGTCCATTTCGGCACCGCGTCGCTTTCGCCAGCGAGATTTCTCCTATGGGCTGCGCTGATTGTAAGTGATCTGTGCTTTGCGTGTCAGGGGCAAAGTGTTTCTTACTGTAGTAACTCGACCATGATGCTATCGACGTGTTATCGAAGGATGCCACCAATAATTCTTCATTGGGAGTCAGGATCGGTGGGAAGACGGGCGTGGTGTCGCGGCGTTGCAAATGGCGGTCATGATGACGGAATAGGTTCGGTTTGTTGCAGTCGCATGCATGAACAGTGCTCGAAGCGAGCAGGGCCAAGACCAGAAGCATGATGTTTACATTCGCGTATAATATTTCACAAGTCGTCCAACGTCGGTAGGACAGATGCTGTTATAAGTAGTGCCATGTGGCACCACATTGGTCAATGACGGGATCAAACAAGTCCCTGGTCGCGGTACTTTGTGCCAATATCGATTGTGCGGGGTCTTATAAACAGCCATGCTCATAATACACAGTTCTTAATCAGACGTCGGGGGTGATGTCATGCTAAACTGCCTCCTTGCTCGAATGAGCATCTTCCTAGTTGCTCGCATTGGTATCACAGAAAAACAAACAAGAGAGTACATGGCACGATTCTGGGACGAAACCAAATGTGCTCTGGTGTGTTTGTAAT
The DNA here is from genome assembly GCF_003171515.1 of Pyrenophora tritici-repentis. Classification (NCBI taxonomy): domain Eukaryota; kingdom Fungi; phylum Ascomycota; class Dothideomycetes; order Pleosporales; family Pleosporaceae; genus Pyrenophora; species Pyrenophora tritici-repentis. The sequence goes on along the minus strand of NC_089399.1, from coordinate 1,154,027 downwards.
TTATGGTAAAGACTGGGAACAATGAATGACTCCGAACACAAAACGCAGATATCCCATGCAGCAGCTAAGCGCTGACCTCAACAGCAGCCACTTTGACATCGTTATTTCCCTTCTCCACAGTGACAGGCTTCGCCCTGTAGACATCAGTGTCATCCTCCTGCATGCCTCCCAGTAACAAAGAACTTGGGGCAGCTGCCTGATCCGCAGGCGACGCAAGGAACGCCATAAACTTCTCGTCATGCCACTGACGCGAAGTAACGTACCTGCCTTCGCTATCTTGAAACATGGTCTCATCCTCGGCACGGAGAAAGTATGCAACCGAGTAACGGTGCTCCGTGTAGTCGTATGGTACAACACGGTGGATGCATGACTGGAAGGTGTGTTCGCTAGCAAATCGTAGAGAATCGCCGACGTTGATGATGGCCTGACCTCGCTTGGGCTCGACAAAGCCGAACTCCTTGGTACCAGGTGGGCGGATCTGAAGACCCCATTGCTCAGTGAAGAGAATAGTGAGCGAGCTGATATCCGTGTGCTTCTGGTGACCGACGTTGCCATCTTTAGAAGGGTTAGATGGAATGTAGTGCATCATGGACAAGGTGCTGGTCGAAGGGCGATGGTTGCGATGCAAATTCTCGAAGCGCTTCGTGCCTGTGAGACCGGAAGCTGTGGAGAGAGCTGCCAAGATGGCTTTGCCAATGATGTTATTGCCAGAGATGGCGTTCTCGAGGGTCTTTAGGTCGGTACTATTCTTGATGTTGCGTGGAATGTGGGGAGATTCGCGCTGAATCTCATCACGCGAGACCTTGACCATTTCATAGCCGTCTCTTGTGTCCTCGAGTACTCCATTTCGCGAGCCAACAGGTTCGTATCTTATTTGTTCTCAGTAATGTTACTTTTGCAATGATATATGAAATCCGCTTAACTTACCCAAGATGAGGGGAGATGAGTCCGTATTCGTTCTTGACTTCGATGGGAGCTTCGAAGAACCGATGCATGAGCTTCAATAACTCTTGGTGGTCGTCGATGAAGCGACGCCCATCGACATTGTTCAGGTCAAGGTAGAAGAAACCTTCGTCTTTGCAGCACTGGAGAAGCTTGTCGAGCTCGGCAGGTTCTTGTGAAAGGATGGCCGAGAAGTCGATGGTTTCCATATCGTAAACTGGGACCTGTTTCCCATTCCACTCAACCCTACCGGTGACCTCTGTCAAAGGAGCCATGATATTAGCTCAGGCGATGAATGCTTATGAGAGACCGTGGGAGTATTGGAATTGAAAACGTTGATAGTCTGTTACCAGTGTTCTTGCGCTCCTTCGTGCTTTATACAATGCTCAACTATAGGGTTCTCTAACATTATGCAAGCTGTACATCTGATTATTCGTTGATTGACCTTCGGCACGATCTGTTTCTTCCCAGATACAGATATGCGCGTAGATTGAAGCTTGTTGCTCTTCTCTCGAATCTACACGAGGGGTATCTCTTACCCCGCATCCTGTATAGTTACTTTGCTTGCGACGAGATCGGCATATACTGGCGATGATGCAGCTTTAATGGCTGGCTATTGCACTGACCAACGGTCTGGTCCACCTGTCAATCGGCCTACTTGCTCTTGCCCCCACATATTTTCCTTTACAAGTGCATCGAGAGAAGATATATTATGCCTATAAATGAGGTGCACTAGTGCGTTCGTTGTTCATACGTGATTTGGCTAAACCCCAAGGTCAGAGTGCCGGCGCATCTCCGCGATGATGACATGGTAAGCTGTCTTGTATTGGGAACTGCCATTAGCAAGCTCATGTATAGTAATTTGGAAGTATTCATGAGTAGTATCAACCGTAGTATCGGGAGCTGGGCAACAACTGCCGTAAATGAAGTTACGACTGGTGGGGCTTCCGCGGGGGTCGCAACAACCGGAGCTCTCGACTGACTACCGAGCATGCATTCGTTTAAACCCCGGAGTTATACACGTATTGACTTGTAGAACTCTATCTCGAGCTATCACGGGACATGATGGTACCTAGGTTTGGGAAACCTGCGGAGAAACCTACGTTATGATCTGGGACTTGCTGGTGATAGACGGATTTATCGTTGTTAGTAAGCCAACGATGGCATGCAAAGTAGCCAGAGCTGTGTGATGATAGTTCCGGAGCTGGATGGATAGCTGTCGCGGTTGCAGGTTGCAGTCACTCAGCCACGGGCCTCGTCTTGTCTCCCTTCCACCCGCCAAGCACCCTAACCCTAATTCACACTAGCGCCCATAGCTCAGACCTGCAACTAACCCACTTCTATCACCTTCAACTTCCCCAGACAACCTTGAATTTCGACATTCAACTCCGCTCTCAACAAAGCTGGACTTGAATCCATCGACTACCTGCGTCGCAAGAACTTTTCAATCCCTAAGAGGAAAAAGCTACCATCACGCATTGAAAGAGCTAGCAGCACGGGGACAAAGATGAATCAAAACTTCAAGGGCGAGCCGGATCGAGATGATATCCGAATGCTGGAGAATCTGCGCAACCAGCTGGTACCTATGATTAAAAAAATGGATCGCCTGCAAGGGGAGATGGAATTCAAGCTGAATCGGGGAGAGGTAGTTGACTGGTAAGTGAGATTACAAATATGGCGGTCTGAAACTAGCTTGTGAGGTTTACCCTATTGACCTCGTGTCGCTCAATTGATCTTTCTATGATCTTGCATGCTCTACATCCGGCCTTTGATGTTATTAGTCATGTTACTACCTGCTGTATCGCTTCTATTGTTATGGTCTATCTATCACACTCGACGTTGCCATGCTTATATTCAGGATATCAGCGCTAATAGACGGATAGGCCACAAATTCACCGCATAACCACAGTAGTGACATCCTATCTAACCTCAATCCACCAACACATAAGTGGTGGGTATCGTCATCAGTCCAAGCTTGTCACCCAAAAGCACCGCATTCCTTCCAAAGATGCCAAGGGAAACATCGTCCTCGATGCATCCGGCAAGGAGGTCCTTGTTGACCGCGACATTCGCCGAAGAATCGCTACGACACAAGCTCTACCGACCAACACTAGCAGATTTGAAGCCCTCCATCCGTTTCCAAATCCGCTATTTCCGATGAATGCAGGTGGTGGTATGGCAGCGGGTATGGCGGGCACATTGCTAAGAAAGAGACTGGAGCCGATGGAGGAAGGATGGGTCGAAGAGAGGATCCGAAAGGCGAGCGAGTGGGTTTATGTACCAGAAGAGTGGGGAATCGAGCCGAAAAAGCCTGACGCGGCGGCTATTAAGCAGACAGAGGACGAAGACGAGGATGAGGTTCCTGAATCGGAACGCCTAGACTCCGAAGCGATACCAACGACGCGAGTCAAGGATGCACTTTCCGCGGACGATATCAAGAAACTTTGGCAGCACGCCCATCAGGAGGTATTCGATATGAAGTATCTCCGACAGCTGTATCCGAAAAGCTATCCAGCTGAAGACGCGCAGGATTTGAATGAAGAGGAGGAAGAGGAAGAGGAGGGTGATGAGGACGAAGAAGAGGACGACGAAGAGTTTGAAGACGTCATGGATACCTCAGGCGGCCAGGAAGCAGTGACAGAGGACATTGCGAAGCCGAAGGTGGTAAAGAAGAAGGTTGTGTCGGGGAAGCTGCCTGTGCATCAGCCTGTAGAAGGAGTGCCGGTGCTTTCGATGGGGTATGTGTATGGATTTGCGGAATCCGGCGAGAAATAGAAAGCAGGTAGTGAGACATTAGCATTGGGTGGCGCCGATGGATTCAGGCGGGCGTAGGGCATGTGCTAGCATCTTTCAATTCGATCTTCCATCTTAGGCAAGGAGGATATTGATGATTCCTGTGTATGACACCCTAGTACTACACAGTAACAGCGACCTGAACTATCCTCACCCAGGCCTGAAGCCGTACATAATGACCAGATACATTCCCTTTAGCATGCGTCTTTCCAGCTCTGTCACGACTATATGCCCGCCTCCTGGAATAGCCTGCGAGAGTTGACGTCCGAACGTAACTCTACAGTTGTCATCGTCGTCGTTATAGAGGCTGTTGTGCTTGCTGTCTCTCGAAACATGGTCCTTGACCACGATCCAGCCTTTGTTCCTCTTCTGTCCTTGTGCCGCTTTATTCCAGACTGACCTTGCACCATTGCCGATACACAACTAGCTCTGTGCGCGCAAGGTTTGTGGGAAACCGCTTAGTATTCGGTTTACATGGCATCGGGCGGGTCGGAGTTGGAGGCTCTGGAGAGGGGCGGGTCGTCGGCCATGTCGGAAGGAGGTGCGGAATCTGCGGGGGTGAATATAGGTAAGTGTCGTTGTTTTTGCTCTGGTCCCTTGCGATAAGGTTATGACGACTACTTCGCAGTGAGGCTGTTCAATGATAAGTTAGCTGTCCTGGTGGGGTAACTTAGCTACAGGTAGCGGCCAGGATTGCGCCGACGCGTCGCGACTGCCGTGTCCAGTGGCCGCCTCGCCAGCTCACACGACGATGCATGTTATCTCTGGACCTCGGGACCAACCTCGGTGGAGGCCTTCAGAATTACCCCATCAAGTATCGTCTACAGTTGATGCGCGTGTGGAAGGTGGAGTGCCGCGACCAAAGCGGCAGTTGCATGCGAAATACTAGGAGCGTGTCGCGGGGTCGATCCAGGTTACTAACGTTACCGTTGTCCCGCGGGCTTCATCAGCACTACGCTACATATCTCCAACCTATAGATAAAAGGTCGCCTCCTCGATATGTTCCGGCTCTACTCCAATATTGCTAGAGCGTCAGTTCGTTCTTGTCCACCACTTCACTCGGCCATCTCAACCCCCAGAGTGCATAGAACAAGCCACAATCCAATTTGGAGATACTATAGTACAACGAACAACATGTCTGATCTCTTTGTCGAACTTACAGCACCCAATGGTCGCAAATACCGTCAACCCAGAGGTCTTTTCATCAACAATGAATTTGTCAAATCCAAGTCTGGAGAGACTATCAGTACGATAAACCCTAGGTACACATCCTCATATGACCTTCACACGCGGCTGTTCATTAACGTCAATCAGTGATGAGAAAGAGATTGCTTCCGTCTACGCAGCTGGCCCAGAAGATGTTAACGACGCTGTGGCAGCAGCTCGAAAAGCATTCAACGACCCATCATGGCGAGACATGGACACCAGTGATCGAGGTGACCTGCTTTACAAGCTTGCACAGTTGATTGACCAACACAAGGAGACACTTGCTACCATTGAGACTTGGGACAATGGAAAGCCGTATTCTGTTGCCCTGAACGACGACTTGACGGGCGTTATTGCTGTTATCAAATACTACGCTGGATTTGCGAACAAAATTCACGGAACAGTTATCGATACCTCACCACGTAAGCTCGCATATATTGTTCGAGAGCCACTTGGTGTCTGTGGGCAAATCATTCCGTAAGAGTCCATCCTTCATTTATTCAGACCGTACTGATCAACCTAGATGGAACTTCCCCCTATTAATGGCAGCTTGGAAACTAGGACCCGCGCTTTGCACCGGTAACACAATCGTCATGAAGGCTGCCGAACAGACACCCCTCTCTATATTGTACCTTGCCACACTCATCAAGGAAGCTGGCTTCCCTCCTGGTGTGGTCAACCTTCTCAACGGAGATGGTAGGAAAGCTGGTGCCACGCTGGCCCAACACCCTGACGTCGACAAGATTGCGTTTACTGGGTCTACAGCCACTGGAAAGGAGATTATGAAGATGGCTTCTGTCAACATGAAGAACATCACGCTTGAGACAGGTGGCAAATCGCCGCTAGTAATATTTGAAGATGCAGACCTGGCACAGGCTGTGAAATGGGCGCACACGGGCATCATGTAGGTATTTTCAGATTTGGCTTGATATCACACTAACACGGCATAGGTACAATCAGGGTCAAGTCTGCTGTGCAACATCGAGAATCCTGGTGCAAGAGGGCATCTATGACAAATTTGTCGAAGCCTTCAAGGAGTGCGTTAAGAATACCTCGGTGGTTGGAGACCCCTTCAAGGATGGTACATTCCAAGGTCCCCAGGTTACCAAAGCACAGTACGACCGCGTCCTGTCTTACATTGAGTCCGGCAAATCCGAGGGCGCAACTCTTATATCTGGTGGCGAGCCACACAAGAACGCAGGCGGCAAGGGCTTCTACATCTCGCCTACCATCTTCACAAACGTAAAGGATTCGATGAAGATTTTCCGCGAGGAGGTGTTTGGCCCATTTGTTGCCATCAGCTCATTCAAAGAGGAGGAGGAGGCAATCAGGCGCGCCAACGACACCACCTACGGTCTTGGAGCAGCTGTGTTCACTGAGAACATCACCAAAGCCCACCGTGTTGCCAGGCGTATTGAAGCAGGCATGGTATGGATCAACTCAAGCAATGACACAGATATTCGAGTTCCTTTCGGAGGTGTGAAGCAGAGTGGTATTGGAAGGGAGCTGGGCGAGGCTGGGCTGGAGGCATACACCAACAAGAAGGTATGCTTATACAAACAGAAAGAATATTATGCGTTCGCTAACACGACAACCAGGCTGTCCACGTCAACCTTGGAACCAAGCTATAAAACGCAGGGCACACGGAATAGTATGAGAAATATAAAATGTGGCATCATGGGCCGTGGGTATCTGGTCACATGGGCATCCAAGAACTCCGCCCTTGGCGCCATGGCCTGGGCGACTGACGTGATGATGGGTCGCGGGTGGAGAAAGCTACCGGTTCCGGTACATAAGACCTATGAAGACGTATTTTGGTGTAACTTAAGCCCCACGGTGAGACAACTTGACACAAGGAATATGCAGATACGTAGGCAGATTGTATCCGATGCCCCTTGGGCTGCAAAGCAACAAAAATTGAAGAAAAAAAAATTGCCTCACCGGCGGGACTTTTGGTCATATATGGCGCATGCACACGCTTGGGCGCGGGCGGAGGAGGACCGCAGAGGCACTCGTGCTCTGGTGAGGCGCACCGAGTCGCCAGGGCTTAGCCGTGCCTGTTCGTTTCCATAGTTTCTGGATGGACTGGTAACGGTGGGCCCATGATGCGGTTTGTGGGGTTGAGGCACGGCAGAGCTGCGAGCTGCGAGCCTGAGATGCAGTTTGCAGCCCGTTCCACGAGTAGTATCGCGGTGCTGCTGGCGAGACGCGTGCGGGTGGAGGGGCGGATTGCTTTGTGTTCGGGTTTGTGACCTTGTCATCCTTGTCGTGCTTGTCCGTATCTTGGCAGGCGTTTCTCTCCAACTTTGCTGCTGTGTGTGGCGCACTGTCCCATCCCCTCTGCACTCTGACTGTCGCTGTCGCCGTCGCCGTCGCTGTTTGCTATACCCTTCGTCTCGGTCCGCTCCAGGTTGTTGTTATCGCATCGACCTCGCGGCTGTCTGGGCTTACGGCTAGGCTGCGCTCGTTCACCCCGCTAGCACAGCACCCAACGCTGCTACCTACCTAGCTACTCATCGGTCCGTAGAGCCCGAACGAGGCCAGCTCGCCCACGACCGTCATTGCCAACGCCGCCAACGCGCTGGAACCAGACTAGAGTTTGCGGCTGACAGTGCAACTTAATCCCCGCCCTGCCTGCATAGCCCACCAGCGAACGGCTTTCACCGTCACCACAACTAGCAAGTCTGAGCACTGCCCGCCTATCGTGAGTCGCCACAAACCGTCTGCAGCACGCATACCACCGATCTGGCGCGCACGCTGGAAGACCACCACTCCCCCGTCGCCGAGCCCAGCCTCGTCCGCCAGACCAAGAGGCAGACAACGACAGTGCCGACGGAGGCACGATTCCTTGCTTTTCTCGCCCGCCTGTACCGACCACCCTAACGTCGCCGCATCGCCTGCCCTGCCTCCTGCCTGCTACGTAGCATATATACTTCACAAGACAGCGTGACTGCCGTTGGCGTCATCGCTTGTGGCCATAGGGAAGGAGCAGTCGTCGACCCTTCGCACGCCTTCCAGCTGCCACCGCCGCCTTCCCAACTCAGACCCGGCACAAACACGGCTTCAGCAAAGCATAGATAGCCACTACACACTCCTGCATACGCTCGCTTAGTACATCACCCACACCATGGGCAACCAGCAGTCTAGCAACAAGGACAAAAAGGCCGACAAGGCCGGGAACGACGGTGTCCCACTCGGTCGCGAGTACTACCGCTCTTTTGAGCGATCCGACACTAAAGAGTCCACACGCTCGCTGCGCAACTCGCTCAGGAATAAGATTCCAGGGACGGGCAAGTCTGAAAGCCCACGAAACTCTGTTGCCGGCCTCCCCGACGCCAACGGCAAGACAGACAAGATAGACGCAGCTTCGGGCAAGTCCAAAGGAGGATCGCGGAGGAACTCGATCGCTTCAACTTCAGTCCCAGCTGAACCAGCACCGGAGACGGCAGACAAGGTCGAAGCCACCGCAGATGACGACGACCAACCGCCGCCCTCGCCAGTCCATGGCGCAACACTTGGAACAGGCCATGAAGGCGTGAGCAAGGCTCAGCGAACTGGCGAAGTTGACCACGTCTCTGATGTGCCGCCGACAGGGGTGGCACAACCCTTGGCTTCTGCCCAGCCGGGAGAGTCGATTCTGCAAAGGAAAGATCAGCCAATTCCAAGGCTTCCAGAACCTCCAGCAGCTACTGATGGTTCAGGCTCGCCTATGGAGATCAGCGCGCTCAAGTCAATGGATCTGGATGACATGATTCAGCGACTACTCGACGCAGCCTATGCTGGCAAGGTCACCAAGACTGTCAGCTTGAAAAATGCTGAGATATTCGCCATTTGCTCAGCCGCCCGAGAAGTCTTCCTCAGCCAGCCCGCACTGCTCGAACTATCACCGCCTGTGAAGATTGTCGGCGATATCCATGGACAGTACACCGACCTAATCCGCATGTTCGAGATGTGCGGATTCCCACCCAACTCCAACTATCTCTTCCTCGGCGATTACGTAGACCGCGGCAAACAGAGCTTAGAGACGATTCTCCTCTTGCTCTGCTACAAGCTCAAGTTCCCCGAGAACTTTTTCCTCCTCCGCGGCAACCACGAATGCGCCAACGTCACACGTGTATATGGCTTCTACGACGAGTGCAAGAGACGGTGCAACATCAAGGTTTGGAAAGCCTTTGTGGACACCTTCAACACGCTTCCCATCGCGGCCATCGTGGCACAAAAGATCTTCTGCGTGCACGGCGGTCTGTCTCCCAGTCTGTCTCACATGGACGATATTAGACAAATTGCACGACCTACGGACGTACCAGACTACGGTCTACTGAACGACCTGTTATGGAGTGACCCTGCGGACATGGAAAATGACTGGGAGTCCAACGAACGAGGCGTCAGTTACTGCTTTGGAAAGAAGGTCATTATGGAGTTTTTGGCGCGACACGACTTTGATCTTGTGTGCAGAGCCCACATGGTTGTAGAAGATGGCTATGAATTCTTCACAGACAGAGTCTTGGTCACTGTGTTTTCAGCACCTAACGTAAGCCCACCGAAACTCACAAGCCGAAACTATTGCTGACAACCTATAGTACTGCGGCGAATTTGACAATTGGGGCGCCGTCATGTCCGTTTCGGGAGAACTGCTCTGCAGTTTTGAGCTGCTTAAACCACTGGACTCTAGCGCACTCAAGAGTCATATCAAGAAGAGCAGGAACAAGCGTCAAAGCATGCTCAACTCACCAGTACGTATCGCATCTGAAGCTTACTGGATTTTTGATGATTCAGGGCTATCTACTTCATGTTTAGCAGTACTGACTTTGGCTTGTAGCCCGCACACTATGCACCTCAAAGTTACTAATCTCGTACTTTGGTGTAGGATGCCGATAGTATTTCGTACTCTGAATCTCCAATCATCGCAAGGGCCACAAGTGTGTCACGAGTGCAAGAGTCAGTTGAACCTGACGACGCTGCAATGATAGATGACCCAGAGAAACGCAGCCTTGCCCAAAGGTTGCGGCGTGTGCGAAGGAAACCAGGTTCGGAACACTTGGGTAGCCAAGAGGACGGTCCTGCGGTACCACCATCGCGGAGATATGGCCACAACAGAGCAAATACATGGGCAACTAATTGGAACGAAACAACTACATTACCTCGGAGCGGTAGCGCACCACTTTTGCGAAACATACATCGGCATGATGCCGGGCGGCGAAACCACGATCTAGAGAAGAGGCGGGCGATGTGGGAGTCCACACTCCCTCCAGTTCTATCGGACCACATTGGCTACTTCTCAACCGGGCACAATCTAGATCGCGTGAGCCCTGACAGAAAGCCATGAGCAGTAGCCTTTGCGAAACATCGATATTCGGCGAATCCGCCTTGTTTACGTCACGTGTTACCGGTTCATGCACCTTTTCACGACATTTCCGCTTCTTTCCACTGTTTCGATAATTTATTTTTCTACTATTATCTTCTTTACTTACACGTTTTTGCACCGATCGGCGTCGGCGTTGTCGGGGCAGGAACACTGAGTCAACTCACTGGCGGCCACTTTCTCCTTTCTGATTGGAGCATCCTGTGGCTTTCCCTTTATTGTGGTACTGACGGATGTTGGTGGATGTATAGCATACCATGTGCGCATTGTTATGTTGCACGTTTGTATACGCTGTTCACATGATGGCGAGGAAGGGATCGCATTTTAATTATACATATCTTGATGGTCCAAGCATGATGTCTCCCCGCAAACTCTATGTGTGCTGATTTATAATGATTTCAAATGTGGATATGTTGCTAATTTGTCTCCTATCTAGATGAAGCAGGGCTAGGTGGTAACTCCCCTTTAGCCCAATGTACCGGCTCAAGCCCGAGCACATATTCCATCAAACCCCCATTCTCGAAGACGTCTCGCCAGCTTACCCATGGTTTATCCCATGCCTTGCCGTTTACTTTCAAACTCTGTACGTAAGGAGATGTGTTGCGATCGGTTGAGCCAGTAGTGGTGACGGTGAGTGTCTTCCCATTCGCAAGGTCGAGGGTAAGTGAGGGGAACCAAGGGGAAAGAATAAGGAAGGTGGTCTGGCCGGTAAGAGGGTAGAGGCCTATGATCTGCCACTATTGCAACCGTTAATATCCGTCCCTCTCTAAACAGAGGAAACCAAGACGAGAAGCGTGATATACACACCAAAAGATCCGACTCCATGGCCCCAGCATCCGAATTTCCCGGCAAACCCCCCTCCCAGGCATTATACAACCTCCCAATCCCCCGACTACGGTTCACACTTCTCCACTGCTCATCCTGCACGAAATTATACAAATAAGGCGTCGTAAAGCTAGGCTCATTTCCAGCCTTGAAGAACCCCAGCTCGAAAATCTTATTTAGACGATCTACAAACACCGCGTCGCCGCCTACCCGTCGCTTCAGTTCTGCAACGTCGTGAATGGCGTTCATACTGTAGATCCAACTGTTGTCTTCATAGTACGCATCGGCCCAGTAGCAGCCCCCACACGACGCCGGGTCCTGCGGTACAAACGCCCCGTTTGCAAGGCGAGGCACGAGGAAGCCCGTGTGGTTGTGAGATGTAGCCGCTGGATTCCAGTGGTTACGCCAATTGCGTGAGCGATTGAGATACTTTGACAATTCTGCTGTTTTCCCCAACCCGGAAGCGACTTGGTGGAGGGCAAAGTCATTTGTGGAGTACTCTACCGCTCGGGAGACGGCGCGTGAGAAGCGTGGGGTTATGTAGCCGTATGTGTGCCAATCTGGTAGTGCGCCGCGGCCTTCTTTGGTCGAGGAGTCAGGGGCTTGTAGGTCGTGGTTGTTGGGGGGTACGACTTCTGCGTCTGTGAGCATGGCGGAGAATCCGTCGGTCCAGTTTATGGCACCTCGGACGCCCTTGATGTAGGCGTCGGCGAGGACGTTGTCGCCGTTTGAGCCTCCTTGTACTCGGCCATTGTAGTTTGAGGATCGTGCGTCGGGCATGAAGCCGGCGTGACGCCAGGTGTCGATGAGGGAACGGATGAAGGTTTCGTAGGCGGTGGGTTGGAGGATATGGAAGAGCGGTGTGTGGCAGCGGTGCGTATCCCAGAGAGTGAAGATATCATCGTAGTAGGGTTCTCCGGTGTTCCAGGCGGGATTCTCGCCGGTGCGGTTAGAGGGGATGAGAAACATCCCATAAAGGGAACTGTAGAGCAGTTGTAGGTCATCTAAGTTGATGGATGAGACTTGAACTTTGCTCAAGACTTCGACGTCCCATGTCTTCTTTGCCGCGTCAGCAAGTTCCACGATTTTTTTGTTTTCAGTGATCTCTTCGAGGTTTGCGCAAGCCTTTGAGGGAGAGATGAAGGATATGCCAACACGAGACATGACTTTAGATTCGGAAAACGTGAAAACGCCACCAAGTCGTGCAGACCCAAATGCTGGAGTGCTCAATCTACTAGCGTTACCGTTGAAGGTCCATGACTGAGAAGGTCGCTTGTTGAACTTTCCGCAAAAGTAGATTGTCCAGTCGGGCGAGAGATTCCATCCGTTATTGTATATGCCTGACCCCTCATAGTACCCATCTTGATGAATGATGAATTTACCACCCGCGTAATGTTGCTCCCAGCCTAAGCCTCTGAAACTAGACAGTACGTGCGAAACATCTATCACGATAGAAGATGCAGTACCATTCGGGAAAGAGTACGAGTACAACCCAGCATGTTCAGTGGCACTCAACTCCACCGTCACTCCGTTTGCCAGTGAAGACTTGTAGTATCCAACGCTTCCTTGATCTGGTACTCGCCGGGGCTGAGATAGATCAGCCAGTGGATCTAGAACGTCCCCGACTACTGGCATCTGTGACACTACACCATATTTTGGCGCACCGCCAGTTCCAGATTCGTGCATCATGCTGAAGCCGAAGATGTTGCCCGATGGAAGGTATCCGGAGTATGCATCCGTCCTGCCATCGTGCACGTCGGGCCCCAACTTCACCATTGCAAAGGGCGCAGCAACGACGCCAGGGAATCTGTTACCACCGCCTTTCGTTCCTTGACTGCTGTATCTCAATAACATTTCCACGGAGGAAGATTTTGGACTTACAATACATTGACATATTGGCTGTAGTTGCTCTGCGCTTGTACGAACTCGAAAAAGAAGACTGATAAACACACCAAGATACCCATGAGTAGACACGAACTCGCAACCAAAGCCATGTTCACTGTCCCTGAATCAGAACAAAAGTAGTAAAAGATATTTCCCCTGAGAAAAGCGGCAACATTCGCTTTTTCAATTTTCAATGTAAGCAATACAGCAGAAATGTGGCAATCGGATACTGCCAACTCGTGTCCTACTTAGGTCCCAAAGTCACCCATTAGCTTCAACGTAAATAGCCACGGCCCACATACCCAGATTGAAGGTAGTCCAACAAAGACTAGCGGATTTCACAGTGCGTAAACGGTAAAGTCTAGTGTGTGGCTAATCCTGTGGCTATGTTTGCTGTCTGAGCTGTTCGATCTAGTAACGTTCCAAGAAAGGGGGATGGAAAAGCAAGGAAAATTATCAACGTTTAGAATTAAGAAAGAACAGCAAGAATTACCGTCTACCTTCTTTATGGAGTTTCTGCATGATTACATTGAATTGCTGCGGGGTGTATGCAATGTATTGGATTCTGGCCAATGACAGTTCGCAGATCAACCATGTGAGCGATTGTGAGCGATTTGTGCTCCATGCCTACAAGGCATCTTCAAGGAAGTTATTAAGTGACGTAGATATCATGTGAATGGAAAGTTAGCGTGGGACAGTACAAACACTGTGTTTTGAAGCCGTGTACTGACGTGATTACGCGGTGATTTCGAGTCGTCGGATAAACTTTGTCAGATCGAGGACTTGTACGATTTGATCTGAATATATCTGCCTGGTTTGGGTACATTGCCTCTAGATCGTTGTTGTCTCGGAAGAAACCGGGAGTTGTTGTATACACGAAAAGACCTTGGACATACTTTTACATCCTTCAGCCCAGGCCGGTGGACTCTCAGGCTCTGTGGCTGCAGTAGAGATCCTAGAGCTCCAGACCGTTATGGAAACACTGCATGATGAATATCGCCACCTACACGGAACAGGGATGTTGTTTCGCCGCAGTGCGATTGACTGGGAATAAAAGTGAGGTGTGTTGTTGACTCATGGTACATGAAGGGTGTGTCGTGTAATTGGAACAGCAAAACTAAATCGTTAGTATTGTTGTGGCAGAGCTGACAATGGTTCAAGTGTAGATTGAATGGAGAATTGAGGAGAGCTCTGTAGTTGATTTCCGGGGTCGAAGAAGTGGAAAGATTAAACGCTGGAGCTGTCGATCGTATCATACTGCATACTAATCAGAATGCCCGTGAGATGGCTCTGAGAAATTGCTGCATAGAGTATTTATAATTAGCAAACGAAAAATGAGCTGGCCGATGAAACAAATAAGGTACTCAGTCTCCAACACCGAATCTGGTGCGTGTCCTCGCGAGGTCCCGGTTGTATTCATGCTGTATTTGTGTTGGCGCCGATATCACAGTATGTTCGAGTATGCTGAGCTCTTGTGCGATTTGGCGGTGTTTCTCTGCTTTGCGTTTCTTGTACTCAGTGGGGAAGGAGGCTGTGCCGCTAGTCAAAGGCACTGATGACGCCGACCACCTCTAGTCCAGACATGGTAGATCAACCACTCGAACAGTATTTGTGAGAAAATTCCTCAATCTTTTACAAGAGGCGGAGAAAACCCATAGCTTGTGTTCACAGTAGTCCAATTAGCCGTGATTTTCATCACGAAGGTAGAATGCTTGGAAGTTTTCACGGTGCCTATTCATTCCATTGTCTAGACAATTTATGCAGGCTGCAGTAGTTGAGCTCAGCTTCAAGCGCCCATTTGATTTATGGCCTGCGTCATTCCTGCGATAAGGCGTCTTTTTCTCTTGTCAATCAGAATACACCTTCCTAACTTTCTCTTGCGGCTTCCTCATGGTCACCCACATCAGCTCACGTTCACTTACACTTTCCTCATTCATCTTCTCTCCCCCGCGCAACAAGCTAGGGAACTTATGAGGTGAATTCCGCATGCTTCTGTCACTTTTAATTCCCTCTTCATTCTATCAACGTCTCACTTCCAGGAGTGTATTCTTCAACCTTTGCCATTCGTCTTCCGCAAAACAGCTGGCAATACGTTGCCGTCACCCAACAACACGCAAAAGAACATCCCTGTTCAAAATCAAAAGCCGCTATCCTCTCCAAAGGTAGGCTAGCCTGACAGTATCTCGGTCATTGCTAACTCGCCCGTAGAGCAAGATGGTAGAGTTGAAACCCACCACGACGCGCCTGCCATACGCTCAGTCGAACCCATCAGCTCCTAAAGCCGCACACGTTCACGCCCCGAAGGCCACAAAAATTTCTGCTCGCGCCCCTGGTCATCCTACAACGCTCAAGCAGACAACGACTTCTACTGGCGCCTCCAAAACTCTGCCCTCGTACCCTCGCTCGGGTTCGCCTGATTCTGAAAAACGCTCAAGATGTCGACATCATGCTCGTTGGGATATGGTACCAAGTGCAAAGTGGTGCAAGGTGCACCAAGGGAGTAAGTGCACTGATCCAGTCCATTTCTTCCAGCAGCCTCGAAGGCTGCGTCAATAGTTATTTAAATCTACCAGCGAAACCCATAATCTTTGCCTGTTCGCTTTGTGGAACTACCTGTTGCTCTCCATGTCAAAAGAAATTCACAAGTCATTCGAGCTCGTGATACCTGGGAAAGAGGCCTGGCCAGCCGGGCTACATTCCTCCTGGAACCTATGGGTTCACTGCTGCTGATTACCGCTACCTTGAGTCACTTTAAGTCAAGGGAATTTGGCACCAAAGGGGATACAGAATATCAGGGCAGAGTTATTCATGTAGCTATACTTCTACATTCGCTACCACGCACATCAGATCAGGTAGCCAGTCATACAGATAGCACAACCTGCAGTTCAAGATTCTATACACATTGTGACTATAAAAGGACTCCAACAACTATATGCACGTCCACATCCTATTTATGCCTTAGGCAGCGATCTTGTCTCCATACTCAACTACATTCCCCGCATCTGTTCTCGGTACAAGTATACTCCTCAAGATGCAAAGCTTGCCGTTCTCTGGGCACACCTTGTCCCTGTTGAGCTGCTTATCCACCGGTCCCGTCGGCCCTCCAGCGAACTTGGCCTGACCAAACAAGACGACCTGTCTCTGATCACTTGTCAGGTACTGTTCATCACCCCATCTGCCCCTCCAGTCCAACCATGCTGTCGGAGCCGCACCGTCATAAGCAGAGAACTGCGTCGTTTTTGCGTCGAACTTGTAATACCACGCACTCTGCAACGGGTCCCACAACGTGCCCTTATCCGTATAATCCTCCAGCACGCCGCCCGGTAGGTTTAAGTTGGGAATGGTATGATCGTGTGTACCAGAAATGGCATAGTTTGCATGCGAGCCCTTTGCCGAATAGGCAATAGGTCTATCACCCGACTTCTCGACGGTCGGGTAGCGAAACGCTTGACCGTTCGCGTGCTGCGAGTACCAGATGCTTTGGGGCTCGCCATTCAGGAAACGCACCATTGTGTGTTCCCAGTCGCCAACATGGTTGCCTGTACTATGGTCAGTGGCGCGCAGCCGAAATACTAAGGGAAAGTACCAAAGTTCAAAGCACTCCAGCCGAGGACCTCCCCGCCATAGTTGTATGCGCTGAAGTACATATAGAATGCGTCTACGTTACCGTTGCCCTTGTCATTTACAATGATAGCAGCGGTTATTGCGCCGTCTGTCTTTCCTTGAGCGTTTGGCTTGGTGCCTTTGATCCAGGCGGGGTCTTTGGTCACGTCGTCGTTTGAGGTGAGCCACACGTCGCTGCCCATTTGGTTGAGGTTCGAAGTTGTCAGAGGTTTAGAGGGGCCAGGGACTTCAGTAAAGTTCACACGGGGTGTGGTGTTGTCGAGGAAGGTCTGGATGTCTGTTGGGAAATATGTTTCTGTAGAATGGAGGTACACGACTGGGGCTGAAGGTTGTTAGGGACATTGTGTCTTTGGCCAGTAAGACCAAAAGTACGTACCATATTTGAGTACATAGTCAGGAACATTGCTTGGTGCCTGCCTCTGCGTGAGCGGCGCGCTGCTCACAAAAGACACTGTGAGTGCAGAGATGGTGACGAGTGATTTGAAGCCCATGATACCGGTTTACACGCAAAACTCGGTCGATGGTTCAAAACACCAATTTAATGATATTGCGTCTTCTTATACCACACAGCACAGCCTATGGTCAGCTGTGCCATCTGGCCCCATCCCACCTCAGCCTCGCATACAAACAAGAAAAGCCAGGTCTGTTCATCCTATGCTCCTTCCGCTCTCTGTTAAAACTTGAACGCCCGACCAATCTCCACGCATGCCTCACCAAACACCTACCATTCGTCTCTGCGCCTTCGGACCATATCTTAGCCCCCCTGCGCATACTCGGAAAACCCGATAGCACGTGCAGCCCATGTTCCAGAAATGATCCTTCAAGGCTCGCACGTTGGAGACAGGACGGGTCAGGCGTAGCCGAGAAGGTTTGTGAGGTGCAAACTAATAATATGGGTGCGTAGCGCACATGTTTGCCCAGGTGGTTGTCGAACGCTAATGCGAGGTCGGATGTGGCGATCTGTGGGTACAGGGGTGATGGGGAGGTTGATAGGATAGAGGGGAGAGTGATCCGCGAACGTGTTCGGAATGAGAAAACGTTATTGGCAGGGGGTTTGTCGTGCCTGAAAAGTCGCTGCATGCACTTTGGGAAGGAGGAGAAAGCAATATGCCGGCTGCAGGCTTGGGAGAAGCGCCATGTGGGGAAGCGGTGTGGTGATTGGACCTTTGGTATCAGCTGGCTAATCGAGAGCTGTGTGGTATGTCAACTACCATTGCTTCGGAGTCGAATAAACTGGGCTTGAGTTGAGCAAAAGACCTCAAATGCTGTCCTCCTGTTCGAGCCTCGTGCCAAGGTGGCGGCACGTGGCTGGTTTTATTATATCGTACAAGCAGCCTCTAGAATACAAATGTTCGCGCATACTTGCGGTCCATGTCCTCGTACTCGTCTTTCAACATCTTGCTTCTCAGCTTGTTCAGCCTGAGTGTGACACCTTCTTCTTCGCCCTCCAGATTCTCCACATCCTCATCCAGCCCCTTTGTTCCTCTGATCTTCCACACCAAGCCTGTTAGACCTCCACTCTTGGCTTGAGATTGCTTCTCTTTGGCTTCCGCCGCTAGATAAGTCATAATCTTTCCCCAAGACTCTAGACCTACCTCCTCGCACTGTTCACACTTTTTGCGGATGTCTTCCTTGGCACGAATGGAGTCGAGAGATTGGGCAAGTTTAGATGTCGACACGGCGTCGCGCACCCATGAGAGGCCTTGTTGGCGTTGAGTCGAAGATGAACCAGCTGTCGCAAAGAGGATTTCGCCAATATAGTTCTTCAATGCAGCTTCCTCGCAGCGGTCAGTCTCCTTGCGCAGAAGAGGTTCATCGCCAGAAGGCGGGACAGGAGGGTAGTCTGGCTCTTTGAGGAGACTGATCAAGGTGCCAATTAGACTGGAGTCCTTTTGAGTAACGACCGTAGGAATATAAGCTTCATCTGCACCGAGACGTGCGCGAAGCAGGGAGATGAAGATTGGAAGTGCGGATGTGATTCGCCTTTGCTCTGCCAAAAAGGTCGCCAAGTTGGTGGCGGCATAGATGATGTTTGGTGTCACCGCCTCTTTTGGCGCTGTAGCGGATAAAATGCCAGTCTCTCGATCGACGACGGCTGAGGGCTCGGGCGTTGGTAGACCTGCGATAGCAATGTCTAGTGCCCACCGGTACATCTCTTCAGCTGAGTCAGGTAGTGTCCTGAAACTAAGCCAGTCGGCATAGCCCAACGCAGCTGAAAGTCTTTGGTAAGTGGTGAAACCCTTGGAGGTTATGATCTTGAGGTAGAACGTCTCCGGTGCCTCAGCAGCAGGCACACGGTGGTCCGCATCTGGTGGTTCCGGCATGCCGGGTAGTACAGTCTTTGGTCGTTTGTTCGTAGGGGACTGGATGAATTCTGGTGCCCACACGTTTCGCCTCCATCTGTCCGTCACCCACCCGTCTAGTCGTTCTGCGGCGGTCGCCATACCCATGAGCACTTCATAGTATCCTTGCCGCCATTCCTCGCTCTTCGCCGATATATCAAAGCCTGCCTTGCCTAGTCCGGGCACCAGTATGCCACCTTCTTCTTGCTCCTTGAGACCTGCTCCATCTTGATTGGGATTCTCTAGCCTCTTCAGCGCATATTCCAGCTCGGAGTAGACTCGGGCCCAGTTGGGAAACCCCTCCTCCTCATTGTTCTCAGGGACCTGCCACCATTTGCCCCTCCGAAAGCGGAACCTTGTGATCAGACTCCACTCATGTGGCGAGGGGAATGCGCGCTCTTGCTGTTCGCTGAGGATGCCCAAACTTGCGATACTGAAGCACGACGTAAGCAAAAAGATGAGTATGCTATAGCGCACGCTCAGTTTTGCCGTCTCCTTTATGAATTTC
Source organism: Pyrenophora tritici-repentis (assembly GCF_003171515.1). NCBI lineage: Eukaryota > Fungi > Ascomycota > Dothideomycetes > Pleosporales > Pleosporaceae > Pyrenophora > Pyrenophora tritici-repentis. Next base: position 1,134,541 of record NC_089399.1, on the reverse strand, counting down.
TTGTGGTTCGCGCTGATGGAAAACAGACGTTGTAGTTGGCCATTGGAGAGAGGTTGGCCGGAGGGGTACAGAAAGGGTAGCTGTGGCCGCGGGGAGCCTGGTTGCGCGACGAGGAATTGGCGGGGGTGTCTATACGAAAATTGGCGCGGACTTGGGTGGTGCGACGGGCGAGTCTTTGGGGGCTGCAACGAGCCCTGTGGTAGCTTTATTCGATGTGCTGGAGGCCGCATTATCGCTTGCGACTAGATTGTTGCCTTTCAACACCCGTGTCTGTGGCCTGGCTCACGCGCCAAGGTGGATCTACCCCCACCGCCCGGCAGAAAAAGTTCAAGATCTCGGAATTTCGTCTCGCGACGCTACAACCTTAATTACAACATTTTTGCGCGCCCATCATGTCCAAATCCAAAGTTGATAAGCCTGAGAAGAAGCGCAAGCGCGATGTCGAGGTAGCAGAGGATGTACCCAAAAAGTCCAAAAAGTCTAAGAAGACCGAAGATACTCAGGATGCGCCCACGCCCGAAGCACCTGTAGTCGAAGTAGCGGAGGTGAAGAAGGACAAGAAGTCCAAAAAAGACAAGAAGGAGAAGAAGTCCAAGGACAATGTGGATATCTCAGCTGTTGAGGATGCCCTAGAGGACGCAAAGAAGAAGAAGGAAAAGAAGTCGAAAAAGTCCAAGAAGTCCAAGGATACCGACGCGTCTGAAGATGCACCGGCTGACGAGACTGAGCTCATTGAAGAGATGAAGACTTCGGAAAACTTCATCAATGTCAACGATGACGAGCCAATGCCTGACGCGACCGAGGATGCACCTGTCAAGGACAAGAAGAAGTCTAAGAAGGACAAGGACTCCAAGAAGTCCAAGAAGAGCAAAAAGGCTACTGAAGCCGAAGACACGGCCATGGAAGATGTAGAAGATACCCCGGCGGAGACGAACGGGGTAGATGTTGACTCCAAGGCTGCTAAGAAAGAGAAGAAGAAGGACAAGAAGGAGAAGAAAGAAAAGAAGACAAAGAAGACAAAGGAATCCGAGTCCAACGGGGACGTCCTCACGGAAGATACAGCCGCAGAGGCCGAAATGGGCGAGGAGGTAGAAGTGGAGGGAGAAGAAGCCCAGGCCGCAGTCGAAGCCAACCAAGGCCGCTTCATCGTCTTTGTTGGTACGTTTAACACACAAGCCACCACATCACTCTCGCTAATCTCCCTCTCCAGGCAACCTCCCTTACAGCGCCACAAAAGAGGAGATTGAGAAGCACTTTGAGAAGATCAAGCCTTCGGAAATTCGTCTACGTACATACAAGGGCACAGAAAAATTCATGGGTACATGTTTTGTCGAGTTCGACCGCTACGACCGCATGGTGACGTGCTTGAAGAAGTACCATCACTCAGTCTTTCCCGATCCAAAGAAGAAGGAGGGCAGGAAGATCAACGTTGAACTTAGGTATGTCATTTCCGTTTAGTATAATGTTACGCTTGGCAGATTGGCGTACAAGAAGCTAATACAATGACAGTGCCGGAGGCGGCGGCAACAGCGAAACTCGAAAGACCAAGATTGCGGCCAAGAACGAAAAACTGCACGACGAGCGTGCCCGTGATCGCATAAAGGAAGCCGAAGTCAGTATGAAACAGAGAGAGCGCAAGGAGAAGAAGGAAGCCAAATCCGGCAAAAAGGCGGACAAGAAGGAGGAAGAGCCTGCAGCTGAGAAGCCGTCTGAGGCGGAGACTTTTGGTATGAACCCGGCTAGGTTGGCTATGATGCAGGGTCCTGCGGTCCCGCATAGGTCGAGGTATTAGACTTGTCATTCAAGTGGTGCTAGACAAAAGGGGGGGTTGTGCCTGGGGATCTAAGTGGCAACCTTTCTTAAAATCTGGCTGAACTGTGTAGATGGTTGAGCATAGTGTTGAATAATGAAAAGATGAACTTGGAAAATGGCTAGCATATGGTTATCACATTTATGCTCCATCTGTTCTTGTTTATTATGCAGACATACGAGAGTGATATGACTGCTGAGCATCTGGCATACAAACAATTGACGATTCAAGTTAGCACTACATAGGATTGAGGAGACAGGGTCCCTTGTGGGGTTCTGATTCCCGATCCCGCGCGGCCCGAAATGCACCGACCGCGGCTTGCATCGCAACTTTTTTGTGATGCCTAGCACGCCTGTTCTCAACGCCATTGCCGCACAACCCCACGATTCTGAGCAACGGTAAACGTGCAATCTGATTTTTTCGATACGACATCACCTAAACGACAATTGGCAATCGCTACTTTGGCTTCGGGGTTGCGAAAGACTCGTTCGGGGGTCCGCCCCATCCGCATACACCACTAGCACGGCTGTAGGGGCTTTATGGAAACCATACAGAAGGCTTCAGTCTTACGAATGATGGGCCGACCAAGCGCTGTCCCGGTTAATCCTCCTTCGCCACCACCGTCTGAAAGCGCATACGAAGGCACGCCTGTCACTTCACCACGTTCCCTACGGCAACTCTCCATATACTTCCTCGGAAGCGCATGCCTCCTTGCATCGACTGCGATAACACGAAAGGCTGTTTGGCGGCGGCAACTCCGTGTAATGCCGAAATTCTACGAAGCGAACACGAACCCCCACGAATACTTTAGTCCCTTTTCAGATGCCTGCCAGGCTCTGAATTTGGCAACAATGAATTGTGTCAGTGTTGGAATTATGGCACTGGGCGGGGCGATGTGGACTTTTGATATCGCCAATTTGAGGGAAGCTCGGGCAGTCCTGAGAAGGCGCCTTAACTATGACAGGATATACGAGTCTGAAGATGAGGTACCGAATACTATCAGTGAGATGATAGCGGCATCTGGGCAGATGCGAATAATAGAGGACGAAGAAAACTCGGATCCTGACAACAAGCAATAACGGACAATACCATGTACGAGTACGACTGTAAGAATAGTGTAAACAACAGTAAGACTGGATGTCACCGGTAGCTTCCATGTAATGCTACGAACAAGACACTCACCCTGTATTGGAAGATTTTGTAGAATCAGTGCTTAGCTTCAACACCCTCTTTTCCGCCTTCTACTTTCACTCCCTTCTGCCCATCCCTGTTCGCCCTCCAAACTCCCTCGCCGCCCTTGAATCTTTCCAGCTTCCATATCTCAGCCCTATCCTTAGTCTCCTCTAGCGTTTCCTCACCAGCCCTCCATGCAGCTTGTCGATGCGGTGCTGATACTGCTATCACAATACTCTCTTCACCAATGGGACACTCGCCGAGCTTGTGGATGATGGCGATCTTGGTGCATGAATGCTTAGCAAGAATAGAGGTCGCAATTTTGAAGAGAGTGGAGATGGCGAGCGGAGTATACGATGTGTAAGCTAGAGAGGACACGGGCTCATTGTTGAAGGAGTCGCGTGTAGTGCCAATGAATAGGACAGTTGCACCAGCTGATGGTGAGCGGACGAAGCGTGTGGCAGCGAGTGAGTCAAGGTCGTGCGGGGTGAGTTCCACGTGGATGGTATCCGTGGTCTTGACAACGCGCTCTGAGGGTATGTCGGCGGTATACGATTGGGACTCTGTAGTGGACATGTTTGACGAGCGAATATGTATGTGTGTATTGCGCAGGATTCTTATCGATGTTGTTGTAACTACCAAGTGTTACTTTGGATCCGTAATGCTTAGTCCGCAGCTTGGACAAATCAAGATTATTAGTGGAGTAATGTACAATTGGCAGAAGTGGGAGTAAAACAATGCAACTGCATGGAAGGGGCCTGCACAATTGTATGGAAGATCTACACGGGCCTTGGGGCTTGTGCAAGTGTCAGAAACTCCCAGGTGGAGATGACAGGTAACCCCCGCCATCGCCAGCCTGATCTCATGCCCGTATGACGAGAGCATGCTGTACTTACCTCTGTTGATATTGAGCAGTGTGAGGAATCAATGTTCCGTGGGATGCGAAGGATTCGTCTTCGGAAATTATCTGGGGTGAAATGTCGAAGATGCCGTCATAGCAGCGCGGGATGGCTCCACTAGCGCCGATCACGGATGTGCATCCTCCAGCTCACACGTGGAGCGTGGTTTAAGTCCGGCCCCGCCGCCCATACCATAGCTCCAACGGTCAGCTCGCGTTGGACGACTGTTCTCAACCCCTGGCTAAGACTGCAGAATAATAGTGCGTTTCCAAGACCTTTTCGTCTGGTTTTTGTGCTTGTATCATCTGCTGCAAAGGCATACATGAAATCATCTGCATTCATTCCAACCCCGTCATTCGCTACTACACGTGCCTCGACGCGCCGAATCCGTATTACACCGTGATCCCACGCCTGCGATCCGTACACGTATACCTATTCTTCTCCTGTGACGAACCACACAAGCACAATAACACCGGCGATAGACTTATACATGGCAAGGCATGATCCACGGCAAAGCATAAGACGCAAGGCAAGATGAGCGGGGAATGGGGGTTTGGGACTGTATTCAAGTTCTTCGTATGGGGTTATCTGTTGGGAGGGTTGACGCTCATACCTGGTGTACTTGTATTTGCCTGGTTCTGGTGCACCACGCCCGTTGAGCTGGAGAATCTGGAAGCGACTACTGTCACCAGTGATGGACAGACACCGGGGCAACGCAGGACGTCGAACGGGTCGGCAGGTGGCAAAAGAGTAGACGACATACAACTGGGCATAGGACTAGACGATGGTATACTGGAGAAGCTCAAGGGCCGAAAACACGAGCCAGATGCGTGCGCTGGCTACTTTGCCGTCTGCCGCGAATATGTACCCGGTGGTGTCAACGGCAAGCCACCGGATCGGACGACTCCTGCCGGCGCTGTCGTGGCTGTGGAAAGTCCCAGTGTATACCAGTCAATGTACAGGAGCATCTTCGACCGGAACAAGACTACGAGCCCGTCGATAGAAGCGTCCAACACAAAGAACAAGAAGGCGCGGAATGTATTCTATGTGGTCCTGCGGTATGTGGTTTACTATATTGTGCCATGTCACGCAAAGCTAACGTTGAGCCAGTCTGGGACACCTAATGCTCTACGACAACGAGGATCAGCTCGAAGTCCGCCACGTCATATCACTCGCCCATTACAAGGTCGACCTATACGGAGGTGGGGACAGCATACCTGAGGGCGAGTTATGGATCAAGAGAAACTGTACGCTTTAAATGCTTGCATTTGCTAATATCTCTTAAACTGACTTGTCCAGGCATTCGACTGGTGCAGGAAATGGACGACGATCCCGCCGCAGACCCGAAGAGCTTCTATCTCTTTTCCGACAACTGCTCCGAGAAGGAAGATTTCTATCACGCAATGCTACACGCCCAAGAGGGCCAGAAGGACCCTTCTGATGCAGGCTCGCCATCCATCCCACTCAAGTTCGATACAACAGACTTGGTTAAGCTGGTGCAACAACTGCATGCCTCAGAAGAGAACTTGCACACGCGATGGATCAACGCGCTCATTGGGAGAGTATTCCTGGCTTTGTACAAGACGTCGCAAATCAAGGACTTCATCGCAGCCAAGATCAACAAGAAGATCGCTCGTGTGCCCAAACCCGCCATTATCAGCAGTGTGCAACTGCGCAAAGTCGACATGGGTACCTTGCCGCCATTTATCACAAACCCTAAGCTCAAGGAGTTGACGGTCGATGGTGATCTCGTTGTTGAGGGAGATATTAGCTACAAAGGCAACTTTCGCATTGAGATATCAGCTACTGTGCGTATCGATCTCGGAACACGGTTCAAGGCTCGCGAGGTGGTACTCGTTTTGGCTACCGTATTGAAGAGGCTCGATGGACACTTCCTCATTCGAGTAAAGCCGCCGCCCAGCAACAGGCTCTGGATGACGTTTGAAACGCCTCCCAAGATGGAGTTCTCGCTCGAGCCGATTGTGAGTTCCCGACAGATTACATATGGCGTTGTTCTCAGAGCCATTGAGAATCGCATTCGAGAAGTGGTAAATGAGACACTGGTTCTTCCAAATTGGGACGACATGCCATTCACCGATACCATTGCGCAAGTCATCCGCGGAGGAATATGGGAAGACAACGCCAAGGATGATGAAGACGCCGACAAGATCAAACAGGATGACGCTACACTGGAGACAGCGATCTCTGATGCGGAGAAACTTGATGAGAAGTCCGACGCGGCCAGTGCACACTTTAGCATTGCTTCTACCTGTGTTGACTCGGAAGAAATGGGAACTGGCGTGACCTCGTCTGCAGATGTCAAGCCTTCGTCTGCATCGACGAGACCACGGACAATGCGCTCGTCCTCGTCAACAGCTCAAGTGAAGCTTGACTCTGCTAATGCTTCGGCTGAGATGGTACAAGACCGCAGCCAAACGCCAACAAGCGTTAGATCTCTCCCTGGGGCCTCGCCCATGAGACCAAAGAATTCACGGCAAGCAACCGAGGCTTCAGACAGCTCATCAGATGACGTTTCGGCGGCTAGCATCTATGCAGGGAGTACGGCATCAGCGCCAGCCCCCAACACAGAGAAACTTCATAACCGAAGCAAATCAAGGGACCTGTCTGCACAAGAGATAGCTGCCGCAGCTGCTGCGGCGGCCGGAGCAACCAGTATGCAGACCAAGAAGCAAACCATCAACCAATCCCTCAACTCGGCCACAGCAGCGGCGCGGAACTGGCTCGCCGCAAAGCAAAACAACCGAACCAATTCCAACAATAGCAACACCAATACCAACCGTCCACCGACATCCGAGGGTCCAAACGGTACAGAAAGCATGGAATTGTTCCAACAAGACTCTTCTCTCCGTCCTCCACTCCCAACAACGCCTTCCACAATCACAAAATCACACACCGAACCCATGGGCAGAGGCCAGCCATTGCCTCCTCCCGGCACACCCTTACCACTGCCCTCGAATGCCAAACGACAAACGTGGGCCGCTATTCCCGCTGCAGCAACCACATTTGCAAACACCCTCACCAAGCGCAAGCCCGCTGGTCTCTCAACGCAAAAATCAATTGAGGATCTCAACTCGCCTACTAGATCGGCTCTGGGAACAGCGTCGTTGCTTCCTCCCGCCGCACATTTCCCGGATCAGGATGCACGCGCGGGGTTGCATGATGATGAGGGAGAAGAGATGTGGAGAGAGATGAGGCGGACTCAGAGTACAGCTGCGGCGGCAGCAGCATCTGCAGTGGCAGCTAGTGAGTTGTCGACAGTGCCGCCTCCTTTGCCCAAACGGAGACAGAGACAGCCGAGTGTGAATCAAAGGAGTGGCCACAATAGGCAGACGAGCCAGAGTTTGCTGCAGAGGGATGGGGGGCTAGGTGAGGGCTTGCTGGTTGTCGAGGCGCCAGTAGCAGAGGGGAGTGCGCCGTCTAGTCCGGTCAGGGGCGATGGGCGGACTGGTCAGAGAGCGCCTTTGGGTGAGGATAAGGCGAATGAGAGGGGTGTGACTTAGTACAAATGCAGTTGCACGAATATACATGGAATAAATGGTTGTAATTACGGGTGATTCATCCACCTATTCAGCTAATTAGAGCTCTTTTGCTTCACTGTGAGGTACATCGATGAACTGAAAAGCCTCATTTTGTGTGTGAATAGGGTAGTCTGATTCATGATCGCCAAAGCTGCTTCCCGCGTTCATCATGCTTTGTTTTTACCATTGTAGCCTGTGCTGGTGGCTTGGCAGCATAAGTGAGGAAGCTACGATGCCGTGGAATCTGCTGGAATTGGTCATGTCGCTCCTTCCTCTGTCCGGCAAGTCATAGCTTCCAACATTGTCATGATTCGACAGGAGGTATCCATTTTATGTTCACAGCTCTTGCCAGATTGCTGTCTTGAAGTCGCAATCAACATGGATGACGCACGAATACAAACCACCAATCGATTACCAGATGTTTCTATGCATCCAAGATCTTGATGAACTCACTTACTGTTAAGATAATGTATGTACCACTGTCATATGCATTTGGCAGTGCCCATGTCCAGTGCTAGAGGGTAGACGTTACATCCTCACTTGAACCCTGACGTATGTGGATGTCGCGTTCCGTCATTAGCATTTCTTTTTCATTCACTCATATTCGCATAATTTCAACCACATCCTATGCTTTATCAACCCAACTTGGCGTTGGAAAAGTCCATCTCAGGGTGCTCCTTCTTGAACTTTTCTAGAATTTCTGCCTTCTTCTGCTCGTCGCTGGTGGGCTTACCCTGTTCCTTCATCCTTTGATCGAACATCATTTTCTCTACCATGCCGCGTGTCTCTCCGTCAAGGTCGCCTAGCTTGCTGTTCTCGGGCTGTATCTTGGAGGTGTCGATCTTGGGCGCCGTGGTGACTACATGGGCCCACCACTCCATCTGGTTGACCTTGTCGAGGTGGATGGCGATTTCCTTCTGGGAGCCGGTGGAAGTCAGTGTCCAGGTGGACTCGTCGACACGGATAGCGTGGGGCAGCTCGCCCTGCAGAAGGTGTTAGCCTAGACTGTTACTACCCCAGTGATGCTAGTGGGCTGTGGCGTACATGGATAAAAGGCTCCTGGCCCTTGATGCCGGCCTTGAGGGCATTGCGACTAATCTTGATGTCCAAGTCTTTGCCCTTGTACTTTGCATCGATGGTAATGGTGATGTCGAGGTCCTTGATTGTCTGGTCCCACTTGTAGGGCAGAGCGGCCTGCTCGGCCTGTTCTTTTGCGCGGGCGTCGGCGTCGGCCTTTGCGCGCTCCTCGGGGGGTGGTGAGGTGGACATGGTGGAGAATTTGGCCTTGTTTGTGAAAAGTTTCAGTGTTTGTGGAGGGGAAATGCGAACGGCTCTGGGACCCTGGGCGTTGGTGCATGGGCACGGCGTCATCGCCCGCTGGACATGAGCATGCTCCACCGTGCGGCCCTGCTTCACTCCTCTATCCCGGTCCGCTCTAATAACGGACATGCACGTCGGGTGTCGCGATCTACACACAGCCCGACCTGTTTGTATTGATACCACACTCTCTCCTATCCTTTGACCGCGCCGCCATGCTGTCCTAAACCCAGTAGAGCCATTGTGACACGGTAAACAGGCCAACATCAAGAACATCGTCAGCGGGCCCATCGGGCAGCGACCTGTCGGCGCGACAGTATCCCCTGTGACCCATGGCCAGCTCCTTTGAGAAGAGTGTGAAGGGCGGCACCAAGATCAAGGTAGCTATGCGCCGCTCCTCCTCGTCCCCGTCCCCGTTCGGCTGTTCCCAGCAGCAGACAGGCTGACCCGGCCCCGTAGCTCGCAGCGCCCAAGTCAAAGTATGTCGAACATATCCTTGTCGCGACACATGCCGGAGAGGCAGGCGTCGCCGAGATCTTTCGCGCCCTCACCAACCGATTGCGCGATTCGACATGGACTATTGTGTACAAGAGCCTGATCATCGTACACCTCATGATAAGGGAGGGCGAGCCCGACGTTACACTCAAGTTCCTGGCGCAGAACCCGCACAGGAAGTTGGCAATCAACCACTTTACAGAGGGTACGTCTGCGAATATTGCCCTGGGCCGGGTCGGATCACAGTGCTGGCTATGGTACGGATAATCGCTGACCAGGCCTCTTCTGTGCGGAGCGGCCATATGGGGGGGTTCTTTTCTGGCATGGCATGACATGACACATGGCAGTTGCTGACACTGGGCGCGATAGTACAAACACAAGGACACAATATCCGCACCTACTCCGAATACCTCCTCCGACGAGCCATCGAATATGGCGCAACAAAGGTCGACTATGTCCGCGGCGGCGAGGGCCGGCTTAAGCGGCTAAGTGTAGAAAAGGGCCTCCTTCGGGAAGCGGAAAGTGTGCAGGACCAGATTAGGGCGTTGCTCAAGTGCCAGGTACGTGGAGCAAGCAATGTCCAACTACCAAAATTGGCCCATCTGACTGTATACAGCCATTCGACGATGAGCCGGAGAACGAAATTACAATGACGGCTTTCCGCTTGCTGACAATGGATCTCCTGGTGCTCTTCCATGTTATGAACGAAGGCACCATCAACATTCTCGGTGAGTCGATTTGCGATTCCTGGGGTACCATGTACTAATTAAACAGAGCACTACTTCGAGCTATCACGGCCTGATGCGACGCGTGCCCTTGCAGTATATCGCACCTTCGTCAAACAGACTGAAGCCGTCGTCCAATACCTCAGTCTTGCGAGATCACACGAGCATTCTACGAGATTGGAAATCCCCAAGATCAAGCACGCACCAACTAGTCTGGCCGCGTCCTTGGAGGAATATCTGAACGACAAAGACTTCGAGATCAACCGACGGCAATACATGGCCGAGAAGGAGGCAAAGAAGAATGGGGGCAAGACCACCAACGGGGCTAGCAAACCTCTAGATCCGAAGCCCGCAGCCTCCCACAATGCTAGCAGTCAGCCGCCTGCAGCTCCGGCCAAACCCTCAGCGAGTGCGCCGCTGATTGATCTGTTTGAGTCTCTCGAGGACAATCAACAAACCATGGCCACACAGCCGATGATGCAACAACAGTATCCACAGCAGACAGGCTTTCAACAGGGCTTCCAGATGCCGCAACAGACAGCCAACATGGGCTTCCCTCAGCAATCACAGCCCTTCCCAATGCAAAACGGGCAGAACACCAATCCGTTCCAGATGCAGCAACAAGCACAGGCACCACAACTACAAGCACAGTTCACTGGTGCCGGCTTCGGTGGTTACACACCGCAGCCATTCAACTCGCAAGGCACTATGCCGTCAATACCACAAAATGGTATGCCTGACTTTTCACAACAGCAGCAGCACATGCAGATCCCCACAATCGCCGAGCCTCTGCAGCCGCAGCAGACGTCCACGAACCCGTTCCGACAGTCTATGCTGCCCAATGCGACTGGCATGGGCGACACCAAGATGCTCACCAGCCCTACCGGTACAAGCTCGATCAATCGCACTTCCACGAACCCGTTCGCAAAACAGAACACTGGTTTTTCTCAGCAGTCGCAGTCTCCTGTCAACTCACCGTCATTTTCAATCTCACCCATCCAGGAATCCCCCTTCGCACCAATGCAACAACAGCCATTGCAACCCACACCTACAGGCACAAACCCATTTGCACGTCAACCTTCACCACAGAGTGCAACATCGCCGCAGGGTGGTCTTACTGTGCACGCGACGGGTAGTACCAACCCTTTCCGACAAAGCGCCTTTGTCAATCAGCAAACTGGCCAGGGTTGGCAGAATACAAGCAACCAAGGGACAATGGGAGGCATGAGCCTAGATCAAGTACCTACAACGAGCGTCTTTCCACGGCCTGGACAGCAGCAACAGAACTTCCTAGGATAGAATCGAAGGATCTGGTAAAATGATGACTTTGCTTTGTGACTGCAGCAAGCATGATGGGCCGCTCGCTGGAATTGAACATCGTAATTTTGTTTGGCGCGGCGTTTCTTCCTTGTTCGTCACTGTAGCTTCTAGGTGCTTGGTTTGGGGACATAATTACACCGCCCTGCAAAATTCTGGGCGCGTGTTTGTGCCTCTCTTTGGAGAAGGGTCAGAGGACTACTTCAGATTTGATGGTTGGCGGACAGAATGAGCTATTGTGTAATTTCCAGATGATGCCGACGATATTGTTCACGTGGGAGTTGGGTGGCTAACAACACTTGAGGGAAGTAGTACCTCGCTAGTAGAATACATAATCAACATTACTATTATAACCTACCCCTACCACTACCACCGCTTCTCGTGCGCAGCTTCTAATATCACATCTGGCTTTACTTGCCTGGTTACTGCAATCATAACAGAGACAGGGGGTAGGTAGTGCAGACCACGTGCCAACGCGATTCCCCGCGATTTAGCGTGACTGGGTCACCTGGCAGACCTCACAATCGCTCAAGCTTACTTTCACCAGCGCTTCACACACACACACACCGAAGGATTATTTGCAAGATCATGCAACTCACCACTTCTACCTCGTCTCACCATCCACTTCCCCGCTAGACGTAGAGGAATTCGGTCATCGCTGTCCAGATTACTGCACCCTCACGCGCTACAATGGCACGCGGGGACTCAATTCTCACGCCAATAAGCCTAGATGACGACGATGAGCCTCAACCCGAAACTTTCCGTCTACCCACTGTTAGGCGGCAGGAGCGCCCAAGAATTGATCAGGATGGTATTGAAGTTCAAGAGCGTCAGACAGAATGGGAACAGGCTGCTGCGCAGAAAGAAAGAAGACGACAAATGGTCCTGCTCGCGCTGAACCGGGCGTCGACGCATGCCTCCAGTAGTCGAAACACTGGAACTCCTAGAGGAAGAGGACGGGAGAGGTCGCCGTCTCCGAAAGCTACCTATGTCATTGAGCTGACAGATGAGGACGAACCGGAGGTGCCACAACAGCCTGCAGTCGTTGAAGATGTCCAGTCCGAACTGCCTGAGGTAAAGATTCTGCCAGGAGACCCCGGAATTCCCTCCAACCTGGATCCTCCGGAGAGCTCGACACAGGCTGTATCTGCCAACATCGGGTTACCTCTACCTGGTATTCAGACCACTGCGCCGCTTCCCGCTCCACGACAGCCAACCCCGAGCGCATCGGAAACACCCGCACAGAAACCAGAGGCTGCCAAAATCGCTCAAGCATCACCAGTGAGAACAGAAGTGGTTGCCGCGACGCATATGATGCCGCGCGACGAAACATCCTCTGCTGCATCTGTCCGCGACTCGGAATCGACCCTACCAGTTGTGCCGCCCCCCATCCTACATATGCCTAGTGAGCCTATCCAGACGATAGAAACCGCACAAAAGATTGCGCCTGGTCAACCCGATGAAAACGCACCTCCTGCTGCGGTTACTGAGCCCGGTAAGCCAACTTTGAACAATGTTGCATTTGACTCCCTGTCACCAATCGGCGGTTCTCCCGACAACAACCGCGAACGGGCCACACCCAGTCGCGTAAACACAAGTCCTGAGCGCGGTGGCGCCCTCGTAGTGAACAACATCGACGCGGAAGCTTCTGAGCCTACGAATGCTTGTGATTCGCAGGCTGCGGGATCTGAATTAACCCCAACCAAAAGGAAGGTAATCAAGTCGGTGAAGCGGACGTCGTCGGCGCAGCGAAGTAATATGGGAGTGACAAGCTCACGTCTTCCAGACAGTTCGCCAAATGAAAATTTAACCAATGACCCCTTTTTGGCGCATGTGCACGATGACCATGCTCAGGCGCCTCTGCGACAACGGAGCCCCAGCCAAAGTAGAGACCCGTTGGTGTGCTGCAGCAGCAACAACATTACCAATGTCGAATTTAGTCTGATAGAAAGAGAGGAAAGCCGCGGTTCCGCGCCGGAACAGCCGCCAGAGATTCTCCAAGAAGAGCTTAGATCAGATGGTGTCAACCACACCAGCCATCCTCCGTCAGACACGTCTACTAAGCGTTCAAACGAGCCACCTGTCGATGTGCCCCCCGACAATTTGCTGCCTGACAACACAAAATCTGCTGATGATGGTGTGACCGATGATCAAACCGACGGCCAGACCAAGTTAGCAGTCGCAAACTTTGCAGAAGACGAATTAGAAGCTACGCGTTCAGCGATAGACGCATGTCTAAAGCGTCACATCGGGGGACGACACGAAACGCATGCGTATTTGACGTGGTCTCGGATGATGCGCCAAAGGACCTATCAAGAGCAAGAATTACGTGCACGAAGCCGTAAGCAGAAGCGTCTGGTTCACTCGAGTTTGCCCGAAAGATATGAACAACAACTTTCACCCTTCGCAGACATGCGCACGATACAGCTCCCATTCAAAGGCATCAACACCAAACGTCTTCCCGATATGAGCCAAGAGATCTACGTCAAGGCCAAACCCAAGGATATCGTAATCAAGAGCGTCCTGGCCGCACCGACGACGAAATACAGGTCTGACGCGGTCACGATTCCCCCTTTCAAGGAGTATGTCAGCTTGGAGAACAACATCTTAGCCGACAATGAGTCAAAATTGCTTGCAACACCTTATTTCCAAGATGAAGACTATACCTGTCGAGAGACATTGTTGAGCACGCTGCCTTATATATACGAACTGACGCATGATGAGAATGGGCCTCTTGACCTCAGAAAAGAGCAATGCCGGTTCTATAAAGACACTATTGAGGCATTTTTGAACGAGATGGGTGTATCTTGGAATGAAATTTTGTATTGGTTATTGGCGCCGGAACAAGCCATTGTACGAATCAACAACACCTTGCCAGCAAGCGCATCTTTCAGGGCTAGCTTGTCCGAGAGGTCAGGTTATCATATCGAGGAATTCGAGCGCGATGGGCAGCCGAAGAAGGCGATACTGTTCAATCGAAGCGACAGGAAATGGCGAAAGTTTTTGTTGCAGCTCGGAGAGCCAACGGCCAAAGCTCTAAGGATCGCGGCAATTGCCTGCGCAACCGTCCGCCAAGAATGCGATTTCAGCATCTGGTACCTGGCTCAGCGATCTGAAGTCATGCAGCAGTATATCAACAAAAAGACGGCGAAGGAACAGACTGCCGAGACATTTACATATAGGCACGCTATGTGTAGAGTTTGTTACCAGTAAGTGTAGGAGAAGGTTTTGTGACAAGATACTAACGTTACTAGGCATAATTGTCTCCTTCATGGAGAGTTGAGGGAAGTGCCTGAGGACTCGTGGAAGACAGATTCCGATGAGGAGCGCCTCACACCTGTTACCGATGAAGCCAGTCGTCGGAGTTCGGTTGACAAGTCATCACGTCGCCGATCACAGCTACACGAAGACGACGTGGTTGAGGATGAGCAAGAAGATGACGGGGCTCCTTTACCAGCACACTTCCACGATGACTCAGATATCGAGAAGGTGATTAACTACAAGCTACCCGTAAATCCGGACGCGTTCACCGTCTGCCCCGAATCGGAGATGATTGCTTGTAAAGGCGCGAAGCCACCTTTGGGAAAGTTCAATAGCAACTGGTGGTTACAGCAGGAGATCACCTCGCACTGGGAGAAAAGAAAGCCCTTCTTTCCATGCAATCACGATGGCAGTTGTGAGAGTGCAAAATGCCGGTGCTATAGAGAAGGCATCAACTGCGAGAAGACATGCAAGTGCTCTCAGTTATGCAACAAGCGCTTTCCAGGTTGCACTTGCTCAAGAGGTCCTGTGAAACGTGCCTGTGTGTCTAGTGCCTGCCTCTGCATCAAATTCAACCGAGAGTGCGACGCCGATTTGTGCGGATCGTGTGGAGCAACTGAAGTCCTTGACCCCGTCAATCGCTATGACGAGGATCTAGCGAAGAAGAGCTGTGGTAACGTTGCCATTCAACGAGGCGTCCCTCGAAAGACGTTGCTGGGCCACTCGGAAGTCCATGGCTTTGGACTGTACATGGGTGAGGACATCAAGAGCGGCGAGTACATTGGTGAGTACACCGGTGAGGCTATTTCAGTCAATGAAGGTGATCGTCGAGTGACGATATATGACTACCAAAAGACCATGTACTTATTCAGGTTGAACTCAAGTAAGTTTTCTCTATGAAATTTGCGGACAAAATCACTAATACCACCATGCAGAACAAGAAGTCGATGCCACATACATGGGAAACAAATTACGCTTCATCAACAACGCTGATGACAAATACACCAACTGTTTTCCCAAAAACATGCTGTGCAACACGGTCTTTCGAATTGCGCTCTTCGCAATAACAGACATAAAAGCAGGCACAGAACTGTATTTCAACTACAACTATCCCAAAGAAAAGACAGCACAGTTCAAACAGCCAGGTGGAAAGGCATACAATGTCAAGCAGACGAAGTCGAAGACCAAAAAGAGAGAGTCGCTTGCCAGCTTAAGTCAGTCTATCGAAGACCGTTCGCGTACCCTAGCAGCTACGGCGAAAGCAAGGGCAGCAAAAGCAGCAAAGCAAGCAGCCAAGAGGCGGGGAGAAGAATCTACAGAGCCTACCAGCAGACTTCGTTCCGGGCCGCTCCAAGCAAGAAAAGCAGCCACTGGCAAGCCTGGTCGGAAGAAGGTGACCAAGCCCAGAGGCAAGGGTAAAAATAACATTGACTCGGATGCCGACATGGGATCAGAAGCAGATGGAGAAGACAACGCCCTCTTTGATTTACAAAACAGTCAAGCGACTAGGGAAATACACGATACGGACGTGGAAGACGAGGAATTCGTTCTGCAGACTTCGCAAGAAGACGTCAACTTGACTACTTCTGATGCTGAAGACGCTGAAGACACGGCCACCGAGGACGTTGAGGATACTCTACCAGGTCGCAGGTCTGGTCGAACGCGTAACAGAGTGTCCAACATAACCCCCGTGGTGGCAGTGAAGAAAAAGAAGGGCAAAGCTCGACCAGCTGCTGGCAAGAAAAAGAGGAAGCGACCCATTGTTGCTAACAGCGACGACGAGGAATAACTCTATGCTAGTGACCAAGGTAAGTAGACGGCCATTGAGGACGTAGAGGAGAGTTACCAAAACATGATTTTCTTTTGGCTATGCAGGATTGCATACATGTCATTGATATTGATACCCCATCTTTGTATTGCTTGTAGCGAAGACGGATATAGGGCATGGACGTATATCTATTAGCTCGTACGAATCTTCTGAGGCCCATGAATTGAAGTTATACAAATTGAGCTCTTCTCCTTGTATGTATATCTGTACCGCGTATGTGCAGTACTTTCTGTCGTTTCCTGCAGCCGGTGTGTATCTCAGTGGTACAGCAATTGAGCTCCACAGATGCGGCGGCGGTTCGCATACGTATACGTCTTGGCGTGCCTGCCAGCATCTTCTTTTCGGCCTAGGTATTTATAGCCCATATGCGTACACTCTCAAGGCGCCGTCATGACAAAGGCG
The DNA here is from genome assembly GCF_003171515.1 of Pyrenophora tritici-repentis. Lineage (NCBI taxonomy): Eukaryota > Fungi > Ascomycota > Dothideomycetes > Pleosporales > Pleosporaceae > Pyrenophora > Pyrenophora tritici-repentis. The sequence continues at coordinate 1,117,775 of NC_089399.1, read as the reverse complement.
GTCATGGCCTTTACCGCATTGCCATCGTGCGCGCGAAGCAGTTCAGTCGCTTTCGGTTTGGAAACCTCGAGTTCATTCATCTTTATTGATTCATTAGCTCACTGCCCCATTGATGCTCCGCTCCCGACTTGACGTACCAAAAGTGTTACGTCAGAAGCGTCGATCTTGACGCTCTTCTTGTCGCCTTGCTTGTTCTCCTTGACACTCAGACCTTTCATCGCTTTATCCAGAGCTTTGCCGTCTACCTCCTTTTTCTCCCCATTGTCAGCACCTTCTTGCGCATCGAGCGTGGAGAGGGCGGCGGCGGCTTTGCGGTCTTCGGCTGTGCCGGTGGGGGCATGCGGGTCGGCGGCGCCTTCTTTGACAGTCGAGGGTTGGGGCTCTGCCATTTTGAAGTCGGAATGCGTGCAGCAGGTTCAGATTTTTCTGGGACAATGGGAGATGTATTGGGAACAAGAAGTGTGTTGCGACAATTGAGAGCTGAGGACTGTGGGGTTGGTAGAGCTCGACTAGGAAGCTGTAGAAAAGGTGACCAATTGGAAAAAAGAGCGACCGCTATTGGCTGCGTTTTCTACAATTAGATGCACTATTTCACTTGCGGCATTTAGCATTCCTATACGTAAATACGCACAGCTCATAACTTCTCGCTCCGAAGCTGCAACACTTGCAGCTTTCTGGCCTTCACACTGCTACTCACTACCTCCCGAGGTGAGTTTGCCCCATTACGTCATTGTCCATCTTGTAGGCGCAAGTCCGCTTTTACTGCAGTTTTTTGTGTGGTTGAGTCATCATGTGCTTACGTCCTTTATTCACGTCGGTTTGCAGCAGGAGTGCTTACCGTGATTCCATATTAACGTTTCGAGTTGACTCATAGTCCCAGCTAAACCTTCTTGCAGCGTTCGGATTCCTGACCCGTATCTCATACACCATGGACAACGAAGGGCATGCGAAATTGACCGACTACGTGAGCAAGTTCATGGCAGCGTCAGGTGGTCAGCAAGGTGGACAGCCAGAACATCAGGCATCATCGTCAACACCGAATGCGGACTCAACACAGATACCTGAAAGACCCAAGCAAGTGACCACAGCCGATAGCCAAAGTCAAGGATGGTCACCAGAATGTAAGAATGCAAGGTAGACACTACAATTCTTGCGCTGACCTTGTCACAGCATGGAGATCAAAGCCCATCAAGCAAGTCGTCACATATGAAGACCAAGCAGCCGTGTCTGCCGCCCTCGCAAAACTCTCTGGTTTGCCGCCTATCGTTACGCCGACTGAGATTTCAAGACTCAAGGCCAGCCTTCGCGAAGCTGCTCTTGGCAAATCATTCCTCCTCCAGGGCGGTGACTGTGCCGAGTTGTTCTCTTACTGCGCTGATAATCCCATCGACGCGAAGATTAAGCTTCTTCTGCAGATGAGTTTGGTTCTCATTTGGGGCTCCAACAAGCCTGTCATCCGCATTGGCCGTATAGCGGGACAGTATGCAAAGCCCAGATCCAGCCCCACGGAGATGTTGAACGGCAAAGAGGTTCCTAGCTTCCGAGGTGATATCCTAAACGGATATGACCCTGATTCCAGGAGAGTAGATCCCGAGAGACTAGTCAGCGCCTATTTCCACTCTGCTACCACGTTGAACTATATCCGTGGACAGCTTGCGAGCGGTATTGCTGATCTGCATAACCCGTTGGACTGGGAGCTGGGCCATGTCCGGGACGAAGAGCTGCAGGCGAAATACTCCAAAATCGTTCACAGCATCTCAGACTCATTGCGCTTCATGAAGACCATCGGTGCAGATACTTCAGGGCAGCTACAAACCGTAGATTTGTTCACTAGCCATGAAGGCCTTGTCTTGGAGTACGAGCAGAGCTTGACTAGGAGACTCAAGCATCCAGCTGGCTACACGCCTTCGCAACCTTCAACCGATGGCAAGGGCTGGTACAACACTTCGGCTCATTTCATCTGGATCGGCGATCGAACACGTCAGATCGACGGCGGTCATGTGGAGTACTTCCGTGGTATTGAGAACCCAATTGGTATCAAGGTTGGGCCTTCCATGAAGAACGATGAGCTAATTGAGCTCCTCGACATTGTCAATCCTAACAAGGAGATTGGCAAGATCACGCTCATCACACGATATGGTGCAGACAAGGTCGAATCTATGCTGGGCGCACACATTGAGGCTGTAAAGAGCAGTGGCCATGTCGTCGTCTGGCAGTGCGACCCGATGCACGGGTAAGGACAGTCGAATGTGTTACACCTGAGCGCAATCACTAACATTTCGATAGGAACACTCGCAGCACCCCAACAGGTATCAAGACGCGCTCCTTCAACAGCATCTTCTCTGAGCTCTCGTCTGCGCTCAAGATCCACAAGCAGCATGGTTCTTTCCTCGGTGGCATGCATCTTGAATTGACTGGTGATGCAGTCACAGAGTGTACTGGTGGAAGTGAAGGTCTGGTAGATGAGGATCTGAGCCTAAACTACACTACGTACTGCGACCCGCGTTTGAACGAAAAACAGGCGTTGGAATTGGCCTTCCTTGTCGCGGGACATTATCGCGCGGACGAAAAGTTGCAGTAGAGTAGTACATGAAGCCACTTTTTCCTCGTACGGCCAATTCGTACCACGACAAGGCTAAACTAAAAAATGAAATGAATGATTGCTCCCCAATCGATGCCATCACAAACATGACCCAAATGCAGTGCACACCCCCAGAATCAACCGCCTATCAGGCGATGATGCAATACCTTCTCATCTAATACATCATTGGCCCCTGGCCCAAGCTTTCCCGCAAAAGTCCCCCAACCGTTCCATGCAGGTCACGTCTCCGCTCTTATCAACAAAACGTTATCAAGCTCAACATTCTGCACGCTTACTGCGACCCCACTTCCTCTCTCCCAACAAGAACAAATACATAATACCCCTCATAGGATGGGTTCGTCAGCTTCCAAAGGTGCAAAAGCTGCGGGCAGCGCGGCGAGAAAATATCCTACAAGGGCGCCGACCAGTACTACAACAACACCGACGACGACGACGACGCAAAAGGTGCCTGGGTTAAAGACGCAAAACAATGGACCCATTGTACATCCTGAGTTGCAGGCTACGAGTGAGAAAACAAATGGTGAGTCGACATTGCCTGTCTGATGCTCATTGCATCACATTATTTCTTCCAAATCCAGACTGCCATGACACTATACTAACATGCAACCTCCCCACCAGCCGTTTTGAACGATGCTCGCGACCCAGCCTTTGCCTCGCGCCTCTCCTCCCTTGGCGCAGTCCAGCCAAACCCCCACTACTCGCCCTCCTCGCTCTCGCAATTCGACCCCAGGCGCAACACCTCACCCCACCTACCCTCCGATACCATGATGAACTCTCCGCCGCAATCTGCATTCCCTGATGCTCGGAACAATCCTGTGTTGCGCGTGCTCGAGGCAAGGCAGCGCATTGCGGAGGCGGCGGAAGAAGAGTTGAGGGATGTGGGGAGGAGGGGGTTCAAGGGGAGGACATATCTGGATGCAGGGTTGATCACGTTGGCACTGATGAGAATGGAGAGGGGAGAGCCGGCGGAGAGAATTGAGGAGAGTTTGGGAATAATGAAGGGGAGGTTAGGTGTTCTGGGTAAGGGCGTTGTGGGGTCTGTTGAGTTAGGGTGAAGGTGGAGAAACTGATGCGATACACGCAACACTGAAGCTGGGAGGATAGGGACCAGGATGCAAGATAAAATGGGCACGTACAACAATAGGGTCTGGAGAGGAGGCGGCATTGTCAAAGCCTAGCCATGACGGCATTTTTTTCTTCGACCTGCGAAAGAGCGAAAGAACGTACAAGCTATGTACATACGAAACGAAGAACCAAAGGAAACTCGTGTCAAGACAACAACGAAAAACCCAAACCCAATCTTTCCAACCGATGCGATGCGCTACCCAAACCCAAGTCGTTATCCAGACGCCAAATCAACACCGGTACCGATGCAAACAAAAGAAAAAAAAACCGAGCAACGACACGATCATGACTCGTCATGGTCGGCGTTCTCATGGATGAAGTTGTTGAGCGCGATCAGTGCCTCCTTGAGACATTCCTGATCGACTTCGAGGCCGTCCCTCGACATCTCGTCGTAACCTATCCTGACTACTCCGCCGACAGCGCCACCTACGCCACCCATGCGAGACCGTTTTTGGTTCCATTTTCGGGCGACTTCCCAGCGTTTACGAGTTTGTGTGAATGGCGGACATGAGTCGGCGATTTCGCGGCTTTCGCGCAGTACGGTGAGGGCGTTGAGCACGTTTAGGAATATTCTGCATAACAGTCAGTTATAGTCATCAATGAGACGACAATATCCAAAGGCAACATACCCCTGTGTCAGCTCAACGTCATGATCCCAGCCGTACGCGACAGCACTGAAGCTGTTCCCCTGTGCGACAATGTCCAGGAAGACGAATAGCGATTCTTCGACACTAATGTCGGTAGTGATGGTCGACGCAACGTTTGCGAGAATCCAGTCGGAGAGTTCGAAGAAAGTCTTTTGGTCCATGTGCGCGAAGCCGATGAAGCGCTCAGGAACTGTGAACATGAGCGACATGGCCCGCCTGGCGCCCGCAGCCTCTATACAGTCCATTTTTGGATGAGGATACTGGATATGGAGTTTTGAAAAAGAAAGAAAGAAATTCGTGGTATGGTGGTGGTGGTGCTGGTGGTGCTGGTGCTGACGGTTCACAAAGGATGTAGTGGTGGTGGTGGAAAGCGGAGTCGAGGGTCAGGTGAGATGGATGAATATGGGAGCCGGGAACAAGACGTCAAGTACTGTACAAAGCCGAAAAAGAACGTCTCAGCCGGCGTTCGATAGTGTCGGCCAAGGCTAGTAATTCGAGGGCTAAGGATGAAGAGAGTAAAATATGGATAGAAGGAAGAGTGTGGCACGGAAGGAAAGAAGCGTCGCAAGAATGAAGAGATTGGTTGGAGCAGCAAGAAGAGTGTGTTGGGTCGGGACTGGGACTATGGACGACGCAAGAGCTTAACCAAGAAGCTTGACGCACAGCTGAAGGGCAGGTGAAGCGCGCCATTGCTTGCCTGCGTGGGGCCGTTGTCCGTGTTTCGCACTCTCATGTGCGCATGCAGGATGCGCGCAGCGCGCAAGGCAATGCACGTCTCCTCTCTGGCTCGCTCAGACCGACAACGACTTTCTTTCATGTGAAAGTCGCACCACGGGCCGCGAGCCTGTTGTATGACATCAGCACGCAATCACTTCCGGTGGGACGACGCGCATTCGGCATGGTCAGCATGTCGCCGTCATGTCGGTGCCCCGCTCGCCTCATTCACCCTGCCTTTGTCTTGATATCTGTCCGCGATATCTTCCACATGCTTTGCAACGTTGCGTAGTCCGTTCCTTTTCCTTTTTGGTTCGGGAACACGCGCTTTCTCCTGGCTTGCTTTATACCCACCCACCCACGTGCAGGCGCCCTAGTGGGTATTGGAGCCAAGAGTCGCGGAAAGATGGCTGTGGCTTGAGGGTGTAGGCCCGGTGCACATGCCGGGCGCTGCGAAGCTTGCTGAAGAGCTAACGACGTCTCGATTTAGCAGGTGGGTTCCATGGCCTTAGGGCGACTTGGCGCCTGTCTCGGCTATGTCAAAAGGTTGAGGTCGAGACGCGAAAGCTGCAGACGAGCCAAGGTGATGCATAGACTGTGGCGGGGAAGAAGCAATCATCGTCGCTGTGGCTACTGCAACGTATGAGGATTGCAGTTGCAGTGGCAGTGCATGTTTGGATGATGCACAAGGATAGAATGAATAGGAGACTTTGTGGACGGGGACTGCCGTCCGCGTGTTCAGTGTCTAGATGCTCACTCTCTGTCAGGCACGTGCTGTGGTCGGTATGACGGATACGAAGAGCACATCTCTTGAGTAAGACCGGCGGAGAATCCTACTATTATTTAGGAAGACTTGCCGCCGCCCGCGATACTACTTTCTAATTCTTCCGCCGCTCGCTACATCATCATTTTCCATTCCAAGTTCCTCCCGATTACCGGCACGTGCTCACCGGTTTCCGCTCCACCCTTCAAATTTTGACTTTGAGCACCCAGACTCTAGACGTTAGAATCGTTGATATCGACCCGATGATGGGCATCTGACATGGACATTATTATTGCATTAATTACTCCGGTTTCCCTCGACCTTTCTTTTTTGGTTCCGAAAACCACATGCATTAGATCCGCAGATCAATCAAGCCATGCGGCACCCCAATAATCGACGAACGACACAGTCTTTTTGACGAGCAACCCGTTTTTCATTGAAAGAAACAATTCTCGGTTGATTCCACGTTGCACAGAAGCTGGTACGAACGGTCACGCGCTGAAGGAAATCGTACCGGGAAAGCTGCAAGGCATGGAACCCCCGAACTACCGCTTACCGAACGAGTCCCAAAGGAACATTGCAGCCATGTGTCCTCGTGACCTGTAGCATGCACAATGTACTCCGTGCGTATACTTAGAGGCATTGGTAGCTAGACCGAGCCGCGAGAGTTCCAAGGTTCGACCGCATGCTCTGGACTATTACTTAGTAGAGTGGGTTAGATGGCCATCTATCATTGTCAGTTGCTGTACAGTAGGTGACCATAGCTCCAATGGGCTATTGTTGGCCCTGCATATCTAGGTTGTGGACCAGATCGGATCGAGATCTTGTTTAGATTTCTAGTGCTGCAGGAACGGGAATCTGGGATGAGCTTTGTTCGTCCATTTGCCTCACATTTTGCATGTGAATTTTGAATCACCAGGCGGTTATCTGAACCTGGGGGGGTTTCAAAGTTCCGTGATTTCTGCCGGGCTAGATGCTATTTACAGAATACATCCGCATTTATGTAACTCTCAAGTGTCCCTGAAGAGCACAGTATGCTTTATACGCTTTCTATTTTGTCCCCAATGGTACACTGCAGCTCCTGGATCCATTTCCCAGTGTTACGACCTACTGTATCGGCCCGGCATCCAAATCCATCGTACTCAGTGATGCTATCGGCACGGTAGCAATTGTACGCGAGAGAGCTTCAAACCTGCTTAATTCCTCAACATATATCCGCAGCACATACTACGGGAGTAGGTAGTGACGAGCCTACGTAAGTGTAAGCGAGGAGTTCATGGCAACAGCCCATCAGCCTCCCCGCACTATTTTTCCCATCTCAAAACAAGGTTCCATCAGGCTGCGTCATCTCCACAATCGCAATCCTAGCAAACATGCTCGCGCAGCCCTTCACTAGGGCTTCCATGCTTGCGGGTGAACCTGTTGGGCGAATGGCGTTGTGCAGCCACAGGTGTTTGTACAACCACATACGTCACCGAACCCTGTAAACATGGTAGTCGCTCCACGACTTGCCTACTCGTCTGTTGAAGGGCGATATACGAAGCCAGACTACACTAGTGACTGTTCCAACTAACCTCCCATCCTGTTTTGTTTCCTTGCTGGCCTTGCTAGCGTTATCGTCAAGACGGCGCCTCAAATCCCTTCTCGTCGCGCGCTCGCTGGACTCGCGCTTGTATCTGTGTTATCGGCTGTTGAGAAGCAGCGGATGAAGAAGAACAAGGTACAGCGAAATAAGCCAGACGAGTACGAAGGTTTTACGAATACTGTCGACGATATGTCGGGGGAATTGCAGACTATACCTGCCCGCCATGGCGTGGCGACTTTTGTACCGAGGGGAAGGACTATCAAGGTCATTAATACGTATGGGCAGCAGGTGGTTAGTATGTGGGCGTTTACTTTGGGGGCTCCACCTGAGGATGAGGAGGATGGTACAGGAGGGGAGCTGGATGAGGAACAAGTCAAGAAAGAGGCTGAGGAGTTGAAGAAGGCGGTTGAGGAGGGTGAAGGCAAAGATACTGAGACCCTGGTAGAGAGTGGAAAGGAGGAGAAGAAAGAGGATGAGAGTGGTGATGGGAAGGAGGCGCAATCGACCGAGAAGAGCATTGAGGACTCCAAGCAAGAAGTCGAAGACTCTCCTGAGCAAGCAGCCGATGTTACCCAGACAGCCAAAGACTCATCTGAGCAAACACCCGATAACACCACAAACGAGAAGAACGGAACCACGCCATCGTCCTCGAAGCCTAACAAACGCACATGGGCATCCTACCTGCCTTCAATCCCATACCGTAACAAGGGTGGCGCAAACAAACAAGAGGCAGAACAGAAGCCCACCTCAGAGCAGGAGAAGAAACAGAACGAGGAGAATACAAAGAAATGGTCTTCGTACCTACCCACTGGAAAGAGCTTCTCTAGCTATGTGCCAAATGTGGAAGTACCGGACTCCAAGTCTGTTGTCAGCGCTTTCAAGGCGAGCCATTACCGCGATCCGAATAAGAGCTATGCAGAGCAGTTGTATGACTTCTCAAAGACGCCCGTGGGCGCAGGAACTATGGCTGGTACGTTTTTGGATAGCAGTTACTACTAAATTCGTACTGACACTGTATAGCTGCAACAGGCTCAGGCTACGCTTCCTCAGTTTACGCTGCCTACTCCGCATACACATCCCTTCATCCCTCGAACTCGTCCCAACCTCCCATGGAGTACCTCTCCCTTCCACACACACGCGCAGCCTCACACAAGGTCTGCCCCGAAGTCGACGATGAGCTCCTGACCAACCTTCGCAATCCAATCTTGACCTTTATCGAAGACACATCACCTGGTGCACACGATACCCTGACGGCGGCATGCGACGCAAATCAATATGCTGCACTGGGTGTAGATAAGCCTGCCGAACACGGTAGTTGTGCCGAAAACCTCGTCCTCGCGCTCAAGGAGATCAACGAGACCGCCGGACTCAAGGGTGCCAAGGCAGTCGGTGCGGACATCTCCGTCAACATTGCGCCTACACCTCTACACCTCTTCATGAATGCGCCTCTACAGTCTGAAGGTACTCTACAGAGCGACGGAGCAGGCACAAAAGGTGTGACGCTTAGTATTGAGGAGCCAAAGGGCAAGAAGCGGTGTTTTGTCAGATTCCGTGCTGAACGAGATGTTGTGATCGTATTTAGTGCTTGTCCAATGGAAGTTGGGAAGCAGAACGGTGGACGCTGCATGGCCAGTAACTTTTTGGTTGAGGATATGCAAGAAGGTGAGGATCTGGCGAGTTCCATCTCATCCAGCAAAGCGAAGAAGGCACCGAAGAAGTTGGGCTTGAAGGGGAAAGAAGAGAAAGAACAGTCCGAAGAGAAGAAGAAGGCTGTGCCTGAGGAACCCAAAGCAGAGTCGACGGAGTCACAATCGGAGACACAAAAAGAGACCGAAGCTCTAGAAACTGAAAGCGCGGCGCCGTCGCAGAAGGAAGCGTCAGACAAAGGCGAGGAGAAGAAACAGGATTCGACTTCTGAAGAACCCAAGGCGAAGAAGAAGCCTAAGAAACTTCAGGTCCGCAGTCAGCCTGCTTCAACACAGTCTCAGTCTTCGTGATGCGCCTCAACACACTTCACTCTTAGCGCTTTTGCTTTGTATTACGTTTAATTCTCTCGATGGCAATATAATGTACATTATCACATTTTACATCACAGAGTAAATATTCTCACAATGAGCATGGGCACAATTTTTATGGCAGAACAAGTGAACCATGTTGTGAATTCCGTTAAGCAAACTAAAATCGGGTGCCATTACATTCTGGAAACCCCTTTACGAGTTAAGCTCACGCTCTCAGCAACCACCCTACTCAGCCTACCCATTGCTTTGTCTTTCATCTCCCCCAAATGATAGTTGCAGAAGGCTTCCCAATACCGATATCATTGGGTTGTGTGGGGGTGGGCACGGGGTCTTCATCATCATCAGGGTCACTGGGATATTCCGGGTCGGCTTCTGGATCGGGTGTTGGCGTCTCCGCGGGTGCATCGAGGCCCCATGATACACTGAAACCTGGGGGGCCGAGAGTGATGTCAGGCGGTGCGTATGATGTTAGCGTTGGCGTGGGAGTCGGAGTTGGAGTAGGTGTAGGTGTAGGTGTAGGTGTAGGTGTACTCTTCGGCGTAGACTTTGAAGTACTCTTCAACATCGATGATGACGACGTAGTCTTAGTGGTAGTAGTCATCTTCTTCGTCGACGTCGTCTTTGGCCGATGCGGCGTATGAGGTGGTGGCGGGGGGTTCCGCTGTTGCAAGTCCCAGCTCACGCTGTACCTGGGTGGTGAGAGACTCACATAAGGGGCTTTTGTAGTCGTGGGCTTTGGGCCTGGGAGGGGGAAGGGGAAGGGAAATGGAGGGAAAGGGAAGTGTGGAGGAGGAGGAGGCTTGGGGGTTGATGAGGGCTTCTTGGTGGATGAAGAGAGTTTGGTTGTGTTTGACGGGATTGCTTTGCTGGTGGTTGTCGAGTTGGACCATACTGGTGGTAAGGAGGTGATGGAGGGATAGACGGGAGTGGGCGTGGGTGTTGGCGATGGCGATGGCGATGGTGTTGTTGTGGCACCTGGACCTGAACCGTCCCACGAGATGCTGTAACTTGGCTTTCCAATACTGATCTGGTCACTGGGCTTAGGCGCAGGATAGTCTGGTTCATCGGGTACTGATGTTGGTTCAGGTCCACCGGTAGCCCATGAGATCCAGTAAGAAGGTTTTCCGATGCTGAACTGGTCTGTTGGCTTCGATGGAGCAGGATAAACAGGCTCAGGTTCAGGTGTGGCGGTGGGACCACTGGTCTCCCAAGACAACCATCCTGAAGGAGTACCGAGGCTGAAAGCATCAGTCGGCTTGCTGGGCGTGACAGGATCCTGTGATTCTGTTGTAGGTTCAGGATTGCCCGTGTCCCAAGACACGCTTTGCTTCGGTGGAAGAAGCTCAATTTGGCGGTTCTTTAAGCCTGCAGGCGCTGCTCGAATGCTGCAAGAGTTTAGTAGTCATATACAAATGCGGACAACGTGACTAACCTGATGGCTAGGCCAAGCAGCACCAGCACACTGTTACGTGCGGGGCCCATATTGATAAGCAGTGTCCGACAGAAAATTGATGGCTAGATTCTGATCGCGTCCCTGAACGTTGTTGAATTCATCGCGACAGCGCGAGAGAGTTATAGTACTTTTTCTGTTACCCCATTCTCTGTCGACCCGTGCGTATATGCAACCTTACTGCACACAAATGAAAGATACGAGCCCAGATACCACAGACCCTTTAGTAACATTGGTTGAACATGAGATAAACTCAAGATACCGCATTAGCCAGCTGTGATGGTGATAGCACCCGGCTCTAGGTCATGCATTCGATCTTGCAAGTGCAATATACACGGACAGCCGCCGGGTACACGTGTGCCATCAGCCTGGGAGAATACCAAATTTAGAGATATATCATGCTTTATATATACTGATTTGGCGAAACGTGGGGAAACTCGGCAGAATTAAAGTGCATCTTGTTTGGCTAATTGCTGGTTATTTGAAGTGGTCGTGACCGGGCAAGGGACAACCGAGAACGCAGGGTATGCCACGATATGGCCCTGGACCCTGATTTGAGCTGACCAACGATGGATTGCTCAACACATCGCCAAGGCTGCTTCGATAGCATGAAAACTCGGATAAGAGACGAATTCTCTTGGCAGCAACTCGTCTATTAGGAGCAGGCCAAGACGAGACCAAGCTGTATCCATTCGGAAAAGCGGAGATGTATTCCTCTACATGTATTCCGTCTACAAATGCTATAGGTTGGCCATCTTTGGTGAGTGGGAGGACCGGCCGTCCCGTGTATACTGCACTGATAGTGTCTCTGCCAGCCAACCCGTCGAAACGTCATGAGCTTAATCAACCACGCAATGGTTTTTAAGCTAGCAGGTGAGATAGTACCCACCAATTAGTATCTCAGTAACTAAGGAGAGTTGCGAGGCGATGGATCCTACTACTAGCCATTCGGGTGGTATCTGGTGTCTGAAGTTCATCCGTCTGATGGAGGGTGTAAAAGGTCGTCAAGTGGCCATTTACGGATTGCACGAATGCTGAGTGGGTCGATATATCCCGCTTCAAACATTTCAAGACCAGTCCATGCAATCATGGCGGCGTTATCTGTGCAAAACTTGGGTGGAGGAAAATAGAGTTCAACATGAGAGCACCCATGCGTGCAAAGATTACTCGCAAGTCTAAAAATAGGTCAGCCTCACAATAATCTCAAGCTAGTAGATACTTGAGCCTGAATGCAGTCAGGTTGTTATGAGAAGACCTTACATGTGACGAAAGAAGGAGTTCGCGGCGACACCGCCAGCCATGACAACTGCGGGATTAGCCTCCAGAAGTTCCTGTTGAGATTGCAGGCCCAGAACGACACGGGAAGCAACATGTTCGAAAGCGGCACGCATTGTTTCACGCGCCAGATCTCTCCGTTCTTCTAAGCTTACTTCGGTAGCTGCTCGCTCCTTCTTGTTCAGCTTTCGCGTTATCGGGTCCATACCGTACCGAACGATGCGTTCGATCATAGTAGTGATGCCAGAAAAGCTCATCTCCAGGCTGTTGATCTTGATCCCCCCACCCGATTTGGTTAAAGGTCGGTTAAGTGCCCAGCCCCATGCGGTTACATTTCTGATCATTGAATCCTCATTATTTAATGGGACTTCGTACCAGCTGTACTGATGTTGGAAAGTGTTCTTGTACTTATCAGCTGAACAAACGGGGAGATCCGAGGACAGAGTAGGTGTATCATGAGATGCAGGCTCTTCTCGTAACGAAACTGGGAATGCAAAATCTTCGAGAAGTGCTCCGTACATAGTGCTCTTCGTTGCCTGTAGTACTTCTGGAGGTAGTACAACACGTGCAATCTTGTCCAGACATTCTCCAATGGCGATATCATTTGTACTCCCCAGTACACGATGATCTGTCAAAGAGGCTGAGTGTATGAGCAAGGTATGACCGCCAGAAGCAAGAACAGACAAAAAGGGAAAGTCGGGAGAAACATGGGCCTGGGTGGGGTTCCGACCAATTGTTCCGTTTGGCAAGCATTCAGCTTCGGGCTCATTCAGCTCTTTGTAAGCATCAAGGGCGCTCACGAGCCGTGAGGTGAGTGCATGTGCTTGCATGTGATGAACTCCGACCAGTGGTTTCTGGCAAGACATGTCAGCTCGGGTTCAATCAGTCTCTGGAATGTAGTACCTGCCATGCTACAGCGAGTCCCTTGGCGGTGTCAAGACCAGTGAACAGATTACTGCGCATGCCCGGCCCACGAGTGACGGAAACAAAGTCGGGTAGTGTCCTCGTGGTGATGTCTACTGGAATCGGCCCAGTTCTGTCGTCCTCGGAGGGAAGCTCTCCATCCTGCATTGGCAGGCAACGGATTGCTTCACCGACAAGTGTTGCAAGGCTCTCCTGATGAGACTGGAGCGACACTATTGGATGTACACCCTGGTATTCAGAGTTGTTTGATGTCACTTTTTTGTGGAAGAGTATTTGTGCAGTCGTGCGGTCATTCTTGCACCCTTTCTTGACTACGGCTACAGAGGTATCATCGCAAGAAGTCTCGATAGCAAGCGTCATCAAGCAACGCCGGGGCCTCCATTGCAGTGGATGAAACTGTCGCGGACGAAGGATGCTTTGGAGGTGGCTGTATCGAGGCCGCATACCCCGTGTCTTAGGAAGCTGAAGTATAAAAGTCAGCGCATTACATATATAGGTACTGTAATAAGAATAATACCTTGGGACGCGCTATTGCAAGGTGTAGTGGCTGAGCGCACAAGTGTGTGATTGTTGCACAATCGGCGGAAGGGTTCCGAGGCCGGCCCTGGCTGTGACGTACGCGATGGAGTCCAGGCTTCGAGTGTTCCTCACATGTCATGTCACGCTCAGCGCGCCCATTTGACCTCACCTGAGCCCTCGCATCTCATCTTGTCGACAATGCAACCCGCACCCAATATTATTATACCTCATGGCTGATGTAGACAAAAAGACGGATGGCCCCGAGCCGTATTCCGCCGCGGGCTTCGACTTCACCCTACTCCCTGACTATGCCAACGACTTCGTTGAGGAAGACCATTTTGTCGAATTCGCGCGGGCTTTAGCTGCGCCCGAGAATGCATCGCCATCGGCCGAAGACCTCACCTCTCCGCCACCCGAGCGAACTTTCATCACGGCGCAAAATGATTGGCGACCCGTCCACCAGCGAGTCAAGCGGCGCAAGAAGAGCAAGGCGCCGCCACGGCGGGGCAAGGACGAGACGCGCGAAGGCTTTTCATATGTGCTTGTCAAGTGGCCTCTGCTGCTAGTCGTACTTGGATGGCTACTCTTCTTAAGCATAGCCTACGTCTTCACGCGACTGTATATTTACCTCTATGAGCACTGGATTACATGGCGAGGTACCCGCGAGCGACTACGTCAACGACTACAAGATGCGACTTCATACGAAGAATGGATAAAAGGCGCAAAGGAGCTGGACACATATTTGGGCAATGATTCGTGGAAGACAAAGCCCGAGTATGCCTACTATGACAGCAAAACCGTCGCAAAAGTGTATCAACAGATGGGCAAACTAAGACAAAAGGCCGAGGCGGAAGAAAACAACGCCTCGGAACAAAAGACCAGCGCCGGACAGCACACAGCCATTGAGGATCTCCGTGCGCTGTTGGAGGCGTGCATGAAGAACAACTGGGTCGGGTTTGAGAATCCACGATTGTACAGTGAGACATACTACGGAACAAAGGATCTTGTCCAACAATTCGTCGACGAAGCTGAGGCCTCCCTCAAATTCCTCCTGACAACGACGCAACTCGATGCGGAAAACAAGCGCGCGCTATTCAAACACATGGGTAGCAACTTTGGGCGAACAGCCCTCTGTCTTTCTGGAGGAGCCACATTTGCATACTACCATTTTGGTGTCGCCAAGGCCCTCATGGATGCTGATCTCTTACCAGAAGTCATTACCGGCACATCAGGCGGTGCCCTTGTTGCTGCGCTCCTATGTACAAGGACCGACGATGAGCTTAAGAAGCTCCTCGTACCCGCTCTAGCTCATCGCATCACAGCTTGCCACGAAGGCATTCTCACATGGTCAAAGAGGTGGTGGAAGACCGGAGCCAGATTCGATAGTGTCGACTGGGCAAAGAGATGTGCCTGGATGACGCGTGGTAGTATGACTTTCAAGGAAGCATACCAACGAACAGGACGTATTCTCAATGTTTCCTGCGTTCCCTCGGACCCTCACTCGCCAACTATCCTAGCGAATTACATCACAGCGCCAGATTGTGTTATCTGGTCCGCTGTTCTGGCGTCAGCTGCCGTCCCTGGTATCCTCAACCCAGTCGTGCTAATGAAGAAGAATTGGGACGGGACTCTGTCCCCCTATTCCTTTGGCCATAAATGGAAGGATGGTAGTCTCAGGTACGTCAGCCGGAAAGCTCTTCCGAATGACTTGCTCTTGTCAATCAAACGCCCATTCAAGAGTCTAGTTCCATTGGTCAACAAACACTGACTTTACACCCAACAGGACCGACATACCTTTGAAGGCTCTCAATCTCCATTTCAATGTCCGCTTCTCGATCGTAAGCCAGGTCAACCCACATATCAATATATTCTTCTTCTCTTCTCGTGGATCAGTCGGGCGGCCCGTCACCCACAGGCGTGGTCGCGGCTGGAGAGGTGGTTTCCTTGGTTCGGCCACAGAGCAGTATCTCAAACTCGATCTATACAAATGGCTCAAGGTCCTTCGCCACCTGGAACTATTACCACGGCCACTAGGCCAGGATTGGAGTGAACTCTGGTTACAACGATTCAGCGGAACCATCACCATCTGGCCCAAGTCCATACCATCCGACTTCCTTTTCATACTATCTGACCCAACGCCCCAGCGCCTTGCTAGAATGTTAAATGTTGGCCAACAATCCGCATTTCCTAAGTTGAAGTTTATTGCCAACCGCGCCAAGTTGGAAAACGTTATCATGGAAGGGAGACGAAAATACAAACCTCGTGGTACACGCGATGACGAAATGGTCAACGTCCTTAGTGAGGAGGATCTCCGCAGCTTGCTCAAACGTACGAAGAGCGACGGCCCCGAAAGTGGTGTTCCATACCCCATGTCCGCCTCTGAATCCTCGTCCACCGCAGGTCCATCGCGGCCTAGCTCACCAGTGAACCTTCCTCTAGGCTTCGGATTCTCCTCTCGCAATAAGAAAGCAGCACCTACGGACATAGTGGCACAGTCGGAGAAGCAACTTGATGTTCCTGACAGCCCTTCGTTGTCGAAACGCCTTAGTGGCTGGTGGTCTGCCATGTCACCGCCAACTACGGCAGACGCCACAGCTTTTGGGAGCCGTTCACGCGTTTCGCCATTCAGCCATGATCGTCCCAACTCGATGTTTGAATCTTCTGGCGATAGGAGCGGCTTTGCTACTGAGAGAAAACCAAGCAGGGTTTTTGATGACTCGGATTCTGCTGCTGAAGACACTCGGGGCACCTCTAGACGTAAGCAGCAGCATGAAGATGGTATGCTTGGCGATGCGGATGCAGGGGATTTTGGCGACGATGAGGAGGAGAAAGATGAAGTACAGAATGTCGGAGTTGGCCTTGGGCTTGAGGGACCAGCACTATAGATTACCTTCACCTACACCTGATTACCTTCACCTACACCTGATTAGATTGGATAGAAATTATAATTGGAAAAAGTTCAACATAAGATGCTTTGATGCTAGCTAGATAATTATTGCCTTTGGTATAATTGCATAGTTGGCTCATTAAAGTCCCCAAACAGCGTTTTGTACTACTCCTCTGAATACTAGAAGCGCCCCTGTAGTTGTCTGGCTAAAGATTCATTACCTTAGTAGGGCTGTATACTTGGCTGATTAAAGTCTTCAACCAGCGTTTGTACTACTATTTTAGATATAGAAGGGCTCCTGTATTCGTCTAGCTAGATGATTTTTGCCTTAGTAGTGTTGTATATTTAGCATAGTGAAGTCTCCATACAGTGTTTTCAACAACTCTTTCGGATACTTGAACGGCTGCTGTGTTCTTCTGGCGTGACCGCGGCTGATGTGCTGCGGCTTGGCATGTCGTCATCGAAAACGCGCTTTGAACGCGCGATCACAAGGCAACCTTCACCAGGCAGAAGTCACCTAAGTGACGACTATTAGACTCTCACCCGCTGAAACCGATGGAAAACATCCGTAGAAGACCGTCATGGGCGTTACCAACCTCTGGACAGTCCTACAGCCCTGCGCAAGGCCGATCAAAATTGAGACACTGAACAAGAAGCGGCTCGCCGTCGATGCCTCTATATGGATTTACCAATTCCTCAAAGCGGTGCGCGACAAGGAAGGAAACGCGCTGCGGAACAGCCATATTGTCGGTTTCTTTCGTCGAGTATGCAAGCTCCTATTCATCGGCATCAAGCCGGTGTTCGTGTTCGACGGTGGCGCCCCGGCGCTGAAGCGACAGACTATTAGCAACCGCAAGTCGCGCCGCGAGGGTAGACGGGAAGATGCAGTTAGAACAGCTGGCAAGTTATTGGCAATACAAATGCAGAGGGCTGCTGAGGAGGAGGAAAGGAGGAGGAAAGAAGCTGCGAAGCATCCGCGCGAGGAGCCAGAAGAGGAGATACCTGACAACTTGGTGTACGCGGAAGAGCTACTGCAAACACCGCAGGAGCGTACCCAAAACCGCGCATTCAAGAAGAAAGACCAGTACCACCTGCCGGACTTGGGCAAGTCCATGTCGGAGATGGGTGCTGCAAATGACCCGAGGGTTATGTCACTGGAAGAGCTCGAGGATTACGCACGACAGTTTGATAGAGGCGAGGATATTAATGTCTACGACTTCTCCAAGATTGATTTTGATGGGCATTTCTTCCAAAGTTTGCCTCCCGCTGATCGATACAACATCTTGAATGCAGCTAGGCTACGAAGTCGACTCAGAATGGGCCACTCAAAAGAACAGCTCGACGCCATGTTCCCTGACAGAATGGCCTTCTCCAAATTCCAGATAGAGCGCGTGCGCGAACGTAACGACCTTACGCAACGATTGATGAACCTCAATGGCATGAACGACGATGCATTTGGCGCGGGTGGTTTCAGCCGCGTTGCTGGTGAGAGAGATAGGGAATATGTGCTTGTGAAGAATGACGGAGTCGAAGGTGGTTGGGCGCTAGGCGTGGTTTTGAACAAGGAAGAAGGCAAAGCACATAAGCCAATTGACGTGGAACTACCAGAGCGCCCTGCTGAAGAGGACGAATGGGAAGATGACGAAGAATTTGAAGATGTTCCTATTGAAGGCTTGAATCGACTGCCAAAGCCCAAGGCAGGCCTAAGTGCCCAAGAGAAAGAAGGTCGCGAGTTCATTGCAAACGAGCTAGCAACACGACGCCGGCAACTTTACAAGTCTAGAAAAGAGAAACTCCTGCAGTCCAGGCCTCAGCAGGCTACTCCAGTCAGCCAAGATCCCGACTCTTTGTTCCTTGCTGATGAGAACGAAGAAGATGAGGATTGGGAGAATGTACCAATGGATGGCGTTAATAATCTAGAGAATGAGGCAGGGGATGATGTTGAGAACGAACAATTACAGGAAGCCATTGCCTTGTCGATGCATGTGGACCAGCAAGAGACGGAGCGAAAATCGGAGGAAGAAGATGATCCAGTACGTGAAGTCTTTCAACAGAAGCGCGCTGCTGAAGCCAACCCGTTCGCTGGTACAAAAGGCTCGGGGATGGCCATTGCCAGGCTTGCCAATCAGCGCAGCAGTAAACTTGCCCCAAAAGGGCCCTTTGAAGACAGCGATAGCGAAGACGACATGAATCTGCAGGCTGCGCTGGCAGAATCTCGCCAGTCAAAGCGACCTGTTAAGCCAAAGCTGATGTCACCTAAGCTGCATGCTCAAGCACCTGCTGTAAAGCCTGCAAATAAGTCAACGAATGCTGCAGGTTTTGATGGACCGCTGCCATTTGAGAGACTCAATCTGGGCAACTCTCTTCTTGGTAAGAAGAAGATGGACAAGCTTGAAGAGGACAATGCAGGTGGCTTTGAGAAGGATTACGGACACGAGAAGAAGGCTGCGGCACCACTTCCACCTTGGTTCAATGGCCAACGAGATATAGCAGAGGACGTCAATGCTCAACGGCAGGAAGAGAAACATCAGTGGGAAGAAGCTCGTCAAGAAGAAAAGACTCGGTTCCAGTTCCAGCAATTGCCAAGCCTGCGGAAGCAGGAAGAGAAGGAGATCATCGATCTCGATGCACCTGCCAGTCAAAGCCAACAGGAGGTGATCGCAATCGACTCTGACGGGGAGGCCGATGCTCAGATGGAAGATGTGATAATCGAGGATTCTAGGCTCAGGATGGGCGATCTAGCAGACAAAGTTAGAGCGGAACCTCCCAAGCCACTTTCTCCACAACAACGGTCACCACCTCGTCAAGATCCTGCGTTGAAAAAGAAGACTCCCTTCGCAGACGATTCAGATGATGAGCCAGTAGATTGGTCCGAAAGTGAGCCTGAAGAGGAGAGACAAGCGCAGAAGGCAGCGGGTGGAGAAGGAGAGCCACCTGTGCGGGAGCCTTCGAGATCCCCATCGGAAGATTTCGAAGACGTACCAATGCAAATTGAGCCAACTTCTGTACCCGAACCTGCCGTTTCGCCATCAAGGTCGCCTTCGCCGGTATTCGAAGATGTGCCAATCCGTCAAGAGAAGCAACATAGACCTCCGAGAGAGCTGTCACCCCTGCAAGGACCGGACGACCTCACAAAACCTACAGTACCCTATAGCGGTGTAGCAGACGACAGTGCGCCTCTGGATGTTCTAGATGATCATGAATCTGATCAATACTCTGACCCCGAGGATGAAGAGCTCTTTGCCTCTCTCGCCAAAGAAGCAGAGGAGCACGCGCGCTTTGCCCAAGAACTCACCAATAACACAGCTACACGCGTAGATTTTGATGAAGAACTCAAGCAATTGCGCGCGCAGCAGAAAAAGGATCGCCGAGACGCGGATGAAGTTACGCAAACCATGATAGCCGAATGCCAGCAACTGCTTACTTTGTTCGGACTACCATACATCACCGCGCCCATGGAAGCAGAAGCGCAATGCGCCGAGCTGGTCAACCTCGGGCTGGTCGATGGTATCGTGACAGATGATTCAGATACGTTCCTCTTCGGCGGTACACGTGTATACAAGAACATGTTCAACGCGGCTAAATTCGTCGAATGCTACCTTGCACAAGACCTTACCTCCGAATTCAATCTGACACGCGAGAAAATGATTGATATTGCGCAGCTCCTCGGTTCGGATTACACAACAGGTATTCCTGGTATCGGACCAGTTACTGCACTAGAAATCCTCTCCGAGTTCCAGACTCTAGAGGCATTCAGAACATGGTGGGATGGCGTACAAAGCGGCCAGATCAAAAAGGATGAAGATGCGAAGAACCCCTTTCGCAAGAAGTTCCGAAAGAACCAAGGAACTAAGCTTTTTCTTCCGCCGAACTTCCCGGATCCACGCGTCACTGACGCATACCTGCATCCTGAAGTCGATTCCGACCCTGAGCCGTTTCAATGGGGTGTGCCAGATCTCGCTGCGCTAAGGACGTTTTTGAGCTCGCAGATTGGCTGGTCATGGGAGAGGACCGATGAGGTGCTTGTGCCTGTCATTCGTGATATGAACCGCAGAGAGAAGGAAGGTACGCAGGCGAACATAACGCGCTTCTTTGATGGTGCTGTTGGTGCAGGCGCGTTTGCACCTAGAGTGCGTGGTAATGCTGCGGGGAGCGGACCAAGTGGTAAGAAGAAGGGGACAGGGGCTGCAGGAAAAAGACTGGGTGCCGCATTGAGTAAGTTGGCGGGGAGGGATGGTGCCAGGGGTAATAGTGGAGGAGAGGAACAGGTGGCACAGGTGGATGAGGAGAATTCCGCTCCTGCACGAAAGAAGAGGAAGGCTGCAAGTAAAGCTTCGTCACTGGCAGAACAAGAAGACGCCCAGTCGATGGACGACTCAAGCGAGGACTTGTATTCTGAGCCTACTAAAAAGAAGCCGAAAAAGACACGCAAAGGCAAAGCAGCAGCGAAATAGTTTGTTCTGTAATCTACCCACTAAATTCCTAATTACCCCAAAGCTACAATTCCAATTCAAAAAAAAAATCCATCGCTGGCTTGCTATATGTATGTCGACAAAATGAGACTCATCATGCTTCAAAGCTTGACCCCACCCCCCTCAATAATATCCAAATCGCCCTTTGTAAACTTGACATACGTCCCATCCTTTAACCAGTAAATGACATCACCCGCCTGCTCCACAACCTGCGGATCAATGCCCTCCTTCTGCAACGCAGTCTTCTGCTGTTTATTAGTACCGGTAAGTTGCATTTCCTTTGTAAACCGCAGCCACACGGGCACCGCAAAGGCAGGTAGTTCTTTCTTTACATGTTGAGCTAGAGACTTCAGCATGTGTTCGCTAGGCGCCGATTCGCCATTTTTCAGCACCACGGCCGCGCATCCAGCTCGGCCGTCGTGGCGGGGGACCTGGACACCGTAGACATTCGCTTCGTCAACGGCAGGATGGGTGCCGAGGACTTGGCTTACTTCAGCCGTCGACACATTTTCTGCTTTCCAGCGGAACGTGTCACCAAGACGGTCTACGAACCAGAATCGCCCTTCGTCGTCCCAGCGCATTAGGTCTCCGGAGCGGAAGTACGCGTCGCCCTTTTCCATGACATTGCGTAAGATTTTGCTGCTCGTCGCTTTTTCGTTGCCGTAGTAGCCCTGGAAGCTGTTCTCCATGTTCGCGGCGTCAAGTTTGGCGAGGAGCTCACCGGGTTCGTTATCGTCGCAGCGTTGGCAGAAGCCTGTTTTGGGGTCGCGGACGGGCTCTGGAGGGTCGGATTCGGGATCCATGCGTACGATTGCAAGTTTCTTGGATAGGAGGGCGTTACCCAATGTGCCGTTGCGGGCGATTGCGCCGCTGGAGAAGGTGTTTGTGGAGCGGTTGAAGAGGCCGATGGGGGCTTCGGTAGCGGCGTAGAATTCGTAGATTGTTTCGATGCCGAAGCGCTGCTTAAAGGGTTCCCAGACATCGGGTCTTAGGCCGTTGCCAAAGGCGGCGCGGATTTTGTGTTGTTTGTCGAGGGGTGAGGCGGGTGCAGAGAGAAGGTAGCGACATGTTTCGCCAACGTAGTGTAGAATGGTGGCGTTGGAGTCGCGGACTTCGGTCCAGAATGTCTTGTGAGAGAATTTCTTGGATAGGCAGATTGTGTTTCCTGACCCAAGCACTGCACATACTCCGAGAACAGAGGCAGAACTATGGTAGAGCGGCATGGATGTGTGGACGACATCATTCTTGAGTTTGAGCCAGCTGGCAGTGAATTTTGAAGCAATGGTGCATTTGCCCCAGGACATTACGGCCGGCTTGGGTAGTCCTGTTGTGCCTGATGTGTAGATGAGCATGGCCATGCTGGTCCGCTTCTGGCCTGATCGGACGGCATCTGGGAGGCGTGTTGGCGGATATGTGAGGATGTGCGATGTGAGCGCGTCGTCGAAAAAGATGATCTCGATGTTTCGCTGGGCGGATTGGGGCTCTGATACTGCGCCAGCTTCAACGGCGGCTTGTGGCGTCTGTGTCTGGTTCCTGACAGATTTTGGGACATCCAACTGCTCCATATCAAAGGTATATTCGACTTTGTCTGCGCCATGCACCCGAGTGAAGCCATTCTCGTTGAGCACATGCTCGCTGAACTTGGCTTTGCCTTCTGGGTCTACCAGTACCAATCGCGCGGTGCTTGTCTTGATGGTATGAACAAGCGGCTTTCCAGTGAGGTTATAGTTTATAAAAGCAGGCTTCGCGCCAATGCTCCACAGACCAAACCAGACCCAGATGAAGACGTCCGAGTTCACAAAGTCCATTGCGACAATATCACCCTTGTCCACCCCCCTACTCTTCAACCACGCTCCATATCTGAGCACGGTGTCATAAGCCTGCGCATATGTCCATGTTCTTCCACAAAAGATGACGAAGGTTTGGTTCGCGCGCAGGGCCGACTTCGCGTGTGTTTCGAGGTCATAGAAGAGACTGAGGGTATCGCGTCGTTCGT
This sequence comes from Pyrenophora tritici-repentis, assembly GCF_003171515.1. Classification (NCBI taxonomy): domain Eukaryota; kingdom Fungi; phylum Ascomycota; class Dothideomycetes; order Pleosporales; family Pleosporaceae; genus Pyrenophora; species Pyrenophora tritici-repentis. Next base: position 1,094,798 of record NC_089399.1, on the reverse strand, counting down.
GGATGGCGCCTGCGATTTGGCTGCTGATCATGGAATAAAAAAAGGGCCAGTCGTAAGTGAAGCCATGGCGACCATCAAGGTACGCGAGACTGGCTGCTGCCGCTGCCGCTGCAGGGGCGAGATAACAGAGTGCTGTGATGGTGAGACTGATTAGTGCCAGTGCATGCATATGTTATCCAGGTCCAGATGCACGGGGAGGCGTTGCGGGCTTACCTGACATTGCCGATGAGCCAATGGGCAATTACCATCAATTTTTTGCTGTCAGACAGAGACCAATCGCTCCTGTACAGTGGTTGAATGTGGCCCGACCGAGATCAAACAAATCGATATTCAGATAACCTACTAGCACATGTCCCTTGAGTGACGTTCGAACTACAGTCCGTGCGCACCCAACGAGCCAGTTCAGCCAACGAGCCACCCCAACAAGATCAGACGACAAAAAAGATGAGGTTATTGAGCCACCCACAAAAGCTATTATCGTGAGATTTTTGGGTGTATTGATATATTGACGCTACTAAAGCGTTTACACTACTTGTATCTCGCTGGTGTCTTAAGTTGGCGCTCGCGCAGGCCAAATCTGGGTGGGGAGGGCGCCTCAGGCCGACCAGCGTCAACCCGACTTAATGGAGCAACAACACGACGACGCTTTGTCGGTTTTTTGCTAGTTTGTGTGAGGCTTCTCGCTTACGCTTATTTGCTGTATCGCGACTTTTTTGAGCGGTTGAAGCTTGTTGTTGTTGCTTTTTAAGTGCCCGTTTGGCAGCTTTCTCCTCACGCTGCCGTAACTGCTCGGCATCCCTCTCAATTTTGGCTTGTTGTCGAGCCACCTTTGCAGCTTCTTGAGAGCGCTTTTTCTCAGCAGCTTCTGCTGCTTTTCTCTCTCTATCGCGAGCTTTTTGGAGTTGTAGCTCCGCGGCTTCGTCCAGTTCTGCGGCCTTGCGCGCGCGGACGCTAGCAAGCTTCCTAGGACTGTAGAATACAGCTCCGCCGTGCCAATCGTCGCCCTCTTAAGTAGTCAGTGTTGTTAATTTAGACGGGCGGGACCTCATGAGGTTAAGTTCAGCGCGTAGCTCCGCGCTTTAGAGGCGGAAAAGCTCGTTGTTAACCTGCAGCGAGTGTAGGCCTTGGGACAGCCGTTTAGCTTCAAATTTAGCCTTGTCAGCCACCGCAGCGTCAAAAATTTTGCGCAGTTAAGGCCAGGTATCGCCATCGCCTTGCTCTCCAATTCCTAGCTCGTCATCTTGTTGTTGTGGTTGGTTGTTGAAGCGTTAAAGTACCGGGTCTGCGTCCATCGGCCATACGCCTGTAGCTTGAAAACTCTTTAATATGAGATCGTGAGTCATTGTAGAGCTCCAAGCCGGCCAAAAGTTGCTGTAGAAGTCGCGTTTAGTGATCCTTGAGAGGCCTTGGGTTCGCTGGAGGCGTTAGGTAAGCTCCTCGGTGTAGTGCTTCGAAAGCGGCGAAAAGAGCACGACATCCAACGGCTGCAAACTGTGTGTAGAATGTGGTGGATACACCATAACCATAATGCGTTTAGCTTCACAATACTCCAAAAAATCGGGCGTAAGGTGGCTGGCGTGGCCGTCAAGGATCAGAAGGCGCCATTGCCGGCGAGCTTTGGCTGCTGTATAGCGTTCGAAGACCTGTTAAAGCCAGGCAAGTCCCAAATCATTATTTGACCATCCCGAAGCTAAATGGGATACGAAAACCTGGTGTTTTTCAGCCAACAGGTCGTCAACCCAGCTTGATTGAACCCCAGAGATGCCCTAGTAGATGAGAGCGGGCGGCAATGCCTCTCCAGAAGCGCATACGCAAGCCAGCAGCGTTACCTATTCTCTGTTGCCATCTCTCATCGCCGCGGTACGCTCCTTTGACTCATAAACTGCCTTAGAGAAGATCCTCTTCCTGCGGTGGGCGATACCAACAAAGAAGCCCTTCTCATCCATATTGTACATGTTGCGCTCTTCAATCCCATGTTCTTGCATCTTGGAGTGCAGCAAGTTAAAGTACAACTCGTATTTACGCTTGTTGTCAGCCAAGTGACGCTCACGATCCATACCAGTGTCCCATTTGGTGATGAGCTCGTCGGGATGACGGTGTTGAAACCGGGTAACCCAGCTATCCGAAACCTCATGCTGCGCAACCGCGCTGCCGAAATTTCTCAAAATACTCCTTGTAGGTAGTACGCCGTCTCTTGTAGTCCCTTCTATGTATCCGATAAGCTCATCCTCTTGTTGTAGGTTGAGGTTTCGTCGATGTTCGGCCACCTCTGTGCCCCGGGGTTGCTGTGCGCCCCGGTGCCTTCGCGACAGCGTCGTTCGATCAACTCCGAATATTTTTGCAACTTAGCGGTACGAGAATTTATCTCCAGCCCCACGCGATTCGATATATTCAATCGCTTCTTGAATCGGGTCCATGGTTGTAGAGTTATGACGCGTCGCAGTTGGGTGGGTTCATGAGGCAGCGGGGGTTGGGGTGGCTCGTTGGCTGAACTGGCTCGTTGGGTGTGCACGGACTGTACAGCTAGTGGCGCAATGCGAGCTGTCCACAAGCCGAGGCACAGCTTCCACGCGCCCCAGTATTTCCTTATCCAAGAAGCAACAAGACCTCAACTTTCCTTGCCGTTGCATCCCTTCCTTCCCCAGCTCGCATCTCCAGACGGCAGAAGCCACATGTTGTCTCATTGAGATGCGGCAGGGGATGCGTGGGGCTAGGATGCTCGTATGCGTCACAACCGCCCTGATTACGAACATGAGAGGGTATGGTAAGTAGGCTTATCAATCAAACAAACTTCGCTTCATCTATTGTTCAGTGTACTAGTGGATGGGGTGGAAAGACTGCTATTATTTGAGCACTGTTTGGGTAGCTATCGATCACTTGCGCAGTACATGCATCCTTCACACATCTCAAAATCTGTGCAGAGCCGATACTTTCATGTCACTCCTTTATTCATCAGTCTTGTCCAATCTTTGTTCTTGCTATCATCCGCAATTACAGCGACAGTTCAGCGCAACGTTATCACCCCTTGCACCAGGGTCCTTACACAGCAGCAGAACAACATCAACCACTTGCATCACAATGGCTACACTACTTTACGTGAAATTCTCGATGCGCACAAAGCAGATAATGCTTGGCGGCTGTCGTTTAACAACATCGCGAATAATCGCCGTTTGCGGAAGTATCACAGCTGTGCGCTTCCGGCGTCTTTGTTCTCTTCCATGACAAAGGCGCCTTCACACACCTTCTTACTCAAATCCGGGTTGCTGTCGTAACAAGAATATTCATCTTTTCTCCCACAATCTCATTCAATTCTGCAAAAGGTGCAGACGTCTTGGTGTGTTTGCTCCGGGAAGGAATCTCAAAATGGCATATACTAATGTGCGTAGGCATACACATCATCGTGAGCCAACATTCTCAGAACTAAGCACAAAATGGCCTACACATACATTGACCAATCGCCCACTCTCGAGGAATATGACTCCGAGGATAGTATCTCACTTAGTGATGAACAGCCAACGCAGCGTCAACTCAACGACCGCCGTCTTGCTCAAGCTATCAACTACATAGCTGAAGAAGGTGGCGATGATTCTCCTGGGACCTTTATCAACCGCGTCGATGCCATTGACGAAGCTCTTCTCCAACGACTCTCTCAGCAAGGCCGCAAGTACGACCCTGCTCTCTACCGACGCGCGCAAGCTCTGGTCCAAGAAGTTCAACATGAGTTTGAGGAGGCTGCTCAAGAGCCCTCCTCACCTTCCCTGAACAGTCTCGACTCTTCCATGCTAGGGAGCGAAGACGAGTTTCCAGAATATCATACGCCATCAGCAGTCGACGCTCTATACCGAGAAGGGGAGGAAAGCGATGAAACCCCCAAGGATGCCCGGCCTTCCGTGCCCGACAAGCAGAACAAAGTGGAACTCGAGAGGACATTCAAGTACGGGGGCCCCGGTAACGATCCAGAACTATGGCTCAAGACTATTCCAGCGGCTCTGCACTTCCCAGAGACCTTTCAGATGGCACACTGGGAAAGTTTGAAAATCGATGCCGATCTCCTTGAGTCAAACAAAAGGCTGAAAGCGCAGGGCAATATTGTGGAGACTAATGTGCCCTATGACCATCCCCACCTTGAGCGATATAAGAGGCTTTCAAAATATGACTCTGGATCGCGCTTCAAGCTCCCTGTAGCCCCAATAGAAATCCAAATCAGCATCAGCAAGCTAGGAACATCACGGAATGTTGCGAAAGTTGTTGAACAATTCTCGAAGGGAACCAACGCGAAAGAACTAATTAAGAAGGATTATGTGCCTCGAATCTTCTTAGACGAGATTGTAGTTGGATCACAAGGTAACCATTTGAGTCCACCTATAACATGCCCACACTAACACCAACTTAGGACCAACTGAGATTCGACGTGCTGTGAACACCACACCCACCAAGCCTCGCAATCCTTCCGTTGGGAACAGTGTATCAACCGACCCTATCAAGACTACTCAGTCGATTGGCAAGCCGACTGGAGCTAAGCTCCCGAAAACACCAGTCCCACTCATCAAACACCGACAGAAGGAAGCTGACTATGCGAACGAAGAGGCGCAAAAAGCGAAGGAAAGAAGGGAAGCCTTGTCGAAAAAAGCTCAAGAGGCAAGAGAAGCAGCCCGTCTCGCCAAACAGGAGGCGATCAAAGCCGCTGAAAGAGCACATGAAATCCAGAAAGCAGTAGCATTGATGGGCACCCCCGTTGTTCGCAGAATCGATCGCACCCGCACAGAAGCCATCGAAGCGAGTGGTCGTCGCCAAAGCGGCATAAGCACCGGTCCTACGACACCGAATAGTCCCAAAAAGCCACTTACGTCCGGAAAGGCCCCGACTACCAGTCCTCAGGCCACTGTGTCTCCAAAGCGCCCTCGCGGTCGCCCCCCCCAAGAGCCCTGTGACAGCATCTACCACAAAGCCAGCCGTTGTCCCTACTACCACACCAGTCAAGACCCCCCGTGAAACCCAAACGCAAACTCAGCATCGGCGCTAAACCGTACACGCCCGAGCCCAAGAAGCCGAAGGTCACAAACCCCGCAACCTCCTCGGTGCCAGGCTCTGGAAACAAAACCGTTCATATTGACTCATACGAATCATCGGAAGAAGGATATGTCATTAAGCCCAAGCCCAAGGTGAAGAAGCCGTCAAAGCCAGTGACAGAAACACCTAAGAGAAAGAATATTGGTGTCAAGACAGGCACTCGAGTTACCAAGTCTACGACCAAGGTTGGCAAGGTTGCTGCTGCGGGGCAGGCGGCGCAACAGGCAAAGACTAAGCGCGTGGTGGAGGAGTATGTGGGTGAGAAGGAGTATCAAAGCATCATGGAGGAGAATAGGAAGAAGTTACATGGAGATGATGTGCCGGAGGGGAGTACCAGGCGTGGGACGCCGTATCTGAAGCGTTAGGTGAAAGGGGGTGTAGAGGCGGAGGTAGGTTCTTTTGTTGTCTCTGAATGTAACGTAATGTCGTCTTGGGAGCTTTCTTGTTAGACGGAACTGATTGATGCATTTTAATGATACAACACACTATAAACTGCTATACAGTCTCCGTCATGTGCTTCGATATAAAGTCTTGTTAAATATATGGTGTTATTTACATGCATCTTACTACATTATAGTACACGTCTGTCATCGCCGTATTCCTACACTATTATTATACACGCATTCGTTGTTGCTCTCTCGTAGCGGCATAAAAGCGTAGACACTGCATCTTCGCGCATCTACTCCCATCTCGTCTCCTTCTTTAGCGGCTTCTCCCAGTCCTTGATATGGTCTGAAATGACTTTAGCCGCTTGATCAGCGGTGAAATTCCTGCCAATAGCCTCGACGAAATCGCCTTCAGGATCTGTAGCTTTGTGTTAGCTACTAACCACGTCATTGTACCAAAAAAAGAGCTTACCCATCAGATAAAAGTAGATGCTGTGGTCTACTAGGTAATCCTGGCCGGGCTTTACACTGCTTGGCGTACTAAAGTAGACCCTGTATGCTTTGCAAACGCTCTTGATCTGTTCGTAGTCGCCTGTCAAGCCAATGAAGTCGGGATGGAATTCGGCTAAGTATTCTTTCAGGACTTTGGGGTTATCGCGTGCGGGGTCGCATGTGATCATTATGGGGAGGAGGACATTGCCGCACTGGGCCACAACTTTGTCGTACATGAGGGCCATTTTATCGAGCTCGTCGGGGCAAATGTCGGGGCAGTGGGTGAAGCCAAAGTACACCTAGATATCTTGTTACTACAACCGTCCACGCAATACCACAGTAGCGTGTTGACGTACCAATGAGTATTTGCCTAGCATGTCCTCATTGCTAAATACCTTGCCGTCCTGGTCGACAAGCTGGAATGGTCCGCCTACTTTGGGCTTGCCAATGCCCTTTGTTTGCTCTGCTATTCGCTTCCGTGCAAGTCGCTCTTTCTCGTACGTGAAATAGGCCCATAGTCCTCCGCAAGTTGCGATGAAGAGGATACCTGCCGTGAGGTTGAATGGCTACGTAGGGCATCAGCTTATGTTCTAACATTCACATCTCTTGGAATGCAGTGTTCATGTCTAAGAAAGCGTAGAACATACTCCACCTTTATTCCTCGCCTTGATCTGATCAATCGTCTTGAGCTTGCTGCGCGACGCCGACTGTGAAAACAACCGCGTCTGTCCCTGACAATCACCCGCGATCTTCCTGCTGTGAATTCGTGTTCTCTGTATATCCCGAACGCATCTTGTCTGCTCTGTCGTTGTCTGTCGTGATAATGCAGCCGAATTCGGTGTGGTGGAAGCGAAGGTCCGATGCGCAATGCGCGCCGCTGGTGTAGTGGTAAGATTCCTAGATGCCGTGGCCAGGCACCGGCTCGGTGCGGACATAGCGAGCGTGGAGGGAATTGGGTATGGCGACGTTGGTGGGGTGGATTTGTGTGCCGCGGGAGACTTTTCTTATCATCATTCGAGATGCGATCTCTCGGCGCTCGAGCCACCTACGAATGACATCGTAGAATAGTCCAAATGTCTTACATCAAGTTTCTCGATCAGCTACTTCACGATATCTTCGAACGATTCCACATATAACACTGGGTTTACTCTAACGAGGGTATTGATGCACACGAATTGTTGACTTTAATTAAGATCATCATCGGACCCGGGGTGCTCCGGTCGAAAGCGTACTTATGCTTCACCATCAAGGACCTTGAATACACATCCATGCTGGAGAAAGCCGTTGATATCCGTTCGATGAAGTTAGGAGAGATGCCGTAAATGCTTTGTTCAGGTAGCACATACTGTGACACCGCTTTGTCGTTTTCCATGTTCCAGACAACCGTTCTTCCGGAAAAGGAACCATCCGTTGAAGCAGTGCCAAGGCTGCCCTCGACTGATCTTGTTGATCTTCATGGTCTGCTCACCAGGCTAAAAGCAAGCTTGGCAGTTTTGAAGATGCGCAGACTTGACTTCCGAGACATACCGACTGGGACCTGGCCAGATATTGACCCTTTACAGAGTCAACGCTCCGGGTCAAGATGTCTGACTAGGAGTGTATTTCAGCGTTTAAACACCACCGCATATTGCACTAACGCAAGGCATATATGTTTCGGTTCATATGCTGGTGATTTTCACTTGATACCGACGGCTTCCAGAAACGCTTTCTTCTGTCTCTTCCCCGCGTCTCCATCAACGCCAACGCCTTGTACAATCTCACTCATACTTTCCATCTCTTTGACTCCCGTACCGTGCGCGAATTGCCAAAGCTCATCTTCCTCGAATCGAACTTGAAAAGCCTGCCAATTCTGCGCCTTCAAAACGTTGACGTGCTCCGTGACAGCTGACGACGGACCAGAGTAGACGAGAACACCGGGATAGCCGGGCTTAGTGAGACCGGAGACAGGAGGGGTTGAGGATGGAGGTAAGAGGGCGAGCTTTCGCTTGTTAGTGTTTAGAAGGTGGTGCAACCAGACAATAATGGTTTTGGAGAGATTGGAAACATGTTGAACATGTGCTGTCGAGTCGCTTTTTTGTGTCCTCTGGTCCAATTGGGCGGCGGCAGATTCAACGAGCTGCTGGAAAGTGGCAAGGACAGCATCCAGTGCTTCCTCTCCCTCGGTCAAACCAAGTTCTCTTACAGCATCTCTGCTCTGTGCTCGCACGTCGTTCTTTGCTGCATCAGTTGCCGAAATGATATCGGGCAATCCTGATTCCGGATACGGCTCCGGCAGGCGAAGGAGCAGTGAGGCATTGTCAGCCGAGAACTTTAACTCTCGTGATTTGGGGTCATAGTGTGTCTGATGGGGATACATGGCGTTTAGTAGCTCCAACTCGGTTTCAAGACGTGTGGGGCCATGGTCTTCTGACATGATGGGTGCAGGTTTGCGAGGCGAAAAAAACCACGAGGGCCTCTGTTTCACGATGGGGGTGAGGAAACTAGCAATGTACACACGGCCCTCTTCTCATGTGCTGCCGCAACGAGATAGCGCACAAGTGGAGTTGGGTATTGTGGGCTCTTCCAAAAAGAAAGGTGATTACCCTGGTGCCGTCACCATCTCGATGCGCTCCACAGGTCCGTGCACGGGCAAGGCAGGCCTTTGATGAGACTGTCGCCATGACTACGTCGGGCGGCAGTGCATACGGCATAATTGATAAGAAACCGATCTGACTGTTGTATGCATAAGTGGCGACGGACGAAGGTCCATTTCGCTTATGTCTCATCTTTAGCCTGCGGTCACCAGGGTGATGTTGAGCGTGAGCAAGGCGCTATGGCGAACGTTTGGAGCATAGAGTCGACACAAGGAACGAGCTTCGCAGAACAAAGCTAAAGGGTAGGCGTGACAGGAAGTGCTCTACGACACGTCTTTGTTGCAACAAACGAGAGACCAATCAAGAGGGTGTCGTGCCGGATGCATATGACGGTCCATAAGCTTTCCTGATTTAGCTAGGAGGAGACGCGGAACGTTCGCGCTTCCAGGTTCGTGTGCAGGCGGCCCAGAGAGGTGCCAACCACCCAAGACGCTTCAATTGCCTCACTCACTCAAAGACAACCTGAACTGCCGTTAGTAATCTTTGCTCGCCTAAGCAAATTCTGGCACCCAAGTTCCCGACTTGCTCTTGTTACCCGTTTATCGTGAGCTCTGCCCTACCATTACCCTTCACCTGCATCGGCAAACACGGAACCTACTCCAACAACGCCTTCCCCCCATAGTCTGACACGCCCAAAACCCTTGCGACGACGTCAACGCACACGTCCCGGCTGTGCTGCCTCCACCAAACAAATCGGCATTTTCCAAACGGCACATGAGCGCCATCTGCTTGCACAATGAAGGCTGCTCCGCTCCTGGTGTCCTGGCACGACGAGAATGCCCCCATTTACTCAGCCCACTTTGAACCACACGGCAAGGGACGTCTGGCGACAGCTGGAGGCGACAATAATGTCAGGGTGAGTCTAATATCAGCATGTTGGGAGCCTGAGCAAATGCTGATAGACTTAGCTTTGGAACGTGGAGACGCACGGCGAAGAGCGCAAAGTCACGTATTTATCATCACTCGTAAAACACACGCAGGCCGTCAATGTAGTACGATGGTGTCCACGAGGTACATCATCTCCCAACCCCCGACCTACTACGCGCATATCAGCTAACACGTTGCAGGCGAAATGCTAGCAAGCGCGGGCGACGACGGCAACGTCCTCCTGTGGGTCCCAGCTGAGAACCAAACCACGCACACCAACTTCGAGGACGGCCTTGAAAACAAAGAGACATGGCGAGTCAAGGCCATGTGCAGGTCCATAGGCTCAGAGATCTACGACCTAGCCTGGTCTCCAGACGGCGTCTTCTTCATCACAGGCAGCATGGACAACATTGCTCGCATATACAACGCTCAGACTGGTACGACACCTGCCCCGACACAACCTCTCCAACAGCTGCTCAATGACATTTAGGAAGCATCGTACGGCAGATTGCCGAGCATAACCATTATGTCCAGGGCGTGGCCTGGGACCCCTTGAACGAGTACATCGCGACCCAGTCGTCTGATCGGTCTGTCCATATCTACACACTGAAGAACAAGGACGGCCAGTTCTCCTTGGCTCAGCACAGCAAGGTTACCAGAATGGACCTGCCCGCACGCCGTGTATCCTCAAATAGCCCTGCTCCGCCCGACTTCGGTGGCCGAGCGTCCTTCGTCGGTGACGCCATGGCAATTGGCTCGCCTGTCCCATCAATGCCTGGCACTCCACAGTCACTCGCTCTGCCAAATATGCATCCTCCGCCAACATCGCACAGTCGTCGTTCTTCGTTTGGATCTACTACCTCACCATCAGTGAGGCGCTCCGCCTCGCCTGCCCCGTCCATGCCTCTGCCCGCTGTCATGCCAAACTCTCCCAGCATCAGCAGTATTGGTACTCTAGGGATTCGCAACGCACCCATTTACTTCAACGAGACCTTGACATCCTTCTTCCGACGCCTCACGTTTGCTCCAGATGGAAGCTTGTTGTTCACCCCTGCGGGCCAGTACAAAGCACTGCATCCATCAGTTGGCGAAGCAAAACCAGCCGAAGATATCACCAATACGGTCTACATTTACACTCGAGCTGGTCTCAACAAGCCCCCCGTCGCATATCTACCGGGTCACAAAAAGCCTTCAGTTGCGGTCCGTTGCTCACCAGTCTACTACACCCTACGCCAGGCTGCCCCGCCCACGAGACAAATCACTATCGACACTTCGAACATGGATGATGAAATACCGTCTTTGCCAGAGCCCGTCATGCCTTCGAAGCCGCCTACATCACATTCATCCATGGATCCGCCGCCTATCACGAGTGCACCCTCTCCCTCGCCAAGCCTATCAGCACCATCACCCAAACCCACCGATGGCGATGCGTTCACTCCAACCGTCCCGCCTGCTGGACCTACGGCTGCATTTACACTGCCTTACCGCATGATTTATGCTGTCGCAACTCAAGATGCCATCCACATCTACGATACACAACAGCAAAAGCCGTTGTGCATAGTTAGCAACTTGCACTTTGCGACTTTCACAGATATCACCTGGTAAGTACTACATTTCAAAGTTAGGTCATAGCGATGCTTACAATTTTCTAGGTCTAATGATGGCTCGATGTTGCTAATGACATCATCGGACGGATTCTGTTCTTCGATCACGTTTGCTCCTGGTGAGCTTGGGGAGAAGTACACAGGACCATTAGCTGTCCACAGTCGAGCACAGCAACCACCTGCTGCGATTAATACAACAACTGGTCATGCATCAAACACGTCGACCCCTACTCCGACTCCTACTACAGGAAGTATGTCAGGTACCGCAACAGCCACTGCACCACCCATGCAGAGGCAACCATCTGCCGGCTTTCCTGCTTCACCAAGCTCGTTCGTCCCTGCAAGACCAGGTAGTCCAACAAGGAGCAACTCGGTATCTAGCATAGCTACAGCCTCATCCTTTGCTCCTGGGGCGGGTGACCAGAGTAACATGAACGCGCCAACGCCAGCTATGTCGTCGGTGCCTAGCATAGCGGCTGCAAACTCCGGTCCGGTTCCCATGTGGACACCACCTCTTACACCAGCTCATGGACAGCACGGATCACACAGTGCAAATAGTTCTGTCAGCGGCATCCCCAATATTGGCCAGATTGGTCGAAGAGAAAGCGAGAGGAGCGAGTCGGACCGTGACGACGGTCTGTCTACTTCGAAGAAACGGGAACTTCACTCTGTCCCAGAAGGCAATGTGGAAGAAGTCCGAGAGAGCAAGAGGCGAAGGATCGCACCGACGCCTATAATGATGACAGAGGAGGATGACAGCGCTATCGCTAGCACCGAGGAACATACAGCAACGACGCAAGCACAGAGCCAGCAGTAGTCGTTATTCTTTGCCCCTCCTTTTCCAGGGTTTCATGATTGCCTATACTATACCTTTTCCTCCAGCAAGGCGTTCGGGATATCAGATTACTTCAACGAGGATGTCATGGGCTTTCTACGTTATGTATAGGGCTTTTCTTTCCATGTAACGTTGTTCCAGGCGGGCACAGTTTCAATGGGAATCAATAATAACACATCGCACGAAGGTACGTGCTCTTATGTCCACAGGTTAGGTTACATACAATGCAGATATTGAGGTAAAGAATCCGAGCCGCATTTGAGCCGCATTCACATGATGTAAAAAGCCTGCTATACCGTGCATGTGTGATGATGTCGGCAGGGAGGAGTTTACACGACTCGTCATGACAGCCGACATCCGGTTAAATCACAGCCGCAGCCGCACCTTCCCACGCTGGTATCGCCTACGATCTGATCCCAAGAATCCCAAGCTGTATCGGTCTAACCTGCACCCTGTCGTACTCACTAGCGTATGATGTCAGCCAATTACAGCCCAGCCGCGATCTTCGCAACAAAGTTCACTGATTTGCTGCATCTATTGTTGAAGCGGAGCGTGGGGACCTTCGGACGTTGCATTGGATACACGGCAACAGAGCTTTGGTCCTGCAGTCGAGTACCGGTGAAATGTATCGACCTATTTACCCCTCCCGTGCCCCTCGCTCCTCTTGATCTTCGCTTGTTTACGTGCACTGCCTGGGGTGTCGCATACGCATCTTACATACTGTCGATGAACAAGGTGGATCGTTTGGATATACCATACGCTTGATGCCCGATCGTACAAGTATCCCAAGATAAAATGGAGGGAACAAACAAGGTAGACGCAAAGAAGGTGCAGGAGCAGGATGTCGAGCACCAAGTCGTGTATTGGGAAACGAGCTGTTTGGGCAAAGACGATATTCTACAGCTCGAACATACCGATCCCATCCTAAATGCTAAAATGCATCTCGTGAACAATGCGATTGACCAAGTAAGTGCACAGGCACACGTGCTCTAGACGCCGTTTACTAACTCGGTACCCACAGATTGGCTTCACTGGATACCATTGGAAGGTATACGCACTCTTCAAATGCCTTTGAGGCAATCCTGACTTCACCCAGTTATTTGTCCTGAACGGCTTTGGGTACGCAGTCGACTCCCTCATCCTCCTTATCCAATCCATCATCGCCGGTCAAGCCGCCCTCGAATTCCATCCCTCGTACCACAATGGACTTACCATTGCCGCCTATGTCGGTATGCTCACAGGTGCACTCTTCTGGGGTTTGACTGCCGATATCATGGGCCGTAAGATAGCTTTCAACGTCAGTCTTATCATCTGCTCAGTGTTTGCGATTGTAGCTGGCGCAAGTCCAAATTGGGAGGTGCTGGGGTTATTTGTGTGCTTGAGTGCTTTTGGAGGTGGAGGTAACCTGGTATTGGATACTGCAGTTTTCTTGGAGTACCTGCCGGGCTACAGGCAGTGGATGCTCACGCTCATGGCGGCCTGGTGGGGTATGAAGTCTCCTGAGTGCTCCCAAGTCAGAAGAAAAGTGCTTGGGCGGTAATACTTGAAGCTGACATTTGCATAGGCATCGGCCAGCTTATAGCAGGTTTCCTTGCATGGGGTTTCATTCCAAACTACAGTTGCGCTAATCCTTCCGTCGATGCCAGCGCTGCTCCTTGCACCAAGTCCAACAATCAAGGTTGGCGTTACGTGTGGTACACTTCTGGTTCCCTCGTCTTGGTCATGTCCATTCTTCGCGTCACAATCATACAGCTCAAGGAAACACCAAAATTCCTCGTAGGCGAGGGTAGAGATGCAGAGTGTGTGGAGACATTACAATTCATCGCAAAGAAGTACAACCGCCCCTGTAGCCTCACGCTCGAACTCATGCAGGAATGCGGAACTGTAGATCGCGCTCGAGGGGGGAAGAGCAAATGGGGCTTCGGGGAGGTGGGTATGCATCTTCGCGGATTGTATGCGACCAAACGAATCGGTATCAGCACCACTCTCATCTGGCTCTCCTGGACACTTATCGGCCTTGCTTACCCGCTGTACAACGTTTTCCTGCCGGCTTATCTCGCTTCTCGTGGAGCACAGTTTGGTCAGACTAGCGCATATATCACATGGCGCAACTACACGCTTGTGAACTTCAGCGGTATTTGGGGTCCAGTATTGGCGGGATGGATGTGCGGGACGAGACTGGGAAGGAAGTACACAATGGTCATCGGTGCGCTGGTGACGATGGCATTCTTCTTTGCGTATACGCAGGTCAGGACTGCAACGCAGAATGTTGCATTCACGTGCATCATCAACTTCTGCCTCAACATCTATTACGGTACATTGTAAGTAGATGCCAAACAGACAATGTTTAAGTATGCTAACTAAGGCAGGTATGCGTACACGCCAGAAGTGTTACCCAGCGCGCACCGAGGAACAGGTAACGGAATCGCCATCGGGTGGAACCGTGTCATGGGTATCTTGAGTGCCGTCATTGCTACGGTCGCCAACGTGAGTCTCCAACCATACGCTTGTGTACGTAACTTGCTGATTCTCTTACTACAGACTGGTACTCCGGTCCCGATCTACATTTGTGCAGCACTGTACATCTTCATGGCTGCCATTGCGGTTGCCTTTCCGTTCGAACCGTATGGGAAGAGAAGCTCATGAGTGGAGGAATGTGTTGGACGTATCGAGTACGTATAGAATAGAAGAAGGTCAAGGGAGCGGCGGCTGTTTGCTTGAATATGTTCGATACCCAATCTGTCCATGTATCATGCGGGAATCTTCCTGGGAGGGGTCTCACAAGGCTCGGGCTTGGGAAGCGGGGTCATGAGTAGCTAGAATGATGCTCACGGACCTGACTGTGCCAGTATCATGCTTGTCTGCGAACACAAGTGAAGCACTGCGCAATTGTTATACATCACCTGAGATAAGGCGAAAAGGGCGCTTGCAGCACGTGCGTTAACAGTAGTTTCCCGAGGCGTGGAAACCGAAGTGTCGGGCCATTAGGTCGCGACAATAGCCCCGCCCTCGACCATCAACTCTCGCGCAGCCCACCCTCCGTTGCCTTTACACGACCATAGCCACAGCCAAGATGCAGTCGCTACCAGATGCACGATCGCAAAGCTTCGAGGAGCTGTATGGCCCTCCGGAGAACTTCCTGGAGATCGAGGTAGGTCCAAGAGGAGCCTCTTAAGCCTCGTTTCTCCCACAGCCTTGCTCACATAGTCGCGTGCACAGGTCAGAAACCCAATGACGCATGGTGAGTGGGACGCCTGGAGTCGCAGCATCATGATGCTAATGCAGAGTATAGGCGTCGGTCGCGGCATGTACACAACCTACGAAATCGTGATGCGCACCAACATTCCCGCCTTCAAGCTCAAGTCGTCGACCGTACGCCGCCGGTACAGCGAATTCGAAGCATTCCGCGATATCCTGGAGCGCGAATCAGCGCGCGTAACCATACCGCCCCTGCCGGGCAAGGTGCTCACAAATCGCTTCTCAGACGATGTGATTGAGCACCGACGGGAAGGCCTCCAGCGCTTTCTGCAGATAGTAGTTGGCCATCCACTGCTGCAGACTGGCAGCAAAGTGCTGGCTGCTTTTGTACAAGGTCAGCCGACACTTGGTCTAGGAAGTAAAGCATGGCTAACATATGCCAGATCCGAACTGGGACAGACATGCCTGGTAGAGGGCTCTTGTGCTGACCGTCTTTGGTTCAGATTAACGTCACAGACGCGATCAACCATGTAATAAGGGAAGACTCTTTCGGCTTCCTGCGTTTCCTGCGTAATGGAGCGATTAGGCGTTCTTGTCAGGTTGTCACTTGGGGGTCTTTGTACGTTGCCAAGGGTAGTAATATGGAGAAAGCATCACTTGATGCAGTTCTAGTTCTCAAATGCTACAAAAGTATCCAAATCAACAGGGTCGTCATAGGGACTGCTGGAAAGTCTGTCTTAGTTGCCGGGCTGCATGCGTCACACTCGTCCCGAGTAGTTCAAGACAGGCCCGATATGAGCGCATCCAGTACCCCCACGGCGAGTGATGCCGGTCGGCGGGGACCAGAGCTGGCTAGAACGATTGTCTAACAATTTGACATCAGCGGCGACGTCCTCCGCGCAGCGCTAGTGATACAATGAGGAAGGCGCGGGGTCGGTCGCTGCAAAAGTTTTTGGTGCCGAACCGTCTTAACTTGACCCTGCATCCTCGGCTTACATTGAATTAATTCATCTTCAACTTCTATCGTCACGTCAAAAAGGTACATTTCTAACCATGGGCGTTCCTTCACAACCGGCGTCCAACGCCATCATATACCTTACTCTAGGTGCCTTCTTGTGAGTGAACGTGACGCTTCAAGAATCAGAATGTTGAATTGATGTATGAACCAGGGTCCTGGGATGCTTCGTCGCATGGAAATTGCGACACCAGTCCAAGTCGGAATGGTTGTCCAGCAACCGTACACAGAAGGGTTAGAAGAAGCCGTCAAGCCGGTTGCACAGCATTAGTGTTTCCCAGACTTTGCGCAACTGCGCGAGACTTCTCGCCTCCTCCAACGCATGAATTACTGACTCTGGCCAGGCGTTCCGCTCGCTTTGAATTTCATCGCATCGGGTGAGTGCATTCGTGCACCAATGCTTTCCACATGAAGAGCAGCGGCAGTATCGGCATTGCGATATCACTATTATCAAACGCCTGTACAACCATGTTGTCATCGGAGCGCGTGTTCTTGCATGAGTGCTTGAAATCCTCTAGGTTCGTATTAAGATCTCTCACAAAAGTTGCCCCCGTATCGCTATCCATGCGGCCAATGTGGTTTCCATGCAGTGATATGGGGGCAGTCTTTTGTGCGGCTACACTGCGGGCGCCGAACCAAGGCTAGATTCAAGAACTCAGGATGTAATATCTGGGGTATTTGCATCTGGTCCAGGAGAAGCTGAGAAGTACCGTAAGAACTCGATCAAGATAATACTTGCGTGAGGAACGTGCTGCCGCTACTCCCCCCATATCCCCGAATTGATGCAGTAAGCTGACCTAGGTTTCTCTCATCCATAGCTCTCGGATCTGGGATTCTGTTCACTTACCCTCAGATTGCCACCATCGCTGGTGTGCAAGGTCTGCTGGTCTACGCGATGTCTTCGGCTCTACCTCTCCTGATCTTTGGTGCGCTGGGTCCCATTATCCGCCGGAAATGTCCAGAAGGCTTCGTTCTGACGGAATGGACGAGGCAGCGTTACGGAGCGGCCGCGGGTCTGTTTCTCAGCGTCTGCACACTCATCACCATGTTCTTGTACATGGTGGCTGAACTGTCGGCACTACAACAGATTGTCAACCTTTTGACCGGACTGAACGGCCTGCCGGTAGTCATTGTGGAATGTGCAGTTACTACCATCTACACCTGTAAGACATGGCGCTGCTTTTGATGAAATCTGAACTGATTTCTCCAGCACTCGGTGGCTTCAAAGTATCCTTTGTAACGGACAACATCCAAGGAGTAATGGTCATTGGCCTGATCATCATGGGTATCATTGCCGTGGGCGTTGAAACGAAAATTGATCGTTCACTCATCGACAAATCCGGCTATCTCGAATCCAGTCTTCTTGGATGGCAGCTCATTTACATCCTCCCTGTTGCAATCCTGACTAACGACTTCTTCCTTTCTGGATTTTGGATGCGCACCTTTGCTGCTCGTACCGATAAGGACCTTTGGATCGGAGTCTCGCTTGCCAGCGTAGGAGTACTTATCATCCTGACCCTACTTGGTGTGGGTGGAATGCTCGCTGCATGGTCTGGCGCTTACACCATTGGCGACGAAGCAAACGGTTCCCTGGCTTTCTTCCTCCTACTCGAAACACTACCTGCTTGGGTTGTTGGCGTGATTTTAGTAATGACAATCTCCCTCTCTACTGCCGCATTCGACTCGTTCCAGTCGGCCATGATCAGCACTGGAAGCAACGATTTCTTCCGCAACAAGCTCAACATCTGGATTATTCGTGCTTGCGTCGTGGCACTCATCTTCCCTGTTGTTGTTGTTGCACTACGCAGCCCGGACATTCTCCAAATCTTCTTGATCAGTGACCTTGTTAGCGCTGCAGTTGTTCCTTGTTTGGTCATTGGCTTGAGCGATAGGTTTTACTGGTACCGCGGGTTTGACTTTGTAGTGGGTGGGCTTGGTGGTGTCTTTACCATCTTCTTGTTTGGACTTGTCTACTACGATGGCGATGCTACAAAGGCCGGGAAACTGTTGTTACTGGAAGGTGGATTGTACGGAAATGACTGGAGTGCTTTCGGTATGTCTATTCATACTTCCTAATTTACGGCTCACTGATTATCAAACAGGCGCCTTCGTGGCCGCGCCCTTTGGAGGCCTTCTTTGGGCTTTCGGTGCTTGTGCTCTTCGCATCAGCTTCTTGTGGATCAGGGCTAGGGTTCAAGGCACGCGATTCGACGCGTTTGATCGCCCCATTCCTCTGAACAACGACGATCACGATGGCGATGCGGTGCTTGAGCATAGCAGCGTTGAGACTGGTACCAAGGGAAGATTCTTCTAGAACCTACATCCAGATTGATAAAGACCTAAAAAGACATGGTTCTATGCGACGAGTATTAGACTATGAGGGGATGAGGGGGGAGAATATATTGGGTGGAGACATACACGAAGCGGAAGGATAAACTGCTATCAATTAATCCTAATACATTCTTTCTACGTGGATTCTTGAAGTTGGTTTCGAATGTGAAGTCGTTTTACTGCAGTAAAAATGTTCAACTTCCAGACGTTCTGACTATGCTGAGCACCAGTTCGCATGGCCAGGTACCCTGTACGTCATGTCGCGTGGAGTTGAAGTGGGGGCGGGGCAGATCTGCAGGGTTCAAGTCGCAGCTTTAGAATCAAAAGATTTGACTCAATTTAGGCACCGAGTTACTACAACGCGAACATCTGATCCTGTCTATCACCCCAGTTTAGCCTACATTGAAAGTCAGCCGGTCGGTCCTATCCTCTAAACCGCAAACATGCAGATGCCAGATATGCCCGTCAATGTCCCCATCGACGACCCCAACGCGGACACGGAATGGTGAGCCTGATCACTAGGAAACCAGCCAGTACGCGGCATGTCACTAACCCAATACTTCCTAGGAACGATATCCTCCGCAAACATGGCGTCATCCCTGAGAAACCGCCATCGCCCACGCCCATGATCCAAGAAGCCCTCGAACAAGCCCGCACACTCGCGCACGAAAACCGATTAGAAGGCAAAGACCTCGACGAACTAGCCGAGCTAGAAGATGAAGAAGATGAAGACTTCCTCGACTCATACCGCAAAAAGCGAATGGCAGAACTCTCTACCATAACCACGGCCTCGGTCTACAACCAAGTCTACCACCTCCAGAAACCAGACTACTCGCGCGACGTGACGGAAGCGAGTAAAAACGCATACGTACTTGTACTTTTGACGAGCTCAACGGGGACGAATACGGAGAGCAGGGTTATGATCGAGCATTGGAGGGAGCTGGCGAAGCGGTTTGGAGACGTCAAGTTTTGTCAGATGAGGGCGGATTTGTGTATTGAGGGGTATCCGGATAAGAATACGCCGACGGTGTTGATTTACAAGGATGGAGATATCAAGAGACAGATTGTTACGCTGATGCAGTTGGGTGGGCCGAGGACGAGTGTGCAAGGTGAGTTGTGCTTTTCCACAGATGATATCCTTGATATTGGAGATTGGAGATGTGGTACTAACATATGTGTTCTAGATCTGGAGAAGGTCCTGGTAGATGTTGGTGCGGTTAAACTGGGAGATTCGCGCCTTCAGCGGAAGAAGGATGATGAAGATGATAACCAGAGCAAGATAAGACAAGGCAATACTGCGGCCGACGATGAAGATAGCGATTGGGATTGAAGCAAGAACGGAAAGTTTAATTCTTTCCTGGACTGCCACACTTTTACAGCACGTCGCAGCCCGTGGTTTTGATCTACCCCGGATATAGAGTCATGTTGCGAGTGCAGAACACATTCACACTAAGCGACGTAGGCGATATGTATTGATTCCAAGTTGGGAGGCGTCGCACAACGCATCTTGGATTGTCTATTGGGCGGAATCGGAGATGTTGTATTTAAATAGGGCAGACATGTAAGCGCAGTCTAGACGGGAGCGGTACTACAGTACAAAAACCGACATATTCGAGCCGTGCAGTATATATATCAGATACCACTCCTTTGGTCATTTTCTATAGGGTGTTTACCTTGATTCAAGATAAACGTGACCTAGGCTCGTAGACCTACCTAGCCAACCATCCTTCCTACCAGCACTACTGTCTGTATTGGGATGAAATCAAGTAAAGGTAGGATATGAATCAGGTAAGCGTGTTACATATAAATCTCGCATGATACATACATCTTCGAGCCTTATTACTTCAACGCCTTACACATTCTTCCCTGTACCTTCCCCAGATTTAATGCACACATGCAAGTAGCGTCCGCCCGGCCGGCTAATATGCCCTCAGCTGGCGGGTCGCGCGGGACGCGGACCTTTGTTTGACATGCCCAGGTGATATAGGCAAGGGCCCTTGTTCACGGAAACGGGAGCTGACTGGGGCGCAAGTGGCTTAGTCTTGTCTTGTTTGATACTCTCGGTTCAAAGTAAAATGAGGAACTACATCACAGTCGGGTTGGTGGACTTTGCAATGCTGGAGGGTTCAGTCATGGAGTATTGGATGTGGGCTGAGATGGGACGAGACGAGACGAGACTAGACGGGATGGGATGAAGAACAGGTGGTTGGAAAAGGGCAATGTCATTAATCATATCAAGTTTTTTTCATGCTAGGTGACTGGACGGAACTGATACTAGCATTAAGAGACCAGCGCCAGCAAAGCAGCTGTACTCTGTATACTTTCCGCATGCCCATCCAAGCCACGTGCCTCCAAACGCCCAAACACCAACATGAAGCAAGAAACTGAGCTAAGCGATCGGGTATCGAAGAGAACGAGAGAGCGAGAGGGGAGTGAAGATTTCCTTTTCACATGTATCAGAGTCTCAAATAAGTTCATCTCCCCCGCATCGTCTCGACTCCTCGACGGCCTGCCAAATAGCGCTCTCTTCAAACACGGGCCCATGGCCATCGCATTTGGCCGACCCCTTGAGCCGCTCACACACATCAGCCACATCAACAAGTCCTTGCTTGACAAGCGGATGCTCCTGTATGACGTCCCAAGCCTGGTTAGCGGGCACCTCTTTGCCCTTTGCCCTGTGGCGCGAATGTTCTTTATCCGCGGCGTTGAGCACGCTGCCGTTGGTGAGCGACTGGATCGTGTAGTCATCGTGCATTTCCTCGTCTTCGTCGGACAGCGAGGGCAGGTGGGCGCCGGGCGAGGGGTAGCTGGCCGAGACGGGGCGCGATGCAGCGGGCGAGTGACCGCTTGTCGCACGGAGGATCTCGTTTTCCGTGCGCGCGCGTGCGAGGGCGGCTTTCAGGCGTTCGTTGTCGGATTGCAGTGAATGTGTGCTTGATTCTAGGGCGGAGAGCTTCGTCTCGAGTTCCTTGACATGGCGTTCTTTGCGCTCGCGGAAGGCGCGCTGACTGTGAATATGCGTTAGAAGAGGCAGCTAATAGTAGCAAGAGGGAATCAAAGCAAATAAACATACGCCGCCCTATTTTGGGCCTTGCGCCTGCTCTGCGCAGGCGTCAGGTTATCCTTCTCCTCGCTGCTGCTGCGGGTGCGGCTCCCCCGGCCATCGTCAAACTCGGCACCAATGCCCGAGTCTACGCTGCCGACAGGCATGGGTGTGTGTGCGGCCACGTTATCCGGAGAGCCCTGCTGGGGCGTCGGCAGACCGTTGTTGAAACCAAACGATGCAGCATCGTAGGATGCTGCAGCTGCTGGGAATAAGATGGGGTCGAGCTGTTCCTACCACACCCACCCCAGGGTAACACATTAGTCAGAGCTCTCTCTCCTTTCCCCGTAAAATGCGCAAATCCACACTTCAGCCTGAAAACGCGGGGTCTTTCTCGGACGTGGCGCGCGTACCCAAACCATGGGCGGTGAGAAATTCAAAAGAGAACGTATGAGAGAGATGGAGAGAGAGCAAGCATGTGCTACAACTTACAATACTCCGCGTAGTATCCGGCTCCGCTCCGGCGTGGGCAAAAGAGTGCGAATTCATACCCAAGAAATGGTCGTAGGGCTGTTGTGAAGCGCCAAAGTAAGTGTAGTCCATGGTCGACCGTTGTCTCCGTCTTGCCGATTGTCTTGATTACTGTGTCGTAAGCTTCACGCTACGCATTCCGGCTTGTCAAACCAACTGGTTTATAAGGACCGAATAGACACCGTTGAGCAGCAGATCTTTGCCGCAAAATCAAACAAAAACTCCGGGGTGCGGCGGCGGCGGGGGAAGACGTCGAGTCTACGTATTTATATGACCCGATCGAACAGCTGAGGCATCCTCGACCTTATATCCCAGCCCGGCTTGGTAGGGATGGGAGCTTAGAGGTGCTGCTCACTTCCGCTGTTGCCAGCCATGAGCCATGCATACGAAAAAGACCCCAGTAAACCGTCTTTGGGGCCGGCGGCCTGCTTAGTCGGCCTCTCTCTTCCCAACCACTGTTCGTGGCCGTGGCCGTGACCTCAAGCCCGCAATAGGACGCCTGCATGCCGAACAAGCCTCCTGTCGCCACTTTCTGCACCGTCGAGCCATTTCTCCACCCACAAACTACGCGGCATGCTGCTAGATGGTCTTTCTCATCTAGCACCTGATAATTGCCCTTCATCACCTCTAGTCACCACTGTGGCTGAACATGGCAATGTCGATTGCTGATGCTGCCTTCCAGGGACGCACGAGCATGCTCAGCGGAACCTGTGCTGACTGCAGCTTCGCAATCATTATCCTGTCCAACCGCAACATACCGGCTTAACTTGAGCCTCTCCTCTGAAGAAAAACCAATGTTCCCCACTCACAATTGTTACTGCTGACGGACAGACTGGCGTTAACCCCGCCCGCCTCTGTAACCCCTCGTGCTCGGAGCAAACCGAAAGGTCATCCTATTGTTCAAGAAGAAAGTTTGGACATGGCCGTGGTACTCCGAACTTGCCTCGTGAGCAATTCAAAGTTTGAACCTCTGCCAGTCCAGAGCTGGAGCTGGAGCTGGAGCTGGAGCTGGAGCTGAAGACTGCCCCCCCCCCCCCCCCCCCCCAACCGAGATGAGAGGACGAGGTTATCACTTACTCACAGGCCTCCCGTTAGTGCTGTCAGCACTAGGCCTACCTTCAATTAGCCCACACTCCCTGCATACATCCCTGGGCGAATCGTCTCCTGCTTCACTTCTCGGCGACGCGAAGCCTACTGACTTGTTCATACTCTTGTTTTTGCTTTGGATTTTCTATTGGCCCAGCGACTACAGAACATGTATCGTAGCTGCTCTTAACAGTACACATATATACTCTTCACGCACCCCAAAAGGTAGCTATCATGTCTGTAAACCCTCAAACTTGTCGCCCTGCATCTGCTTCACTTGAGACTAGACCAACTCGTACTTTAATAACCCCTCGCTCGACCCCTCCACGCACACGCACATGCATATGTGAGCCAAGCAGTTTCGAAATGGTAGTACATGTCTTGAATACATGAAAACGCTTTGATGAGTTAACTAGGCATGACGGACGTCTGGTCATCATCGCCCGATTCTAACAAGCACAAACTCCCCAATGTCATCATGTCCCTCCTATACCCTGCCATGACCCATCATCAAATCGTAGCGGATGTAGAAAGAAAACGAACGCCTAGCTTTTGCTACTTCAAACTTACTGTTGTTCCCTCTTCCAACGAGGGACGTACTTTCCGCCTCCTGCAGCTGGTGCTGGAGTTTGTGCAGACTCGCCATCCGCCTCACGAGCTGGTGCGTCACGGCGTGCACCAGGAGCAACATAGCCGCCAGTAGCAGCAGGAGACGCTTTGCGGTCGCCCCATCGGTCACCACCACGAGAAGCCTCATAGCGACCACCGGTAGCAGGAGACTCAGTACGCTCGGGACGCTCAGCGCGGGCAGGAGGCGGTGCACGGCCACTGCCGCTGGCCTCACGTTCGCGCCATCCACCTCCAGGAGCACCGCCTTGACGGAGAGCTGGTGGGACGTATCCACCACGCTTGGGAGGTTCCGCATCGGCAGCGGGGGAAGCAGCTGCGGGTGTGGGTGCGGGTGAAGTGCTGGTGGGGGGAGGGGCTTGGCCAGCAGCCTTCATAGCCTCACGGTCTCGCCAGCTGGGCTTGCCGCCAGGAAGAGCAATCTTAGGCGGGCCAGCAGCCGAAGGGGACTCGGCAGCTGGCTCGCGGGTGAAGGTACGGTCCGGGACAGCGCGGCTTGCACCCGCCGCAGCTTTCCGCTTGGCCATTGCTTCTTCCTCACGCTGGGCCTGGAGACGAGCAATTTCGTCCATTGCACTGTAAGGTGTTAGTATACGGTCATGGAAATGCAATGGTGATACTGACGCTCGCTCTTCGTCCCTCTTCGCCTTCATTTCGGCCAATCTCGCACGCTTCTCTTCTTCAGCCCTGGCCTTGGCCTCGGCTTCCTCCCTCTCGCGCTCTTCTTCTTCGCGCTGGCGGCGCTCAGCCTCCTCGCGTTCCCTCTTCTCCCTAGCAATACGCTCCTTGACCTCCTTGACGCGTGCAGCCTTCTTGCTCTCGAGCTCCTTCTGTGCGATCTTTTGGCGCTTCTCGAACTCGGCCTTGCGCGCCTGTTTCACAGTGGTAACGAAGTCTTGATATGGCTTCACCAGTCTTGACAGACGGTGCTTAAGAGCAACGTCTTCCTTGTGCTTTTCTTCTGCCTCCTTGAGTTCTTCAGCCTTGGCCTTTTCGTATGCCGCGAGATCAGCCTCCTGCTGCTTCTCGTAATCGGTCTTGAGGTGCTTGATTTCCTCCTTACGGTAAGCTCGCTCCAAATGATCGATACGCTTCCCGGCAATACGGAGCTGTTCGCCTAGCTGGTTCTTCTCCCGCTCAAGTGCTTGGAGCTTCAAGATACGAATCCTCTGGGAGTCTAGATCATCAAGATCTTCAGGGAGCTCAATGTCAACCTTGGTAGTCGCCTTGAGCTCCTTGATCTGCTTCTCCATCTCCTCACGCTGAATTCGCTTCTGTTCAGCCTTGACACGCTGCTCAGCACGTTGCTTCTGCTCTTCTGCCAGACGTCGAGCCTCCTCATCCTTCAATTGTTGTTGGCGGATGAGCCTCTTGGTCTGCTCTTCATTCTCCTTGGCCTGTTGAGCCTTGAGGGCAGCTTCCTTCTTCTGCGAAATGATGTCGCGGCGAGTCAGGATCTCCTGGTGCTCCTTTTCGGCGCCTTCCTTGGCCCGCGCAAGAGCAGCCTCCTTGGCGCGTTGACGGTCTGCGTTGAACGAAGGGTCGACATATTGGCAAGTGACGTAAAGTGACTTGGCGAGACGAGTAAGCTGAGATCGCACAATCTCCGCTGGGGTGCTCTGTAGACGCTGTACGGAGCGCGACTCGGTCTCGGCAGACCCTCCACCAGATCCAGGGTGCATGGCCTTTGCAGATGAGAAGACATCAGAGTCAAAGGTGAGAACACCGGTAGCGTGGTCGGTTCGGATGGCAAGGTCGCCCTTCTTGCAGCCGTTCATGATGAACTTCTCAATAGTGCCGGCGCTGACGTGGAAGGGCTCGGGGAATTGCGCAAGGCCGAGCACGAACTTGATCTCGACGGAGTCATACACTTGGGACAGCTGCTGGAAGAGGCGGGTGAGGATAACCTGCTGGAGGGGACCAACATATTTCTCCATACCCTCATCAGCACCAATTTGTGAGAGAATTGGCGAGATCTTCTTGCAGATGGAGAGAGGGTGAAAGTCAACCTCAAGGATGTTGTAGAGGTCACGGATCTCGGGACGAGCACGTTTGAGAAGACCCTTGCTGAGGGCATCCTTGAACAGGATAGCACGTGTAGGAGCTTGAGACATGCCGAGCAAGTTAGTGAGGCGCGAGTTCTTGTTCTTCCTCGCCTCGTCAACGTCGACGAGCGCTCCTCGGGAACGAGATGTGCTGATGACGGGAATGGCGAGGGCTGAGAGGAGAACGAAAGAGGCAGCCTTGGTCATGTCGGCCTCGGTAACAGCTGGGTTGTCCTTCTTGGGGCTCTGACCAGAGGCAACGGCGGCTGCGGACTGGCGGAGGAGGTTGTAGTAACGGCTGTATGCGGCAGCGTGGAACAGGTAGTTCTCGCTGACCAAGAAGATACGGGTAAGCTTCTCGAAGTAGTTGGCCATCATGATGTTCTTGGCCGGGCGCTTGCTCAAGCTGAGCAGTGTGTGGATGTCCTCTACACTGCGGAAAGCTTCCTGCCATAGCTCAAGCTCGACGGCTACGTTCAGCTGTTGGAAGCGGGTATCCAGATGGCGTTGGAGGGTGTCAGGGTCGGACAGGTTGATGGCGTGCATCTGCGAGGAGAACTTGGCGGCATTTTGCAGATGGTTGCGGAGCAACTCGCAGAGACGGCGGAACTCGGTCTTACGGGCGTACTTTGAGCAGAACTGGAAGGCCTGGTGGGCGGTCGACTGGTACATGAGCTCCAGACGGGCATTGTTCTTGAAAATGTCTAGGACAGTGCGGTATGTCTCCCATAGGAACTTGAGCCATGGCGTGACGATGGCACGGTCGGTGCGGTCGCGCGACTGCTCGCCAGAGACGGTAGAGAGGAGGATCGACTCTGGCGTCTCTGTGGCCTCAAGATCGTCGACATTCTTGTCGTCAGAGGGCTCGAGCGAGGACTGAACCTCGTCTGCCTTGGCCTGGGCCTCGGTGACCTTTTGCTCTGCGAGTTCAATGAAGCGCTTGAAAACGGTCTGGGCCATGTATTAGTTCCCGACTGCAGAGCAAAAAATGCACATGTCTCACCTCGATGGTGCCCACGTTTGTGTTCTGGGCCGTGTTCTTGTACTGGTACAGGCCATCCTTTGCGAGCTTGCCCTTGCGCAGATCGACACAGAGTTCGACAAAGAGAATCATCACGGGCTCAAGCGAGGCGATGGGACTGTTACGGGTCCGCTTCGAGGTAACATGTTCGTGGAGCAGTTGGAGGGCAGCCTGCTGCTGCTCGACTCCGATGAGTTCCTGTGCTCGTTTGCTGTGTTGCGTTAGAGGATGATATCTAGAGAGCGCATCTGGCTATGCCGTGGCGGGGCGTACAGAGTGTTCTCGGGCTTGGAGTGGGGTGGCGGCGCCATGCTGGGCAATTTGATGTCGCGGATCCAACTCGTCGAGTCGGATGGGCTTTATAGCGGGCAGGCGACGCAGCGAAAGGCTTTTGGGTTTGCGGTGTTGAAATCGCGTCTCACCACACACTGGGGTCACTTTCTGCAAAATGGTTGTGGTAGGTCTTAGTAAGCGAGCTATTCCCGCGACCACGGCCACCCAAGTAAGCCAGCTATCCCCGCAAATGCAAGACACAAACGCTACGGGGTGCGTCAGGGTCGAGATGGCCTCTTGCAGTCGGGGCGCTGCAGGCTCACCAAGGCCAATTTGGTGGACAGCTGTCGCAGTGCGAAGTGACTACTGGGTGGGTGCTGGTATTTGCAGTGCAGGTGCAGGCACCGTTGTGGTTTGGTCGCGTACTCGCAGCCGTAAGATTAGCGACGGGTCACGGTGGTGGTTGGCTGTCGGTGAACAATGCGCTGAGCTCCAGGTGGTTAAACCCAATATGGCGCTATACCGCAACCGACACTGCCCGACGAACAGACCCGTCAAGGGGATGATGGCTCCTCTTCTCTAACCAACCTCTCCTGCTCCCCGTGATTCACCTGTCGCCCACGTCTGCAACTTCCGCCAACACGCCTTTCGCAGCAGCCTCGCCCTCGCGCTGATATAGGCGGCAGGCTCATCCGGCTGGCCGTCCTCGCTCCTTACCCTCCCTTTTCCACTACTTCTGCTTCCATTTGACGCCGCACGCCCCGACCGACACTTGACGTCGCACCACGACGCATCACATAATAACAACACAACCCACACGACCCATCTCATTCTACCATAACCCCGCCCCTTACGGCTTAATACAGCGACGCGCACAATGTCCGCCATGATGACGGCCGCGCCTTACGAGATACGGACGGGTGGTGACGGCAAGAGCAAGAAGCAGAGCATGGCCGAGCTCAAGCTGCGACGTCTCACCGAACTCAACCAGCGCCTACGAGAGGACCTCGAGCGACGCAGAATACCCGTGTCCGAGGCGGCATTAGAGTACGTCGACGGTGCCAAGTGGCAATGGGCACAGAAACAAGACGGCTAACGCGGACTCGCAGTCTCATTGCATTCACGGACAAGGAACCAAAAGACTGGATGGTTCCATCACGATGGGGGACGGTCAGTAGACGCGCTCCGACGTGTCCTTGTGCACTGCTAACGCACCCGACAGATTGACAAGCGCGACGACCCCTACGCGCCGCAACAGAGTAACGGCTGCTGCATCGTAATGTGAAGGATGAGAAAGATGCAGAAAGTCATGTCCATTACCGGCGTTCTGCGGCGCCCTTTTACACGGCAGGGACTGGTTTCTTTTTACTCTTTTGGACAAGGTTGATAATACCCCAAGGACCCCAAGTCGCGCACAGCAGTCCTGGGAGCGAAGCTATCGGACGGGTCATGTACTTCTTTTCAGCAATGTAAATTACCAGCGACGGCAGGGCTCGCTGCTGACTGATGGTTGCAGCGCAGCGGGGGATTTGTGTGTCTTCTTTTATATGCGGCCGGGGCGGCTTGCTAGTTTTTCAATTACGAGATAAAAGCGTTCTCAAATAATAATCTCATGTCCACTTCCATTTCCACATCGACTTGGACTTGTCCACTCGCACTCTGTTTCTGTCTCTGTCTCTGTCTCTGTGGTAACTACGGCACATCCCGATCCCGAGCTGTGCACCGGGCGGACGCTTGCTGGAAAGGGTAGGTCACCACCGAGTGGGCAAACGAGATTAACAGGGCGCGAAGGCTTGGCTAGTAGCATCAACAGCCGTAGTCAGTCGCATGGTAGCCAGTTGATGGCATGGCCGCCCAATGCGTCCGACGCAAACAAACAATGTCGTCGCCCTATCCAATGCAGCCAGGTCGAAAAAGCAAGCTTCTACCTCTAACCAAGGGGCTGGGCATGTCCAAGTACAGGCAGGTGGTGGTGTATGTAAGCGGAAGATGATTGCACGTGATCAGACTGCTGACCGGAGAGAAGAGGTACCGTCACCGTCGCTAACTTACCGTGTCGCTGGTCGCTGGAGGATCATCAATCGCCAACGTCTTGCGACATGGCGCCGGCCAAATGTCCCAAATGGCCACGACCGAGAGCGACGAACGAGTGGTATGCAGGCCGGCACTTCGCCTACGGTGACATGTAATTAGTTTAGGCGACGGCGCACTATTGGCCGACTAGTCGTGTGTCGACAGTGTGCCTTTTCGAGTCGCTGGGAGCCTGCAGCCCGCCGTCTTTGTTGATTGTTGCATCCCACGCGCACGAGTCAAGCCAGGTCGGAGACCCAAGTCGACCATGGCCACCAACATGACCGTCATTGCAGACGACATATCATCAAGCCATTAGGGCCGAACGTCATGGGGGTACTGCGCCTGAGCTGCGGCACATGGCAATAGGCTGAGGGCGCAAATGCCAGCTTTGCAAGCCACACACCCTCGAGATGCGCGGGCGACTCTCCCATTCTTATCAAATCGCCGTGGGGGCCTCAGCGCACCCGGCCTCTTCTCGTGCAGTGCCTCACAAGTTACAACCCTCAACCTGACCCTCTGACGACACTTGCCTCCGCTACGTACTGTAGAGGGCGAGGCCAGCGCCAGGTCCTTACACCGCTGCCAAAAGCGCAACAAGTTGTGTCACAAGTCCTACTGTATTGTCCATCCTCTATACGCATGTGAAGGAGCCGCACCGCTGGTCCCAATTCCGCGCCAACCCCACCCGTCCGTCACTGCGACCGCCAATTTTCTCTCCCCTCCGCCCGGGTTGCCGCTCAAGTCAAGTTATGAACAGCTCCACTGCACAGTCGTGGAACGCTGCTGAGCAGTTCGCCATGGACCAAAACCCCCAGGACTTCGCCGGCGCAGAATTCATCGACTTTGACAATCTGGATCTGCATTTCAACATTGATGGCTACAACCATGAGGCTCAGGCTTCGAATGGGAACCAGCTCGCCGATCTGTCCGACTCGCTCAACGTCCACCATCTCCAAGCCCAGTTTCCCCCGCAACTACCCCAGGACCACCGCGATGGCGCCAATCGTGGTCACCAGGTCCAAAATTTAGCAAATCATGGCATGTCGCAGTCCACGAATAGTTTCTTCGACTATGGCATGTCCCAGTACAGCCAGGCAGGGACACCGACATTTAGCCAGCCCCAAGACCAAATATATCGCCCACACCATGGTGTTCCACCAACGCCTAACAGCATAGAGATGCATGGCGACCCCACCCGCTATCTTCAGCAGTTGGACTCCCACCATGCCCTCTTCGACCAGAGATATCACATGCCCAAGGACGACGCGGTGCGTAGCATTTCACAGTGCCTATCAACTCCACAACTGACATACATAGACATTTACCCCCCTTGTCTCCCCCGCTGTTACACCCCATGATGCGCGCTTCCAGATCCCAGACTTTACCGTGCCGGGAGCCTACTTCAGCCCTCTGACGTCGCCCGCGCTGAACGCCCAGAGCCACCAGCATGCTCACCAGCAATCGCATAACACAACGTCGGGGAGCTCGACGGGACATTCACCAATTGATGTGGATATGGACATGCTGGGTGAGCCTGCCATCGTATCACAGGAACAGGTGAGGAGAAGTTCGCGGAGCACAAACAAAAGAACTCTGCCGCGGGCCAACGGGACCGGCCGCGTACGACAGTCTCCCATTGTGAAACCAAACAGGCGGAAAACAGCCATCTCTACACTGATCCCGTCAAAGGAAGTCAGCGAGCTCATGAAAGAGGTGCACTCGACACGACCATCGTCCAATGGCTTGGATGTGCATATGACACGTGAAAGCTCAGAGACCGACTCTATATCTCCTGAGCCCATGCTGTCTGAGATGCGCCCACCACCTAAGCCTGGCTCTTCGACAGCTTCTCCTGCCATAATTGCCCAGCGCAACAGCCATAACAGCACCCCGGCCACTCCAGCCTCTTTGATGCGCATACAACCCTCGCCCGAATTCAATGGCCACCAACAAGCACCGCCAATGCTAGAAGATCTCACTCTGCCCGAAGCGTCCTTAGACCGACCGGATTTGTCGAGAATAGACACTGCTATCCGGGACGAGGATCACGATACGCCTCGCATGTCCGCGCGGAAAACACCGAAGCTGAACCCTTTGAGCACACCTGGTGGATCCATTTCAGGCCGCCCCAGCCCAATGATGGACGCCATGTCCACACCGACAAGCCCGGCATTTGCTATGACCAACGGTAAGAAAAATGCCAAATCGGCACGCAACCCGAAGAAGAGAAACAGTGTGAGCACGAGTCTTGTCAGCCCTGCTTTGAGACCCAAGATCTCGCCGAGTATAAAGCCTCTACTACCTGACGGAGGAAGTGGTAAGTTGATCATTTGACATGGTTTATACAGCCTGTTCTAACTCGTAGTAGGTGGCGCAGACAGTACACACGCACTTTTGCTGGCATCCAAGTCAAATTACCAGAATATCCTCGATGGCACCACAGTCCCCGGCGTTGTCTACCCTACGTCCCTCTCTACCAATCTTACTTCAAAACGAACCTCGCACAAAATCGCCGAACAAGGACGCCGGAAC
This sequence comes from Pyrenophora tritici-repentis, assembly GCF_003171515.1. NCBI lineage: Eukaryota > Fungi > Ascomycota > Dothideomycetes > Pleosporales > Pleosporaceae > Pyrenophora > Pyrenophora tritici-repentis. The sequence continues at coordinate 1,063,136 of NC_089399.1, read as the reverse complement.
CGTATCAATATGGCCCTCCAGGAAATGCAAGCTCTCTTACCCTCACCACAATTCGGCGCCACACCCGATGCCAAGAGCCCGGAATCGAACGCGCAAAACTCGAACAATTCCAAAGCAGCCAAAGTGGAGAGCGCCATTGAATACATCAAGCAGTTGAAGCAAGAAGTTTCTGAAAGAGACAATCTACTAACCCAGAAGGATCAAGAGATGGATGCACTGAGGAAGGAGCTGGCTGCGCTGAAGAGAAGTAGCTCTGAAGGTTCGGTATCTGAAGTTGAAGCAGCGTCACAGCCCAAAGCTGAACCCTATTCGAGCCCAAACACCGAAAACGAGACTTGAAGACTGATGGAACGGACGAGTTTTTAATCATCAACGCTTTATTTCCCGACGGAGACGTACAACCAGCAGTGTTTCTACGCGACCCTGCCGCATACCTTCCGAGCGACATCGACATGTCGATTCAGCTCTGACCGCACCTCACTACGGAAACTCTTGGGTCCACAGACAGTCTTGGAGGATGCGAAACTCACACACACAGTGTATCTGTGATGCCGCTGTTGAAAACAGTGTGCTTGCTATATTGGACTCCAAGCCCAAAATAAAATTGGCCAATACGTTATGTAATCAAGATGTAATAGAAGGAGTGGGGAAACGGGCCCAGGTAGAGAAAAAGGGACGTACAATGGGAAAGTCCTGTTTTTCTGCATCTGGTTTGGGCATTGTCGACTATGAGGGTCGGGCATGAATGACATGACACGAGGTTGGCCCATGATAGTAATGCATGGAAGGTTTCCAAACATCATGTTTGTTTTGGGATACATGTACCTGCTAGCTACAAAGGAAATACTTCAGAAGACGTTTGGTCAAACGCCTGTTTTGTTATTTGGTTAATGTTATGGTACCTTCAATGTATAGGCCTCGTGGCCATGTACAAATAGCTATCAGACCGACTGCTGACAATACATGTTCAAACAAAAGTAATCACCGAGTAAATAACCTTGTCACCAATTCAACACTGGCACATACAGCACCAAAGACATGTCAATAGTGTGGGAAATGGCACATATAAGGAAAACCGTGCATTTCTAAAGCAAGCATACTAAACACAATCACTCGCCCCGCCCGTCACCGTTCCCCTTTGAGCACAATGGTAGCAGCCTACATGTCCTTCTTCGTCCCCGGAAGCGGCCCCCTTGACGGAGATCCACCACCCATACACTAGCTGCCAACCAATTGCAACCCTTCGAGTCTACCAGCCAAGCTTCAGCTAAACAATCGTTTGCATTTACAATTTGTGTTCGTCCCCTGGTTAAGCTTTACCTCCCCACAAGCTGGCAGACATATCCGAAGGGGGGAAACTCAAGGAAATTACGTCAAAACCGCAAAAAGGACAAGGGGCAAGGGGGGATATTAATGCGAGGTGAAGCCGTAAAGCAAACAATGATCAGTGATCCACTGGAGAGCTGCCTAGTAACGTAGATGTGCAAGAAGCCCAAGATGATCCGTTGGCTCTAGTCGGTCAAGAGTTGTTGAATGTTGTCCGCCAGCCGAACTTTGTGCCAATTGAAGATATCGTTTAGGTCGAGCTCCCAGAGATACGAGATGGTCGTCAAGAAACCGTGGCCGTAGTGAATGCGACACAAAAGTGCCTCTCTAGTTCCGTACCAGGTGCCCGACGAATGGATCCCATGAACTGATCGATGAGGAGCGACGCCGTCCACAATGTTGCCAGGACGGCAATGCCGCATTTCCCATTCGTAGTACGCAGAACCGATTGCAAAGAAGCGGTTCCGCAAGAGTTGAGATGACGAATCAGAAGCCACATCAAGAATCAGTAGCCACCAGATGCATACTGGTCCCCACCACGCTTATTGGCCGAACGAAGCTGCCTGAAAAAAAAGAAGAAGGTTAGTAAGATCTGAATCTGACATCCCCCGCGCTAAGCGTTATCACACCAAACGCAAAGGAGAGGGTCCCTTACGAGGATCAGATATATCGAACTCACATTCCGGTGCCCTCCTGGCGTGCGTTGACCGGTCCACGCTTGGTGCCAGCTGCAGTACCAGCGTTAGCAGCAGCGGTGGTGGTTACGTGACGTCCGCGGCCCTTGTCGTCCTCTTCGCCCTGGCCCTGGTTGGCAGCCTGGGCGATGGCCTGGGCGTTCTTCTGGTACTTGTAGACGGTCCAGTCGAACACGTAGTCGTACTGGAAGCCTTCACGAACGAAGAGGTCGCGGAAGATCTTGCGCAGGTACGAGTAGTCGGGCTTGTCGTCGAAGCGAAGCGAGCGCGTGTAGTTGAGGTAGATGGCGAACTCGTTGGGGAAGCCACGGCAAAGGACCTCGGTGGGAGTCGTCATCTTCTTCTCCATGATGCGGTCGTATTTCTGCTTCTTGGTGGCCGCCTTAAGACCCTGCCAGGGGAGGGAGCCGCGGCAGAAGTAGAGCATGACGTAGCCCAAAGACTCCATGTCGTCACGGCGGGATTGTTCTGCGGACGTTAGCGTTTGGAAAGACAGATGGACTACGTGTACGTACCGACACCCAAGTGGGTGTTGATGCTGGCATAACGGGCGGTACCAGTCAAGTTCTTGTTCTCACGGTAAGGAATGTGGAAGTGAGTCTTGGGGTCACGGTACTTCTTGGCAAGACCGAAGTCGATGACGTTGACCTGGTTGCCGCGCTTGCCAATGCCCATGAGGAAGTTGTCGGGCTTGATATCACGGTGGATAAACGACTTAGCGTGGATGTACTCGATGCGGGAGATGAGCTGGTCGGCGAGCAGCAGGACGGTCTTGAGGGAGAACTTGCGGTTGCAGAAGTTAAACAGATCCTCAAGGGACGGGCCGAGCAGGTCCAGAACCATGGCGTTGTAATCGCACTCGGTGCCGAACCAGCGAACAAAGGGGATACCGACACCGCCGGCGAGCGACTTGTAGACGCGGGCCTCATATTCGAGCTGGGGGTGCTTGGCCTTGACGCTCTCGAGCTTGATGGCGATCTCCTCACCGGAGATGATATTGGTGCCTGTGGACGTCAGCTATGTTGGCGGGCAGCGGATAGCGGGCAGCAGCTACACACCGAGATAAATGTCACCGAAACTGCCGCTACCAATCTTGCGGCCAATTCTGTACTTGTTGCCGACACGGAGATCCTGCCACGGGTTAGCCTAAAACGTCCTACAGCGAGGTACTTGTGTCGTATCGGGACAACAAGCGGGGCGGGGGGACGTACCATTGTCGTCATGATTGCGGGAGGTTCAACCTTGAAGAGGTTGGCCTGTTGGGGAGGAGGTGGTAGTTGGGTGCGGGTCGAAAGTTGTGACGATGGGGCGGGATGGCGTTTTGAGGGTCAGGCTGCTGTGGGCGGACCGGTCAGTATGAGGCTTTTGCCAATAAGGCGGTGAGTAAGCGGAGCGGGCAGCCGAGGGACGCTAGTAGGAACAGTAAAAGAGAAGGAGAAAGAGGCTGGCGGACAAGGTGAAGGTGCAGGTGCAGGTGCAGGTGCAGGTGAATGCTCGGAGCGTGGTGGTGAGTGCTCAGCCAGGCCTCGGGTTGGAGGGCGGAACCGAATGATGAGCTGGGCAGGACTTACCTGTAGGGCGTGAATGAGCCCAACGAACAAAGGCGCCGACGTGCTTTTACGCGGAGCAGGGTTTGCACAATGTTAGTGCAAGTGCAGCGTATGGATGAAGCAGCTGCAGGCTACAGAGGAGCAGAGAAGGGCTCGGAGAAGTCGCACTGCAGCAAGGTGGTGGTGCTGTGTCAACGCGGATGGAGAGGACGGCGGCACAGAAGGAGCCAACTGCCTTGTATTCGGCTGGGCTGGGCAGCCCTGTCACGTGCAGCACTAATCCACCACTTTCACTGCGGCGGTGTATCAAGCCCAGCCCGCCTATCTGATGTGCTGATCCCTGGAGCCGGAAGAGAGGAGCCTGCCCACATTGGCAGGTCCGCTGCTTCTTGGGCGTGTATTTGTGTCCATGGCCAGGATGTGCCCGTCAAGACACCGTCTTACGTTTCAAATGCCGTCAACTGATGGCCACATCATGCATACAATCCACGCCGACTTCTCCAGATCTGCCCCTTTTATGCGCGCTGCAGCTCGCCAAACATGACGCTACATTTGATTGACTTCGACCAGAAACCATCTGCGGGCGCCGTCCCGCTGTCGGCGAGAAAAGCCATCGTAGCCGATGCTTTGGAAACCCGCGACCCGAACCAGTCTGCAGTTCGCTTCGCATCGGTTTCATGCCAGCCAGGTGGGTATGGGTAGAAATAGAAAACGCTGCGCTCGACCGCAGCAGCCCATGGCACATGTCACGACTTCCCAGACCCCATTTGCTGTGTATATGGCGCAATGTCTTCGGCACCCACGGTAATATAGCGCATGCAGCCAAATCTCCTAGCCACAGCCCTAGAAGCCTGTCACTCAAACTACTGCCTTCCGCCCAAATCGGCTGCACACATTTGCGCATGCAACAAGCACACAGCAAGGCACTTTTCGAACCGAGTACCATGACGCCGTTTTTGTTTGTAGCACTGCATTTACGACACCTGCCTACATTGGCTGAATCTCCTACCTCGACGAACCATCTTGTCACACGTATCCGAGGGGGCTGATGCTTGCACCTACATCTTGGACAGTACAAATGCACCCTGTCCTCATAGGAACGTTGCTGCAGCGATCGTGTAATTATCGTGCTGTCGTAGATGTGTAAACACCCGTTTCGACAAGGATGAGGGGTCAAGCTTAGTTCCCAAGGAACAGTCCAAATCGCCTGGGGATTGCTGTCAGTTGGCCATATTATGACGCATGGCCTTGACCGACTCTTAACCATGGCTTGGCCAGCCAGCGTCATCTCGTTTCTGCATCGGCTTGATGTATTTACGCCAACCATCAAAACAGATGCTTCACAATCTTGCCAGGTGCACGATATCATCGACCCTTCACTTTGAACTTGTGAATAGACTTTAGCACTCTTACACGACTGCACAAGGGGAATCGTTCATCTGAGAGCAACATTGCTTTTGCCAAAGTCTATACAGCCATCTCGGCTCGAGATCTCGATTGACCACGATTCATCGTGCTCCCACGGCTATTGTACACCGCCTCTCGTGACGCTTGTATGTCTCAAGACCCCTCCTGGCATGGCCCATTATCCGGCTTAGTGGTTTGGCGCCTGGTTCTTGACGGCCGGGTTTCGCGGGTCGTTCTTGTACTCCTCGCCTGTACTGGGTCAGCTTGCGAACATGCCAATTGAACCTGCACATGAAGCTGCGAAATAGAGAAGACGCACCTTGAGCCATGGCGTTCGCGGCAGAGTTGACACCGTAGAGGATGACGAGGCCTGGCCATACTTGTTAGTCCGGTTCTCTCACTCTAGACGTCCTCCGGTCTATAGCAACGCCCTGCTAATTCCGTCTCTTTCCAAAATTTCCCATTTTTACCAAGAACAAACAAGGCTGCGCAACGTACCGGAAATGTAGAAGGGCCACATGGGCTTGGCTGTGGTTCCCTTGTTAGCAATCTTTTCGAGCTTCATCCTTCACTTTTGTGGTCTGGCGTGACATACCGATTTGCGCCGGGAATTTCCTTCCGAGAAGAGGCATTTTGGCGTGTGTTGGAGGGGCAATGGATTGATTGGCGATTGCGATGGAGGATGGCGGTAATGGGGTGTAGAAGAAGCTGTTCTTCGGCTTCCTCATACTCTTGGCGTCGGCGCAAGGAAACACCGACCAGTAAACACCGCACCACTGCAACGACAACCCCGCGACATACCACATTACTTCAGTAGTATAGTAGTATTGAACGCCGCTGAACCTAAGAGTCCTTCGCCACGATCATGGCGTCGCCGTTAGAGGGATGTGTGGCCTCGTTGCGCAATAGCATGCAACTGCTGGATTCATCTATCAATATACTAGACGACGGCGTCAGTGACCTACCTCGATTGGCGAAAGTACTGCAGACAACCCGGGTATATACAACACAAGGAGACAGTAATCTCATATCCATTTGACTGACGTCTTCAACAGCACTTTGAGCTCATCTCCGAATCGGACCTTCAAACCGCACAGTCAGCCCTCCTCTCAGAGATCCGCCCAGAAGTCGATAATCTCCTAAAACGTGTCGAGAACTACTTAGACAAGCTTGAACGCCGCGAACAATCCCTGATCGCAAAGTGCGACTTGAATGACGGCAGACTTGGTCGAGATGGAACTGGCGGGTCAGGCTCAAGACCGGCCAGTAGGTCTGCGCCGAGGAGTGGGGGGAAAGCAGTCAGTGCACAACAAGAACTGCGAGTCAAGGCATTGAAGGCAAAGAAGGATAGGTTGAGCTATGCGGTGGAAACACTGGAATTGCAGGCAAAGCAACGGGAGAGACAACTGAGAATGAGCATGGCGGCTCCGCAGCAGCTTTATGATGATTAGTTCTTGCAAAGAGTTTGGTTTATTGTTGGGAATAGTCGATACGCAGTATGGCGCAGATTGGAAGCCTTATCGTATTCGGATGGGCGTTTTGCGATTAAGATACCCCATGATAGAAGAATTCACATATTTGACTCACTATTCTATACTGTAGACTATCGTGTCTATAATACCAAACTCTTGTCCGATTATATCATGTACCCGTTCATACAATTTGAGACATTGGGTGCACACACTCATCAGAATGCATAAGCCCTCTTATTGAATAGAAGCATTTAGACATGCCCTTTATACAATTCGGCTAGCCAAGTAAGTCGCTGTACAGAGTGATTGTCTAACTTGTAAAATAGGATGATATAATCTGATGAGGCGTGGATGCCGTTTGCGCTAACCGTTTTGGCGGTGCCTTGTCGGCGAATGCCGAGAAGTGCGCAGGCGAAGAACTCGATTCACATCACCTCCGCAGCAATTGCATCCTCCCCACCACCCCGTCCATCATGAGCTCTCTCCGTATCGCCCGAGCCGCCCTCCGCGCGAGGCCCGCTGCCATTGCCCGCCCCATCCAGCGAAGAGGCTACGCCGAGGTCGCCAACGACAAGATCAAGCTGTCCCTAGCTCTTCCGCATCAGGTACGCAACACCAGCAGGCGCAATTCGGAGAGTTGGAAACCTATAGATAGTCAAGGAGTAACCAAGGCTAACTATTAGTCTATAGTCCATCTACAAGTCCCAGGACGTGTACGTCTCTTGAAATGCCGACCAACACCATATCGAATGCGCGATTGCTGACATGAGGTTTCGTGCAGTGTCCAGGTCAATCTTCCCGCGGAAACCGGTGACATGGGTGTCTTGGCCAACCACGTTGCTTCAATCGAGCAGCTCAAGCCCGGCCTAGTCGAGATCATTGAGGAGTCTGGCGGCAGCAAGCAATTCTTCCTCTCCGGTGGATTCGCCGTTGTGCAGCCAAACTCTGTTCTTAGCATCAACGCCGTCGAGGGTTACCCATTGGAGGACTTCAGCGCCGAGGTAGGAATCAATCATAAGGAAATGGGAAAGTTGCGACTGACGTAGAGATAGGCTGTCAGGAACCAGATCGGCGAGGCACAGAAGATTGCCAGTGGAAGCGGCAGTGAGGCTGACATTGCCGAGGCCAAGATTGAGCTTGAGGTAGGTCTGATTCACACGTCTGATGAAGGGAAACTGATATGTTACAGGTTCTCGAGAGCCTCCAGGCTGCGTTGAAGTAAGCCTGTAAATAGCGTTTATTAGGCAGGTCGTATGCGGTATGTACAGTAACAGATGCCGCGTACTTTCCGTGCGCAAAGTGTAGAAGGAGCCCATGAGGCATCCCAAACATTGCAACAAACCCTCGCATTATCTTCACATAACACCTGAATTGAGTGACTTTGCACCCGTAATCAACCCTGCACAATCTAAAACACCATTCCTATCATCCTATTGTTTATCTCACTTCATACCAATTCTCTCGATACCTACTACAAGCAAACACCAATCCTCCCACGCCGCTCGGTAAAGCCGCTCATACGTCAATCGAGCGCCTTACAACACCTCAACAGTTACATATGCCCCCAGGCTTTGATCAGCCTACGTCAAGTTCCGCAGCCCGTACAAATAGTGCGGCACTTCGCGAGCAGGCACGTCAACTATCAACAGTGAGAACAAGACAGAGTCGGAGCGAAGCTCATGTGTCGCTACCGAGTACTGAGCAGCCAAACCGACCACGGTCGAGTTCATCCGAACCTAACACCAATAGCCCACCAAATTCGATCGTCCTGCTGCGATCAAGCGAGGCCCAACAGTCGTCTAATGTAGGACACAGGTATCATACCAACACATCACCGAATAAGCATACACATGCCCAGGTTCTGGATCGTATAGGGTACTCTTACCCAGAGCTAAGGGCAGCAGCTTCAGTGGGCAGAATCCCTTCCCCAGTTGGTGCCCGCAGTGAAGACCGTTCACTTGCTTCAAGCGCTGTCGAGCTCAAGAGGCGATCATCGATACCGGGCCCCGCATCTCATCTTAAAGGACAACCATGCCAATCTCAGGCTGTGCCACTGCCTTCGAGACAACCAAAGCTAGTCTCGGTACGGTCGGCAAAGAACTTTTTCGAGAACAAAGTCTCTCAGCCTTCATCAGCACCCCTTCTTCCCTCTTCAGCGACTGCTACTAGAACGGATTCTGCATCTCCGAAAACGCACTCATCGTTACCTTCTCGTAGCTCCTCTACTCGTGATCCCAGTCCAGATGTTCTCCATACTACGAAGAGACCCTTTTCGAGCGAAAAAGAGACTTCCGATACTGCGGACAACACATCGTCTATCAATGAGAAGGATACTTTTGATAATGTGGACGAGAACACGGCCTCTATCATGGAGGATGACTCTTCTCCCACTGGATTACCCTTACGAAGCCTGACAGAGCCAGGGGCTGTCGAAGCTGTGCAGTCTATGATCCCTTACTCTGATGTCGAAATTGGCGAGTCGGTTCCTGAAGTCATAATCAGAAGAGCTACTGTCGTGGCAGATATGGCCTTACAAGAGGCTAAATCAGAGGAGGCAGAAGAAGATGCAACGAAGCAGATACAGCCAACGACCGTGTTTTCGGATTCAACTCGTAATGCGAATCTTTTGGGCTTCGACAGACGTGTGGCAGATGATAGGCCAGCGCTACTTTCTGTCTCCAAACCACTCATTGTCGGTAAAGAGCCCCAGTCAAGAAATGATCAAGGGCCGTCCGATAGGCTTCTGAGGCGTTTATCTACCCGTAGGTCAATGCCAGCTATCGAGACCACGCAGGCTCAGACTCTGAATCGTCGACAATCGCTGCTAGGGAGTCAACGTGCGAGATCTTATCGCGATATTCGAACGGCTTTTGAAGAACACGGAGAGTCTGTTCCAAAACGGGCTGAATCACGCAGCACTCATATGCCTGAAAGCTTCAGTAACCCAGATGAGGTCGCTGATGGCCCCATCAGGAGAAGGTTCTCAAAGGCATCGAGCCCGAACTTTCAGTTGTTCCGTGATAGATTTGGCAAGCATGTGGATGTCCGCAAAAAGTCTGAGGTCAACATATCAAAGGATCGTCTCAGTTACGATGGATCGCATTCTCCCAATCTCTCGCGTCGCAACACCACTTCTGGTCCAGTCCCAGTCGTAAATACAGGCATCGGGGCACCACATCACAACAAAGAGGTCCCTGACGATGTGGACAATCGCCAAGGGTACGGGCGTCGCGTAAGAAACTTCACCGTTAGAACTTCACCAAAGACTTATACTGATGCATACCGATATCTAGATGACCCAAGATTTCGGCTTCCCCGGTGCACGTACCAAACCTGGTGGTACGACCAGATCGAGCAAAGCCCTACAGGACCCCGGCAGATGGGTCAAACGAGCATGCGGTCACTTTTCATACATGGGCAATACAGAGCATCGCGAGCATGCTCAGAAGAGAACGTGCCGACAGTGCTCTGCTCGGGCCAATCAGCCCGAACAACTACCAGTCCATCAACAGTGGACAGGAAAACGAGCTCTAACCCGATCCTCTACCTCCACATCCTCGTCAAGGAGAGTCAGAAAAGCTAGTGACCGTAATACAAGACGGCGCCAGCAGCATACTGAATGTGTGCCAGCAGACAGATGCGGTGACACATTCGCAGAAGATCTGGGTCAAATTATTGAATCTATTCTGAAAGATCACGCCAACACACTGCAAGATGTCATCGACAACATCAAAAGTAGTCAGCCAAGTCTTGCAAAGCTTCAAAGAGCATCTGGAGAACTTGTGCAACGGTGCCAAACCGCCAGCTGCTGTGTCTACTCTTGTAACGCCTCCGGTAAACTGCCATGCGAACACCAGACAGTAAATGAAGCATCTGACTCCGTCTCTGAGCCATGTTCCGAACAGCAGCAAATCACCTTGTATGATCCGCCTAAAGAAGCTAAGAAGCTAAACATTGGGTCGCCTGGGAGAGTTGGACCAAACATCAACGATCGTCATTCGAACCTGAACGAAGTTGTCAAGTCAATGCCTGATCTAGTGGACCTAGTCAAATCTGCAGCCGATGACTTTGGTGTTGATCTTGAACTGGTACCGAGTGCACAGGACGAGGAAATGTTCCTCAGTGCCCAATACGAAAGTACACCTTGCTACTCTTGTTCGTCATGCGGAGACGATCATCTAGCTACTGTAGGAGAGACGATCGTCGAAGATGAGGAGGATTTCTGGCTGCGACAAGCACGCCGGAGGTTGATGGAAATCTTGGAAACCCGCGAGCAACTCATTGGCGAGTTGGATTCAATAGCCGGAGATCTTGGTGTTCAGTTTGAAGATCATCAACATCCCAAAGCTGTCGCGGATTCCGCACAGAGCGTGCTTAGCGAAGTATCTACTGAGTCGTCAACGGAGCGTACACAGTCTGGAAAGAAGCCTGTAGACGCTGCCACAGAAAGAGCGCCTATAATCACCAACAAGGAAATCGACGAGAGAGAATCTGGTGGTACAGTCTCCCCTATCTCCGCTCATTCGGGGAAAAGGTCTGTTGTCATGAAAGACCTACAGCAGCTTGGAGAGATCCCACCTGAGGAGATTTAGGAGTGGCTTCAAGTGGCGCGGTCCGAGCTTTCAACTGCCATTGGTTCTGCTACTACCGACTCGAGTACGCTTCCAGCTTCAGATATTCAGTTCGGTTTTCAGCAAGGAGAGCGACCCAAATACGTCCAGAATTCTTCATCAACGTCTGAGTGGCAATGCGATCTACTGAATAAGGAAAACGACGTGGCACTACACAAGCCACAACTTAATGTGGCAGTAAAACACATTGGACATCATTCCGCAGGACCCTCTTGCCACATATACACAGAAACGATAGAGCACCTGCGGAATGTGACCGATGATCTTGAGAGACGTTTGGATCAAGAGCGGCAGAGGGTTTCCACGTTAGAGTATGGAAAAGAGACCCTCACCATCTCAGCGGAACATGCAGCTGATTCCAAGAGCGTTGGCGGCTCGCATTCAATGGGAAGAATGAAAGCAGAACGCCCAACAGAGGAGCACAAGAACACTCATACAACAGAATATCCAACTCGACAGTCAGAACTTCCCCAATCAAGTACGGTGGAAGATGAGACCGATTCCACGTTCACAAGTGATAATGAGAAAGTAATGAGCGGAGCTGGCATGTTTACGTTTCCGCAACCTCCGGAGGAGTCACCTGCAACCGAACGCATCATGACTCATCGCCGGTATTCGTTTATATCTCGTCAGCCAATGCGAGATCCTGAAAGAACGTTCTCATTCTCGTCGCCTACGTCTTGTTCTTCTGATGAACCCACCGTCAATCTTCAACCGAGCCCTGTAACGGAGACGGAACGGCCTTCAAATTTGCTCATAGATCAAGCAACATTCCCCGAGCCGTCTCTTTTGCAGCCTGTGACAAGCAATTCCGCTTCGTCACCATCTACCTTACCTGAACCAGACCATGTGCATAAAAATTCAACCAGAGGATCGGACTCAATTCGCTGTAGACAGCCCAATTCGAGGGAGCCAGAACGCATAAACACCTCTTTGCCACATCATTCTGCTTTTCATGAGCCACCTGAAGAGCCGTCCTTATTAGAGGTCAAGGAGCAGATGCCATCGCTCGTGAATTCCATTTCTACTGAGCCAGAGATGGAGCTTCTCGAACCTTTCGACAAACCTGAATACAACCCCTCCAAGGAACCCGACATGGAGGGTCCTGAGTGCTGCGAAGTTCTGCTGGAACCAGTGGAGTCGTCGCCTTTCGGCGAAGAAAGATCACCCACCCATTTTCTCATAGAACGCATCGGCCGATTACTCGGCTTTCCAAGAACCAGATACTCAACAGGCTCAGGCAAGTGCAGTTCTGCGTCCTCGGAATCATCCTGTTGTGTAGATATCGTAGAGGATCATCCAGCAGTCTACAGTGCTGCTGAAAAACAGGTTAAATGTGGAGACGACGCTACTGGCGCTCATACAGACTTGGAGCTTCCAACTATGACTCAAGCAGAGCGTCCACCAACTGATCCTATAGAGTCATTCGAGTGTAACTCTGGATCTTCAACGACTACCGGAACCATACAGCACATAGCTGAACGCCGCCATATCCTACCGGGAGAGGCAATAACGGAGGAGAAGCTCAAGAGGACATCTAAGACTGGCCTGTCTTGCAATTCTGAATCTTCCGGGGTTCACAAGTCTCAAGGGAATGTAGAAGAACTCCCTAGTGCATATCCCAACTTGGAAACATCAGAAACAATGGCACCACCCGAACTCCTTCAAAACATACCCAAGGTACCTAAGAGACCTCGGAATCGCAGGAAGAAAAGTGCAGCCCTCGGGATTGTAGCTCCCTCTGTAGAAACAACCCAGAAGGATTTTGTAGTCGCGATCCCGCCTTCAATTCCTGTCAAGAAGCCCAAGGAGCTTACGAACTACCCCCCTGATCAGCAATATGTTCCGGCTCCGTCTTACCCTCAACGACCGACTCCAGTATGTACCAAGCCAGATAACCAGAAGCCACCACCGAGGTTGAAGTCTGTAAGTCCGATCAGAAAAAGACGATGGTTTGGATGGGGTCCGAAATCAAAAGAGCAAACTCGACCACTGAGAATACTTGTGCCACAGCCGCAGCATCGAGTACATGCACCTCCCCAACGTCGCCAAGATCGTCAACATGCCGAACCCTTTCGAAAGGCGGCACCAGGACGAACAGCAAAGTCACCTGGGGGAACGCTACAAAGACAAAAGGACCATCTCAGCCAACCTGAACATCAGTGTCATGACCGAGGATCCAGTCTTCTCCCCGTTCCAACAGAAGAACAATTTCCAAGTCGATTCCAGCTTTACTCTCAGCAAGGCATGTACTGCCAAACACTCAACCCAATCTTCGAAGGCCGCAGCGATAAGTCTCCTTGTCCCCAGTCCTCATCTTTTCAAAGAGACATCTACATCAGTACATGGGCACAACCTCCAGTTCGCGGAAACTCGGCACCGCCAGCAAATAACTACTTTCCAGCGCCCAGTATTGCACCGGTTTGGAAGATATGTCCACAAGGAAGAGCTGGGATTAGACCCAAGATTACCTCTTGTGACGAATCTCGCCAGCCGCCCCTTTCTCGCTATTCGTCGGAGCCCCCTTTCTATCAATCTCAGGCGCGGAAGACTCCTCGTCACCAGAAGGAGGGCCCTGTGTGCTCCAAAGCGGCTCCATCTCAACGTAGGACGCAGAATCACTCGAAATCCACTTGCACGTGCCGAGCTACGCAGGATGAGGAATACCACCGGTTTGTTCCCAAAGAAGGCTTGTCAGTCTCCAAAGTCGCCCACATATCACAGCGTGGACAATCAGACGGAAGAAGCGGGCGTAAAGCCGTTGATAAGGCTATTCCAGAAGTGCAAGAGCAAGGTCTGGGCATACAATCAAAGGCCAAATCACGACCAAATCACAGTCACACCAAGTCTACCATCTCAAAAGGCGGAAAAGGAAGCTCTACCTGCTCTACACTCGAAACCTCAAGCCATACGACATCTCCCAACCCAGATGAAAGGATCATCTCCTCGCACGTGGCTTCATACTCGCCTACCCGTCGTCAAAGTAACACCAGAATCCACCCATCACCAAAGTCAAGACCAAGTACCCATCATAATCACGTCACTACAACGCGATCTTCTCAATCCCCCACGACATTCTACTCGGCGCCCCAGAAACCCAGAACCGCGACGAGTGCAGGCGTGAAAAGGCAAAATCTTAACCACTCCACTGCCGCGCAAGTGAGAGCAGCAGCAGAGACCCGGCGGCCATACACCATAGACGAGACTGTAGGCCCAAACTCAAAATTAGCACATGCCTTGCCCTCATCCTCATGTTCATCGAGTACTATACACGTCCCGCATCCTTTTCCCCTTCTCTACTCTTCTTCTTCTTCTACTTCGCCGCCGATGTCTCAAAGACGACAACAAGAAGGATATATTCTGCCACGTCGTGTAGTAGATGAGCGGGTGCTCGCACATCGACATACGTCGGTCACACTGTACGAATCGAGTTCTAGTTTCAGTGATTGGAATGGTGGTCCGAAGGCTGTGGCTTTGGAGCAATCAGTGAGCTTTCGGTCGAGATAGGAGGGGGTGGAAGCTGAGAAAAGAAGTGATGGTGCGGGTAAGGGAGTAGGAAGTGGGGGCTCCGGGGTTAGGCGATAAGCTGTCTGTGATGGACTTGTTTGATGCTTGGATTAAGTAGCAAGGGAGTACGTATACGGTGCGGTTATATGGTGTACCTTCACCCTATATCATTAGTAGAACAAACACAGATTGCAGCAATGATGAATCGGATAACTATGTTCTCCACGTAATTTTCAAGATGGTGAGCAAAAGGTTTCAATTTTCAATTCCTAGATGATCCATACCAATACTATCAATATCTACCTCGCAGCATCCAAGCCCTGCAACCCCATAGCCTCCTTGACCGCATCTGTCTTCTCCGCCTCACCCTTCTCCTTGAGCGCAACCTTCTCCACTTGATCAAACGCCTTGAGCGCCTCACCATACTGCTCAAAAACACCCTTTCTATAGCCCTCACATATCTTCTTAACAAAACCCTCTTCATTCCACCTCGCCTCAAGGAAATCTTCAAACTTTTCTTGCGGCGTCGCACGCTGTACACCCCACGCGGCCTTGTATGCTGCACCAAGGGCACACGCGTTGCCCCCGATTTCCAGCTTGTAGACGCCGTCGGAGCCGCCGAGGACTTGGCCGGCAAGTTCGGCAATGGCTGGGTTTACGGCACCGCCGCCGACCATGTAGATTCTACGTGGTTGGGCGGGGAGGGAGCCTTGTGGTTCAACAAGAGATTGGGAGCGCAGTCTTAGGGAGAGGAATTGGGATTCGAGGATGGCGCGGGCGTCGGCTTGGGGGATGGGCCACGATTTGTCTTCTGTCTTTGCTTGGGCTGCCTCTGGTGCTACGGGAGATAGATTGTTGTCCTTTGCGAGGAAGCGCCATGTTCCTGCTTTGACGTTCGGTACAATTTCGGGGCGGGGGAAGAAGAGGCCCAGACGCATGGGATCCGAAGGCTGAGCTTGACCGAGAACGGGTGTTGTGAGGGCTGTTTCGTTGAACTCGTCCCAGGACTTGTCTGATGAGCCAGCTGCTTTGTTGATGGCATCACGGATGTGTTCTCGAGCGAGACCACCGTTCTTGTAGCACAGCATGAACATGTAGAGACCGGCTGTTGTGGGGTGGTTCATGAAGTGGTACGAGGGGTCTGGTCTGTACGCTGGTGTTGACATGAGGAAAGTAGTGGATGTACCGAGCGAGACGATTGCATCTGAAGCACGGAGAGGGAGTGCGAGGATGGTGGATGGATTGTCACCGGTAAACGCGATGACCTGGGCTGACGAAGGGAAGCCATAGCGCTTGCTGAAGTATGGCGAGACAGTACCGAAGCTGGAACCACCATCCTCAGGCACGTTGCCGAGCTTCTTTCTGAGGTCTTCAACGCCTTCGCTCCCTCCAGCTGCGAGTGCGAGGAGATCCTCATGCCAGCGACCGTTCTTGATATCCCACAGATTCGCGCCAGTTACATCGCTGATATCAATGGGGGCTAACTTGCCCAGGAATATGGAAGCCAAGAAGGATGATACGAGGGAGATGCGAGCGGTCGCCTTGTAGGCTTCAGGGTACTTGTCATGAAATCTTAGAATTTGGGGGCCACTAAACCTCTGTCATACAAGTTAGGATTTTCAAACTTGTCGGAGATGAAGGAACCCACGTGGTGAGCACTGCTTCCAGTAGCGAGCGCAAGATTCCTCGGTTGTTGTAGCGTCTTATCAAAAGCCTCACACTGCTTCTGCGTACTCGCGTCCTGCCAATTCGGGCTGAATGGGTGGCTGAATGCGCCTTTCCGTTCTCCCTTTGCACCACCCTCTAGCTGCTCGAGCAATGTTTTGCCCCCATCCAGACTAGCAAGCAGCGTCTCAGCATCCTTGCTCCAGAAAACAGTTCCATGCTGCATGCCAGCACCCGATATACCCTGAATCTTGGAGAAATCGGCACCCTGCTCCTTCAATCGCTGCAGGACGAGATCAATGGCCTCGAGCCACAACGCGACTGGCGCAAATACTTCGCCTTCATCTGGGTTAGTAAGGACACCTTTCTCAATGCCGTATTTAGATAGGTCGGCATCGAAGTCGACCTTTGCCTCGTGGATGAGCTTAAGATCTGAGCCGACAATGATTCCTACAATCCGGGGTCACGTCAGTCTGCTTAGTGGGGTAGCTTCGGCGGGGTAAATGCACACCTTTGAGCTGCTGGGTGCTCAGGTCGAAGCCCAAGAATTGGTCAGCCATGGTCAGTATGTATGTACGATGGTAGTGAGATCAGAAATGGTTTGGGTGTTAGAAAAGACTTGGACATGGCTAAATAAGCAATCACGTCGCGTGGTGTTGAGGACCCTTTCCACGATACGGCAGACTTACGCAAGACCCACATTGACGACCAACGTGCATCATAGCATTTTGCCGGCGGTGCCTGCAGATGACCGGGATCAGTCATTGGGTAACGGATAAATTCAAACCGAAGCATCGTGACTACAGCTACGATTTTCTTGGGTTCCACATCAGTCTAACGCTCATGACAACTAGGTAAGTAACGTTAGCGTGGGGGTAAGATCTAGAATCATGCGTCGGTCAGAATGTCTGTAAAAAAGCTCTTTGGATATCCAAGCTTCTGAGGTATGCCGCACATTCAAATCAACCAACTCCAGAACGCCCAGCTATGCTTGTCTACATGTACATGAGGATCACTTTCTACGCCTTGCACTCCCATTCATGTCTTCGTGCTTGTGATCGTGATCGTGGTCGTGGCTATGCTCGGCCTCTGATGTTGAGTTTGACGTTAATGTAGGATCGCCTGGGATGAACTCATCTAAGAAATCTGGCTCCTCGGCTGAGTTTGTGACGAACCGTACGCGAACCTTCTTCACACCGCGTACGTTGGCGCCAATGCGTTCTCGAACTAGATTCTCCACGTTGCGTGTCTGATCGATAGTCCATGTACCCTGCACACCAAGCTCCACATCCATCAGGTAGTTCTGGCCCGCCTTGACACCCTGAATAGCGCGGACATTCACCGGCTCCGCCAATGTGGTAATTTCTTCCAACGCCTTGGTCGCCGCTTTCCGCACGTTGTCCTTCATTTCCTGGTCGACGCCAACATCAGCCAGTTCTAGCAATGCTTGTTTGGTGTTGCCCCAGCCAGCTTGAACAACCATGAGAGAGATAACCAGACCTCCGACAGGATCTAGCCATTGTGCATTGTTCAGTACGTTGGAGCCGCCAATAAGGAGGAGAGCGACGAAGGCGGTGAGCGAGTCTACGCGGTGGTGGTAGGCGTTTGAGGCGAGGACAGTCGACTTGCGTTCTGTTGCAATCTTGAGTGCTGGAGCAATGGTTAGCGGGCCTTATTGGAAGCTTATGGAGGAGACTGCATACTCGCACGATACAGCCACTCCTTGATGACGATGGAGCCAGCAGCGAGCCATATGGCATTGATATTAGGGCCTAGATTCTCAATGCCATGGTGATGATGATGCGGTAGAATTCCCCAGTGTTCAGCTATCTCGGCGGCGTCGGGGAAGAATTGCTGGGCGAGTGCTATTAGAGCTGTCCAGCCCATGAGAAAGCCGCCGCCCAGCAGGATGCCACTGACACCCAGCGAGCCCAGGCTCTCAACCTTTCCATAACCGCTGGGAAATCGATCGGTAGGCGGCTTCATAGACCAACCTACGGTCGCGAGCGTCATGATGTCGCTGACAAGGTCGGTAAGACTGTGAATGGCATCGGCAACAAGTGCTATCACGTGTCAGTGTATTCCTCGTCGAAAGCATGTCCGACCTTCACCCACCCTGACTATTGAAAACATAACCCCCGAAGCCCTTACTAATGGCCATGCCCAAGTTGACATACAGGCCAATTCTGGTAATGCGCACGCCGGCATCGTTTTTATTCTTGGATAGCAGAAAAGTGTTATCATGGTGGTGATGGTGGGAATGGCCGGCATGGCCCCGCGTCTGAGTACTGCACGTCATGGTGGTAGGAGATAGCTGTGGTTTGCGGTGTACCGTTGCAGACCAGTTGAGAAGGGGCGCAGTGCGCGACGGGAGGTCGAGATATTGAGCGCCTTTACTCTTGGTTTGCGTGCAAAGAACACGTAGTCTCGGCCGGCAAGTGGGTGGAAAGTACGGGTAACGTGGTCTGACAGGATACGGTCGCACTGAGGCTCGGGTCGAGTATGGTGACAGAGCACTGTGCAGGCCTCCTGGGAGCGACGGCGCATCGACGCATCGCTGGCTAAAGACTCGCAGGCCATTTCCTTCTCTGCAGGCGGTACGCAGTAACATGGGACGTGGTGGCAGCGGATGTGCGTCCTGATGCGGGGAGCCCAAATGCGACTGCGGCTGCTTCTGTACTCTGGATAATTTGGAGCCTCTTCTGCGGTCGCTGTCGGCGTTCCTGGCCCATGATTGCGCCTTTTGCATCAACTACCGCAATTGTGGGGCAGCTTCTCTTGCCCCGGCTTCATCCCACCTTTCTTGAGTTGCATCACAGCCGTCACACAACGTCATTCACGTCATAGGCATTCGAACAGGTGTGTACTGGTATTAACTCGACTCGACATCAAAGTCCTACAGCATCGTCATTCTCACAGGGCCATGGGCTGGAGATTCTCCGCGTTTTAAACTCGCGAACAAGACGCGCCTATCGACTCCGGCAGCGCTAATCGCCCTTTCAATGTAGTCCGCCGCCATCGCCTCGCCTGCTAGCCAGGCTGGAAAGCTTCTACTGTACATCACAGCCTTGGCTTCGCATCATGCTCGCCGACAGGGTCTGAGCGCGCCAAAATCCAGTTGGCAACATCCTCTCTGAACTTCTCTTTATCAGGACTAGGCTCGTCATGTACTGGCCTTGTTAGCTTGTATCCTCGACTTTCCATGACAGTATACTCACGACGATGGTAGTACCCCGCGTACGTTTGGAATTCCTTGTCCTTGACTTGCAAGGCGTCAAACAGTCGCTTGGAGGCTGGGTAGCTGGTGATGCCGTCCTTGTCCCCGTGTCCTATCCAGATCCTGGTCACTCCGCCTTCCCCGGCATTGTCAGGTATGATAATTTTTCCGCTAGACAAGGCATTGGTCCGGTCGAGCAATCCCGCGAGCCCCTCAAGCGTGCCGGTATCGTGGCAGAGCGGGTCTTCATCGAATTGCTTGCACACATCTGCGTTTCGCGAGATGAGGCTTGGGTCCAGCTTGTTAGTCAGCTGTCGCTTTGCGAGTACTTTTCCCGCAACTCTGCCGAAGAAAACTGTGAATGAGGATGGCTTCGACTTTGGATCAAAGTCTACAAAGGGCGACTCCAGGATGTAGCCGCGAATGTGCTTGCGGACCTCGTCCGGTCCTTGGGCAGCATAGCAGAGCGTTTCTCCGCCACCCATGGAATGGCCCATTAAGAACAGGGGTACTGGACTTGGAACAACAGACTTGAGAAAGGAGGTAATGTCATCAAGAACCTGCGCCGTTGGACCCGTGTCCCCTCGTTCAGAGGGCTTTGTCACAGAGCGGCCCCATCCTCTGTCAATCATTAGTGAGAAGTAGCCAGAATAGGGCGCATACGTACCTCTGGTCGAACGTGTAGACCTCGATCCCTTTGGAAGCTAGTCCTGGGAAGAAATCGCCATAGGCGTTCACTTTGGCGTATTAGATATTTTGCTGCGTGCGAGCGGAGCAGTAATAGTCTCACCATGCTACATGTCATGTCAATGTTAAACGTGCCATGTATGCGTTTGAGAGGGGCTCGTACGTCTGAGAAGCCGTGGATGAAGACGAGTCGTGCTTTTGCTGGCCCATCCGTCTGCATGCCAGATTAACGCCGATCACTTTAATATTGGCTCCACCGTACCCTGAAAGTCTTCGTGTAGAGTTGTTTCCCATCGGGCAAAGCAAACTCGCCTTCTTCGACAGACATGGTGGGTAATTGATATGCAAAGTTGATTAGGTGCAAGGGGATAGCAGGTAGTGTATTTATTCTGGAATAAACCCCGAGAGCGACAGTGATGCCCAAGTAGGAGCTGAGGGGGATTGGCAGGTAGCATCTGGTGTTGCAGCTGAGCAGCTGAGTTGGCGTTCCAAGGCTGACCACCATGTCCGAAGCCAGCCGCGGCTCCCGGATGCGTCCTAGCGCTAACGCCTATCAGTCGTCTCTCGTGAGCAGATAGCATCCGACTCAACCACACGACATGGAAACATGTCGTCTGCAATGCCACTCCGCGTCATTAGGAGGCGCTTTATGGCAAAGGACGCGCGCCTATATTTAGAGGCCGAAATGCAGCCGTCTTGGGCGAAAGGCTGAGGTCCGGTTAGCCGTCAACGGCGGCGTCCAAGCTCCCGCCCGATGGGATCAGCGTGCATACTTACGCATTGGACCCCTCCACCTGGTGTGTCCCCACTCACATTTTCCTCGTGGTAAGATACTTTCTTCTTGCTATGAGCATTCTTACCCGTCGACTCTTGTCCCATCCACCCCCCTCAAGACTCTTCTCTCCGCCGAGAAGGATGCAGGGCAGCATGCCACAGGCCCGCTCTGCAAAAGCGATCCTAAGCCACCAAGAGCGCACCGCGACGGAGCCCCGAGACAACGACCTATACACTGCTACGCTTGCCAAAGTGACACATGTCAACGATCGGATCAAGCGCTATAAATTCCAAATAGATGAAAAGAACGGCTTCAACGTATGACGACCTCCATCTCGCTCGCGACATGCGCTGATGGACAAGTCAGTTCCTCCCCGGCCAATGGCTTGATGTCTTTGTGCCTGATGTAGAAAAGCCGGGCGGATTCACAATAACCTCATCGCCGTCAGAAGCGCTCCCGCGATCGGATCCTGACCACGTACCGTTCTTTGAGCTAGCCGTCCAAAAGGCTCCTGAGAACCCACCAGCAGCATGGTTATGGAAACCGGTCGAGGAGATACTGGGCAAGCAGGTCACGGTGCGCGTCGGCGGTAGTTTTGTGTGGCCGCCGCCCTGTCTCGACATGAAGAAGATCAAGCGCGCCATCTTCATCGCAGGCGGCGTTGGTATCAAGTATGTCACGCTCCACCACAGGATTGCGTGATCCGGCGACTAATGCTTTGCAGCCCTATGATGTCAATGATGACTTATATAAACCAGAACTACCCGAACCTCGAAGTACGCTTCTTGTATTCCACCAAAGTCCCCTCGCGCGAAACAGACCCGAGCGAAGTTCTCTTCCTCCAAGATGTGCTTGACCTGTTCCGCATACCGCGCTTCAAAACCACAAAGGATAGACTAGAGCTCTTCTTTACCGGCACATGGGATGGATCCGAGATGGGCACAAATGAGGGCGATCTGATACATCCGCTGATGTCGTTGACGCTGCCGCAAATCGATTCGGCTACCGAAGTACCAGTCTGTGCATGGACCCATAGGATTGACGATATCGCGCTGTCGAGCGCGGTTGGTAACAGGAAGGAGGCGCAATCCACGGTTTTCTATGTATGCGGGCCTCCAGACATGACGGACGACATGGTCAAGTTTATCAAGGAGCAAGATAACGTCATACCGCAGAGAGTGCTGTACGAGAAGTGGTGGTAATAGAGCGGATCAAAACAGCGGAGGCTTGGCCAGTCAATGAATACTAGTTTTTTTGCGTCTACTCATCGCGTCGTTGCCGCAAGCGCTCTCGTATATGTACGATGCTCACACCATAGCCCGATTTTACGCGCCCACAAAGGCCGCAAAAACTGCCGCTCCCGTCTCCACTGCGGACCGTGGACCACCAACGGTCGAGGTGCTGCATGCGCCTGACTGAGTTATACTGTGTTTGCAAATGTTTTTGCGGCACAGCAAGCGATCGTCTACGCCGTACGTCCTCCGCGAGAACACCCTCCAGTTCATCCGTCCTCTTACCATGTCGCTCTATATTGGATTACCCGATGCGTTGCTATTAACCCACATTTCGCGGTACTGGATGCAGGGATAAGCGCAAGGAACAAGCCGCCTAGCTCCCGCTTACTGCACCCTTCTGCAAGTGTGATTCGCCATCACACTTAACAAGTTGTGTGATCGCGCAGCATGCGTGTGCCACTCAGCGCCTGCAATGGCTTTTCGCCCCTCACTTCACCTGCTGGCGTCGGCTAGGATGGGGGCTTACACGGCTGTTAAGAGCGGCCAACGCCCCGGGTGCGCCTGAACTCGAGCACGAACGACGAACTGCGTACGGCATGGCTTTCTTCATATCGCGATCATGGCGGTTACCCAAGATCATATGGTTTCTCATGATGTTTGAGCTACCGTTTACCGTCGCTAATCTTGCGCTTTTCGGCATCGCATCGCCAAACCTCTATCGCACCATCTTGTGGCGGGTCGGAGGGGAAATGGGCTTCAATTCCGACCCGAGCACCATCCTGTACGCATATGCAAACTACCGGCCAGTCAATATACCCTTGGTATGGAGCAGCTTGTGAGTATTTTCCCCGTTAACGTTAGCAACATGGCGCATGGACATGTGCTGATACTCCACAGCGCAACACAGTACCACCTTGTCATTGGCGTCGTGTGCATGTTCTTCTGGCTAGTCAAGGCTACCCTTTGGCTCCTCAAGGTCTTCTTTCCCATCCTATCGCTGCTACTCCACATCGGTCTTACGTGCCTTTGGGCATATGGCATCCACATCCAGACGTCGCCCGACACCATCGACCCGCGGCGCCAGAACAAGGGTGCGCCCTGGTATCTCACCAAGAACTGCAATATCGTGGAAGACAAACACATAAAAAGTTACTGTATGCAAGCGAAGAGTAGCTTTGCAGTCAGCATCATCATGATGTATGTAGCTCTCTCCACACACACACACACACACACACACACACACACACACATGCGAACGGTGCTAACAAACCCCCACAGGTCTATTTACGCCGCGTTTGTGATTCTATCTATCTACTCTCTCATCCCCACTTCCGCACAAAGACAAGCCCACGCCGCCAAACAAGCCGAGAAGAAGGCCGAAAAGGAGAAATGGGCGTCGTCGCCATACGACAACGAGATGACAGCCGAGGAGCAATGGCAGCATATGTGGGAACTCCAACAACTACCGCGTACTCCAGGGACCATTGGTGGAATGAAGAGCCCTATGACGCCGCGCACACGAGCTTTCAGCGACCTGGGTGGCGAGGAGGCGGCACACGGGGGCTATTACAGTAATGTCCCAGCCGCAGGGAATGGGTGGTATGGTCCACCACACCATGGGGGCATCGCGGTGCAGACCGTTAGTCCAGTAATGGAGCAAGACGAATACCAGTACCATTACGGTCAGGAAGGAAAAGGAAAGGCGCCGGGTTGGAGTGGTAATGCATATTGATTGCGTCGTATCTAAATCGTCTTGCTTTTTGTTATGGGAACAGGCGTTTGAGCGTGTGACTTTTCGAGATACCAACTTGGGAACTAAGGGATTCACTCATTACTGGATCATGAGGAAACTGGGACATACCTACCAGGATATCTATATTATTATTGTATTACCTTTGTATTTGAGGAAATTCATGCCTGTGGTGCTATCCAGCCAGCTAATGCAATGTCCCACAATTTTGGCATGTGACTTCGTGCGAACGCGTAGTACGACACGCGACAGTTGACGTTAGTGGTAGCACTGGTGCTCCACATGTCAAACTTCGCACCCTCGACCATCGAGTTTCGCCCGCTACAAACGAAAACAGCTACCATGGCCAGAAATCACATCATATGTGTGGGCGCAGTATATATCGACACCATCCTGACGTAGGTATCTACATAATCACAATGTTCGCATAATGATTGACTTGGACATGACCAAGTGTGCCGCACTTTCCCATCGAAGATGAGAAGCTCCGCGCAAGAGGGCTTTCACGGAGAAGGGGTGGCAACACAGCGAACAGCCTCGAGGTACTATCGCAACTACAAAATCAAGATCCAACGATAACGACTAAAACATCTGGTGCTGCTGCCTTGCACCTGTTAGCCGTACTTCCAGATGAGCACTCTGCCTCCGCAAAGTTTATCTGCGAATCCATTCCGGGCGTGAATACCGCCGGTGTGAGCTTGTTTCGACACGGATACGAGGAAGCTGCATCGAGCTACATTATCCAAAGCCAAGAGACGCGGTCGAGAACCATTGTCAGTATCAACCAACTACCCGAGATGAAATTTGAAGAGTTCAAGCAGCGGATTGAAGCTTTTGCTTTGCCTCTGTCTGCAGAAGAAAAGGTATGGGTTCACTTCGAAGGCCGCATCCCAGAAGTCACGTACCCGTGTGCTGAGTTCCTGCGCGATGCCCTTACAAGATTCCGTATCAGTGTCGAATGTGAGAAGCCTGAGCGGAAGGATATAGCAAAGGTAGCCAGATTCGCAGATGTCGTCTTCTACTCGAAACTTTGGGCAGAGAAAAATGGATTTGGAGATGCAAAGACGTTTCTTGAGGCACAGCGAGAAGGCACAAAAGAAGGGGCGATACTATGCTGTACTTGGGGTTCTGGTGGTGCTACCGCTTTGCAAAAGGGGGCTCAAGAGACGTGGGCTAATGTAAAAGCGTGGCATGTATCTGGAGAAGAGCAGGCACAGGTTGTGGACACGATTGGTGCCGGCGATACATTCATTGCTGGTATTTTGTTCTCAGTCAATAACCATGATGAGTGGGACCTGTAGAAGAAACTAGAGTTCGCAAACGAGCTCGCGGGTCGCAAGGTCTTGCAGGAAGGGTTTAGTGATTTGGGAAGGAAAATGTGGGTAGCCAGATAATCATGACCGCACTGTGGATTCTGTCAGTATAGTTCTTGTTTCTTATAACAGTAGTTCTTTTGAGGTATTCGACCTTTGAAATTTGATCAATGGAACGCCGCTTTTCACCCTTTCTGACATCCCACCCCATACTCTTGGAAGTAACAGTTCTCTTATAACCAATTCATTCATGCCGAGCTCTCTATGAGAGAGCCGAAGCCTATGAGGATACATAGGCACCTGCTTCCCCTAGCATCGCTGTAGCTATAGTGGCTCTGCATTTGTCAAGGGCTTGTTATGAAATCTTCTAATCATGTTGTAAATACTAACTTATATGCTACAGTTTGGTGTTCGAGATTGCGTCGCGGCTGCCGGTGGTCTTTGCGAATCTGATCGTGTAATGACTATATGAATAGGACGGCTACTTACAGTACTACCGATTAGAAAATCAAAAATTGCTTAGAACATGTTTATGAAATCTAAGAATTGTGTTATTGATAAAAACACTTTTGCCACTTACAGTAGCTTTTGCCTTCTGTAGCTAACCGCCAGATTTGAAGAAAGACTGAATAATCAAAATCCACCCACACAAACATTCTACGTTGAAAAGACGCCAATGTGACGGACACTAAGAAATGTTCAACACGCCCATCAAACAACTCTTTCAATACGCTTCTTGGGGTCTCCGTGACACTTATGTTACTAGTACAACGGGCTTCGACTATCTGCGTAGTCTAAGATGAAATTGTAATTTCCTTCATCCTTTCTCATCGGCCGCATGCTCCCGTCCAAGTTCTTCTCCGGTATATACAACTCCACTCTGAGCTCGTTCACTCTTTCGAGCGCCGCTTTCCGTCGCTCCAAGGGCATATTCATCCATTCTTTTCTTGTGCTCAGTCGCCCATTCTCGGTCGAGCTAGGGCTGGAAGGTGTTGCAGTTGTCGCACGAGATTGTGGTGTATATTGGCGCTCTTTCGGGCTTCTTGGTGGTGTTGGAGGTCCTTCGGTTGAAAAAGGGTCGGTCGACTGGTTCGTTTTGAGATATTGGAAAGTGGGGGTTTTGCTCGCTGAGAAGACCCTTTTCCAGAGTTCTGGTCGACTCTGCTCTTTAAGTGATGTGGGACTGTTAGATGGTGCTGGTGATGGCGGACTTCTGGCGAAGGTCCGCGAGTAGTTGACAACCATGAGCAAAGATGTTAATGTATTAGGTGTGATGGATTTGTTGTTATGAAGCCACTCTGAGGGAGGTCAGGGGCTTTGTGGCGACGGCAATGTATAAATTATCCTTTGCTCATGAGAACTAGCCAAGATGAAGGCTTAATGCATAATTTAATTATAAATCGAAAGCAGTACGCTAAAAGACGGATAATACCCAAGGGTCGACGAGATAGAATAGTGGACTGTATGGTAGCGAAGACAAAATTACGTGGCAGAGAGTGCGAGACAAGGACGTTTTGAAAGGTCAGTCTGCACAGACAATTGGATATCTCAAACCGTGGTTGAGATACGGAGACATGACACTTGTTTGCTTATAAGAGAAAGTATAAAGCATGCTCCAATGAGCGCACCCGTTTTTATTGATTTCTCGTGGAAAAAGAAAAATTCCCGGAGGCAACTCCCGTAAAAGCAAATGTAAGATAGGCTAGAATTGTACTATCGGAACGTAGAAGAATGATCAACGGCACGAAGAAGAGGAAGTGAAAGCCAAATAATCGCAAAGCACAAGCATACCTTTCAATTCAATCGTCTATGAACTAAGAACGACAAACAACTCCAATAACATGACACAATCTAGAAATATCGTGTTTCACGCCCAAAAACTTAGGAGTATGAAACAGCGCAAGGACAACGTACTCACAAAGTGCCATCCTCATCGTCTTCCGTTTCAACTGCGAAGACTGCTACATCAATCCCGATGACATCGGAGTACGCTGGAGGCTCATCCGGAGTCTCCGTGTAGGCCGGCGGCGAATCGTCGGAATACGCTGGAAGATACTCGTCCAACAAAGCAATGGTTCTTTCGTAATACAAGGAATGATCGATGGCTATGTGTACTCCAAACTCGTAGTCATGCTCATTCGCCAAGCGAATGATGGAAATATGAACAAACACGAAGATCACTACCAAAGCGATGTCGAAAGGGGTGGTTGGAAAGAACACCATGGAGTTAGAGTTAGACATGGTTGTTTCGGCGGTGCTGTTGAAGCCTGAGTTGAGAACTGTGACTGCCTTGTGTGCTCGGAAATCGGTTGGTAGATGGATCTGCTGTTTTGTGGTAACAAATGAGAAGTAATATGTATTGATTTCGTGTGACATTGTGAAGGAGATACTGTGGTAACTTAGTGTGAAATTCTAGGGAGAGTGTCAACACGATGTTTATTGCCATGTTCACTGCATTGTGAAAAATGTCAACATTGCCAGTCGAAAACTTCATCAATGTTCTCAAGTCGTAATAACGGGCTTATTATATGACCGGCGCAAGATTCAGTGAGAGTGGACTTGGCTGAGAAGAACAGCGAATGGCTTGACCAGCCAATGTTTACACTCTGGCACAAGAAGCCCCTTATGGTCAGGTTGAAAATGGCAAAGATGGAGTGAGATGATCAGCGCAAAGGACACTCCTACACATATTCAACACATGACGTACATGTATATTCGTTGACCTCTAGCCCCAGCCCCACAAAGTCTTAATCGTATCACCAAAAGTTGCCTGACCGGCCTCTCTCCTCTTCATCCGAGCAACGCGTTCCTCGATGAATGTCTGCTCTAGTTGCTTCGTGACGCCGGTCTGTGCCTTGATCTCGCCTTCTACCGCCATCCTCTCAATCTCGCGCTCTTCCGGCGACATCTTCGCTAGCTTCTTCTCGTACTCTTTCCGCGCCTCTGGCCTGATCTGACTCCAAATGTCGTTGTCGTCTGAAACGCTCGACTTGCTAGTCTCTGCTACAGGAACAGTAGTCGATGAAGCAACACCTCCCATAGCTTGCGCGACGTTGCGTTTGGACAGGACACTTTCGAACTTGGGCTCGGGCCGTCCTTCAGCTTTGGCCTTTTCTATCTCTGCCTCTTGCTGCAGCATTTGCTGGTAGAGCTTGTCTGCGTGCATTTGTATCCGCTCGTCTTCCTCTGGTGTCCGCGCATCCATAGTCATGTATCCCAGCGCCTTGAGGAACTTGGATTGTATGCCGTAGCAGCGGTTGAACTTGCGCGACTCGGCGATGCACATGGTCCCTTTGGACCACCATGTTGTCGGATGTCTGAAGCACTCAAATTGCTCCATGTACTCTAGCGCGCAGTTCTCCATTGCTACACGCCCGATTGAGGCTTTCCGGTCATTGTAGGCGTCTACGAGGTCTCGTAATCGGTCTTGCTCTGACTTTCCGCGGTTGTTGAGGATGTCTTGCGGGGTGTAGTTTTTCCAGAGGTCGGCATATCTGCCGTCTTGGAATTGAGATTGTGGAGGTACGAATGGTTTCTCTGGTTGTGCTGGGGTCTGCGGTTGCGATTGCGTTGATGTCGGTGGTGCGGCGGGCTTTTCTTTGGGCGCAGACGGTAATGTAGGTTTTGGGCCCGTGGGGGCTTCTTTCTTGAGGAAGTCGCGCAGAGAGGGGTCAAGCTGGTCTTGCCCGTTCGCACTGTTGTCGCTGCTCCATATCCAGCCCATGTTCGAATTCGCGTGATTCGGTCGCTTTTTTTTCTCTCTTGGAGCGTGAGCGGGAATGTTGCGGGGATGGTGAACTGTAGTTCGGCAGTCGGAGCTTTTGGGACTAGCGCGTTGACATTGCACTCACAACACTGTCTCAACTCGATGACGCGACAGCAATACACTTGAACCTCAGTTGTTAGGATAGTCATCGTTATGGCGCCAGTTGGTAAGACTTCAACCCGAATGTTTTTGGTGTGTTTGAATACTAATCGGCTGCAGATCGCCGCGAACATCGACAACAGCGCGTGCGCGGTGCTGGGTATGACCATCTTAGGCTGACGCATATATGGCGATGCTGACTTCTACAGACCCTCCTCAGTGCAAGCATCTTTTGGATTCAACTTTGGCGCTCTTGCGGCACGTCCTGCCAAACAAGCCTCCCTTCCACCTCAACTATCGTCGCGTCGAACACCAGTCCAAAGAACACCACGTGCCACGAATGGCTCAGTACAGCGACACCGGAGCGCGTCAATCCAACGTAGCAGTTCCGTAAAGCGCAAGAGCACACCGCGGGAGGAGAATGTGACCCCGCATCTGGGTAAGAGGAAGCGGGGTTCATCGCAGGCGGAGCCAGGGGCAGATAATACAGACGAGGATGAGCTGAGTCCAGACCGGGAGGAAGTTGTGCGCTTCATCGAGAAGAGTAGGAGAATGGTTGGCACAGTTTCGCCCATACGCGAAGAGCGAGACAAGGTGCCAGATGAGCTGTCTATCTTGAACGAAGGCGCCAGTACTGTACGCGAGACGGTCTTCGCCAAGTCGACGGTGATGAAGCGCACACCTCCACAAGCATTAGCACAAAAGCGCATATTTCCTGGTAATACGCCGCAGCAGACGCCCATTCCCGACCGAGTAGAAGCACTGTCAGTGGCATCACGAAAATCGACAACAAGACGATCAAAGTCGACAGATCCCGTTCCTGCAACACCGAGTCTATCTGTGAATGGCCGCTCGAGAGTATCCTCCGTTTCCCGATCCGGAACCAATTTGGCTACCCCGATTGTTGCCCCAGCGGATGACGAGAGCGAAGATGAACTGTCACCACAACCCAATGAGGCTACACCACGGGTGGTCGGAAGTGAACCACGACCACAGCCCATGGTACAAGAAGACACGCAGATGGACATGGACGAGCTCTCATCGCCGAAGCAACAAACACCAATCGTAAGCCAGGAAGCGAAAACTCAAGTAGGCGAAAAGGAGCCTGTCACTGTATCACGACGAGCGAAGCGCGGTAGACCTCGTAAAGAAGCCACACCGCCAGAAGTCGAACTTCAACAAGAAGATAATGAGCCCACACCACAACCAACCAAACGCGGTAGACCTCGTAAAGAAGCCACACCACTAGAAGTTGAGCCTCAAGTAGAAGAGAACGAGCCTACGCCACAGCCGAACCAACGCGGTCGACTTAGAAAAGAAGCCCCAGCAACGGAAAGCGAACCTCAAGCAACTCCAGTCATACTCAAGCCAAAACCGAATAAGCGGAGCGAGCCAATGGCAGCAGTAGGTGGCGAGGCCGTAGACGAGCCTTCCCCTGAGCGCGAGAAAACACTGAAAAAACCTGCAAAACCTGCAGAACCTTTAAACCGGGAAGAAGAAGTAGAAGAAACGTCTACTGTACAAGAAGAGTTACCCGAGGACGAGGCGCCCTCTGCAGATGAGACGGAGATTATACCAAGGCCTGCGACGAAACGGCGCTCTCCGAAACAAGTGCCGCGAAATAAACCTTTGGCAGAGAAGCTACCACCTCGCAAACGTCAAAAGTTCTTAGGGCCGAAACATGCCATCTCCGTCATGCGCATCAAGGGGTCCGCAGTACGAGGTATCACAGTTGCAGATACTACGCGCACAATCTTGGAAGAAACTATCGATCATCGCCTCAATCGTATGGCTGAGACCCTGCAGACCTCACAAAACTCTGACCGACGCAAGGAACTGCGAAGCGAGATCAACCTTTCCCTGTCCTTCAAGGAGAGTTTGAATGAGAAGCTCTTGGACTTGCAGGACGCTAATGACGTCTTAAGTACCAATTTTAAGAAGACAAAACTGTTCAAGCGCGATAACGCTGAACTACGCAAGGAAATACTTGGTCTCCAGAACAACCGAGAGGAGATCGCAATTGAGCAGGACTATATACAGGCTCACTTCGAAGCTGAGAAGGCCAAAGTAGAGGCTAGGAATACGCTTAGTGACAATATGTTTGATATTGAGGCTGCGATCAAGAACGGCCGCGAGCAAGCGCGCAAGGAAGGAAGAGAAAACGAGGGTCCGGAAATCCCGCTAAGCATGCTACTGGAGACGGTAGGCAAGGATGTCGGCTCGCGTGGCGGTGGGCTTCTGGCTAATGTCAAGAGCTTCAATGGGCTTCTAGAGAAGGCTGCCGGCTGGCTAGAAGGAAGAGCTTGATGGCTCATGGTAGATGATAGGACGGCATTAGGTTGTGCATTTTTCGATACGATACCCGGCATGATCGCCATATTCGAAATGGATTTTTTTATTACTGCAACCTCTGTTCAATCCACTGATGATCGTGAGCTGTGATCTAAACTATCCGTCTCCTATGCCAGCACATAACAGGCTAGCGCAGCTGTTTGTTTTAGCGCTAGCGTTCCAGATGATCTGCACCTCCGCATCACGTTTGTCATGATGCATCATGACACCAAACTATCACAATATACTCATCCATCGCCAGTTCGATAGCTCAATCCAATCACATCTTTACACTTGAACAGTTCACTTACATTAATCAGATCCGGTTGTTTTCATGTTACTTTCACTATCATCTCCTCATCACGCATCGTTAAGCTTCACACCGTACATGTTTGTCTTGTAAGACTGAACGCCACCATTTCGATCTCCGCGTCGCTCTGTTTAAAGTTTTCAATCTTTCCTAGAAGAACACTTTCATTGGCAGGAGGAAAACGACACGTGGGAAACTGTGCTGCAAAAGTAGCGGTGTGTTGTGTCTGTAGAAACAATCTGTCTTCGAACTGTCTCTGGGGAAAGGGTCCAACTCATAACACAAATTTCACCACCGGACCCTTCAAGAGCGCTCGGGAAGCCCGGAACTATCTCAGGTGTTGGAAAAGTAAGTCGACTGACTTGAACTACTGGTGCCAGCCCCGATACCAGTATGACTCGCGCACGCAGCACCGTCGACACCGGTGAACCCGAAACACCGGCTATGGCCTCGTACGACGCGAGTCGACCGCCGACCCCCAAGCCTTCCACAACGCGTCTCTTAACTCCTCCGAGATCCCCTAGAAACCTCTCGAATCGGCTTTGGGTCCAGAAACAGCAGCGAAGGGTCTTCTTGGAACATCTGAAACGATGGTCTTTGGACCACGACTCGAGCACGTATTTTCAGGGAAAGATAAGTCTGCTTCCTCCCGATCCTGAAAGCCGGGACGAACTTGTGCTGGGTAAAGTTGTGCACTGCGTGCTTACCGACTCGGGATTTACGGATAGTAGGAAGATGGTTTCCATTAAACTTTTTGGGCCCCAGATGGTGGATGGTGAAACCAAAGAAAGAGGAACCAAAAGGCGTACGAAGAGCGAAAATATCGATATTTCCACCCATAAACTTGACCTTACGGAGTATCCAAAAGACACCTCAAGCCCAGTCGAGGACGACGGAAGCTGGCCACCACCCCAATCCAAATCTGTCCCGCCAAACAACTACTACCAACTTGTCATTCGCTGTGGTTCCGGCTGGGTCTCCGCACGCGACTACTTCAATAAACTCTACTTTACAAACTTACCGGCCAGAGTCTCGATGCTCCACACGGCGGACTACATCTTCGGCAAACGGTCTCAAGCCCTCGGACCGCTGCCATCTCCCAATGACACCGTCTCAATTCAGCCCTTGTTCCAGCCTTTTCTCCGGTTGCCTCCAGAGCTTCAAGAGATGATACTCATGTATGCCACCGGACTAACACGGGACTATGATTTGTGCCACGGTGCACTCTCCCGAACATCTGGGTCAGCCGAACCACCCATCAGTCTCTCCGGCATGTTTCGGATATCCCCACCCATCACCGCTACAATGCTACCTTACATCTTCCACCGCACAAACTTTCACTTTGGCCTCACAGGAACCACAAACTTCCTCTGGCAATGCGGACCCGGCAACCGCCGCCACATCCGACGTCTCGCTTTTCACTTCGGGCACAGTGCACTGCTGCATTGCATGAGATGGTTATCACCAGATGAACTATACGAACTTTTGGAACCCCCACATCAAAACTACACACAACCCGGTCTACCACGATTTTGGAGATGCCAGTTACGAGCGCTTGTGAAGGAAGTACATCTCCTCGAACTCACGATTGACGTCAAGGGAATCCCCCAATCGGAAATTGCAATGATGGTTAGAATAGTAGTGGCAGCGTTTGGCAGTGTTGAGCGCGTCAAGATTATAGAAACGAGCTTGCGCGGGTCTACCAAAGTGCTTGCGAAGGATGATGAGAAACTCGTGGGGTTGGGAGGCGAGTCGTGGAGGGAGATGAGTAAGGGGTATGTGGAGAGGTATAAGAGGCAGTGGCATAGCTTGCATCTCAAGAAGGGATTAGGAGAGATGAGCATGGAGGAGTTGGATGGGCTGATGGATAAGAACAAGGAGTTTTTTGATAGTTGATGTTTCATCGAATGGTTTTCACGGGTTTTATGAGAATTTGGTCTTGAGCATTCAAAATTATTAAGTTACAGAATTATGAGCCTTTGCAGGTAGCGTTCGGCACGGGAATTCTTGCTGTTCATTGGCCGTATTGGGGGTGTTGGGGGTCCATTTCTTGAGCAATTACACAGCACTGAGCGAATTTTTTTTATTCAGTGAACATTCAGCGTTGTCTTTCAGTCAAAGTGTGATGTGGAAGCTTGCATGGGTTTCCTCATGATGGTCTCAGCTGGGCTTCCATGCAGTACAAGTCTTTCCGTCAGATCCGAACATTACGAGAGAAAAATGTCAAGGTAGCACTCTGAAAGCTGTGCTATCTCATTACTACCACATCGCCTAGACTTTCACCTATCATTTCTACATTGCCTAGAGAGATTTCGGCGCTACACTATCAACTTTGAAGCAATCAAGATTCATACAACAATAATGTAACGGACACGCGTGGGGTATACGAATATGCAAGATTGGCAGAATCGCGGCGTAATAGTCGAGCCATATGCAATGCAAGTGATACGTACGTGTATGAGAGCACCGAGCTCAGTTACGCAACTTCATTAGGTACAGGGATACATGAAATCATACGGTGAAGGTGACATAGTAAGTAGACGCTTCAACATGGCAAAATGACGTACCTTGACTAGATACCTTGGTATCCGGAATCCTACGGAGATATTGAGCTGGTAAGCAGACGTTTCAGAGTGGCAGAAAGACAGGTTCTGAGAGGTTGAACAAGCGAATCGAATATAAGCAGAGCAGTGACTATGCATAAGCTGTAGGACAGTTAGGCTACAGCAATCGAACCGAATACGAGCTGTAGTTTTGTAGAGGCTTTGAGAAGGTCAGGGTGTGGAAATCGAGTCTAACATGAGTCGTGGCTTTGCAGTGGCTCTTGCATGGTTCTATGTTGGATCCGAGAGGATTAGAAGGCAGCAATCGAGTCTAGTATGGATCATGGCTTTCCAAGTAAGGGTTCCGAAAGGATCCGGCTACTTCAATCGGATCGGATACGGCTCTTAGCTTTGCAGAGGTTCTTGCATGCTTCTATGTCGGATCTGGGACGCTAAGGATACAGTAATAGAACTTCATGCGTAGCTTTGCGGGGGATGTTAGAAGGTTGGGCTACTGTAGTGCAATCGAATACGAGCCCCAGCTTTACAGACGCCCTTGCATGGTTCTATGTTGGGTCTTACATCCACTACTACTGAGACAGTATGTCACTGGATGATACGAGCTCTCAGAATCTGGGGGCGGGAGATTTAGTACTCTAGAATGGGCTAATTTAGGCAAACTGATGAAGGTGGAGAAAACGTGCGTGAACTTGTTGTATTGGAGCTACGGGAGAAGGGAGAATATCTATGGTGCGCGCACGGAGCAGCTGACTAATCAGTGCCTGGCCAATCAGAGCACGGGAAGCCTGATTCACCGTGAATACTAGTGAAGGCTCTCACCGCGTCTCGACACACCCCCACAGGACCTGATAGTCCTGCTCTATCCACCTTTGTTGTAGTCCTTTGTTTCGATAGTTGGAGTCGTAAGGCCTAGCTGTTGTAGATACCTGCTGTGGGCTTGTCGTTCAAGAGGTTTCGTGAGGCCGTCAGCAGCCATCTCATGAGTTCGTACATGCTCTACGTAGAGGTTGCCGTCGCGGACTTGATCCTTGATGTAATGGTAGTAGATATCGACGTGCTTTGTACGCTCGTGATGACCCTCTGAGTGTAGTAGCTGTATAGATGGAGCGTTGTCTCCGTAGATAAGGATAGGATGGGTATCTGTACCGTTGTAACCGAGCTGGTGTAGCAGACGGTACAGCCAGGTAGCCTCCTTAGCGGCGTAGGTAAGAGCAACGTACTCAGCTTCAGTTGTTGAGGTTGTAACTAGCTTTTGCTTGACTGACTTGTGACAGATAGTACCTCCAGCAAGTTTGAACAAGTATCCGGAGGTTGATTTGCGGTCCTCGCCGTCAGCAAATGAGGCGTCGCTGTAGCCATGTAGGTGTAGCGTAGGATTAGTGTTGTTCTTGTTGTCATCGTATGATGTCGCATACATGGTGATAGGCATGCGTGCGTGTGGAGATGTAGCTCGATAGCTCATTACAAGAGATTTGAAGGTCTTGAGATAGTCGATGATCTGGATTGCGTACTCGTAGTGTTGTTGAGTTGGATTGCTCATAGCGCGGGCGAGATAGGCGACGTGGAAGGATATATCGGCTCGCAGTTGGGTTGCTGGATACAGCAGCTTGCCAATAACCTTTTGGTAGTTCTGAATTTGTTGTTGAGTTGCAAGATCAGTTGGAGATCGCAGCTTCAACTTGAGTACTGAGGTATCAAGCGGCGTGTAGCGAGGGAGCGCGTGTTGACGACTATACTCCTCTACAAGCTTGTCGACATATGACTCCATTGAGATCTCGATGAGTCGGGATGGTCGTGAGCGTCGGATCCGGAGACCTAGGTAGTGAGAGATTGGTCCTAGATCTCGACACTTGTACTTCTTGTATACAGCCTCTTTGATCTCCTTCATGCGTTGCTTCGTAGCTGTGATGAAGATGATATCATCAACATACGCAAGGATAAGACTGCCGTCTAGGTGTTTGAAGACACATGGATCTGACTCTAAAGGATCTAAGCCGATACCCTTGAGATAGCTCGATAGCTCATTGTACCAGAGGCGTGGTGAGCGGCGCAGGCCGTACAAAGCTTTGATAAGCTTGGCTTTGCGTCCGTCTGGCAGGCGGACATAGACTACTTCGTCTTTGTCTAGTTTACCGTTGAGAAAGGCGGTAACAACGTCTGCTTGCTCGCATTCTAAGTCTTCGGTTGCGACAAGGGCGAGAAGGACTTTCAGTGTAGTTGCGCGAGCTACTGCAGCGTAGGTTTCGCGCCAGAAGTCGGTCTCCTGCCTATTGCCACAGACAACCAGTCGAGCCTTGAAGCGCTCGAGTTGTCCATCGTCCTTGACTTTGTATTTGTATACCCACTTAGTAGGCAGGGCGTATACGTCGGGAGGGATCGTGGTTGTGGTCTCCCATGTGCCATTCTGGTCGAGTGATACGAGCTCTTCATCTTCAGCAGCGATCCATTGCTTGCTGTATGGATGAAGGCGTGCTGCCTTGCGTGTGGCAGGCTCAGGCGGTAAGTCTGTTGTTGTTGCCTCTGTAATTGCCGTAGCAAAGCAACGAGAGACTGCCGCGTATCGGTTGGGCGGTCGAGTGATGCGACGACGTCCATCGAGTATGTTACGGGCATCAAATGATGCACTGATCTCGTCGTGACGTGGAGCGTTTTGGGATGTATCCCGACGCTGAGGTGTTGCTCGAGCATTAGCAACCTCGTTAAGACTGTTATAGTTGTCAATGTCCGCGTCAAAGTCAAAGCTAGACTGCGCTTCAGCCTCTAGTCCGTCAAATACATAACCACTACCTTGCTCCGGGAGAGAGACTTCATGGTGTGGAAATGAAGAGGGATCTAGTGCTGGCGGTGGATCTTGGATATAGAAGCATTGATCCGGTTTGGTTGTAGCTGTGTCTTCTTGGACTACAGCTTTGACGTCGTGTTTAGGCCAAGCAACACTGCTCGTACGGTGTATGGACTGTGTGACTGGATCCCACATAAGGTAGATCCGTGATCCTTCTCGACCGACGAAGTACATCTTGACCGATCGTGGTTCGAACTTGGCGCTCTGAACTCGTCGCTGTACTGGTTGATGGACGTACCCAGCTTCTCCGAAGGTGCGGAAGGAGCATAGGTTAGGCACAGGGTTTGCAACCTTCATGTGCTCAAATAGCAGCTGTCTTGGTGTCTTACTGTCTAGTACAGCAGAGCTGACGCTATGGTTAAGGACGTCGATAGAGTACTGGGCTGCGTATGGCCAGTATGACTTAGATATGTGAGGCGCCGCCAAAATCATTGTGCGTGCTCGGACCTCCACTACGTAGTTGCTGGCTTCAGCGACTCCATTCTGGTGGGGTGTATAGGCGGTGGAAGGCTCGGAGATGATGCCTTTGTCCTTGAAGTAACGCCCAGTCGTCTGGTTGAGGAACATGTTGTCGTTGTCCATGTGAACGATCGACACTCGAACGTGGTGTTGAGTTTCCATCTTGTCCAGGTGTTGTATAAGCTTAGATGTGATTGCTGCTTTGCAGTCTGTGAAATCAATCCAGCGGTATCGTGAGTAGTCGTCGGTGTACAGTATCCAGTAGCGCTCACCGTTGACACCTTCGGGCGTCACTGGTCCAACGATATCGATATGAATACGATGGAGGAACGTGGTTGAGCGGGCTGGAGACCGTCGTGAGATCTGCTTCTTCGATTTGGATAACATGCAGGCCTCGCATGAGAATGCCTGTGTTGTAGTGAGACGTAGGCCGGTGGTGTTGGCGACAAGAAGCTTAAGAGCTTTGGGGTCGGCATGGCCAAACAGCTCATGGAGCTCTTGGAGAGTAATCTCGCGATAGGGAGCGAGTACACCTGTTGGGTTGGTGGTTGCGGCGGTTGCAAAGGCAAACGCGCGAGCTGCCTCAAGCTCTGTGTTGGCGAGGAGGAGCGTAGGGATCTTGTCGATCTCAGGTGTGAAGGCGATCTCTTGTTGTGATGGCATGAGGTACAGCTTGCTGTCCCAGCCGTGGTAATAGAGATTTTTCGCTCGTAGTTTAGAGTGGGAGAGGACTGATACAAACATGTCCGGAGCGTATAGCACGTTAGTGAAGGAGACCTTGTTGAGTACACCTTCTGACGTGACGACAGTGATCTGAATGGTACCTACCTGCTTAGCAGTAATAGGTCCGGCTCCAGTATTAATTGTAGCAGGAGCAGTGTCGTGTAGAATTTGGAACTTGCTGCGATCATTGCAGATGTGATCGCTGCTTCCAGTATCGATAATGAATCGTTGTTTGAAGTTAGAGGTCTCCTTGGTGAGACTCTGTACCTTCTCTGACAAATGAACCGTTGTAAAGGCAAAGCCTTCAGCATTAATAGCTGCGGCGTTGGTGCTAGTAGGCTGTTGTTTGCCTTGTTGTTGAGCTTGGCGCTGACGCCAGGCTTCAGTGGCGAGGTGAGGAAAGGTGTACCAGCAGTTATCACCTCCTCCAGTATGGTTGCAGTCGCAGTGCTTGCAGTATGGGGAGGTATTTGTAGGTCTCTGAGTCGCACCCTCAGAACCTCTACCTCGTCCGCGCTGGGCTCGCCCATTGCCTCGATTGCCGCGGCCACGGGTGGCGCTTCTGTTGGCGTCGTTGTTATCACCAAGAGGCTGACTGCGGTTGTTGTCACCCCCAGAAGCTCGGATAGACGTGTTAATGGTCTTGATTGGGTCGTCGCGGCGGGCCTCGTCAATGAGCTCGCTGCACATGCGATCGACGTTCAGAGTAACGTTGCGGCGCAGATCAGCGCGGCGATCGCGTCCGTAGTCCGGGTAGGCGTTGTTGATAGCAAGAATGAACTGATACACTCGAGCTTTGTTAGATAGCTTACAGTCTGCGATGACGTCAAGCTTTGCAAGTCCTGCTTTAAACTTGTCGGTGAAGTTGGCTGTAGAGGGGCAGTCTTGAGCTCTCAGCTTGAAAAAATCTGCCCAGATAGTACACTCTTCAGTGACGCCTTGTTCACGATAACGAGCTGTAATAGCTTCGTACTTCTGCCTCACTGTGGGCAGGTTCATGACGTTGTCCCATACTGATCTTGGTACTGTATTGAGTATAGCCAAGGTGAGAGACGATTCTCGGGAGTTGTAAATACGATAGAGCTCATAGTCTTTGTCGTACTGTGTAGTAACTTCTTTGTTGTGGGCTCGTACGCGTTGCTGAGCGTCAAGCAGAAGTTGTGGCGTGTTGAATGCCGATGACGTAGTTGTCGGTTCAGTTTGATAGTGAGGTGTTTCTGGGTATGTGACCATGTAGCTGCCGTCGAGTAGACCTCCGATAGAGTGAATATTTGCGTACAGCTTCAATGCTGCTTCCCAGTGGTAAGCGTTGCTACCATCTGCTTGTAGCTTTGGGATCGCGTCCATCGCTGTGGATGGCGCCATCGTGACTTTATCGTCGTCGTCGTCGCGCGAGTGACTGATGTTGTGTTCAACTGATCGGTTCTGCTGCTGCGGAAATCGCACCTCTAGAGCACTTTATCGTGATAGAGGAGGGCTCATAACCTGATGAAGGTGGAGAAAACGTGCGTGAACTTGTTGTATTGGAGCTACGGGAGAAGGGAGAATATCTATGGTGCGCGCACGGAGCAGCTGACTAATCAGTGCCTGGCCAATCAGAGCACGGGAAGCCTGATTCACCGTGAATACTAGTGAAGGCTCTCACCGCGTCTCGACACAAACGATCATCAAGAAGAGGGGTGCACACTCTTCTCGCAAACTCCCGTTGTATCTGGGGTAAGCGACGAGTCATGTTCTTGTCACGTCAGTCATGATCGGTATCACAGCTTTGTCTATTCCAACACGTCGATCAGTCTGGGCACTTGAACAACTCGCTGTACATATGCATATCTCCGGCTTTGCAGATCTAATGTTTCGGTGTGTTTTTTCGGCGTTTACTAGACTAGCGCATACAGGAGCGTCGATGTTGGTATGTTGGAGCCGAATTGTGCATGAAAGTTGCAGGTCATCGTCATCTTGTAGTCTGACATGTGGGTCATGGCAGTTGTTGGTATTTGTGGGTCAGACGTAGGGGACATTGTGAGGTTGAGGACAGGGATTATCGATGGTGAGCGAAATGGTGATCCACGTGGTTTCTTCAATCGAAGCTGACATCGCGAGGCTGGAACGAAGACGCTATTTTCTCGGGCCTTCTCTATACAACGTCTTACTCTACAGTACATTTACTGCGCCACATTTGCTCCTTTGTCATTGTCGGCATCTTCGGCAAAAGTGGCGCACGCGTTATCGAGGATTGTCGAATGGTTCACGTCGCGTGTTTATTTTTGTCCAAACGCGTCCACTCTGTGTTTACCCCACTATTAGACGGTCAGCCTCAGCCATTGAACATGACATCTACCCGCAAGTGTAACCTCGACAACAACGACCGGATGGCCAGCGATAATGATTCTATCAAATGTAAAACATGCGCCAGAGTTCTCGCAACAATCGCGCCTACTGGCCTGGCTGCAACAGCCTCACCGGGAACGAGCGAAGGTTGCGACACATGTCAGCAGTTTAGCACGCTTTATGATGCTGTGCAGACTGCGGACATGGACTGGACGACATATCAAAACAAGCGCGATTCCATCACAAAGTCATTTGCTCGGGAGAACTACAAGAGAGCGCACATGGAATTTCACAATTGGCTCATGACTGTCGAGGTGCCTACAGTATCCAAGAGACGAGATCACGAGACTTACACGGATGAGGACGAGGTCGAGCAGCAAGACCAGGGCACCAAGCGACGACATTCGCATTCACCGACCGTCCAGAAGTTCAGCGATACCATAGAGATGCCCGATAGACTTGCGCAACACCATCACAATATATCGCTTTCTCTCCGTCCATCGCCGAAGAGATCGCGGAGCATGGTATCTATATCAGGGCGCAAGCGACTCAAGTTCTCGGAGACAGTTGAATTTCCTGCCAGCTACCGGAGTAGTGAAGAGTATCATCGGCCCAGTGAGACATATGTTCGAGGCAGAAATGCGCCACCCGAGGGATCAGAGTATATGGATACGAGCGGTTCTGGCCAGACGTTTCTCAGGTTTACACAGATGAAAAAGGTGGGCGCGAAATGGGTTGAGTTGAGCGAGGAAGAGCTTGTAAAGAAGAAAGAGGGTGTGAAGGTTGCGGCAGAGAAGACGAAAGCGCAAGAGACGAATGGTGATATGGAAGGCGACTTGGGAAGGGACCAACAGACGTTGGCAAATGCTCGCACAACCAGATCAGCACGAAGAGCCAAGGAGACATTGGGCGCTGGACCGGCACAGATAAACATGACCGCAATCACTCAGGTTCGAAGTAGGAAGCCACGGAAGCCCAACGAGACATTGCTCGATGGAACATTGGACAGAGCCCAAGATGCTCCTAGTGATGTAGCTACTGCCTTACCCATACCCAATACCCACTTCATCGCGCGCGAAAGTCCAGACGCACCGGAAGATATCGGAGCCGGAGTACAGCGCCTAGAACGACAAACCTACAACGATTCAGAAAAGACAACCACCGAGACGAGGCACAATGGTGGAGCGAGCGATGCGGATGTCCAAGAGCACCACAAGGGCACTTGTAATACTAGCATAGTAGCTTGTCAGGGAGATGCGATTCATCACCGTACAGGAAATATCGTGATTGAAAGCGATATGCTGCGGGCTGGGCCAATGGGAAATGCATCTTCATGCACAAGCTGGGAAGATGCCTACATGGCGTTTGCCACTACTAGTGATCGCCCTGCAGCGGCGCAGATGGTGGACGAACAAGCCGCCTCAATCGTTCATGACGACACAGCAACCATGTCCAACACAGCCGACAATCAGGACTAAATCCACTCTCCTGAACGTCATTACGGCACGTCCGGAGGCTTACTGTCGGGCATCACTGCAGAATCCTCAAAAGCAGGAACAACAGGCTTTGAAGATGAGGCTGTCTCGACTTGAGCCACTCCGCGGAGCGGGAACATGCGCTTCCAAGAGCTAAGCACGCCCAAGCCTCGCGTGACATTAGAATCCCATGCCCGCAGACCCTTTCGCAGCGGCTTTTAGCGACTGTTCGTTACCAAGTTGCAGGACCCTGATCTCGCTCCCAGTGCTCCGCGGTGTCAAGGTCTCCAACGCTAGACGCAGATCCGGGAGAGAGATTCGGGATCGACGAGGCGGCAGAGGCAGCGAGTCAGAGTGCCGAGTGCTAGAGATCTAGGTAGCAACTAAGGTAGCAACTAGACAGTAAACCGACTCAGCATCCAGCATGGTGAATTTGAATTCATGTACAAGTGTTGATGGGAGGGCTGAGGTGTAGGGGTCGCATGGTGTAGGGCTACTCGAATTAGCATATGCATGGCGCGTGCGGATACCTGTGGTATGCCTAGCAGCGCCTGTCCCGCTACCGTGCCGTGCTTTACATAGTTCGGCATTTGATGCCGTCGCACCTATCAGCCAGCGGAACAAACCTTCCGGGACTCTACCGTACTCCTTTGCATATTACGTACTGTGTGACGGACAGCAATTGCGACGACTGGTGTGTGCGAAGGATTCTTTGACGTAAAGACATGTCTTGGAAATGACGATTTCCTGCGAGAATGTTTATCCTGATCAGCGCAATTGCACAAGCAAGATAGGCGGTGCCGCGTATAGAAGTGCGGCCAACCTTGGCCATGCACACCATAAGCGGCGCCCATCTTCTTCCTTGCATCCGGAGCTACTGACAAACCCCATGTGGTCAATATCGTTCCGAAGGGGCCCTAAACTAGCAATATGTCACGTCATAATGGCGTGAGGATACAGGGACCTGAGGATTGGTCTCGGAGACAATAAATCGATGGAGCCCCACATAACCATGGTCGATCTGGGGCGCTTTGGTTGGTGTGACGAGCGAGCTTGTCGGTTGGCTATGTCGATTCGAGTTTCTTGTTACAGTTATGGGAGCAATTGGCGGATTCGGAATTGACGGTCCGGAGTGGGTAGAGAAGGTTGAGAGAGAGTTTGAAGTTGTGAGTAGTCACGACATGGACACGTCTGTTCCAGTGTACTGTCAAATGCCGGCCATGATTGACTTGTACAATCCGGGTCCGCGATGCCAGGTCCCTTGTACGTGCTTATGCGCGAAATTCCCAGAGTTTTCCCGACAACGATGCTGGCTCACGTGTCTTGGAGGCTTCAATGCCCTTGTCGCGGTGATGCAGCTCCATGTAGTCAGGAACGGGTGTGGCGATCATGGTTATTATTTCCAGTGGCGTACAGGCGGGGAAACACTACCCAATGGAGTAGGATTGATCTTAGCGGAACGGCCGTTCCAGGAAGCGACATGGAGTGTAACGTGAGATTTTCTGCGTCGTGTGCCGATAGCCGGTAAAGGTTGTTTGTGCCCCTGCGGGAATCTGAGCTTGTCTCTCATGCTTGCCTGGTTTGGTCTGGACTTGTCGACCATGCGACCATGGGCATGCCGCCTATGTACATGGTATTTTGGCGACCGGATCGTATAAGAGTCGAGATATATGGGGGAGGCATAGGCAGTGGGCAAGAGGACACTGTGAGTTTTGTTCGGCGGGTTTGATCTCCGTGCGTCGCTCCACAGGCGACGAATTTGCTCACAAGTTCCTTTAGGGCCCATGGCATGTCACTCTTCGCTGGCCTTTGTTTGGAAGGTATCGAGATGAAGTGACGTCGGTCCTCGCTCGCCCTTGAACAGAATTGCGACTGAAGCTATCAATTCATGATACCGCATCAAGCATCACGTGTGCTCGGTAGGTGTCATCGACGACAGAGCCCAAACCCAAAATGGGGGCAGCACTACTCAGGACACAGGGTACGCGATACTCGCCCCTGGGTTGCATTTTCCTCACCGGTGCCGGGCTATCTCGAAGAGCACAATTCTGGCCGATACATGAGGCCGCCTAGTCACGACAGGTGGAAACTGGTGTCGCTCGTCCTGGCCAGATGAAACAGCTCTCGGGTCTAGGTCCTGGGACGCTGGGACGCTGGGGCGCGGATGCAGGATGGGTTGTGGAGCTCTCGCCTACCCTTGCACTTCTCTATCAACATTTGCCAACGTTGAGGCTCCGCAACAAGGGCTACCACGTGTCGTTTGATGACGAATACTGCCACGTCAACCTAGCTTATCCCATCGTCTACACGCGACAGACGCTGAGATAGAAGAGGCCTTCAGCTTGGCGCTGTGCCATGTCGGATTTACGTACGGTGCGGTCAAGTGCGGTGACGTCACAGCCATGTACTGCTAACCATGCGCCATATCAGCTGCAATACTGTACGCCAACTGCCCA
Organism: Pyrenophora tritici-repentis; assembly: GCF_003171515.1. Taxonomy (NCBI): domain Eukaryota; kingdom Fungi; phylum Ascomycota; class Dothideomycetes; order Pleosporales; family Pleosporaceae; genus Pyrenophora; species Pyrenophora tritici-repentis. The sequence continues at coordinate 1,018,553 of NC_089399.1, read as the reverse complement.
ACAGCCGTTTATTTGGAACGCCTAGCAGGTCCCCCGCTCGCAAAGTTCCGTACCTTGGTGGCGTGGCACATGTCAAGCAAGGAATGTGACTGCACGCACAGGCCACCGGTTCTATTCTTCCACGGCTCCTCCATCTTATCCGCATCCAGCTGGCTGGCATGCAGGAACCACGCGCAAAGAATTGCCCATCAAAGCGGCCCCAGGGAGATTCCGCCCGTTGGACTCCAACCTCCTGACACGTGCATCTGCCTCGCAACGACGTCCGTCCGCTGCCCGTACAGGGTATTCCGGTCAATACGGGCGTAAAAGGTGCCGAGCATGGCTTGCTGAGCACGCAGCGCTGAGCTGCCGAAGCTCGGCTATAATGGCATCCTCATGTTGCTTCGCGAGTAGCGTGGCGGCGCGTATGTGTGTCTACAAGTCAGGTGCGACTAAAAGAAATGCTCTGAGAGGTCGCTGAGGCCTGCCACTGGCGCCGAGTATGTACGGTGAGGACATGGCTTAGTGTGGACTCGCCTTTCTCACCTGCAGACTGCAGTGCGGAAAGTGCCATGTGTCTGGGGCATGGACTAGAACTATGTACTGTACAAATCCAGTACGGTGTACAGTACTGGTACGGTGCTTTCCGCCATCTTTCCGCATCTTGCTTGGTCTCGGTATCCCCGACTATTTCGCACCATAACTCAACCTCTCCCAGATCTTCAGCCATGGCCACGCACAGTCTCCACATATCCGCTTTGCCATGAGCGCTGGGTAGAGACTAGCATCGGCTCTTGATCGGCGGCCAGCATCTTTGATACCCGCAACGTAGAGTACGCGTGCGCCTAAAACATGTCACAACAAAAGGCTGGGCCCAACTCCCGGCCACGACGCCCACGTTATATGCACGTCGTTCACCATGCATTAAACCACCTCATTTATCGCAACCGCAAAAGGGGTAGTCTGCCACTGAAAGCACGTCCTTGTATCGTAGCCATCCGACACTGGCCACACGTGTCTCATCGCGCATTGCGACTCGCCATGTCACTTGACTTGATTGATTTCACAAAGCCAGACCATGTCGCCCTCCCACCACAAGCAAGACACGGAACTGCCGACTAGAATCATCACCTCACCCCATGCTCCGCACATGGACATGGCATCAGCAACTGCGCATACAGTTAGCCGATGGCTAAACCGCGGAGCCGCACACATGCACACTGCAACAGGCAACCCGAATGCCCACACCATTTTCTCACCCGCTCGCTAGCGGAATGCATAACAGCCTGCAGTAGTCTAGACTAGGCGCCGTTAAGCCTCACTAACCTGCAGCTGGAAACCTTCGAGAACAAGTTGAGAGCTGATACAGCTGCTCAACATATAACACTGCCATGCATAATAAAAGCCTCGCATGTGTATCCGCAATGTACTGTAGCTTTGCTGTGCGAAATTTGGGCCGCAGCCACCGTCCAGTCAAGCCAAATCACCGTCTTGGATGTCTTAGTGCAGTTGCAGCAGCGTTGCGGTGTAGTAGACCCGTGGGACGCCCCCATGCTCGTATTTGCAGCCATGCTTGCAGGGGCGGAGCATCCCATCTGAAATTCAATCTGGCATGATTATGGCGTCATAGATGCAACTCCCATTCGCCAGCAAGTCGCGCAATTACAGGTTTGCGCAAACGGAGTCCGGTTCACGGGATAGATCATCGCACCAAGCATATCTCTGACCCAAGCGCCCCTAGCCACGGGTTACTAGGATAGAGGCTAGAGGCTGGGATACCCCATCTACTATTCTACGACTCGTTACGAGGCCACACCCTCCCAGCCTCCCTCGTCTCTTCCCGTTCCCTAGCAACAAACCCTAAATCTGTCGCGCTATTCTTGTTGTTCCCACCCCTCCCCCCTCCCCATGGGGGCCAAGAACGAAAAGACGGCGTCACCATATAGCTAGTAAGAACAGTACGCGTTGTTGTACAGTTTTGTACGCCAGAGCATGTCACCGACTAACAGCATAGTAATCTCACCATTACCCCTCGGTTGTTCTTTAATAGTATCACCGGCAACTTCGCGCGAAAAAAGCCTGATCCGATTTCATCTCTGTGCCCATGCCCCCCCCATCCCACCCACACCCACACTCACACTCATCCGGAATCATGATATGCCGATCTTCGTTGCGCCGAAGCAACGCCCATTGCACCGCGGACAAAGGCCCCGAGGAACGAACCGCATAATCCCCCACTTGCCGGGGGTGGTTGGTTCAACTTGATTGGCTGAGTGTCACTGTCAATTGGAAAGTGTGGGTGTGTGGGCTTGCACACTCTCTCTCACTCACTTCGCTCCTCTGACAAGCCCAGCAAACCACAACGACCTGGTCAGACGAACCCATATACGCGTTTGGCTGACAGGCCCTCTCCTGCTGCGCTTCGTGTGCGTCATACGATTTCGGTTGGGATACCCCGGCCGTACGTGGTGCATATTTGTTTTAATCCGTTGCAATAGCGATTTTTTTGGCCCCCCGATATGCAGGGCAGCGCCGCACCGCTGCTTGGTGCTGCTCATGCTTCTAAATCGTGCGCTCACAAGGTTGGTGTTGCGTAGGTAGGGTAGGCTGGTTAGGACGTTTGGGCCTCTGGCTCGGTCACGAACCGGATCCGCATTGGCGGCGAATAAACTGAGAGTGGGGGAGGCCTTTTTTTTCTCGCTCTGCCCATGTCCTTGCCTTTGCTCTACGCAGTAAGGTCAAAACACCCGGCCCGTTGTAAATATGGTGCACGCACACCACACACGCTTACTCACTCTCTCGGTTGCAAGTTGCCGCATTACTTCTCGCTAAGCTGGGCGTATTCTGGCACGGTGGTCTGGGGGCTTGGTTGCTTGGTGACCTTCGCCCTGGTCCCGAACACTCGACTTTGGGTTGCGTGTGGGTATGGGGTAGCGTCGGAAGCTATTCGGATACCGCGGCACGCGTTGCGCTCTGCGCTCTACGCTCTGCTCTCTGCTCTCTGCTCTCTGCTCTCTTTGATTCACCTTGCTTAGGGGTCCCGCTCTCGGTCTAACCCTGGCCCTTTTGCTGTGTCAAAGTGTTGGTGATGTGCATCGTGACTTATCTATTCTAGCGCATGAATCACGAATCACGACACCTGTCAAACATGTCAAGTATGTAAGTACAATATACGAGGATTTAGCTTCTTGATTTGGTTTGTACCATCATGGTAAAAAAGAGAGGGTATCATAAGCTTTCTAGACCAACTAAACTAATAATGATTAAAAGTATTCATCCTCCCTGTGCGCCATTTGCTGCCCGCCCGCTGATAATGCTGCGCTAGATGCAATCTCGGTCTAATGGGCGTTGGTATTTTGCCTATCCATCTTGTTCTCTTCTAAGCCCACGGCTCGTGCACCAATCCTCGTCAAACATGGCCGTAAGTGATGCCATCTCGCTTTGCCCTCGGACGGGACGGGATACTGGGCGGCGATCAGATCTCGTACGGCCCCTTGGCGGCTGCAATTCCCAACCTTTACAACTGATCGCCGGTGTCCCGAGTGTCATTGCCGCCCTGGCATCCGATGTGCGTTGCCTGTTTTTCCCTCTGAAGTCATAGCGTCAGCGCCGCCATAGACTGAGTCTGGGCGCACGCTACTGGCTCCCCGAACGGTGTCGCGTCAAAGCTGGGACTACTCTTGTACTTTGTTGCTGCTGAAACAGACCCGTGGGTCAAAGGTGGTTGACACGTGTGCGGGCTTGGCTTGATAATAAGTGTACTATTCTTGTATCGCCGTTTCGTAACGGCACTTCTCGAGTGTGGTGATGCCTAGGTTCGTGTGCTCATGGCACAAGGCCGTCTGCTTCTTGGCCTTGCCACTGTTCGAAAAGTTGTCGTATTCGATAGTCCGTAGCCCAGCCAATGTCAGACTCAATGTCCCGTAGCAAGTGTAGTACCACCTGGCGCTCTCGGGGATCGCTGAGGCACTGACCCGCTGTGAACAGGGGTTGCACAGAATGAATCCGAACCGCTTCGTCGGATCGCGCAAGTGATATGCCCACAATCTCACGGCTGTGCTTCTGGCATGTGGCCAGGACCGACTGATACGAGTTCATGCGCGCAACCACTGTGCTGCCTCCCTGGGTCGATTCGTGTGGCTTGTTCATAAACAAGAGAATCTGCGACATGTGATACGTCTGCATAGTCGAGGCGCACATTGGAATTGAGTACCAGACCTCTGTAAACAAAGACGCATCGTCGCAGTTGTGAATCTGGATGGGGGTATGCGAAGGTGTAACCCTGGCCGAAGGGTTGAAAGTGACTGGCAGACCATCGTGCCAAACCTGGAACTGCTTCCGAAGATTGAACCAATAGTCGAGGAGGGTGCGTTGTGGTACGTTTGCCCAGGACACTCCGGCTGCATTGGAAATCTCGTCGCCGGCCGCCATGAAGTTGACTAGCTTCGCCATGAGCCATACAAGCGCATTACAAATCAAGTCTTCTTTCATCATCGCTTCCCCTTCTTCCGGGTATCCGCTCGCCGTCGTGTTGCTGGGCATGATATAACCTTGTTCATCGATTAGCAGCCCGGCTTCTTTCCACAACGCTAGACAGTCGGTATCGAGTCTAGTCCTCGTCTTGTTGATGACTGTACCACGTTAGTGTGACATGTCTGCAATGTCACTGGAGATTAACTTACAAGCTGCCAGCATGTCTTGCCTAGCAATGTTCCAGAAGGTCGCTCTTCGGGCTTTGGAAGTAAAGTTGAAGCTAGCCGACGGTATGCTAGAGGGGGGAGTCGGCAGTTGGAACGGCATAACGTGCTCCTGGGACAAGACCAAGAGAGATTTGGCGCCGTTCAGGTGCTTCGCCCACTCGGATACTGATGTGTCCAAGAACTCGTACACGCAAAGGATTGCTGATGCGGCTAGGATTTCATCGGTGCTAGAGACAAACGACGTGTTGCTTGAAGTTCTTCGTCGTTTGTGTGTTGGGCCGGGGTACCCTTGCACGAAGTCATGGCTTTGCCGTCGGAGCTCACACTCTGATCCATCGGGAGAGGAGGCAACATCCATCTTGAGAGCGTGCAGCAAAAGCGTCACAGCGGTATCGTAATACACGGCTGCTTTGTGTTTCCAATCAACTAAGGGAGCGTCAGGGTATTGTTCCATCCGAGCTTGACGCGTCACACTACCTCCCATGACAGGCTTTCGTCCTTGAACACGTGCAAGAGCCTTTGCGGCGCACGCAACGGCTGCGTACTTGAGTAATGGATTCTCACGTGCCTTGACTGGAACGTAAGAGGCGAAATAGGTACCAAGATCGAACAAGTCCATCCAATATCCAGGGCCTTCGGAGAACCACCGAAGAAGGAAGGCAATCTCATGGTCGTCTTGGGTCGGTGTCCCGCCGTCTGACCGGGGGGGCGACCGTCTTGAACTTGAAATTGAGACGGAACGAGGGATGTGGTCAGCAGAGTCATATGGCGAGTTTAGCCGGGGATCAATTGGTGGCGAGGCTGTAGAGGCGGCATAATCGATGACGGGATGCATGCGTCGGTTACATAATGATAGAGGAGGAGAAATGGGTGTGCCGACTGCTGATGTTGGAGGTGATTGCATCAGGGGTGGGAGAGATTCGAGGTCAGGTGTGTAGCAGTAAGGAACACTGGTATGGCCTAAGTCGGGTCCCATACTCGACGGTGTGCTGGTCACTGACTGGAAGTTGCTGTGTGTACGCCATGAAGCTACTGAGCGGGCTTCAAAGGGTCCTGGAGAGTCTGAAGCTGCCGACATGGAGTCAAAGTCTGGTGTACCAGGATCCAGGTATGGGTTGGTGGTGTTGATGAAGGTTACTGGACATGGATTAAGCGAATGGTAAAGGACAAGATAGTGTGAGACTCACCATTTTTTGGTATGTCCATCCAGATGGCATTGTCATCGAAGGTGTTCTTGTAGGCGTAGAAGCCTTTCAGAGAGTTCTCGTCTCCCAAGTCTTCGCCGTTCATCGAGGCATTGTGCTGGTGACGGAAGACAATGCCCGAGCTTGGGACACATTCTCGAGAGGCCTTTGTGCATTGCCCGCACACGGGTTTCTTCTCATCGCACTTCAGCTTCCGCTGACGGCAGGTGAGACTGTGTGGCAAAGGTCAGGACGAGGACTCAGCAGCATCAAGGTAGGTGTCGACTTACCATCCAGTTCGTGATCGCATTTCAGGGTGGTGCCAATGTGTGGGTCTATTTTCCGAAAAGCTTAAGATCTCAGAACCTCGTGCCGAGGGAAGTGGGTAAGAAAAAGCATCCACATGAGTCGGCGAGAGCTGCCCTATATCTATCTCAGTATTCAGGGCGATAGAGCGTTTGATACTCGATGGTTAGATGCGGGGTCTAGCATGGGTTCGCGCCAGTTGCGGATCCACCGTCACCATGAGCAAGGTTGCGAAAATTGACGAGAGGGATGGACCTGGCCTAGTGCATCAATCTGAATCGCACTCGGGCTGCTCCAGTTAGCTGGAGTAGGAGAACCCAGACTTCAGCGCCCAGGGACCGTGAAGGGCCCGCGCGCACGCCAGGTCGCGTCAAGCGCCGCAGTCAGCCGAGTCATGGCCGAATTGCACTACGCAAATCACTTGTAGACGCTGCAAGATGCACTGGTGGACGCCTAGCCGGAACATGGACGCTAATGTGCGACTTTAGTTAAACTTTTCTCCTGGTCGCTGCGCACTTGACTAGGGATCATGGTCGGTCCGTTTGTTGTGGCTACCAACGCATCAGGGGCCCTGTTCCCTGCCTTGTTCATAACCGGAATGACACTTCCTCTATCCTGCCAAGCCTAATCAGAACCTATGAGAAATTTCGGAGATTCCTCCATGGCCTGAGCGAGCTTTACGAGGACACGCTGGGAGCGTTAACAGCGGTAAGCGAACGATGCTCTTTCATCATCGAGATTCTGCATCTTCGATGAACTTGCAAGCATCGGAAGATAACGCGGTGCCCCTTCACCGCCCTCGACCCGTCCACCCATGCCCGCTTGCGGTTACCAGCTTGCGGTTACAGGGTTGTCACTATTGCGACACCTTCTGCTTCTTCTTCGGGCGTTCTGGCACAGCCTCCGCCATATCGCTCTCTGCATCCTCCATCTCAGCATCGCTATCGGAGCCGCTGCTCTGATGGTCAGAGTCAAATTCCTCGCCAACCTCTGATTCCGAATCGGCCTGGAAGTCCTCATCAACACTCTCGTCGTCCTCGTCAGCACTACCGCGGTTGGCTGGCTGTCCATCATCACTCGAGGCAAGATCTTCATCTTGAAGAGCCGCAGCAAGAATAGCTCCAGACTATGCGTTACCTTGTTAGTTCCGACTTCACATGGGGGGCTGGTGTTACTCACGTCGTCGGCCATTTCGTTCTTTGTCTTGATGCCCTTGGCACGGAAGAAATTCTCAAGCGGCTGTTGCTCCTCCCTGTAAAGTATTAGTCTCACGAGTTTCAATATCATACATGTGGCACTTGCCGGTTAATGTTTGAGAACTGATGTTCAGCCATGCCATGCTTCATTGTGAAGGTAATGTCGAACGTGCGGCTTGCAGCCATGGCCCCACCCACACGCGACATGGTCACCGACGCGATGTTGTCCATGCTGATGTACGTCGCCGGCTTGGGGATAAACATGAAGGCCTTGTCCAGACAGAACAAATGTCCTTCGTTGGCCTTGATAGAGCACTTGACACCCGACTGTTCATGATGACTGATGAAGTCGCGGGATGGCCTGGTAATGCGCTTTCCACTAAGGCCCTTGAAGATGTCTGCCACAACTGTAGCAATGGGGGCTTCGTAGTGCGACTGCAGTTTGTCCTTGTACTTTTCCTCTAGCAGGTCTCCCTTCATGTTCAGGTCAAGATTGACCTCCTCGTCGCGCTTGAACTGCATGACAAGGAACGGGTATCGCGTCTGGCCCTGCCTGAGAGGCGGGTCCAGACCGATGGTGATCAAGGTATGCATGTCATCAGGCTTTGGCAAGACCATGAACTTCTTGACTGAGTCAAACTGTATCTTGTAGTCGTACGTCTTACCACGTAACCGGAAGGAGCTCTCGTACATGTCGATGTCGAAACGACCTCTGTAGTATTGTTAGCACTTTGTGGATTGATGTATAAGCGAGTATCGTACCTGGGGGTAAGATGTAGGATGTCCAGGAATGTGGCGAATGTGTCACCAGCGACTTCGCCAATCTCAGCCTTCTCCATCAAAGTTTCATAGAAAAGGTTGGCGGCGTTGGTCTCCTCGCCATCTTCAGCCCCGGAGGCGTCCTCTCCGTCCTCGTTCTTCTCCTTCTTCGAAGCCAAACCGGGTATGTAGAAGCGCATTTCGACGAGCTGGTCCCGAGCACCTGCAGACTTCTTGCCTCTGAATCTCGCGCCTCCCAAGGACCCATTTGCGCCAGCATCGCCATCGGTGGGGAGAGAGAAATCGACAGCAACTTCATTCTTTCCTGCCAGGTTCGTGTTGGAGACTTCGGTGTAGGGCACTTCAAAGGCCGGGCGATTGGCGACATTGAAGGTGAGTTCGGCCTTGCCAAAATCGGCCTTTCCCCAGTTCCACCCGCGCAGAGCGTGCTCCCGATTGTCCAGACTTATTCCGTACCAAGTCTTGAAAACCTTCGAGACGCGGTCAAAGTCTTCTTGTTTGAAACCGTCAAGTTGGATCACACCGTCATTGCGCGAGAGAATCTTGACTTCATATCCGCGCGCAGCTCGGCTCCATTGCGCCTGGATGATTTGTGACTGATCGCAAGTGTATGTTTCGCCGTTTGCCGGCTTCCAGCCAAAGCCCGAGTCGGAGAATCGCGTTGCGCCTGGCTTGCGGGAGAGATTGAGGTAGATGTCGTTGAAGGCCTCCCTAGATGGCGTTAGCTTCATTAACTTGGCTATTGACATTGTCGTCCGCTTACATTTTTGCAGTCGCGGCTCAAATTATATTATTTGCAAAGGTAGAGTGCCACAGATGTTGGAAATAGAGTGTACAAGCGACGTGAGTGTTCTTGCCGCTAGGTAGATGCTCTCACTTCAAAGGTTGGCAAACGCGCTGCTTTGCTTACGTAAAGCCGACAACCGTCGATCACACGTGACAGCGCGCCTCACCTCTAGCATCATCATCCTCACCTGCCAAGTCCATCCTCTGTGGCTCAGAGGAGGCTTGATGAATTCCATCGGAAATGTTCGATGCACACAATACTTGACAGTGCATAGGCTCATCGTCGTAGGCTAGCGTTTTCGACATCCACGGTTCCAGATTACACTCTCTATCCCACCTAGGCATAGTTGACCCAGACTGTATCAGCAAATCTAGAGGAACCTATATCTAACCCTTACGACTACATCTGAATAACTTGGCACAAAATTTATAGCGTATGAAGCGAATGTACAGACTACCAAATACCTATGGGCTGCGTGTGACTGAAAACCCCAGTCCGTTGAGAAGTGTGTACCAAATCCAGACTCAAATATGACTTGGTAGAATGTTTGACCAAAACATTTCATCACTCAGACATGTCACATGTGGAATGTACCTAAGCCCTCAATGTTGGCTTCAATTGGTTCTCAACACAACCATCTGTTGCCTGGAGACTACCTAGGTACGCGTCCTTGGGTTCCTCGGGTCGGTACATGTGTTTGAGGTATGTGGTTGAGCCCATATCAGAGAACCATGAGTACAGTCAACGAGTGCGTCGTTGCCTGGCGATTCGATGGGTATAGAAGAAGAAGCATACGCTCCTATTATTCTCCCAACAACAGGTGACTGCAATCATGCCGCGCGCAACTGCCTAGAGGCTAGGAAGAATACTGGCTTTCCCGTGCACTGCACTCTTCTCCATGAAGTTCGCCATATGAATCATGACTCAGCATGCCCCTCACTCGGCCTAGGAGCTAGTTACCCCGCTAAACGCATTTGTAGCGACGCAACAACCTCATTTACTCCGCCATCATGCCATCATGACGGATACAACGAGCGCACAGCAGGCCGAGAGCCACTACTTCGATAACGAACCTCCGCCAAAGGACCTCAAAACCAACACGACCCTTGCACGAGAGTTTGTCACGCGACATGCTAACGAAGGTCTCCGCGTCGTGCTCGTCACTTCTGGCGGCACCACGGTGCCATTAGAACAGCAGACGGTCCGTTACATTGACAATTTCTCGGCCGGTACGCGAGGAGCCACCAGTGCCGAATACTTTCTCCAAAACGGCTATGCAGTCATCTTCCTACATCGACAGTTCTCCCTTCTCCCCTACTCGCGGCACTACTCGCACAATACGCGGTCCTTTCTCGATTTCATGAAGGAGGAGGGCGGCAAGGTGGTGGTGGATGAACAACACCAGGATCAGATGCTACGTGTCTTGCGCCAGTACAATGAGGTCAAGCGTGAGAACAAGCTGTTGATCCTGTCCTACGTAACCATCACCGAGTACCTGTGGAACCTGCGCGAGGTTGCGCAGCTCATGCGTCCGCTTGGGCCCAAAGCCATGTTCTACTTAGCTGCCGCCGTATCCGATTTCTTCGTGCCTCAGGACCGCATGGTTGAACATAAGATCCAGTCAAATGAAGAGTTCCACCAAGGTACAGATGGCGCCAGTGGGGGCAACGTGAAACCACCAGCGGCACGCACCGAAGGCAAGAGTCTCATAATCGATCTGGAGCCCGTACCCAAGTTCCTCAAGCAGCTCGTCGATGGCTGGGCGCCCGAAGCCATGATTGTAAGCTTCAAGCTGGAGACCGATCCTTCTCTACTCGTCACAAAGGCCAGATATGCACTAAACAAATACTCACATCACCTGGTTATCGGAAATCTACTGCTCACTCGCAAGTGGGAGGTCGTTTTTGTTTCCGTGCTCGATGGCGAGAAATGGATCAGAGTGCCCACCAGCCGCAGGACGAAGAGCCTGTCTGGTATGCCATCCCTGGTCGGCTCCGCAGATCAACAATCAGGGAAAGTTGTAGAAGCGGGTGCGTCCATTGCCATAGAGAAAGGAGTACCACAAGGCGAGCCATCTATGGAAATCGAATCCCTAATCATCCCTGAGATCGAGTCCATGCATACTAGGCTGATAGAGCAAGCCCAGGCACGAGATTTAGCCAAAGAATAATATGCAACATCATAGCAATCATCTCAAATCATCTAAAAGATCTTTTCCATGTATAATAGATTGTTAAAGGAAGCAAAGGCAAGTGCTTGAGCTTCTTGGAATAACACGTACCATCATCAGAAGTCATCTCTTTTTGCTTTTTGCGTTGTGTGCTTCTTTACGGTTCACAACATCATACACGTGTTCGTCAGATTGTCATCTATGCGTAGCACTCACTCTAGGATTACTTTCCACTGGGCCGATACATGGCGCACAGTGGCGCCGTACATAATTAGAAACACAGCGCCGACGCCAACGATGCCAGCAAAAATACCTGCCAGGGTACCAAAACTACTCGTGTAACCAACACTGTCAACCCAAGGTATGACACCGTACAAGAAGCCAAAAGCCACAATGTTCTTCAGCCCATTGACAAGTAGCAGGACGTCAGAGTTTACTGGCAGTGCACAGTCACTCAAATACGCCAAAGTAACTGTAGGGATCGCAGTCAGCGCTACCGAGATCATCCCATAGCCGAAGAACAGTGACACCCACGACAGCGCATCCTGAACGCCATAACCAAACAGGATGGACCCCGACGTTGTGATCACCAGTGGGATGGCTACCATGTAGATTCTACTCTCAGGCTCGTAGACACCAAGATACCTTGTCGTACGCCATTTGCACCAGGCGTCAACCAGGTTACCTGTATTGAATCAGTTCATCTGCTGTCACCATTTTACAATCTGCTTACCTCCAGCCCATGATCCAAAAACGTTGCCCAATATACCAGGGATGTTTATGAGGCCATTTATTTGCGGGCTCCAGTTATACGGAGGTGCTTGTAGTACGAAAGGATTGAGAATGTTGACAGCGACCGTGATGACAAGGGATATCGAGTAGCAGAGAAACGCGTAGATGACTGCCGGATACACGATCATTGGAAAAGGTCTACTGAATATTAGCACGTCAACCCTTTTACGGTGCTCGACTGCTTCTCACCGTATGAATATCTTGGCAATGTTCGTTTCCGAAGTTCCGCTCCACAAGCTCAGATCCTGCGCCCAGGTCTTCTTTGGCAGTTGCTGTACATTTCCATGACCGATAATATCCTGTGAGGCCTTTTCTTGTGTCAAGACAATCCTCTCGTTTGATGGGTAACTCGCGTCGTCAACTCCATCTACTTCCTCCCGCTTGTACCTTGTTTCAGGAACGAAGAGTATGATGGCAATGAAGTTTATTGCAGTCAAAATCACAGTAATCCATTTTTGCCAGCGCCAGGAGAGATTTGTGACGATGAAACCGCAGACCAGGGGACCGATCGTGTTGCCACCTGCTATGGCGTTCCTGGATCTCGTCAATCTCCAGAATTAGAATCCCCTTCCTGCGCCACGATTATCGTGTGGCTTATAGGTGAGTGAGGGGATAGGTTGGGACGAGAAAAAGTACGCACATGTAGAACCCCATTTTGCCACCACGTTCATGCAAAAAGTATAGGTCCTGGGAGAGTTCTTAGTCAGTGCATTCCATGCTAATGCTATTGCTCTTTGAACCAGGGTCTCGGAATGGTATGCATAATGAAACATTGTTCCAAAACACCGTTTCTCGGATACCCATAGGGTCGGTGTTCCACGTTTGACACCTAAAAGGGCATACACTGAATTCCAGAGCTTACATTGACTGTTGCCAGCCCGAGGGCCTCTGTGGAAGACCCGGCAAATGCGGCAATAATATTACTCCAAAGCAAACTCTGGAACGAAGTTGCTACAGCCCCGCATACGCTGCTTACGCAGAGCAGTCCACTAGCAAACACAAAGATTGGTCTTTTCCCAAAGAAATTGGCCATTGGCACCCAGAAGAAGTTGAAGACTCTTAGAACCAAGATGGGATACACAAGCATATGTGACATTTGGTTGATTGGCTTGGAGAATTCGCCCGAAAGGATGTAAAACGCTGGTGACAGACCGGCAATCCCGAAATTTGTCAGGAACGTGAAGGCGCACACCGAGGCGAACGCTACATGCTTCTTCCAACGTGGCCAGCGAAGAGGGTCATTTGGATCGCTTGGTGAGGGCTGTGGGGACAAGATGATGCTCGGTGGAGCGGTCTCATCGCTACCGGCTAGAGCACACCATCAGTTTCTGATGCAGGGAAATAAGAATGAATGTTATGTGGAGGCCTACTTTGCTGCAACACCACAGTGCCATCTGTCTGGTCCAAGTCCCGCAAGCTCCTGAACCTGAGCCCCATGTTTACGTGTTGTTGGTTTTCCAACGCTCAAGCTTCAGTTCGAAGTGGAGGTGGTGATGAAGTGATTGCGTCACAGTCCTGCTCCGTCTTGGTTGAAGTCGGCGACGAGGAAGTTTCTATCGGGCAAGCAAACATGTTGAGTCGTGGTCAGATATTAGGCCGTGCATGCTGTGCAACGCTCGAGTCAAGCATGGCATCCTTCCTAGTATAGAACGCTCACTCACTCTTACTCATCACAAGACGCTAGCCCTATCAACGAGCAGTTGCTGGACAATTTGGCTTTAGTTGGTTGGGTAAAATGTTAGGGGGACGCGCGCAATGTGGAGAGCGACCGTGCCGGAGGTGGGGGGCCGGTCGAGCTTCCGTGCATATCTTCTCATTGCTGTTGCTGGGAGCTGAGGGGAATCCATGGTTTGCCTGACAGAAGCAAGTTGAAACGCGATGGCGAAAACTAAGGTCGGTACTTCGGGAGGAGCCTGGGAGCGTAGCCCCGATTGCCTGAAATTGCATATGCAAACTTACTAGGTGCAATGTATTGAGCTTCTCAGTGTCCATGCCAACACTGGACGATGCGCACGCACTCTTGTGGTTTTGTCTAGCGTACGAACCACGATGTCATCTGTGCCCTGGAGCTGTTCGGCGTTGATCGAGATTGAGATGCCATGTCGCTGCTGACATACACCGGAGCCATGCTGAAACAGTTTATTTTTTTTATTGTTGAAGGCAACCGATGGAAGAGGGTCGATCGGTGAAGTGTTCAAACGAAGTTGCCCTATGGTGTTTGGGAACCAAAGTGCGCCTGACGGGAGCTTGCTACAAGTCGGATTTTTGTCGGTAGCTCAAGCAACCGTCCATCTCCTAGCCGTCCATACAAGTCGAATGCATCCATGGTGATGACTGCAATTGCGCAATCCCGTCCCGTCTCGCTAATCGCTGCCAAGGCTCGCGGCGTGAATGCCCTGGGACCTCAAGAAGCAATGCTCAACCTCTTCTTCACGTAGACTAAGTAGCAGCTCGTCTCGGGCGGCGCTACACAGGAAACCAAATGAGTCCTGCTACTGTGCGCGCTGCTTTACAGCTCAGCTGAGGGCGCAGTCATGTTGTGGTGGGTGTTGAGACGCCACTCGAGACAAATCTGGCGAGGAATCCGTGCTTTGGTTCCGAGATGCAACGCTGGGCGCATACCTGAGCATTGCACCTACAACGAGCATTGACAGAACGGCCCTTGACAGACGCCCAATGCCAATAATGAACATTGCACTCGTCTCGACGACGAATGGTGTTTGTATGCTCTGCTTTGCTCGACGCGACAAGTCATGGTTACGGTGCGATCAAGGATGTGCGGCTCTCGTCCTGAAGCCCCGGACGTCGCGTTGTGGCATTTCTCGACACACGACTTATGCGGACTGTTGTTTTTCCCCTTTGTCAATGAAGGGTCCATTGGAACTATGAAAGGATGGGGGAGTTACATTCCAGCCACCACTGTGCGACGGCTACGCTGCCCAATCCAATACCTCACCATTACTCCCACTGCCGCACAAATGATTCTGCGCAACAACGGCTTCCACACTAGCCGTCTCTGGATAATCTACTGCAACTGTCCCGATCCCCCCATGTGTCCGGCAGGAGGATCATCAGCGCCGTCACGACAAGCTGCAAATCATGGATGCATGAACAGGCATATCGTCAAAGCTTTTGACCGTTCCTCTATAGGCGCCATCGGTCAAGACGTGTTGACAAGACAGTGCTCCCTTGCTTTCCTTCTTTTCCGGCTATGACCCCTGCCACATTGGGACCACAGATGACGCCTTGCGTTGCGCTGCGTGGCACCTATTGGACGGAGCAGGATGAGCATGTCCAATGGAGCGACCAAACAACTCTCCGAGATCTTGCTGCTGTGAATGCTTATCCGACGTAGATCAATAGTGTACAGCGCTTTCGAACCCGCGGATGCGGCATATGTAACGCCCTTCTACCGCTTGATCCTAGTCTACACCAAAAGCCTCCCTGTCCCCGCCCACCACGGCTTGATGTTGGCGGCTTGTTTGGGCTGGAAGAGCTTCCTTGATAAACAATGTGTATCACCCCTTGGTTCCGACACACTGGACTTGTGCAAGTACACATCGTCTAAGGACCGAAACTCTTATCAAGGCTTGCCCGCCCTGATAGGCCTACTGTCTTCCTCCTCACCTTATCGCCTGGAATCAACCTACTTGCCGTTATCCAACGTGATCACTGTAGAATACAGCAACAACATGGCAACCTCGACGGTGACCATGGTGTCACCAAACCAACCGGTACCGTTGACGAGAATACCATCCGCCTTCAAGGACCCCAGGCCACCACCATCGACTCCTACAAAAACGGCACAGTTGTGGGACGAGTATGAGAGACAGGCTGTAGAAAAAGCAAGGGAAAGAGAGATGCATACCCAGACGCTACAAGTTCTATTACCTACAGCTCCGAAGAACAGAAAAATACGCCCACAGCTCGACAGATGCACGTCGAGATCAAGTTTTGACTTTCGGTTCCGACGGGCACACGCTGCTACACCATCAACTACAGTGTCCATATGCAAGACATGCCAACACCCCATCATCTACGCCTCTGGAATTTGCGAACTCTGTATAAGAACCATTGTCCTCCCCGCTCCGGGAGAAGCCACGCCCCCCATCAGTCCTGCCACACGCAACTTCCCCATGTCGGACCCCCAACAATTCCACAAAATCTCATCCGGCGAAGAAGCAATTGTCCCAATACCAATATCGCCAAGACGTGCATCATTCTGCCCACTTCCACCACACATGGCCGAGCTACCCATGCGAATGTCGTCACTGCAGCCCCCCTCTGAGCAGCAAGAAGCATATCTAGACACGTCACGGCAGCGAAAAGTCTCCCTCACCGACCCCAATCTCCCGATTCTACGTCTCCAAATTGCACACGTACCCCGATCACAGCCCGATTCCCACCCCACAACACCCACTTCTCCTCCATGGACGCAATCGCGATCCTCGACGCGCCGCTCCAGCTTAGCAAACGTTGCTTTACTACAAACGCAGCCCTGGCCCCACGCACGCAATGACAGCGCCACGCTATCAGAGATGAGCACTTTGTACCCTTCTGCTTCTGCAGGCGCTTCCTCACCACCCACTTCTTGTCGCGTCGGTTACCCGCTGCAAACCACCGTGAGCGCGTGGGATGACTGGGACTCTGATGACGACAAAGTGGGGCTTGCGGGCTGGATGGGACGACGAAAAGCTAAAAGCAGGGGCATGGATAGCTTTGATAGCGAGAGGGAACGGCCTCGCACAGGTGTTTCCGACAGACCCCGAAAGGCGCGCATGAGCAAGGAGGAGATTAAGCTTGAGCGTGTGCGCATCGAGGCGGCGGAGACGGCGAGGGCGTTTCGTCTGGCGAGTGAGAATATGCCGAGGAAGAAACAGAGTGGGTTTGCGAAGATGTTTACCTGTGGGTGTGGGGATGATTAAGTCCATCTTTTGAGAAGCTTTTTTCCTTTGTCATTTTCCTTATAGTTGTCTTTTCTTTGAGCTTGTTGCTGTTGTTGTTTCCAAAAGGCGCTTTGCGGAAGATATCACTTGGGGGTTCAAAACTTTGCAACGACAAAGGGGGGAGTTGTGTCGTATGACTTACATGCTAGACAGCATTATCTTTCCTATTATCTTTTTCTTTCTTATCAAGGCGGTGTGTACATAGTTGAGTGTAGATATACATAGATATATATATATTACTAGATTGCTGGACTAGAGGTCCGCGATTGCAAAACAAGAAATTCTAGCTTTTGAGAGAGTGCAAGAATCAGCATTACAATCATCTATACTACAAGTTATAAACTGACACTGCAACATGTACACGACACTTGATTTCATAGTACTGACCAAATCCAAGTCAGTGAAAGCCATGCTCCTGACTCCACCCTACTACACTGCGATTTCGCCATTAAAATCTCCTCCGATCTCCTTATCACACCTTGACGCCCTGGACTTCCCTACAATCACCCACATTTCAACCGCCTATCTACGCACTCGCCGTCCTCCGCCACCATGCAGCTATGCGAAGTCGTGTCCAGCGCTTACTCTGTCCACGACGGCGGCTAACTTCTGTGCGAAGGACATGCGGTGGAAAGACACTTTTGATGCGGTGTATGTGAGTACTGATGATGCGATGTGGTACGGCACTGCACGACAGGATAATAGTCCTGGAGGGGTCAGGGTCAGATATGTCGTTGGGACAAGTTGTATACCATATATGTCTTCATATCATCCATGGCATTTAGCTATGGGATTGTGCGATTCTTGATGATTAGAGAGCATATTGTGGTGGTTACGCGCCGTCGACTGTATTTTACGCGCGCGCGAGCCTGGCGGTAAAAGGAGGTCTTTCACATGTGAATTCCGTGTACCCACCGTTCAGCGCCCCTGTCACGCAGCAATGTCGAAGCGAGGAACGCCATGAGCATCTGATCACCGTCTGTGGCATCTAAGATGGGGCGAGGTCGTGGTCTGTTACGCATGAGTGGTTTGGTTTACTTCTGGAAGATCCTGGAGGCTATTCCTTGTCGTGTGTAACGTGACAGGGCTCAGCTAACTACGCGAGGGTTACACATAGTGGCTCATTGGAGACTTTGTCATGGTATCATCACCAGCACAACGTTTGTTGGTCGTGGGGATCTACGAGTGGAGACGATGATACGGTAGGCGTGCGTTGCCGTTGTTTGCTCGACACGCAGACGACCGTTGATTAGATGGCGCGGACGAAGCGAGTGCGATACCACGGCTTGGCGTAACGTTTGGCGCTTTCGCGTTCTGAGTGGCGCTGTGGACATGCGGTGGATACTGCACATGGAGTGATGCATGGTAGTGGCAGACGCATCTGTGAACGTATTGAGTGTCATCTGTAACGATCAGTGTCTCTAATATACAATGAAGGCGGAGACAAAGACTCTTTGGATGTATGTTACTTGCGCTTCTGGACATGTACGCAGCTTTCATGGGATCATATGAGTTTTGTTGATGAGTGACAGGTGAGTGGTTGATGAACAGTACTGCAGCTTGCATATTGGAATAACGACGACGGGTAAAAGCTGATGAAACATGCATAGGTCAGAGGGCGAAAAAGAAGGAAAATTCGTGATCTAGATGTGTCCTGGTATGCTCAGGAGTCTCGCATCCCCTAAACGGCGACTAAAACGTTTTTACGGCGAAGTGCTTTCCGTGTTCTTTGATTGGTGCTGGCCATCAGGGGAAATCAGGCAATCGACTGCCGCAACGGGTATTTCAGGCACTCCACTTCGTCATTCGACAACGCTTGGACATTGCAGTCGATACTTGCCAAACATGCCGAGTTCGTATAGATGCGGGGTCTGGTAAACATCAACAGAGGCGTGGTTCCAAGGCCAATACCGGAAGTTTGATAGGGTTTGTAAACGGGCCGACTCTTGCTAAAATCGATCAACCTGGTCTACCTACATACGATGACTGCTACAGTATTCTGGCAGCAAAACATTTTGGTCCGGGTGACAGATTATTCCCGGAAAGCGGAAAGCGGAAAGCGGAAAAGCGGAGGTAGCAAAAAGCGAGGCCGTGGCAGCCGCTGTGGGGACTCTGCAAAAGTTGACAACTTGGCGAGTCGGGGGTCCAGCCACAAGTGCAATGCAGTCACGATGGTGTTGCAAACAAGGAAACACCAATGTGCTTAGCATGTGCGGAGAGTATCCGCACCGACAGCGCATGCTCAGAGGCAGCAGAGTTGCAGTTTCGTAATAGTGGTGGTGGGTGCATATTGAAGGCTGGTGGTGGCAGCCACGTTCAATGCGATGGAGGAACAATCGGTCAAATTTCGACGTGTCGGTGATGCGCCGGCATTGGAATCTCGTGTTCGGCAAGTAGACCAATCTCGTTGAATTTGGTCAACAAGGCGCGCCGGGTGGAGGTGATCAATATGCAACAAGATGCTGACAGGTTTCGGGCAGTGCCGTGCTCGGATGTGTCGGCAGCTCTAGATTGAGGCAGACCAGCTCTTCGAGATGCTGGCAGCCATTTTCAGGTACAGGCAGGCCAGCACGCCGGGCAGGTACTAGAAGTCGTGTTTAGACAAGCTAGCTGGACGGCCGGTCACCTGCAGTGTTTTTGGATACGAGATATGCAGGGGACGGGGAACGACATCCGTCAACCATCTAGAAAGCTAAGGTGCGTAGACGTTCGTGCTGGCGGGCTTGGTAATAGCGCGGCGGTAGGTCGCAGGCTGAGGACTTGCGCCATGTGCTATTGCGTAAATACGACTATCTACATGGTATACAAGTGTCGTGATGCTTCGTCCCGCCCGGTGATGAGCAGCCTGTGCCCCTGATGCCGATAAGGCTCGGCAGGCTAACCGTATTGGGCTCGGATGTGTGGGGAGGGCTGCATAGTTCCTTTCCTTGCCTCCTGCCGTCTAAGCTTTTTACGGCTAGCGTCTGGCTTGGTACGGTTAGCGCCGGCCATCGGGCTGGTAGCTTCCCTCGTGTGGCTAGGCGAGCTGGATGCACCGGATGGCTCAGGGCTGCAATCTCTTCGCCGCCACAGGACAAATCCCCAAAGCTTAGCGCATTAGCCAAAATGCTTGACTCTGTCCGCTGGGCTCGGTGACAGCGCGACGTTTGTCGGACCATTCCCCCTCTGCCGTCGCTGGAGCGATGGTGAACAAGTGTTGCTGCAGGCCAGCAGGTTGCCTTCACGATAGCCTCATTGCCAGGCCCCTCAGCCTCCTCCTCCTCCTCCTCACATACTTCTTGTCGTCACCTGTGCCGGTTCCCGCGTCTCCACGTCTGCTGTGTGCTGCGAGCCAACGCTTCGCCTCAAAATAGAATGCCAGCGAGCCCAATCCCCGCGATGATCCTACCGCCCCAGTCTAACATTGGGTGAAAGATTGGAAATTGCCGCGCAAAGCAAGCCCCCCCCCTAGGGCTGCCCGCTGGCCCTAACCAATACCGTTATTGGGCCACACGTCCAATAGGCTGAGCCGATGACTAGTATAGCTGAACTCGTTCGTATATTCCTTGTTTCGACGCAGGTACTTGAGGCCAAGCACTCCCGCCTGCTTTCTTTCCCTCCATCGCAGTCGACGCCACCCAAGTCGCTCGTTGACCCTCGCTCACCCACTACTGTGTTGGTTGCTGTCACTCGTTTCCAGCCTCCTCCACGTTCTATATAAGTCGCTAATAATACTTCCCTTAATTTGTTTGGTCAACTACAACTAGGTAAGTTCATTCCGAAGTCGCTACCATCGGCCGCCGCTTCCCTTCTATTTTGCAATACCAACAAAGATTCAAACATTCAAACCATCACTCCTTATATCCTTCCGCCCCTCTACACTACCCTCGACACCCTTGTTTCCATGTCACTACACCTATCTCTCTATCCCTGGCATCCTATTTGCCGGCATTACACTTGAATGACTATCTCGTCCTCCAGTGCTCAGTCAGCTCACATTATTCCCTAGCTTTACATCCATAATGAGGGTTCAATACATCGGCCTGTTCGCCAACTTGGCGTACGGCATGATCGATACCTTTCCGGGTTTGGTTCAGCCCTACTGCGACGAAAACCCTCTCGCATGCCTCTCTGGTCAACAATGCTGGCAGAAGGAGAAGTAAGTTTACACGGGGAACAGCTTCACCAATGTTGGCTAATGCATAACAGATGTATCCCTATCATCCAGAGCCCATTTTCGAGGTTTCCCCAAATTGCAGAGCCAGAACTCAACACCGGCGTTTCCAACGCTCCGAAGTATGCATCTTACCGCCGAGTAATGCCCGAGGTCAAGAGACAGTCCAAGTACTCGCAAGACGGCCAGTGCGGTCCTGCTCACGGCAACCTGCTCTGCGACCCCAACAGCACCGTGTACACTGGCACATGCTGCTCATCATACGGATGGTGTGGAAACACAGCTGCGCATTGCGATGCCGGCTGCCTGTCAGGATGCTCCAACCAGCCTTCTACTCCTCAGCCTACAACAGCTGGACCCAAGCCCAGGGACGACGGCAGGTGTGGAAAGGACTTTGCTGGCGCAACATGCGACACGAACGGCCAATACGGTGGCTGCTGTTCGTCTTACGGATACTGCGGTAGCACTGACGGGCACTGCCTCAAGGCAAACGGATGCCAGAACGGATGCAAAGACACTACCCCCGTCCAATCAGCTGCCCCTACCACGACTGGAACCCGTCCTCCTTCTTCTACTACCTCTGGCGAGCCTGTTCTTGGTAAGCCCTCAGCCACAGGTACCCCTAGCGGTGCCGCGACTACCGACGGAACCTGTGGAGCCAAGTTTGGCAACACTGTCTGTGGCAACTGGGCACAGGGAAGCTGCTGCAGCATGTACGGCTACTGTGGTAACACCACTGCTCACTGCGGTGAAGGTTGCCAGAACGGACCATGCAATTCAGCTCCCGTTGTACTTGCACCTGCCGCCAGCCCGGCGCCTGCTGCCGCTAAGCCCGGAAGCATCCAAATCAAGGGCCGATCTGGTGTACCCGCCATGCACGCTGGCCTCATGCCCAACGGCAAGGTTGTCTTCCTTGACAAGGTTGAGAACTACACCGAGCTCAAGCTTGGTAACGGCCAGTTTGCTTACTCTTCCGAGTGGGATCCCGCCACCGGCAAGCTTACTCCCTTGGCCTACAAGACCAACGCTTTTTGCTCTGGTGGTATCTTCCTGGCTGATGGCCGCTTTGTATCTCTCGGTGGTAACGCCCCGCTCGATTTCATCGACCCCACTGTTGGCGATGGTTTCCGTGGTATCCGATACTTGAAGCGATCCTCCAGCGATGCCTCTCTCGACGGCCAAGCATGGAGCGAACCCGGCCAACAACTCAACACTCCTCGCTGGTACGCCTCCGTCCAGATCATGGGTGACAACAGCATCTTTGTCGCATCCGGATCCAAGAACGGTCTCGACCCTACCAAGCCCGAGAACAACAACCCTACCTACGAGATCCTCAACGCCGACGGTACTCCTCGCGGAAAGAGTGTCAACATGGAGATTCTGAGCAAGAACCAGCCTTACTACATGTACCCCTTCATGCACTTGATGAGGGATGGTAACCTCTTCGTTCAAGTCGCCAAGTCTGCTGAGATCTTCAAGGTTGAGACTGGATCCGTTGTCCGCACTCTGCCTGACCTGCCCGGTGCCTACCGCACCTACCCCAACACTGGTGGATCCGTCATGATGCCTTTGACCAAAGCCAACAACTACAACCCTGACATCATTATCTGCGGGGGTGGCCCTTACCAAGATATCACTGCTCCCGGCGACCCATCTTGCGGCCGTATCAGGCCTCTTGATACCAATCCGTCATGGGAGATGGATGCTATGCCTGAAGGCCGCTGCATGGTTGAGGGTACGCTTCTTGCTGACGGCACCATCGTCTGGGTCAACGGTGCTCAAGAGGGTGCCCAAGGTTTCGGTGTTGCCCAGAACCCTTCGCTCGAGGTTCTCCTGTACGACCCTTCAGCGCCCAAGGGCCAACGCTGGAGCACGGGCCCCAAGTCCACCATCCCCCGTCTCTACCACAGTGTATCTCTCCTCCTCCCTGACGGCACCCTACTCATCAGCGGCTCCAACCCTGTCGAGCAGCCTGTCCTCACCGCCTCGAAGCAGAACCCGTTCCCCACCGAGTTCCGCAACGAGATCTACACTCCCCCTTACCTCCAGGGCAACCCCACCCGTCCCTCCAACGTAGTCATCTCCAGCAAGGAACTCAAGGCCAACAGCAGCACCTTCACCATCAAGTTCAACGTGCCTGCCAACTCCAAGAACCTCAAGGTTTCTCTCTACTACGGTGGTTTCGTTACCCACTCGGTCCACATGGGTCACCGCATGGTCATGCTCGAGACTACTGGCTTCAACACGGCTTCCACCGGCCAGACCGTCACCGTGACCATGCCTCCTAACAGGAACGTCCTGCCCGCCGGTCCCTACCTCCTGTTCGTTGTCGTCGATGGCGTCCCTGCCATTGGCCAGTTCGTCCACGTCTCTTAAGCGAGACCGAAGACGTTCAACTTCACGCTACGACAATACGGTGGTGTGCTTGTGTGTTTATAGATACTTCCCTTCCTGTAAAAATCTTCTGGTCTGGAAAGTCCTTTTTTGGGAGATGGAATCATAAAATTGGTGACGATGGATAAATAGCCTAATGGGCCCCTGATGAGTTTCTTGCATGTATCTTCATGTCTAGTCCAATGAACATGATAATTTCAATATACAAACGTCTTGGACTGCTATCTTTGTGTGTGTGTGTGTGTGTGTGTCGTGGGGTTGTGGGGTTTCAATTTCCATGTGACAGCTCGTTCGTCCCGGTAGCTGGGAATCTGACTTATGTGGTACACAATACCCCGGGTGAAATGTCGGGTTCTTTTTTCCTGGTAGCTGGGACAAAGAAAGTGTGGGGTTACGTGGTTGGGTCGATGCGGGTCGGTAGTAGCACATGGCACACAGTCCACCACAGATGGTCTACCAAACTTTGTTTCCCCTGGCCAGCCAGCGCCCTCGGTCCCAACCCGACAAGACCTCAAAAGGTGACAAGTCCTTGGCATTACTATCACAATGTGTACAAAGTTTGATTCTCTTGTTTGTTTTGGCCTGAGCTTCAGAATGAGAAAAGGAAAGTCTCAACGATCAACAGCAACAAAAGGTCCGCTATGCCAGAAACGCCCAGCGTCCACACCCCGCCCATACCAACAACACCCTCCCGCATTTGCAAAAAAATAAACCCCTGATACAAGGCGGCTGCCGTGAACAATGTAATAGTGACCAAAGCGCGCAGTTTTAAGAAACGGAAAAGGCAAGGTGTGACCACAGAATGACCTTTTCCGTTGCGTGTGTGCACCAACCCTCACACGCTCCTTTAAAGCAGCCTGTGTAGGGCTACTAGCTGCAGATCTACCCGAAACGACACGCAGAACAGATGGAACGTCCCCGTTCATGCTCGCCTCACCCACTCACTCCTGTGGTGACTGGATCGGCAGCACTCTCCCCGAATCCACAATGATCTGCTGGTCAAGTCTCTTGCCCACATCGCCGTATTCCAGCCTCTTCCACGTAACGATACGTGCCTGATTGGTATCGATTTCAAATACGCGCAGACGACGATGGTAGTGGTTGTATCCGCCGTAGCCACCGAAGCCGCTGCCACCGGCATAGCACATCCAGAGTTCTGGGTCGCCCGTCTTCTCGTCCTTGGAGAGGGCACAGTAGTCGTTTACGTGGTCGTGGCCGCACGAGACGGTTTTGACGTCGTATTCGACGAGGGCGTCTTTGAAATGCGTGTTGAAGGCGGGGGCGGTGATGGGTTCGGTCCAGTTGCCTACGCGGTCGTTGTCCGGGTTGCCGTATTCGGGGAGGGGGATGTGGATGAAGGCCATGTTGAGGTGTTTGTGAGTGTAGTGGCTGTGCGCCTCTTTGAGGCCTTCGGCTGTGGTCTTGAACCAGTTGATCTGGTTTGGCTTAAGCCAGTCGTAGCCACGGTAGTGGGTTTCATCCGGTGAGTACGAGTGTGTGTCGAGGAAGTAGAGCGTCAGGGCAGAGTGCTTGCTGCTGTGGGCTTGAATCTCAACAAAGTAGTTGCCAACTCCTTCGATGGTGTTTGGGCCGGGCTCGCTGACTGAGAAGGGTAGAGAGTCGTAGAGGTCCATTTGCGCGTGGCGAGAAAGGGTACCCTCGTCATCGTGGTTACCGAAGATGGCTGCGTATGGTATCTTGCGCTCTGCGAGGGGGTCGACAATCTTGAACAGGGCCTGTGAATTGGTCAGCTTGTAGCACACAGCGAAATGGAGTGTCTTACGCTCTGAACATCGGGCGCAGTGTCGCCATTGACCTGATCACCAGACAAGACTACAAAATCAGGCTTCTCGTCATCGAGAAGCCTCTCCACAAACTCCAGAGTCCTGGGGTCAGCATCGCAATGTCCACCGTTTGCGCCTTTGGGTTCCGCGTCTCTGCAGTGGCCGAGACCAGTGCTGAGATGCAGGTCGGAAATCTGCATAATCTTGAATTTCCCATCCTTTCTGATCTTAGGTACCGGCTTCTCAATCTTGGCTGCGCGGCCACGTCGTAAGCTCAGGCGGGGGTCTGTACTATCCTTGGCGCTGCTGTCGAGATGCAGCGCTCCTTTGACCAGCTCCCACCCAGGTCGTGGCTCGACAGCATCTGAACCAAATAGAATATCTATCGCTGTAACCGCCTTCTTGGAGTCGCTCGCGTGACGCTTGAGCGATGTCTTGATCCAGACGCCGGCGGGACGAGGCTCCCACTTCTCCGACGCCTGTGTCTTCTCTGCTATTGAGGGGTCGAGCCTGCCTGTACGAATATCAATAATGACCTTGTCTTCAGTCTTGAGCTCCTCTTCGCGCTTGCGCTTGATGTGCACGTATGCCTTTGTGACCCATCCCTTGCCGAGATACAGGTCCTTCTCGATGCGGTGCCACTTCTTCTGGTCCAGCATACACTTAGACAGCGGATTAATACTCGAGCATGTCTGTACGGTGATATCGGTGATGACGAGGCCGTCGTGGTGTAGTGGCATATGGCTGTGGACCGACTGCGGGAGGACTCGATAGCGGTTGTCGAGGAAGAAGAGAGACGTAGAGACGAGCAATATGAGGGCAATGAGCTGCACGCCCGTCCGCACCTGCAAAGTCAGTCTCTGACATGGCTACTCAGTGTTTGTGCACTTACTATCCGGCGCGTCATGGTGGAGGCTCTTGAGGGTGTAGGCGTAAGCGCATGAAGGCAAAGTTGGGATTAGAATCGGTTTCTCTTGCAGTGGTGCAACGTCATGTCCGTGATATGGAAAAGGCCTTGTTCAAATATTCAATCTTGTGCGTGCAGGGTCAGAGGTACCGGCGCGTATGAAGCGTGGTGCTGCGGGTCGCTGCTCTTGGACCACCCGTACGATAATGTTTGAACCTCTGGGATCGTCACGGGGATAAACAGAGTCGCGGTTTCGGGTCCGCACGTGTCGAGTGTAGGCTGAATAGGATAAGCATAGGAGACGTGGCAGTGGTATTATTTACGAGAGTTAATCTCGTCCAGTGCTGTCTTGCTCGCAGGTGCCCGCCCGCTCGGCCCGCTTGGTGCTTGCGGAGAAGGGCGTCACCTCCGCATCTGCACATATTTCTCCTCTGCGTCTGCAAAGCCATGCTGTCTTCTTCCCCTCTGCGCCAGCTACCACGTGCCGTCCAATTCACTCCCTTTTGTACGCAAATTCGAAACTTGTCCACCAGCGCCCGTCTTTGCCGCGCTTTTCAAGGCAAGAAGTCCACCTCCACCTATGCGCCGTCGCTCACACTCGCATAGAAGGCGATGTGGTGCTCCTTCGCGAGAAAAGAGATAGCCACGATGGCCGCCTCGTGAAACTGAAAGCCACCGGTTCGACACATACGCACCGGGGCGTAATTCAACATGCCGACGTCATTGGAAAGGAGTCGCGACAAATTGTCCAGTCCAGCAAGGGCGCCACATATCGCGTTATCGAGCCGACATTGGCAGAGTATGTCCGGTTGACCCCTCGTCTTGTCACTCCGGTGTGTACAGCATTACCCCTAATGTCAGCGATACTCATCCAGGCTAGCTCTACCCGTCGGATACAAATCTCATAGTCTCTTTGCTCGACATTCACGTGGACAGGCCCTCCCCTGACCCAGACTCGGAGCCTCCGTTCGAGATTCTCGAAGCTGGCACAGGCCACGGCGCGCTGACACTGCATCTCTCGCGAGCAATACACGCCGCAAATCCGCCGCTTCCCAAGACGCCCTCTATCACCACCACTGAGGAAGAACCTGAGGATGCAGTCTATCTTGGCGAGTCCATGTCGGATTTGGGCGACTCAGCAATTGAGTCTTGGAAGCAGAATCGCCGTGCCATCATACATACGCTTGACATTTCTAGCAAGCACTCTCAGCATGCCAAGAAGATTGTGCAAGGCTTTAGACATGGCATGTATTCTGAGAATGTTGACTTTCACGTGGGTGATATATCGGACTGGATCGCGAAACAACAAGCTTCGCGAAAGACAGACAAGCCCTTTCTGGCGCATGTGTTCTTAGACCTACCGAATGCGAACAGCCATCTAGCCAACGTCATCCCAGCGTTGCATGTCAACGGACTGCTCGCCGTCTTCAATCCCAGCATAACCCAAATCGCCGAATGCGTTGAAAGAATTCGCGAACAGAGGATGCCATATCTCCTTGACCAGGTCATTGAGCTGGGAACAGGCACAATTCGTGAATGGGACGTGCGCGCCGTCAGACCAAAAGCAACAGTCAGGAAAGCTGGAGCAGACCAGCCTTCAGAACCCTCAAGCGATGAGGGAGTAGACTCCGAACAAAGACAAGCCGCGAGGGACAGTGAGCTTGAAGCGGAGCTGAGTAAGCAAGAAGAAGAAAAGTGGGTCATGGTATGCCGTCCCAAGGTCGGTGAGATGGTCGTTGGAGGTGGGTTCCTGGGTCTCTGGCGGCGGATGGAGATAACTAGTACCAAAGAGTCTTCAGACTGAGCATGCGCCTGCACTTCACACATGGGGATCTCGACCAAGGAGGTCGTCTTGTCCATACTTAACAGAAGGCCAAGAACAGGTGTCGTTTCAGAATCACGCCAGTATACTGTTCGGTAGACTAGGCATAAGAATAGTAAACTTTTGTATTAAGATACCATCAAAAAGGCTCCGTCTGCCAGAAGTCAAGATTCGTCGGAGCAACCTGACCCAGGAACGTCTCATCAAACCCAAACCCATAAGAACCGATAAGATCATACATGTTATACTCATTTGTCGGATCCGCAGCAATCTGCTCCCCGCCTGATGTAACAGCACCCCCCTTGACATGCTGAAACACCTGTGCAGGCTCAGGCACTACCACAGCCGTAGCAGACGCCCCCGACGAAGACGAAGACGAAGGTGTCCCAGTAATATCAATCCTCTTCAACAAATCATCAATACCCTGAACAATATGCCGCGTAATATGTTTTTCATTCAAATCCCTTGCCACCTTTGCCAAGAACGACGACGACCGCCTCGACAACGACAACACCTGGTTAATATTGAAATTCAAGCCCAATCCCACAGGTTCCGTAGCCGCCCACTCTGGCGACTGGACCTGCGCAACACCGCCCCATGTTTGCGCCATCTTGAGTAGGAAAGTAACACTGAAGGCAACCATTGTGTGCGTGAAGATGGGGACGGCAGTCATGGCTTTGCGCAGGTCGGGCTCCTCGAAGATGAGGGTTAATGTGCTGGTGGCGGCGGAGATGGCAATGTTTGCGGCTTCCCGGCGGTCGTAGGATAGCGACTCCGACGTTGCTGCGCTGGGAGGTGGGAGGGCACGAAGGGCAAGTGAGTTTAGTTGGAAACGGGCGAAGTGGTAGTAGAGCACTACGCCTTTCGAGGGGTATGAGCCGATGGCGGGGCTATCGGCGGATCGTGTTTGCCAGCTTAGTCGCCATTGTTCAATGGCAAAGTTAAAGAGGCGGAGTTGTTGGAAATCAGGTTCGGTAAGGGGTTGCTCGGGGTCGCTCCCGTACACCATGTAGGCTTCTGTCAGGATCTTGAATAGCGTTACTTGGGCTCCGAGCCGGATATCGCCGGGCGTGGTTTTGGGGCTGTCGAGGAAGTGCTCGATGTTCTTGATGGCGATGTCGTCGTGGATGATGGATGGTCGGCCGTATGCGATGCTGAATTGGTGGTCACAGACGTACAGGGCATACCAGAGGCGGACGTTGTCGCGCTGGTCTTCGTGGCCGCGTGTTAGCTTTTGGTAGGACATGTGTATGTTCATTTCTACCGCATTTCGCACGGCGAGGCCCGCGAGTTTCCAGCTTAGGTTTGAGAGGTAAAATGCTGCGAGGGCTAAGGCGCGAATGTCGTCCAGATTGTGGGGGCGGGCCAGAAAGGTGCTGTAGACGAGGGATACAAACACATCGTAGCACTTTTGCAATGCTTCATCTCGCCCGGGTGTGTGTAGAGCTGAGATGGTTAAGACAGCGGCGGTCAGGAGCGTGGAGTGCCGCCGTGCTGCGGCGAGAGAGTCATATGGGAAAAGTACGCCAGCCCAGAGATAGAGTCGCAGGTCTTGCATATACCGCTTAAACAGGGCTTCTGCTTCTGCTAGTGACACAATACCTTGCGCAATGAAATCTTGCTCTACAGGGTTGGAGTTTGGTTTCCTTCGTGCACTACTACGGAGATTGCGAATTCGCGTGAGGTCGTACAAACTTCTCATCGGTGCGGTCACCAAGCCGGATTCTTCTCCAGATTCGCGCTCGACGGAGGTATCGCGCGTCATGTCCATGGGAGGCGGAACGACCAAAGTTGTATGTCCGTTATCAGACACGACATTTGGTGGACTAATGGTTGATGTTCGTGCTGAACGTGGTTGGGGTGATGGTTCTGGTTGAGAGCTGTCCTGCAGGCTGGGGAGCTTGTTGTGTTGGAGGAGACGCTCGACTGCTGAGCGCAACTGCTGTATTTCCGCAGTCGCATTTGCTTTCCAACTAGAGAATTGTCAGTTCTGACTGATAGTAAATGTGGAAAGGTAAACTTACGTGGCATCCTCGTCTAAAAGGCGTTGATTCAAGTTATACGGTACACATTCTGTTCCGCTCCTCAGACACTTTGCGCACTTGTTCTCATTATCCACGGGCTCGCACTTGATCTTATGTCTCTTGCATTCGGCGCCTAATTCCTAATTAGCAAAATTGCATCCCCATATATCGACACTGCGCGCGACTCACACGCTCGAATTCTTGGCGTGCGTGGTGCAGGCCGGCGACCGTCTTCATGGTCCGCATCATCGCTCGAACGCTTCAGTGGAGACATGTCCATGCCATTGGGTCCTCAGCGACCGTGGGAACCGTCGAAAAGGTCGCTTGATGACACGATCGAGCTTGGCTTACTAACGCCATGCTCGTGTTCGTAGCATGTTGAGATTTCGGTTTGGAGGCATGACCTCCAACCGCGGAGTCTCCGCGCTTCCACACATTCAGCCGTGAGCCGCGAAGTGGGGCCATCGTCATTTGACGACCCGTGTTCTGGCCCGCCATTACGTGCCACCGGCTGCCACCAGCGTCGTAATCGGGGATGTGTGTAATCTTCTCAACTCGTTCTAGCGGTGGGGAGATCATTCAGGAGTCCGGGGACCGTGACGCATCGAGCATGTCCTCTGTACTGAACTCATAGCTTTTATTATGACCTCGTACCAAAACGCATAAAAACCGTGAGAAAGACAACGCACTGTGAATACATATGGGAGTCCAAGTATGGAGATCAGTAGTTTCAGTGTGCAAGCAAAGTCCAGATGACTTTCATACAGGTATACATATGGAGTTCCTCTCTGTCCACGACTAGAGTGTGGGCGTCTTGTGATACAGTTGGGTAAACACTTCTGACAATGAACTCATTCAGATCTTTAGCGTACCGAATTTCTATTTAATCTCTCGAATACTGAGCTGGAGAGAAGGCTTTGGTGCTTCAATGTGGTCCCAATGAACTCCAGTAGTCTTGCCGATGCTATCGACCGTTTCACATTGCTTCTCGCTACCCGATTTGTCGTCGTCATTGTCCCAACACATATTGCTGGCGTCGCGTGGATACGTGGTATTGAGTTCATTGAGTTGTAGTTCAATGTCTCCATCGCTCTTCAAATGGGCCTTGGGGCGTCTCTGCCAACACGACATCACTTTTGGTGTGTCTTCGCGTGGTGGCGGACTCGTATCGAAGTAGGGGATGAAGCGGCTCTGTTTGTTAACATGAGATCAGCAAGAATTTCGTTTCTGAGATGACATGACTGCTTACCAAGATCCATTTGACTGTAGGCCCACAGGCAGCGATGACACCAAGGTTTGCTTCAACATTGGACAGTACACTCTGTACGTTGTAAGGGTCCTCGCCGTAGATTTTTGGTAGGTTCACTACCTCGACAAACTTATGTAGACGATAGCAGCCAATTCCAGTGGCTGCAAGTGGAAGTGAGAGAAAAATGATCACAGCCATCTTGTGTCTCAAGGGCATCCGCAGGTCGTGGAGAACCCACGCCGGTATGATTGCAACGAGGACATCAGTAGCAATGGTCACTGCGATAGTACCAAAAACGTAAGCTGCACGATCACCACAGCGACCAGGCGTATCCGAATGCCAGGATTTTTGGATTGGCCAACATATCAAGAGGCTTCCGAGGACAGCACTGATGATGAAAAGGATGTTCACAACGATCAGAGTCCAGAGACTCGCGATGATGAGGCGGTCCATACAACGGAGTTTCAGAAGCGTTATCAAGAACGATATCTTGACAAACCCGAGGATCGGGTTATAGGTAATGCCATTGGTATGCCGCCACTGAGGACCGGATTAAAAACGACTCGAGGCTGACGGAACGAGAGGATCGTGAAACTCACGACTCACAAAAGCGACGTCTTCCCTCTGAACGGCTCCTTTGGGGATATCTTCCGCATGATAGCCCGCATAAGACACCATGACGACTAGTTGGTTAGCTGGAACGACCATCCGAAAGTATTGGTACATACATTTCCACAGGGTAGCTGTGAGCACTAGTACAATAGCTTCCGCTATTATCAAAAGCATATCTTCTGTTAAGCTCATTAGTATATGCCCAGTATGGCCAAGACGTGGGATTTCTACCAATAGCATATTTGCGCTCTTTGATTCTTTGCCAAATTCGGATGGTCACAATCGTAAATGAGAGAAGAAAAGGAAAGATTATGAGAAAAATGTTAGCTGGTTGTAGACCAGTTCCTGCCATTGTGTGTGAACGCAGGTTTACAGAGCGGAGTAGTGTATTTTAATGGTCGCTTCGAAGCTCCTCTTCCCATCTTTAACTTTGTAACTTGCTTTACAACGCCGTAATACATCAACCCATGCCGTTATGCCGTGTGTACATATGTGATCACGACGGGAGATTGTCATTGGTCTCACTTGCCAATCATTTCTGTAGGAGTCAGCCGCTCGCCAGCTTACTGTGCCACTGGATCCTTCCATGAATGCAAGGATTTGACATCTCCACCAATATCCTGCTCGCAGTGAAAGCCTCGCAAGATATCATCTGCTGATGGCAGTAGCAGACTCACCGACTTGGAAGTTTCCAGTTGCTATTAACAGAGCGATCTACGAGGTACTATATCATCTCGTTGTTTACAATGTGCAGTATATAACTACCTTCTATAGTATTCTAAAAGGGGTTACGGCTCTTCTATTAGTGTGCAAAATTTTTGTTTTTTTTGTTTTTGAGCATTTTATTTGTATTAACAATAGTATCTAGGGATAGGTATTCCT
Source organism: Pyrenophora tritici-repentis (assembly GCF_003171515.1). Classification (NCBI taxonomy): domain Eukaryota; kingdom Fungi; phylum Ascomycota; class Dothideomycetes; order Pleosporales; family Pleosporaceae; genus Pyrenophora; species Pyrenophora tritici-repentis. The sequence goes on along the minus strand of NC_089399.1, from coordinate 985,886 downwards.
AATACTAAGAACAACACAACAACGTGTAGTTATCTATGACCTATTAGTATTATAGTAGTCCTACACTTACGTTAGCGTACCCTGTCTACTATTACTATTAACTAAGCTAGCGGAAGCTTATTTTTATTAACTTTTTTTTGTAGTTTTGTCGGATTACAGATGTTAATCACGGGCCGCGTCGGTCCTACTGTGATGGATCAAACCTACGTGTTACGAACCTGTGGGAAGGGGCACGGCGGTTAAGTTAAGGAGCGTCGGCGGGATAGCTGACCCCTCCATATGTGACACGGGAACTTAATCACGTGACCTCCTCGGCTTGGCATGCACGAGGAAAAGTCTTGGCACACCCCTCGTACATACGCCACCGAGGAGTGCTCCTCGCGCGTCAGCCACCGAGGAATCCTCGGACTCCTCTGAGCGAGGACAGCGAGCACCATAGGTATATAGCATTAGGCAATGAGCTCCTATAGCTCATTGTGTTCAACTTCGAAATCTAAGGATTAGTACTTGATTCTCAACTCCCCGTATATTACATCGATCTACCAATCGTGCTATACACCCTCGTGTCCATCGCATCACTCTATCCCCGAGAACCAACCCAAGATCATCTTCGGACGACCTTCACACTACGATCCCTCACGCGATCACGTGCCATACAATCACGTGCCACGCTGGCAGTTGGCCCGTGCGAGGAATAATAAAGTTCCCCTCGTACTTGTATATAGATCTGTACACACAATCTCACTTATTAGAGGCATCCTAACTATTGCAGTGTACTAGTGCCTTTACACTACTTTGGTCTGACTCGTACTAACCCCGCGTATATCTTCATAGCAACCTAGAGATAGAACAATCAATCAACAGTCACCGAACAGAATGCATTCCTAGTTACGTTATTTCCTTTTCGAACTTAGTGCAAAGCCCTACCAACAAGTTTATTTAAAAAAACATTATTGCAGAGTACTAGAAAACATAGTATTCCAAAAGACGGTCAGAGCACTCACTGTCACGATACTCCAGCTGGGTCATACTTTGGTAGGCCTCAGGGACCCCTTCGGAGACCCATCGGCCCGAGCCAGCCACAGTCACGTGCCATAGTCGTATATAGCATCTCACTGAATCCTTGATTGCTCCTCAAGGATTCGTCTTAATACAAGCCTATACCTACATCTCAGTGCCTGTTCGAATACTCCTTACACTCACGCTCAACATAGCTTGGGGAGGATAATCGTTACTTAAATCGGAAAGCCCCGTCTCGGAACCGGCGGCCACCACTCCACTCATGACTTCTCGGTTACGGCGTCCCCTTACGGCTGCTTCCCTTCCATATATGTTTCCTAATGCCGGAGGCACAACTTGATACTATTTGAAGCAGAATGAGCACAATCTCGATTTGAATTGAATTGAGAAACACCATTAAAAATTTCTTACCTGCTCTCATGACTGGGATCCTATTTCTCCGTCGTCCGTAGAAGCATTGCACGTCTCCCAACACAGAGCTCGCCAAGGCCGGATCGATCCTGCAAGGGGGAGCGGTAAAGTTGATCCAGAAGGACTGAAATGTCTTGGGAGCGTCGCTAGGAACAACCAGCGGTAGATGAGAGGTATCTGAGGCGAGGCGGCAAGGCTAAGACCCTGCGCCAAGGCACTAACTTAGCGCCCGCAGCGGCGGGAGCGGAGACGGGTGAATTCGTGCTACTGTAGCTCTTCTCGACTCCACCAATACCAACTCTACAAATAAAACAGGCTTGGATGTGTCCACCCTTCTGTGCAGCATTATGAGCGAGCGTTTTATCGATACTTTTCAAGTCATGGTGAGAATGTAAAGGTCCGCCAGTACCGACTTCTGGAGACGGAAGCAGCGACCGAATTATGTCTTGGGAGCCGTGCTGCAATTCTACGGATTTCTCACATGCTGCCAATTTACCAAACGCCAAGCTGACCGTCCTTCTGCGATGCCCAATGGATCCACTGTTCTGCAAGAGTAGTGTAAACGAAGAAAACCCATGACTGATTCGGTATCCATTCCTGGGCATGGAAAATATGATTGGTTTGATAAAAGTGCCGCGATGCTGACTATCTAAGCGGCAAACCAAGGACGGTATACAGAGCAAATCCTTCCATGCCTAAGCCAGTAGACGACTCTTCTATCGTTCCGACCGTTGTCTTCCTTCTGCAGTCCCTGCGCAAGACTACGGACATAGCCTCATAAACCCTTCCTTGTGGAGCAGAACGACAGTGAAGATAGGGGACTTTAGCGGTTTCTAGAGCATCAGTACACGAATCATGAGCCTGGATTATAGACATAAAGCCTTGGTTACACTACCGACCGGCTAAAGATGTGAGATAAAACGTCCAGTCGCCCATTACTTGGAATTGTTCATTTCATCAACCTTTTACCTCCGTATCAGCCTCGACATGGCTTCTTTACAGCGGGTAGCTGTTTGTCTGTTCTTCGCTCTTTTACCGGTTGTTGTTACTCGTGCCTCCTCAATCGAGCCTGCCGCAACTTCCGTTCCGACGACAATCGCAGCAGGAGCGCCACTACAAGAAGCGGAGACTCTGCAGTTGACGGATGCAGTGGTCGAGCGGTTAGCAGCAGATGCAGCTACATCCGAGTACGCCGAATACTTTGCATTCGACGACAGCGATGTTGCTAGCAAAGCGCGGATGCGACGCGCTGCTTCTGCACCATGCAAAACATACCCTGGAGACTCAGCATGGCCTAAGGATGCGATATGGAGGGTTTTCGACGCCCTCTTGGGTGGAGCTCTGATCCCGACGAAACCTGTTGGAGCCCCGTGCTACGACACAAAATGGGGCAAGAAGGATAGTGTAAAGTGTGCGGACATCGTTAGTAACTTCACAAGTCCTTGGTTCCACGAAGACGATCCGACCTCCAGTAAGGGCTACCTTTTACGAAACTTGCTTGAGATATGTACTGACGTCGTGTCTAGACATGTGGCCTATTTACCAAGGCAGGACTTGTATGCCGAAAAACGACACCACCGGTCTGACTTGCACGATGGGCGCATATCCCGAGTACGCAGTCAAAGTGACGAGCGTGGCACAAATCCAACTTGCTATCAACTTTGTGCGAGCTACCAACATCCGTCTCGTTATCAAGAATACTGGCCATTGCTATCTTGGAAAGTCAACTGGTAGTGGAGCATTGAGCTTGTGGATGCACAACATGGAGCAGATAGACTTCCTTCCCAATTACGAAGGCCCTGGCTACTCTGGACCAGCGTTGAAGGTCGCCGCAGGTGTCAGAACGAGGCAGGTGTATGAGGCAGCAGACAAGAACGGTGTCACCGTCTTGGGCGCTATCGCTTCTGTAAGAGACATCTCCAGTCAGCATGACTATATGAATTTTTTTCTAACGCACGACAGAGTGTGGGATGGGCTGGAGGCATGATTACCGGCGGAGGCCAGAACCCACTAGCCGGTGTATATGGAATGTCAGCAGATCACGTTGTGGCATTCCAAGTTGTAAATGCCGACGGTCGTTTCATAACGGTCTCAGAAGATTCGAATGCTGACCTGTTCTGGGCGCTGCGAGGTGGCGGTGGCGGAACCTTTGCTGTCATCACGTCCGTTATTGTCCGAGCGCATCCTAAGATCAACGCCGTCACTTCGAGTTGGACCCTCGATGCTTCCAAGAACAGTGCTGAGGCTTTCTGGGTCGGTACTAGGAAGTTCTACGACCTTTTTCTTGAATGGGCAGATGCGGGAATCTACACCTTCTACTTCATGGGAAACAACCCCGCCTTATATCTTCAACTCGGATTCATATTCGCCGCAAACCACACCATGGAATCCTACACTGATCTTGTCAAGCCATTCTTCGACTATCTCGATGCGAACAATATCACACTTACGAAGCCCGATGCGCCCATCGCACATACGTCGTTCTACTCGGCCTACCAGGCAACGTGGGGAAAGATGAGTTTCGGTGTTGGTTCTGATGGATCAGTACCGGCGAACCGCATTGTTCCACGTCGTAACTTCAAAGAGAAGTACGAAGAGACCTTTGCACTCATCAAAGAGCACGTGTTAGCCGGTAAACACTTCCTCGGATACCATAAAGCGCCCAAGAAGTATGCGAACACGAACAACGCCGTCAATCCAGCTTGGCGTGAATGTGCCATGTTCTTTGTAACCTCATCTAATAGGTCGGCGGATCATTCTACACCAGAGGCCCTTGCTAAGGCCGATAAGGATTTCCAGGAGAACATCTTGCAGCCATGGCGCGATATAGCACCCGTTTCTGAGGGAGGTGGTAGCTATTTGAACGAGGCTAGTGTCATGGAAGCTGAATGGCAAGAGTCTTTTTACGGAGGGTATTACCCGAAGTTGAGCGAGATCAAGCGTAAGTGGGACCCAAATGATCTATTCTACGCAACAACTGCTGTAGGAAGCGAGAGATGGGTCGTTCAGGATGGTGAGCAGGGTATACAGACTCAGAACGGAAGGTTGTGCAGAGTTTAAGTCTACGACGGTCATGTATAGATGCTCAAGACCAACATTGCCTTATGATATGATATGGAACGCAAATGAGATGAATATTCACGCGCTTTCCCGTTGCTATTGTTGTGTGCATGTGCAAACGGAACACTAGCGATATATAGCTTGGCTCGGAGGACCCCTTGTAACACAACCTCTCTAGTACCAAGCGTATGTACCAACACGCCTAACTGCAGCTGACCCTCTTTTGTTTCGACCAGTCAGATGCAGGAATCCGCGCGTGTCCAGCCCCGTGAGCCATCACCGATTGCTACAAAGCGCACCACGATAGAGAGTGAAAGCGAGTGCGCACTAGAACCTCACCACTCACCGGTCCCCGTACACCTGGCTTCTTAGCTCTGTACAAACACTAGCTTTCCCTGACTTGTTAAGGCACCAACCTGGTGAAGTTCAACACCACTTTGTCAATTGTTTCTCGACGACATCATATTTTATAGAGCTTGCAGCGATGGGAAGTCACGATACACCGCCCTATTCGGGCCCCAACACGCCAGGATCACATACGTCAGGACCTGAGGAAGGCACGGTCGGCATCGCAACTCCGAACAGCTTCACGGCTACGTCACCACAGCCAGTCAGCAAAGTTCGAGCGCCCTCATTCCTTATCCCCGAAAACTTGACGCAGGCAGTCGTGGAACAAAACCCTCAGCTCAAGCGCCTCCAACTAGATCTCTTGAATCTCACTAGCTTCAACGACAACTCGACACTTCATTGGCGCCCATCTTGGTTCAAACAAGACCCCTTCAACAAGAAATCCTGGACACTGCACAATCCGCCCGCGGTAGTGACTGAGAAGATCCCAAGCACACATTATGCAGCAAAAGAGTACTACACTCGCCGTATGAGACGTTCGGGTGACCGACAGCCACTTTACATTAAGGATTGGAGCCAGTGGAGACGTTACTGCGACATGTATGGCGTGCCGTACGATTTTCTATGTGAAGAGCAGATTGAACTCATGCGGCTGGGGCTACCAAAGAATGCGGACGGAGAGATAACATGTAAGCTCATGGATAATCGTGGTTTATCAATAGCTAATCTAAACATACAGCACCGCCGATCTCCCCGCTCTACCCAGAACCCCAACCTCTAGGCTGCGGTCGCTACATTCTGCACCCAGAAACCTACAGCACTCATCTACCACGCAAGTTCCATTCAGTCAATCATGACGCAGAAGAGCTTGCAAAGGTCGAAGCTGTTATCGTGCATTCTGATGGTGCGCTGAAAGTGGAGCCTAGAGAAAACATGTTTATACATGATAGCCAGTGGACGCATTACGATGGGTACGGTCAATATAGGGATGATGAGCTCTATTTCATGGATGATCGTGCGCCGAAGCAGCAGGGGCGAAGTAGGCGGTGGAGTTATCTGCCGTGGACCAATGAGCAAGCGGAGAGCTGTAGCCAGGTGGTCAAGTTGAAGGTGAATTTGAAGAGGAAGTTTGCGAATGATTCTGGAGCCCAGAATGATGCTGGTGGCGGAAATGAGGGAACTGAGCGAACAAAGTCACGGAGAATTCACAGAGGGGTTGGAGAGTTGAATTGAAGAAGGCAGACATGCTGAATTCATTGGAGCGTCTGGCGGAGCTTAGTACACGGGGAGAGTTTGATATGAGAAGCTTTGAATACAGCCTTTCGGTTTATCTTGCAATGACAGAGCAGTCCAAAAATCTGATTCACACCGCTATCAAGTGCACCTTCCTCTACATCACTCCCTAACAACCAAGAGCCCCCTATCATACAACCCCGTAACAAATCCCACACCCCTCCGCACATCCCTCGCAAACGTACTACTACTGCAAAACTCGTCCCCACTATTCCTATACAACGTCTTAAAACCACCCTCCTCGCTCCATTCCGCCGCCCAACTAGGCGCCATACACTCACAAGCCTTCCTCGCCTCTTCTGACCCCGACATATCGCAATTCGCCCTCGCCTTGCTTACCTTGACCAACTCCGGGGCAAACAGATGACCAGCCATGGTAAGCTTACCCGTTGAGTCAACGGCAAGATTATCCACGCCCGATGGCGCGCGTACAAAGGTAGCGAATTGCAGACTAGGAGTTTCAGCGTCCAGCGTGTAAAAGTAAAGACCTGGTTTGGACGATGATGCGACGGCTACGCTTGTCGTGTTAAGCATCGTGATACCGTTAGCAAAGGGGAGTCGAGCTAGAGTTTTCGTTCGTGACATATTGCGGATATCGGTGTATACAACGCTTCCACCAGGTACACCCGCAAATGTCTCAATGGTCGAGAGCAGAGGGGAAATCAGCGAGCTGATGAAGTGGTCGTTTGTCACTAGCAGCTTCCCGTCACCCAGGGAGTGGATGGAATTAGGCGTGTAGAGAAGCGGGTGCTTTACCGTCTGTACATGTGTTGCTACTGCGTCTTGGACTGAAACCTGGAAGACTTCGATGATGTTGCCGGAGTTGCGGGAGTGGTTGATGACATAGAGGGTTGATGTTGCGGCATCAAATTCTATGCCTAGGGGTTGGAAGTCTGATGCGTTGGCGTAGTTGGTTAGAGTGAGGGGTTTGAGGGATTGGGAGGGGGTTGAGTAATCGTAGATCCAGATGTGTGGGGGTTCTTTGCCGGCGACGGGCTGTACCAATGTGCCCTGTTCTATGTCAGCCCCCAATGACTATACTGTGTAATATTCTGGTGTTTGCATCGTGGGAAGATCTACCATAACAGTATTCCATTGATCCCGCTCGGGGTTGCAGCTCAAAAAGGCGATACCCATGTTTTCTTCCACGAGCACATCCTCGCAATTGCGCAATTCATCGCGGAACTTGACTTCATGGCTTCCAAAGCCGTTGAAGTTTTGTAATCTCCCAGGTCTATTCTCCAGCATTGCTGAGAGTGCTTGATATCTGTCGTATACCCATGGGGATAAAGCCGCAAGAGCAGCAAGAAACTGCGTCTCATGGTCAGTCGTTAGCCATCAGTTTCCATTAGCGAGCTACACTACGATGGGTCCTTTCGCCATTTTTGATGCAGTAATGTTGTAACTTGCAGGACTGCGTGATTAATGTGAGAAGAAAGATGGTGGCACTCGCGCGGTCACTTGAAGGTTGCCTACCCACTACTCGCTTATGGTAACATGCCCGTGCGCGTGACGCTCGGGTTCGCGTGACGCCCCGCCGAACACCGAAACACGAGATCAACCCCAACTTTAACGCACCACAACTTCACCAATATGGACCTAATTGAAGCTGCAATTGCAGCAATCGAATCGCGAGAGCTCGGAGCCGAAACCTCGTATACAAAAGTAGCTTCTAAGTACGGCGTGGCTCGATCAACGCTCAGCCGAAGACACCAAGGCTCTCAGCATATAAAAGAGATTAAGGATCTCAATCAACGCGCTCTTAACCCACAATAAGAAAGTGAGCTTGTTGTATATATAGAAGGCTTAACTAGACAAGGCCTTCCACCTACGAGAGAGATGATTAACAATTTTGCCTTTTAGGTAGCTTACCGGCAGCTCTCAGAAGCGTGGGTTACCCGCTTTATCAACCGCCACTCCATCCATCTCATCTCACGCTGGAGCACTGGAATTGACAGCGTACGCCACCAAGCTGACTTATAATATAAATACAAACTATACTTTGATCTTTTATACTAGAAGATTGAGGAGTATGAGATTGAGCAGAGCAACACATATAATATAGATGAGAAGGGCTTTATAATTGGTGTATTAGGTAGAACAAAGAGGGTGTTCTTTAAATAGACTTAGGTGAAGAAAGGAGTTAGAGCACCTATCCAAGATGGCAACAGGAAGTGGATAACGGTGCTGGCGTGCGTGTGTGCTGATGGATCAGCTCTTCCCCCTAGCCTCATCTACTAGGCTAAAAATAGAGCTATCAGAGATACATAGGTAGCCGATATTAGAGCAGGAGAGCACTTAGTTCATGTCACCTTAAATCCATCTAGATGGACTAAAAATGATATAGGACTATCATGGCTTAAGGATATATTTAATTGGTACACAAAGGAGAAGTGCCGCCGCTTATACAGATTACTCATCTTGGATGGCCATGGATCTCATCTCACTATAGATTTCATCGAATACTGCCATCAGAATCGAATACTCCTAGCCATCTTTCCTCCCCATTCAACTCATACGCTTCAACCCCTAGATGTAGTGATATTTAAGCCTCTCTCATCAGCTTACTTAGCTAAACTAGCTCATCATTAACAACACGCTCTTGGGCACTTAGCTATTAAGAAAGGAGACTTCTTCCCATTGTTTTAGGGTGCCTGAATCACCTCCTTTAAGAAAGAGACTATTATTAAGAGCTTTGAAGCCACTGGCATCTAGCCTATGAACGCCGACGTTATATTAAAGAGGTTCTCTAATACTCTAACACAGTTAGTTAGGGGCGAGAGCTCTTTATTACGCCTCTCTCTAAGTGGTTAGATTCATATAGAACGGCTTATGCGCTTAGCTGTTGAAGATAGCAACAGTGACAAAGCAAAGTAGCTCTCTACTTCCCTTCACTATCTTTAAGTCTAAAATGAGCTCCTTTACTATAAAAACAAGGGTCTCAAAGCTGCTCTTAAGACTAAGAAGAAGAGGAAGAAGCACGGTAAAGCTCTCCTACTAGGGCAGTTAGGAGAGTATCATGGTGGCGCTGTTTTGTACTCTCCAAGGATAGTTCAGAGAGCACGTGATTGAGCAGCAGTAATACAGCGAGAGGAGGAGGAGGAGGAGGAGGAGCACCTTTAAAAGCTTCAGCGTAAGAAGCAGAGAGATAATGCTAAGCATCTTAAATAGTTACAGATGGAGGAGAAGCGTGAGGAGCGAGAGAGAGCTAAGGTGGTGAGGGAAAAGGAGAGAGCTGAGAAGGCTAAGAGACTTGCTTACGCTTGGTGTGAGAAACAGTAATAGAGAGATGCTGCAAACGCTACAAAAGCTCTATTGTTATCCTAAAGAGGTAAGAGGCTAGCCTCAAAGAAACCTACTCTAAAAAAACGTAGTAGGCAGCGTGTTATAGCTGCTATAAGTGGTAATACTGCTGCACTAGAGCTATCGCTGTCCCTAACTAAAACTACCTCACGTAGGCGAACGTTCACCTCCTAAATAAATTTAGATAGTACAAATTGATCGTAAACATCTGTTTACTACTCCACTACAAAATCTTATAATACTACCTGTTGTGGGTGGCTCAACAACCTCATGTTTGCTATGGTTATGATGTTGTTCGCCGGAGCGTCACGCGCACGGGCATGTTAAGGCCGTAGCCAACCTTGCCGCCCATATCCTCCGAGGCGGGAATTCGTCAGCAATTCCATATCCACATCATGTAATCATCGGTGATAGGCAGCAAGCAGCTCAACGTGTTCTGGATTCCAGAACAACACAGTTGTCCTGGGCGGTGATAGGGCGAAGGCCTGGGGTGGAAACGCACGGAAACCTAAACGTGGTGAGACCTAGAATATCTAGGACCCTGAGACATGCCACTAAGCTCTCTAAGCTCTCTACCTAATCCTAAGAGACATGGTTAATCACATATGACGTGTCTGTTGTTTGGAGTATCACCGAGGATGGAGGAAAAGATGAGCCGTACACCGACTGTGCAGTAGCTGAATGAGTTGCGTCCGGCTCAATTCCTCTTGCACCGCTAGTACTAGAAAGATTCCGGAGTATTAGAAGTCTTGATTGTTCTATAGCTTCCCATGTAGATTCTGCGCTTTGTGCCGAATTTGGTCTAGCCTGTCGGCTCATCATACCTCGGCTCGGGCTAGTTGCCGGCTCGACCACCAAATCCAAGGTACATATGCAGTATGCTTTCCGACTCGCATAGAAGACTTTTTTTAGGGATCGTCTCTACAAGAGCAAATTCCTAAACAAGACGATCGTTTTTTTCAATTTCACCGTTGTCTTGCCGCACCCATAGCGCAAGCTCCACCCCGCTCTTGTACAGGTCGATACCAATCAACTTTAGGGCTTCGACAGTCCAGTCAGAGGGTTTTCGATACGTCTCAACGGTGAAATAGTGGCAGTGGGGAAGGCCTGTCATCAGCTGGCCAAACACATTGCGGCGCTCTGATGCTGTATACGCGGCCACGACACGGCGAAGGAACCCGAGATTGACATTGGTGATAGTAAAGTGCTCCAGGCATTGTGGAAGTACTGTTACTGGAAGCTTGAGAAGCTCGTCGCAAGCATTCTCCGCGAACGAATGGACTAACATTCCAATATCCATGGTAAGGTGGTTGAGATTCAAAATCTCGTTCAGAGCTCCCGCGGATACCTCGAGGTCCCTAGGCCTTTCCCTGGCGTACCAAAAATATCCCGGCAAATCCCAGGAGATAGACACTTGAAGCATTTTCAGCTTGGGAGGGGACTTACCCAAAAAGCGACCGAAGTTAGACCAGTTCATTCTGATACCCCTGTACCATCTGGTATGTGACAAACCAAGCTTGGTGAGTCGTAGGATCTCCAGGTTTCGGAAATATACTGAACCAAACATGTCTAGAAAATCCATAGTATCCGAGTTACACTCATTCATTTCGAATACACGTAGCATCGGTGTAAACCCAGGGTGCATCGCCGTGATGTATGTGAAAGTGGGTACACTTATCAGCCATTTCAGCGACGGGTGATACAGATTCTCCTTCAAAACCGGATATTCGATCCAAGTCATATTCAAGCCGTGCAGGCTGCAAGTATCTGCCTTGACTGGCATCGGTATCCATGAAAAAGCGGGTGCAGGTTCGATCCAGTGATCTCTTCTTTCAAACTTTGAAGACCATGAAACAAGATTCTTCAACTTGCAAAACGGGTAGGAATTCCGGCTAGCAACCTCTTCAGCCGTTCGGTAATATTGAAGGAGTGTGGATACCAGACTACCGTTGTTTTCTCTCCGTGCTTGCACCTGGATATCTTCAAGATTTGTCGCGAGGGTCAAGATGAGGGCGAGCGTGTGGTTGATCATGTTCGTAGCTTTACCCATGTGAAGTAACCAAGAATACGCGACTAATTCAGGGTGAAGGTTAGGTCAGGCAGTTCCGATGATTTGCTGCATCTTAGGTAGAAGAGCCCGAGATTTCTCGCGCACCACTAGCCGCTGACGCTCTCGTTGCTCCGTCTCTTGGAACATCTGTTCATTACTGAACTCATGTTCAGGTATGATTGATGGTGCAAGATGGAAACTCTTGATATATCTCGCCAAATCTTGTCGCTTCAGTAGGGTCAGCATCAGCAGTTCCATCTGCTCATGTTCGTCGATCGTGAAGCGTAATTTGCTATAGAGGTAAGGCTCTGCGAGACCGCGCCAATATTTGGATACAGAGCAGAGGGTAAGCTGAGATTCAAAGTCGCAGTACTCTACGATGTGAACGTCAAGCTCGTAGAGAGCCTTGCTAGAGACATTTTCGGTGGTGCAAATGTGTAGAATCGAAATATCTATTAGCGAACAGGGCGAGCATGAAGAAGGAGCGGGGGAGTGATAGCGCAAGTACTTATACAGTGTGCCGCGAGGGACAGGGCTAAAGCGTGTCCCAGAGTAGTTTAGTGGAGTACTTTCCCATGGGACTGCCGAATGACTGTCCGGTCGCCTTCCTTCCAATGATCCTGACTCTATCGTACTTGCCTTCTCGACAGGGACTCAACATGCACACTGATCGTAAATCTCAGTATTACAGTAATAACCCAAAGGTCCAGTTAAGGTATCATTTTCTATTGAATTGCTTTTATGCCATGTGCCATGGATGTACAGGAGAGGAAATTCTATCATATCCTCCACAGTACTACGGTACCCATACTTGGCGTACCAAACCGAACAACTATCGATTACATAATCTCTACCGAGGCTTTTCGGTCTTACTTTCTCTAGGAGATATAATGGAAAACAGGAACGCTGTGATGCTTTATTAAAAAAAGATACTGAGGATAATCGTCGACAACAAGGCTACCGGAGCCGTGAAGATGCAGTCTACCAAAGCAACAAGTGCGCTTTGAAACAAGTATGGAGGGGCGGATAGGAGTTCGTAAATACGTAGCGAATAGCGCAAAAGGTCTTAAACCCTAACAGCAAGCTTCCATTTCGCCATGTGCATACGAGCCACCAAGTAGATGCTTGCTCCAGACAGGAGGATGACACCTGCAAAGACGTTCAGGCCCCAGAACTCGCCCTTGTTCTTGATGATGATTTGGCCGGCAACTGGGTTACCGATCAGACCCGCAAACGACATGGTGGCGAAGATGACTCCAACGCGTGTGCCAATCTGCTCAACCTTGGAGATGGAAGCGATCTGGGCGGGCAGAAGGGAAACCCAAGCGCCGGATGTGAAACCGTAGAAGCCAGCGAAGGCAATGTAGGCTGCGTTGTTGGAGGCGGTGATGCCGAGACTGAGGACTAGGATGCCGGATACAAAGGACCAGAAGGCTTGCATGTTGAACTTTCCGACCTTGTCTGCAAGAGCACCGGGGATGACACGACCGAAAATACTGAGGATGGTTAGCATATGTACTGTGCATGAAGGCATAATCGAGGAAATGCTTACCTGGCGGCGTTGAGAACAGCCAAGAGATAGCCAGCCAAGCGATTAGACATTCCGTCCGACATGGCTTGTACCTCAATGAAGTTTATGGGAATGAAAATGCCCATGAAGAACATGAAGGACCCAGCAGTGAGGAGGACGAAGCGAGTGTCCTTGTAGGGCTCCAAGAATACGCTCAACTCGAACGCTCTCGGTGTCGGGGCAAGCCGAGATTTGACAGTGAAGATAGCGATGATCATCATGCCTAGGATGAGGAAGGCAATCGCCCTCATTGTCCAGCCATAGCCAACCTTTGGGATCAAGTGCGATGCCATGATAGGGAAGATAATACCGCCCAAACCACTTCCAGCAGCCATAGCGCCGTATGCCAGACCTCTCTTCTTGAAGAACCATGTGGGGAGGGTGCTTGTGCCTGCCTGGAAAATACAATTGAGGCCCAGGGGACTGCAGATGCCTTGAGCGAGAACGAATTGCCAGTATTCGGTGCAGAGACTGGTCATCATGAGGCCGAATACGTGGAAGAAGGTACCGACAAACAAGAGATACTTGGGGCCGTGGTTGTCGTAGACGAAACCGACGATGGGTCCAGGTAAGAACATGACGAAAAGTTCGAGCGAGGAAATCCAGGCGATGGTTGAAGGCGTGTATTCTCGGAGTTGGTTTCGCTGGTAGTAGCTCTGGAATACACCAACGGCGTTGAGCCACCCAAAAGAGCAAAAGAGACAGCAGAAGGCGCCAAGAAGACAAAGATATGCATCTCTTCCGCCGTCAGGGTACTGGCTTGGGTCGAAAGGGCTCACAGCTGTAGGCGCAGCCGTATCAAGATGCTTGTCGTCCATGGATGCAATTGGCTGTTCAACATCGGTGTGTGGTATTTGGTCGTCCTTCTCGTGCATGGACACTGTTGAGCTTGCCGGTTGCGACATGGTGAAAGACGGATGTTGTCAGGACAAGATTTGGAGTTGTATGAGTGTCTGAGTAACCAAAGCCAAGGGGACAGCTCTCTTATTTAAGCAGACAGTCTGTGGGCTTGATTTACCAAGAAGTGCATGATGCTCTCTTTGATAACACACTAGTGCTTGCACATGCGGCGTAGGACTGGGTTGGGTCGGCCTGATTGAACACCGAACAGGGGTCTCGACTACATCCTTCCGAAATCTTCGCGCGCGTCGGGGCGCGAGGAATCCGCCGACACGACGTCACTGCAGAGGTGTCCACTGGTGGAATATTTTAAAGTGGCCTCGAACGCACAAAGGCCTGACACGGCCTTGAAAACAGAATAAAAAAGGTGCATCAAAAATGGGTCGGACAGGTCGGTTTTAGGTGTCGGGTGCCGCGCGAGTCGGGCATATCGGAGAAAGATCAAGATGGCGGTACGGAAGTCCGATACACAGGCTTAATGGTCCTGAATGATTGCTTGTCGTCAAGTTTCGGCTTGACTAGAAAAGGTGCCATGGTACCGGTGTGGAGATGTAGTCATGATACTATTGTTGCTCAGACGATTAGAGGTGGTTAGGGGTCTGAAAGTAGGGCCAAGCGGAGCTGAATGCCATCATCTTTGCTTAATGCTTAATAGCGAGCCGATGCCAGTCTGCTGCAACCAATACCCCGTGGGTGCACACCAACTATGCAAAATATGCTGCCTGAGGCAGGTTTGTTTCTTCTACCGGAACACAGATGATGGCGGCGGATGAGCAAACGAGGGACGATGAAGAAGCATGATTTGTCTACAAGTCGTCGCAGCGGCTTCGCACATTACAAAGGCCATGTTCCATGTTCCAGGTGGGTGGTTCACAGTACCGTACTGTAGGTGGTCGACGGTTGGGGCGTCTGACGGATAGGCGCAGGACATGTTCGCTTGATTGGGCCGCCGACGCACAGACTTGATTCGCGTGCTTTCCATTTTGCCATCCGAATGAGTTTGGTTCCCATCTTGCTTGCACGCGCACAAACAACCGCTCTCCCATTGCCTTTGACCATAGCCAGACAAATTCATCTCTCTCTCATCCCCGCGAGAGCTTCGTATATACGGCCATTTGTCCGATTCGGCGCCATCTATCCTCGTCCCACAGCGAAACCTCAATTCCGCACGCATTTCCCGCCCATCCTTCTCACCACGGCTCGGTAGGCGCGCTGCACCTTGCAACGACGCCCAAGTTTACTGACGCTGGGTTGCGAAATTAGCATCTAGACGCCCGTCTCTACCTTCACCTAACTCACCCCCCGCTATACGTCGCGCAGAGTCAAGGCAACTTGTCGCAGCTGTCGGTTTATAGTCGCTCTGCCCCCGCTCTCCAACCCACGCAAAATGGCATCTACCGAACCATCCGGCCCCGTCAACGGCAACTACGCGCCACAAGCGTATGAGAACAGCTACTCGACCGGCGCCTCCAACTTCACACCCTCGCAGCAACCAACCGCCAGCCAGCCCGCACAACAAGCAGCTGCCTCGGAGATCCCCAAGGATGAAGTCGGCTGGTACTTTGTCGAGCAGTACTACACCACTTTGAGCAAGAACCCCAACCAACTCTACGTAAGCCACACGCATGCCAATGGCTATCTCTGCGGACACGCGACTGATGCCAACTACAGCTTTTCTACAACAAGCGCTCTCAGTACGTCTCTGGTGTCGAGGAGGACAAGGTCAACGTCTGCCAAGGCCAGAAGGTATGTTGACACTTGCGAGCTACAGCCAAGCCATCTGACATGGGCATAGGCTATCAACGAGCGCATCAAGGAGTTGGACTTCAAAGACACCAAAGTCCGTGTCACCAACGTCGACTCGCAAGGCTCCGATGCCAACATCGTTATCCAAGTGATTGGTGAGATCTCCAACCAGGGCCAGCCGCACAAGCGCTTTGTCCAGACCTTCGTTCTGGCTGAGCAGACCAATGGTTACTTTGTCCTCAATGATATCTTCCGTTACCTTGCCGAGGAGCCCGAGCAGGACGACGAGCAGCAGGAGCAGGCACAGCCTGCCAATGGCGTGACTGAGCCAGCTCCCACCGCCGCCGTCCCAGAGGATGCCGACCTTAACAAGAGCGATGAGGTGGCGACCAGCGAAGAGGACTTGAACAAGGTGGACGAGAAGCTGCAGGAGGCCGCGCAAGAGGAGCCTGCTGTTCCCGAGGTTGCGCCTGCTGCCCCGGCCCAGCAGGTACCTGAGGAGGTTGAACTGCCCGCAGCGGAAGAGGCACCTGCTGCTGTTGAAGAGAAGACGGTTGAGGAGCCCAAGGCCCCAGTTGAAGAGACCGTCGAGGCTGAGAAGCCTGCCGCGCCCACGCCTGCCCCGGCCGCACAGAAGGCTGCACCCGTTGCAATGCCTTCTGCCCCCCCGAAGCCCTCCGCGCCGCGAACATGGGCTAGCCTTGCCGCTTCTGCACACAAGGTCGCCACCCCAGTCGTCAATGCCCCCGCCTCCCAGCAAGCTCCCAGTCAGACCAAGGCTGCTGCCCCTGCTGCCGCCCCCACCCCCGCCGCAGCGGCCGCTCCCAGCCAAAGCTCAGCACCTGCCCGTGAACAGTCTCCCGCAACAAGCCAGGGTGAAGCTGCTGGCTGGCAAACAGCTACCGGGCACAAGAAAGAGCAATCTCGTGCCCAAAACGCTGGGCCGGCCGCCGATCCCGACCAGAAGCGTGCTTACATCAAGAACGTGTACAGCCAAGTCGAGGATGGTGCACTGAAGGCTGCTCTCTCCAAATTTGGCGAGGTCGAGTACCTTGACATCAGCCGGGGCAAGGTGAGTAACAGTTCCATCCTAACCATGATTTCACTAACAAGTTCCAGAACTGTGCCTTTGTCGACTTCAAGACACCCGCTGGCTTCCAGGCCGCAGTCGCCGCCAACCCGCACACGATCAACGGCATTGAGATCAAGGTCGAAGAACGCCGCACCAACCCTGGCCAGTTCAACCGTGGAGGCTTCGGTCGCGGCGGTGCTCCCCGTGGCCGTGGTGGTATGGGCCAGACACCCCGTGGAAACTTCCCACCGCGCGGTCGAGGCGGTCCCATGCGTGGGGGTCGCGGTGGCGCGCCTCAAGAGGCATAAAGGAAGAACAGCGCTTCCGTGACAGGCTTTTTTTTCTCCTATCCTTCTTCATTCACATTCATACCTTCCTGAGATGGAATCCGAATCCTTTTATGAACTTTGTTTGACTCGACGGCCTAACGACTGACGGCTTCAGCTATGTACTGTACTCGACCCCCTTTCAGCGCTTGTATAAAAGTCATTTCATTTCGAGGAAAAGTGTAGGCGCACGCGCGTTCGTCCTTGGGGTCTTGAGCCCTTGCATAGCGAGCGGTTTCATTTTTTGCATGTTTCCTTTCTGTCGTCGGGGGTGTTCCTTCAACTCCGTGTTCGAAATGTATTCCCTTGTGGGTGCGGAAATTTCTGGTCAGCTAATATATAGGGATGGCTATCTGATGGTTCGAGGGCGGATGTACGGACTGGGACGTTATGACATGTAGTGTAATGGGTTCCGGTGCTGGGGTCAGTATATGGATGGCATGAGCGACAAGATGATCAGACATGACTGAGCAAGATGATGGTGCCATGTTGTAGTATGAAAGCAGTACACAAGATGTGCACATATGTTTGCTTTACCAGACCTGGTCTGATGTGTGATGTCTATAGCGGGAGGTAGTCCCGATAACGTCAGTCAGCTGATAGTGCGACACGGGCCGGTGGCGTCTGATTCGAGAAGGGGTAATAGCACCCTGCATGCCGGCTGCATCAGCACCAGCCCAGCTTGGAGGCGTTGCATCTCTCATGCCGTCTCGTGCATACGTCTTGTTCATGTTCAGTATCTTGACGCTTGTCACCCGACATCAAGACACGAGCTCTCTGCTTTGCGCTCCACTCTCACAAAGGATCTTGCCAAACTAAGAGTAGCAGTAGGTAGCTCGTCGCGGGGCTAAGGCGGGGCCGTTACGCGCATCACCTCACGACTTGGGACTTGGGACTTGGGCCTCTATTGAGCCTGAGCAAGTCTCCCTCCCCCAAGTATCTTTGTCCTGCTCGCTTTGCGACACATGCCCCAAGATCATTTCCAGTCATGCGGCCGCAACTGGGCGGCGACGCCCTCACTCCGGCTGTTAAGCCACCATCTCGCAAGTCAAGCGTCGACCATGCCGTCGCCCCATGGAGCAATGTCCCCACTACCTTCGTCATGAAGCGCGCCGACGAGGTGGAACAGCCCATGACTCCTCCCCAAGCTGCGTCTTCGACGGCAAGGTACCAAGATGGGACATATGGAGTGCAGAGTCTCGCAGACACATTGGAGGCTGCCTTCGGTCCAGAGAGCACAGTACCTGCGAAGGAGCCAGTGAAGGCGAGCAAGACGGGAAACCACAGCGCAAGGAGTTCGGGGTCGGTTTCGCATACTTCGTCAACAAACTCGGTGCCACAACTGGATAAATTCCAGGCAGATGCGGCTCGGAAGCTGAAGAGGGGCTATTCTGCCCATGGCTCATCTACGCCCTTGAAGCTACCCGGTGCTGAGATACCCTCCCCACACCCCCTGTCTGCATTGTCTAGCACGCCCAGGTCAGCCTCCATAACATCACTCAAGCTGTCTGACGAAGAGTTTGCCATGGACGATGTCGCGAGCCAAGCCGTTTCCTCAGGTGGTGAGGATGAAGAGTCAGTAGAGATAGAACAGGCACCATCCAGCTTCCCACAGCTTGTAATGCCTGTGATGCAAATGCCAACGAGGAGGCCCTTTACGACGAGAGGTAAAGCCATGGGCAAGCTGAAAGTCATGGTTGCTGGCGAGACAGGTGTGCAATACCCCTGCCATATACAGAGGTTATACTAACAACATCCTGTAGGCCTTGGCAAGTCGTCTCTCATTCGTTCCATCGTCCAGGCCTGTGAAGACATTGTACACGTAGACCCGCTGTCACCCTCACCCTTAATCGCGCAATCACGACCACCAAAGTCCAGATCTCGAACAAGAAAGGCAGGACATGCAGGCACGACGCGCGTGACCGAAACCCATGCCAGCACGAAGCCTTACCCTCATTGGTGGGCTGATATCGAAGAGAGTCGTGTACTGAGAAGGAGAAAGAGCGGGACCGACACCGTCTTAGAGAGGAACATTTGCTTCGTAGACACTCCTGGGTACTGTCACGGACCAACGGAACAGGATGACATGAACTTGGTAGTGGACTATGTTGAGTCGCTATTATTCCAAACGTCTTCGGTAACGACACTGGAAGACAATGACGCCCTTGGAGTCGTCAGTGGTAGCGGCGGTGTCTTAGTAGACATTGTCATCTACTTACTACCACCCAGTATGTTATAGCACCGCTGTTTTGCTATCATACTAACATAAAACAGACAAGGATATCACAAAGGACATCGACTATATGCAGCGACTGTCATATCTCACCAATGTCATTCCAGTCATTGCCAAATCGGATACGCTGTCTGCACAGGAAGTTGTAGCATTGAAGACCTCAATCCTCGCTCGGCTCCAGACAACCGCTCTCAGGCCTTTCTTCTTTGGCGAGGCCATGGATGATGCGCTGCTCGCTGTGCAAGGTCTTCCCGTCGTCGGAATCTCAGCGTCTGGGGCATCAAGCGAGGCAGCTTCATACCCCTACACTACTCCCACTTATCCCTATGCCGTCTCTTCAACTTCTGGGCCAGACAATGATAACATGGATGCATCACTCCTCATGTCGCCCGACTACGTACAGCCTCTGCTTCCTTCTGAACTTGGAGCATTGGTACACAAGGTCTTTGACCCTGAGTCTATTGCCTGGCTTCGACATTCGGCAGCAAAGAAGTTCCTAGCCTGGCGGCGAAGGACAAGGCTGCCGGGCGATTCGGTCATTATGCAAGGTATAACGCACCCGCGTAGCCCAACCATGGCTTCTGTGGGCCTCAATGGAGCTACTATGAATAGTAAGGCCGAATCTCCTTCGTATCTGCACAAGCTAACTTTTCGCTCAGCGTCTCTCGCATCCTCGGTCTTCTCTGCCGCGTCACCATCAGGTGTTTTAGTGCCAGGGTCAGGATCGCCCTTTTACCCTTCCAACCTACAATCCCCACTCCTATCTTCTGCATCACTAGCCAATTCCGAGGCTCTCGAGCCGCCGGGCAGCTTTTCACTGGCGAAATACAACAAGTCCATGCAAGGCGATCAACGCTTCAGTGAAATTAGGATAGCAAGATGGGCAACAGATTTGCAACGCAGTCGACGCAACGAAAAAGACAGGTTTGAAGAATTACAGAGCAACGAACGAGCAAAGTGGCTGCTCGAACGCGTTGGAGAAGAGGTGTCGAGAGGTACAATTGTTGCATGTCCCGATGGAACTCCGAGAGCCGAATGGGCCGTAGTCAGGCACGGTGACGAGAAAGGTAGCAAAGTCGGTCAGCGGTATGCCAAAGCTGTCGGACTAGACTCGCGAGACCCCTTGGGTCTATGCGATTTTAGTGATGAAATAAGGCGGCGGAGCTTCGTGCTCGTCAAGGTATTGGGGGGTATGAGTGTGGTAGGTGCTGTCGTTGTGGCAGTCATCAGAGCTTGTGGTATCGAGACGGGATCACCACAGAACTGGTGGGCTTGGATCACTGGTACGGATTAGGTATGATACGATTCATGTACCCTGATCTGTGACCGGGAAAGCCAGAGGTATCAGATGAGAGAGTCAGTGATGGAAAGTGCCGGTGTAAAGGTGTTTGCTGTGGTTGCTCGGTATACCCATGCTATCTGAGCTTTGATGTTATTGAAGTAGTGGAATATTATATTGAATACATTTTACTGTCTGATATCTACACATTACTTCTATGAGGCTGGCTTTTACCCTATACGATTTAGGGAATCTATGACAAGTAGTGTGAGTTCCAGCTTGAGAATTACAATCGTCTGGGTATCGTGTCTTCAAAGAATCTTCAGACGGGAGCAGACGTGATGAGGCACGTTGTATGTGCCGCCCAAATCCTTCCAAAAGTCAATGATGTAACTCGACATATCGCAGCGTTTCAGAAGCTGAATACGTATACCTACGTACGCGAGGGGGGTCTGTTATGCTGACAGATCACACACATCCCTGACATGGACGGTGGATCTGAGATTAGCTACGGGTCCTACTTCCTAATCGTATGCTTACACCCCCGCAAGCTGGTGATGATGCGTATAGAGGGGTGGTGGACAGGGAAGAGTGATGCGGATTGATTCGGGAGAAAGGGGTTCCGGGTCCTTGCGTTGAATGTTGTTAAATCGCTCATTGTCGTGCGTGTTGGCGTGCCAGGGTGTTGGGCTGTGTTTGAGTAGTGATTGGGCTTGCGATTGCGAAGTTGGCATATGTCCCTTTGACTGGTACCAAATCGTCCTTTCAGCCCCAGATTGCACTCCTGGAACCTAGTATAATTTCAGCCAACTCACCTCTTTGTAGCTACCCTGGTATCCCCATCTTTTATTCGTCATTTACTTCCCACGAGCCTCAAACACCTCTTAGAGGTGAGGCGAGAGTCGGATTTGCTACGGCTCTCATACCCGAGTCCATGTGGGTAGTAAACCCACTCTCCATCCCCCCAAAAATACCTCACCTGGACGCGATGATGCGATCTCGATCACAGTCCCACTGTCACACGTCCTCTAGATCTGGCGTCCTTGACCCATTATGGTTATACAGCCCGCGCCCAGCGATGGAGCCCCTTCGCTTGTCGCACCCACCGCGGGGGTCAACAAGCCCAACCCACTGTTGCATTTTTCCCGGTCGACGCTAACACCAGGGTAGTGTTGCATGATTTTGTTGACGATGATGATGATGACAAACGACGGTCACGGTGGATGGAGATGAAGGGTGATGACGACCTGTACCGATGATGTGGGTAGGAAAGTATGAGAATCGGGAAATCATGGTGTGTAAGATTAATGTGGAACCGCCTTTCATCAAGCCAAGGCAAGCCTCCCTTTGCATGCATTTCACGCACACGCACACGCACCGTGCTTTCGGTGGGTTGTGTCTTGTAGATGATGCAGCCCATGGGGGGGCGGCAGCGCGGCAGCGCGGAAGCGCGGAACGGGCCTGGACGTCGAGTGGTGGCCTCGCCGGCCGCGCTGCCCACCCGCGTGTTGAGATGCGTTGCCGAGATCTAGGCGTCGAGTATTGAGACATGGGATGGTATGATAATCGATCTTACGCTAGTGGAACCCCTCGACCGCTTTATGTGGGGATTTGATCGATATCGCCCGCTGGCTTGGGGGCGCTGGCCATGTTGCACTTTTTTTGCACCACATGCGTGGATGCATATGCGTGATACGACAACATGCCATCTTCTTGTTCCGCTTGCCCTGTTGACGCAATGTACACTTCAGCCCTGTGGCTCACTGCTGTAGGGCTGTCTCATCGTGCTTTTTTGCCTGCTCGTCGCGGAGCTTTATTGTGTCATGGCAGTTTTTGCGGATTTGGGGGCCGGAGATGGTGGACCCCCCATTTCGGCTGTTCGATCAAAGTGTCTTCAGCCTGTTGTGTGACATATCGAGCCAAGGTTGACCCGAGGATCTGGTCACACGTGTAGCCGTACCCATAGCATGGTTGTGGTAACTGGTAGAAGACCGGCGCTTAGGGTCTTCCATGAGGATGGCGTGCTGTGCAGCTGTCGCGCTAAAAAAAAGGGGGGGGCGACAGCATGCGTTACTTGGCCTGCAGCCATGCTGTCGAATAAAGGGCTTATAGAGAATATGGTGATGTAACCTTGGCGAAAGTCTAGAGCCAACCAGGGATTCGGGAAAATGGAACTTTTGCTTCTTCTTGAGCCTCGTATGACGGTTGACATCAGTTGCCTAAGATGGTATTATGTACAAGGAGCAGAAAAAGAAATGTTGGGGTCCATGTCTCATGTGCCCTGTGTACCATTGCCTTGGGCTGGTTTAGCCACAACGACATCAGGATTCAAGACACGATTCGAGATTGCCGAGATGAAGCAACGCCCTGTTGCCATACTTTTTCTACGTTATTCAATAGCTATATCATGAATCGTGGGCTGCTACTAGAACAATTTCTGCCACTGAAATAACGTGGTGGAACGACGCCTTTTCACCATGCCTCATCCTTGCCCGTCCATGTGGGTGCCGTGTCTTTGACCCTTGTTTGACGCCTGCATTCACCCTGGAAACCGTTAAGCCCGAGATAAAGGCCGGTTTGAATTACTAAGTTTCACTGCTGTGCCTTGTCAGAGACCGATCAACCTTGAGGGGGGGTCTGGTTCAGCTTACCGTGTACGACCCATTTACCACCATGGGTTCAGCTCGTCCTACAACCGTAGTATCGACGTCCATGCGCACGTGGAGCTTCAGTCCCATGTGATCCCTGCCATTCAGCGTATTTGCCGCGTGTTGCGCCAACTCCTTGGATGCAAATTTGACGGTTGCCACACCTTTGAACACGCCGGTCTTGCCATCGCGGAGGAACTGGATATCGATGGGATATCCGACAGTTTGAAGGAGCAATCCATTGAGATCCTGAGGGGTGCACTTGTAACTCAAGTTGCGAATGAATATACCACGAGCTTCGGTAAGTATTGCCCCACCTCGGACGTTTACCGGCATTCCGTTGGTGCTCGTCGAGTAGATAGGTGGCGATGGCAAAGCATAGGCCGGGTAGACTGGGGCAATATTGTATAAGGGCGGCTGAGAAGCATAGCCCTGCTGATACATCCCAGTCGAGTACCTGGACTGTGCTGTGGTATATGGCGTCGGTACCATTGTAGTGGCTCCTCTGCTGCCGCCCAACTGATTGACTCTTCCAATATCAATACCGCAATGCTGTGAGGAATGACCACCGTCGGGCAACTCAGGGAACAGTGTTGAACAATTGCATCGCATCAGTCGGTAACCCTCACCCTTGCGGTTCGTCTCCCACACGTGCACCAACATGCCTTTGGCTCGGTAGTAGACCTCTGAAGTGGATTAGCCAAGTTTCGCCGTTGATATCGCCCAGTGATTCTTACTGTACACAGCATCCGCGTCTTCCTTGTCCTTGAGCCGACACCACCCCTGCATTTCTCCTCGCCGTTGGCCTTGGCTTGAGTACACATCAGCCCAACCCGGCTGTTCTTTGACCACTTTTCGAAGATGGTCTTTGAACTCTTGCCATCCGGTCAAGTAGGGTGCATAGCGGGTGGTACCAGATACTACGAGCAGGAAATCCCCTTCACCTTCCTTCCAAGATCTTCCGTAAGACATTGCAGTAAATAGATATGTGTGATAGAGAAGTGGCGCCCAAGTACAAATGGCAACCAGAGCGTGATGAGGTGCAAAAATGATTCTGTAAATATATCTTGCTACCAAACTGTTGTTTTCCGTGTGCGTACAATCGAAGATTGAATTATTTGCTCAAGAATGGAATGAAATAGATCGGTGATCGAGTTGCACCGGCTCCATACTTATAGTTATTCTTCCGCGGATTATTCAAGTAATACCTCGTTTCAGTGGTCTTGTCCGACTGCCATATTGGCTGAGCCATCGTTCTCTCGAAACATGGCTAGGTCGGGATGCTGGATAGAATGGCTGGACATCGAGATGTGTAGCCTATAGGAACTGTTACCCGCTCCCCGTCTAGATCTCGTACTATTTCGATTCACCCGCACTGGGTGCACGAACTCCTGTGTGGCGTGTGGTGCGTGGTGAGATACCCTGGAATAGGATGCATGGCGTATGCGTCCTGGACACCTGCATCTTTACGCCACGCTTCTTGGAAAGGATTACTATACCTGTAAAATGTAAACGTCATTAAGTGCTATCATCTTCAACGACATGCGCAGAGCCCTGTCCTTGCCTTCCGTCTTGTGTACTGTAGTCATCCTCAGCTAGCCAAACAAAAGCAATTATCGTTAGTCTCAATTCGGCATATGAAGCGTGTAAACTGCAATAACCACTCTTAATGGCTTAGGCATGATATTGAATGTCGTTGGCACATGAGGTTTTGCTGGCTGCAGCTCGTTCGGCGTGCTTCGGGAGCTGTCATGTCCACCTTATTCTTGCATTCGTTTCACAACAGGGACCACCACTCATCGCCTACAGGATCTGTGAAAATGACATTGCTAGTAGTGACTTCACTGTAATTCCACAAGTTCTGTGTTTCAAAATATCTCCAATATCTTAAATATGACTTAGTCATGATAGTAGCATATACAATTCGCTTAAGAAGGACTCCAGACGATGAGCTTCTGATCAAAGCCACCGCTTATCAAGTATTCGGTATTGCTTTGATCGTCTGAAACTTGAGTAGCGGTCCCCGTCAAATAACCCGCCCAGAGACATCGCAACTTTGACCCTGGTTCGTGTGCATGTAGGGAAGAAATGAGTTTCCCGCTCCTTGCTTCAAGGCCGCGGACTACTCCGTCATCCGAGCTCACATAAACACCTGTACCATCTGGGCGCCAAACTAGGCGTGGAGTGGAATAAGCCGTTTGTGGCGCTAGAGTGGAAACGTTGACTAATATAGCAGCTTCCTCTTTATCTGCAGTGGCTAGCTCAGCTCGTGCTTGCGACGCCTGTGTCACGGATACTTCCATGGCTAAACTAGCTTCCGTGACAGTCATTGAGGAATATGTGGGAGGGAGTAGTAGCTTCACTATCAGTAGCTTCATATGCGGCGTACTGGAGGTAGCGATGGCTGCTAGCTGTGGGTTTGTGGGACAGATTTGTATGTCTGATGGTGTGAATGCAATCCAAGCATTAGAGTGTGGAGCAAGGTTCTGCTTGCCAATCAGAGTGAAAGCCAGTGACTCTGGGCTGGGTACAGCGTAATAGTGTAGAAACGTAGAATCTCTCCGAGCGACTACCAGAGCTGGAGTCCCATCCCCGGGCAAGGTGACGAATACAGTCGATTCTGGAATGCTTGGCAAATCCAACGTTGCTATTGGATCTCCAAGCTGTGGTTTCTCGGCGCTGACATCCATCTGATATAGTATTATCTTAGCATCCCATCCTGAACTAGCAACTAGTATGGAGCTGCCATTGGAAGACCACATTGAGAGCTTGACTAGATACTTTGAATGATCTTTGCGTTCCTCTAATATCCTGTTGTTGACAGTGTCGAATAGCGTCAGCTTTCCGGACATTGAGGCGATTAGCAGATGTGTTGAATCCACAGCTACAAGATCCAGTGTCGGCGAATCCTGAAAACCGGAGAATGTGTGCACAACATCGAGCGAATTTGTCGTTGGATCCATCAAGTGTAGTTGTCGATCAGCAGTGGTGACGCCAACATACTGTTTGATCTCTGTTACTGATGGCAGCTTGAGATCGAGCACTGATATGCTCAGTATATTCGACCGACTTGGTAGGGACGGCACGACTTTCGGGGTGACTGGTGCGTGGATGGCCCATCCCTGATTCGTTTCATCGACACCGAGCTTCTCGAAGCTGAGGCTGAGGTCGAACTTCTTCTTCTCTTCCAGAATAGACTCGATGGTGACGAGACTATCGGAAGCTGCTCCGATATCAGAAGGCAATTCGGCCTCCTGAACAAAGCTATTCAGCGTCTACAGGAGCGTTAGTGATTGTCACCCTTTCCAATTAGGGACGACGTCACCTCAGTATATCCACTAGCTCTTAGAAAACGCGCAACAAGTTCGGCCGCAGATGGAAGCATGACTGCTGATATCTGTGTTTCACAAGAACCCTCACTACCAGTTAGTTGTAGGTGATAAAAGTGTCGATATGTAGAGCGTAGAAGTTGATGATGTTCTAACGAGGGCAAAGTGAAGTGGGGCTAATTAGCTTATCGATACGAGGGTGGGCACATGGCACCGTGACGAATATTTTGTGGAAAATATGCGACGCTGAGTTTGGATTGATTGATTCATTGATCGGGCTCCTCATTCGAGATGCAGGCAAGTCATCTTACTATGGTTTTCACAGTCAACCTGACTTTCCTAGAAATCCAATGTCCTACGCGAACGCTTAACACGAGAGCTAGTTGGGCTGCAAGAGACCACAATTGATCAGCCTTACAGCATATTGCATCGTCTCAGACTTGCAAAAGCATATAGAGATCTTGGATATCCTGACCTCGCGGCAGGAGATGCGTACAAAGCCTTGATTCTGATTGATGAAGTGGTTCAGGAAGGCGAATACCATGACGACGCCCTGGAGGCGGCGCGAACGGACATCGCCACTGAACAAATGAGAGATGTAGCTGTAGATTCTGAGAAGGAAGTTACGTCTTTTGAAGATGACGAGATCGCGGCCTGGGCACAAACGCGATGGTCGAAGAATGCGTATGTAAGCGCCGAGATAAATCTATACACATAGGAAGCGATTACTGACGTGGCTAAGACACGATGCCCTCATTGGGTGTCTGATAGATTGTGGATGTTTCCGCAGTGCGTTTGATTACATCTCTCGTGCAAAAAAGGCGTTTCCAGACGATAAAGTCTTCCATAATTACGATGATACATTGTCGAGCCGTCTTCGATCCTACTTCGCGGACAACGGAGAAGCCCTAGAAGATATAAATATAGAAGAGTACCCAGATAAAGGCCTGGTTCGCCGCGAGAAGTACCCTTGGAATCATCACGAACCAAACCGGTTCTCAACAGAGTGCCTGGACTTTCTCAACAAGGAGCTCACAAACATAGCCCCGATGTTGGAAGTGAGGGTCGCTGAACTACCTGTTCTCACTACCACGGACACCACAAACGGATCAATTCCGGATTCAAAATATACGAAACAACTTGGACTCTTTGCCAAGGAGGATATAGCCCCGGGCGAGAAGGTCTTGGAGGAGAAGTCTCTGCTCACTGCTATCTCAAGGCTCCATGATTCATATTGCGATGCTTGCAGTATACCTTTCTCGACTTCCGAAGACCAAAAGGACGCAATCATCTCATGCGAGGAATGCGATGAAGTCTTCTTTTGCAGTGAAGAATGCCACGATCTAGCACAAGATCACTATCACCCCTCAATTTGTGGAGTCAACTTGGATCAAGGCAAGGTACCGGTGCGCGAGGCGGCAGACTATCTCTATACCCTTCTCCTTTTCCGCGCTCTGGCATTGGCCGAAACTCAGGACCTTCACCCACTCGAGTTGAAAGAAGTGCGTTACATATGGGGTGACTACCACGGCAAGGATCTTGGAGTCGCGTGGCAAGCAGGCACGTCCGGTCGTCTGAGTAACCCGTTCGGTCATGTCCCACAAACACTACCTTTTTCTTTTAAGAACAACATCCTCATGCCATTGAATGTTCTGGAGAAGATGGATGTCAACATCTTCACACAAAGCCACCGTTACGACACTTGGATCTTCAACGCACTGTATGCGAAGTTCCGGGGAACGGCGTCCGCACAACAGGGCTTGGACGGAAAACCTGAGATTAGTGCTGTTCATCCCATGTGGTGTCTCGCAAACCATAGCTGTGATCCGAACGTAGCCTGGGAGTGGCGTGGATCGATGCGTTTCTGGACCCGTGAGCAGATGGTTGATTGGATGGGTAGAGATCAGGACAAGGGTCCTGGTCTCAAGAAAGACGAGGAGGTCTTTGGTCATTACTGCGACATTCGTTTACCGGTCAAGGAACGACGTGAATGGGCCGTGGGGGCACTTGGTGGTGAGTGCATGTGCGCTAGATGTGTATGGGAAGAGGCAGCGGAGCAGAAGCAGGGTGGTTCACATTAAGGAAGCTACCGGTCATGTGCAGAATCGAAGCTATTGGTGTTTCATTTCAAACACAAGGCCGGTTGCACACTATTGCACTCTATCAGCAAGCGACTTGGTATGACTTTGTCATGTCCAGCACATGGGGCATGACAACACTGGTGTCGATGGAGAAGATGGATGTACAAGGTGAAGATCTGGTACTACGCTAGTTCTCAGGGCCTACGTGGACAGGCTTCGGCAATCGCGCGTTATATTTCCGTCATCCAGCCCTTGAGGATGAACAAGCGATTAGCAACCACATGCGGCAAGCAGTTCGTTGGATAAGCCAAAAATCAGACCATTCATGCAGACCAGAGGCGGCGCCAGTAGATGTGTCGTATTGGGTAAGACTCTTGGGCCTGCAGTATGGGGTAGTACGTGACGAAAAAAGGTTCCTAGCCGCGCTCACCGTCCGGGAGTAACTTTCTATGCGCTTCAGCTCCGTCTTCATATTTTCCACAGTAAGCCAAGTGGCATATGCAGACAGGCGCCATAATCAGCCGAGATTCTGCATCTTACATCTTGAGCACCGCGTTTCTCTTGTGACCCTCGTGTCGTTCGTGTTTGATCGGTGTGCAGGCTGTGCATGCATCCGTCCTTCCTAATCTTGCACTCGCTCCCCCATGATGCAGTGTACAGTCTCGCGCAAATCAAATCAGCATCGCATTGTGGCTCAAGCCCAATCCCCAGATCCGAAGCCTGTCGCCGTTTCCGGGACTGGGCGCTCGGTAAACTTTACGATGCAAACGTGCGTTTCACTACCCGCTGCATCGGGCCCCTGATGATGACGACGAGAGCAACTCTAAGATAGTTCATGTGCCTGTTGCTCTTGCGGAAGGACCACGGCCCGCTGCGTCATCGCAAGGAGCCGCATCACGTGCCAAACTCAGCACGTAAGCATGCATGTGCGCATGTGTCTATGTAATTACGAACATCAGCGGCGTAGTATGCAAACTCGTCTTTTCATCTGGCCAGAACACTCCATACCTCTTGCGTAACACTCTTGGTTCGCTTGGATAAACCAGAGTAGCAAGCAAAGTACCACATGTGATGCCCATTGAAGCATCATGATTGCGTTGTCAATATCTAATATCAGCTATATTGTAGCCTCCACACTTGTGGAGACCGTTGAAGAATTATTTCGTTTCCTGCAGTAGTATCATCTCCACAACTTGGCTCTCGGCGACCATCCATGAATGGCAGTGCTGAACGAGACAAACATGTAACAAGGCATCTCAGCTACGGGGTAAACCTGTGCCACTCGCACACGGTAATGATATGATGTTCCTACACATATTGAGCTACAGATTAATATAGATCATGTGGGTATGATACGACTGTGAAGAAATTACTTCGCATACAGGTACAATTGGCCATTTGGGTCAGTGGCAACTGCAGCTTCACTTTCGGCAGTGGCAACGCCACTCACCCTTCCATTACTGTACATCTCCACCCTCGAGCGTTGGATTCTAATTCCAGCAGCTCTCGCTTGGAGCGCGATAAGAGAGTCTTGGTGATGTCGAGACATGCAGGAACCCACATGGCGGTGTGCATCAACCACACTCTCGGATCTATTCAGTCCCCAGGAGGCAGCTGCAGAATTACCACCTGCCACCACCCTACATACTGTATGCGCATATTAATGTAGGTAAGCGACCGATTTCGCGGCTAGCAGTTCCGGTACTATCATGTGTCTCAGATTATAGCACAGCCTTCCAGTAAGCGAAGAGGGTGTGCAGTATACAGCTTCGTGACTCGTCAAATTCGTTGTATGTGGGGCTTGTTGAGCGAGATTCAGTCTTCAATATCCCTGCTAGAGTGAAATGATCATGTGAGCACGACCATAAAGGTCACAATGTTAAGCTACGGTACCTGTGATAGATGGAAAACTGACATTGCTGACCACCCCTCCCCTTCCCCTATATCTGATTAATGATAACCGAGTCACGATAACCTACTAGATCATCTGCATACTAACTGTTATGCATAGCGGACATGACCGTAAGAGGCAGGAATATCACTTCTTCCCTGGTCTGACAAGGCATTGCAGTAGCTCCTTCGCTCATCTCGTCTCTTCAAGATATACTACGTATAGCTCTTCGCCTCTTCTCCTTCAAGATATGATATAACTCATTGAATCATCATGCATCCGGCTGGAAAGGTAAAATCAAAGGACACTGATCCACGGCGCTTTGCCGTGCGTACGTTAGCCCTGGAAGTGAGCACAATACCACACCTAAAGCAGAAGTAGACCTCGAAGATGACTGTCCATGCAAAAGACACAAACCCAAAATAGCCGTTCCTAATTTGAACCACTTGATTGGAAGACACTTTGATAGCCAAGAAGCCAGTGTGCAAGGGGCTGACAATCCGGGACCAATCCCAGGAGAGCCAGTATCCACTATCCACTACTGCACAGTCTTTCAGGCGTCCTTGGGAAACCACAGTGTCCAATGAAGCTCGAAATAAGCTAAATTTCTCTTTCTAAGTTTTCACCCAATACCCAGCATGCCCACCAGACCGAGTGCCACTTATTCCAACACTAGAGATACCGTTTAACTGACAACACTAGCGCAACAAAACGTCCTCCCAATCAACAGTGCAAAACGCCCCAGTATCTTAGCTCCGTATCTAATTGCTCCTCTGATTCTGTTTCTGCAGCATGGTACCCACATTGTCGCTCTCCTCCTGCCAACCATGACACTGTAACCCTAAATCCCGCAGTCGCCCGGCACCACCTCCCTCACCTCTCCGCATTAACGCCCTATCCCAACCACCATGCATCTGCGGAACTAACCCCCATGAAGATCCTGATTCCGGTTCCAACGGAAGTTGGCTCGTGGGCCGGGCTCGCAAATCTGCGGCGACCTGATTGGAGATTGATGCCCGATCGTAAAGTCGCAGGATTCTGTAGGATTTGAATCAGACTCTATCTGAGGATCTCAACCAACATGTAAGATTTCAATCACAATCTAAGATTTGGATCGTAAATCTAAGATTGTGGCACTTTATGTGGACCATGTACGTCAACTCTGCGTAGGCGAAGTGGACTAGAACGTTTTTGGTGATTGGAAGTGCAGGTATACTACTCACCTGCCTTTTGGTCTACAACGCTCAACTAGAATATGGCCAGAAATACCAATCACCTCACCTGATCGCCTCATGGCACTCGCAGTATCCACCACACACTGTGTGGGCCTTTTATGGAGATGTCGATGGCGAAATCAGACTGTAGTATGGCGATTATCTGTCGCAATTCACAAGTGTTTTTCATATGAATCGGAAGCTGCTGAGCTGTGGGGGTAGCCAGTTGTTTCCCTACTAACAGTTTCGAGGACGTCTGGACTGCGTGGTCTTGCGTTGATAGCGACCAACCGGGTCGCTCTGCTAGGCACATGCTACCTCGACAAGAGGTTATAGAAACCAGTCAAATAAATCGTCCAACATGATGCGCTAAACACACGAAAGGCGACGAGCAGGTGGTATACACAGCATCAGCCCCACACTCTCCTCTTTAACATGTCCTCAACTACATCCTCACCTATCCTTTCAACACCATCAACCCCCTCCAACCGCTCCCCAACCTCGTTCACAAACAAACCCGCAACACTCTCAATCCCCTCTCCAACCACTCCCTCCCTCTCAAAACTAGTCGTCCGCTTCCCCTCCAGCCCACACGCCACAATCCTTTCAAACCACGCCAAGTCAGTGTTGATATTCAAACCAACCCCATGACTTGTGATATTCCGCCGCATATGCACGCCAATGGCCGCAATCTTGTCGTCCGGGCTCGTCCACACACCCGTATGCTCCGTAGTCATGGCCTTGATACCAAACCGCGCACACGTAGCTATCAGGCTCTTCTCAAGCAGACAAACGTAGTGGCGGGGCGTGAGTTTATGTGTACGCAGGTCGACAATGGGATATGCGACAAGCTGTCCCGGGCCGTGGAAGGTCGTTTGTCCGCCTCTCATGGCTTCGACAAAGTCTGCGCGGCCATTGTAGCGCAAATGTGCCTGCTGTTCGGGGGAAACATTGCCGATTTCTCGTCGTCCGCAGGTATAGACGGGTTGGAACTCTGCGGTGATGATGTGTGGTGGTGGGGAAGGAGCGTTGGAGGGCGGTTTCGAGGCGAGGAAGCGGGAAACGAGCAATTCTTGGAGGCGGGCGGCAGTTGCGTAGGGAGCCAGACCGGGAAGATGGATATGAAAGAGCTTTTGCCGCATTGGGCTGGCCATTGCTGCGTTGTGTTACATGCTTGATAGTAATCGCGATGGGTGGTGCGTGGGGCGGAGGGAGCCGTCGGTATCCTCCCGAATCGGACTTATCGATAAAGATTTTGTGACGTGACGCGACGCGACTGCACCTTTTGCGCCCACTTCCCTCCTAGACTCTTCTATATGCCGAAAACATGGCGGGCAAGAAGCGATCAGTGAATGGCCAGGTCAAACCTCAGCCTCAGCCTCAGCCTCAGCCTCAGAGCACACCCGAAGACATCGCCATGACAGATGCAACACCACCATGCGGTCAACGGCCACCACCATCCAGCAAAACAACATGCACTCCCAAGACGGCAGTAGAGAGCACGCTAAGCGCCCC
Source organism: Pyrenophora tritici-repentis (assembly GCF_003171515.1). NCBI lineage: Eukaryota > Fungi > Ascomycota > Dothideomycetes > Pleosporales > Pleosporaceae > Pyrenophora > Pyrenophora tritici-repentis. Next base: position 952,597 of record NC_089399.1, on the reverse strand, counting down.
GAACCTTACTCCGAACCCCCCGAAAGAAGGCCAAATACTGCCGCCCACCTCTAAACCAGCACCCAAGTCCCGCAAGCCCGTTAACCGCAAAAAGCTCGCCAAACCCCCCCAAAGTACGTCTACCCCCTACATACGCAAATACTGTGCAAAAAGACCCCGAGAGATCTCAAGCCCACACTCTGACACACCCCAGATGCTTCAATATCCACCCGCCCGCTCCTTCACCCCGCACTCCCAACCCCACACTCCTCATCCGCCTCCCCCAAGACAATCTACATAACTGCAACAACACCCTACATCCCTTGCGTCAAGCGTGTGCGCAAACTCCTCGCAGACATTACAAAGCGTGAGAAGCAATCCGCCGCCTCGCTGGACAGTAGAGCAGGAGGAGCAGCCCGAGGGGGGCAACACGGTGCAAAAGTGCTAGAAGCGAATGGGCGACTAGAGGCAAAAGATGTGGAGCGAAACGTTGCCGAGGAGGCGAGTAAGAAAGGAGAAGCGCGCAAAGTAGGCGGGATGGTGTATTTGAAAGCGACGGGTAGGGCGATACCTAGGGCGCTGGAGATAGGGCTACATTTCCAGGAAGATGAGAGTTGTAGGGTGAGGGTTGAGTTGGGGAATGTCAAGGCGGTTGATGATATCGAAGTTAAGAGTGGTGCGACAGAGCAGGAACAACAGGCCGAAGGAGAAGCGGATGATGATATACCCGAGACGAGGATACGAACGCTAAGTTCAGTGACTGTGAGTATAGGACTGGTATGAGCTTTGTCCATGTCCAAATTCTCATTTGCATTTGCATTTGCATTAAACCTGCAAGCAAAAGCTAGTCTAGCCCACCTAACAAACAAAACGAGAAGAAGAATATCAAAAAGAGGAGAGGTCAAAGTATATATCATTGAAGGTTGTGGCGCGAAAAATATCCCGCTTCCACTTTCCAACCTATCCATCTACCCATTCGTGATGCCATGAAGAAAAAAGAAGAAGAAAGAAAAGAATCCAATTTCCCCTAAAGAAAACAAACAACAAGAACAACACAAAGAAAAGCCACCCAGATAACAGATCGAAAACATATGTTGTGTGTATAACATAGGAAAAAATCAAAATGGTAGATAAACTTGCTTGCCTGCCCTTGCTGAAACCTGATAGCGAAAAAGAAAACGTTTAGCCGTCCTATAGGCTACTTGTTTGTCCCATGCTCCCTACCCACCTCCACCCCCTCACTCACTTGCCAGAAGCTATATCGACTGAAAGGACCCAAGGGAAAAAATTCGCCTAAACGATTGAACAGAGGCTCGAGACCTCCTCAACACCGGTAGGAAACTTTGTTGTGACGGTGAATGCGCCAGATTGCGCTGGAATTGGTCAAGGAAAAGGTTTGTTGCTGTGATTTCGATGTCGTGACATCGCTCCTGTTGGAGCATTACGATTTGTGTGGTGGATATGGATATTTATTCCGGTGTCCGGTATAGGTCTGGATAGCTGATGGTCCTGTGCTAGGTGTTGCTAAGTGTCGCGCTCCTGCATGTGGTGGTGGCTTTGCTTTCAACGGAGTAAATGCAACCAATGCTCAAGGTGCGGTTCCGTGGCGATTTGACGAAGGATGCGTATAGTGCATGTCCAAAAGTGGATATTGTCTGGCTGTAGCCTGGCAATGTCAAAATAATCGCTATCGTAATCACCACTTCTGGCGTGCATCATCCTCTCCGTATGCATGTCTATGCGCTTGCCTCGCTGTACTCGACAACGTCTGTAAAGACTTTGTCTAGTGTACTGTTGCTCAACGCTCGGCTTTCGGGTATTGATTAAGCATCGTCATGACTGCCACACCTATTGCAACAACTGCCACCATGGCCCCAACCGGGCCGCCATAGTACATGGGGTTTCGGTCAAGCCGTTGAGCGACCAGGGATTCAGCATTCCGTGACTGTTTCGAATCCTTGTGTTGGACATGATGTCCATTCTGACGACTCGGCTCCGGAGCTGAAGCTTCCGGGCCGTCCTCGTCGAGATCTTTTTCTTTGATGATGACGATTTCGCCCTCCTCAGACTCATGACTGTCCCCCAGGTTCATGCCGGATTGCGCGCTTATCTTTTCCGACGCACTATCGCTTCTGCTTCGCCGGCGAGTTCCGTTGCTTGCTGTTTTTGCATTATCTTTTCTTATCTTTTCGATCATTTCGGCCAATGATTTACGGTCGGTCTCTGCGGTCTCGGCTCGTTCACGGTAACGCTCCATCTGTTGCTTCATCTCGTTCATTTCTGACATCATCAGTTCCAGACGTTGCTGCAAGCGGGCCGTAGTATCCTCAGTACTATCAGAAGGCACGGACCCGTTGTCTGATCCGGTGAGTTCTTCATGCTCTGGCCCGGCCGCTTCGGCTTCCTCTGCATCGTTGTCGCCAACAACAGTCTCTGCATCTCCATGATCCTTGTTCGTTTCACGCTCAAGTCGAGCCGCTCGTTCTTCGGCGTCTTCTCTCGCGCGACGCTCTTCGTTTAACAGAGTCTCGAGATCTCGTAGTCGCATGCCCTGAGATTCTATCTCCTTCTTCGCATTAGTCAAAGCCTCGGTGAGCGAGGACAACTGTGCATCCGACCGCACTGGAGATGCGGTCTTTTGTCGCTCAGTGTCTGACCTCTTGAGGGACGAGGCGGCGTCAGGCTTCTCGGGTAAGGGTTGCTGTGGAGGTGGTGCAGGTGGGTCAGAGAATCTCGCCTTGAGGCTGTTGTCTTTGATGGGTGAGATTCTCACTTGATTGATTGGAGATGTCTTGGTGAGTTCCTTCTTTGTATCTGCTGTCAGGATGGCATTAATGTACTGGTGAGTTTGTTGGAGGTCCTGCGACTGCTGCTTTGCGGCCTTGATCTCGTTCTGTTGCTGTTAGAGGTGAAGACAGCAGGTTACTGACATGATACTTACGTTGAGCTTCTTGACTACCTGCTCCATGGTGATAGGCTGCAGCCAGAAGTTGGGATGTCGTGGTTGCTGCATGCCGTTTTGATAGTTGGCCATGGCGCCGGGGCCCTGCATTCGCTGGCCGTTGATGGAACCTTGACTAGGTGTGCGACCTCGCATGTTTGCCAGTTGTTGTTGGCTGGTGGAGCCCATGATATTTGACAGTTGAGGGCCTTCCATTTCGCCAAAGTTGAGGTCAATCATCTCACTGCTTGAGCGTGAATAGATGCCCGCATGCTCGACACGAGCAGCAACCTTGTGATGGACAATAGTTTTCTGGTCTTCACTGACAATGTCGATGCCAAGTTCCAGCATGTCCTGCTCGCGAAGCTCGTGTGGGTCCGAGTCTCTGTTCTCTTGCGACAAGCGGGAACCGTTGACAAAGGTGCCGTTTGAAGACTTGACGTCTCGGATCCATATCTTGCCCTGGCGGTCTGCCCATACCTCGGCGTGCTGTCTTGACAGGACTTTTGAGTCGAAGTAGCCGTTGAGCGGCGTCGGTATTGTCTTGTTGTTGGTCTGTCGGCCAATGCGGAGAACATCCGGGAAGAAGGGAACGGTGATGGTCTTGCGCTCAAAGGTGCCGTTCATGGGGACAAGGTGCAGGACGGCGGTGCTTTCCTGGGCAGGTGTCCGTTGTGCACCGTTGGGCTGTTGCTGGGCGGCCTGGAGGGCGCCATTATGTTGCGAGGGGACCATGGCAGACGGTGCTTGCAGTGCGCTCATGGCCGAGGCAGCAGAGGAGCCGGGGCCGACGGATGCAATGGGCTGCGGGCGTGCAGCAGTGATTCCAGCAATAGGCTCAGTCTTGGTGGCAGGCCATAATCCCTTTGGCGTCTTTGCTTTGCGGGTGGCAGCCCAGTCGGAGCCGTTTGAGGAAGCGGTGCTGTTCGGCTGCGACGAAGATGATGAGGCAGCGGATATGGTGGATGTGGTCGAGGCCTGGGAAGACAGGCTCGACGACGAGTTTGACCGTTGGGCACTTTTCCTCGGCATGAAGATGCCACCGCCGTTGGGCACGCCTTCAGCGCTCCATGCCTGCCGGTTGATGTTCTGATAGTTGACGGGGGGCGCAACTGCCGTCATTGGCGACGTGGTGTCGAAGGAAGGAGGTGGTCGTGTTTAGGCTCGGCCGTCACTTTTGCTGCACGCTTCCCGTGTTCTCCGTTTTTAGCGGCGCGACACCAGCGTGACGAGGCCCAAGGGTTGCAACAACAGCTTTGCGGCAGCAGCAAAATGTCGCGGGCGCCGTCATACACTCATGCGTTGCGGTAGCAGGCGGGCTCTGGGTGTCGTCGAGGCGTCGTCGTCGGTCGTGTGCTACTAGTTACAGGCAGAAAGGGTGCGACGTCAGGGCGATGATGCAAGGCACTGCAGACAGGCGCACAGCACGGAAAGCAGTGTCTCTGGAAGTGCAACTCTTGCGGGCGCGGCCACGGCTTAGGCTGCTGGATGGGCTGCGGGGGATAGATAGTCTGGATGGGCTGGTTTGGGGGTTGAGTTGAGGAGTAGTAGGACGTTTGTTGTCGGGCCTGGTTCCATGCAACGCTGACTGGCCAGATGGGCGAGGCGAGACAACGGCACAGGCGTGATGCGGGCGTGGAGAAAGGGTGCAAGCACAGATGGCAATATCTACCTAGATGAAACGAGACAGATGCTGCTACAGCCCACCCACCATGACAGTTAGACAGGCCGCAGTCGAAACTAATCCGCTTCATTTTCGAGCGCAGGCGCCTCCAATGCCCGGGGGGTGGTCGAGTGTCGAGAGTCACGTGCCTATGCCACAGCCGCTCTCCATCAGCGCATCTTCGCCTTTGCAAGCCCGTGTCTCAACCCGTAATCATGACGGCACATGTGCAGTGGCAAGTCGATTAGCCTCGACATGGAGAGTGAGAGTGAGAGTGAGAGCGAGAGCGAGAGTGCCCATGGCCACACTTTCCCCGGATTTCGGGCCTCTCTTCTTGGCGCTGGAAGAGCCGCGGCGAGAACTTGCAAGTGGGACGACGTCCAACTGACACTGACTGTGCCTCCCCTCTTGCACTTGATCGTCAAACACTCCCCAAGATGCCCATACCAGTTGGCTCCATGCCCCAGGGCGCGCATGGCCCTTCAACTCTTGACAAGCGTAGGCTTCCGTCTGCGCACCTAGACATGTATGGCCGTGGCTGACAGTATGCAGTGAAGATGGGTGGCATGATGGGTGGATGTACGCTCTACGAGTAAACACAATCACAAGCATAATCTGACATGTGCGCAGCTGTCGGTTTGATCATTGGCTTCATTTTCGGTGCGCATTGACCCCGCGCTTCTACAAAAGGTCCTTTCCTAACAAGAAGTAGGATTCACCAACATTGTTCGATTTGGTCCGGGCCCGAATGGGATGCTAAGGACGCTGGGCCAATACATGATGGGCTCAGCCGCCACGTTTGGGTATGCATGTCCGCCCATACGTGCCTGCCAAAGCTAACGTCGAGACAGCTTCTTCATGGCCATCGGCACTACCATCCGAACCGACAGCTCCCCCATTGCGACTGAAGCTTTCCGCACCGCCAATCGCCGGCCCATGATCCTTCCGCGACACTACCAGTACCCACGCGCCGCACGCGAGGAGAAGAACTAGGCCGTATAATGTCCAGACAAGAATCCTCCATGGCGGTACAGGTTTCTGGCGAGGACGGAGCGATTTCTCATAAAAATCTTAACGGGTCGATTGCCTGCTAGGTTAAATAGGCGCAAAGGTGAATGATATCAGTCATACACTGGCTTTCACTTTCACCGTCGGCCCCACTTCCAATATTGCTGTGCAACTTGCTTGTGATCTCACTTTCACCTCTTCAGTATATGAGCATAGTACGCTCTCTACCAATCGGTCTACAACGCTTGCAAAGACTCTTCGCCGCCAACGTCCAGCCTGCAATCAGCCAACGCGCACTGCACTTCGATACTTGCGTCCAAGTTTCCATCGCAACCTGGTCAGTTCAAACCACAACAAACATGTTTCCACTCGATGTACCCACCATGCGCAAGCCGCATGTGCCATACGGCAAGCGCCCTATTCGCCCTAGCAATTCGACTCAACAAAGAGAGGCCTCCGGTAGTAACGAAAACGAAACCAAAGGCGAGCAAGCTTATGAAAGGATCAGTCAACAGGCTAGACGCAGGGACTACAGAGCAAAGGCGCAAAGACGCGTTGATACTATCTCCAGTCGGGGTAAAACAGCAGCACGGGACAAGGCGGCCATGCATGACAGTCCATCCTGCAACAGCCTGAAAGGGACTGGTGTGTTACACCGCAATAGACTTGACTCCGACACCAATGGTGAAGAGGACATTGCAGAAGCCGTGGCTCGCTCGCTCGTTGATAATGAAGGCGCTGCGCCTGAAGCTGCCGATATCGCCAAAGCCATAGTCATGTCGCTCTCAACCCATGACAAGCCATCAAGTCCTTCTCGTGCAGCCAGTCCCTATGACGCACTCAAAGTTCTCAAGGAAGTCATGGAAGCTTGTATGAAATGCTTAGACGAAAGCACACAAGGGCAGGACATGGTATCAGCGAGCCAGATAGCAGGATGCATTAAATCTTGGAGAGGCACAATATCCAACGTTATATACGCAGCCAAGACAGCAGAAGATCGGCGGATCGGGGATTTGAAAGTCCAATTATGCTTCGATCAGAAGGTGCGGGAGAAGCATCAGCAAGAAACGGAAAAGCTTAACCAAATGTGGGAGGCCAAAGTGCTGGAGATGCAGTGCGAGCAGCAGAAAAAGAAGGCCGAGACGTATGAGGCTCAAATCGCAGAGCAGAGGTCTGCGAGCCTATCTGAAGTAACGCTGGAAGAACAACACCCAATCGTAAAGCAACGCCGTCCGCAAGCCATCAAATCAGCATCACCCTACGTCCACGATGAGGTCTCGCGACTAAGCAGAGACATTGCAGTGCTTAGGTCAGAACATGCAGCCGAGCTTGAAAGCAGGCGCCATGAAAGCAGCCTTCTGAAGCAAAAGGCTGAGCGGCTAGCCGATGCAAACGCAGCACTCCGACAAACTCAAAAGACCAAGAAGAACGAACAGAAACAGAAGATGGAAAAGCTCATCCAAACATACGAGGCACGCGTGAAAATACTGCAGGGAACTCCAAAGCCTGTTGATACGAACACAGTTTCGAGGCCTACACAAGGACGGGTAACTCCTTCAGAGCTATTACTCTCCAAGATTGAAGAGTCTCAAGATAAGGCGCAGACTGACTGTCAAATCACACGTTCGGACCCGACAGGACGACTCGGAAGTTCCGTTTCTCCTCGTAAGCGTAAACTTGACGGGGACATGTTTAGTCAGGCCGAGAGTGTGGATCAGCCGCGCAAGAGGGTGAGAGCTCGGTCGATGGAGTAAGCAGTGGATACGGTAATCGGGCCACATGGAGAGGGTACAGTACTGTAGTGAATGGTAGCGAGCTGTAGTCAGAATGAAATGTGATACCTCGACCATTGTCCTTGATGAAGCTACACTAAACATGTGTCGCGATTACATAACTCACGCGATGCGGAAGCATCCTTCTGCTTCCGGCTGTGAATCTGAAACACAATAGCGACAAGGTTTAACAAAAGCATATGAATGGATTGCGGAGCGCCGGAACAGGTTTAGCGCAAGACGGTCCGAGCTCACCCTCCAGCTCATTCCTCTGTACGAGGACGACCGTGGTTCCGCCCACACCTGTCGCGCCATTATCGAACAGCTCGCGCGCTTCCATTTAAGCCGTCTTTTACGATCGCATCCCAATCAGCGACAAATCAAGATTTGTTGTGCGACACTCTTCGACCTTTCAACACACCCGTCAGCTTCTCGACACGCGCCCCTGTCCGTGTCGCGTCGAGTGCCTTGACTACCACGTCCATAACCGCCGTCTGCGCAATCATGTCGGACTACTCCAAGATGAAGAACGACGAGCTGTCAGCGCTCCTCAAAGAGCGCAAGCTCCCTCACACCGGCAAGAAGGCAGAGATGGTTGAACGCCTACAGAAGGACGACGAGAAGTCTAGCGCAAAGCTTTCTACCCGCGGTGAAGATGAGATCGACTGGGACGACGAAGGCGACGATGTCGTTGCAGCGCCTGCCACCACCACCACTACGCAAGAAGAGACCGTCACTACTAACGCAGAGACTGTCGCCAACGCTGGAGGTGAAGGCCAGCCACCGAATCCTCAAGCCGTACCCAATCAAGTCGCCGATATTGACCCCGCCCAAACGGACGACCTGAAGGTAGAAGCGCCCGCAGAAGACACAGAGGCCAAGCCCGAAGAGAAACAGGAGCCCATCCCCGATTACTCAAGAGGTCTTGCTGCCACTAAGCTTGACGAAGAGATCGAAAAGCGTAAGAAGCGCGCCCTCAAGTTCGGTACCAAGTTCGAAGACGACGAGGGTCTCAAGAAGCTGGAGCGTGCTAAGAAGTTTGGAGAAGTCGGTCCCCCCAAGGGACTCGACGAGGCTTTGCCGGAGCGAGAGCGCCGCCAAAAACGGACACGAGAAGGTACTGAAGATGCAAGCAGCAACAAGCGTCGCGACGCAGGTCGGGATGCAGGCCGCTCTGGAGGCCGTGGAGGTCGACGCGAGAACCGCAACCGAGACGCCAAAGACAGCCGGGACAGCAATGATAACCGTCGCAGTGAAAGGAAGACTGCAGGCGGCGCTGGTGGTAGCGGTAGCGGTAGCGGTACCACTTGGATGAGCGAAAAGGACAGGGCTGCTGCTGAGGCCAGGAAAGCCAAGTTCGCGAAGCCGGCAGCTTCGGCTTGAAGACACGGCGTTGGTTTCAAGAACGGCCCATGGCCGACTTCGAAGACGAACTTTCGACGGATTTCAGCTGAACGATTGAACAGCACCGGCGCACTCATTGTATAACATCTTTGCGGGTTTTTTGACAAGATTGCCGGACGGATTGCGATTCTCACTTCAGACACTTTACGGATATAAGAATTCAAAGATCATTAACCAACTCGGACACCTCATTCATCCTTCGCTATTAGCACACTCCCGAGTTCTGGGTTCTTGCGTCCAAGATTCTGGCGGGCCGTAGCGACCTCAGGCAGAAACGCTACGGAAGAAGATGTCCTGAAGTCACACTCATTACCCATGTCTTGCTGAAGCCGTGTGCCTTCCCGTCATCCAGCTCGGAGAACATTCACCACAGTTGCGCACCAAATCTCTTGTGGTTCAACATGTATTCGTTCACGTACCAGCTTTGGTCGGACCACAGAGTGAAGAAACGAGCACAGTCGCTCGGTGTTCCTTGTCGATAGGCTTCTCCTGTCGGTGGCTCCGCCTTGTACCCTTGCAATTCGATAAAAAGCTCACCGCACCCCATATTCGGCTTGCATCTCGGCAGCCATGAAGGTATCTAATGGCCGTTCGGTCTGGACACGAAATCTTCCCGACCCTTGTGGGTCTGAATACAGATAGAATGCTTGACCCTCTCGTATCGACTTGTCTAGTGCCGTCCTTGTGCAATCCTTGGCATCGTGTACCTAGTATCGGGCATCTCCCCGACCTCGGTAGCTACGTTATTCCCGCACACAAACCAACATCATCCAGCACTAAGAAGTGTGGGGATATTTAGGCGGTGGGAGTCCCCGCGCGTTATTTCCGCGTGCAAAGTCCGCATATGCTAAACTACCTCGGACTCATCTTCTCGCAATCCTTCATTCCGTCGAAACATACATGCGAATATTAGCGTGTGCCAGCTCATAGCTCCGGTGCTTCTTGGTTGCATGACTCGATAACAGTTACCCGTCGGAATGATATCGGAGTCGGAATCATAGGAGCTAGGATCATTTAATTTAGGATAAAAAGAACGCCTTCGAGACGATTTTGCAAAACGAGTTGCTCTTACAACCAGATGACGGCACAATCAGAGCTAGAAGAGAAACATGTCATCTCAGACAAGTTCAACTCGCAGGGGGAAGAGTACAGTCGCCCCTCATCGGCGTCTCGCGACGAAGATGTCGTGCAACACGCAGAGCCAGGAAGGAGCGATGAGGTAGCCGAAGACAAAGAAGCACAACTCGATGCTCGGTCAACCGTCACTGCAGAATCTGCAATTCCGCCTCCTCCAGATGGCGGCCTACATGCATGGTTAAAAGTTTTTGGCGGCTTCATGATTTACATCAACATTTGGTACGTGATGATACAATCTCTCCGAACCTTTGAATAATTGCCGATTTTAACGGTATGTGACAGGGGTTTCACGTTAAGCTACGGCGTCTTCCAAACCTACTACCGCACCACGCTCCTCAGCAGCTCCTCCCCCTCGGCAATATCCTGGATCGGCACCACGCAAGCCTGGCTCCTCATCATCGTCGGCGTCATGTCAGGTCCGCTCTTCGACCTCGGCTACTTCCGTTCCATGCTGCTTGTCGGCAACGCCCTCGTCGTGCTAGGCATCATGATGTTGAGTCTGAGCACACAGTACTGGCAGGTGTTCCTGAGCCAAGGTCTGTGCATGGGGCTGGGTGCGGGTCTGCTGTATATCCCTAGCTTAGCCATGGTGGGCGTGTGGTTTAGTCGGCGGAGAGCCTTTGCACTGGGGATCGTCATGAGCGGTATTGCTGTTGGTGGTGTCATTTATATTAACATGTTCAACCAGCTTGTCCACTCTGCTGGGTTTCCCTGGACTATGCGCGCAATTGGTTTCGTTGCGCTCGCCGCCGCGCTGCTTTCTATCCCAGCGCTTCTTTCTGGATCGGATTGGCTCAACCGCAAACGTAAGCGTCGCTCGCTCTTCGATAAAACGGCCCTCACAGACCGTTTGTTTCTTATCTTTACGGCTTGTACTTTTGCTACGTTCCTTGGCTATATCGTGCCGTACTTTTACATCCCAACGTATGCTAAAGAGCGCTTGGGAAGCAGCGAGAGCACTGCGTTGTACATGCTCGTCCTTGCCATCGCAGGTAGCTTCTTCGGAAGACTAATGTCTGCTGTTGTGGCGCATTGGCTAGGCGCTATTGTCACATGGGCAATATGTACGTTCGCAAGCGGGATTTTATCTCTCTGTTGGATTGTCATCGAAGATGAAAAGACGTTTATTGCGTTTAGTATTCTTTGGGGTAAGTATTCCCGGCTCGCGTTTACCTGTAGTTGCAAAACTAACATTTCCGCGCTAGGTTTCTTCTCTGCGGGTCTGGTAACTCTTCCCTCTGCTGCATTCGCAAACATCACCCCGGATCTTTCGCGTCTAGGCACGCGCTTGGGAATGTCATGGAGTGTATCCAGTATTGCAACGCTTATTGGCGCGCCCATTGCGGGTGCTCTGCTCAAGAAAAAGGACGGCCGAACAGACTTCATCGGCGTCCAGGTGTGGAGTGGGGTTTGTTTGATCATTGGCACGTGTTGTCTGATTGTGCTGTGGATTTTTACCGTGAAAACACAGAAGAAAGGATGGAAGGTTTAAAGCAGGAGATGTGGCGAGTGAAAAGATAGAATATCATAAAAAGTTGTTTGAACATAATATATAATACTACAAGCTTTATAAATGACAATAACGTAAGGCCGTTTGAGATACTTCTCGCTTTCTTCAACCAAGTGAATGCTCTTGCATGTCGTATTTGCTTCTCTGTGCCCTTTCTAGTATGAACCAACCTCATCCCTGGCTTGTACGGGGGCTTTCCCCTTTCCCTTTCCCGAGTAAGGCAAATATGGATATATGGGTCCAGATGTAGATGGCGAACGCTGCATTTCCGACTGAGGCGCGTAATCAATGCGTCGCCGTTTGGTAGACGGGCCCGGATCACCCTCGGGCGCTATATAGTGATTCTCAAAAGCGACATTGTACGTATCGTCGGCGGCGATGGTACTTGGGCTACTATCCTCACCGCACATGAGAGCATCGAATTGCTCCCACCCATCTCGTGTAGTACCGGTTTGCTGCCATCGAGCTTGTTGGCGCATGTTGGCTTCATTGACGTTGGCTAGTTTGGCAGAGCATTCGGCTAGGAAAGTTGGGCTGTCTATCGGGCCAGGGCGAGGTAAAAGCGTACGCTGTCGTCCCACACTTTGGTCTACGTTCTGCGTCCACGCACGTATGACTCGTAGCTCCGCTTCGCGATATCCCTGCATTTCCATTTCCCTTTGTGAATTTACAGAGCTTCCCCTGGTCGGTATGCTAGCGCTGGCCATCCTGTTGGAATCTAGATGGATGGGAGATTGCACACTGCTGCTATTGATTGATGGCAACTGCATCTGTCTTGAACTGGTCTCTTCCCAGACGTGCGAGGGGTATTTATCGCTTTTGAGAAGATTCTCCAAGATTGTGTTCATTTTCCTCTTGCGGTCCTCTTCATTCAGTAGGTATGCAGTCCAGTAGTGAACGAGCTCGTTTTGGATATCTCGAAAGACTATCACGTCTTCTTTTTCGCGAGCCACCCTGGCTCGATGCAGAAAAGTATGCTTCCCACTTCGGTACATGACGTCTGGTACATAGGATGACAGCTGGGTGTAGAAGTTGCGGAACTCGGCAAACATTCTCCGGATGGGTGGTTCCTCGGTCACAGCCGTGGAGCTTTTGGAAGAAATCTTGCGTTTCCATTCAGAGACATAGGCATCGAATGCAGGCATGCCTGCAACCAAAATTGGGTCATTGGTAGGCAGTGATGGTACCGAGCAGGTCTCGAGACGGTCTGGTAGCCCCCGAGTGTATGGTGAGTGGGGCGAGACTAACAACATGGAGTTGTCCTCTGGCCGTCCTTGAAACACACCACCCAGACTTACCTGACGCACATTGCGTAGTCGCTCAAAGGGCTCGAAAAGTAACCGTGAGTTTGAGAAAATCTGCTCTTCTGACCACTGGAATTCCGACAGACAGAGTCGAACTTGAAGCTTGCACAGCTTCTGCGCTTTGGCCAGGATGCCTGATACGACAACGGAGATATAATCTGTAGTCGTTAACAACAATGCAGTAGTATGACTTCACAGACCAACCTCGTATATCGTAGATTTCGACTTCTTCGTCCCAGGCAGGGCCCATTCCAAGAAATGCATTGACCCAGTTCTCCAACAATATATCGACAGTATAGTTCTTTACCAAGCCCCAATTGAATGTCTTCAGGAACCTGTTCCTAGCGTCATCGGCCTCGGCAGCCCAGACGTGCGATGACCCGTCCGCGCGCTTTGGCTCCAGCAGTCGGCGCCCACACATGAACGTACCGTCTCGACGAACATCAACCTTGAACGTGGCAATGCTAAATAGCAAGTCCTTTATTTCGTCGTGAACTTTACGGGATACTAGAAGTAGGCTCACTAGTCGCGTAGGAAAGACACATTTGGATGTTGGCGCTTTGCAGTGATAGCGAGATTGCGGGAGGTGAAGATTAGGGAGCCTATGAACTGCGACGAGCCTTTGACCGGTCGGACCAGCTTCATCGGAGCCTTCCTGATGGTGCGTAATGGTGGAGGACCCGATGGGTTCGGTAGGCAGTAGGTAGCGGTAAATCTCGTGACGCAACTCAAGTGGCAGCTGCTTGAGCAAGTAACAGGGCGTACCGGGGTAACCTTGGTGTTCGTGACAAAGCTCAAAGTACGACGGCGGCGTCCAGCGAAAAAGCCGTCCGCATCTCTCTCCGTTGGGGGGTTTGAACTGGCACCACCCCGCGAGGCTGCGTTGGTCGCGATGGGCGCTGCATGTAGGAAGGTAGGTGGGGTGAGTATTCAGGTGCGTCTTTTTGCCAATGACAGCGCTGCAGCGTAAACTCGTCTTTTTCAACACACCCGAGCATCGCTTCAGGAAGCCCTCGGGGTCTTTTGGGTCAATAAACGTGTATTTGATGGGTGATGGGGTCGGCTCAGCCAGGAGCGGCTCTGTTCCAGGACTGTCCTCCATCACGGTGGCTCCATCACCGACAGTAACTGGCCAGGTCATGATGGTGAGGCTGGAAGGGTGGGAAAGTAGTGAGCCAGCCGTCTCGGGCTGCTCAGCGAGCCAGATGAGAGTGTAAGATGACTTGAAACGAATGGAAAGCCAGCAAAGTCGGAATCGAGCAGTCAAATACGACTGCCCTCATGCAGGGAGAAAAGGCAGCAAACATGCCGTGTAGCCTACCTCGAGCAGTCGGGTCGCACAACCGGGCATCTGCTGCGTCTTGCACATGTGCAGTTGACGACAGGCCGCCAATGATGCGACGAATCGACTGGGCCTCATTTGCCCACTTGTGATCTTGCATATTGGCCAAAAGTCCTGCTTTGATGGATCCAGAGTAAGCGTGGTGTACCCCGCTTTCTGCAGAGGGACACTGAAACTGTACTGCTAAGTTGCACAGGATCACCGACACATTTCCGTTGAGGAAGTTGCCCACTGGAGACGATGAATGATGATCAACAGTTGGTGCGGCGCTCCTTGGCCGATTATGTCTAGTTCTACCGGCAGGTACCATGACCTGGGGGCCGAGTCAATATCCTCTGCTTCGGTATAGGCTCAGCGCTTCGCACCTTGGCCTACTGTGCGGCACTGTACGAGTCTGACGCACTCGGAAGAGCTGGCTGTGCAAGAAGATTCACCGCCAGAACATGGACAGAGGTTGGGGACATGTCTGCTTCTTGTGCTCGACATGTCTTACAAAGCATAAGACACGCCAAGTTCCTCGCACGAGGCTGAGCGACGCCTGCGGGACATGCCAGGTGATCCGGCTCTACTTCGCCTTACTTTTGACTTTGTATAATACGTGTGCGATAGACAGCTCCCGAGACCCATCTCTCTCTCCGCTAATACCCACTTGCAACATCCCAAGATTGTGCTACGCAATGGCAGGCGAGGTACAGCCGTGAGCCCCGGGACACTAGGAATGCAGATGATGCTGACGCTCACGCCAGAATGACCCATCGTCGCGCGATACCGCGTCGCAACCCTCATTTCGAGACGCTGTATATGGCAGCATCAAGCCCCCCAGATCCGTTCATGACTCCGTTATCGACATCAGCCCGACTGATGCGTCACAGCCAGGCTTCCCACCCACGGGGCGGTATTACATCTACCCACCCATGATAAATGGGCATGGACGTCTGGTCATCGCACATCGAACGGTGCCACATTTGGCCGGATGCCTTGTTGTCGTCGGGACGTTTGTCTGGGGTGTATGCGCGGCGTTATACGCATATCCCCTTTTGGGCGGGCACACGCATGTGTAGAAGCTGGGGTGTGGACGAGTTTGATGAAACCAGGCGTTTACGGAGTATCACGGTTGAATGTTACATGTTGGACTCATAAGCGGTTAATATAATAGGGTACATGTGGGAACTTGGTTGTGATGGAGCTAGCGGTACGGGTGCTGGATGCCGATACCTAGGTAGCTCTTTGCGGGGGTTGAAGATGCCTCGGTCCAAGGTCGTGGCGAGCTTACTCTTCCTCTTCATATGAGCAAATATGTAACATGATTGTTACCCTCATCTGACCGGTAGATACGTCAAGAACTGCGTCAGTAGCCTCGTCCGAAGATAGCTAGGGCGACGCGTCTCTATTGTCACCAAAATGTCATCGATCAAGCCCCAGACGGCTCCACCTCCAACTTCGCATGTTGGTCTATCCTATCCCGCCGACCATGTCCTACTCGTCACGATCAATCGGGAAAGACAGATGAACAGCATCCCGTTTGAGGGTCATCTGGAGATGGGACAAGTGTTCGAATGGTTCGACCACGAGCCGAATCTACGCGTCGCCATTGTTACTGGCGCGGGTAAGAAGAGCTTTTGTGCTGGACAGGACCTGATACAGCTTGGCAAGATTCGGAGCGGGGAATTGAAGCTGAGCCCTGGGCTCATGAGGCATCCGCTGAGTGGATTCGGCGGTCTGAGCCGCAGGATGGGTAAGAAGCCAGTTATTGCGGCTGTCAATGGGTTTGCACTCGGAGGCGGTTTCGAGATAGTTTTGGGCTGGTATGTCATTCGTGAAACGCTGAGCATACTGGCTATGTGCTAAACCTTTGCAGCGACATGGTCGTGGCTGCACCACATGCGATTTTCGGTCTTCCAGAGGCTCTGCGCGGCATCTTCGCGGGTGCAGGAGGCCCGGCACGCCTCGTCCGCAACGTCGGCATGCCCATAGCGACTGAGATGGCTTTGACTGGCCGACCCATAACTGCGCAGCGGGCCAAAGAGCTCAATCTCGTAAATCGCATCTCGTCGACTCCGGAAGGTGTCGTGGACGAGGCTCTGAAGCTGGCGAATGAGATTGCAGCTATCTCACCGGATTCCGCCATCGTTACTCGCGCAGCGTTAAGGGAAGCCTGGGAAACTGGAAGCGTCGAGCGTGCGACGCAGTTGACAATGGAGCAGTACAATGGCCGTCTCAATACAAGTGAAAATGCATTGGAGGGGCTAAACGCTTTTGCTGAGAAGCGGAAACCGAATTGGAAGCCTTCCAAGCTGTAGGTGGTGTTCTTGGTCTAATCTTGTTTAGTCTTTAGGCAGCCGGTACTTGCCCTTTGATAGTGCGATAAACGATGCAATGCATGGATGTTGAATCAGAGGCCAAAATATGGCCCGAATTTTGTTCCGCACTTGATCGTCTGTCCCCTGCCCATGTTAAATTCCGCAACTCCTGGAAGCTTAAGACACAGTGATAAGCCTTGCTCGGATACCA
Organism: Pyrenophora tritici-repentis; assembly: GCF_003171515.1. Lineage (NCBI taxonomy): Eukaryota > Fungi > Ascomycota > Dothideomycetes > Pleosporales > Pleosporaceae > Pyrenophora > Pyrenophora tritici-repentis. Next base: position 936,026 of record NC_089399.1, on the reverse strand, counting down.
CCTAAGCCCTAACTACCTCAGAAGCTGCGGGAGAAACTCTACCCTTTCCCTTTCCCGTTGGTGCGCACTACTGTACGGTACATACCCCGGCCCCCACCTTCCCCGCGCTAGGGATCACGCTGACTAAGGCCTTCCTCCGCCTCGGCCGTCCCAGCAGACTGGAACACGCGCTGGTGCGCCGTGGTCTTGTCAACTCGGTCCCGTCAACATTGCTACCTATTTGCTTGCTGACTGTTACTGTACCATTCAGAAGCAAGGAAGCGTCCAGCTTGACGTAATCCTACGACCATGGTAGACTTCCGACCTAGTGATGCTGCATCACCCCTGAGCTCCGCCGCTGCTCCAGCTGTCAAACGAAAGCGGCTTGCTTCGTGCCTGGGTGAACAGGAACGTCGGGATAGAAAGCGGGCCATTGATCGCGAAGCCCAACGTTCCTTGCGAGAAAAAACAAAGGCACACATCGCCGACTTGGAACGCACCATAGAAATACTGCGCCAACAAGACAGCAATGGAGCCACTGCGAGCTTGTTGTCCGAGATTGACCAACTGCGAGCGGAGAATGTGCGGTTGAAGGAGATTATCGATAGTGTCAGGAATCTGGTAGGTGGTCCAGTTGCATCACGTAACACTACGTCAGTAAATGCGTCCAATGGCCATGGCGAGAACGGTTCGTCAGCTGCGAACAGCATTACCGGTGAGCATTTCTCTACGCAGCTTCAGGCACAAACGTGGCACAGCTCACTCTGAACGGCAGGACAACCATCGCCAAGGCCTTTTCTTCCAAATGACCAAAGAAAATCATCGACATGTATCGTCGATCAAAAGACTTCCGCGGAGACATTCACAGCACCAAGATGCCTTGATCTTGATAGCATGCCTGTGCAGGCAGTCATGGATCCAGCGACAGCAAACGACCTCAATCTGGACATGGATATAAATTTGGAACTCGCTACGGTCAACGACGAAGAAGACGTTGAAGAGATGCCTCGCAATACTCAGCTCGCCGCCCCATATGCACCCTTGATGGAAGAGGTACACACTCTGGTTTCGTTTATAACAGTCACCAGACTAACCCATATACCTATCTCTAGCTCTTCGGCCCAGATTGGCGCTTACCCTCACCAACAACGCTTTACATCGGAAACCCCGACCTGCGGCTACCCGCGTCAATCAAAGTATGTCCTACCTGGAAAAGGTGCAACGAGGTCTTCGGCAAAGTACTCACCTACCGCCAACCACTGAGTCTTTCCAATTCTTCGCGCCTTTTTAGTGCCCCTCAAACCTCACAAGCCGCCGAACCAGGGCTACTTTTTCTAGGCATCAAACAGGGCTGGGATACCGTACCAGTCGAGCGTCTGCAAAAATGTCCCGCGATATCGATCTTGAGGCAAATGGACGGACTGTTGTTTGAGCATTTGCCCAAGATTGAAAGGCTGGCTGTTGCATACAAGAGCTATAAACTATTAAAGGTTAGTCTTTTCAAGGTTTGATGCACAGGATGGGGTGGGCTAACGAATCAGTACTATCTTCACGCTACTAAAGAGGAATTGGATAAAGTGCCTGAATGGCTGAAACCCAGGTCCGTCTACCTAAAGTCACTCTGACAAAACAATCTCCAAATCTAACCATGAGCTAACCCATTACCCACCAAAAGTCCCTCTCAAGCCTCTACCACTCACCCAATCGCTCTCGACTTCTTCGCTTGGCCCACACTCCGTACTCGCCTCCTCGCAAACCACGCTTCCATCTTCCAATCGACTGCTCTATCCCGCGCATACTCGCACCATCTCCATTTCGCTTGGCCCTTTAGCTTTGAAGACGCGTTTTTCCAAGACTCCAGGACGGGCGAGTATTATCCAAGTCCATTGTTCGAGCGGTATCATGGAGACTTGACGTTTTGGGGTGTAAAGGAGGGCTTTTATGATACTTTTCCAGAGATGAGGAGTGATATCGAGGGGGATAAGGGGAGGTTTGGTGAGGGCTGTGGATGGTAGGTATGTGCATGTCCGTTGCATTGGCCAATCAACGTAAGGAAAGGGGTCAAGGGGTGTCAGTCATACGGCAAAGCAATCACATGTGCGTTGCTCAACAAGCTCAAACTGAAGTTCTATCATCATCATCATTCGTGCTATCAAAACACCCATATAGGGCCCATCGACCGACACGACATTGCTTTTCCCCACTCTTTTGTACATCGTACCGAAGCGATGCGGGTGAACCGCAACCTTTCATGAGACGCTTCATCATCTCCACGTCAGGTTGCCCCGTACTGCATTACTTTTCTTTTCAATCAGTCATGATAAGATGGCTCTGAATATCATGTCATGTTGAACGCCTCCACCGAGTCCGTGGCTTCCTTTGCTCCAGCTTGCTCGCCTCAGGTTTCAATGCGCTGGTAGAACAGGATGTACGCCACCTTGTTGTCGCGTACATTCTCCTTGGGAAGCGGCGTCCTCTTGCCTGCTGAATTGGGTGTTGCCGTTCCGTTGACAACACCGCTCCACTTCTTGCCGCCATCCTTCTGCTTCTCGGAACCGTTGACCTGGTTCCATCCTCCTTTATCCGGCTCTTCCTCTTCCATGTCGAGCTGAGTGAAGAAATTCTTGCTCTTCCCAGCATCGTTCTTGTGCTGTTCGAGGGCAGCTGCTAGAACCTTGGGATCCTCCTCAGCACCACCCTCGGCAACCTCTTCGGCGCGGATACGCCGGATCATGGTGTCGTCCATACGGATCCACTCCCTTCCTTCCTGTCGGCGAATGTCAACCGTGTAATGGCCACCGCTGGCGTTCTTTCCATGATGGTACACAACGCCTGTCAGCCTGTAGCGGGGGAAGCCTCCCTGAACTTGGTAGCTTCCTCGTTTGTGTGGAGGGAAGACTTCCTTGGGAAGCTCCAGCTCCAATGGGTACCCGATCTTCTTCCAGATCTTCTGGGGGCCCTTCTCGTCGTAGTGAAAGCGTTTAAGGTGAAGAATCAGGACTGGTGGCAATGTCTCGATGTGTACTTGCTTCGTCGACGCTTTGGCACCGCGTGCGGCACCATCCAGTGTCTCCAGACGAGTAAGGTTCTTTAAAGCATCGGAGATGTTGTTTATGTTCTGCTCGCCAATGTCGAGTTGAAGCGGCTGATATGGCTCCAGCGTGACCGAAGCCTTCTCGCCGGGCCTCTTGTACTCGGATCGGAGTTTGCCGCCAAAGATCTTGGTAACGGGACTCTCGATGTCAATAGCACCAGAGTTTTGAGTAACAGCTGTTTTCTGTTTGTGTCCGACCTCTTCCCAGCCGCCATCCACTGAACCGGACCGCTCAGTCTTGGGTGATGTGATAGTGTCTGCAGGCTGGCTCTGTTTTCCGGTTTTGATGATATGAACACACTCATCATGCAGCCCAGCAAGCAAAAATCCTAGAAATTCTTCCGCATCCTCTTGCTGGCCACGCTTCATATTGTCGAAACGAGGAAGACGCTTGATCACATCGTACACGTACTCCGGAGTCAGCGGCTCACCATACTGCTCCAGATCATTGCCTTTCAACCGAAGACGAAGCTGTTCAACAGTTGCAGCTGAGTCAATGAGCTTGAAGTCGCGCAAAAACATAATCATCGCATCGACCAAAGGAGTCTCGGACTTGAAGCTATGCACAGCGCGCTTAGCGACCTGATCCAGAAAGTCGTAGAAAGGAACGCAGAAAAGAAGAACCTGAAGGATCTGGAAATTATTAGCATTGCACTTGGTAAAGCAACAGCATCTGACTCACGGAATTCATATAGCACAAATTGCCCGTATTGACAAGACCGCGGGGCTCAAGAAAGGAGACCTTTTTCTCCGAATCGACAGAGAAAGAGGCCAAGATATCGGCAAGCGTGTTGCTCTTTGGGACAACCGGGCCGCTGGGAGCAGCCACAGTGCCATTAGGAGTAGGAGCCGGTTGCGCTGGGGCTGGGGCATTCTTTGCTCGAAGTAGCTCTGCCCATGACTTTGGTGCCATAGGCTTCGGCGGAGACGACTTTGGGGTCTCTTCAGCATTACCACCAGCTTCTGAAGTAGTCGCAGTGGTTTCTTGAGCTTGCGTAGACTCATGCTCAGCTATGGCAGGAGCCTTAACCGACTGCTGTGTGGTAGAAGCTGCGCTTGGCGCCTTGGCGTTCCTGATGGGGACGCGGGGCACAGCGGGTATGGTGGAGTTGCGGGCGTGTTTCTTGGGTACAGAGGTCTGGACCGATGTTTGCGCAGTCGAAGGTGTCGTCGTGGACGGAGTCGTGGGCTGCGCCAGATCGACTTCGGAGGGCGGGTGCGAGGTAGAGGGTGTGTCGACCTCAGCATCAGAGGGACCGGCGATGGTGGACGCCTGCGACTCCTCGGGCTCCTCGGTCGGAGTCAGGTGGCCTTCAGTGTCCTGATCAGCTTCCTCAGTGGCACCTTGGTCGACAGCCTGCTCTCGGGAGGGCAGGGCGAGACCCTGTTCCTCGGTAGACACAGGAGCCCTCCGCCGTCTCCGTCCCCGTGAGGCGCGCGGGGGAAATTCGGCGTCAGGAACAGAGAGCCAGGGTAGAGGCGGATAGAAGGGCTTGAACGTGGTCGACTGCGGGGTCAGGGGAGCTGCCGGGACTGGCTTTGGCTCGACGACAGGCGGAGGGCTGTCGACGGTGGCGCTGGTCTGCGGGGTCGAGGAAGACATGTGCGTCTGCGAGTGAACCGAAGGGGTTGAGGGCGCGGCTTGAGGCGTAGGCATGCGCGGCACTGGCGGGGTGCGCGAATGGACAATGGGGGGCGTTTGCCCCATGGCCCGGTTGACTGGCGGCACCATGTGAAGATGTGAAGAAACGACTACAGGCGATGCATGGGGCTGCGGCTGAAACTGGCGCGGGGGCATGGCATATTGCGGCGGCGGCGGTGGTAGGGGCTGCTGGTAAGAAGGGTACCACTGTTGCATGGGCTGCATGTGCTGGGGATAGCCGTGGGGAAGGCCATACTGCTGCATGTGGTGGTAGGGGGCAGCATAGGGATTGTGGTGGACGGGCGATTGGGCCTGGGGCGGCATGTGGTGGTAGTACTGCTGCTCAGCTTGCCTCCTAGGCATATATGGGCCGGGCATCATGGGCGATTATGCGCCGTGTTGCCTCGACAGTCGGCGCCGGCTCGAAACCAAGCAGCCAACTTGTGAGGCAACGGGGAAAAGACGATGAGGCGACGGGCTTCTCTGCACCAGTGATGGCGCCTGATGCGATGGGCGTCGGTGCGGGATGGGCGCGCAGGGACTTGTCGAGAATTATTTGAATGCCAGACAGGGTCGCGCGACGGCTGTAGGCGAGGGTTGAGGTGTGAGTGGGCGAGCAAAGGATGGCGGGGTCATGGTATCAGGACGACATGAGCGCAGCGGAGGCTGCCCGCGAAAAGGAAACGCGTGGAGTGGAGGGGGTGAAGTTGAATTGGCCTGGAGATGGGGTTGGGGTTGGTCTTGGGTCGGCCGGTAATGGAACAAGTTCGAAGGCGTTCCGAAAGAGTAATCGTCTGTGCGGAGACGCGGTCGCCAGCGATGAGCGATGGACGGCCAAGAGTGATGATGACTGAATGCTAACGCGTGTGCGAGCAGACTGACGGGTGGATAGCTCGGGATACAGACGCCGCCCCAGCAGTACGGGTAGGCTTTGCTTCAGGTAATGCCCTGTAGGCTGTAGCGCAAACATGAAGCGTCCGCGCACGTGATGTCGCAAGTCGTCATGATCGCATCTGTCCGCATCCGCCACTCCACCTTCTGACCCTCGTCCCCGACACGCACCCTCTTGGGGACCCAACACTCGCAATTAGACCCCCATCGCCTTGATACTATCCCTTTTCTGTTTCCCCGTCTCTTTCCGCCATTTAGACCCTGGTTTGCCGTATTCGGTACCCCATCTGGCCTCGCAGACGAAGCCGGGTCCTGGTTCCTGGTTCCTGCGCGACCGCGCCAGCGTCAGCATAAACCGAGTCAAGTTTGGATTCCGAACCGCTCATCTGTGCGCATGCTTTTGTGAAAGCCTCGGCACTTGCAAATCCGACTTTTTCCACGGCCGTAGAGACTCGACTCTTCATAACGGTCGGCATTGTTAGCGTCATCGTCATCTATCGTGAGCCCTTGATTGGGAGTCATGTCTAGCAACCCACCCGCCGCGTCCTCGTCCAAGGCCTCTGCATCTTCCGGCCCTGCTTCCCCTGCCCAAAACCAGACTCCGTCCCTGAGCACCAGCAGCTTCTTCGCGCAGCCGCGGGGTAGTGCAGCGCCGGCGCGATCAGCGCCTACGCCTCGGAGCACGCAGCAGCAGAAGAAGCAGCACAAGGGCGCCAAACGCTTCAGGAACACCGACGAGGATGCCATTGTAGAGTCCCTCGCCATGCGTCCATTCAACAACCGCAAGGGCCAGACGTCCATCACCCACCTGATGAACTTCAGTCTGCCGCCACGGCCCACGAACAACCAGTCGCACAGCTATGGAAGAAATTACCGTCGCAATCCAACCTGGGGTCTCGGGTCTGGTTACCACGCCGTCGACAAGGCAAGGTGAGCAGTTTCCACCAGTCGCAGTTGCTGTATGGCTAGGCTAACGCTGCTAGATATGTGCATGCCAACTATCGCTTCATTGTAGATCCGCGTGGCGACTACCGCGCCCAGAGTGTAGACGCAGATATTCATCTGGACTGGAATAACGTCCTCCAAATATTGGCGTCCGAGCTCTCACAAGAGGCCTCCTGTCCCATTTGCCTCGGGACTCCAGTAGCCCCGCGCATGGCCAGATGTGGTCACATTTTCTGTCTCCCCTGCCTCATACGCTACATGCAGTCCGAAGACGATGGCAAAGCCCCGGAGAAGAGGGCGCGTTCCAAGAAGTGTCCACTATGCTTTGACACCATCTACGCTTCAGAGACCAGACCCGTTCGCTGGTATACGGGGCAAGAGGGCGAGCCTCCACGAGAGGGAGGTGACGTTGTCTTGCGCTTAGTCGTCAGGCCTGCTGGTAGTACTCTGGCCATGCCGCGCGACGGAGCCGATGCTCTAGCCAAAGACGAAGACATCCCCTGGTACCACGCTGCCGAAGTCACCGACTATGCCCGTGTAATGCGAGGTGGAGAGGATTACATGCTCAAGCAGCTGGATCAAGAGATTGTCAAGCTGGAGCAGCAGGGCAAAGAAGACGAGGTCATGTTCGCAGAAGACAGCATGGAGTGGACTAAGAAAGCAATCCGAAGTATACGTGAGGCAAAGGAAAAGCTTAAAGGAATCGGAAATCCCCCAGAGGAGCCAGCGAAACCGGCAGAACCAAAGATGAAGCGAGCGCCAATCGTTTTCGAACAAGGAGCTGCACCGGACATGTACACGATTCAGAACGCTTCCAAGGCAGGCCAAGACTTTACAGCAGCACAGAGTAGCACCGGGAATGGACCTGCCCAAGACAAAGACAGGACCATGTCTGTCTCGTCTCACTCGTCAGCTGCAGGTCACGATATTTCCCTCACTCTCGCGGAGCTACGCAACCGACAACAACACGAGCATCACAAGACTCCGTCTGAATACTTCTTTTATCAAGCACTTCTGCATTATTATTTATCACCACTCGACATTCGTATTTTGAAAGCCGCTTTCGGCAATTTTGCATCATTTCCTTCGACTATTTTACCCCGCGTCGAACATGTTTCCACAGGCCATGTGGTCGATGACGAGCTGAGGAAGCGCACCAAATACCTGGCTCATCTACCATATGGGTGTGAGGTTGGTTTCCTCGAATGCGATTGGACTGATACCGTCGCACCCGAGATTTTGGAGCGATTTAGGCCTGAGATTGAGAGAAGACGCAAGAAACATACAGAAAAGGAGACGAAGGAGGAGAAGGCGCGACAACGCGCGGAGAAGGCCGAGTACGCCGAATTCGCCTCGTCGCGTAGGAGGCGACCCAGCTTTACTGAAAGGTTTTCCGCCGACGATTTCCAGCCCTTGGCCTCTGGAAGCACATCTGAGGTGCAGCCCACCATGGATGGTGACCACACATCAACATCACCACCATGGCCATCACGCCGTGGTGATGGTTTCGCTTCATTGGCATCTCCTTCGACTAGTCCGTCAGCGCCACGGACTGTGTGGGGTACTGCGATGGTGGCAGGGGCATCGCCGGTGCTTGCGCCACAGGATCATCATGATGGTGATGATGGCTGGCTACAGGGTTGGGAGAAGGACCTCCTTTCCGAGGAAGACATGCTGGCCCAGGTACAGGCCATGTCACTGGCCGAGGGGGAAGAGACGCCGAAGAAGCAGGCAGGTGGGAAGAAGAAGAAGGGAAAGAAGATCACGTTGATGAGCACCAATGTGAGGAGAGGAGCATGAACAAATAGTTTCGTTAGCATCACCGAGTAGCGCGGGGCGAAAGGGAGCAATGAAGGAAATCCAACATGGTTTCCTGAATCAATTCAAATCCTCGTGAAGTAGTCGGGTTTAGTGAAGAAGTGCAGGTCTAGCAAAGATCAGGCTGGAAAGTCGCAGCCAGCAGCCATGCTAGATCAAGCAAGCACCACAGCCGGCTGTACCTCCCATCTTGATCGGAGGCCTTGAGTCTACCCTGCCAACACTTCGTCCCCCTCCACTTTCACCTCCACCTCCGCCGCCACTGCCCGGCCCCGCGTTGCCGCGCCCATGCATGCCAGCCTGGTAGCTGTCCGGTCCTGGTGTGGTAGTCGCTGGACGGTAATACGAGTTGGTGCCTGGTGCCCGGTAGGGAGAGCCTCGTGCTGCGGCCCACGTGTCGAGCGAGAACAACGTGGTGAGATAGAGGGCGAAGAAGGTAATGAGTGTGTCGCGCGTGCGGGAGACGAGGGACCTGAACTGGTCAGTAAGAGTGTGCAAGGGAGGGTGATGACTTTACTTGTGGCCTTCCATGTTGGCCCAGACGTTCTTGCTACTTGTTGCTGCAGAACAACAGCAAAGGGTGATGGCTTGTGAGAAAGAACGTGGGAGTAGTTGACCGTGGTCGCTGCCTACCGGTAGGGCTGAACAGGGGTGCTCACCGCGATCCGCGCTAACGCAGGACAAGATGCGCCTCTTTTTATTTTCTCTGCGACTTTACCTCCGACGCATGCGACACATAGTAGCAACCAAGTATTGATCTTCACCTCCTTCACTTAGCGACTATTCCGTCGCGACAGATAAGTTGAAAATCTTACCAAATTTAAAGCTTCAATGCGCAACAGCGACGATAATATCGTCGTCAAAATGCCGTCGCGAACCGCAGAAAACATAAAGGTAAATTAATCGTGCTTAACTCAAACTTGACGGATGCTGATGTCATTGCAGAAGCGCAAGGCATCGGCCTCGGCCTCGGTCGTAGTTCATCAAAACTCACATGACAACTCCAGCCCAACTAAGAAGAGGAAAAGCGATAATCAGGAGCAATCCATGGAAGATGTTGATACATCGAAACCCACTGCGATTTTCAATCCAACCAAAGGCCGAGACTGGACCGTCACCATCGCCTTACCTGGTAGCTGGACTCTCAACGCGAAGAAGCCCGACCACAAGACCATTCAAGTCGGCCGCATCGCACGCGCAGCGGCCATCTACTGTGTCGACGAAATTGTTGTGTTCGACGATGATCCCGTCAATATCGACCCCAGAGTCATCGACCCCAAGTACATTCGGAAAGGACGGTCAAAGCAACAAGTCCTAGATTCTATCCTGGAGCAAGATGAAGCATGGCAAAACCCAGACCAATTTCTATATCATTTGCTATCCTTTGCCGAGTGCCCTCCTCATTTGAGGTATGATCGCGAGGATCATCGGTTGAGTATCTTTAAGGAACATCAAAACCTCAAATGGGTTGGCAACCTGCCCAGCATGGACATGCCACATCATCTCAGGAGCCATGAGTGGTGTCAATACCGTGAGGGTGTCTTTGTCGGTCCAGCACCCCCGCTGCCGTCTACGCCCAAGAGCAAGAAATCAAAGAAATCAAAGGATGAGCAAGGATACGCATATGTCAAATGTGGTCTTCCGTATCCAGTTCGGGTTCCGACACCAAAGGATGTACCCATCGAGGAGGGCATGCGCACCACGGTCCGCTTTGCCAATATCGACCCACCGAATAATTGGCCACATCTTTCGCAAGTCGACTGCGATAACCTGGATGCTACAGCATGCGCTGCTAGTCTACCGCGTGAGGAGGGAGGCTACTACTGGGGTTACACCGTCCGACGCGCTGCGTGCCTCAGCGACGTCTATTCTGAATGCGAATACCCCGGCGGCTATGACTTTTCCATTGGCACCTCAGAGCGTGGCCAATCTGTCTACTCATTCATCTCGGGCGTCGGTCCATCTCAATCAGTCACGTGGACAGGAGATGTCGCCAAAGCCCCCGAATCCTTCAAGCACTTGCTTATCGTGTTTGGCGGTCAGGCCGGTATAGAACCGGCAGTGGCCAACGACCCGGTACTTGGGAAGGAGCTTAACAAGTCCACGGCAAACTCTATTTTTGACGCGTGGATCAATCTGGTGCCGGCACAAGGCAGTAGGACAATCAGGACCGAGGAGGCGGTCACTATCGGTCTTTGTTCGCTCAAGCCTTGGATTGATAGCATGAGAGAGGAGTGAGCAGGTATACCGAGTGGGGGCGATTAAGCATCTTACAGCACAAGCTTTGAGGGGTATCTGGGGCAATGCACCTAACAAAGGGTACAGTGATAACTGTAGCTTGGAAGGTCGAAATCCTGGGGATGAGATCGGACCGGTTGTAGGGTTATTGAGCAAGTGTCTAAATCCATTAGGTACACGTAAACAGTGAACGTATGTACGTACCGGTGCCGGTGCCGGTACCGCTATCTCAATGTCTCCGTTTCCCCATGAAACCATGAAACTCTCTAGTCTCATATACGTATTTACATGCGAATCATCAGTTTATGACGTTATTCTACCCTGCAGAATTATTCTTTCCTTGACCTTCTTCCTCTTCCGTCCAACGATCGCCCAAACCTTATTTCCAGCGCTTCCCGACAAAACTTTCAGGTTGGAGAACCTGTATTCAGGATCGGAGCCGAGTCAATGCTATCTCGTATAAGATGACGCAATGGTCATGTGTTTCACTAATGCCGATGAGCCGCAGTCGGCGCTAATCACGGAGTCTTACTGGCAATACGAGGTAATGATATTCTTCAATATCCATTCACTTTAGTGTCCTTATGTAACAGAAAACTAGCGTAAGAAAGAATGTCACCGCAAAGGTCTCGTGTGCCCATACACACGTACACACATACGCAAACATACCAAACGAGGAAGATCAATTTTTGGAACCTTGTGGCTTCCGAATGCTTCGCTGCCTTTTGTTAGAATTGCCACCGGGAGATATTGACCGAGTTGTTATACAATCAAAGTGGAGGTACCTAGAACAAGTGTGCGCTGGGAAATAAGTTTGGTTTTTAGTGTGTGGTAAATTGATTGCAAGAAGAAGACTAGACAAAACGAGCAAGTTGTAGGACAATGGACCTGTGATGATAATCCCACTAATTACTAATTAACATCCCACTTGGGACAGATGGTAGAGGGAGGCTATGTGAGGAGGCTGGATTGTGGGATAAAAAGCACAGGTATATCGCTGGGCATGTCATTGGAGATCATAGCCCGTGCACTCGACACTTGGAGCACGTGGGCATCTCCGTATGCCCCGCAGAACAGAGGATACTCGAGACACCCCAAGAGACGTGCGTGAACAAAGATCTGGGGATACATGGGTACACGAATGCTTCTTTTGCTTACTCATGCACAGGGGGGAGACAAGGAACGGGAAGCCTCGCAGCGAGAATTGGCTGTGCGTGTTTGTTTACATGAAGAGAATGGCAGCAGTTAGTTAGATTAGACGTATATCACAAGGTGGAGAATATCTGGGTGACTTTCAAGAACCAAGCGACGTATATGGTTCACAGGATTGTAGACTGTATGGTGACAAAGGCACACGCTCAATGTCCAAGAGGACACTGAAGGAGGGCTTGTAGGGTGTAAATGCATTCAAAATTGCTAAATGTGAACGAGGAGAGTTTGGTGGAGCCAAGATCTGCTCTTCTGTACGAAATGAGCACGTTCAGGTAGTGTACAAGGTATGATGTGCGAATTATGAAAAATCATGTCATAAATTCGATAAAGCTAACATTCCCTCATCATGCTGTCGTGACCGTACGTAACTATAGCCTATTCCCATTCACTACTATGTACAAATTAACCACGCAGCTCCGCTACGTGCCTTGAAGATTGTATGCCGAAATGTCCACCGCCGTATCCCACACATATCCCAAGTCTCTCTCATTCCCCGGTGGGGCGCATCTAGAGGAAATCACCACCAAGGCACCTTTTTGGAGGAATTTTGGTCCTGGCGCATATAGAAATGAGGCCGTCAACCCATGTCATATCACCATATTGCTTCTCGTCGAGCGTGTCAATCATATAAGGTCCCCAGGTACCACCACCGCCAATGACACTCGTAAATACGTGCCCGGTCTTTCGATTCGTCCACGCGTTGGTGACGAAGGCGCCGTACTTGTTCGCTGGTACAGGACCAATAAAGGCAGTAGTATCTACAGTCGACCATTGCCTTTGCTTTTCAGCATTCCCGCCGATTGTGAAGATTGTTGGTACCGGGCTCAACTCTCCCCTGGCACCGAAGGTAACGCTGTTGCCGACCGTGAAGCCCTTAGATACGGAAATGGTAATAATCCCCTTTGTCAGATCACAGATATCTCAGCCACGCGATCGGCCGCACTGATCTCGGTCACGCGGACAGGCGCACTGATCGCGGCGTCCGAGCAGCGCTCAGACCAGACCTCCTATATCTAGCTCTTCCATAGTTCTCCTCCGCAAGACAATCAACCAGAACAATCACCGAGCAGAATTCATTCCTATTTATCGTTATTTCCTTCCAGCACTAGTGCTATAGACCGACCAACACCCTTGGCTATGTTGCTCATACGAACATCCCAGCCCAGCAACCTGCTTTAGGGTCCAGGTACCGTGATCTGGATTGTTCCGCGCGTCCCGTGTCGCTCATGTAGCGGAATTTCGCGCTCCGTGCAGTTTCCAGGTTTAACAGATCTGGACTGAACGGTCTTGTTGGAAGGCCAGTTTGGGTAGACCACCTTTTCGCCGTCCCAGCCGGCCGGGGCAGGTGGCGGGACGGGGTTGCTGCGGAGTTTGTCGAGCAGGCCAAATTCCGAACGCATACAGAAACCGAAACACTGGAGGCGAACACTGGGATTCATGCAAAGACTGCAAAATGGTAAGATATAATCAGCGACTTTTAACTTCAAATCACACACGCTAACAATCGAATACAGGTTGTCATCAGCAACATGCCAATGTGCTTTTCTGACGCTAAGCACTTGGGAGGCGACGAGGTTGAATACTACTGCAAAAAATTCGGTGCTGGCACCTCCTTGGCATGAGGGCGCTTGTGAGGAAGTTAGGAGGGAGTGACAGTCTGTACATATAATTGGGTTCTGCGGGAAGCAGTGTGACTACCATTATGAGGATGTTTTATATGGCCGTTAAATGAATATGATATAATACCAAACCCATCTGCTTCACAACATATTTGAATTATTTTCTGTTTACTTGTGCTTACCACTAGTATTATGGTATGTAGTGATTAGGAGGCCATAGGGTACATGGTGAAGATACCGCCCATAAGTCATTTTCACACAGAATATATCAGAACTTATACTTCTATTGAATTTTCAAATTTCTAAGAATCACCATTGATTCACAATGTCGCGTTCCATGGTAAATGTTTTGATTACAACTCAGCACAACCTTCATGACTTATGCACACGCTGTATGTAGAGCACTCGTGGGAAAGTCTTGGGGAAGTCCTGCAGACGTTCTTGCGGAGAGCCTGCGGACAGTGTTGCGGAGAACCCGGGAAAACCTATAGCTACCTACTATTCTGCAACCACACGACTCAACATGAACTCTACGACCATAATGAAAACATACGCTGTACATAGAGAACCCACAGGAAATTTTTGCGGAGAATCCATAGGAAAGTCTGACGAAGAACTCACTCGCAAAGATAATCGACCCCTGGTCTCATATACCCACACATGGTTGAATGATGTGCTGGTGACCACCGAGAGGGACCGATGAACCCTTCTGGTACTCTGGTCCAAATCACGGACTCTGGTGTGATAGTGACGTTTCGACAGTCTTCGCCTTGTTTGAGACTTGTCGTTGAAGCTTACATGCTCTGGCGAAGTGGCTGGATCTAGCGACTATCCAGCGCCGTAGCGTTTCCGAGTTCCTTCTTCCTCTTCTCTAGCTCGACACCAAATTTCTCCACCAGTTAATGGGGAAAGGATTGACCGCTCAGGGCATGGAGGCCCAATGTCCGGACGGTACCCAGCACTTGCAATAGGTATTTGATATGCTGGAGTGCACGAGTCTCACAGATGGAAGAGATTCGTGCCGTCTAGCCGTTCAGATGGCTAATGAAGGATGTGAGCATCAAGGATAGTCTGGCGATGGAGCATTTCAATATGGACAATTACACCGAAGTATTTGCATCTCTTCTGAAAGAAAACCTGCTTTTTGCTAGTATGGCATCATCTTGGCAGCGTTTGTAAAGATACCGCCATCGACGATCCAGCTTTTGAAGAGCTTTCTGGTACCAGCTTAAGCTGGCGTAGAGCACACAATTGGACTGCCAGGAGTCGCAACCCCTCGCCCCTCCTTTTGTTTCCCCTCCCAATGGCCATGATAATTATCTTGCGATGGCCGACACCAAGAAGTCCAAGATCACGGCGAGGCATAAGAGTCGGTTGGATCCAAGATTCTTAGTTGATTGTAAGCCATGTATATACAGAACCTACGCATTCATCATAGAATATCTCAAGAAGCCATAGGTACCAGAGCACCCACAAAAAGTGATCCGTCGTAGTGGAAAACTATCGACTTGTCGCTAGGCATCATGTCGGCGTTCGCGTCCTGTACAATGGAGCCCTGGAGTAGGTAAACGAGCTGTGATGGAAGCGCTTTCCACCCACCGCCCCTCCTGCCCCAGTTTGCACGTGGAGGAAATGCCGGTGGGTAGAAAACACCCCACCTCCTGCCTTGTCGAATTCCGATTTGTGCACCTTAGCGGCCCGCGAGATATACGTAGGCTAGCAATTATGCAGAGGGTAGCTGGTAGAGGCGCCTACTCGGGCCTGTTGCGCTAACTAACTAACGTACTAGTTAGTTAGGCATCGCGACAATGGGGCAAAAGCTTCTAGAAACCACGTGGGCGTGCAAAACATGCCTTGGCGTACATTGTCGGCCCGGTTGTTTAGGCGCCGAGGTGAGTCAGCTCGTACCCTCGCTCGAGACGAAGCCGAATACAATTCATGGTGGAGCTGACGACCGTGTCAACCTAGCTGCGGGCCGTCCGGATGTTTGAGACTAGGGACTTGAGCATTGCCTTATCAACAACCAGACGCCAATGCACAAACAGCTGCTACTATTACTACCCAAACTGATATGTGCGCTTGATGCAATGCACTTCCAAAACCCCTAATTTAACTCAGAAGTAAAGATTTTCGCGGGAGAACAAACGCCGTATAGGCCTTGACCAGATCGCCCGACATATACAACTACTCTTTTACCATCCAAGTCCTAACGCTATCTCTAGTAGTCTGTTTTAAATAAACATTGCCATCAATATCTTGTGATCTTCTGACGTGATAGGGATGTCACCGGCTTGACTTTTCATAGTCGCGACTTTCCCTCTCCTCACTCCCTTTCTGCAGTACTGCATGCTACCTAGGTACCATGTCCTTCTTGTATGTCTCTTCAGAAACAAATTTCCTGCAAATATTATCCATTTGATTATACCATGGTGCAGTAGATGGTTACATGCCGTAGGCGTTAGGTGATCAGGGCTAGGGCTAGAATTCTCAGGGAGGCTTCAGCAGGAGAACACCTGATATCTCTTCCTTTTTTGGATAACTTGATGCCTCTTATTTAAACTCTGCTCATTGCACATTAGCGGCGGACTCTCTTCTGATCATTAGGCTACCACTCTACTACGTTTTCCTCCAGTCTCCACAATGTAAGTTTTATTGTCATCATTTGTAAGGACTTCCTCTTGTATATGATGGACAACGTGCTAGAAAACCTATAAGTGCCAAATGATTTTAGAACTATAGAATAGAACCATGTCCACTTTAGCTAGGAGTGGCAACACAAGCGGCGCATGCTCACCTCAACTGTGTGCAGTGAGCCCAACACCCTGCGACCTCCACTAGCTGCAACATACGTCATCACTAAGACTGCAGACTACGGCTATGGTATCCTGTTAAGAACAATTCCGCATTTTATTTGTTAGTGCTTAACGGCTGGAAGTTGTTTGTCGTAGTTGCCGAATATATGCAGTCTGCGTACTAAGCATGCAGTTAGCGTTCATAAGCTGTACCCAGCCAATGAAAGTTTTGATTTCTGTATGTGTACAGACAGCATTGGATACGGTTTAGAGCATCTTTCCTTGAGGATTTACTAAGCAACATTATGGTGCTGCTGTGGTACTTAAAAGCTGAAGATTGTGTCTAATCCCCCTGTCCCTCCCTTCATCCTATCTCTTGACTGTCTTTGTTCAGTTGAATCTTTGTCTTCGCCCAATATGCCGCTTTCCAACGATGGGAAAGTGAACGAGACTAGCAATGGACTCGTCAATAAGCTTCGTGAGATGGCTGGTGACGTCCCACATAGCTTCAGGCCGGGTACGTTCAACCGAATCATGTCTGACAATGAACGTAGCTCACATACAAGCCTGTAAGCCCATGCAAAAGGCCATCTATTGAGCGGAATTTTCTTTCCAACAGCCACCGCATCGGGTCTATCTTCGGCCCCGCATTTCAACGAACCTTCTACACCACTCACTGTTCGTTTCTCCTCATCCACCGGCATACCCCAAATACCCGATAACGACGCAAACGCAAACCCGAGGGGTCTGGCAATTCGCTTTCACCTACCCTCTCCCGACGGAAAGCGTCACCATACCGATATCATAACGCACTCTACGCCGTACTTTCCTACACGTACAGGCGGAGATTTTCTCGAGTTCTTGCAGGCAGCAACAGGGGATAATCCTGGGGAGGCCGTACCTGAGTTCTTGGAACGGCATCCGGAAACCTCACGGTTTCTGAATGAGGTGAGACTAAGCCCCGAGAGCTTTGCTACGGAGAGGTTCTTCGGCGTGAATGCATATCGATTCATCAATAAAGAGGGCCAGGTCACGACTCTGAGATACCGGGTTTTGCCAGCTGCTGGTCAGAAGTATATCGATTCAGAAGGGTTGAAGGGAAAATCTTACCTCTTCGATGAGTTGCCTTTGCGTTTGGAATCTGGGGAAGTTAAGTTCAAACTTGTAGGACAGGTCGCTCAAGAGGGTGACGTGACGGACAATGCGACTGTCCTCTGGCCTGAGGAGAGAAAGATAGTCGAGCTCGGTATCATCAAGGTTCAAAAAATAATGAGCGATTCAGAAAGTCTCCAGCAGCAAAAGACTATCATTTTCGACCCGATACCACGTGTTGAAGGGGTGGAGCCGAGCGATGACCCACTCCTAGACGTCCGCGCCAGCACCTATTTGATTTCTGGGAGACAGAGAAGAGCAGCAGAGTAGGTATGGAAGCCAACGAGATATCTCTGTCTGTCGAGAGGGTTGGTTAATGAGCGTGTCTATACCTGGTTATTAGCTACAGCCGGAACTAATTTTATGATGCTCAAAACTTATCTGGCTGGGCAGTGTAAATGGCCAAGTAGTTATTAGCAAGTCGGTGCCGTGTGAAGACGTCGCTGCACCCGACCAATACACAGGGCAACCCTATCAGTACTTGCAGTGCAGCGGTGAGCTTGTTCATTAATAGCACAATTAACGCTCGCGCCATTTTTTCAGTGCTAGGCTACATGACAATGCGGCCTGTCACAGTCGTCAACACGAACGGTTGGATGTCAGCATGCCCTATCGTGCGGCCCTTGGGTTCTTTGTTCTTTGAGGTTGAGGCGTTGAACTCGTAGCGAGGAGCCCTATCAGATAGCGCGACATGTACGAATGGGTGGGCGGATGTGACATATGATAGGAGCACAAGAAATGTTCATTCACAGGACATAGTGTAGGCTCTCGCCAAAGCTCGTGAGAAGCGGGATATATGATGGATTGTCAAGTGTGTTTCTACCATTCGATATCCCTCTTCATCCAGCCACTATTGAGAAGGGGTATTGCGTGGTGAAGTCATATAGTCGGTTCGATAGCTTGGTGCCTTTGTCTTGATAGTGGCATGCAGGGCGTCGAGGGGCTGCCAATGCGATGGAAGTGGAGCTGCGGGGAAGATGACCGATCTTCTTGGCAACGCCTCCCTCGACACTTCACAACACACTTCTTGATTTCGCACGCTCTCATTCGCGAAACGCCTCCAATATCAGCTGCAGAAGGATTTCAGGCCTCATTTTGCAAACGAAAAGCAGTTTGCACACCCCTTTACGATGTTGGACATGATCAAACAGCACCTGGACAGCGTTTAGCGACGTGTCCAGGTGTAGCTCTTGCCCACTTCCAGGGCGTCATGTCTGGCGCTTTCTGTAGTAAAAAATGAGATTTGATCCTCAAGATCACCCGCTGGTGAAGATTTTGTAGTCGCCTCCATTTACTGCTGCTCATCTTCTCATCAAGTCCTTCACTACGCTAGTGTCATGTCCGTTGTCTCATTGGTCCAACTTCCATTCCACGAACCAGTCCCCCGGTTACTACTCGTTTTTCACTTCCCTACTTTGTGCGACGTCGCGCTCGAGAGTCTTGTACCCCTCATCAAGTGAATCGTACTTGGTCTATTGGGCTACCGCCCTGACAACACATGGAGAAACCCATGCTCTGGCGTATATTAATCTGACATCTGAGGCTGGAACACAACTCTACGCCGTTATCCAATGATCAATCGCACCATCTGTTTTGAGGTTATCCCTTCTTACAATCGAGTTTCCCGATAGAAAACCCTTGCGCCGCACCGCTACCCTTGGCTACCCTTACGGGTCGCTACAACGGTAGATCCTTGCTGTTTCCATACCGACCTCATCTGTTATTCACAGAGAAATTACTTGTTGCAGCCTCACAGTCTACGCTACCTAACTAAACCATCAACCCAAGTTCCAAATCCCCTTCTCAACACGATCAACCATGGCAACTCCACTGTCATACAGCAAAGATCTTGCTCTTGTATTCGCCACACGGACATCGTCGACACTCTCTGTGGTGGGCTCAATATTTATAATAACCACATTCGTCTTTTTTCCCTATTTCCGAAAGCCGATTAACCGACTCGTCTTCCTAGCGACTTTCGGCAACATCTTAACTAACACAGCAACATTGATATCGATCGCAGTACTACCTGAAGGTGCTTCTCCGTCTTCTAGTCTCTGCCAAGCTCAGGGCATAGTGATTCAATGGTTCATGGTAGCAGATTCGTTCTGGGTAAGCCAGTGTACCATCATCGACATCTTCAGTGCTAATGTCTATAGGTGTTTTGCATGTCTACCAACGTTTTCCTCGTATTCTTCTACGGCTACGATGCTCAGCAGATACGTCATCTGGAGAAGTGGTACTTTGCATTCAGTTATGGGATTCCGGCCCTGCCAGCTATCCTGTATGTAATCCTCGAAAATACTGGACATCCAGTCATAGGGTCCGCTACTCTATGGTGCTGGGTAGCGACTGACGTCGAGTGGATGAGAATTGCGTTTTTCTACGCCCCAGCCTGGATCTTTATAACTGCTACTCTCACCATTTATGTTGTTACCGGATATAGAATATGGAGAAGACGTGTTGAGCTTCGCTCCATTTCTCGCAATTCTCGCCAAGCCGCCGCCACGATACAGACCCCAAACATTGTTCCAGACAACGACATGTTGCCTCTTTCCGATGCCAACAACATCATTGTAACGACTCAAATTACACAAGATACGAATTCAATCACCTCTTTTTCAAGCACTCGGATGCTAGCCGAGGCCAATACCGTCCAAGATACGACTATATGTATCTCCAAAGCTCTGCCTGAAGACATCGAAGGCCAGCGCACAGTAAATTGTGGCCGAAATGAACGCAGTGTATATAGGGCGACCATCGTCGCAATCGATACATCGGCAGAGTCTACTGAGGGTCCCAACACGTTGTCGACATCCTTCCCAGAAATTAAGAGAACCACCGAGGGCAATGCTGCGGCAATGGCATACTTCCAGGTCGCCTTCCTCATGTTCTTAGCGCTATTCGTTGTATGGTTACCCAGTAGTATCAATCGGATGTTCCAGTTCGTTCACAGGGATCCTAGCTTCTCGCTCAACATCAGCTCCGCAATAGTATTGCCACTTCAAGGCGCCTGGAACGCTGTGATATACATTTCTACAACCCGGAAAGAATGTAAGCGAGCTTGGGGCATGACCCTGTCCAGGCTTACCGGAAAGCCATTACGATGTCAGCCACAACGAAACGAGACCATGACAAGCTCACAAGAGACGCGGGATTCTACCGCCGAGATAGCGCTCGATGAAATCCTCAAGGAGGGCAGTCATTTACGGTACTCAGAGGCTTATAGCACCGATGGAGTGGAAGGCGCTAGATGCCATCGCAACCTAGGGTCAGTCTAGAAGTTCAATGTTTCTCAACTTCTTTGTGTTACCGTGGCACTCCAAAAGTATCACACTGCATCTACCCGCCACCCTTCATATCGCTTGAAGCCATCATTCGCGCTTCTAGTGAAACCGATTCTTCGTTTTGGGGTATTGGAACGTTCGCTTGATTGGGCTTGGATGATCCCCTTCTTTTTTATTTTGATTTGAAGTAGTTCAGCGTCATGATACCCCTCGTCATCGGCGTACGGTGTTCCTATGAGATTCGCGGACTGGGCCCAGAAGTGCGGTCACAGCAGCTTATAGTAATGGATATCAATACCTTCTAGGAACTTACTCTGCATGGATGTGACGGTCTGTCTGACATACCACACGCATGAGCGTCATGCCTGATGAAAAATGACAATGTAGCATCATGCATAGAAGCACCCGCTGCATGCACACCGTTGCATTGATTGATAACTAATTTACACTATGTTCTTAAACTCTTAATTGCTTCGACTCTCTTCTTTCAGTCTTCTGTTACGTCAAATAGCATGAGTCGCTCAAACTATGGTTCTTGTCCTCACCTGTCCATTGGTCAGATTGTGGTGTTCGCAGGGCTTTCAGACGTTGTTTTGGCAGGCACGACACTTGATGCGCTTGCACCATTGCACTGACATACGGAAGTAGTAAGCCACTCAAACCCAGACATTTGATGATGTATGCTTGACCAGGTCTACGCCTTTGCTGCTTTGGGGTCTAATCCGTTTAGTGTCTACATGGAGACGGGGGGTTGTGCATTAATGGGGTGGAAGGTGTGCCATGGTTGGGTCTACGCTCCTAGGGTAGTCGCGAATGCTGTAACTGTGATAGTGACCAACGGATAGGAGAGTGCAGCTGCGCTTCATCTCCACACAAAGAAGTCGTTCGTATTCGAGAGAAGGCCCAGGACTGAAAACGATGTAGATGCCAGAATAGTACGGTAGATCTCAGAGTATACAAAGCAAAGCTAATATCTTGACTCGTTTCTTCTTTCCTTCGTTACTCATATATACGAGTTTTTCCTACCTAACCAACGTTACCAAGCCAGGTGTTGTTTACTTACTCTCCTAATACTCCCCTCCCTCATCTCATCCTCGCATATGCCTTCCATAGCCCCGATAATAGGCTCCACATTACCCTTAATCGCCGCCAGCTTCGAATATTCCTTGATGCGTGTATAAAACACTGGACAATCTCTACTATCGCACTTGACCTGCTCGCCAGGCGCTAGATTCGCGCATCGCCTACACACAGCATCCACCTCTGTAACACGTGTCTCGCTGTTCAAGACACGGTATTTGAGCGCGAGGAGCGATCGAGCAGGCTGCTTTATACACTTCACACAAAGCGGCAGCACTGCGTACGGACTAGTTTGAGCGCCGGGTCGCTGTGTAGGTGACGAAAGTTTCGAGCGACAGACGAGGCAGTTTGATGGTTTCATGTAGCTTTCGAGTGTTCTTCTTCCATTTGATTTCGACCCCACGGGTATCGAGATGTTACGGATGCGTTGGATCTTGGGCATTTCGTCGTACCACTGCCGGACGTTTGCGCCAACGAGGTTGAAAATGCGCTCAAGTGGTGGGATCAGATTTTTGGAAATGTAGTACTCTGCATCAAGCTCGAGGTGGTTCTTTTGTAGGAGCGTCTCTGGACTGACACAACGGTCTATGAGGCGAGCTCCTAGCGCACCTGTAACGACGACGTAGGGTACACGCTCACCATATTGAGGCTCGGTGCGCGGATCTGCGAGCATGCGTTTCGTGGCAATGAGGGCGCCGGGTGGTGGTGGGCCTCTGCCAGAGTATGTGCCTAATTTGACTTCTTTGGCGAATAGGAAGTCTTGGATGCTGATGCGACCTTCCATGATCTTGAAGCATTGTTCTTGAAAGTAGCGCTTGACCTGACTGAGATCGGCTGTTCGGAACAGGATCTTTAAAGCTTTCTCTTCAATCTTCTGTTCTGCGGGCGTACCATCACGGCGGACTGTTTCGATGCCTTTTGCATCGAATTCTGGTTCCTTCTGGTTCCTGTGCTCATACTTGAAGCCTACATAGCGCTTTTTGGCAAGCAAAACGCAGGGATGATACACCTTCTCAAACTTGAGCTTGATAGGTCGTGGGTTTGCGACAGTGATGGCAGCGGTTATCTCTTCACCGATAGTGAAAGCTTCATCCTTGGTACGTCCTTTGAGATGGATGAAGATTGAATCTGTATCTCCATACACGACTTCAGCGCCCCATTTCTGCGTGGCATGTATAAGTGCAATCGCCTTTTCCAGAGTCTCACGACCGGTCTGTACAATGCTATCTGCAATCTCCGAACAGGGCATGCGCCCGGAGAATGATGCAGATGTGTATCCGTAAGTGACGTTTGCAAGAAGCTTCAACGCCAATTGCCTGTTGTTTAACAGTTGCTGCAGTGTTTTATCGTTCTTGTCCTGCTTCATGCCGCTCTTGACCATAACGCGAGTCTCCAGAATCTCCCCAAGCATCTTCGCTAGCAGCGACTTGCGCATTTCCGGCTTGACATACATCATACCATTTGGCGCAATGTTGATATGATCCTTGACCAACTCTAGCAATTGGGGCTCTCGCTTAAAGTCCATGAAGCCCATCTTATTGCGCCCACGCCAGTTGACAATCCGCCCAAGACAAGTAGAGTAGCAGTAGTTGTATGCTATCATTACACTGGGATAAAGTGATTGGAAGTCCAGGACTAAGACTGGGCTGGTGTAGAAAGCACTCTGAGGTTCCATGACCAAAGGCAAACACTCAAGAGCGTTCTGCTGACCGACTTGCTTCCGGCTTGGAGATACAAGGATGAAGTTTTCCGGCTTTGCAATACGGAACATGGTCGACTCAACCTTGAACTGTGAACCGCGCGAGATGACTGCGAAGAAGTCGACACCAAGCAGACGAGCTTGTTCGCTGGTACGTGGTACAATATCATTTGCTTCTAGGATGTCCAGATTGAGCTGTACGCGCGTGGTGAAGTAATTGATGACCTTTGTCAGATCTCGTGGTCTACCGTTCGTGTACCAAGTAGTGAGATCCGAGTGCTGATAGTGTGGTATGCGCTTGTGTAGTAGATGAAACACCACATTTTCCATCGTGTACTGTAGCAGATTCAATTCTCCGCGCATCGCTCTCCAGATGTTGATCATGTGGCGACCGGTCACCCGGATAGTGGAGGTATGCGTAAAGCCCCAACGATCCGCGTCTTTTCCAACCTTACCGGGAGACAGCGACCTAACCCTACTGATTTCCTCGCACAGGTTGTACTCGTACTTCATTCTCGCGCGTTCTATAAGATAGCCCCATGAACCATTATGTACTTCGTATCCAGTGAGAATATCCGGATCAAACTGACGCACAATGTCAACGAGGCGATTGATGAGGTCCAGCTCGTCCTCTTCGTACTCGACGTCTACCCGGACCTGTTTCGCGATGCGAACAGCAATTCCATCTTCGTCAGAGAAGCAAAGTATACCCGCGTGGGGGCGGTCGGTGGTCGCATTCTCCTCACCTTGCACGCTCCAGAAGATACACTGAATCTCATCTTCAGCAGCGTCAGGCACCAGAGAGCCTCGAGAGTTGACGTGGACCTCCAAGCTCATGATGCTCATATATTGGACGTCGTGCTTAACACTGGTTGACTTCTGCTTCTGACAGTACTTGAAGCCGTATTGATTCTTCTGCGTCGGACCTTCGATCTGTGAGAGATGACTCATAGGATTGAATTTCCGCAGGGGAGAGGCAGTTTCGTTTTTTGATTTTGACTTTGCCAATTTACGCTGCTTTGCTTGCCGATTTGTCCAGTCTTCCACTTCTTCAAAAGATGGTGGAGGTTTGGAGATTTCCCAATGACGCAAGCTGCAACGTTGCGCTCTAGCCTTGTCCATTGCAGCTTGTTCCTTTTTGTCTACCATTACCGGTGGATGTTCCCCAGTACTGGAGAGAGATTTACCGGTTGGATCAAAAGGAGGAAGATAAGGTAGTGTCGTGCTTTGTAGTTTGAACTCACGACCCGCATACTCACGAGGTCGATCCGGAACGTCCTTCTCGTTGCTATGATAGGCATCTTGATAAATTACAGGCGGCAGCCCGGCGTGCATCATAGTGTTCCCCACGAGGTCGGCTGACGGAGGTAGGGAAGCATAATAGAGGGTAGTGTTACGGCTCGACGTTCCCAATTGCTTTGCTAGAGAGATCGCTTGGGAACCAAATTTCGGTGTACTGCTGCTCGATACCACAGGTGTAAGTTTATCATTTGTCCATGGAGTGACTGGAGAGTGCTGTGAGGCCCTCATCCGGAGATGCTTAGCAGGTGTCTTAGGACCGTCTTGGGAGTTGGAGTAGCCGGATTGACTCAAGCGATGCATAGTCTCCGGTGCATTTGGGTTTTTAACTACAGGAAATGCAAGCGTAGTCGGTCCTCCACGGCCCTGGGCTTTGATACTTGCCTGTGAATCCTGTTTGGATTGAGGTGGCTCGTCTCCAGAATTTTCCTGCAAAGCGCTCGCTCTTGAATCATCACCTTTTGCAATGGCATAGCGGAGAGAGATGCGCCCGCGACGGCTCGGTGTTTCATTTAGCGTTCTCTGACGCTTGTTGTATTCTTCACTTGTAGCATCGAGGGTTCGTGTTCGTTTCCGTGAGTTGTTGGAATTGCTAGAACCAGGCTCACCCTCGTCACTGGGGTCGACAAGATCAATACCTTCGTCGATCAGTATATTATCCAGTTCCATCCCACTAGAACTCTTGTGTAACGATGCGGTCAAAGGATCTAAGGATAGCTGCTCTTCAGTGTCGGAAAGATGGACATCTGGCTCATTCAATCCGTTGTCCTCGCCCACGATGGTATCGCAATGCTTCTGATATTCGCACTCAAGTTCAGGTTCATCAGACCGGGGCTCGTTGTTGCTCAAAGGATCTACACCGTCAGCCGCCAAGGTGTCATCGCTTTCATCAGATCTATCGTCTGGAAGCCGTTGTGTAGACAAAACTTCGGGGTATAGATCTTCGATGCTCTCCACAGCAGTCTTGATACGGTCTTGACCTTCAACAGGCTTGACGAAAGTGTCAAATTCGACGTTGCCTCTCTCACGTCTTTCTTCTTTGATTAGATTTTCAAGAAGTTCCCGATACTCCTCCTCGTGTATCCACCCGCTTTTGGTTTCTCTAGTGTCAGCCGACATTGACACGAGCACCTCATCAGGAAAGGGACTGCTCGATGTATCGTTGAGACCCATACGACGCTTTCTTCTGCGAGTTTCATCTCGCCACAAACCAGCCATGGACGGCACAAACTTGTCGTCGGGATTTCGGGGCATCTGGCTCGATCGCTCTAGGAAGTCGTGGTGAATGGGTCGATACTGTAATTCATGCCGATTGAGGATATCTTGAACGCATATATCGACTTCGAGGGTGGAATGACTCTGGCGAGGATACTGATCTGCTTGTGCCATGAATTCGTCCGGAATGGAAGCATCGTGCCACTTGTGAACGGAAGTATCTATTTCCTCGCTATCTGGAACAGGCCCCCGAAACCGCACTTTCGCGCAGTTGATATAATCGCACCCGTACAGGTTATAATCACACATCCATTGCAGGATATTTTGTAGATGACTTTCATATGGCTGAAAGACGCGGTTCAAAATGGCGCCCTGATACAGTAAATCGGCGAATCGCGTCATGTGCATGGGATTGAGCATGTAAACCTTGAGAAAGATCTTGTATCCAACACTGTATCCAAAGAAGGGCACGCCTTTGACCAGGGTGATGTGGCCAACGTATATGGACTTTCCATCGTATGCGTTTCGTCGGTAGGCCGAGGCAAGAGCATGATCAATCGATGTGCGTAGGTCGAGTATATATGAGTCCACTGAGAAGGTATCAGCACGTGATATATGTAAACAGTATGCTATACCTACCGACATGTTTTTCCAAACTCCCATTGTACTCCAAATACAGATAGGGTAGCGCTCCATGGATATGAGCGCACACCTTCTGTCCGGTCTCTGTCGCACCGAATGCTCTGATTACCGGCACTTGGGGCGCCCCCATGCGACCAGCCGGCCCGGCATTGCGCCGCAACAGAGGGTCGAGGTCTGTCGGCGCCGCCTGGTAGTTGTCGATGCAATTCAGACGAAAGCGGAACGTGTCCATGACTACCTACACAACCACCTGGGCAAGATGCAAAATGTGTGGGAGAGGAAGGTGGTTTGCATCGTGCTCAAGAAACCGTGCAGAACAAAGAGTACGCAAGGTGGACGCTACCGTGCAATGGGGGGCGACAAGCAGACGCGGTCGCGACTGAAATGCAGCGCGTGGTCCCGTGAGGCGAGTGAGCTAGGGATCGTCACTGCAGCCCTATGGCGCTAGCGCTCCACTCTCGCCGCCGACCTAAAGCTTCTACCACCACCTTCATCTCCCAGCACATCTCCCAGCACAACTCACCGCGCTCAACGCAGCCCACGTCGCCCAAGATGCCGCCCTCACAACCAAAGAAACCGGATGTCTCGGCCGCCGCCAAGGAGCGCAACGAGTACATCCCCTCCTTCATCTCGAAGAAACCCTTCTATGCCGTCGATGAAACTGGAGAGGACCAAACAGATTACCTTGAGCATCAACGTCTGCAGAAGCAGGAACAAGACTCCAAATGGTACGATCGCGGGAAGAAGGCCGGGCCGGCCGCGACCAAGTTTCGCAAAGGCGCATGCGAGAACTGCGGAGCCATGACCCATAAGAAGAAGGACTGCCTGAGTCGGCCGCGCAAAGCAGGCGCAAAGTTTACGGGGAAGAATATAGAAGCGGACGAAGTTATCCAGGATGTACAACTTGGGTTCGATGCGAAGCGCGATCGCTGGAATGGCTATGACGCGACGCAATTCGAGGAGGTTATCGAGGAGTACAATGCCATGGAGGAGATACGCAAGAAGGCAAAAGAGGCAGAGAAGGGCGACAAATCAGATGACGACGATGAAGGCGACAAGTACGACGCAGAGACAGACATGGGACGGAAGCAGGCCACATCTACACGAAACCTGCGGTTACGAGAGGATACCGCAAAGTACCTGCTCAACCTCGATCTCGATTCGGCCAAATACGACCCCAAGACGCGCTCCATGGTTGACAGCGGTGCAACAGCGGACAATGCAGCTCAATTGGTCGCGGAAGAAGGCTTCCAGAAGGCTTCGGGAGATGCAGCCGAGTTTGAAAGGGCACAGCGATATGCATGGGAGACGCAAGAGCGCGGAGACAAGAACAAGCTGCATCTGCAAGCCAACCCTACATCTGGCGAGGTCATGCGAAAGAAGCAGCTCAAGGAAGCCGAAGAGATGGCGGCGGCGAGAAAGAAGGCCCTGGCAGAGAAGTACGGAACCCAGGAAAAGTTCTCAGACGATACACTGCGGAAGAAGGCTATCACGGAGAACGAGCGATATGTCGAGTACGATGAGCGAGGCAATATTAAGGGAGCGCCGAAAGTCAAGGCAAAGTCAAAGTATCCGGAAGACATACTTCTCAACAATCACACATCAGTCTGGGGTAGCTGGTGGTCCGATTTCAAATGGGGCTTTGCGTGCTGTCACTCGACGATTAAGAATTCGTATTGTACAGGTGAGGCAGGCAAGGAAGCGTTTGAGCTAGCAGATCGGATGCGCACTGGCGCGGCGCTGGAAGAAGTTCCCAAGGAGATTGCATGGAAAGAGGAAGGAGCCCTAGAGAAACACGTGCCGAACGCTCCCGATCCCGCCGAAAAGGCCAAAAACGATGCTGCTAGTCGAAAACGGGCCCTCGACGAGATGACTGGCTCAGTGAATGAGGATGAGATGGAGGAGTACCGACGAAAACGCACAATGGCAGCAGACCCGATGGCGGCCTACCTCAGCAAAGGAAACAAAAGTGAGGCGGTTTGAGGTGTTTCCGTTGTCGTCCACAGCGTCATAGGTCGCTGGATTTTGTATTCGTAGCATTGCATGGCGTTGATACCCTAGGTGGCATATAAGCATATCAAGTAAAATGACATAGTAGTTCCTCATGACGGTTGCGCTGGCCTGCAGACATGGATGATCGGTATGGATCAAGGGTCTATCTAGCAGCCCCATTAGTGAAGGCGCATCTGCTCACCCTCCATGACGAACTGCCAACTCAGAAAGGGAGGCGGTTGCGCATGCAGCCGCGTATGCGTTGTTAGCACCACCGAAGGCAACAGTCTGGACGGGAGGCACAGCCTGGAGTGTTGCGGGTGATGGCGATGACGAAGCGCCAAGGAGCACGAACCACCGCCCCCAGGAGTAACTAGTAGTCTAAGTAGCTCCTACGATGGTTAACTGAACCAGATGCCCGAACCACCCCACCTCTTTCTTTACTTGTTTGTGGCTTTCTTGCATCTTCACCGACACCCTTCCTCGTCTGCGACTGCTTGCGACCGTAAACACGTAGTCTGAGAAAGCGCATACGGCCACCAACATGGCCCTCTACGGAAGCTCGCGCAACGTTGACATGGGCAAGTACGTACAGCCCAACATTCACGGCTATGGAAGATTTTCTGCATAGCACTGTCGCGGGCGCAATAGTTGCATGGACTAACAAACAAATCACTAGGCAGGAGTCGGAGCTTGCCATCAACATTCGTAAAGCGACCAGCATTGATGAGGTCTCGCCCAAGCGTACGTTGGGCCTCGGAATCTTGCCATGTTAGACGAAGCTTATACCGGCGCAGGGAAACACGTACGAGCATGTATTGTGTACACTTGGGACCACAAGAGTTCGGCCTCTTTCTGGCAGGGCATGAAAGTGTAGGTTCCCTTGGACTCGAGACTCTGGCGCCGCTTGCCAACACGCCGGAGATGCTGATAGCACGCCTAGGCAGCCAATTCTTGCAGACGAGGTGCAGACTTTCAAGGCGCTCATTACCGTCCACAAGGTCCTTCAAGAAGGCCACCCCATCGCTCTTAAGGAGGCACAATCAAACACTAGCTGGCTCGAAAGCTTGTCACGGGGCTCTGTAGCCGGCGAAGGCATGCGAGGATATGCGCCGCTTATCTCCGAGTACATTTACTATCTCCTGGCTAAGCTTGCCTTCCACAGACAGCACCCGGAATTCAACGGTACGAGAGGTGACAGCAGTCCCGAAATGGCCGACTGACATGAGACAGGAACATTCGAATATGAGGAGTACATCAGTCTGAAGTCGATCAACGACCCGAACGAGGGATACGAGACCATCTCGGACTTGATGACACTGCAGGATCAAATTGACGCCTTCCAAAAGCTCATCTTCTCCCACTTCAGGAGCGGCGCGAACAACGAATGCAGAATAGCAGCCTTGGTTCCATTGGTCCAGGAAAGCTATGGTATTTACAAGTTCATTACCAGCATGCTGCGCGCAATGCATACCAGTAAGTGGTTGACGCTCGCCTGCACTCCGGCCTGGACTAACAAGTTTAGCCCTTGGCGACGATGAGGCGCTTTCTCCTCTGCGCGGCCGATACGATGCGCAGCACTACCGCCTTGTCAAGTTCTACTACGAATGCTCCAACCTACGATACTTAACGAGCCTGATCACAGTGCCAAAGCTACCACAAGAGCCACCGAACCTGCTGTCCGAAGACGAAAATGCGCCAGCCTTGCCCGCGCGACCACGAAATGAGAAGCCGGCCGAACGCACTCCTGCTGTTGACCCAGAGCCCATCAACGAGTTTTGGAAAGACAACCAGAGAAGACAACAAGAGGAATACGAGGCAGAGCAGCAGAGGCTACAGCGACAATGGGAGGAGGCCCAGCAGCAACAGCAACAGCAAGCGCTGCAGGCACAACGCGACTTCGAGGAGCAACAAAGGCTTCAGGCTGAGCAAGCTCGTTTGGCGCAAGAGCAACTCATGCGCGAGCAGTATCAGCAACAAACGCAGGGTCGCCTTGCCGAACTTGAACGGGAGAATTTGAATGCGCGTGCACAGTACGAACGCGATCAGCTAATGCTACAACAGTACGATCAAAGGATGAAGGCTTTGGAGGGAGAGATCAACCAGATGAACCAAAACTTCCAGCAACAGATGGGCTCACGAGACGATCAAATACGCGCGCTTCAGGAACAGCTCAACACCTGGAGGTCCAAGTACGAATCGCTCGCCAAGCTATATTCTCAACTGCGACATGAGCACCTTCAGCTGCTACAGAAGTTCAAGGCTGTACAACTCAAGGCGAACTCTGCCCAGGAAGCCATCGACAGCCGCGATAAGCTCCAACGAGAGCTGAAGACCAAGAACATCGAGTTGGCCGACATGATCCGCGAACGTGACCGCGCACTCATGGACAAGGACCGACACACTGGTGGCCATCGTGAAGAGATTGAGAAGCTGAAGCGCGAGCTTCGCTCTGCCCTGGATAGAGCCGACAACGCCGAGCGTGGCAAGGGTTCAGAACTGTCGGCGCTGCTGTCAAGACATAACCGTGAGATTGCAGATCTCGAAGAGGCCTTGCGAAACAAGAGCCGCGCACTGGAGGACTTCCAGATGAAGTACCGTGAAGGGGACTCCGACCTTGAGCGTCAACTACGCGACAAGGAGGAAGAGCTTGAGATCTTCCGCGCCGGCATGGACCAGACGCTGCTGGAATTGAACGAGCTCAAGCTTAATGCCAATGCCAACGACAACGTCCTGGATGGCCATCTGGACACTCTCATTCAAGACAGCCTTCAGAAGATTAACGACATAATTGATTCGGTCCTACAAAGTGGCGTACAGCGTGTCGATGATGCTTTGTACGAATTAGACTCTCCCATGCAAGCTGGTAACCAGAATGCCACAGGTCCCTTCGTACTGTCGCAGATCGAAAAGGCATCAGCATGCGCTATGGAGTTTTCCACGGCCTTTAATAACTTCATTGCTGACGGACCAAACGCCAAGCATGCTGAAGTGATCAATGCCGTCAATAACTTTGGTGGCGCTATCGTCGATGTTTTGGTCAACACCAAGGGATTGACACGTTTTGCTTCGGATGAGAACAAATCGGATCAGCTCATCAACGGTGCGAGAGCTTCGGCAACGTCCACCATCAGGTTCTTCCGTAACGTTCAGTCAGTGCGCATGTACGATCTGGACGCTGAGCAGAAGATCGGTGTTGTCATCAACAATAGTACTGAGGTGGTGCGCAACCTGCAGAGTCTATCCAAGCTTGCGGACGCGTTTGCGCCCAAGAGCAAGATCACCAATGCATCTGGTGATCTTGGTGACCTGGTTGATAGCGAGTTGACCAAGGCCGCCAACGCTATTGATGCGGCTACAGAACGTCTATCCAAGCTGATGAAGAAGCCCAGAGACCAATATTCGACCTACGAGCTGCAAATCCACGACTCTATTCTCGAAGCCGCCATCGCGGTCACAAACGCCATCGCGAACCTCATCAAGGCCGCTACCGTCTCGCAACAAGAAATTGTCCGTGAAGGCCGAGGAAGCATGTCCAAGACGCAATTCTACAAGAAACACAACCGCTGGACCGAAGGGCTCATCAGTGCCGCCAAAGCTGTTGCTACATCAACCAACATGCTCATTGAGACGGCCGATGGCGTCATCTCGGGTCGCAACTCGCCCGAGCAGCTCATTGTCGCTTCCAACGACGTGGCTGCTTCGACGGCTCAGTTGGTGGCTGCCAGTCGTGTCAAGGCCAGCTTCATGAGCAAGACGCAAGACAAGCTTGAGAGTGCGTCCAAGACCGTCACAGCGGCTTGCAGGTCGCTCGTCAGGCAAGTGCAGGCGATTATCGCACAGAAGAACCGTGACGAGGGTGAATCTGTGGATTACAGCAAGTTGGGCGACCATGAGTTCAAGGTTCGCCAGATGGAGCAGCAGGTACGTTACATCATCATCATCGTCGTCATCCGCTATTTGAGGAACCAGTTGCTAACAGGATATCACAGGTCGAGATCTTGCAGCTTGAGAACTCGCTTGCCCAGGCTAGGACTAGGTTGGGCGAGATGCGCAAGCTTTCCTACTTGGAAGAGTAGAAACCTTTTTCGCATCTTCATCTCTTCATAGCATTATTGTTTATGGTACATTGGGGCACAGCAGTCTGTTTTGTATTGATCGTTGGGACGCGCTTGGGGAGGATTCGGACTCATTGTATTTGTCTAGCCAATACTCCTACATACGCAATCAATACCACGTGGTGTTCATTTCCCATTAGTCAAATCACTCTGTACCTTCCTTGGTGTGCTGTTCATCTGGCCTATCCGGCTCCAGAAATCTTAGCCTTCCCCGATATGGTCAAACCATGTGGTGTCCATTTCTCATTCGCTAAATCACTTGATGCGCTTCCTTGTCGTGCTTGTCTTCTTCCAACTTGGGTGGACTGTTCGACCCCAGAAACCTTAGACTTCCATAGCGGATACTTCTTCTTGATGCTTATTCATATCAGAGCGCGACTCCTCGAGAATCTGTTGCTTGATGGCCTTCTGCTTTTCGTGAATGAACAAGGATCCAGACGAGATTCCAGGCAATGGTGTTGTCTCCAGCTTAAACTCTGGCTTGTACGTAGGCAGTTCCTCGGGCTTAGCGACTAGAACAACCATATTAGCATACTGAAACACGCCGCATTCCAATCGTGCTCTTACCACGAAGTTCCTTGCAGATCTCATAAGCAGCAATCCTCTCAATCTCAACAGCTTCCTCCTTCGACTTGGCCGATAGAAGACTGATGATACAAGCACAGTATCTACTGTGCTTGGAATTGCGCGGCTGACAAACTGCATGTCCGCAGACGAGGCAGAAGCGCACTCGTCGGTGTTTCCGCAGGATGACGATGTTGCCGCGGAGAGGCTTTACCACCAATGCAGCCATATCGCAGTCGAAGCATATACCCATACCACCTCCTTTAGGCGGACGCGCTCCCTTGTCCAGACAAAGTACGTGGCAGACCCTGCATTCATACTGCTCGAAAATCTTTTCTTCCGGTAATCCGCGAGCCAGATGCTTTTGTCTCTTGGTTTGCTTGCTAGGTCTAAGTAAGGTATGTGTTAGTTAAGAAATCTCAGAAAATATACTGTACAAAATGCTTAATTGACAAATTCATCAATATTCTTTTTCATACACATTGGGTTCAGCCAGTAGGTTCGCAACACTACTGTCTTCTGGGGCTTTAGCCTCATCCTTTGTGGCTAGGTCGATCTTTCCGGAGTCGAAGAGCGCGACTAACTTGTCGATGGCTTTGCCCTTGCGCTTGCGCTTCTTCTCGACCTTCCTGACACGCACTGGACCCTTTCTAATCATCGGGGGCGGACCACCAGGTCTTGCGGGTAAACTTGACGGCGCCATGTTTTCAGGACGCAACACCGTTACCTTTGAGGTGGTAGTTGTTTTCAAAAAGGTTGTTGAACATCCGCTGGAGAAGTAGGCTGCGGGGAAGTGGGGTCATGCTTAGCGTAGCGCGCTATCACGTGCAAGGTTAGCGTGTTTTTGTGTAAACACAGCTTCGGAGCCAGCGACATCACTTCCGCGATTCTTGGAGACAGGAACAAGCCGTTTCGTCACAAATCGCCTCAGAACCGCTAGCCCAAGATGCCCACCGCCACAGAACCTAACTCGCGCTCCCCGTCTCCCACACCCGCCCCGCCCATCGCCGACGCCCCAGGCCCTCGCGCGCAAGGTCTGATCAATGTGTTCAACCAAGCCTCAAAAGCCACACTGGACAAATGCTCCGCCAAGAACTTTGCTTCCTGTTTCCCCACCGCTGCACAATACAGTCCAGAAGTGCTGGATAACCTGCGAGGCCAGATTGTAGACCAACTAGACCGAACATGGAAGAGCAACTTTGAAGATATCATGGAGAGGAGGAATGTAGTCAAGCTGCTTAATTCCCTAGACCAATGTATCGAGGATGCGAAACTGAGGAAGAAACGCGCCGAATCGAATGCGAATGGCGGGCCTGTGGAAACCCCTATTCCGTAAGCACATCAACCCAACTGCCTCGCTCAACAATGTCCCCAATGCTAATCTACCTGACTTGCACAGCCCTCACACACTCTCGCCCTCTGAAATACACCTAGCACACCTTATGCCCTACCTCGAGAAACAAGCGAACGACATGAACACGAAACTTGCAGAAACTCAGCAGTCAAACACCAAGCTACTGTCTACTGTAACCGCACAGCGCGCTGAGATCGAGGCGCTGGTCCGCGGCTTGGAAAACGTTATACAAGATCTGGATATTAGTGCACAGATGATGGCGCAAGATGAGGTGCAGGAGCTCAGCAAGGAGACGAGAGAGCTGGAGATGGAGATGAGAACTTGAATATACAGGCGTGGATTGATTTATGTGAAGAATAGTTCGAGGGCTGTTGCGATGCGGGTGGCGGTTTGATCTGGGAAGGATGGATACCGCACATTACCACAAATTCTTGGTGGCAAGGAGGCCAGAGGCTCCTTAGACGCGAAGTCAGACGGCTTAGGGTCAGCAGCAAGCAGACAGTCGTCTCCTCAGACTGTGACTCTGATGCCCTTTCCACTGAGGACCGATCACCACAGGTGTGAACCTTGGTGCTACGAAAAGTGGACTTCTAGCCACCGGTGCTACCACTGTAAACGCTAACAGCGAATGAAGGTGGCACTTTGGGAGGCTCCATACGCCTGGCGTATCGAGTGACTGGCATATTCCGCAGCATAGAAAGGAGTGTACGAAGTCGTGCAGACACGAGAAGTTGGCCATATCTACAGTGTACGGCAAAAGAGATGGACAACACAAGTATCTCAGTTAAAGATTTGCGCAAATTGAGGAAGAGACAGCTACAGAGAGAATTACACGGGTCGACACCCTGCATTTCGTATGTGGCATAGAGGGTGTTGACTTAGTTCTCTCTACAACTGTTTTTTACTCAACACGCGAAGATCATCAAGTGAAATTCAAAGGAGCGGATTGATAAATTTCTCTTTTATTGCATGCTCATCAGCACGTCTTTTAAATTCCGTGTAACTCGAAGCTTTTTATTAGATTACCAAGAAAAGGTACCCCATTCCACCCTTAAGGTGCATAGTACTTCAACAACGCCGCGAAGCTCAACTCATCCCTCGTCTGCAACAAGACGTTGAAAGCCGCAGTACCCAGATAAACCGGACACCTAGCTGCCTGCGCCTGCTCAACCGCCATCTTCAACACCTCCGCATACGCATCCAGCACCTTACCCTTGCCATCATTTCTACCCTCCAACACTTCAATCATCTGCTTACCCGCCTCCTTAAACATGGTACTTGCACCCGCGGCATCCAGTGCCAAGCCGTAAAACTGCTGCAGCGGGATACCAACGTGCTTGGCCAGGGATAGGGATTCCGCAGCGCCGACAAGGTGGATGCCGGTTAGCAGGTCGACGACGCGCTGGAGTTTGGTCTCCTTGTCTTCGGGGGAGAGGGTACATGTAATGTTTGCGACTGGATCGGTGGTCCAGAGACGGACGATGCCGCCGTCATCGTTGGGGCCGAGACCGCGGTCTACGGCGGAGAAGTAGACCTGCTCGGCGATGGAGCACATTGTTGCTGGGAAGCGGATGTCGCGGGACATGGTTGTTATGATACCCTATATCATGTTAGTGAAACTCTTCCTCGGACTTCTACTCCGGAGAACAGAAGCTTGTGGGTACCGGGGTAAAAACAGAAGAAAGAGAACATACCGTATCCTTGAGAATAATAGTCACAGCACTCGCCCCGGGAAAATAATCCTCCTTCAAAGTTCTCAAACTGCGATTCTCAAACATCCAGCTCCACCCCGGACTGCCCACAACCCTATCCAGCACATCCTTGCCATTGAGCCCCAAACGCGCCGCAAACCCATAAGCTTCGTTGAGTGCCAAAACGTGTACGGCAGCAAGCACTTGATGCACCATTTTCATATTGCTACCAGCGCCGACCCCACCATCAACAAGATACAACTTGGTTGGCGCAGACATCTCCTTGAGCAACTCCGTGCCCTTCTCAAACGCCGCTGCAGACGCTCCCGCCATAATCGACAACGTACCCTCAGCCGCCCTTGCAGCGCCCCCAGAAACAGGCGCGTCGATGAAGTGGATATCCGAGCGGCCAATGTCAACCAATTCCTTCTCCACGCTCTTCGCATACGCGCTTGGTACCGTGGAGCACAGGAAGAGCGTTGCGCCCTTGGGTAGCGCAGCTACAATGCCGTCTTTTTCGAAGAGCGCGGGTTGCGTTTGCATGGCTGTAGCCACCATGACAATGTAGAATGGCTTATCTTTAGCAGACTCAGAAAGCGAGGATGAAGGCGTGCCGCCTGCGGCTTTGAACTTTTCTAGCGAGGGCGGGTAGACGTCGAAGCCGGTTACGGGGTAGCCTTGCTTGACGAGATGGGTTGCCATGCCCATGCCCATGGCTCCGAGGCCGCAGAAGCCAACTGCGGGTTTGGATGCCATTGTTGAAGTTTGATGGTTCTTTTTTGAGGTGTGATTTATACTGAGGGGCTGGTATGAGAGTATGGCGTGTTGTGTTTGGGATACGAATAGCCCGTTGACGACGTGTGATGTCAAGTTGCAGAGCTGTCAAGTTTGGATGTATCGTAACTTCCTTCTTATGAACCCCTCATGTGTAGTCCTTGCTCTTTTCTGTCCCGTCAAGTGCAGGTGGTACGGTGTGTAGTAGGAACGAGGCTACTCCTCTATATTACTCCACCCTGTACACGTCACCCCCACACGAAAATCACTCTCAGGTACTTACGAATCCTCTTAGCCGGTAAAACAGCCGTCCTCGGCCATTGACTTTCATCATCGCTACCCCGCACTATGACCAAGACAGTAACGCGGGGCATCTTCCCCCCGCCGAAAGTGGGCTGTCGGCAAATGAACGATGGGCCCAAGGGATCCTAATTTGGGGAACCCGGCCGGGGTTTACGAGACAGCACAGAGGTCGAACGAGGTCGTGCACACATGACGAAGGTAAGCATATAAAGACTCTTTCATTACTGTATTTACCACAACTCTCCTATACGAACGTACCGCATCATAAAAATCGTCAAAAACTTTGATATCCGAGAATAGACCAGAGCTTGCAGCACACCATCCAGAACATTGCACTTCACATGGCCCAAGCCACATGAAAATGATAAGTTGGATCGAGCTCCGCAGTGTTACCGACTCTTCCGTCAGGGGTATACATCGTCGATCCTTGCAAAGATGGACTATTAGATGACGGAAAGTGGAACACTGTCCAACGCGTCAGTAAGACGTCTAAGCAGCAACAATCCTCTCGTCTTCCCGACCACGCTGGTGCTCGCTAGCAATGGTGGAGTTGATGTCATCGTCAAGTTCCTCGCCCTGGTAACCGTTACCATGGTGCTCTGAGGCGGGAATCCAAAGGCCAGATTCCCTGTCGAGGGCCTGGTCTTGGCCTGATAGGTCGACACCCTCACTGTGGTTGCGGTTGCGGCGACGCTGAGAAAGGGTACGCGATCGCTGAGAGAGTTTGGCAGAGACGGAGGCGTTCTGGGAAACCCAGTTGGTAAGAGCATCCTCGCAGTCCTGGATGATACTGTGGCGTGTTAGTGGAAATATATTCGGGAACATGGTGGAGAGATACGTACGCCTTGCTAGCCTCGTATCCGTCGTATGCCTGACGAGTCTCACCGGGGGTGACCGGGGTATCATCAACAAGCTCGAGAAGGTGCTTGCCGTAACCGGCGATGATGGCCAACTTCTCGCAATGTTCGCGCATTGCATCGAATTGATAAGTGAAAGCTGCCTTGAGTTTCTCACGCGTAATGTTAGAAAGCTGGGCCTCGGCGACCAGAGACTCGGCCTCAGCGCGGACAAGTTCTTGTTCAAGCACAACAATCTTGGGGGAGTTGGGCTCCTTGTACTTCAGTTGAGCAATCTGATCGGTGATTTTCTGCTTGCCTGCAATATTTTAATTTGGTTCACATAGCACGTGCAATTGCAACTCACGGTCGCGGCTGGGCTGGACGGAAGCCTCAATGTTGCGAATGCTCTTGATAGTCACGCGGTACTGGTCGTATCGATCGACGTATTGGTCCTCAAGCTCGCCGATTTCATAGATGAGAACACCAAGTTTGTCAGTGACATCCGAGACGTCGTCGTCGCAAGCCTCGCCCCAAATGGAGAGTTGTTGCTACACGGGGAGTTAGTACAATACGGTCTTGTTGCTTGCAACGTGGTACAAACATACTGCGACCTCCATGCGCTCCCTGGAAACCAGTTCCATGCTGCGCATGACGTTCTTCTCCATCTTGACGAGTTGTGAAAGCTTCTTTGCAAGGTCGGGGCCAAATGCGCCGGCAGACTTGTGGCGGAACGTATGTCCTGGAAAGAAGAAGACATGTTAGCACTAAAAACATGACATTGAGGAATTGACTCTGTCCACGACTTTGGCAAATACTGCGCTGAAGCGCAAGTAATAGTTGTATGACGTACCGATGTTGGCCTTGCCAAAGAAGCGCCCGCTCTTTGTCGAAGAAGCAGGAGGCGGGGGGCTCTGAATCTGCGACGCCGTAGGCGCACGAGACTGGCGCATGCTGTATGTTCGGTGCATCTTGAACTAGGTGTCTTGTTTGTGAAGCTGGTAAGGGTTCCGATGTGGTGTTGACGTGGAAGGCGCGGATGTGTCGCGGCAAGACGGACGTTTTGTTAAAGGGTGAGGGCAATGCTATGACGTATCCATCCCTCGCTCAGCCCCACTTTGTACGGCGATCATGTTCTCGGGCTCGCCCGCAACCCTGGGCCTCACATGGCACATCCTCCACACTGCCCTGGCCAGTGTTGGCATTGCTTGACTAGTATAACATACTCGTGTGCTACTGTGTTGCACCATTCACTAATATGTGGATGCATCATATGCACACTGAAGAAGGGTTCCACCGACTACGGCATGCCGGCAGTGGTTGCCCTGCTTTATGGCTAATCTGGTTTGGGGCGAGAAGCTTGTAAGCTATTGGCGCCAATGACTATCTTCTTTCCGGCTGATGTGACTCGCTTTGCACTTGCGGCTATTGACATACTACCACCTGGCTGCCTTGACTTGTAACTGATGCATCAAGTCTAAAACTGGGAATAGAGCGCTCCATCACGGAGCTGGTCCGCGAAGACCCCGAGGATACTCCCAGCCTCGCCTAATCCACCGCTTGGGCGCAATGCCCAAAAAATGAGCTCGCCCTCACGTGGCGACCGACGGTGGTGAATAGCCAGAGCCGCCAATCCCACTGTGAACGCGCTTGTAATGCCTACGAGGCTGTTGACCAACAAGGGAGACGGGAGCTCGGACTTGCTGCGCTTCGACACTGCCACAGCTGTCGATCCTCGCCAAAACTTGGATACGCCAGGAATGCTTCCGGCAATCTCCTTTGCACTGGCCAATGCTTTCGAGGCAAACGTCTCCGATTTTGCGACCCACGGCAACAGTGTAGTTCTAGGCGTCTTTGCACTGCTGCTAGAAATGGTCCACACCTCAGCAGGCTTGACCTCGTCGTAGCGAAACAGATCTCCATGAAGCTTGTTTACGTATGCTCCAATGCGTGGGTATTTCATCTTGATCGTCTCCCTTAGCCACGCTTGAGGCACTGGTGGATATATTAGTAGAGACAGATACCCAAAGGCAAGGCAATCCAAGCTGGAAGCTTCTTCTCCGTGAAGGAGATAGTCATGCCTCCCCAATAAGTCGGACAATGGGTCCAAAAGGTCCGCTGAAAGAGCATCCAGCTTGAAACGGGCGGCGTACATTTGGCCACCCAAGAGGCCGGTCAGGCCTTTGCTGCGTCCAATATTCAATGAAGTGGTGGCCTTGCTCTCGGTCGGTATACCAGCGGCTCGTTTGGCAGCCTCGTATTCCGACGATGCAGTCCCTCGACCTGGCGCAAACCCGTCCTCCGCTGTCGTGTCCACATCCAAACTGCTCAAACCCATGTGTGCCGTCCTTGTTCTCGCCAACTCTCGTCGCTTCGGAGGGACTGTGTAGTTGGCGTACCATGGTAGTATCGCAGTATATGCCGACGAGGTAGTAGTGTTGTAGTTCTCGGCAGAAACGTAGAGTGACAAGTCGATCAGAGGGGTCGCTGTGGACTGGAGGAAGGTAATGAAACTGCATCATTCATGAGAAAGATTTCAGCATTTCAATTGATATGCTTACGCAGTCCTATCGGTTCGCTGACGACTGGAGAGACTAGCATCAAGATCATTTGCGATGACAGGATAGTTGCGGAGATATGCAACAATATCCTCGAAACCAGATGCAGTCGCAACATCGTCGTCGAATAGGATCGGCAGGCTCTCTGCATTGGGTCAAATCATGTCCCACTCGAGGAGGAATGAGTGCATGTACCTGTTACTCCAACCGTAGCATCATGCTCAGCGACTAGTGTCCATTGTCCCCTCGGAATAACGCGCTGGCAGTAGGCTATAGTAGCTATACATTCGGGCTCTATCGAGGGGAGGCCAAACGCTGGGCCCCATACATGAAGCGCCAGCACCATCTCTTTCGCTGCGTTGCAATGTGTTGTGTGCGTGCTATGTACGTACCAACTCACTTTCTCCACCGTCTGAACGAACTTCTGCAATCGCATGCCGATCGGAACTAGCGTCGGAACGTTCGCACGTGATCACGCATCGTCGTCGATCTCGCCAGCCGATGGCCGTCCGCCATCTAACACAACCAACGTCGGAGGACCCGCTCTAGGCCCTTCAAATCTGCAGGATGGCTCCTCTCCGCCGATACTTGCGGATCACAAAACACTCTGTCCTGGAAGTCCGCATCTATCTAGATCAGCCTGCGGACGCAGAAGCGTGGCTGCTGAAACGCGACAACCCGGCTTTACCACGGGTAATACAAGCTATACGACCGCTCGTACTGCCCAAGCTTCGAGAAGAAAATGAACGAGGAAAAGGCAGGGGTGGTTCCAAAGGAAAGAGAAAAGGAGTAAAGGATGTCGTAGTCCAAGGTAAGATGCACGGCCTGTCATCACCTATGAAACAGGCATCCCCACTGGACTCTACCCCAGGCAGCTAACTAACCTCCTGTCAGACGATTTCGAAGTTTCAATCTTCCTGACGGAACTGTCCTCTCGTCACTCGGTCCTGACGAAACAAAAGGTGTTCAAGGACAAGCCTCGCATTCAGAGCAACTCGGGTAAGCTCACAAACTGGCTTGCAACGGGAACTAGCGAGAAGCCGCTTGTTATCAACGAAGATGTCGCAGAACCTATAGTGATCAGGGAAGAGGAGGACAACGAAACCATCAAGCTCAATGATATCCC
This sequence comes from Pyrenophora tritici-repentis, assembly GCF_003171515.1. Taxonomy (NCBI): domain Eukaryota; kingdom Fungi; phylum Ascomycota; class Dothideomycetes; order Pleosporales; family Pleosporaceae; genus Pyrenophora; species Pyrenophora tritici-repentis. Next base: position 894,106 of record NC_089399.1, on the reverse strand, counting down.
CGAAGCCAACATGCCGGAAAAGCAATCTAGGCGCTCAACACGCGGAAAGGCTACAAGGGTTGACCGAGGTGCAGATGCACTTAGCGACAGCGAGGGTTCAGACTTGTTCGTCCCTGAACCCTCTCCCACACAGCCAAAGAATAGGTCCCGCAAAAGTGATGAAGCAGAGGACGAGGACGAGGAGCCTTTGGATGGCGACAAGAAGAAACCTGGCCTGAAGACATGCTATGATGGCTTCAGTATTTACGGTCGTATCCTATGTTTGGTCGTTAAGCGCCGTGGCGTACGACACCCAGCGGGAGCAAGCGGTGCCACTTCCAGCCAGGCCATGCTAGAAAATTGGGTGTCCACGCAAGCCGTGGCCGAGCCCGTCGACGACGAAGAGGATGCCGTATGAATCGCAATCGTATCCGTGTATGCATTATTATTATCGAAACAAGGAACCCAGGCTTTCTTCCAGATGTTTTCAGGTACCGAATCCGAAAATAACTACATGGACACGGTTGGCCGACCCTTGGCCGCCAGGGCTCCAATTCATGCTTCTTTCTCTACGAACGCAATGTGCTTTTCATTGCACCGAATGATTGCGCCGACATGTGTGTAACGGGTGTGCGTTCGTGCAACGTCAGGCAAAAGACATATTCACAAGCTGGAGAATAGGCCCTACAGCCAAAGAGCTGTGATGGCGAGTTATGCGTGGAAATAGGAAGTAATCCTTGTCTTGGTATGGCCTTGGGTAGGCGGTCCTGACGTGCGGTTCAGGGGAAAGTGTGATACAGATGGCGTACACGTGGAAGATGCAATATTCACGACAATCGAATCAAGGCAGTCTGGTACGTTTACGGCGCGTTCTGGCTACATTAAGGCTGCTAAGGTACAGGGCTTCATTCTGTGTTGCGACCAAAGGTCCATCACGACGCCCTTGGCACATGTCAGCGCGGTGCCTCTATGGAGCAAAGCTTCTTCGATCCCGATATACCTCTTCTGGAAAAGCTGTCGCCAAAGCAACCGAATTAGTGCTCCGGACTCGCCGGCCCCAAAAGTATGTGGCGCCACAGTTGATCGTTTAGAGTTGAGCAGCGCAAGCCACATATTGTACGACTGGCTTGCGCGTACCTGCAGCAGCGCACATGGACGTCCCATATCAGAATAGATCTGCTGACGACGACAAACTCAGCTATCGTTATCGTCACGATAGGCGACAAAAGCGCCCACATGGGAGAAGCTGTGAAGCTGTGACGCATGGATCGGCAAAGCTGTTACGACTTGTGCGGAGCCGGCAAATAGAGTTTAGTGGCAATACGCAATACTTTTTTTTGGCCTTGCCTACAAGAAGATTGTTATTGCAGGTAGTCCCTGCTGTACGGGTAATAGGAGGCTTATTGATGTCGTGAGATGGTGTGAATGAACGGCGAGGCAGGCGGCCAAGGGTGGAGTATTGCAGCGGATGTGCCATGGTTCGTGGCATGATAGAAAGCAGATTACCTATCAGCCTCAGCCTCAAGGCTCAAGGCAACTTCCCGTGGGCGCGGCACCGATCTGGTGAGCTGTCAATTAACGGCAGGCCGACTGAACGCTCGGTCGCCTCGCCTCTCCGCGTCGTCCGCTCTGCTGGAACGCTTAGCAGCCCCTAAACGTTGCCTGCTGGGAGCATATCTCCGATTTCGTCGCACGACTTCTGCATTGATCTGTAACAGCAGCGCATGCCCGCTCCACTGGTCTGAAACGGCAGTTTTTCTGTAGGGTTGAGACTGAACTACCGGAGGGTGGCAATGGTGAGGACGATGGCTATTTTTCCCAAGCTTTGACGTAACGGCTGCCCCTGTAGATCGCTTACGGATCTTGATACGTGCATCGCAATGTGTCTTTAGTTTTTCTGCCAGCATCCAAGGGAAATCCAAGGCAAATCCAAGGCAAATCTCTCTTGCTTTTGGCGATCGGTAACCAGGTTGCAAAGGGCACGATAGTCGTGGTCGTCCCCATTGGGACCGGACTAGGGCCTAGAGGGGTGCAGAGACATATTGCGAATGTAAATCAAACAAACGCTTTTGCAGGCTCAAACATGAGACTTGGCGGACCACGTGGAGATGGGTGCTGGTACAGCCTCCAAGCTGCGACACGGTAGAATAGACTCAAGGCCAAGTGGCTGAATCCCGCTCGCTCAACTCTCTTCTTCCGGACCAGCCGACCTTGTGGTATAACCTTTATCGAGCAGCCACTGCCAGCCACTGGTGATGGCCGGAGGGAGAAAAGGGCAACAGGGCATACAGGGCGCCGGCGTCTGCCTTGACACAAGCGCGAGGCCGGGATTAACACGAATCGCATCAAGGCGGCCGACAGACTAACTAGAAGGACGAAAATAAGCATGACATCGTTGCGTGTGCGATTTGCGCTCATCCTGACCAAGGGCAAAAAGCTAAACTCTCTCGGGCCCTTTTTTGCACAGCTACCCTACCATACCAGTACCGTACAGTCTGCGTGACCATGACGGTGCCAGGTGCAAACAAGCAAAGACGGGTTGGTGCATCAGACTGCTACTGTACCGTACCAGCACGGGCATGCATCAGCAGCCCGCAGTGGAGAGGAAAAATTCTAGGGGCCTTTCTCGGATTGAAATTACATGGAAGCTTGGGAGAAGCACGGGAGAAGGTGGGCATGCGCGCTAGATCTCCGTCCTGCGCTCGAAGACGGTGGGCGGAGGGCGGTGGGCGGTCGACTCCCAGGACACGGTGGGCGGTTGCGGGCAAATAGGCGACGTCGCAAATTGTGCGACCGAAATTTGTTGTCGCAGTGTCAGGACCTAATTCTGACACGCACGGGTATAGACACCGAGCGCAGCCTGTTCCTGAAGCTTTTGCAGGCATGGCAAGCAAACCCTCCTCCCAAGTTAGCAGGCCGACCCAAGGTGGCGACTGATGGCAGCAGCCCTGCGCACTGGCGGGTGGGAAAAGGAGGGCCATGTTTCAATTATCACGACCGTTCGCACTAGCCATGTCGACTAATAAGACTAACAAGACGCGGACAATGTCATGGAACAACAGGTGATGTCAGACTCGTAATGGTATTTCCCATGTATTATGCGCCCTCTGCCTGCTGCTATACGCCAGAGGTGATGCGTTGTACCAACGACATGCCGCGAGGAGCGCCAACTGCGACATGACTGGATCAACATCATCTTCATACGGTCACGAGGCTGATGAAACGGCAAGCGGTAACGCGCAGGTTCGTGTTTCCTTTTACCCCTGCGAATTATCTGACCGGGATCAGCGATGTTTCGCCGTGCTTTAGCTCATGCACACACCAGGAGCCACCCCTTTCCTGCTCATCAGCCCAACGCCTCTTTCACCGCTTGGACCGTGCCATGCGCTGCCTAGCGCCATTACACACCATCGTCAAGGTACGTAGCTCTGACCGACATTTTGGGCCTCTGCAATCTGAGCACAAGCATAAATACGTTGACCCCCCACCACGACCAGAAATCGTTTCATCATCCACCATCCTCGACTACCACGAAGAGTATACATCTCTGCAGTCTTCTACACCATCAACGTCTACGACAACGACTCTCACATCTTCAACGACTACTACTACTACTACTACTACTACTACTACTACTACCACCACTACAATAACTCGCCTTCCAATCAACCCACCAACAACCTAATATCAACTCATCCAATGGCTGCTCTTACCTACAGCGAGTGCAACATGGCCGGACAGAACCTCCCACCTTGCCCTGGCCCACCACCAACCTGCCCTCTTCCTGCGGTCCCAACCAAGTCCAAATAGACGACCATGTCAACGACTCTCATAATTTATTTGGCAGCTCAGCATTGATATCGACTACGCATCCTTATCCGCCTACTCCACCTTAATTCCTTATCATCCACAACTTGGAGCACCCACACTGCCGCCTGGAATGTCGCCATCATGCAGAGCATCTGCCGCATTCAGTACGACGCACCTCGTGCCTCAGGATCAGAACTACTCCTTGTTGCTCACCTGACACTCGACGCTATCACCGGTTAAAGGCAATCTACGCATTCACTGGTAGCAATGTCGACACTGGTGCCTCCGACTCCAACACATGGTGTCCACGACGTCCCGAAACATGTGACCCTGGCTCATTTGCCGGGTGTAGCTGGTCATCGGTCCATGGCTACGCTTGCATATCCCACACACGCGCTGGCTCGGGTGGACGGAACGAATCTTCTCTATAGACGCCTACTTGACTTATTGGCACCCTTACCTACCTGTAATAATCAGCGTTTTTACTGTTTTTGGACATGCGTTGGTCGGCGCTTGGGACCCGGTTGTACATGATAGCTTTGTTAACTGGCGGAGTTTTTGTTACTGGTCCGGCGGCACCATAGCCTGGAGGAATACCCAATATTGTCCCGTAGCATTAATCGTTTGGTCTATTAAGATCACCCACTCTTACTCTTACATTGCCTCTTTTATTGCTCAAGGTGAAACGTGTATGCAAGTCAGACGGACTCAACAGCATCGGAGACATTCCGACATGGTATGTAAGCCTGACGAAGCGATGACTCTGATACTGGCTGTTTTTGGCTGCTGAGTGAGAAAGTGGGCACAAGGAGCATGTGTTCGGCTACGAGTGTTGGCCCGTCATCAGCCCGCACCATAGCTCCCGTCCACACCCTCTTTGATACCCGCTAAGGCACATGGTAGTGACAGGATCCACCCCACCGTCCTTTGCAAGCGCGGCCGCGTGTGTATGAGGAGAGAAGGTTTGCCTCGTCAGCCTCCACAATTAGGCACCTGTACATTACAAGCTCGGCCACGACCACGACCACTACCACGACAAGCGCTGTGTGACGTATTCTTGAGTGAATCTGGGTCCTCCTTTGCCCGGGCGTGTTCCTGTCTCGCTACGACCGAAACCTTGCGCGTGACCGGTTCGCCTGAGATGTCACGGCAGCAACCCGGCTTGTGCAGGAACGACGATACTTGGCGCACTTCAGCTTGGAAAAGGCAGCGCGGTAAGCAAGCGATGATCGTCTCACACCCTCTTGACCGCGCGGTAGCAGGGCAGTTGCTTGCTTCAGGCCTGCAGCCCGTTCAGGCACGAGTGCAGAGCATCCAGGGAGCCATGCTAGGCTTCCAACTGTGGCAGATGACCCTTGACAGGTTGGCCAGCCAAGAGATGCATGGCTAGGCGAAGAAAAGTACTGCGACTATGCTACGCTAGTTGGCGTAATATCTTTGTCTACCAAATTTCGCTCCCCTTTGCCATGCAGTCGACGGCTACACCGCTCAAACAGGACAAATCAAATTCGCCAGTCTCCACAGTGATTAGCCGTTGGACCCTCTTCACGTTCAAACTTCGTATCCGGCGTTTTGAGGCCTTCATGTACAGCAAACAGCGCGTCGCGCGGTTAGGCACTAAGTACCATGAGATGGATGCCTGCGCCGCAATCCGACGCCAATGCCCCCCTCGATCCAGGGCTCCGAGCGGGTCCATCCACACCACATTATTCAGCCAGCATGTCCGCACGCGCTGACTGTGTCTTGATATTCGGATCCGCATGCCGAAAATATTTCAGGCACGTACGATACGTATGTGCATATCGTAGCCCAAGGACGGCTCGGCTCTCAGCGCGCGAACGGAGGCGCAGTCAGCTCGCGCTGCACTCCGCGTCCGACTGCGAATACGACAAGTCCGAAAGTGTATTGTCCTTGGTTTCAGCAAGAGTAGACATTGGAGTAGGGATTGGACAATGAGCCGTTGACTTCCGCTCTCATCTTCGATCTACCCGTCTCACCCCGGGTGAGCCGTACCTGCCGTATAGATTGGCATATGGGCTGCAATGGCGGAGTACCGGTCTGATGCATACAAAGCTATACTTACCAATACAATAATCCTGTACTGTACGTGGAGTACGCAAGGCCACGGGCCAATCGGTTCGAGTGGGTCACTTCTCCAGCCTGCCTTGGTTTGCTCGTCCATGTGCGACGTGGGCAGTGTCAAGCCAGACGTCAACTTCTTAGTATAGCTGCAGGCTCCAAGGCAGGCGTCCCGCCCAAGACATGGCCTAACGCCTGCGGTGCACAACATGTAGGTGGAAACCGGCATTGGTGCTTGGATACAGTGCAATAAACCTGCTGGCTTCATTTTTCTTTCTTGCCCATTACCTACTATCCCTGGCAGAGATCACTTCTGACTCAACGCCCGCAATTCCACACCTGCCACGTTCTGCATGCAGATCGTGGGTCTGTGGGTAGCAGCCTTACTAGCACAGAGTGCTCTGAGTTGGAATGCAGCCAAATGAAAACCCTAATCGTCATGGACGCTATTCGGCGCTTTCGTCATTTGTTCCCTCGTCTCTGACTCACCGCTAGCGGTGAATACCCAAGACCCAAAAAAACCCCTTGTCGTCGTCTCAACACGGACGCCGTTGCGAGTCGCGATTTGGCCGTTGCCTAGTCAGTAGAACCAGGTGGTCGGAACTCGTTACAATAGGACGAAGCTAGCAAAAGACCGTTGGAACCTGCAACTGCCGCTGCCGCTCTAGCAAAAGCTTCCATTGTCGAGCAGCGAGCTTGCTCACCGCTGCATGGCCGTTTGAAGCAATCATCATCTTCATCTTCATCTTGTGACCTCCGGTGCCAGGCGTCGTGGCTTTTAGCGAGCCGCTTCATACCGAGTAGCCAACAAGATCAATTCACCCCCAGGAAGATCCAATCACGGTATCCATCGTCTCCGGTTGATCATTGACGCTCGGCCCACTGCTTTTTTGCACTTTGTCTCCATCACGCTCGTCCAAGCTTGCACCGCCAGTTGCAAATTTCTCCGTGTCCGACCAAATCTCCGCTGCATCTGAATCTTGACATCATCGAGGTGATCCTACCGCAGTGTGAGATAGCGTCATGTACATGTCTATACTTACCCAAGACACGTGACATGGCGTGCTTGGCGAGACATTGTGTGAGTGTGTGGGCCCTATGTGGCTGTGGCTCATACACACCTCGGTTGCGCAATTCGTTTCGCAGGCAACCAGGCACGCGTGCATCAGCGCCCGTCGATCACACACGACCTCTCCTGAACGGCATGTTCATGCAAGGCAATGCCGCATCTCTCGCCACCGCGATTTACACCTGAAACGCGCCTCAGGTCGCCCTCACGAGTCGCTGGCTACAGTATTGCTATTGCCGTCCTTTTGCCGGTTGCGGCCTAGCATGGCCTGGCCTGGCAGAAAAAAGTCTAAATAGGCCGACGTCGACGCCGCTATGCCTCAGACTTGCCTTGGCCGTTACGGACCTCGACTCGTTGTCGTGTTCCAGAGGGCGTCGTCGGACGAGCCAAATGCCTCGGTGTTCCGTTGCCTTTGTTCTCATTAGCCGGGCCCTTGACTCCGAGGACGGCATATCATCCCATCTCCAACGAACCAGGTCCTGGCTGCGTCTATATCACACTTATGCCTCAACCTGAACGAGGTATACAGTGTCGTTGTGGGCCCCACGCTCTATTACTATTATGCTGATGCCTGGTTTCTGCCTAAAGTGTTTGCTAGGTATTATATTGCAACTACTATGGAGCCTCAGCTTGCGGCACCCTGATCGTCCACTGGGTATGCCGCGTGCTTTACATTAGCCATCTATTTCTGGATGCTGCCAAGGAGGAAATGGCCTGACACTGCGGTGCAATTCAGGCCGAGGTAGCGCCAAGCATGCACAGCCACACCCCAGCATGCAACGCCGGGCATGTGCTTGGAGACCCTGAAATGTACAAACTACATCATCATTAGCATTGATGCGGGAATTAGATGCACCAACTTTGCTGGCTATCGCAAGATTGCTAGAGTAGTTGCATGTGTACTATCTAGGTAGTTGGGAACGGGGCGTAACCCCGCTTCAGTGTCAACTACAGAAAGCGGGAGATACAGCTTGCAAGGCTCCTCACGAAACGAAACATCTTCAACTCCATCCCTGTGCTTCTCATCTCACAACCGCGACTATTATCAATCATGGGCCTTGTTGACTGGTTGAACTACCTAGGAGAGTTTGGCGAGTGGGCAGCCGGGCGAAAGCCGGTAAAGAAGAATGACGACGCTCTTCGTTTTGGGATACTAGGGGCCGCCGCGATTGCGTATGTTTGGTTTACCGTCTTAACTTCTAAGTTTAGTTTGATTGTCTTCGGGAGCTAATCCCAAGGGTGAAACAGTCCACAGGCTTTGATCATTCAAGCACGTTCCCATGCCGACGTCATTGTAGTTGCGGTTGCAGCAAGGGACAGGAAAAAAGCAGAGGCTTATGCGAAACGATGGGATGTCCCCATTGTCCACGACAGCTACGAAGGTTTGTTGGCTTCTACGGGGCATGCCTTGATAGTAGTCGAGCAACCTGTGTGCATGTGAGCACACTCACTAACACATCACAGCACTGATCAATGACCCATCGATTGACTGCATATACAACCCATTGCCCAATGGTCTACACTACAAATGGACGCTTGCCGCGCTCAAAGCTGGAAAACACGTGCTGCTCGAAAAGCCGTCAGTCTCCAACGCGCAAGAAGCACGCTCACTCTTTCACCACCCACTGTTCAATGCCCCAAACGCACCAGTGCTTGTCGAAGCAAGCCACTACCGCTTCCATCCCGCATGGCACGTCTTTCTCGCTCAATTTGACAAGAATTTGGTCGAGAGTGTAGATGCTAGCGCTGGAGTGCCCGCAGGTGCTTTCCCTAACACCGACATCAGGTTCGATTATAATCTTGCTGGTGGTACTGCCATGGACTTGGGACACTACACGCTGTCTTCAGTACGAGGCGTATTCGGCACTGAACCCGTACAAGTTGACTCTGCAACGCCTCGTCTTATACATCAGCCGTTCGATCAGCGATGTGACCAAGCCATGAAGGCTACCTACACCTTTCCCAATGGTGGAAAAGGACACATGTTCGCAGATTTAGGCAAGAGGGGTGGATACTGGTTCCCATGGCTAACATCCAACTGGCCCAATTTTCAAGGCCTGCTGTCTACATCGACCGTCCGCTTGCGACCAGAGAAGCTCGAAGCTCAAGATGGGGTTGATAGGTCTAGTCAGAAGACGGTCATCTTCTGGAACTTCATGGGTCCACATGTATGGCACCGCATCGATGTCACAACTACGATCAAATTCCTCGATCCCAAGACCGGCCAAATCCTCAAACAAGAACAGACTACAGACAAGTTGAAAGCATACACATGGCCTGAAGGCATGGGTGGAGAGAACAAAGGTCAGGGCTGGTGGGCTACGTATCGATACCAGCTTGAAGAATTCGTGAACAAGATCAAGAGGAGGGAGGGAAGTGGCGCTTGGGTGACAGGCGAGGAGAGTATCAAGCAAATGGAAGCCACGGATCGGACATACGAGAAGGCCGGCATGCTCATCCGACCGACGAGCGAGGCTCTCGAGTGAAGGATATGAGTTTTCTGTAGTCACCTCGGCTTAGATAGTGATACATACGGCTTCCATGTGTGAGAGAATTAGATGTTCCAAGCTGTCAATCCTTTCACGGGTACGAGAAAATGTATGCCAATCGGCGTTACTGATCTGACATTGACGGTTGACCATCGGCCGGCCTTACGCACTGACTATCCCCCCACTCCACGCCAAAGATAAGCTAGCAGCTAGTCTGAGAAAAGAAAGTAGGTAGAAACATGTTCACAGGAGCAGCAGTAGAGTCCAAAAAACTATAGCAGTGTAGTAAACACCCCCGTATCCCACATCTCAATCCCACTTCAACAATGTCTGCAAAAAAGGACCCCCAGACACCAACACATCTAAATTCCCCGCCCCCAACTACATCCCGTCCCTCGTCCGCCGTGTTACCCAGATAACACCTCGTAAGCAATACGCAGCCCGTCATCATCACACCCACTTAAAACCAACCAAGCTTCCCCAAGCTTAACCAAGCTTTGTACCCAACTGCCTCTTTCTGCCTAGCGCTCCTGCACCTGCCCCGCTTTCGCAACCTGAACTAGTAAATGCGCGAGCTTGCTCTGCTCCGAGGTGTGAGCTGGGGACGGGTTAAGGAGGTATACGAAGGTCCTTGATTCTCTTTTTCTTTTCTCTGTTCTTGGTTGAAGTTTCAAATAATTTCAAGATGAAGGGTCTAATTGCGTTGATTGGTGGACTGGCGGTTGTGGCGGAGGCTGTCCTGCAGCCGAGGTGGATGAGCAGCAAGAGGGCGGCGGAGGGGTATGCGCCGCATACGATTGATATGCCGGTATGTTTTTCTTTTGGTTCCTCTTGTTCAAGGTTTGTTGATGATGTTCTGTGGGGTTGTACCTGATTCAAGGCAGATTGATCATTTTCCTGAGAGCTGTCGCTATGTTCCGCATACGAATGATACGTTTAAGCAGCGGTACTGTAAGTCCTCATCCCACTGGAGCCCCGACAATTAGGACCTTTGAACTGATCGTTGAGTATTTAGTCTTTGATTCGTCGTACTACAAGCCTGGAGGCCCGGTTTTTCTCTACATTGGTGGAGAGACGAGTGGAGAATCGAGATTCCCGAACTTGCAGACTGGAAGTAAGTCTTGAATGCATTTTTGTCTGGGAAAGATGACTAACGAGTTGGAATAGTCATTCAGATATTGATGGAAAAGTTTAGTGGCCTGGGTGTAATTCTTGAGAATCGGTATTATGGAGAGAGCTATCCGTTTAATACTAGTACGACGGATGAGTTAAGGTTCTTGACTACGGAGCAGAGTAGGTTATACAAAAACTTCTTGCCAACGAAACTAACTAACAGATAACAGCAATTGCTGATAACGCCTACTTCAGGGAATATGCCACGTTCCCTGGTGTCAATGCTACCCTCAGCGGACCCGACGTTCCATGGATAATGTACGGTGGTTCGCTCGCTGGTGCACAAACCGCATTTACCATGAAGACTTATAATGGCAAGTTTGCCGGTGGCATTGGCAGCAGTGCCACTGTTCAAGCACTCCTCGAATACCCAACCTGGTACAACCCGATCATGAAGTATGGACCCGCGGACTGTGTCTCCCTTATTGTCGATATTATCAACAAAATCGACAACCTCATCTGGGACGACAACAAAGAAGGCATCCAAGCCGTAAAAGAAGTCTTCGGTCTTGGGGACCTCTCCAGCCTAGGCGACTTCGCCATGACCATCGCCTTCCCCATCGGCGGCCCAATGAATTACCCCACAAACACCTGGCAAGAGCTCAACTGGTCCCCTCTCTACGGCCACAACGACTTCTGGAACTTTTGCAGTAACGTCACAAACCCCAACCCACCCGCAAATATCAGCAGCATCGACACATCCCTCTCCAAATACACAAACGGCGACCCCTGGACCGGCCTCGGCAACTACGCAAACTACATCAAGCAAATCTTCCTACCCCTATGTACCACCGGCCGCATCAACTCCACAGATCCCGGCTGCTTCAGCACCCAAAACCAAACCTTCTACGCTGACCCCACAAACGGCGCCGCTCGCTCCTACCTCTACTCCACATGCGCGGAATCCGGTGGCTACCAAGTTGCCCCCGTAATGGGTCCCTCGCTTATCTCGCGCGTCCTGAAAATCCCTTACACCCAACAATGGTGTACCTGGGCCTTTCCCGACGGCCAATTCAACAGCGTTCCTGCTACGCCGTCTCTGCACTACTACAACAAGTACGGCGGGTGGGACCTACAAGCCGAGAACCTGGCGCTCATTGACGGGAACACGGATGTGTGGCTTGATTTGTGCTATCATTCCAACTTTGCGTCTAGTCCGAGGATTAGTAGTGATGAGTATCCGAGTTATTTGATTGCGGGTGCGGGGCATCATTGGGATAGCTATGGGATTAAGGATGTAGCTGCGGAGCCAGCGTATATTCGTGAGGCGCATTATTGGGAGATGAGGATTGTAAATCGGTTCTTGGAGTTTTGGAGAGAGAAAAAGGGGTAATGTGGGGGTGGGTTTGAGGGATATGTGAAGGGAGGTAGTGGAGCTTAGATCTGAGGTAAGATAGAATAAAATTGATAATACATTTTGATACTCGGCTTATTACATCTGCTTCTGGTTATCCATAATTGATTGATCGAGTGATACAAGATATCTGTGTAATCGCTGTGAGAAAATGCTTATACTACTTGTGCAGATGTTTATATAAGACGAGAAAATTTTTTGCGCCTGGTCTTGGTTCTTTATTGAATACGAAAATGAAATCTATAGGGGAACACCATGAATACAAGATTGAGAGAAAGAGTTGCCTAAATCAGTAGATCTCAATCATCTCCGTCTGCTCCCTAATGGGCCTCGGGATGCTGCATACGCCGTTCATATGCTTCTTTCTCTCCACCCAATGATCTAGGTCCTGAGTCGCCCCTAATAAACAAATACCCACTATCCGATGTTGTTGCGGACCGGTTGGGCGGAGAATAAAGGGCATTCGGGCGCCATCTATGGCAAAAATTTCGTCGTCCATCTGCGGAACCCGGTCGGTGTAGCCGTCGCTAAAGTGGGTTGAGAATAGTTTGCTATTTGCAAGTGATTTCCTGAGAGCGACGGAGGGTTCCACTTCTTCCGTCTCAGTACTCTGACTTCTGTCATTTCGATCTGCGTTTATTCAAAGCCCAATTGACCCTTTTCGCTGAATATAATCATATAAGGATAGTCTACATGTTTCAGGATATCTCTCACGCACGCTTTGCAACCATTCTTCTGCATCCTGGTAGGTCGTTCCTTCGCTACAAGGACACGTCCCGTCAACGCTATCGAGATAATGTGCCCGTACACGAAAGCGTAGACGTGGATCATTGCCAGTTGATGTGGCCTCCTAATAGAGCATAAGTTCTTCTCGTACTTGACTGCTTGTTCACATTCAGAAAACAATGTGATATTGAAGTCTGCGGTTGCGCGCCAGGGGCCGTTGCTGTCTCCTAGAAATTGGACTATTGGAGGAAAACGAAGAGGGCACCGAGTATGAAAGACGTGTTTCTCTGTCCGATTCAGGTAACATTCAATCGTCTTAGTTGTTAGGCTGGCGGGGTCGTTGTAGTCGTCCATGTAAGATAGAATATCGAGGTTCCGCTGTGTTGCGATGATTGCCACCATTACGTTCGAGAATACCACTTCAAGACTCATTGAGTAGTCTACAGGTATGAGTGACTTTGATTGAGCTTTCATAAGGCTTAGAACTGCAAAGACCCGATCACGAGGGTCGGTGGCATTGCCATGTATGCTGGTGCGCAAACAATCAATAACCCCTGCCTCCTCAATTGGACCTGATGACCATGCAAGAAGGGCGGTTTGCGCTCAGCCTACAAAGATGAGCCATGCGGTCAATAATGTGAGCGGTTACTTGGAGGACTTGATCGTGCACAAGCAGAAATACCACTCGCGCCAATGCCACTTCTTGAATAACCCATACCCTTGAAAAATATCGCAACGAAAAAAAGTGTTCTAGGGTGTTGTAGAGACAACTCTTGTCAAGTGCAGCAATGTCTTTCTCGTCGCCCAACCGGCGGAACAATTGGTCGTAGTCTACCGATTTGGTCCCGTGCGAGGTATCAGGAATACAGACACGAACACTCCGAGCTTTGGAGTAAATGAGGTCCATAAACCCAACCTGATGACTGCGCTCACTCGTGTTCTTTTGGTCGATACCTATTTGGCAAGTTGGAGTCAGCCGAAATTCGTACTACGGTCTCTGGCTACCACTTACATATTGCATCAATCCAAAGTGTTCGTTTTCCCCATCGTCTGTTTTGACGAAGAACGGAATGGCAGTTGGGAGTGATGAGGATGGAGCCACCATGTACACACTGAACAACTTTGGAGAGAGACGCGTCTCCAGCTTTAGTTGCCCAAGTGTAGGATACTGCATCGTATACTGGATCGTCGTCCAGATTGACATGTCTGATCTCACATCGAAGGGAATCTTCCCAGGCGCCCGGGAGAAGGATGATAAGGCGAACTTGGCGACCGCATTTGTAGTCAAGCAAAGTATACTTGTAGCAACCGTCTGCCAGGCAGATAGCCTTGTCCGAGAACGAGACTTCGAATTCCGTCGTACCACAACTCAAGCAAAGCCTGACGCCGTCGAATCGACATACATCCGTGTGTTTACATGCGACTCCAGACATTTTGGGATAGAGCCCTCTTTCGATGGTTGCATGAATGTAAAAGTTGTTGTTAGTTTGGCCCTTGCGAGAGTTGTGTTGAATGGATGCAAAGCAGCAGGCGCGGTTGCAGGTTTTAATGGTGGCATGGGCTATGCATCTTGGTGACTGTGCTGACCAATCGGCAATCGGCAATCATGGAAAGGCTGAAGGCTGATGCTGAAGTCCAAGGAGAACTAGCATCAATAAATCTTAATTGTCTGCGTACCCAATGGATCCATGTGGCGAAATGGCTCAAAATCCCATCGCTGCTCGAGCCCCGTCCCTGATGTGGCCCAACAATCCAAATGTGACAAGGCAAAGAGGTAGCAATTTCCAACAATTATATAGCCCCATGCATCCATACGTTCGTGATTAAGGCTCTTAAACCTTCTGAGAATCAGCGGGACTGTGCAGCCATCAATGGCCCAAACTGTGTCGCCCTCCTGAAAGTCGTGACTCGATATCGCAGGAAGAATGCCGGCCCGGAAGATGTACTTGTCTTTTCCCATCTTATTGAGTTCGAGACAAAACTGCTGTAGACTGGTCCAGTAGAGCTTGTCGGGGCTTTGGTGCTGTGCAGAGATGGGGCGAGCGTACGAAGGATCGAATAGCCACTGATATTGTAAAGGCCATACTTGTGAGTCGAATTTCGATCCGAGATTCTTGTCAATCAGAGCCATTAACCCGCGGCTAAAATCTTGAGCATCTTGCCATGTTGGCCTGTGAGAATTCACTTGTCTCGTCGTACCATCGATGGTCGCGAGACAATGAGCCCTAGCTGTTACGAATGGACTCGAAAAGCTATCAACGGGCCAATTCGAGGGGATATGAACCGCTGCTCCCCAGTCTAGCTTGGTGAGCTCCGCAGCACGAGTTTCGCTGCCAGATAGCTTTTCCAAGGATCTCCAGGGGCCGATCTTAGGTTGTTGAAATTGAGAGTGCAGCGTGTTGTCACCGCGATGCTCGGTCCAATCCGGAACCCACGTAGGTAGTCTATTCGCTGCATGTCTGCTCCCAAGGGATAACGATGCATATGCCAAAACTTCGAGATCCTCCTGGCAGATGATAATGGCGGCGGCCGTGCGTGTTAGAACCTCTTCCACACTTTGAGAGTAGTCGATCGCAATCAGATTCTGTAGGCGTTCCCCAACTAAACCCAAAAGCCCGTACACTTTATCTCTGGGATCTTTGGAACGACAACCCCGTGTCATGTATAACAATGTGAGGAGATCTCTTGTGGGAGCACTGACCAGCGGATCCCAAGCTAGCGGACCAGGGACTTGCAAACCATAGGCCCTGGCTCTTCCTCGTATACGGCACATTAGGCTCGCGTCCATTTGGCACGTGGCATCGCCAGTAACCATTACTACCTTCTGTGCCAATGCAACCTCCTGAATCACCCACACCCTTGAAACCCATCTCTTTGAAAAAAGCCTTTTGAGAGCCGATTGGCGTCGCTCGCTGTCTAACCATAAGCTCTGAGAAGCAAAGCCTAGGTCTTCTTCTCCAAGGTACACCAACACCTGAGAAGCGCTTGAGTAGATCTTTGCTATGAGCTCGACATGATGGTTTCGTTCTTGTGTATTGGCTTGATCGATGCAAATGGCATCAATCCACAGCATCCTTTCGTTTGATGCGAGTCTCAGCCTGCGTAGTGCAGAGGCACAGTTTGAGGTTACTAGAAGATCCGCCGTTTGCTCCTCCCCGATGTAAGCACATGAGATCCGCTGTGATAGGCTATCATCTCCCTCTTCGGATGCCCATGAGTACGAAACAGCTTCATACTCGATGTCGGCGTCGATGTTGGAATGAAGAAGGTCGCATCGAACCGGTTCGTGCCACTCGCCTGGATAAAGACACAAGAGGCGAAAGTCCTCGCCATCCGCGTGATTCAGCGGCCGATATCGAAACTGGTTGTAGCCTTGCGGTGATAAAAATCGTGTTTTTTCGTTTGGGTGCATGTCGGCGCGCTCTGCTGGTTGCGCGAGCTATCTGTTGTTTTGACTGAGGGAGATCTTTAGTCGAGGTGTGAGCGGATGCGGATCTTCCCAAATCGGGTTCGTGTAGTGAGCCATACCCAAGTAAAGTCACCGAAGTTGAGCCGAGCCACATTGCGTGTACAAGACATAGGTCAATCTTAGAATCTAAAAATACCCAATCCAAGGTTACGGTGTTCATTCAGTGCATGTGCCTGAATACATGACGGAATAAGAACAATGCTCCGAGGGGGACCTGCAGATTCAATGGACGCGTGGCTGTGGCGGGCTGGTGATGACGCAAGGTTTATGCGAACTCGCCCTAACGGAATGACTATCTCGGTCATATCGAACCCGTAGATTACCGACTGCTGGATGTTGACGTCTTCAAAGAAATGAAGCAATCGACACAATGGTCCTGAGAGACCTCAACGACGTCACAGTGTTTTGCCTGCTATCTCTGATGTAGCACGCGCTTACAGCTGTATCATCTGCTCGGGCAGAGTATAGCAAGTACCCAACTAGACTGAAGCATAGAGGGAATAACGGATAAGCGCTTATTATATAACATGAATATTTATCCAAGCAGTAATCGCTTCCTCTGACGACTGTGGCCAGGTACTCGGGTGTATAATAGTACTTGCACCTCAACAGATCCGACTACATGGCCGAAGACATAAAAAAATGATGTATGTATACAGATGAGTTAGATGCTCTACTTAAGAAACCTCCTTTCTGGTCAACCTTCGTTCGTATGGGAAAGTCTACCGAAAGCAGTTGGTACTATTGACGATGACTAAGCGGATCCTGCCTCACGCGCTCTCCCAGCGGCCCCACACTCCCGAATGCTCCCGTCCGCATCCTACAACTATCACATCCAAAGTCGAACGAGTTGCGAATAAGCATTATTAATCATAAGCATGCAATGAATAATCTGATTGGGTCTCGATTCGGCCCAGAAGATGCGTCGCCCACCAGATGCCCATTACAGCTTCACGATACCCTCCATACACGATGATACGACGCTCGACTGCCGCCTATACCACCCCGATGTCCTACTTAAGCCGAAAGACTCGAGTGAAATCGTACAATGGAAGAGAAGGGGCATCGTCATGGCACATCCGTATGCTTCAATGGGTGGCAGCTACGATGATCGGGTAGTGGGTATCGTGGTAGAGGAGTTTCTACACGCTGGGTGGATGGTGGGCACGTTCAACTTCAGGTATGCGTCTGTAAGAGGCTTTGACACAATAATAGCAAACTCATAGCTATTAGAGGTGCAAACACGTCTAAAGGACGTACCAGCTGGTCCGGAAGACCTGAGCTGGACGATTACAATTCCTTCGCTGCATTCTTCATGCATTACATGTCCTACATCCAGCCGCATCTTACAAAGACTCCCGGTGTCGCTTTCACGCCCAAACAGTCGCCAATACCACCTGAAATGCGAGAAGCAGCGCAGACACAACCGGATACTTGTCCTGTAGTCGTGTTAGGAGGGTACTCATATGGCTCCCTCATTCTCAAGAACCTACCGCCTGTACCTACCATACTACAACCCTTCTCTGCCCCGTTGGCGGGCTCTGCGGCCGACGAGATAATTCTTCGTGCGCGCAAGTTGGCAGCCCAGAGCAATCTGGATTGGATAAACCTCGCTCGAGATGAGACCCGAGCGAGGAAGAGCAGCTCAGGTCACGATCTGACCAGTCCAGTCATGATTGGTGGAGAAGAAACCAGCCCACATAAAAGGAGAAGCAGCAGGGACGTCAAGAGAAACCTTGAGGGAGGTACGCGTCTAGAGATACGAACGCGGCTGAGAAGCCTTAGTCACAGGCGGCACGACCACAATGAAGCAATATCAACACCAGATACGAAGAGTGTGTCCATCACCATGCCTAACATTCGTTATATTCTCATCTCGCCGTTGACACCGCCTGTATCTACTGTGGTGGCACCAGCATTGGGTTACAAAATTTGGAGTAAATCTAGGGAAGATTATCAGGAGGTCATTGCGAAGCATGCATGCCTTGCTATTTATGGAGACCAGGATATATTTTCCTCGGCAAAGAAGATCCGAGACTGGTCCGATCAACTCAAGGCAGCGCCTACGTCACGATTTACCAGCGTCGAGGTTGCTGGCGCAGGGCACTTTTGGGCCGAACCAGACGTCGAAGTCAGATTGAGGTCGGCGTTGGAAGAGTGGGAACACGATATACGGTAGCATCTGCTTGAGTATATATAGCATTATATCTCCTACCAGGTCCTGGATACCAGCTTTGCATAGTCCACTTGTATTTTGCATACCTCTATACTGTCACGGTATACTTGACTTCATTCCCAGGCTGACGTGGATAAAACTCCAAAGTGAACGTCGTGCTCTGCCCCGCCGCCCTAACAGCATCAAGAGCAGCAGCCTTGATCAAGACGCCCTGTGCCGTCCAATCCCACTGGTTGCTATACGTCATACGACCTTGCTGTAGTGGTCCCAGATATTGTGTCCAGTCATCTACCAAAAACGTGCCATCAGCCTTCGTCGCCTTTACAGCAGCTGGTCGGTTCAACCCAGACCAAGTCAGCGGGAGGAGGAGATCCTGGCCTGTTGCTGGTAAGGATCCAGAGATGCTAGCTAGCGTCGGCGTAGTAAATTGAACGACATCAACCTGGAGAGCCGCACCACGGTTAAAAGTCAAGGTCAAGTTCGCCAGACTACCCGTTCCAGCCGCCGGTGTGAGGATCAACTGCAAGTACGCAGCCGAGAAAGTGATACTCTCGCCTTGCAAGGAAAAGTCCTTGCCGCTAGCCAACTGCTTGCTTCCCTTGCTAATCTTACTCAACTTATTCCCGTTGAAGGAAAAGGGCAGCGTCACACTCGCAACTGCATCGTTCTTGCGGTGGAAGATATACGCTGAAGTCTGCTGCGTCGTTACCGAGCCATCCGTCGTGCTCTGCGGTAACGCGTTGGGGATGCCCTGGAAAGCATTGCGGTAGATGTCTATGGACACCTGGTCGCGCCAGGTATGCTTCGCGCGGTCTAGGAAGTCGTTTCCGTTATCCCAGAGGATGGTGGAAGTGTTGTACTTTGCGGCAGTGCGAACGAAGAAGTCAAAGTAACGCCATCGCGCTGCTGTCTCTGTGGCGACTGGCGAAACAGCCCATTCACCGATCATGAGGGGAATATCAGTAAAGTTTCCGCGTACGGCGGCGATGTCAGCTTCGAGGCTGGCTTTATCTGCGTCGGAGCCCCATGTTGTTTTTCCCCAGGCTTGGAAGACGTAGTCGTCTAGTCCACATTAGCAATGAACCAACACTTTTAAAGTAAGAGAATGGAGACTTACAAGGCGAATAATAATGATACTGAATCCCCCACGGATTCTTCCACTTGGAATCCGGTCTCTTAAACCATTGACTCGTCTTAACCCCATCCTCACCCGCACCCACAAGCGTAACAACCCTCTTCGAATTGAATCCCCCTGCCTCATTAATCGCCTTCAAAAAGATTTCATTCAGCCGATTAACCTCCGCTCCATGCTCAGCCGTCGTCCCCGGAATCTCATTGATAGGCTCAAACGCTACCTTCTCACTCTTACACGCCAGCTTCGCCCCGATCTGGCTCCACAGCTTTCCCAGTCTCTCCTCCACAGCCGTCACATTCGTACCAGATGCCGTCAAATCCGCCCACGTCCAGCTGTCGTGGTGCACATTTACAATGGCGTATAGGTCGCGGGATGTCACCATGTCGACGACATCGGAGACGCGCTGCAGCCAGACAGGATCGACGGTCCAGTCAGGGGACTGCGAGGTAAAGTGGTAGGCCCACGTAACGGGGATACGGATTCCCTTGAAACCGGCGCGTTTGGCGTCGTCGAAAGTGGCGGCTACGACGGGTGGATTGTTCCAGCTGCCTTCTGTTTCTACGGCGTCGAGTGTGTTCCCGACGTTCCAGCCCGGGTTTATGCGCGAGAAGAATGTACCGGCGGAGATGGAGGTGAATTTCGAGGAGGATGGGCAGGTTATGCTAGTTGTGTTTGCTGTTAGGGCGGGTTAGTGGATAGGGAGTTGGTGTGGTAGTGTGTAGGAGGGAGGGATGAAATACATTGAGCAGAGGCAAGAATGCTGTTAAGCAGCAATGCTGCACTTGTGCGAGAGACCTTCATTGCAATTTTTTTTGGTCTTCAATTGATCTGGTAACTCCCTGAACTTTTTCTATATCTTGGGAGTCGGCCAAGATATACATTTCTACCTACTGTATTACATACCCAAAACGCCCCCTTGCCCCTCAGTGTTGAAATCCTCCATATAGCTCTCACACCCACTCGTATGTCCTATCCCCGAAGTTTTAACAGCCTCGCCTGGCAACCGAGTTCTAGTCCCCAGAAAGACGGCTCCTTATAGTTTAGCGCGATCGTCAAGCTTTCACAGCCATACCTATGCTTAGAGTGCATACCCGCTGTATTCCCTGGATTTGCGAGTGCGGAGACCCACGTATAGAATACTTCTGGAAGGTGGGTGCATACGAAGCGCTGTTGATTGGTTTAAAGAGAACAAGTGATGTCCAAGGTTTAATGTTCGTCCAATATATCGTCAATCCTGCCGCCCCATATTCAATATGCAGGTCCACAGCCGGCCCTAATATCCAGATTAGCCAGGGTGAACCTGTATTTCCACCAAGGAATGATGATGCGACTGTCTTTACTACAGTACTAGCACAGCATGAGTGTCTGCAGTTTATGAAAACTACACGTAAAGGCGCTGGAATTTGCAAAAAAATAAATAGTATACAAGCATCTCGTTTCCAAACTGCTTCCAGGAAGCAATTACAAAGGTTCTAGAAGTTCCACAGACTTATGGAAAAGCAATAAACACAATCACCAGGCACGTGGATGTGACGAACAAGATGGTAACTACCAAATTTACACAAGGTTAGATATAAACATACACACATCCGACAAAACGTCGAATGTACTGATAACACACGAATAGAAAAGGATGAATTCATACACCATATCCCAATATCCCATGTAAACGCCGAAGAAAGTTGAAATCAGTTACCAAGTCGATCTGACTACGCTTGGCCGCAACATGCGTATAAAGAAGAAAAAAAAGCCCAAACTTTTGCCAGACTATCAGTATCATGATACCAAAGCGTGCATCATGACGTCGGTAAGATCGGGTTTAAAATGGTCAGAAAGGGGTTTCCGATTAGGCCTCGGACAGGGAGTCTTCGCTAGGCACATATTTTAGAAGTCGGGTTTGGTGCGTAAAGGCTGCTTGCGACCTGATCGTCTAACACCGCCAGGTTATGCGAGTTGCCGGCATCGGGTCCTGGGGGTGTCGACTACTCCGGGCGTGGTCGTTTAGCGCCATGAGGGTTTTGCCAGGTATTCTCATTGCCACCCTGATTACCATTAAAGAAGCCTGGGTTGAAGCCTGGGTTGCCACCAAAGCCGCCTCCTGTAAGTTCAGCGTTAGCAATTATCTAGGCAAAGAGAAGAGGATGTTGGGGTTCAGTCACTAGAAGAAGTTCTAGGGGGAGATTTCCACATACCCATTCCTCCCATCATGCCCATGTTGCCACCACCCATACCCATCATATTGGCTCCCATGCCCATCATGTTGCCACCCATTGGCATATTCATTCCGCCCATCGGGTTTCCACCCATCGGATTCATGCCCATGTTTCCGCCGCGACCACGATTACCCATGCCACCGCGCATGCCACCGCCCATCATACCACCACGGTTGAAGCCGCCCCCAAAGTTGTTCATGCCTCCCATGGGGTTTCCAAAGTTGTTCATAGGTGGCTGGGCGCCATAGCCTCCCATGTTTCCGCCCATGTTATTATTTACCGGACTGTAGTTGCGGTTGTTGTTATAGCCCATACCACCGCCTCTGTTGAAGTTCCCGCCCCTATTATTGTTGTAACCACCTCGGTTGTTGTTATAGCCGCCCGAGTTTCCGTAGTTGCTGGCAATCACACGGTCGTTCCTACCCTTGTCTCGTGTTGGGACATCCTTTGGTAATGTCTTGAATGGGTTGACGTGGGGAGGACTGAAGATGGCGGTCGGCTTTTTGGTGTGCGCTTGGTCTTTGAACAGGTTCTCAATTTTGTGCTTCAAAGCAGTAGCTGCTTGTGGTGAATTCATTAGAGCAAAAACTTGACTACAAGCTAATCAGCATGCGAAGTCTCAGGAGATTGAAACATATTTACCCTTTGCTCTTGCCGTTGACCTTGTGCTCGCTGAAGGAGACTTCGATAAGCTCGTCTTCGCAGCCGCTCTGGTTGGCCCATCCGCGAATGTCTTCTTCACTGACCCACCAGTTGACATCGTTGATCATCAGGGCTGCGGTAGCGCCAGGGTCGGTCGGACGATCGTCATCCTCGCCTTGCTTGCGCTTTGTGCCTTGCTGTTGTGGTGCCTGCTTGTGAACATCTAGACCAGCCGAGCCGCCTGTGGACGCTATCTGTTGTGTAGTCTGTTCGTGATGGCTATCTCCATTCGCCGGGTCACCGGCTGTGTGGTCACCGCTTTCGGGCTTTGTGTTGTCGGATGCATTGTTCAGGGTAGCTGCATTGGCATCTGTATCGGGGACGTTGGAGTCGGTCACTGTGGTGTCTTGCTGGGCGGTCGAATCTTGGTAAGGTTCATCGCCGTAGATGTCGATATCGAAGTTGTCGTCGTCGGCCATGTTTGCTGTAGTCTGTCAAGTCAACTGCAGTAAGCGAGCGCTATGATATGTGCCGGTATGCTTGTTTGATTCGCTTTAGGTACTCGAGGTGCTAGTATCAATAGCAAAAGTACATGCAATTCTGTGATTGGTATACAAATCAGCATGTTGAGATGGGATGAATACAGTAAAGAAAAGAATGCTGCGGCAGTCGATGCCATTCCGACGAGGACAAAGAGACAAACTGCGTAGAATCAGGCCATACGTACAGTGCCGCTGCTGGCGAGGGGAATGGTCCAGAAGGACAGCTCAGATCAAGACGTGCTCTTCCGATCGCCTCTGGCAGATGCGGAGATGTGAAAGGTACAGGATGTGGTGTCAGAGATGTTTGTGTGTGTAGTAGCCTCAGCCTCCCTTCTGCGCTTGCGTTGCCAGCTTCTAGTACAGTGTGCGCGAACCAGAGCCGCTGTGTACAATGTGCTTGGAATTGACGTGGCGCAAAACCGTGCGCAACCAGTAATGAGAAAATAATGGACAGTAACGAGGATGAGCTCGAACCAGAAGCCAAGCGCGTTCCCTTCCTGTCCCAAGCTCTGCGCGTGCCGCAACGAGAACAGTCGGGCTGCTAGTGCAGTTTTTATAACGTCCCTGTCTGTTTTAGTACTTTCTGCGTCAGCAACAAACCTGGGGAAAGATTGCAGATTCGAGTCGATTGCTATCGCCGGCGCGAAAGAGGGTGAGCAACATACGAGAACGCGATGCGAGAGCTCGGATCGCTAGCGTCGCCGTTAGTATACTCCTTGGCACGCCACCCACCCCTGTCGGCTCTTGCCGTCTCCGCAAGGCCAGATTGCCGCCAACTCTGAACTGGTCTATCTGGTAATTTGGCAGCTGAGCTACCCTGACTTCGCGACTTCCTCAATCCACGATACCAAAACTCCTCGACAAGTCATCCCTCACACCAATTCGAATTAGTCCTACGATACGAAAATCGCACATCAGTCGCCATGGAGAACATCAAGGAGTTTGCCGAGTACGCAAGACCGAAGACATGATGGAAGAGAGAAAAGGCAATTACTAACGTGCGCGCAGTATGCCCGCTGAGTTCCTCAAGGAGGGTACTCTCTTCATGAACCGCTGCACCAGTAAGACTTACATTACGTGTGCTTAATTACGGCACTAACTCGGTAGCAGAGCCCGACAAGAAGGAGTTCATCAGGATATCGCAAGCAGTCGGAATCGGTTTCTTGATCATGGGTCAGTAATATCTCTTTCCTCTTCGACGAATCTGGTCATCTGACGTACCCGCAGGAGTTATTGGCTACGTCGTCAAGCTCGTCCACATTCCCGTCAACAACATCCTCGTTGGTGGCTCATAGTCTCCCCAACTCCAGAGACATCGATTACCTTCCTCTTGCACATCCGACCACACGACGGATGCGTTCATCATATCATTTTTAGTGCGCTTGGAGGGTGGGGGAACATATGCGGCATATGGGGTTTGGAGGCCCAGATACCACGCATTGCATATGCGAAAGGGGCTGTACTATACCGACATTGGGCCAGCGGGAGTTTGATTGCATACAAAATCTAAGCATTTACGCACCGCATATCATCAATGTCCCGCACAGCTCGTGTAATGTGAATACCGACTAATACCAAACTGCCGCCAAATATCTAAATGCGAAATAATACACAGCAACCACCGAGACGTACAGAACACTCGGCCCACACGTGCATCGATTTCTACATTTGTCAGCCAATGCAGACTCTTCAATCATCTTCCATCATGTCTTCGTACCACGTTGGGTGTCTCCTGTACAACCGCTCGTCATGCTGTAGTTGCGCATTGACCCGTCGACCGACTTCCGGCGTTGCCTCGTCGTCCTCAACGCCATCGTTCCATGTGTGAACTGTGCATGTCCCTTGTGAGGTGCCCCATCCGTTCCATGACGTCGCTACAACTTGTTAGCACAACCGAAGAAGAGGTATGTCATGTTTCCTAAACTTACCAGCAATCACAGGCGCATTGGGGTGCCAGCTCGCGTCTCGGACACAAGTCATCCATCGGCCCTCGTTCCTACCCCAATAATCATAGGTTCCAGCAAGGAAGTCTGGATCGCGTGGCCGCGAATTCCTCGTCGCTTTTAGGACATTCACTTTACCGGCATGCGTTGCATCCATGTTCCAAATATGAACCGAACCGTCATAGCTACCAGAATAGACGTAGCGGGAGTCGGTACTACCAGGGGGCGAGAAATGACATCTAATAAGCGTCTTTAATACCTTGTGGCCACGGAAAGTAACAAGCGAGCAGTCGTAAGGATGTGGGCTATAGTCCTTAGGGTCGTAAGCGTTGGATCGATACTCAAAGCGCGTCGTGTATTTATTCGGATCAATCGTGTCAGCCTTCTCTTTGGACATCATCTTCCTCAGATCCCATAACTTTGCAGTTTGGTCTTTTCCATTGCTGAGCACGTATCGCCCGTCTCCTTTACTGTCGACGTAGGTTAAACCTTCAGTGTGGCCTAGGAAAACACCAGCTTCTCGGCCATCACCCATACTTCTTCGGTCCCAGACCTTAAGCGTTGTGTCGTCCGAGCCCGAGTATAGAATATGTGGCGATTGAGTGTCACCGAAACAGACCGCATTTACATCATCTTGGTGGCCTCGTATACGGAGCACTGATTGACGTCGCTCAATGTCGTAAACGTAGACGGAGTTGTCTCCTGTTCCTGCTACAATTTCACGGCCATCACCAGAGAAGCGTATCGACCATATCTGAAAAGGTCAGCTGCAAATCGCATGTGGATAGGATTCCACTTACACCGAAATGTGAGGAGAAGCCACGGGGGTTGCGAGAGCCCATGTCGTTGAAATCGAGTAAATGCGGCTCGGAATCATTATCTGGATCCGTATGTGCTAAACTCACGACGCTTCGAATCGAGCTGTATGCCAAAAAGCGATTGTCAGGACTTAATGAGGCATCTGTAATCGTCCATTGGCCACCATGGTATCTCACTGTCTACGACTAGTCAGCTTTGCGAAAGCAACATCTTGAAATACCGTTTACCTTGTAGTATTTCCAGTCGTATGGGTTTGACGTATCGTACATGCGCACTTTGAAGTCCTGCGCACAAGAGAAGAAGAAGTTGCCGTCGTCGGAAAACTGTCCAGAATAGCATCGCGCATTGTAATGTATGATGGTGTCGGCCGCTGATTCTGGTATCATGTCCTGCTTCATAAGCCTTGTTGCGTTCTTCTGCCGCCCATCACTACCGATGCCCAACTCTCGTCGCATGATGGCACTGGCTAATTTCTTCTTTTTCTTAATTGTGTCCACATTTCGTACGTTTGACCCAAAGGTCCCCGTCTGCATCAATTCCTGTCCTTGTTCGCTAGGCACCTTCTCAAACAAGTTTGCGCCGCGTGGTCGCCGCCTTCTGCCAGATGTCCCTGCAGGGCCGACAGGGTCATAACCAGTACCCGGGTCGCTGTCGTCGTCGTCGTCGTCCTCATCATCTTCTTCTTCATCATCGTCGTTGAATGTGCGCCGCTGAAGTGCGGACCGTGGGCTAAATCCAGCGGCGAATATCCGTCCCAATCCCGCATGCCCAAGTAACCGCAGGATCTCGTCGCGGCCAAGGATTATGGGTCGTCCATGCATATGTGTCTCGCCTTCTTCTGTCTCTTCCCCTTCGTCTTCGTCCTCCTCTTCATCCTCATCGTCCTCGTCTTCTTCTTCCTCGTTATCGTCGGTATACTCGAATGCGATCTCGACCCCGTTGAGATTACCCAGTCGTTCGGCAGCGTCTTGAAGTAAAGTCAATACATATAATGGCTATTGCGCACTTGATGTGAGCGCGTACCATGAAAGCTCAACTCGGCTTCCCCATCGTCCGCATTCTCACTGCCCGTTTCTGCCGGCACAAAGTCCATGTCGTCATCATCATCAGTGTCGCGCCAGAAGGGATCGTTCGGATCGTAGACTATGGTCCTTGCAGAATCCTCTTCGTTAGGTGGACTTGTCGGAACTTGCGACGAGCTCATTTCTGCCGTGTAGCTTCCGAAAGAGTATATAGTTGTACCGAGGCGATATCGTGGTGCTCGTATCGGGAAGCTTTGTAGCAGGCTCGGCAATAAGACTATCTCCGATGACCCCACATTCGGGCCACCTTATCGATATGCTGGTTAGGTGAAATAGATTATCACTGCAGCTGTCTACCGTACAATTACGCGATGCGCATGCTATATGATGCGAGATGATGATCGAAAATTAATTCACTGTTGAAGAATAACTACTCGGCTGTGAAAGACCCCAATGCCTCAACATTTTCAGAAAAAGCTCAACCGGTATCGTGATCCTGATGCGAAATCATCAGTTCTGGATCAGGATCTTCATCTTCTGAGTCGAAGAACGATGGCTTTGGCGGAGTTGGCTGCCTTTGCGGCGATCTGCTGATTCTAATAGCTGATATCGTCATATCCTCCTGTTGCTCCGTTTGAAACCCATCATGATCTAGTAGTGACCCTAGAGCTTTCTCCTTGCCTTTTCGTTTTGTGCCCAGAGCCTCGACCAACATGGTTCTACCTTGCGTGAATGCCTCAAGTTCTGCCCCAACAGCGCATACCAGCAAGTTCCAGCTGCGCGAAGTGGCGTAGTCCAGCTTTTCTTCCAGGTAGCTAATGGTCTTATCCATTTGCTCGAGGAGCTGAGAAGCATCAGGAGAACCATTCCGTCCCGCGTGCTGCATATAATCTTGTAGGCTTGTTTCGTAGTCTGCTACCTTCTTCACGACTTCTGTCCATAGATGTGCCCCCTCCTCAAGCGCGCCGCGGTCTGTGTCGACCTCTTCGCATTTTTCTGCTAACCTTGCGTACTCGTCTTGCCAATATTCACGCGCCATATCGAGAGTTCTCCGCTTCGCTGGGAGTGTAAGGAACGGCGAGGATGACATTGGTACATGGTCCGCGTTTGGAGGTCTTTCAAGGAAGTTTGAGATTTCACGATCCAGCAACGAGAGTGCCGTTTTGTAGGACGCTATCTTTGCTTCCGCCGAGTTCTCGGTATCTGCCAGCTCGTCCAGCACCCGTCGATGCCGTCGCTTCAGGGCCCAAAGCTCCTCTTCTTTTTGCCGTATTTCTTGCTCTAGCTTCGAAGCTTCAGTTTGTAGGCTCTTCGCTTTTGCGCCTGCGTCTTCGCATTCTATATCGTGGATCTTCTTCTCGAGTCGTATGCGCTTCTGGCTCCACGCGTCGGTCTTCTCCACTGTGGTTTGCAGTTTTCTCAAATCTTCGTCTAGCAAATCCAGTTCTTCAGACTTGACACTAGCAAGTTGTCTTATACGCCTGGAGATGCCTCTTCTCGCTGTGTCGAGACCGACTTTCTTCCGCTTGGGTATTTGCCGGGTATCCCCATTCTCTGCACTCCTATCACTCGACCTTACACTACTCACAGTTGGTGTAGTACTGCCATTTGACACGAGATCGTCCGGTATGACATCACCCGCGCCTAGCCCGCCCATTAAACCATCTGCCTGAGCATCGAGCAGCTCTTGCAGCTGTTGTTCGAGGTGTCGCGCTCGTCGTTGCAAAGCTATCAGATCGTCGGGCACCCGAGGTGGTGGTAATAAGGCGGTTTTGGGGGCGCTCCATAGTACTGAGGCAGTAACGGGGGGTGGAATTCGAGGAGACGGCGGGGAGTTGTACACCGGTAGCTCGTGGTCGCGCGCATGTGGATCTTCGAATGATTTCCTGAATCCCGGAGGAGGAGACAGCGAGCCCAGTACTGAATTAAAGATGGACATTATTGTGGGACATGGACATGTATGTAGGCGGTGATATCGTCGAAAGTGAGTTGCTAAGGTGTGTTTGTATGCCTGCTCGTGTGATATTCCTGTTACCTTGAGCATGTGAACGAGTCAGGCGCTTTCCGAGGTTTCTTAGTCAGCTACCATCACAGAGGCATCATGGAAAGCGCATTCGACACGCCAAACAACATCAGTCCATGAGTCAAAGATCTCTCCAAGTATGAGAAGCATATCGTATAATTTTCTGGTAAGTTCGGGAAGACTTAAATTCAAGATGGTCGACACAATTAGCAACGCGACGAATACGCAAAGTTTAGTATATGCTCGCATACTATGAACGACATCTTAGCCCTGATACTCCAGCAATCAGTCCTTGAATACACGCACATCTCTAACTGTATCACACGCACACGCATACGCACACGCAGAGGAAAAAGTGGCTTGTATGCCGGGTTGAAGAGTGCCTTATGGATAGTCCACTGTCCCGCCACGCCAAGCCTAATCCAGGCTAGTGCCCACGGATTGGAAGCGACGTTCGAATTCCAACATTGAATTTCGCGACTGCCTTCGCGACAACAGCACTAACTCCCAGGAACACCAAATCGTACGCTCTTCCACCTCTTTTCTTGCCGAGCAATTGCTAATAGCCAGTTCAGCAGCCGTATACCCCACCAAAATACAACATGGCTGACGCTCCTGCCCCCGCTCGTGGCGGTTTCGGTTCTCGTGGTGACCGTGGTGGTGACCGCGGACGTGGTCGTGGTCGTGGACGTGGCCGCCGCGGTGGAAAGCAAGAAGTAGGCATACACAACCTTAAAGGAAAAATTGCAGGAAGTTGACAATCGGTACAGGAGAAGGAATGGCAACCCGTCACTAAGCTCGGCCGTCTCGTAAAGGCTGGCAAGATCAAGAGCATGGAGGAGATGTACGTCTATGAGAGCGACAACATCTCTCCAGAAAGCCGGACTGACAAATGGCAGCTACCTCCACTCTCTCCCCATCAAGGAGTACCAGGTCGTTGACTTCTTCCTGCCCAAGCTCAAGGATGAGGTCATGAAGATCAAGCCCGTCCAGAAGCAGACCCGTGCCGGTCAGCGTACCCGCTTCAAGGCCATCGTCGTCATCGGTGACTCTGAGGGCCACATTGGTCTCGGTATCAAGACCTCCAAGGAAGTCGCGACCGCCATCCGCGCCGCCATCATCATTGCCAAGCTCTCCGTCGTTCCCATCCGAAGAGGTTACTGGGGTACCAACCTTGGTGAGCCTCACTCGCTCCCCACTAAGGAGAGCGGAAAGTGCGGTTCCGTCACTGTCCGTCTCATTCCCGCTCCCCGTGGTACTGGTCTTGTCGCTTCCCCCGCCGTCAAGCGTCTCTTGCAGTTGGCTGGTGTCTCCGACATTTACACTGCCTCGTCCGGTTCCACCAAGACCCTCGAGAACACCCTGAAGGCTACCTTTGTCGCCGTCGCACACACCTACGGTTTCCTTACACCCAACCTGTGGAAGGACAACAAGCTCACCCCCTCTCCTCTCGAGGAGTACAGCGACATCCTTCGCGAGGGCAAGAGGTACTAGAGGTAGTTTCTGGGCGATATGGGTCTTTTCTAGCATTCATGGGTTATGGCGCGGGGTATTACATTCAGGACCTCACGTATGCATCCAACGATAGTGCTGGAGCAACCGGCATGAAAATGAACAATTTCCAATGATGTCTGAAGTTATGAAATCCTTGGCGTGCCATGCCCGTATGTTTGACATGAGTACAGAGATGAAGTTTCGTCACCCTGGCAGAACCCCATCTTCTCAGAAGACCTCCACATTGCATGGATGGTGTTAACTACGCTGAGACGTCCTCCTGTTCTCGCACACTGTGTCACGAAAGCATTTCAGGGAGTTGTTGGAGAGTCCAAATGTAGTGTAGCAGTTTATACGGTTTGAACGGGAGCAGTATCCGCCCGCCTCAGGACAATCAAACGCACTAAGAAACCAAATATAGTGATTAGAATGCTTTTATATATATATATATTGTTGAGAAGGTATATGTACCAATCAACGCAGGGGCAAAGTGTGTTCACTTTTTGTCTCAACAGGTTATGAGCCCGGGTCGCTTTCAGCGCATCAGCATGTTCGCGAAGGAACTGCTGGTTGGGTGAGTGACCAGAGCCGAGTAAGGGTCAGAGCATGAGGCCAGCGCCGAGTAGGGCCAGAGCCGGAGTCAGCACCGTGAAGGGCCTGCGTTGCAAACCACTCGCATTACTTTGTCTCCCTGCCTTAATTGCGGGGGTGTGTTGAGAAGGTATATGTACCAATCAACGCAGGGGCAAAGTGTGTTCACTTTTTGTCTCAACATATATATATATATATTACACAAAACTATCCTAATGATACAAAGCAGAAAGGATTTACTACAAACCCAAACGTAACCGAACGTCCATAACCAAACCCCTTTCCCCTGAGCCCAATCCTTACCCCAATAAGAAAGCTATTCACACCAGCACACCTAACTACTAGGCTCCGTCTTTACACCCTCCTTACCCTTATTCCCATGCCTCCGCCCACCCCTCCTATTCCTCCTCCTCCCATTCCCACCCTTCTCCTTCTCTCCCTCCTTCTCCGGCGGCGGAATAACCCCCGTATCCATAATCCTCTGCAACTTGGCGATCCTCTCCTTCTGCGCTGACGAAAGAGGATAGCACTTTGGCGGATCATTACCAAACCTACTTTCAAGATCCTGGAGCAGGTTAAACAACGCCATCGCTTTTTGGTACACGACGCTGTCGACCTTGGGCTGCACGGCTTTGTATTTTTCCAGCTCGTAGGGCGTGAAGTTGCCCTTTGCGGCGCAGACTTGGAGGAGGTCCACGCGGGGGTCCCGAGGGTTGGGAATTTCTGGGAGTTGGGGCTTGGGGGGTTCTTCTGAGGGCTTGATGGGTGTCGTGTGTAGGTGGTAGCGTATGCGCTTGATTGGTCGTCCTTCGATCTTTATGGCTTGGTTGTTGTTGGTGTCGTCATCGTCATCGTCGGCGAAGAGTCGCTTACGCGACTCCAGGCAGTCAAGTTGGAATTGGGAGAGTCCTGTTGATGCGGTTGGTGTGGCATAGACACTTGACGAAAGGGAATTGCTGGAACCGGCAATTGGCGCTGCATTCGTTGCTGGCGCATACCGTGCTGGTCTTGGTGGGCTGGGGCTTGGAGTCGCAGTTTGTCTAAGGCCGGGCTCAGACTTAATAGCCATTGGGGCTGGGTGAATTGCAATCTCCGTGACTGTAATGGTAGAAAGTCCTGGTTCTTGTTTGATACTCGTTGCTGATGATGTTCGTATCGGAATAGCCGCGACAGCACCATCATCAGCATGCATGCCCGGTTCCTGCTTAATATACACAGACATATCTTTTCGCTAGTAACGTAACGTAACGTAACGTAACGTAACGTAACGGGGGTCGCGAATAAATAAAATACAAAACGATACAAGAGTCTAAGGTACTTCAATCGCAGTACCTGTAGGTAGAAACGCGTGGGATACATAACGAAAAACAAGAAAGCGATGGATCGCGATCGGAATGATCGGAACCAAGATATTCGCCCAAAGAAGAAAAGGGGCGTCTGTAAACCTTCTGAAATTTGATTAGAAAGCCTGTTTTGAAGATATCGGGTTATATCTGTCTGAGATTGATTGGTGCGTTGAAAAAAAGAAGTAATTGTGTGGAAAAAAGCAAGGTGGGTTAAGCAGAATGTAGCGGACGGGAAAGATATCGAGGAACGCGGTTGCGCGGCCAACTCGCAAATGTCGCGCTAGGATAGTATAGAGGGGCAACCCTGGAGGTGTACCCGCAGGTGGCACGACCCAGACACACTAAGTAGTTGAATCTCTTCTCAGCACTTGGTAAAGAGTGTTCCTTGCATCCATTACGTGGACTTCTGATCGTTGATGTATTGAATACAGCGTACTGGTAATGAGATACATAGCCCTGAACAACCTGGATTTAACACTTTACGCAGCCTAATTACTGCACACTCTCCCTGTATAGACCTATTACTTAAACATACACTAGAACAAACATAGTGATCGTCGCACAGGCGACGCTTAGCTCCCACTCATTTTGCTACAGACATAGAAGCAGATACTGACATAAGAGCCCCAGGCATATCATGGCCTATTCTCCTGCTCGAAGATCAACTTATCTCGCCCGGACAAGCTGAACTGGACACTATCCTGACCAGCTAGCCTCAGCAACTCGTTGATCTTTTGGACTGCGCTGTTCACTAATGACATGCCGGATAGGTTGTTTATATCCAGGTCTGAGAGGGCCAAGACCTGGCCGCCCTGTTGAGGAACAGAAAGTTGTGTTTGAGGTTGTGTTGTGGCAGCTCTAGCTAGTGGTTGGGCCTGGACATGTCTTTGTGGTGCTGGGGCGGGTCTTGCTGGAACAGGTGCTGGTCTGGTAGCGACAGGGTTTCCTCTTCCATTGCCCGGCTGGTTGTTTCGTCGAAAGCAAGCGATCGTTTGATGCAGCTCTTGTAGAATCTTTTTTTGGGCATTTGATAGTCGTAGTCGCATCCAAGCTGGGATTTGGCTCATGACATCGACTCTGGCCTCCCCGCCACCAAGCACTCTGTTCACCTTTTCTTGCAAGTCATCCAGAAGCTTCACCTCCTGGGGTGACAATTGGCGATCACCTGATCGCTGTGGTTGTGGTGTACAGAGCTCCCATACGTCGAACGTGGGATATGCTGGATGAGGCGCCACTCGTCGGATTGGATCGTTGACTCTGCGTGGCCCTGTAGGCGCTTGGCTCATTTGTGGAGGTTGGAAGGAGATTGGTGGCATCGAAGTGCCGAATACGTGAGTAGATGGATTGGAAGGCGGGGGTGGAGGAGGAGGTGTGGGTACGTCATCGGTCAACGGTTCCTGCTTGATCATGACTCCTTGAATGACTTCACGCTCTACAGTGTCCCGGTCGGCCGTCGATCGTCCTGTTGTCTCTTCGCGATCAGATGACACATGTCTATGTTTCTCATTCCTCATTGTTGTATTAGTCGGCGCCCATACGTGCCCTGACCATTTGCTAGGGATCGTCTGGTTGTTAGGGAACGTTGCTGTACTGGGGCCTGGTGTACATGTGTTGTCAAAA
This sequence comes from Pyrenophora tritici-repentis, assembly GCF_003171515.1. Taxonomy (NCBI): domain Eukaryota; kingdom Fungi; phylum Ascomycota; class Dothideomycetes; order Pleosporales; family Pleosporaceae; genus Pyrenophora; species Pyrenophora tritici-repentis. The sequence continues at coordinate 860,392 of NC_089399.1, read as the reverse complement.
AGGCGGGCTCGCTTCATCGATCGAGCTCCTCCATGGTCTGATTGATCTTCAATACCATCTTCGGCTAATGACCGTTTCTTTGGACTGCATTCGGCGGTCGGAATTTGCGCATACTTGCTCTTGTAAAGTCCTCCTAAAGGTTGAGGTGTTTGGTTCGAGGTGTTTGGTGTCGGGACGAATGTTGTGGAGTCTGGCATCGGTGTTGGGGCACCGAGTGACGGCGGCTCTCTTTCTTCGCTTCTCGACACGGATTCCGGCTCGGGCGTCTGAGCAGCGTGGTCGCCTGGAATATATCTCTGTTCGTTCGCAGCTGGCTTCGTCATGGCAACTACAATGTTGTCTTCCGTCTGCATTTCTTCATCCACAGCAAGGGCCACTTCAGGCACGCTCGGTGCTGGTGTTGTCGCTGCTCCTGAAGTCACCGGCATGTCGTCTTGGTCTGATGTTGTTGCCTGAATGCTTTCGCTCTTCCTCGAATTTGCACGTGTCGAACGGCGTAGGATGGTCTCCGTTGCCTTCACCGTCAGAGCTTTGGTAGGAGTTTGGTTCACACTCTTCCTTGGTCTTCCAGGTCTGCGGCGTGGTGCTGGCTGTACCGAAGCATCAGCAGGCTCATCCATCTGCTCTGATCCCGCTGAGGCAGGTGCTGGTGTTCCTTCCACCTCTTCACTTGCACGACGTAATTCGTTGCTGTCCATCGTCATCGTCGAGGTATCCTCTAGAACCTCTGGCTCTGGTGCTTACTCCCTCTAAGCCACCTTGTCATGGCAGCCATATCTGGCGGAGGATGTAGCGGAGAGGAGGGGCAGGAGGGTCGGACACAACAAATCGTCTCGTATCGGAATCGTCGGAAAGGGTCGGAAAATTCGGACTTGGAAGTGACGACTTTGGAAGCGTCAACAGTCGAGGCTGCTCCGGTTTATACAGGTGCTATCAACAACGTTGCGCAGGCAATGAACCCGAATGTAGAAGCAGCGGCCAAGGGATCCCTGGATGGATGACGGAGTCGCGTTGGGCTAAGCAAAACTTCCAAGGTTCCACCCTTTCGCGAATCTGACGCGCTAGCGTTGCTTCTCCGATAGCAATGTGATTTGTCCTAGTCGGCCTCTACAAGCTAGATGGGAGGCTGGAGATGGGGAGTTGTTGAGACTTGGTGCGACCGAGGGTACTAAGTTTGATGTGCTGTATTATGGCTGAAAAAGCTGCGACAGCGAAAGCGATATTTTGCTTTCGCGAATCTTCACCTGACCGGCTGAAAAGACCACCACACGACTTTATTCGCATTGCGCAGACTCCAGCCGGTTGGAAATGACTGGAATGTTGCCTTGGAGCGGTTTCGATTTCATGTGTATCCCCAGACTTTGTATACAAATTTCATCGTGGACGGGCGTTCCTAACAGCCGAAAACCAACTACTCGCCTTGCAGAGGCTGTCCATTGCCACCCAAAGTTATCGTCTTTGTGACAATGTACTCATCAATGCCCAGATGGCTTCCCTCTCGCCCAAACCCACTTTCCTTGACACCGCCGAAAGGTGAGGCAGCATCCGAGATGAGACCTGTGTTGACACCGACCATACCAACCTCCAACGCTTCAGCCACTCTGTAAACTCTCTGGATGTCTTTGCTGAAGAAATAGCCTGCAAGCCCCACGTCAGCCGCATTAGCAAGCTTAATGACATCTGCCTCGGTTTCGAATGGGAAGAGACCGGCTACGGGACCGAAAGTCTCGTCTTTAGCGAGCTGCATGTCCTTGGTCATGTCACGGAGGACAGTAGGCTGGTAGAAGTTCTCTCCAAGATCAGGGAGCTTCTGACCGCCGAAAAGAACCTTTGCACCGTTCTTGACAGCGTCTTGAACATGTGCATCGACCTTGGAGACAGCGCGGTCGTGGATGAGAGGGCCATGTGTGATGCCTTCTTCGTAGCCACCGCCAACCTTGAAGGCCTTGACCTTTTCGGTGAATTTGGTGCAGAACTCATCGTATATGCCAGATTGTACGTAGATCCTGTTGGCGCATACACACGTCTGACCTGATGAACGGAACTTGGAGGTAATGGCTCCAGTCACCGCCGTCTCGAGATCGGCGTCGTCGAAGACGATAAAGGGTGCGTTTCCACCCAATTCGAAGGAGAGCTTCTTCAGTGTTTCTGAAGATTGCTTCATCAGGAGCTTACCAACACCGGTGGAGCCTGTGAATGAGACCTTCTTGACGGTTTTGCTTGATGTGATGGTTTCACCTACTTCAGCCGTATTCTTGAGCGCAGTAACAAAGTTCACTACACCCTTGGGAATTCCCGCTCTATGTGCAAGCTCGGCGAGAGCAGCGGCAGTGAAGGGCGTCTCGCCAGGCGACTTGGCTACCACTGTACAACCAGCTGCGAGAGCAGGTCCGATCTTCCTTGTAATCATGGCTGCAGGGAAGTTCCATCTATTGATGTTAGCCAAAGTAGTTTATCGTGGGGTTCGATACTTACGGTGTTATTAATCCGACGACGCCAACTGGTTCTTTGATTGTGAAGACCCTGTTTCCCGCAACCGATGCTGGGATGGTAGCTCCATACATTCGCGGTGCCTCTTCAGCAAACCATTCGTAGAAACTCGCAGCATAGTTGACCTCTCCCTTTGCATCTGCAATGGGCTTGCCATTCTCCCAGGTTATGAGCTTCGCCAAATCGTCGGCGTTATCGATGATGAGTTGGTACCATTTTCGTAGCATGCGTGAGCGCTCCCGGCCTGTGAGCTTGCGGAAAGAGGGGAGGGCAGCCGCGGCAGCTGCAATGGCGGCCTCGGTGTCGGCGCGATCCATCTCAGGCATGGTGCCAATGAGCTTGCCTGTCGCTGGGTCTGCGATGTCTTAGTAGAGGGTTCTCCAAAGCACGCAGATTAGTAGCATTACCATGAACCTCAAAGCTCTTGCCCAACTTTGCGTCTATCCATTCTCCATTGACATAGGTCTGGCTCTTCAGAAGAGACTTGTCGTTGAGCTGTGATGGTTGTCAGCCCTGTCTTTTCGGTGCGACTACCAGATGGGCGTTGTGACATACGGGTGGTATCGAATGACCCATGTTTGCGTAGGCTCTTGAAACGATTAAAGGTAATGTTCTTTTTTGGAAGTTGCTTCTGCAAGCTTGTTGACGGGCAATTGATCGGGTAGCTGTCACAAAAGATCGCATGGTGTATTGGCGTGGGCGTTGAGATTGATTATAAGCTACCACGAATGCGCCGGCTCTAGATACGGCACGCGTGACAACCGGGAACCTCGGAAAGCTTTGCTCGCTACAAAACGACTGCACTTCCTCATCTACTGGTTCGGTGTTGGGGCAGGTGGAGTTGAAAAGCTTATGACGTATCACAGAGCTATTGGCACACTGCGGGGTCGGATGCGCTGAGGCTTGGATTAATTCGGCAGCCCTTCACGGTATTCACGGCAACAGGACAACATGAACATGAGGTTCTTATAAGTTTCAAGTCTAATATATATGCCTTTCTAGCAACCTTTTGTTGTTATGTTATGAGTGTTTAGGAGCCAGTATTACATTGTGTGCGCATGTAGCGTTTAGAGCGTTACCGGCGTGTAGGAAGTCGACGGCGCAAAAGATAGGTTGCCATGGGCTGATGAGTTGTTAGAGCCTACGGCGGCGAACCCTGGTTGTGAGGGGTATTCAGTCGTGCTGGTACGGGTAGAAGAATCGGCTTAGTTGGGCTTGGCTGGGATGCGCCCGCTATACCTAGGTAGTCTCATTCCTGAAGCGTGCAACCTCCCATCGACGAGGTATAGCTTGCATCCCGTCTCGATCCTGAGTAAATCATGTATCATTTTCTGTCATGCACGAAACGAGACTGTGATGCAAAGAAGGCCAGCCTCGCACAGTCGTGTTGTAATCGGTCCCGCCCGGGTGGCTCCTGGTCGACGTTGGTCAAAACGCAACACCACTATTCCTGGACACGTGCACCATGAGGACATGGCCATGATAGCCTCTTCCAATCGCGCGAGGAAGCAAAATCAATATCCAAGGAAAGGCAATATGAGGTCGTTGGTCAGTTGGAGGTGATGATTACAGAGAGCCACGCTCATTCCTATTCGGCATTCGTACATGCGCGCCGCATATCCTATCAAGGAGGAGTTGAATCAACCTCTCATAATAAAAAACATTATCAATAACTGTACGTCACTGACACCAACGCTCAGGGGCGGTTTGATGGAGTCGATCCGGCACGTGGCGCACGTGCATGGTTCGCTCTTCCCCACACATGACAGCGAGCTCTAAACGCGTTAAGCTTTTAGAGCCGCATGCCGATCATGCAGGAACCGACAGCAGGAAGAGCCACGAAGAGAAAAGGAAGAGGTTGAAATGGGCTTCTAGGCATGCCGGAAGACTCCCGAAAAGTTGCGGAAAATGACATGTGGATATGCCTTGTTCGTATTCTGGATTCGTACATGTTGATCGATAATGAAAAAGTCGAGGAATAAAGCTGCTCGTTGTTGTCGCGGTCGCTGCATCTAAAAAGTGTTCCTTGCTCTAATTTCGTGTTGCGTGTTAGCGCGGGTTGGATTGGACGGGGCCCGTCATGAACATTAGGTTGACCTAGCCGGACATGCGCTCCCCCAACACCCACACGCCCCTCGATCACCACCTGTCTTGTTTCACTTGATTGCTTGTCGGTGGCATTTGTTCAGATAGCATTTGACTTCCAAGTCGCTTGAACGCCGTTTCTCGCCTTCTTTACCTGTGCATCGCGCACCCGGCTATCACACACGCTTTCACAACAACACGACCTGGGCAGTCACCAGTTCGCATCGCGCACGCTGCCGCCGTCATCGGCGCACATGCAGGAGAAGCTTCCCAGCTGCTAATGTCACGGTGAGAATTGAAATTTTCAACAAGCGGTGTAAGTGCGCTCTCACTGCGACGTCTCTGAGGGGTCTGTTCGCTCACTGTACCGACCAGGACCGCGATAGGCCTCACCGCGACGAGTCCCCATGTCTAGCCGAGCGAAGCGCAAGTTCGACATCGACCCCAACGCATCTGACCCCGAGGACTTTGATTACGACGACTCGGAAAAACGCGCAGCTCCTCAACGGCGCCGTCACAAAGGCACGCCGGGAGCAAAGAAGAAGCCTTCCAAGCGCCAACGACGCGCATACGGCGGCTCCGACATTGACGACGACGACGAAATCGAGTCGGACGGCTCATTCACCGAGCGCTCAGAGTCCGAGGAGCCCGAAATCAACCCAGCAACAGGCAGAAGCGTACGCCGCGCCACCAAGAAACAGATCAAGTACGAGGAGAGCGAGGACGAGATTGAAGACACGCCATCAGAGGACGACTCTCCCAAGCCAGCTTCGCGACGCAGAGCCAAGCCGTCTATTGAACAAGTCGACAAGCCTTCGCTCATTGTCAAGCTGAAGATGCCTGATCACGCACCAGGCCGCAACCTGCGCACTCGCACAGGAAGCAAATCCCTTGCGCGTGGAAAGACACCAGAAGTACAGGGTACGCGACGTAGTAGTCGTCTCTCGCACGATGTCGAGGCCCCCATCGTTGAGCTTTCAGACTCTGGAAGGCATGTCAAGATTGTGCGCGAAGGAACGCGCAGTCCTGAGCCCGTCATCGCGCGCGCGACCCGAGGCGGCAAAGGCCCAAGGCCAACAGAGTACCCCAGTGCCATCATGGAAGCCTCACAAGAGACATCGATGATCCGCGACGAGAGTCCTGGCCCGCTCGACGCCATCCTCGCTGGTGCCGAAACTCAAGTCGAGGCCAGCAAAGAGAGCTCGCCTACGCAAGAAGCCCCGGGAGATGATGATGCCGAGGGCGAGGATGAAGATATGGAAGGCGTCATCCAGGAGTCTCAGCACGATGAAGGCGCTGCTGACGAGTCTGACGAGGAAGGCCCGGTTTCGCGCGGCGGCCGGAATTTGAGGGTACGTCTGCATGACAAATCCGTCGACCATCGTAAACTAATCTCTATTCACAGAACCGTGCTGCATCAGCCAAACGCAAACGAGGTGCCGATGAGAGCAGTGATTTCGAACCCCCGGCCGAGGACGAAAAAGAAGAAGAAATGTCCGAGTCAGACAAGGAAAAGGGCAAGCGCTCCGCATCCGAAAGCGCCTCTGGTTCAGGACGGCGATCGAACCGTCTACGAGGAAAGACGCGTCAATCTGGTCGCAGCAGGCGCAACTCCTCGTCTGAAGAGTCTGGGGTAGATCAGGATGAACTACAAGACGAGCTACAAGACCTCGAGTATAACAAGCGCCGGCGTCTTACGCGACGTAACCCTGACAACGACCTGGCATATGATGCCGCGCCTAAACGTCGTGCCCGCCAGACAGGAGTTGATTACCGCGTCATCCGACCAGAGCAAAACGAGATATTCGAGATTGATGAAGATGCACCGGCTATCGACAGATCTCGGGCACGAGGTGGTCGCTCAGCATATAAGAGCCTGTGGCGTAGTCAGGGGCCCTTTGGTGGTGGTGTTGAAGCCGGCATGGGAGTAGCAGGCGGTGACTCTGACAGCAGCGATGACGAGAACCAGAAGATGCCTAAGCCTGTCGGTGGCATGATCGGCATGACTCCCACAACAGCGACGGCCCCCACATTTGGATTTCCACAGACTCATAATGCAGACGCACAAAAAGACTCTGGTGGGGGTCCTGCAAACCTGGGCAAAGTCAAGGACAAGAAAGCCCTGGCAGATTCTGACCCTCTTGGAGTTGACCCCAACGTCAATTTCGATGGTGTTGGTGGATTAGACGATCACATTAACAAACTTAAGGAGATGGTGATGCTTCCATTGCTATATCCCGAGGTGTTTCAGCGCTTTAAGATCACTCCTCCCCGAGGTGTTTTGTTCCATGGACCGCCTGGTACAGGAAAAACACTTCTTGCCCGTGCTCTTGCTTCTAGTGTCAGCACACATGGTCAGAAGGTCACTTTCTACATGCGCAAAGGCGCTGATGCCTTGAGCAAATGGGTTGGAGAAGCTGAACGCCAACTCCGTCTGTTGTTCGAAGAGGCGCGCAAAACCCAGCCTAGTATCATCTTCTTCGACGAGATCGATGGTCTGGCACCTGTCCGTTCTAGCAAGCAAGAGCAAATCCACGCGTCAATAGTGGCAACACTCCTTGCCCTCATGGACGGTATGGATGGTCGTGGCCAAGTCATCGTGATAGGCGCCACCAATCGTCCAGACTCTGTAGACCCTGCCCTCCGGCGTCCAGGTCGTTTCGACCGAGAGTTCTACTTCCCTCTACCGGATGTTACAGGCCGACGCTCCATCATCGACATTCACACCAAGAATTGGGAGCCACCTCTCAAGCCGGAGATGAAGGACCAACTTGCAGAGCTGACCAAGGGTTATGGAGGTGCCGACATTCGTGCGCTCTGCACAGAAGCCGCCTTGAATGCGGTACAAGGAACATACCCCCAGATCTACACTTCCGAGAAGAAGCTCTTGATCGACCCCAGCACCATCAAGATTCTCGCTAAAGATTTCATGATCTCAGTCAACAAGATGGTACCATCATCTCAGCGAACAGTGACAGCCAGTGCAGCACCACTAGGCAAGAACATTGAGCCACTACTGCGCAAGCCCCTTGATGCAATCCTGAAGCGGATAGACGAGCTTATCCCAAGGCGGAAGAAGCTTACTGCACTCGAAGAAGCTCAATACGACGACCGCGACGACGAGAAGGGTTTCGAGCGAGAAGCCACAATGCGCAACTTCGAGAGCAGCAGGATCTTCAGGCCCCGTTTACTCATCAGTGGCTTGCAAGGCATGGGCCAGCAGTATCTTGGTGCTGCGCTGCTGAGCAAGATTGAAGGTCTGCATGTGCAGTCATTCGATCTCCCGACTATCCTGGAAGACTCTACCCGAGCACCCGAAGCGGCGATCACGCAACTGTTCACTGAGGTCAGGCGGCACAAGCCAAGTGTCATCTACATCCCTTCAGTCGATGTCTGGTACCAGACACTCCCCGCACAGGCCATCAAGACATTCAAACTCCTCCTGCGGAGTGTCGGTGCAAACGAGCCAATTATGCTGCTGGGTGTCATGGAATTGCTCAACGAGAAGGAGAAGCCAGATCGACAGATGATGACTGATCTCTTCTCGTTCTCACAAACTAATCAGTTCCACCTCGCTCGACCTGATCAGGAAGGTCGCTCTGAGTTCTTCAACAACATCAGCCACTACATTCGCATGTCTCCTGCAGACTTCCCCGACCCTGATAACAGGAAGAAGCGAATACTTCCGGAACTGGAGGCTGCGCCTATTGTTGCCCCAGTGGTTGATCCCAAGGAGCTCGCGGCGCGTGAAAAGTGGCAGAAGAAGCAGGACAGGTTGACGCTCAACAAGATGAAGATTGTCATCCAGCCAATTATGGATCAGTTGAAGAGGAGTCACAGGAAATTCTTCAAGCCAATCCTGGAAGAAAGCTGGTATGCTTATTTGCTGGATGAACAGGATCCCGAGCATGTCGGGTCAGACTTGCCACGTGATCAGCAAGAACAACAAGGCCTTGAGCGACCTTGGGAATTTTCCAAAGACAGCAAAGGTGTAGATGTTCTGTTGCACGTTGACAGTGGCAACAAGTACTACAACCTGGACCTGGGCACTATCGAGAAGCGTCTTTCAAACGGTTACTACAAACGCCCTGCCGATTATCTTTTTGATATCAAGACCTTAGTTAAGGATGCCCGGACATTTGGAGACGCCGAACGGACTCTGAAGGGCAACGAGATGATAACCAATGTTGAGGTGGATTTGGATAACTTCTTTATGCACCAAAACCCTGGTCTGCTTCAAGAGTGCGAGGCAGTATACCAACGCGAACTCGAGAGGGAGCGAAAGGCGCGCGAGAAGCGAGAGAAGGCCATCGCAGCGAACAAGGACTTCCCTGATGTTGCACGTGTGCCTCCAGAGCAGTCCATCGGTACAACAGAGACCTCGGGACCAATCACTTTGGGCGAGCCTGTGCCCGGCCGTTTGCCTATGCCACCTGTCACTCCGTTGCGAGCACTTCATGAGAGCGGTCTATCTAACGGCACCGTTGGAGAAGGCGCACAGCTCATAACTAATGGTTTTGCTGTGCCTTCCAACGATGAAACACATATGACGGACAGCCAGGATCTGAATGCCAACACACAGCACGATTTCCAATTCCAGACTCCTAGTAGGATCGATACACAGGGAACGCAAACGCAAAAGTCGCAGGTCTTGGGTCGCACCTTCATGGCGCCAAACTCACATCCCAACGATTACAACAACAGCGCGTCAACGACCACTTCTGGTCAAAAGACGTCGAACAGGTCTTCAGAAAACAAGTTTGGCACTCAGAGTAGCAACGGTGGTGTGCTACCCGGCATACCAAACTTCTCAGAGATGATGCCCCAACCGAGCGGGTCGCAGCTTCCCGACACACAAGGTTCGTCACTTCCCTTTTCCCCACGACTCCCCCGCTTTTCACCAGAATACCCAACTGACCATATTTCCAATACAGAAGTCACTTATGGAAGTAGTCAGCCATCAAATTCGCAGCCGTCGCAACTTTCGCAGTTGTCGCAGCACGTTACCTCAATGCCTGCACCTGCACCCCCTCACCACTCGAACCTCAACCAGATCCTTAACGACGAAGAGCCCAAGCCACAGCTCATCATCGACGACGGTCTTGTCACAGACTTGCACGAGAAGCTCGTCCAATCGACCTCTGGCTGTTCCCTGGAGCAGTTGGAGCAGATCAACGCTGCACTCATGGACGCTATCTGGAAGCACCGCGCAGACTACAATCGCAACGTTGTCCTGAAAGAAGTCACCGAGGCCTTCAACACCATCATCAAAGACATTCAGACCATGCAGGAGATTCTTAAGTCGAGCCAAGAAGAAGAAGAGGCCGAGTTGCGCCGTCAGTATCACACCTCCACACAAGATGATTGGTTTTCGCAGACTCAAGCGCATCGCTAAAGTAGGATGGTTTATTGGATGGATGAATGGGACGGATGGATGCTTTTAATGCGTGGCGTTCAGGGCGCATGGGAGGGATGGCTTGCTTGGCAGGCTTGTTTGTGTGGGAAACCGGCTCTCGCTACTTTGGCACGCATTGCGGTGGCGCAAAGATTCAAGGGAGGTCAATCTTCTTATTGACACACTTTGTTTCCATGTACTATGTTATAATGTCCGCGTTTTTCTGTTTCGCGCTTCAGATTGTTCGTCCAAGACAAGACATTTGGGCAGGCAGATTGTATATGCGTGTTTTGTTTAGAAGCGCTTTTCCCTGGAGGCTTGACTTGGTACTCTTCCCCGCTCCTAGTTTTTGGGTAGGGGAAATGTTAAAAGTGTATACCGTTGAGTTTATGATACTCTCCCACTTGCTTCTGCGCATTGCTGTCTTGAGTGCCTGACTGTCTTTTGATTATAAGTACTATGCGGACGATTAATTTGACAACACATTACCGTTCATTCTCGACGCGTGGGCCATCCATAATAACGTCTATGCTAAACGCGTTCACGGGGGAGATCAGACAAGGCACGTACTTACTACAGTCGCAGTGACTTATAGCATTGAAATGTGCGGAGACTCACTCATCAAACCTGTGGATACAAATAAAACCCCACATTGATATCACAGACAGAGGAGGCAATGCCGTGTCCAGCACGTTCCCGTAAGGCCCTCCATCACGGGCCCGAACTAGAACCGTTAATCCATAAAGTGAAACAAGCATCCCCCAGTACAGAGACGGCATGTGACAGCGATCAATCATGGATGATACAACAGTCCTTGTCTATAAACCCGGGGCAACAATCAATCGGGAGAGAGAGAGAGAGAGAGAAAAGTTGAGTCATTGGGTATGTCGCATACGTTGATCGAATGATCATTGGTTTCATTAATGACTCTACCACTGGTATATGCACCCGACAGGTTGGAATGAATGTGTCCTGGCTCTTCTCCCTCGTATTATCCACCCGACACGTTGGAAAGCAAGATTGCGGTATGCACGTCAGGTAGGGGGCGTACCCAGCACTATTCATGTGGGTATTGACAAAACAGGCAACTTTCCGTCCCCGCACATCAGTCTATCGTCGTATATGTAGAACCAGGATGTGAACTGGACGTGACCCTCATTGATGAAACAATACTCAACCCAGATATTAGATTTTGATTAAAAACTCGTCTCCAAAACCTTGGTTTGTCGTCGTCGTGGGGGTTTTGGAATGGATGGACTGAGGTGTTGATATTGCTGTTTCAGGTGACAAGTACAAGTGAGTGAGTGGACTTCCCGGGACGACGGAGATTGAAGCTTGGCGCCCAACGACCCTCGTGCCCTTCTCCATTCGTCGGAGCATGGTGTGGGGCGCGTACTAGTTGAACCGTAGCTTCCCTTTTTGCTTTTTGTTGTGTCAACGTTGCTTTGCTTGGTGGCCGGTGTTTCTTTGGTTACGAGGCGTTCGGCGGTTCCGCCGTAGTGCCACATGTGGTCATGCTGTGTGGAATGGGTGTGCGCGATACCTTCTTCCCCGTCGGCTATTCAAGTAGCGTGTGCTTCCGGATCTACGATGGGATGGTGTGCTCGTAATTCAAGAGCCAACAACATGTCCTTCTTCTCAAACACAAGGCCCTTGTTTGTTTGTTTTTACCATAAAATGGAACTATTCTTGTCACACAACCAAGAAGATCAGCAGCAAGGTGTCATGGTTATAGAAAAGGCTGGTCGACCGACCATTAAACTCACACCCCCTTCTAGAAGCACAGTACGTGAGATGCGAAAAACCGGGCTCTTGGAAAGTTAGAGGCGTCGGATCTGCATATCAGCACAACAGTGAGGCTCTGTGTTTGACGGCCGCGGCTCGAGCCAGTCAGCCAACATGAGGGTTTATAAAGCTTACCGGTAGCAAACCTAGATCACACATGCCGGTGGATCTACCCGAGACGAACCTTGGTTTCTATCACGGTAAAATGTCATGGCCAGCGGCCCGGGGGTTAAAATGTCATAGAAGTGCCGAAGCAGACTGGGTACATGCGTCAGGCTCGCCCAAAGCCGAAGGCAGCCTTTGGGAACTTACACGAGCCATAAGATGAGAGGGTTATGGCACAGGATGATGCACTCGCTTGGCAGGATAGCGTTTAGGCGGCTTCTCTGGGGACGGCTAAGACTCCTTTTCCTGGGGTAAAAGTAATGTGGTCCCAGGACCGAAGGGTCCGAGCCGGATCGGGGGTCAGCTTAATCAAAGAAGAAAGTCTCCGAGGGCTGACATTGACTTTGGACAACCGCTATCTAGTCAGACCCTAGACATTACTTTTTAGATTCGGTCGCGTGGTTTCCTATACAACCTCGCACCCGGGAATGGGCCATGTCCCATGCTGCGGCCGTGTTTCTGCCCGCACTGCCTATCGTCAATGGCACATGCGATTCGTCCAACGGGGGTCCACCATGACTTGCGCATGCAGCAACGCACGGAGTTGGTCGGCAAACCAGCTTCATTCGGATAAGGCGAGCTACGAGGTGGTTGCTGCGGTGGGGATAGCCTTAAGCTTAAGCCTGGGCGAGATTGGGCAGTAGATTATTCAGACTATTCTCCTAACGAGATTGATTGACTCCTTCCTTGGTAGCGGAGGTTTGGAGGAACCTGGTTAGGAGAATGTTCCATTGGAAGGTCGTGCGCAGCTGGCGCTAGTGCCGATCAGTTGGTACTTATCAGCTTCGTGTGAGCGAGACCGAGAAGTCGCCGCACACCGAGAGGCCCGAATGCCATGTTGCTATCAGCGTACTTATGTAGCTGTGACACAGTACAAGACGGTTGCGATACGTCAGCCTGCCCAATGCAAGTCTTGCATTCACCCGGCCGTGACTGCAGAAGGTCCCGGAAGCGGGCGCGGACAAAAGTCAGTCTGCGTTCGGGCCACGTCTTTAACCGGAAGAACCGTGGAAGAAGGCCCCCTCCTCGTGGGCCAGACAAAGCCACCTACCCTCTCATATGGCATGAGAAGTGCGATGCCGGGCGTGCCGCGGGGTGGTCTTTGTGCAGGCCGCATGCGTGATACGTACGATGATCGTACTACCTGTCAGATGACGCTTTGTCCCCTCTTTCCGCACTGAGTTGTCCTGATGGTGGCTCCGGTGCAGATTTCGGCGTGGATGACATTGCAGCAGCCACGGGCTTGAGGAGAAGAAGTAGGAATGTTGTTGAGAGGGTAGTCTGTTTGATGTGGTGGCATGCAAAGTTTGACTAAGGAAAATTCCCCGCGCTGGTTATACCAAGTTGCGCGTAGACACCGCTGTAACTGGACCCGCTAGCAACGTTCTTCACGGCGGCTAGGGGCATGGAGGCCACGAGCAGCGCTGGCGCTATCCGCTTAGTGCGTCCGCAATCTGCAATCGGACGGGGACCAGGGTCATCGAACCCTCCAACTGCAGTGGGTCCCTACATCACAGAGCGCATGGCGTGGTGCGAACAGCACCGAACGTGCTGGGCCCGCAATTCAGGCAGTCATACATCATTGTCCTAAGCCCCTGGTAGTACCCTCAGATCTTCTGTGTGTCCCCACGCCCAGCGCCGCCATTGTTCTCTGCACGCTATTCACTTCTTTTTACCTGGCCTACCACTTACTGCGACCCTTCAGCTCAACATGGTAGCGCCGGAAAGCCCGACAACACTTGCTTCTGCCATGTAATGTATATACACCATATCAATTCTACTATCGTTATACCTACAATTCGCAATGGCCCCTCTGGAATCACTGGACACCGACTCGCGCTCTGCCATACTACCGGATAACGTTCAACCGTGGCTGTGTGCAGTCGTCGCCCTTGGCTTCTTCAGCTTCTTCGCTACAGTATCACTACTCGTCGTTCTCACATACAAACTCGTCTCTTGGCAGTTGCGATCGAAACGAAGTAACCAATTCGTCATCCTAATCTTTAACCTTCTTTGGGCCGACATCCAGCAAGCCCTCGCTTTTCTTTTGAACGTGGAATGGCTGCGGCTGGGATCCGTCCAAGTTTCGAACCCGATATGCTTTGCACAGGGCTGGTTGGTTTCGACAGGTGATTTGGGGAGTGGGGTTTGGTGCTTCGTCATCGGACTGCATACTTTTGCATCTGTCGTCCTGGATTACAGAATGAAACCGCGATACTTCTACCTGTCCATCGGCTTGATCTGGATCTTTATCCTCGGCATATCTTCAATTGCCGTTGGTATGCACGGAAAGGGTGTTTATGTACGATCTGGTGTGTGGTGCTGGATTCAACATGACCTAGGAGATCTTCGACTGTGGACTCATTACGTCTGGATTTTCATCTTGTAAGTCTCTCCATCCATTAGCATGTATATGTCTAACGTGAAGTCGCAGCGAATTCACCACTGTCATCAATTACGCCCTGATTTATACCATTCTGACCTTCCGTATTCGCTCGGGCTACTATACGGTCGAAGAGTCAAAACGAGTGCGCTCAATCGCCAACCTCATGGTCGTGTACCCACTTGTATACGTGATATGCACCATTCCGCTCGCTTCCGCCCGTATGGCGTCCATGTCCGGTCACCCTCCGTCGCTGAAACGCCTTTGTCTCTGTGGCGCAATCATGGTCTCGAACGGCTGGCTGTACGTATCTTGTAACAGGCATACCCAGCATATACTAACGACTTTCATAGTGACGTCCTACTATACACCTGCACCCGACGCATCATGATCTTCAGTGACGAGCCACCTGCCGATGGTGACGGTATGGACACATTCGCCGCATTCTGGATCTCAAAACCTAAACGCTTCGGCGGCGAATGCACAATCGAAGCCATGCACCCACCTGCGCGAGCCAGACGAGCCAGAAGCAGGGTCACCCTACCATCCAGCAGCAATAGCTGCGACGAATTATTCGGCTCCGGCAGCACAGACATTAAGCTTGTCACTACCATGCACATCACCAGCGAACCGGCCCAACCAGAAGACTATGAAGCAATGGAAGCCGAGGCACGGAAACAACGTCCTCGAACACCAACAGCACGATGGAGCTCAGAATCGAGTGAAAGCTTGAACTTGAGCCTGAAGGAATGGGGTAATCCCCCAAACACTGAACGATGAAGGGGACTCGTGGACGAAACAGATGTATTTCCGCCCCACGATATAATTCGGCTGTACATATGCCCTGCCGAGGGTTCCTCGATACATTCGATACATTCGATACAATAATACAGGCAAAGCCAGAAGCCAACGGGCACGCCTTATACGGAAAAAAGGAAGGAAGAACAATGTCTGTGGTCCAAGAAATCCTTGGAACAACGTGGATCACAGACACAGGAGCGCGACTCCACGCCCACAAAGCGGCCAGTTATGGAAGTGCGAAAGCAACACATCCCCCTTCGTAATGCTTTACGCAGCACCTGTAAGAGGCATGAAGTCTGCAAGCTATAGAAAATGTGCAAGATCGCACTCCTTTCTCCAAGCACCGACTTCACGCCTCTCTCAGGTTCGCATAACGTTCTCACGCGTTGGGAAGAGGAATGAGTCGCCATCACACTACATGCAATGAAGATAGAACACACCCCCATAGATACCCATGATACGTCAACGACCAATACCATACCATACCATACCATATCCGTGTTCATATCCACATCCACATGTAGGAACAAGACCCTGAAAATCATTGCACCATTGTGATCAACACGGGTCCCTGCGTCGTATTGTACCCTGGATCTCCCTTCCCTAAGCGCCCCGCTCATTCCTTCCCGCGTACTTGCTGCTCCCAACAACCGTAGTCTCGGACCGCAAGGGCTTTCCTGGATGAGGGATTTCGGCGGGCACTACGCCATATTTGTAGAGGTTTTTTTTATCATGTCAGCATCGCGAACGGTCAGTCATCACAACAAGTTGCCTGTAAGTCATCAAGGTAGAAAACCCGGCTTGTGAATATCATATATTCGTAGTCCTTCATAAAACTACTCCTATTCGAACAACCAAAGGGCTGCTAATGCTCCTGCCTAAAGCATGCCCAACAATAATCATACATCAAAACACAGCGTATTTGGCTCCATCCCGAACGTAAGCTCGACCAGACAATCGCCACCTCCGCTCATACTCATCGAAATGGAGATGCCTAGAGAATGTGTGGCCTGAGAAGCCAGCTGCTACTCACATGCTGACCCAATCCATCCATGCTTCCAAGAATCGCAATCTGCCCTCCCGCATGTGCTTCAGAAACTCATCGAAGCTGATCAAACCACTTCCCTTTCGTTGGGTAATTTCTTGCTCCACAACTTCGAGACTGGCCAGCATTATGAGATGCAAAGACGAACTGGGATTCATGGCTAGGTTGCGAACGGAGCGGTGCAATGACTTAAGGTGTCCCGTCTCACTATTGTCATGCTCAGAATAACAGTTAGTTGTACTCATGCACCTGATGAACTTCTCATCCGAGTCTGTAGTGAAGAAATCGTACATCTCAGGCGCGTCGGTATAGTTTCGCCAATTGATGGTGAGCAAGTCCTTATTTGCTTCCTGGTCTGGTTGGGAAGGCTGATCAGGCTCTGCAACTACTACAGGTGGCGTCGATGTACGTGGCTCCCGTGTTTCAGATTCCATGGAAGCTATCTCCAGCTCTTCCCGAAACTGATAATTACTTGCGTATGCAGATACAAAAAGTTGTGAGTACATAGTTGGTCCTTCGTGTGTTCCCAGTGAGAAGTCATCACTCCCAGAAGCCGAATGTATTTCTGGAGAGTCAGGCGTGGTAGGCCGAGAGTTTGGGTGGGCAAGTGAGTTTGGCCGATACTGAGGCATCGTAGGATCTTTGTAAAGGCCAGCTGTACTTCCATTCGTGGAGGGATAAGCTAGCCATCCCTTTTTAAGTGCGCACTGAATGACAGCATCAACCGTTTCTTCTCGGAGTTGACGTCTGCATAGCAACGTATTCCACAACATCGTGTTGTCGAGATTTGGTGTTTTAGACACACCAATCGACCTAATGACCCTTGCTTCCAGTGAGTCATAGATTCCTTCTATTGCCGCATGTGCGTCTTTTTCCGTGAGAGGGTTACTATTGGCGGGATTTTGAAAGAGTTGTTTGATGCTCGACTGTCTTTGGTTGATCGTGTCAATGAACTTGCGTACAAGACACTTGGAGAACCGAAAGATGCCAACCTTGGCAATAGCTTCAACATCAGCCTTACTTTTCGTGAAGAGGTCGTTAGTCGTGCTTTCGATAGCGGTCGCCATTTCTCTACGCTTGCTGCGTGTTTCATGTGCATCCATGGCCATGTCTTCCTTTTCGAGAAAGAGCGGGTCGAGCATTTCATTGAAGCCTTGCTGAGTGATTTGATATAGTACTTCGTTACTCAAGTTTTGCTCAGGTTCAGGTATGTCATAGCCACCCCATCGTTCACCGACGGGTCTAGACGATGAAGCGTTGGATCGCGTTTCTATCTCGATATCGTCCTGGAAGCGGACCCTTGACGATGACCGCGAATCCCTATATCTACGTTGTTCATCGTTCAGGACTTGGGCTG
Organism: Pyrenophora tritici-repentis; assembly: GCF_003171515.1. Classification (NCBI taxonomy): domain Eukaryota; kingdom Fungi; phylum Ascomycota; class Dothideomycetes; order Pleosporales; family Pleosporaceae; genus Pyrenophora; species Pyrenophora tritici-repentis. Next base: position 842,886 of record NC_089399.1, on the reverse strand, counting down.
GGGCTTGATCCACCTCGTCGTTGGCTTCCTGATTGTCCAGATGAGACATTTCTACTTCGTTTGGCCGAGCCAGGCCTTCTTCTTCATCGATGTAGTATTGTCTGCGCGCCCATCTCGCACTCACAATATCTGTTTCAGATCCATCCCACGGGTGCCCGGGGGTGATGTAGTGGCTGTCGAACGCTCGCAGGATCTCATCTCGCTCTGCGACGTCGGTGTGATTCTCGAGTAACGGTGAATTCGGCGTATCGGCATTCTCTTGCTTCTCTTGTAAGCGAGCATTGGGGGCGTTTGAGCCATTCATACTGCGTGGCGGGAACGCAGAACCAAGCGGCTGACTAGACTGTATGGTGTCCAACGCGTTCCGCACGGTCAGATCGTCGGAAAGCTCTCGGATGTGGTTGTGGGTGGCTTCCTTCTCAATGGCAAAGAAAGCTCGGAAAATGCGCAGTATATCCTTGCGAGATATATAGCCATCTCCGTCGATATCATATCCGTTGAAGACAATCCTCGCCTTGACATCTATGTCAGTTGTGTGCATGCCGTCTAGCCCTTTGACCCACTCATCGAAGCCGATGAGTCCGTTCTTGTCTGTGTCGTAATATGCGAAGATGCGATCGTAGACGAGGTTCGGAGCAGACACAAGTGCCTTGTAACGAGGGACGAATGCATGATTGAACTCGCGTCGATCGATAGCCCATCCAATATTGGATGGGTCGCTCGTCCACTCGGTACCCGCTAGACAGGTAAATTGATCCCAGAGAGCCTCGATTTCTTCTGCCTCCATCTTGGTCTCTGCTACGAGGCGTCGCTTGAGCGGCGAGTGAATCGAATGACACATCATATGGGGCTTTCCCGGGTACAAAGGCTCTTGTTTCTCTAATGAAAGAAATGGTGCGGGTACGCGGATTTTGTAGAAGATATGGGTCTTGGGGTGCGAGTTGGTTGCTTCGCAGTTTGAACAGAGGTCGAAGTCTGGGCAGTTTGCGCAATGCCATCTGGTTCCCCGAATAGGCTTCTCGTCGCAGCCATTGCATGTGATACCGCGATGTACTACACCCTCTAGTCTCGCTCGATCCTCGGCTATGTGATACAAGGTGCGCTGGAGGGTTTGTCCTTCTGGGTCGATGGCGCCGTCCTCTGGGTCCTCTTCGCTTCCCACAGATAACTCTGTAGGCGCGATACTCTCTGCATCATCGTGGGCCGGCGCATCGCGGAGAGGAAATGACTCTGCATGCCTCTGAACTGCGCGACCCAGTGTGCTGGTATTACCGATGGCTGTGTGGTGCGGGTAACGGTGGTTGAGCCAATCTTGGATAGAGGCTATATCTGATGAGGATAGAGGTTGATCTGGATATAAGGCGACTAGTAAGCGATTGAAGAACTCATCGTAAAAATTTGCAATGGCAATCCTTATGGTGTCAGGACTGGTGTTTGCTTGGGAGTGGACAATGAGATCACGCAGCTCATGCGGCTGGATCAAGTTATTGGCATCTAGCGTTAGTCGAACGCCCATGAAGTCGTAGACGCCTAGCGCATAGACGTGTCCCTCACTCAGTGGAAGGGCGGGAGTTTGTGGTGCATCTCGTGGACGACGTCGGCGGATCGCATTACGACGCTGCAGGTGGAGACCATCGCTCGGTGCCGGGGTGTGGATGAAGTTGTAGATGAGGTATATTCCATAGCCAGCCGAGATGCCGGTGAGAAAGAGCACAGCGGGTCGATAGCGAGATATGGATGAGGGGGTAGATGCTGTCATGGTAGAAGCCTAGCAATTGCGCCGGTTGTGTCGAACGAGCGACTGTTGGCTGTTATCGAATATGAATAGGCGTTGAGTGAAACATGGCCGGTCATTCCTACCAGCGACAACATATTTACCCGTTGGCAATCTTCATGGCTCGGCAAGGGGGATCAAACACGCAATGGCCGGCGTTGAGGGACTCTCTTGCCCGCGCCTCGAGCTTCAACACATATGTGTGGCTGACTCAGCCAAACGGCCGCCCACCGACTTCCGAAGCCTCGCATTGGACGGCAAACCCACCTTCATCAAACAGCAGACTCAACTTTGATATTGTGCTTTGCATACAGAGCTATCCTACTACCATGCCGCGTGGCCGCCGTCCATTCTCAAATCTGACCCCGTCATGAAAGAGCTCGCGTCGCTGAGCAGAAACACTGCTGCACCACGGTATTCCGATGGCTTTGAAAGCCGACCCAACATGTTTTGCGTAGGCCATGTATCTCTTCGCTCGGGGTACTTGATGAAAAGCTCCTCCACCATGGCCGTCACAATGTAGCCTGGCGAGATTGTGTTGACACGGATGTTGTATTCGCCCCATTCGGACGCCAGGTTGCGAGCAAGTTGTATGACGCCTGCCTTTGATGCGTTGTATGCCGAGCAAATGAGACCCTGTCGCCATTGTCAGTAAAGGAACAAACCAGGTGTTTCGTTTGTCGTACCCTGTTTGCAACGCTGCCAGACATGCTCGCAATGAGCACGATACTCCCGCCATTGCCAAACTTGATCATCTGCTTAGCAGCCGCCTGCGCAGTCATCATGACCCCAGTAATGTTGACCTCGAACATGCGGTTGGCATCCTCAGCAGTGTATTCCAAGGCAGTCGTCTCCTGTTGGATTCCGGCAGCCGCGATCAGACCATCCAGCCTTCCTTCTTTACTGGCAATTTCTTCGACGATCTCATGCAGCTTCTTCACATCTCGTACGTCGATTTGGCGGTATTCCAGGTAAGTCCCGAGTTCCTTCTTTGCTTTCTCGGCAATGGGCGCAAAGTCTGCAGAAGGTTCGGCGAGTCTGTCAAGCGCGTACACTGAAGAATAATGTTAGTTGACAGAAGGCTTCAAGTATTGGATATATCGAGATGCATACCTCGTGCGCCAGCTTCCAGCAATGCTTCGGCTTGTGTAAGACCGAGACCACGAGCAGCGCCCGATACCAACACGACCTTTCCCTTCAAGCTGAACTCTGGGAGTCCGTGGGTAGACGACATTGTGTATTACTTAGTAGATGAATAGGATGAAAGTATAGAATAATAAAGGTACACGCCAAAATATCGCTAGAAAAAGGTATTTATACAACAAGCAAGGAATACGCAATGCGTTCGCAACCTTCACGCAACGGGGCCATTGTGGATTCTTATACCGACTCCCCACTCATTCAGAGGTCACCAGACTCTCTTGGAATAGGCCTGGCCGGAGACTCTCTTCTTTCGTACACATAGTACAATCGCGCAACACATCTGCCCGTGTGGCCAGCTGTTTGCGGGGAAGCAACATACCGGCATCTTCGGAAATTGCCTAATCGGGCATGCCGGGCGGAGGCTGCGGGGAAGTCGACTTCGGTGTTTGGAGCAACACCCACATCGGCTTTGAGAGGCTTTGGCTATACGACAGTAGGGTGCTCGGATTAGTATTAGAACATATCAATCTGTGAATGACAGGCTACGTGTCATGAATGTGTGAGCCCGAGTCGTCCAGTGTGATTGCAGGCTCTCGTCGCTACCAAGACTACAACCTTTTTGCATGTGCTTGTCCGCACTGCAACCAAGCAGGCCAAAGGGTGAAGAGTGTCGAAAGGGCATACTTCACATGTCAACTCCTGATACTGCGACGGACTTACATGCTTGCTCATCCTAGTAAAATCGTTGGGGCTGTCCAAACAAAAAGCCCCGCGACTGTCTGTGAAACCATCCATGGGCTGCATCAGTCAACCATATATATTCCCTCCATATCAGGTGTCCTACATGTCAGTGTAACCGTTATTTCATCCACAGTGGACCAGAGTAACTCGACATACAGCAACCTTGCTGACTGCGCCTTCCCTCTGCCAATCACTCAGCAACCGCCTTGGGAACCGCCCTGCACGATATATCCGGTCAACATGATTGCGCGACAACAGGGCACAGCTGAGCCCCAGTTACGGCACAGCTCTGCGTCAGGAAGCGCCGTCCAATCCAACAACTGCAAGCAGCCAAATTAAAACGAAAAAATTCGCGACACCTTGTTCGCCGCACAGCATCAGAAAAGTAGACGCAGTCGAGATTAGGTATTATGCACAGCGCAGGAGTCCGTCGACCTCGCCCATTGTGCGCCTTAGGAAGCCTTGCGCGCCTGAGGCCAACATGACCCCACCTAGCAAACCATCAACAGAACCAGCGATCCAGCGGAGAAGTAACTAGCCATCTCAACTAACCACCAAGAAAAACTCCCTGCCATCGTACCAGACACTCAGACCCAGAACAATTTTTACCACAACGCTCCGTCCCCCCCCCATGTGCAAATCCAGACGCCAGCGCCACGCACAGACTAACGTTAAGCAACACCGAGCAAGGCAGCTCCCAAGGCAACACGCGGGGGGGCAGTGCACCGGCCATGTGTTGGGCCAAAACCCAAAAAGACCCAATATCCAACAAACCAAACCATGGGACCGGCGTAGCCGCCTTCTGAAAGCGCAAGGCACAGACGGGCAAACAATGTTTTCAGACGTTTCTAATCCCAGGCGCTGGTGGGTGGGTATGTGACGCCGTACAAGGCTGCGCCTGCATGTTGGCCAGACCGGTGGGCTGGGGGGATGGGGCCAGCGTCTGTCCGGTGTGATGATGGAAGAAAGGATATGTATAGTAAAGCGTTTGGCCTCTGCGTCTCTTGTATGTCTCATGTTCATTGTGTATTTTTCTTCTCGTCGGAGTTTTTGTAATATACATGTGGACGGATTGACTTTCTGAGGTTTGGATTCATTCACCAAACACACATTCATATACTCCGGTCTCAGCCATCTAAATACACCACACCACAGCATAAGATACCATGGCGCCACTACCACAACCCCACCACAACATATTCCCCCGCTTCCTTTACACCCGTTCAGACTCCTGCGACGCAAACTACACCCCCTCATGCTCCACCCACCGCATCGTCCTCCTCATCATCATAATACTCGTCGGGGCCTTTGTCGGCATCATCTTGAGTCTAGTCTACGCCCGCAACTGGACCCGCAATAACGCCCGTCAACGCGCCTTACGCGGCGACGACCGATCAACCAGTGACTTTGACTTGCTGGGTCCGCATCATCAACATGGAGTCCTGGCTTCAGTGAGGTTTCCGCAAGGGAGGGTTGGCCATGGAAGGGTGGTACCTGACCAGAGCTGGAGGAAGTGGGATGAAGGGGGTGCGGCGGGGTTTGAGGCGCCACCGCCGCCGTATATGCCGAGGATGCCGGATGCTGCGAGGGTGGGGAGGTGAAGGGAGGGATGAGGAGGAGTGAGAAACCTAACGTCCGCTACGCTACGCCATGCGATAAGCGTTGTGCGCCACCCGAAAAGTGAGATTTATTGGTATCCAATAGCATCTCTAAGAGGCCAAAGCCACGAGCCAGGGATCTGCAAGGCGCCTTCAACTTGCTACCATAGCAGACTGCGCAGCCAGGCCAGGAAAGTGTATACCGCAGTCCAGGATATTACCACTGCATCTTCCCAACTCTAGGACGACAGTAATGGAAGTGTAAAGACAGAAGATTATAGAGAACGTAGTAGAGTATTCGGTGACAAAGAAGCAACGCTGGTGCATCCCGCGAAGATTTAGACGCGTGGTGTACAGCAAAAGACCAGAAGGGTAGTGGCAAAGAGAAGAAATACACCGTAGCACATTAGATTGATCCAACCATCTCAAATCCCTTGATATCCTAAATGGTAACATAATTTCCGTCATAGAAGCATAAACGCTAAAGTCTTCCAACTCCATCTCGCTAAGTGAATAGCCGTTGTCTTTCGTATCTTTTCTTGTCTCATTCCATCATCATGTGCCTTGCAGACCCAAGCCTACACTATCTCCGTTTCGCACGGTGCTATCGTCCCTGCTCCGATCTCTGCTTCTGCCCATCTCTCTGATGCGTCGGCCTTCCATTAGGCCTCTTAGTCCTCGTTTCTGCAGTCCAACGACCGAGCTAATCTCACCATTCCATACATCTCTTTCTTCGTACATGCTTCCATCTCCGTAACCGTTATCCGAAGCCGACGCTGATGTGGTGTCTGATACTGCTGAGCTGACTTCGTCATCGTGGTTGCGTTCGACGTCTGTGTTGACACGAAGCGCGCGTAGTCCGGCATCTAGACTGCGTTCGATATCGGAGGCCGTAGTGCCATTGCCTGAGCTGGAGACGCCATTCGATGTGCCGTTTGTAGCTGAAACTCCGTTCACACCCATAAAAGCAATACCCGAGCCCCCACCAGCTGCCATGGCCGCAGCATTGAAAATAGCTGCAGTATTCCTATTGTCCAGTAGAAGATGTAGTCGTTCGATAATGGCCTCGAGAAGGCCGTCGATGTGGTATGGTCGGGCCAGCTGGAGCAGTGAGCAGAGAATCTGCGGTGAGCATAGAGGGGAGTTGTGTGGTGGTAACGATGAAGTGTATAAAAAGTGTATGAGTGCTTGGAGTGTAAGATGTGTGTGTGGTAAAAATAATGTTCTGGGACGTTGAGACGGCAAGTGCGACGTGGGTTCGGGTGGGCTTAACGAAGAATATGAGGTTGCCGAGATGGCTGTAGCCTCGGACGGCGTCACAGTGTTAGCAGTAAGTGTCGTCGCTGCTGAGTAAGTCGTCCTAATCGAAGGTGTAATAGTGATGCTCGAATTCCGCGAGGGATGCATTGTGGCGGAAGGTCGAAGTGTTGCTGCCTCGGCAGTCTCCTTCTCAGCGCTTTGTGCGCTTTCACGAAGAAGTTGATTAAAATACGGACCCCAGCGTCGGGCAATGATGTGGGAGTTGACGGGGATGCGTTCGCCGTTCAGGGCCAGGAAGTCCATGTCGGCGAGCTCTCGCATACCCAAAGCCATCTGACCGAGCTCAGCCGCTGCAGGTGATAGCGTTCGACCTCCGGCAAGCGTATCAAGTCGATCGTGCTGCGGCGGTGCGCTCACGGAGCTAAAACCTGATGCAGGCGTTACTTTGCGAGGGTTGTCGTAGAGTCCGAATGCCTCTAGCTCTACCACACACATATTGGAAAAGTTGATACGTCGGTGGTTGTAATCCTCGACCAAGCTCCTCCTCCTATTTCCCAGTATCACAAAACTGTTCCTACGATTCCATAGCACTCCTCGGTTCCAACTACCTTGACTGAAGATGTTGCCGCCGGCTTCTATGCGCCCCCAACTTAGGGTTCGTAAATCAAGAGCCCAGAGCGCGTATTCTTGTTTTGATGATGTCAAAAAAGTGCCGCTTACTACAAAGTGGTTATTGATAACACCGCCATTTGGGAATCTAAGCCCAGGCGGTGAAAAGTTGCCATGCATTGGCTTCTCGGAAAGTGTTCCATCGGGATGCCGTACTTGTAATTCGAGCTTGACGTCCAGAAAGTTATAATTTGAGTAGATGAGCATCGACGATTCCCCACTGCCGTCAGAGGATTGTCCGTCTATTGTTCTTGCGTCGCCACTTCGTCGTGGTCCTGCGCCGATGTCATTAGGGTTGATGCTGGTCAGAGGCGCAACCACGCTTCTGTATGCGCCACAACTTCTGCCCAGGGTACTAGTTTCTGTCCACTTGAGGCTCCGCAGATTGAACACGCTGATTTGTTCAATGTAATGGTTGGCGCTGTCCTGTCCACCCACTACCAACATCTCAGCACCACCCTCGCCATCTAATTGAACACCTAAAGATCCCTGGTTTGGATTCGACGACGATGGATTGTGCCGTATGGCTGTTACTGCAGCTCCGGTTGAGCTGAATACTGCAGAGCTAGGAAGTATAGTCGCGCAATGAGCATAACGACCCTGCGGTGGATCGCTTGTGGCAACGTGCATCCACGTTCGCGTTGGCGCATCGTAAATGTGAACGTCGGACATGACCACCACCTCAGGCTGGGCATCCGCGGGTGCACCTTGTATTACCGACGCTGCCTGATTTGACGAAGGACTTGCAGGCGACATGCCACCGTAACATACGAGCTTCGTATCGCCAAGTGCACAGACGCTGTGGAAGTACCGTGGAGGCGGGATGTCCCCTTTGGCATCAACCTTGCACCAGTGGCGTTTGACAAGATCGAGTTCGTACAAGTCCGACGTGAGCTGCGGCCTGGTTCGTGAAAGTCTTCTGCCCCCAAAAACATAGAGTTTGTCGCCTAGAATAGTCGTGGTGGCGCCAACGAGCGGATGTGGTTCTCTGCCGGTGGTGCGGTGCACGTTACACACTAATCCTGATAATCCAGCTGTTGAGCTTGTGGGGGTCGCTGGACCGGCAAGCATGGCTGGGGATTGCGAAACAGCTGAACCGGGGGTCCGGCCAGATGATGTTGGTGGGCGTTCGTGTCCACCATCCTGATGGTCTTGGTGGTTCAAACTTGCTTGACTACTATTTAGACTCGATATGTAGGGTGCCGAGGTTTGAGAATCGATGGTGTTGGTCCGGCTCTGAGCCATGCTGGCCGGACTTTGTGGAGGAGTTGCTACGTTTTGGGGATCTTCACGGTCTAAAAAAAGTTTTATAGGCGAAGATGAAAATCTCTGTACAGGTATAGCCCAGTCCGGTATCACAATCTCCACATGGCGAGACTTGACGCTGGAAGATTCGCTCGAGGATTTGCCGCTCGGCAAGGGGAACCCGGAAAGGCTGGGGCGACTGCTCGAGACGATAGTCGACGTCGGCGAAGAGCTGAATTCAGTCCTCGTACAGGGGCTTTCAGGTGCTACAACCTGATCATAGCGCGCAACGACGATGGGAACGTGCTTGGTCCTGGTTTGACGAGACGGACAGTGGCTGCCAACCAGTGAAGAAGTGCCACAATGATCGGATTGATTTCTTGAGTGCACCCGGCGATAGGTGCTGAATAGGGAGCCTGCAGATTCGACGGAGTGTCGCTTGCTCGTTAATGCTCGCTTGAAATTTAATGTTCTCGGCTTTTTCCAGAAAGATGAGATGTCACCTAATGGCTCGGAGCTAGCGCCAACAGAGGGGTAAGATAAGCCTAGGGGGAGGGCCATGGTTAGCGATGCGATTCGAAAACGAGGTTGAAAGACGCAAAGTGATACTGAAAGAGGAGGAAAGGCCTGGTTTTGAATATCCGGACGTTACCAGCTGCAGCAGATGTCAAATGCAGACCTTACTGCAAGGTCTCAACCACGGATGAAGCGAAGTGACTCAGGTGGGAAAGCCATGTTTACAAAGCGGGCAAGGAGACGTTGCTGTAGTGCGACTCTCTGCTGTCGTACAAACAGTGGTCTTGCATGACGCAGCGCCTCGTGGTGGGACAAAGTAAATCTTCCAGCTCTCGTAAACATGCTACTTGTATAGCGTACCTGTAGGGTACGAAAAGCAAGGAATTCCGATATCAAGTTAAAGTGATGGTATCCGATGGTCGCTCCAAAAAAGCACGAGTTGGGCCAGCAAGGAGGGGTGTGAAGGGATTGTAGAGAGAAGATGAGCCTTACTTGAGAGAAGTGGCCACAGGCGGGAGCGGGGAATGGCTGATCCAGCAGGACGGTAAACGTATGCAAAGAAGGAAGAGGCGGTAGTCAACGGGCAGTCTTGCTGAACTGGCGCGGTACAGATGACAGCGAGGTTCGTGTGGAGCGGCAGAAGCTTCCTACGCCGGATAGGGACTGGTGGCTTGGCAAAAGTTGCAAGGAGACCCCTAGCTAGTGAGACGTCGCTGTTGTAGGTCTCGCTGGTCCCGACGGCCTCCTGTACTGCGTTACGACTGCGGGAAAGAGCTGAAGAGTGTGTGAGACGGGTCGCAGGACGAGCCACGCGACGGCGAGATGCGGGCGAAGGAGGCCCGAGATCAGATGAAAGGCCGAGACGCGAGTCTGGCAACAATGACAAGACGTCGGTAGCGCGACACACGGATTCGAAGACGCGAGGGCGTCACACAGCTTTTTGCTCAATGGGACCTCCCGCAGATGTGTCTATCCAATGTCCTCAGCCCATTTCTCCCGGCGCACGGTCGGCTGCAAAAACAATTAGCGCCAGCGGAAGGTTGCGCGGCAAATCATCTGTCGTGTGCCTGTGAAATTAAAGGTCTTGTTAGCGTAAGAGGCCCGTCTAGGTGTTCGCATCGGTGAGCGTGAAAACAAGCGGCTAATGTTCAAGAGGCGGCTACCTGCCAAGTAGCTGGACATGTGCACTGAACACTGGACTTTTGCGCAGGACGCAGACGACTCAATCGCTTTACAGGCTTCCGGGATGCCGTGCCGTTGTCGGAAAACTCAAATCAAGCCTCCATGTCGTAGAACGGATCCGGAGAGATGCCGCATTACACCCAGCATGCTTTCAGTAGTGCCCACAAACAAACGTGTGTTTATGCGATACGCAAAACACCCTCACACGCTTGTGGATTATACAAAAAGCAAAGCAGTAAGAAGACTGCATTTAGTCTCATGTCGACTACAATGACGATAGTAGCGCGAAGATTGTCTCACTTATATTGCTGGCTCCCCAGGTAGACCCAGTTTGCCCAGCTTTTGATGACTTGTTTCTACCCAACACAGACACCGACGAAGCGCGTAGCACGGGATGGTATCGTACAAGAGCATCACCGGCAGCGTAATGACCGGCAATGATACTCATCATTCGTGGACGAAAGCGGTTTCGTACAATGTCAGTGCTCTCTCACTATCAGTCGTGGCTGCCCCTTCTAGATTCTGTATGGCGTGGGGGTGGGCCTCTAACCAACTTTATTCACACCTACTCGCTGTATGTATGAAGCCACAATGGGAAGGACCAAGACAACCAAAGCGACTACTACATTGGCATTCAACGATTCAAGGGTGACAGACCGCGATCTGTCCAGGTCGCACAATTTGAGCTGCTATGCCCTCATCATCTTATGTCATCCTGATCAAATGGCGATGCTGTATACTTGGTCAATTCCAGTCTCTACATAGTGATTTCGCCATTCTTAGGATATTGGAAGGCCTCATGTATTCTGATGAGGTGCTGGAGAGACTAAGGAGCAGTAGCAGGCAGAGATGCACTAGCGGCATCGAGAGAAGAGGCAATACTATGGCTATACTACATCAAGTACCAAGCTGCGTCCACGAGCATGCTCAAGCAAACGCATCGCTATCGTGCCAGTATGTTGCATATGTGTTACGCCCCTTTTCCCATCTAAAGTAGTCAAGGGGTAATTGACACTGCGTCTTTATATCGCCGACTTGGAGAGTAGGTAGAAGATTGAAAACTTCATTACCTCTCGCAGTAATGTTTGGCGAATGCATCATAGCTTGAACAGCCTCATCCCTTCCCACATCACCCATCACGCACGTAGACCATGCGAAAAATGAAACTCTTTCATTGCATCTATCCACTGTAATATACACAGCCCATTCTCGTCGGGTATACTCCACAACCGTCGCTCGCATCGATCGTAATCGCGATCGCGCCGCGTGCGCATTCGCATTGCGAATATGACACCGTCCAGTTTATCGAATCAGAGATGCCGTCAAAGCGTCCGTTATGTAACAAGGTGGGTGTGCCGGACGCGGAAGTCATGCAACCACATCCACATCTACCAGCGAACCACTTGAGCCCGGTGAAGGGAGAGTTCGAAGGCGGAATACAGAGAGCTGCTCAGCTGATACACGCTAGGCTTTCATCATCTGAGGCGTGGTTAGCATAAGTTTGGCTGGAGCTGAAAAACAGAATGGCTTACATTGTATAAACTGGAGGGATACCGAGAGAAGCTGGGTGTGGGCTGCGGAAAGATTTTGAAGCTCCGAGACGTGGTCTGAGCGGACGCTAGCCTCTATCGAGACTAAGACTCACCTTGGCTTGGCAAAATGTTGATATTCAACTGAGCAGCATGCAAAGACACAATACACGGCATAGTATCTCCCAGGGGTCAATACGAGACTGTAGGGGCGATGAGTCTTCTCCACGCTTCTCGTTGTGTAAGAGGTCGCAGAAGTTGTCTGCGCACCTCCTACGCAGATATTTCGAGATACCCCCAAACAGGTCATCATGGGATCACACCCAGCCATACAGCGCTATGTCCAAGCAGTTCAGTACGGTTTTTCAATAGCTCAACTCCAAGATGGGACACGATTACGCCAGATGAGAGTCTAAGAAAGACACTCGACAACTTTAAAGCGACGAGTATGTTAGCATCACCCCTTCGATGCTAGGCACATACTTACCAAATCTCAGTCCAGTCGTCAGGCTGGCAAAGAATCGATAATGAATGGATGTCTAAAACATTTCAAGAAAAACCTAGTGGGGAAGATGTTGAGGTATTCGGCTATCTCAGCACACGGAGAGATGTTAGCAGCAAGCTATCGTTTACTATGCTTCGCCACAAGAACGGAACACAGTGCATACAACTTGTCTCTACCTCTAATAATGAGGAATCGCACGCAAAGATACGATCGTTGAAAGAATGGACACCCGTGATCGTGAAAGGAAAGCTCATGGACCGCAAACCTCCGAAAGACGACACATATCTAGACATGAAACTAGAAGCACAGAAAGAAATAGCTGTTGCTCACATCCAGCCGCTTAATGACATTTCAAATGACATCATCATCAAGAACGACACGGTATTTGGTCCTCATCAGCGACATCTGCAGCTTCGTACAGACAATATGTTGCGTCAAAATCTCATTCTTCGGTCGGAAGCCATGGCCAAGGCAAGACTGCATCTCAACGCACACATGTGGAAGGAGATTGAGACGCCCATCCTTTTCAAGTCCACGCCAGAGGGTGCACGCGAGTTCCTTGTGCCTACGCGCCAGAAGGGACTGGCTTATGCGCTACCACAAAGTCCCCAGCAGTACAAACAGATTCTCATGGCCTCTGGCATTACAAAGTATTACCAATTTGCAAGATGCTTTCGTGACGAAGATCTCAGGGTTGATCGGCAGCCGGAGTTCACTCAGGTCAGTGGCCAATTCAAAAGCGCTCGGAATTTGCTCTAATTATAGGTGTAGCTCGATATGGAGATGGCTTTTGCTGGCGAGGAAGAGGTTATGGAAGAGATCGAGCAATTGCTGAAAGAGGTCTGGCAACATGTCAATAACGTAACTCTCCGTGGAAAGTTCCAGCGGATGACGTACCATGAGGCCATGACATCCTATGGGTCTGATAAACCAGATCTACGTTTCGAATCAAAGGTAAGACGCCTATATCGTCTCATAGACGATAATGGGACTGACCAGGACAGATCCACGAAATTACTCAACACCTGACATCCGATCTTATTGGAAAGATCACTTCACTACAGAACCCAGCCATCGACGCCATAAAAATATCCATATCCGAAGACCCTAAGGTAACCCGCAAATTCATTGCCAGCTTCCTCGATAGCCCAGATGGCAAACCCTACCTTGACAACGCAGACGGCCAACCCGGCATCTTCATCGGCGACTTATCCCAGCCCATGCAAGGCCTCGGTCCACTAGGCTACCAATACGTGATGGAGGGGCCAGAATCTCTTGCCGTCGAGAATGGCGATGTTCTGGTCCTACAAGCCCGACCCAACGCGCCCTTCTCAGGCGGGTCAACCATGCTCGGAAACCTGCGTCTCGCACTCCACAAAGCAGCCATAGCCCAAGGTCTTATGACTGCACCCGAAAATTCGGACTACAAGTTCGTCTGGATCACAGACTTCCCCTTGTTCACCCCATCTTCGGACAGCGAGCCAGGTCAGGGTGGCGAAGCAGGCTTCTCATCAACACACCACCCGTTTACCGCACCAAAAACACCAGAAGACGTAGAGCTACTCCTCACAGATCCCTCCGCCGCCAAAGCAGCTCACTACGACATCGTCGTCAATGGTGTTGAGCTTGGTGGTGGCAGTCGCCGTATTCACTCAGCTGCCGTGCAAGAGTTCATTTTCAAGGATATCCTCAAGATGAAGCCTGAGCGTGTAGAAGACTTCAGACACCTACTCGACGTGCTAAGAAGCGGATGCCCTCCCCACGCGGGTATTGCGCTGGGATGGGACAGGCTGATGGCAGTCCTGTGTCATAGGGAGAGCGTTCGGGACGTCATTGCTTTCCCCAAGAGTGGAAAGGGCGAGGACTTGCTCGTCAAGAGCCCGACGCGTATGACGGAAGACCAACTCAGCACCTATCATCTGCAAGTGAAAGAGTAGGCTGGGGAGCCGGAACATGTACTATATGATGTTAGGAATAAGACCTTGTACAATAGATGATAGTATTGATATATCGCCATTTACAGCATGCAGGACATCTTGAATCGAGTCCGATCAAGAGGAAATTGTAACCTTGCAGCCGTTCTTACTTTTCGCACTCGCTCTAACCCACCCAACCCAATTAGATGATCCATCGTCCAAACCACACATCTGCACGCCCTGAACCTCCCCATTTTCCAAGCTCACAGATACCGTTCCGGATTACAGAGTCGCCATGTTGTCCCTGACAATCCTCTGCCGTTCTACCCCGCCCGCTCCACAGTGACGTCGGTTCCCGCATCAACGCCATACCCCATCGCCCGCAGAATCGCCCTGCCCTCTAGTACATCCTCATGATTCCAAACCCTCAGCCCATACGACTCCAAAAAGGCCTTGAAGCTGTCGAACCCCATATCCTTGGCTGCCCTACCGGTACCGGTTATTTTGGCTTTGTCCGCGGCGGAAGACATGTCGAGTTGCGTCGGGTTGTTGTTGGGGAATGGCGGTGAAGCGGGAGAATTGAATGGAGTTTGCCTTCGGAGAGCTCGGATGTGAGTGCTTCGTGTGAAATCCGGTGAAGAGTGAAGTGCGGTGTGAGATTGATGGTTGAACAACAGATGCTGACACGGCCTCGGTGGTTTTTCGTGGGAGCGGTAGTTGATCGCGACGTGTCGAAAGCGAGGATACCCAGGTTAAATAGTTTACCATGTGATCACGCGTGTACACGTAATAAGTGCACGTTATACATCATTATGAGTTGTGTCTACAGTAATAGTGCAATCCCCACAACGCCTAAAATGGCGTTTGTCCACCAGCCCAGTTCACTCCTCCTACCAGCGCCAATGCTTTTATTTGGACCTGGAATGTCGCCCAGTCTTGTAGCATAGTCACCTGGTCGCGCAGCGGTGGTCACGCTTGCCTCGAAGCCCGTTTTCGGCAGAGTTACGGTGGCGGGTGCATTGCTTACGGTCGCGGTGATGGCTATTCCGCTCGAACTGATTGTTACTAGTGTGCTACCGTTTTTGTTTGTCGCCAAGCCTAGGAAAGTCGCGTCGGTAGCTGGTCCAACTGTGGTGGAAAGACCGGGTGTAAGGGTCAGTGTTTCTGAGCCGATTGTGACGGTTCCGCCTGCCGGTACAGTCACCTGTGGTGACGTCGTGTCTGTGCTGCTCGGTAAACCTTGACCTGGAGTAATTGGCGGTTGGGAAGGAGCTCTGCCGCTGTCACTGCCTGTAGGTTTGACCAGTTGACCAGAGCCGTCGGTCGTAGACGATGCAAGCGGAGATTCCTGCGTGCTCGAAAGCGTCTCGCCAAGCCCTGAGATGACATCCAACAGGAGGCCGCTTTTCCCAGTCGCCTGCGGAGTTGGTACCAAAGTGCTTGAGGCTCCTCCTTCTGTTCTACTGCCGAGAGGCTGTCCAGGCACCTTGGGAATTGTGTCCGCTTGCGTGGCTGTCACGGGTTGCCTATGGCTTCCCTCACTTTTGGTTGTATCGATCCCCCGTACTGGAGTGGCGATAGGGTCGGTTCGCTTTGCAGTGTTTGTTTCTATCTTGATAATCGTCGGTCGGGTTGTGGTTATGACCACATCAGTCTGTGTATGTACGCCAATAAGGAGCGAGTTGACACCGGTATCATACCAGCCCGTTGCTGTCGGAATCTCAGGTATGCCTCTGCCATTGCAAGACTTGGGATCGAAAGAGAGCATGCATGGATCTAGCACCCAGAGTCCGCCCCAGGTGTTCTCAACCAGACCTGGGTCGTTGTACTTCTGTGTTGCAATTGAGGTTGGGATATGATATATGGGTGTGGTGGCATTTGTTGGCACTACATGTTCTACCTCATATCAGCTTAAAATCTAATAGTATCTCGCATGAGTGCGTACGTAGAAAGACAGTGGTGATCGTCGACAGGACGTGGTCGGTGAAGAGATCTGGTGAAAGGAACATGACGACACAATGCGTGCGTAGCGCTTCAGGGCGGTCTGCGAAGAAGCAAGAGGCAGGAAACAGGTTCCTGTACCTCAAAGCACCTTAACCCCCTATCTTCAGCCATGGCTCCAATGTGAGGATGTTCGCGTGCTGTGCCGCAACGCAAGGAGAGGCTCATCACGGTTAGCGGAGACGACCATCGCGCGCAGTCACATGCCAAGGGTTGGTGTCGCAACCCCCCGCAGTCCACTCTACCACCACCTCAACCACCACCTCAACCACCACCTCAACCACCACTTTATGCGCAATAGTCAATTTAGGACTCAGCCTTTATTTCCATCAAATCAGAGACAACCTCCGTGTTGGAGTCGGCAATGAGTCTGAAGAACAAGATACATCTTCCCATCGTCGTGGGACAGGGGTCACATGATTGACCTGCGCCCCGGATACTGAATCCTTTCGCCCCATGAACCAGTCCAGAAGCAACAGCACGATTGGGGAGTAAACAAGACGCCTAATTATACATTCGGCCTTCCCGGAAAAGTAATCGGTAGTTTGATCCTGGCTTCCGATCTGCATCTTGCAGTCTCCTATACCAGCTCTTCAACCACAGAAGACAGCTTGATCACCATTCAGTCTTGTTATCGTTGGTGATAGTCTTAAGAGATCAATAGTGAGACAGACCAGTCCAATATTGCACTATAAGTCAGGGATAGCTCGACGCGCAGAGGCGCCACAAAGTTGGCTGCAACCAAGCAACAGCTGACTGATACCAGTCTCATAGAAGGAATCACAACAAGAAGCATCTCAGTACACCGATCAAGGTGATAAATACTGGAGCAAAGCTTGCGTGTATTCTAAGCCTCAGGATAGAACACCCACTGGGGAAGAACACGAAGGCAGTGTAAGAGATATAGTGTGAGGCGCGGTCGGTTGTACTCTTAACAAGCTTGGAGGACTAATTTTCAAGGCATGATGTGCGACTTGGGAGGCAGATACGCAAGCTATCGTGCTCATGTGTTGTCATGAGTCAACGTTTGTTTGTCTGGCCCTCATTGCCGGCCTCTTCGGTGCAGGGGGACCCCGCGATTCTCAAAGAGATGTAACACGCGGGTGTATATCCTACTGTACGCGAACTGGGAGGCAGCCTTGTAAGTATTGAGGGTCCTGTCGCTAATGCTGTTCAAATGTATACGACTCACTCTAGCCATGCTTCGTAATGTAACCCCAAGATTGCGGCGTAGCTACAACACCAGTCACCGTCTCCGAATGACCTCTGCAAATGCCCAACTTGCCGAAGGGGCCCCCAATTCACGACCTAGCTAGCAAGACCACATGACCATGCGACCACGCCGCATTCGTCAGCTTCGACTGGCAAAGTACCTAGGTGCACCATGAACTGGGAAACCGGGAACAGATTTGAAACAATAGGGCGCATCCTCATAGGCAGCCATCTCAACATCGGCAGGTACCCGTTGCATTCTCGTACTTGGATTACACCAGCCCACCTTAACCATCACGTTCAGGCCCCCACACCTCCACATAGTCACAGCCTCACAGTGGCAACCAACAGCTTCAGCCTGCGTGAACCTTTAGGAATGAACAACGGCGGCTACTGCGACTATCCGATGAAGCAAACTGGTAATCGTTCAGCCTCCATGGTTTGGCGATCCAGACCTAACCGGTGAACGACGTTCACGCGGAGCGCGCCGACAACACGGCGCAGCCAATCACAGCACGGCAAGTTGTGCCTCAGCCACGATTTGAGCCACAGAATCGAGGCGGTGCTTGGGCCGAGTATAATGTCGTTGGCTTCCTGTAGGCAGTTGAGACATATGGTCCGATGGTATAAAGAAGGTGAAAATGACTGTGGTATTTTTTGCCTTGTCCTCCACAGCCCAAGTATAAGTACCTCCAATCGTCCCACATCACAGACACAGCAGCTTCCTTCTCAATACCAACTTCTACCTTGCTTTCTGCATTACTATATCGCTCCAACACCTCACCCAGACACCCCATCGGGTACCAAAGATGTCTTATTTCCATTTCAACCACACTCGCTTCCGAGAGCGCACTCCTGACTACGAGCCTTCCTGCTCTCGTGCTCAGATGCCTCGCGAGTCCAACGAACGCCGTCGTGATATCACACTATCCGACATCGATGACGATGGCCACGATGACTACCCCTACTCTACCAAGCACAAAGCCGCTAAGCTGTCCCGTGCTCTGACGGTCCGCGATGAGCCCTCCCAACTGGAACGCTACAACGTCTGGCCCGACAACAGACGCAACGACAACGATGATGACAGGCGCCGCAGCCACGAGACCCGCCACACATACAGAAACTCACCTGACCGCTTCGAGGACGATGTGGACGACCACGGAGTCCGTCTCAGCCTCAAGGCTACCATCGAGCGATCACGTCCATCCCATCATCACCACCACCGCTCCCTCACTCGCGACTTCGATACTCACCTCTGGCCCAGCGATGTTTTCCGTCGCAAGGACAGGTTGGTCGACGAGGCATGGGAATCCAGTGAGCGCTCTACATCTAGGGAGCGAAGCTTGACCGGGAGGGATAGCTGGGGAGAGTATGAGGAGAAGGCGAAGGACTTCGAAGATGAGAAGTGGAGCAGGTACCGCAAGACGACCGTGTTGAAGACGGAGGAGTACAAGCCGCTGCGACGTAGGAGAATCATCAGGGACATTTGAGGTTGGGTGGAGCTAAGGGCGATGGTGTGGGAAGGCTTGATACCAAGTGTTGGACTTGATTCCACGCGCCGCTTCTTCCGTTTGGTCTAGGTATAGTTCGTGTTGTGTTTTGGATTCTTGGTGCTTTTGTTGCCCTGTTTGTATTTTGTGATTTTGCCTCCATCACTCGTTTTTTTATACCCAGAATGTCAGGTGGATCTATGATAGACTGTACTAGGTAGCTTGCAATAACATACTTCTCATTTTATGCTGTTGCGATCAAGGTGTGGCTCGACTGGGCGTCGCTGAGACCCTGTCCAAACTTTCGAAAACCTCCTTGCAAAACTTGCTGATTCTTACAGCCGAGTCAGAACACAATTGAGATGCATGTGTAGGAGAGGGGCATGATGTGCAGAGGGAGGGTGCAGATCACTTGACCAGGCGATCTACCGGGGTGTGTGCACGGACTCATGGCCCATTGTTTGGATTGGCGCCTTTCGTGTTTACATCAGTGGTCTTGTCGGAACAACACCATCGCTAACCAATTCCACGAGTTCACCATGGCGCAAACCAACGCCAAAGAGAACATCGCCGATGGCTTGATCGCGGGTATTGCCTCCAAGGCCCCCTCACAATCCCCTAAGAAAGCGGCATTGTCACCAAAGAAGTCATCGCGCAAGACGCGCAGTAAGAGTATTGGTCCAGGAGGTCTGGGAGAGTTGGAAGCACCACCGCTGAAGGAAGCGTTTGGAAACCGCAGAAAGGTATGCGCAATGTATGCGAAAGTTGGAGTGCATGCCTCTAACCAAATAGTCTGCTTTTATTCCTGCGGTCAAGTCAATTCTAGCCTCAAACGATGAAGACGAGAAGAAGAGACGCGAAGCCCGTCGCAAGTCGCTGGGTAAGGTTTGCACGATATAAAGACCCCTGAGTCAAAACTGACGCCTCTCTAGCAAGGCGACGCGTATCTTTCGCGCCAGAGGCGACTCTACACACTTGGGATGTAGTCGAATACATGCGCGATGCAACCAGTTCCTCTGCCTCGTCCGAGGTCACTCGAAGAGCCTCAACCGTCTCTCAAGCGTCTACCCCGGCATCGCCTGCCCCTCCTTCCGACCCCGCAGAGCCACCATCGACCCCACCAGAACAAGCAGAAGAGGCTGAAGCAGAGGCCAGCTCGTCACCTGCAAACCAGCGCGCATCACATCAAAAGAAGAACCGCCGAAGTTCTGGCATACCGCCCATGAACTTCAACAACCCAGATGACGTCTACTCCTCAAGCCCTTTGAGCGGAGATAACGCATCACCCGGAGACAACGACAATGGTAGCGACTCTGATGATAGTGATGGGACCGAGAATCTGGGGGCTTCTCCTGACAACGAAGATTCTTCCCAAAGCAGCGCCCGACTAGATGCTGCACTGCGAGAGGCATCCAACTTGGCAGTCACACAAAACCTGGACTTTGACGATGATGGTGATATGACTATGGACATTGCACAAGACGAGGTTACCGCAGCCTTCAAACCATGGGCAAAAAAGAGCTACGTTACGGAATACGACAAGGAGAACGAAAGCCCTGTCGCCTCACCAGCACGAACAGAAGCTGGGGATGACGAAGACATGAGCATGGATATCACACGTGCGGTCGGCCGCATTGTTCCACCACAACAGCAAGAAGAGTCAGACGCACCGAGTTCCGACATGGAGGAGGACATGAGCATGGAACTCACCATGCCGCTCGGAAGCATACAAGCTATGGCGTCGAATGCGCCAGCCAACCGAAGGAAGAGTCTTAAGAGGAGAGTTTCGACACTTGAGCAAGGAAGTCCGGCGAAGCGCACTGCAAGCCGACGCACGAGCTTGCGTCAACGTCGACAGTCAGAAGAACAAGCCCAGGAAGATGCGACCATGGACTTTACAATGGCAATTGGAGCGATTAAGAAGGCACCGCAGCCTGAGCCTGCGAGGCGTGCTAGCGTCCAATCCACTTTCGAAGATGCAACAATGGACTTCACTTTGGCTGTTGGTTCTATCAAGAAGGGGGATTCGACTATGCAGCAAGAACACGAGGAGGGGAATGAGGTCGAGGATGAGGACCTTTCCATGGAGTTCACAAAGATTGTTGGTCCTGGCATTAGACGTGCCGACAAGCCATCCTCAACACCAGAGAAACCTGCTGATATTACTCCTGTCCCCGCCACCAAGACACCAACGCCTCAGAAGGCACTCAAGAAATCACCTGGTAATAGAAGGACTTCCATGCTCAGGAACGAAGTCAAGGCTGAGCCGGAAGTGCTGAAGGACATCACTCCTAGCACCTCTGCTGAGGTCGTCTACCCGAACCTTGATCCAGAAACTCCAGAAATTGTGAGGCAAAGGGACATCGAAGAGATCGAGCCATCCCCGTTCGTGCGCCGAACTCCCCTGAGCGCCTTGAAGCAAAACAACGCTATTACGACCCCAACCAGTGAACAGCGACAGAAGACACCACAGGCAATCCCCGAAGACCCAGTCGCAGCGCCAATCTTGAACCGACGCCGCTCTTCATTGTCTGCGGTACAATTCAGCCCCATCAACGCCCCACGCGAGGAACCCGTGCTGAAGAGCACGGCAATCCTCAGCAACAGTATCAAGCTACTTTCGACCCCACGGAAGCAATCGTTGATGTCACCAATGAAAAAGGGTCTGACCCCAAAGAAATCTCAAACCCCACAAAAGCAGCAGACGCCAAAGCAAAAGACTCCAACCCCCAAGAAAGCTACGCCACGAAAGAGTATGAGCCCTAAGAAGCGTGTACTCTTTGGTGAACAACCGGAAGAAGAGAACGAGGTGGAAGAAAGCGTTGCAGATGATGGTTCGGAAGTTGAACGTATCTCATTGCAAGACTTCCTTGACATGACAAAGATTCGCTTCATGGATCTTAGTACGACCAAGCGACGTCATACTGCAGCTCCTGCTTCGTTCCACGACGTGGAAGTGGAGGAGAAAGAGGAGTCTTTGGATCGCTATGTTGTGGCCGGTGCATGCACTCTGCCAGAGTACGAGCTCTATCAACATGCGTGTCATGAGATGAAGAAATACATCTCCGACGGCCGCCACTTCGTCCGCACTATGGAGGCAAATGTCCTGGAGGATAACCCACTGCTCTTCAGCGAATACCTCACTGCTCCCCCGGATCAACGCAAGGTCATGGACAACCAATTCAAGAACCTGAAGACGAACGCTCGTCTTGAGGCTCGCGGCGAGTGGTACACATGGCGAAGCACGCTTCTGCATGATCTTAAAGCAGGTCTTTTTCACACAATGGATGGCTTCAAGCGTGATGAGTCTACACTCGTCAACCAGGAACAGCTACTCGATGTTGTGCTGCCGCCCCTGATTGAGAAGAAGGAGCACTTGTCTGTTGAGTGTAAGCAGCTACAGCAGCGTCATGATGAGCTTAATAGCTGCGACCGGGAAGAGCTTGAGCAGACCAGGGAAAAGCTCGTCGCTACCGATGCCGAATTGCAAAAGAAGAAGCAATTGCTACTTCGGCTCCAGCAAGAGCTCGCCGATAAGGAGCAGCGTATCCAGGCAGCCAAAGACCGAAAAGTTGAGTGCGTTGAAGAAATCAAAGCAGCTGAGCGCTTGCGAGAAAACTGCCGTGGCTGGTCTACAAGCGAAGTCAGTAACCTGAAAGGTATGTCAAGTTTATCCCTCAACATGAATCCCACTAACATTACTATAGCCAAAGTCACTGCTCTCGAGCAAGCCCACGGCTGGTCCATTACTTCGGCTTCCTCAACAAGCATTACAATGACCCACCTGAACGATCTGGAATTGTACTTTGCACCTTCTGCCTTCGCCACAGGCTCGGACACACCCAATGCTTCCATATCACTCGCATACATTGGGGACTCGGCAACACCCCATCCTCGTCCCCTGACCACTAGCAAACGCTTTTTCCTCCAGCTCATCCGCGCACATCTTCATTGCATCCCTCAATCACAAACGCGCATCTCGTCACTTCTGTCGCTTGTCAAGAATGGCTGGGCTACTGCTCTCGCAGTTGCTGCAGGTGTTCGATGGCTCGAGCACAGCTACATTACCGAGGAGTATATTCTTTCAGACGAGCGGATGGCAATTTCTACCAACATGCTTCTTCCTACTCTTCAGACCAAGATCAGGGCCACCTTTGAGGTTGGCGTTGTTCTAGGCAAGGAAGGTATAGAGACCGATGTCAGCACAAGGGCCGAGGTTGTCTACGGTGAGAAGTATGGCGAGGAGAAGATGGGTGCATTCCTGAGGGACTTTTGTGGAAATGAGGTGAAGGAAGAGGGTCGTATGTCAGTATGGGCAGACGCCATGCTAGATCTTGGGGCGAGACTGAAGAAGACTGGGAGGAAGGGTGAGAGAAAGTAGCAGGCTTCTTGCTTGCTTCGCATGATATGTTCACGATTTAACGTTATGAGATACGACGGCGTTTGGAGATCTGGGACCTCACGGGGTGTTGGGTGATTATTTTGTTACAAACTATCATTTCTCCATGCACTTTTACCTTTGTGTGTTGGTGTTTGTACCATACAATCTGCTGCTGCTGCTAAGCTAGTGCTGACAAGCGTCGTACTAACCCCCAATCGACGTTACCGGAGGAACTCATGTAAGACGTCTTCCGGAAGATCTCTAGCCTCCGGTTCAATATCACCGTTCATGTCTCGGTAGTGATTATACCGAGATCACAGGAGTCGCACATCCTTGCTGTTGGGGTCGATTGTCGCCTCCAGGATGTGCGCGCATCCCCGCAATCTGGTGCCTGCTAGTATGCTGGATTTGCGGAGACACGAGATGGGGGCTAATAACAGTATTTAGTGTATATATCGCCTTGGCCCCTGGAATAGAACTAGGTAGTCGCGTCGCTAAAAATGTTACGTCTTGCTGTATCGCTCCTTGCGCTATGCAGCGTTCCTTTCGCAGTTGCATTGCCTAGCAAGCATGCATCGCAGACTGCATCTAATCCCACTGTCGAGCTCGATTATGGTACCTTTCGCGGCGCGTTGTCTTCACAGTACAATTTAACATATTTCCGCAAGATCCCATTTGCAGCATCAACAGCAGGCCAGAACCGTTTCCGCGCTCCGCAATCACCACTACCCATTACAAATGGCACATACGACTCTAACCAGGCGTTCGACATGTGTCCCCAGCGGACGGTTAACGGCTCTGAAGATTGTCTATATCTCGGAATCTACTCCCGACCATGGACCAAGAAGCAACATCTCCGACCCGTCTTACTGACCTTCTACGGCGGCGGCTTCATCCGCGGAGGCGCCACTTTCGACATCCCTCCTTCCGGCTTCCCCGTCCTAAACGTCTCCTCCAGCAATGACTACGTAGTTGTCTACTCCAACTACCGTACCAACGTCTTCGGTTTCCTCCCCGGCTCAAAGATAGCACAACACCCAGACGTCGACCTCAACCCTGGACTTCTTGACCAAAAAGCCGCCCTCCAATGGATTCATAAGCATATCCACCACTTTGGCGGCAACAAGAACAAAGTCACCATCTGGGGCCAATCCGCCGGCGGCGGCAGCGTCGTCGCCCAAACCATCGCCACGGGAAACCGCGGTAAGAAACTCTTCACCAAAGCTATGGCTAGCAGCCCCTTTTGGCCGAAAACGTACCGCTACAACAGTCCCTGGGCAGAAGCCTTGTACCAGCAGACTCTCCAAGACGTAGGCTGCAATGGTACTGCCGACGAAATCGCCTGTTTGAAAGACGTCAATGTGCAGAAGCTAAGAGACAGCGCATTGAAACAGAGTACAAGCCAACAATACACCACATCTTCTTTTACCTACGGCCCCGTAATTGACACAAATTTCCTCACAGAATCTCTGAGCGAGGTCATTGCAAAGGGACACCTAAATGCGGACACAGTGCTGACGAGTTACAACCTCCACGAGGGCGAGAATTTCATCCCACCCGGTTTCTCAAAAGCCGCTACAGGCGCCGATGGCTTCAACTCATCTGCCACGTCGTTTGATAGCTGGCTTCGCGGCTACCTGCCTGACCTCACAGCCAAGGACCTAGCCAGCGTGAAAGAAATGTATCCAGCAGTAGGCGAAGCGGAGGAGATAAGTTGGAATACCACGTACATTCGCGCGGGACTCTTGTATCGTGATATCGTGCTTGCTTGTCCGGCGTTTTGGATGGCGAGCAAGGCGGAGAAGGGGTGGATTGTTGAGTATACGATTTCACCGGCTAAACATGCTAGTGATGTGCAATACGTATGTTGTTTCTTTTCCCCACTTTCTTCCTTGTCTCTTACCTAATCTTTTCCTCTTCTCCTACTTGTAGATTTTCTCAGATATCATGTGCTGACTTATATGCTACTAGTGGAACACTATTAATCCGATCCAAAAATCCGACCCTCTGACTTACCAAGGTTACGCGGGCGCGCAGGCGAGTTTCATTCAAACAGGTGATCCGAATGCGCATAAGGTTACCAATGCAAGTGTACCTGGTGTTCCAGGGTTAGATAGCGGAAAGCAGTTCTTGGTTTCGGCAGGCGGGTTGAAGCAGGGCGGGACGGGGCTGTTGGAGAAGAGATGTGGGTATTGGAAGAGTGTGGCGGGGAGGGTGCCTGTTTAAGGTGTAGGTTATTGAGTTATGATTAGACGAATGTAAATGTCATTGTGGTATGGAAGTGCATGTATACAATCTAATTGCTTTCACAAACAATTGCTTCAAATTGGTTTGATGAGAGGTTTGATTTGTCTTTGTACTGGATTACAGTCATGGGCGAGGTAGCAGAGTACCTATCGCTAGGCCTAGAACTTTCCAATCACCACTATCATACTCTACTTGAGAGATCGTTCAGACTTGCCGCAATAACCCTGTTTTACAATGATGACCTCCTACGGCGTGCGCGATTACTCAGTGACGTCGTCAGTGTCTTCCTCAGTGCCGTCATCAGTGACTGCCCAGATGTCGTCGTCACTGCTTGCCCAAGCATCGTCCTCGTCAGCATCTCCCGCATTTATTACAATATCCTCCTCGATGACATGAACGCCAAGGCCACGAAGCCTACTCAGAGCCGCCGGGTAGTTACCACGAATGGCCTGTTTATGGACACGAGACTCGACACGTCCGTGGAGAAGCGCGCATGCACTAGGTCCAACGCTCATCATCCAGTCCTCCACGTGAGTACCCATGTGCTCAATGCCATCAAGGTCGACACCACCGTTCATGATGAACGTGTTCTCCTTGTAGAAGATCTTTAGGGCGTGGGTGCGCATATTTTTGGTTGTTCCAAGGAGTGCAAGGAAGTTGGCTAGGGACTCTGGAACATGCCTGGAGTTCTCGTATATGCTGACCTCATGGCGACGGCTTCGAGGATGATCTATCAAGAACTCGTTACCCAATGGGTCTAACATGACGACAAAATTGTACGAGCGATCTTCAGGGTGATAGATGATAGTCAACGTCTCGTTAAACTTGAGGACATATCGGAAGATCTTAATGAGGAGCTCGGTCGGCAGGTTCTGGAATCTGGTAGAGCCGTTGTTCTTGGATGGGTCTTGGGCTTTATGAGTAGTGTACTCGACAAGAGAGGGAGTCAAGGCACCCCATAAGTGGTCCTTGAAGATAATGTACTCGCTGTCGACTCCACGCATGAACAACCCCCAATATGAATCCCAGCCACAAAGCTTGAAGTGCTGTGGATCATCGTAGTTGTAGTGGGCTGAATCAAGGATCATGGGAATCTCGTCACGGTCCTCTGGGGAAAGATGCTGTCTGAGATAGTGTAAACCACAGAGATGCGAAAGCGTGCAATTGATTCTATGAAGCAAGCTGTACTCGCTAATGAGGCCATCTTGACGATAGTTTCGAATCTCGAAAATAGCAAGCTTCTGCTTGGCGTTGAGGTTGCGTCCACAATTAACAACCAGCTCTGTGTACATGGGAGTACCGCATGTTAGAGCCTGACGAACAAAGGTTGGACCTGGTGTATCATGATCATCCGAGCAAATACCCCAAGGGGCTAACTCGACCTTGCCTTGTGAGGAATACATCCAGATATAGAAGTACGTTCCGCTCGAGTACTTCTCAATCGCTGTAGTTGGATGAGGGAGGATGTGATGCAGATGAACGTCTTTTTTAATGTTAGTATTGGGGTTGACTGCGAAGATCGCACTGTTATGTTTGAACTTACTATTCCAGTACTTAACTGCTTCCGCCACACCAGGAAGGTTCATGTTAGGGTGCACCTTGTCTAGGCTTTTGTCAAGATGCATCTCGTCTAGGATCTTGTCAAGTTGTATCTTTTCCAAGCTCTTGTTAGAGTTCTCCTCTTCCAGGCTTGTGTTAGGGCATGGCTTTTCCTTGACATAGTACAACGTGGCCGCATTGTCTTCCACGTACTGGACCAGCTCTACGTCTGAGTGAAAGCCCATAACCTCGGCCAAGGTCTTAACCATCTTCTTGTTATCGGAGGTTTCTTCTATAGCTTCTCGTAACTCGCGCATAAGAGATTCCAAGATTTTCCTGTTAATATGGGGGGTACCTAGGTAGGTGGTGGGGGTTGTGTTGTGATCGAAGCGAAAAGCGAGTGATCGGTTGTTTATATAGCCTACCGGATGCGGACGCACGTGCTGATACCGCATCTAAGCGCAGGCTGCCAAATACCATGACGTAGGGTCAAGGAATGAAATAACAAGAGTTATAGTGCGCGCTTATTCGCTGCCCCCTTCAGGCACTGCGCACCTACCCAGAACATACAATGTGATGTAATCTGCCCAGGTGTTCCCGTCTTTCACAGACTACGTGCACCATACTCAGACGAGAACGTCTTGGCCGATACCACAATTCCCAGTTATGAAAATTGTTCTTGAGTTGTAGTGTGTGCTCTCTTAGTTAGTTATCTCAATGTCTTTGGCTATGTGAAGGATTTAAGACGATCACTACTTAAGCCCAAAGTATTCTTTACCCGTTGGTGACCATCTTTCGTTTCACAGTTGATTGATAAGGCAAAAATTTGTAAAGAATCATCATTTCGCTGTTATTGAGACAAAACAAACTATGTATTCGTCATGACACCTCAGAAAGTAGGGCCAAACACATGTGAAGATTGAATAGGTGTTTGCACAATGAATTATTGCCTTAAATTCCTCCCTTTTCCTCTATTTAGTCTATTGCCGGACGGACTTGTCATATTCGAGACTGTCTTGTTGGTCCTGAGAATCGCGACCCTGTACAACCATCTCAGCTATTATCTCGTCTACCAAAGCCTTCATTTCCCCATCCTTGTCCATCCTAACTGCAATAATTACGACAACGGTATACGTCGCTGCCTCTGAGAGAACAACTTCATGGCAGTCATAGTATATTCTCATGATAAGCTCCGCTTGGTCCCACGTTGTGTCTATCTTCTGATCGACCCTTTGGATGTAGGTGGGAAAGAGTTCTTGATACAAATTTAGGAGCCTACTCTTTTTTTCGAACCATCTGCGGTGAGCACGAGTTCCACGGGTGAGTAGCGCGCGTAGGAGGGGCGGCACCGTGAAGTGGGTGTAGACTGACTCGTGGAACGCCCTCCATCCTTTGACCTTCTTCTTGCCTTCCAGGGTGTGCGCCCAGATGGAAGATCTTCATCGGAGCGAGTTATGCTGAGGTCAGAAGGGGGAAGCGAGTTTGGAAACGAATGTCTACATCGTGCCCATCAACTCTCATTAAAGACGACACTTCATGACATGTTGATCGACGGACAGTGGGATAGCTTACTGGTGGCATGTAGTAACTCTAAACTCATGTAGCGTTGACCTTCGATTAAATCCCCGTCTTGTTCTACTAGCAGGGCCTTCCGGATCAGCGTCACGCTCTGCTCCGCGTACTTGAATAACTCAAAATCGTTGTGGGATCCCAAGATGCGGACGAGGATCTGCAGCTCCATGCTAGCGATGCCGATATTGCTGTGTAATAGTAGGGGCTTCTTGAATTAAAGAAAGAGGGAGATCTTGGATCGTTAATCATAAACGGTGAGCCAATTTGGGAGCAGGTAGTGAAGTAGCAACAAAAGCCAAAGTATGCCGCCCAACAATAACTCCAAAAAGCCCAGCCCCGCGCTTGGGGTTCACCTAAGATACAGCTCAAGAGATGAGGGGGATGTACCTGCGGATTTTGTATGCACTCTAAATAAACTTGCATCTAATGCTGTCGATAGGCAACAGTCGCTGATGCGGCCTGATGACAGCTGTGAAACCCCGCATGGTGCCCTCAGCTAGCCCCAGCTGCTTGCTTGTCTTGCGACATCCTCAAATATTGATCAAAGTACTCCAATACAATGATATACGCATATGAAAGTATAGAAATGTACCGGCTAAGAGACTAGAATCTCAAAGTCCCCTTACGTCCCAGAGGAGTTTTCGCGCTCCATGCATCATTATTCAGCACCCAGAGACTCTGAAACAGCTATTATAGTGTTTGAGTCGGCGTTGTAGGGTTTTTAGATATACAGCACGACTACAACGCACGAAACCGGCAACTTATTCCTCATTAGACATGCTAAAGTTTCAAGGGGTATGTATCATTACCCTTAGACTATCAGGCAAATACTGGTGTGTAGAGGCACCGTACATCATGCTTGTAAGCAGGATCCATGCGGTTATCTGAGCGACAGACGCACGGTTTGACACTTATTGTCTCCACCCAGCCAGCTACCATCGAACCAAGTCACCTCAACGTAGCCTATCAGCCGTCTACAACCATCGGATCTGGAAAGTCGTCGAGTTGTTTGGGGTCCTTGGTTCTCGCGAGCAGGTATCCTGAGCGTCCTTGGGATCTTGTGCACCTCGCATCCATGTCGCGTCCCTCTCGATGAGTTTGTCCACCAGCGTCTTCTTGCACATGGCTGCTGCTTCTGCCGCACGCTCCTGGAACTCCTTCTCCATGGCCTTGCAAGATACGTGGTCACGAACGTTGGCAGTTGAGCGAGTGTGTACATACAGATACTGCAAGACGTTCATATTGTAGTTCCTGAGTGTACGATCCTGCAAGGGCTCGAGGATGCGGTGTTCTCTGTTTCCAATAATATACGCCTGTAGCTCCTTAAGGGGCATGAAGTCTTTTGGCTGGGTGACGGAGCGAGCGGAGGAGGCTTCCAGCTCAGGCATGTTGCCGATGATGAAGATCTTGAGACCACGGTAGTCAAATAGCGCGTTGAGTGCCTTCTCCATGTCACAAGTTGGCGATAGGCGATAGGCCTCGAGTCGTTGAATGACCAGGGAGTGAAGAGAGGCGCTCTCACCGAGGCGTGTAAGCATCTCGTGCGTATCATCGGGATCAGCCGTCGTGTACGGTAGCTTTCCCATCTTGACCACCTCGAATGTCACGTCTGCAAGATACCAGCGAGCTCGTGGACCAATAGCTGTTAGCCATTCTTTGGCAAGGAATCCAGGAGGTTCAAAATTATCTCGGGGCATGACGAATCTGTTGTCTTTATAGTAAACTTCACGAGCCAACTCGCAGTTTTCTCGGTTCGTCGCTGCGATGGCAAGGAGACTATCGAATGTAAACACCTCCAAGCCTGAAGTATGCAGGTAATTATGAAAGGATACAAGGACCTTGCCGTGCCGATCAGCGGGTACGCGAGTGAACCCGGCAAATTTCATGGGATCTTTCGACTTGCAGATCACTCGTATGGGTTCGTTAAACACCAACAGATGCTGGAAGATCCTGCGTCGCAGCTCAGGCGGTAGGTTGCTCAAAGGCCTTTGATTAGCAACACCAGTAGGTTTGGACATATGGATATCCGCATGCTTCTTGGTGTCCTTGTTGCTCATGTCACTGTGGTTGACTGGTTTCGACATACTCGGTTTGTACTCGCGGTTGGGCTCATCTTTCAAATGGTTAGTTTCTCGTAACAGCAACACTATCGGAAACTAACTGCCCCTGAAGTGGTCGAACATGATACGCGAAGTCTTGTCGACTTTGTGTAAGTCGCCGGGTAGCTTGTCTTGATGCACATCCTTCAAGGTCTGCGTGACGGGCTCGAACTGCTCGGACTGGTATTCCCCGGCCATTGCGAGTGGCACAGCCTCCTTCCGTCGCTCATCCATCTTGAGTTGCATAGCTCGTCTCCGGTTGATCGTTGGAATCGGCAGTTCGCAGTTGTGCGTACCTAGGATATCTAAGAGGGGAAGTGGTCGAGCAACAGTTGAAGTGGCTGGGCACGAGTGCCGTCATGGACGAATGAGAGCTCGCCGTTATCTCTGACTTGTCGTTTTGGGTGTGAAAGCAATGTTGCCCACTTGCTCCGGCGATCATTAGTGCAACACCTCGATTGCGGGCCTGATACAAGGCGGCGATAAACTCAGTTTCTTCTACAGGTTTCGGCTATAGGCACCAGTATCTGATAAAGAGCATTCTATTCATGGCATAGCTTCAAGAACGACCCCGATCATTGCGTAACAGAATCGCGTTGCGTTTAGTCAGAGTAGTCTAGATTGCCGAAAAGCTTTGTGTGACGGGTACGGCCTCTAGTAGCCCTCGTCAAACATGGCAGAGAAGTTAGGAAAAAAAGATGAGTTGAAACCTCAGATAACAGGAAAAGGAGGATATCAGAGTCGAACGAGCGACTGAAACCACCAAAAAAATGGTATAAATCTCATAGACAAGATGTCACAGCGTCCTTGTGCCCGGGCGTGCCGCTAATCTTCTCTGTATCGTTTCAATTGACCAATTGCCCGAAGGCGAAATTTTGAAGAATTGTAGAGTTTATATCCCAGAATATGAATGAAGAGATGATTGTTCTAATCGAAAAGCCGTGTGTGCAGGTCTTGCACGACCCTAACCCCATCCCCATCCCCATCCCCATCAACAAGACCAAGCCGAGCAGAGGAACAGAACAGGGACAATGAAATATGTGAATGAAGTGTGCCCTCGTGCTTTTGGCGATGAAGCCGCCCCTTTGAGATGTAGGAGGAACCTTTGGAAACAAGGGATGAAGTTGGAAGACGCCCACACATGCAATCGGACGCCATGCCTCAACAGGAAGAGCAAACCGAATGTCGGTGCTCTCGTCAACGTTGTCGCATGTCTGAAAGACGTCTTTCATTGTTGCAGCATCAATGTTCGTCTGTTTGAGTTCCTTGTTCCTCTCTATCCCATGGCGGCCTTCTCCTTAACAGATGGAGGCAAATTTGCTCCGGCTGTCCTCGCCACGTCACATTTATACTCGCCGTAGTTTCCAGAGGGGGGGGGGTTTCAATCTGCTATTCGTGCAGCCGATGTGTTTCGTGGCCTCATCATGCTGCCTTCCATCGATGCTGCGATGCCGCTAACAGTAGGGTTGTGGTTTCCGTCATCGGCCGCGCCTTCCTACTCAGCCAAGCAGACCGACACTACTTTCACGATTATCACAGCATCTGCGGACACAGCAGACTCAGCTTGGATGTCTTGATGAGACTGTAGAGCGTTGACTCTTGTCGTAGCTTTTCCTGGCTTCTCTTTGGGGTCACGGCAGCTTTGCTCGGTGGTCCGCCAAGCTCAGGAGATTCCCCGTCTCCCATCCTCCTGCAGATGCTCCAGCAGATGTCACCACCGACAGCGGCTGCACTTTGGTAGATGACAGCTCTTCTGAGATTCGAGAGACACGTAGGAAGATGTCGTACATTTCCTGGCATCTGCAAGGTCGAAGTTTATCGCGATGGAGGCGGGGGCGGGGGGGTCAAAGAGACTTCTGGGACCAAGCCGCGACCATGACCACCAGTAGAGCGACAGCAGCTAAGGCAGCTGAGTCTTGTCATACATAACCGATAGCAGGCTCTCTCATCGGCTACGAGAAATCTCTTGTGCATCGAGAGCGAATAGCTGTGGCACCCGCGCCTTCCTTTACCTCACCCGCGATGACAACGAAGACGGCCGTATATCATACGCACAGCACGATACACATCGGTAGA
This sequence comes from Pyrenophora tritici-repentis, assembly GCF_003171515.1. Taxonomy (NCBI): domain Eukaryota; kingdom Fungi; phylum Ascomycota; class Dothideomycetes; order Pleosporales; family Pleosporaceae; genus Pyrenophora; species Pyrenophora tritici-repentis. The sequence goes on along the minus strand of NC_089399.1, from coordinate 810,191 downwards.
CTGAGCCTGAAAAGCAAGGGCGGTCACGGCGAACGAAGTGCAGCCTTCGATTCGAAGAATCACGACGGTGGTGACAAGATCGGATTCCTCATAGACACCGCACAAGCAAGTTCGCCTTGCATTTACTGCAGCAAGATGCAGACATGGCTATCCGAAGCGCCAGAGTTTTATCGGTATCCGACTCCGGGGCCGCACCTATGCAGACAACTCAAGTAAAAGTACAGGTACCCCTCCTGCGCTGCACCCACCTGGCTGCAGTACAGGAAGGGCCTACCCCAGTACAACAAAGAGACCGGAATACCACCGTGGCTTTTGAGCTTGTCAAGACAAGGCTTGGGTTCAAGAGACAGGCGTCGTTTCTGGCCATATCCTCCGCGACAATGCCTTCAAGTCTGGCAGACCATCAACATATACCGTACAAAGGTTCTTGGCCTTGGGTGTGTGTCTTGGCTTGAGCTGGCAACCCACAGCTGGACGTCTTGAAAATCTTCGAGCAGTTGACCAATGTTGCAACAGCATCGTCTCTGCAATAATAATTGTATACATCTGCCACCTATGCTCAACAACCACGCCTAGTGGTGCTTATCCATAAGCTTTGAGCATATATGGCCTTTGAATCATAGACTTACGGTTCTCGCAATCACCAAGCGATCCCAGTCGGCACCTCAATCTCAACGTGTACGAGATACCCAAGGCACGACGCTCAAACTTCATCTCACCTACTTCAAGGTTAGGTATCTTCTCCCCCTACACAGAGTGATGTCGGAAGATAACAACCAGGAAGTGGTTGAGATGAAGATTGTTTTTCATGGGCTTCGTGTCCATGGTTTGGTCGACCTAAGGAGGAACTGTGAACTACCCAAATAATTAGCTGCAGCTCAGACTCCAACGTTATGTGACTACATCCTTTCCCCTAGGGGTTACATACCTTAGGTCAGCTTGCGATGGAATCATATGTACGAGCCAGGACCGGCCTACCCACCCAGGCCCCTTCTTGTCCATGGAGCTCAGCACTCAGCGTCGAGACTGATTGTACTCAAGCCCACAAAGACTCAAAAGACAATGAATCAAAGCAATCCGAACTATATCGACAAACTCTGGCGATGTTTGCAACACTTTTTCTTACAAAATGATGCATCATCTCGCGGCCACTCATACATGTCCGGTCTTACATCTTCTACAAGCCTGTGTTGTTACGCAGCAGTGCCGATCAAGGTTGCATTCGGCTGTGCATCGTTACCATCTAGGATATATCTGGTCTGGACCACCCGAACAAAGAAGCCTATCACTCATTGCCATCTTCTCGCTCTTAAGTTGTCGACTTCGGATGGTGGCATTATATCATCTAAGCAGATGCCTTCGACAGCTTTTGCCATTCAGATCATGGCAAAGGCCATACAACCCGTATCGTTTATGGTCCTCCTATTTGACAGGTATCTTGTGTCCTCCTTGGTTCGGAGGGTGCTGTGGCATAGGCTGCCTACCCGTCTTCCGATGGGTAGATACTTTCGGCTACCAATGTGCAAGTCTGAAGCCAGGTCCTTGTAGACTCTTCGAGAGAGCAAGCTGTAGGGGTTCCCTTGGGTTGGGCTTGCACAAGATTTGTTGCCTGCTCTTGGCCTTCTTCTGCGGATTCGGATTTGGCGCATTCCTGTATCGATCGTCGTCGCTCGAGGTCGAAGGTGGCGTAGTATCCCCGCGAAAGACGCTAAGGAGTCGTTGAAGCTGGACATCGAGAAGCCCAAATGGACCTCAGGCTAGCTGCTGTTGACGGTGAATAATATGAGTGCACGTCTGCCTCGAGGACGATATTGCCAGAAGCGCATACATGTCGCATGACGAGCGCAATGTCTTCGCATTCCTGTCAATGGCTGTGATTCCTGGGCAGGTGCGCCGCGAGAATGTCTTGCTGTGGCCATCGCGATGGGCCTGCTGTCGAGCAGCGTTATGCTCACTATCGGCAAGGCTTTTGAGTCCTATCCTGGCGTCGATCGGCGTTATCCTGTTGATTAGCATTATAGCTACAGTCAGACCGGGGACGATGGTTGTGGTAGCTGTGGTGCTGTATGCATGGTGCTGTGTACATGGCGTTGTGTACATGGTGTTGCATGCGCCACGGAAGAGCGGGTGATCAATACCAACACCGCCACCGTAGACGTGCCAAGGGGCAAGAGCTGATCTTTTTGCATCTCACCATGCATAAGGGTAGTCTCTCCTCCTACACCTTACGAGGATCTTGTAGCGCCTCCTGATACAGAGCTTGTAGCTGGTACTTGGTCTACGTTGGAGTGATGTGGTGTGGTGCTGTTGTGCATCGCGAGAATCCTCACATAACGTCATCGCCAATGCATACCAAACCATGGAGACTTGCAAAGGGCGTGAACACGCTGCATAGTCCTTGAAAGCGTACGGACTGATTGATTCACTTCTACCAAACTGCACTGAGTCACAGCATAGGTGGTCAAGTCTACCTGAGATGATGACTTCTACTGGCGAAGCGTAAGCTTCTTGCCATGCCTGGTATGGGGCTCTACGAGGCACTACATGGTTGCCACACAGTGTGGGAGTTCTCTGGTGTGCTGCAAAAGAAGGAGATTACGTTACAAAGATTCCTTAAGGCCGTTGAACGCTACAAGGCAATCCCAGCACCACAGCTGTAGACCGATCGTCCTGGACCATGTTCACATGCAAACAAACCTGCTGCTGCCACTCGCTTAAGTCGCACAAGCAATAACTGTTAAACAGTCACTTGCTGAATTAATCAACTATATAAACAGTCTAACACAATTAGCTTTCGTCAAAGAAGGTCTAAGACTCTCTTTGGCCCGGTGGGACCCGGTCATGCTTCCACCCTTCGAGGGTTCCCTTTCGAGGACGTTGGTTCGAATCCCTTCGGGGGTCCCCTTTGGGGGACATAGATTCGGTTCCCTTCGGGGGTTCCCTTCGGGGGACACAGGTGCGGGTTATTCCCTTCGGGGGTTCCCTTTGGGGGGACACAGGGTGCGAAAAGCCTTCGGGCGTCCCCCTAGGGGGGCACACAGACAGGTGCGTCAAAACATGCAGTAATGTCTGGCAAGCGGCGAGGTTCGAAAAAAAGATGTAGGGATCCCAGGGAGAGGTATGTATAACCGACTAACAACTCCCGGGAAGGTGCCCGAACTTTTTGTTATTTTATTTTTCATTTTTACACTTAGCTGAGCCTATATTTAGGACACTGTTTAGTTTACTCTCTTTTTACTCTAATATTATACTATGGTTATGCTGTTTTTGAAGGGGCATAACGTTCGAGACACAGCTAGGATTGCTCTCTTTTTGCTCTAATATTGCGCTGTGGTGGCGCTGTTTGTGTGGGGTACAACGTAAGATAGGGCTAATAGTTCTAGGTAGCTACCTCACAATCACAGCGTTAATTGCAGGATTACCTTAGTGTTCCAGCACAGATATCTTTAATCCTCTACCGGTCTACTCTATGCTGTCACAGTTCAATTGCAAGTGTGCGGCAAGGTAGCAACAAATAATGCGATGCCGTGCTATTAGCGCACCTCTGCAACACCACATCCACGCTTCTCTATGAGAACCACAGGGGATGCACAAAAAGACATGGCTAAGCTTGGAAAGCACCGAAAGGTCCCTTAGCAATGCGATGGCCTTGTGTCTCCCTAGGAAAGGTAAAGGCAAGTATGGTAGACATGTTTAAACTACCCATTATAGCAGAAGCATGAATAAATAAGCTCATTACCAATTCTCTATATCGCATCTTTCTTCTGCGCAAGTTTATAACATTAATGCTGGCGTTAGCGCGGATGTAAGACTAAGCAGGACGTTGTGAGGAGGCTTAGGCGTATTATGTAATCAGGTAAACTAGGATCTACAATATGCTATGTGGATTCGATTTATTGATGTAAAGAACAAACTGTTGGAAGGTCTATAGCACTAGTGCTGAAAGGAAATAACGATAACTAGGAATGCATTCTGTTCGGTGATGGTGATTGATTTATTACGAACACAGCTGCTACGAAGGTATACCTAAGCTCTGCGCAAGGTGGGCCGAAGTCGGGCCGAAGTGTCCAGCAGCCGACGTCTCTACCGATACTCACGATCCGACACTGGAAGTCTTTTCTTTCTGGGTAGCTAGTAACTCTGCTTGTATCGGTAGTGACAGTATGTGTTGATGGTAACTGTGTGTAGCATCAACCATCAAAGCTTGTCGGCCTCTGCACCCATCCCTCTACTCGGACTGTCAGCTTATTGCCGTCAATAAAGCGTTCAAGAGCGCGGTTTGGCGATGCCTTGGTGAAGGCGTCTGCAGGATTGTCTTCACCATTGATCCAGCGGATCTCCGTGATCTCGCGACGCTCATATGATTGGCGCAGCGCCATGATGTCGATCATGAGACGCTTTTCCTTCGTCGTCCCAAGCTTTACTAGGCACTCGTACAAGGAGTACGAGTCTGTACAGATAACCAAGGGAATTGCAGGTAGTCTAAGTCGTTCTGTAACTATCCTCAGCGTGGTTGCAACTGCAATGCCTATGTCAAAGCCGTTGACCATGCCGTAGATCTCTGAGGCCAGTACGCTCCGTGTGATGCGCTTGCATTTTGTAGAGCTGTAGTGGATCACGTTGCCCTGTATTGTGAAGGTGTTGACGTCAATAGACTCGTTGACGAGCATAAGGACAAAGCCTAGCTGTGAGCTGATGGCGCGTCTTGGCGGTATACGTCGTCGCCAGAGATGTGGTGCAAGAACGCCTGATCTGCAAGGCATTGCTCCGTGAAAAACTGCTGTTCAAGGTATGCTTCCGCGACGTCGTCATCGTCGTCATCCTCGCAGTCTTCCTCCTCTCTCCAGCCTCTCTGATTGTACTGGCTAGTGTGCTCGATCCCTTCGTATTCTGCAAGATGTACGGAGAAGTCCTTGGGGGCTGTGTACCTGTAAAGTATAGCGTAGAGAAGAACTGTGTACGGGCAGCCTTGCGCTCTTCGTCTGTGTGGTTGGTAGGCCAGCATCCTTCCTTCTGGCAAACAAAGCATTTCTTCCTCCAGCGAGGCTTAAATCCTCGTCCGTTGTCGTCGCGCTGCTCGCCTCCTCGATATGCTCCTCTAGATCCGCCTCTGAATCCTCCTCCACCTCGAGATCTACCTCGGATTCTTCCATTGCCGTTGTATCGGCGATCTAAGTAGTATTGGTCCTCTGTGACCATCTGGGTAGTGTGTTGCCGTGCAAGGTGTGTCTCAACTGCAGAACGTAGGTCTGAGAAGAGTCCTTCACAGATTGTGGCTGGTTTGAACAGTGCCATCTCAAGCTCTGGTACTCCTCGGCAGGCATTGATGACAGTGGTACGTAGGGCATCCTCGCCCTCAAAGTTCTTGCCAAGGGCACGCTGGCATAGCTGCAGCTTGTCAAGCAGGATCTGCAGAACCTCGTGTAGTCCCTTGTCGGGGTTCTCTGTGCGGGTGCGAGCGAAGGTTGTAGTCGTCCAGTCTGTGTAGTAGTGCTGGTGATGGACGTCATGGTCGAAGTGGTTTTTGATTGCCATGTACGCATCAGCAAAGCTATCATCTCTCTCTACAACCTGTATGTAGAACGTCTCTGCACGCCCGGTAAGGATACGGGGAAACACTGCGTGAAACTGCTCCTCCTGGATATCTACCTGCCAGCAGATGCTGAAGAAGATCTTAATCTTATCGTCTAGGAGATCGTACGCATTCCCTGTATACTTGTTGCTATTGTCCCATAGCTTAGAGAACTGCGTGATCGTATTGGCTTCGAGCCGATCGTTGCGAGACCATCGCGGCGGTAGCGTCTTGTACGGGTCATGTGGTAGGCCAAGGGGTCTGTCAGGTACTCGGTTTGTAGGTTGCTGAGGGAAAGGTGTCACCTCGCGGTATGCGGTCGCTGGGGGTCGTGTCTGTGTCTGCGGGTACCATTGTTGTGGTTGCATAGCCTGCTCCGTTTGTCGAGGCTGTGGTCCTGCATAGGCATTGATCGCGTAGGGCGGTTGTTGTAGCTCTTGATATTGCGGGTGGCTTCGAACGCCTTGTCTCACTCTATACTGCTCGCCCTGTGACGGACGTTGTGGCTGCGGCTGTAGCGGTTCCAGTGGCTGCGTCTGTTGCAGTGGCTGCTGCGCTTGTCTATCTATAGGGGCTGCTAGATGTGCGTTCTGCTGACGCTGGTACGCCTCAGAACGTTCGTCAAACTTCTCGGCCTTGAACTCTGCAGGGTCCCATTCGGGAGCGTTTTCTCCTCCTAGTAAGTTGAAGAGGGAATCAGCTACTCTAGCCCGAAATTTGCCTGTATAGACTCCCCTATACCGGAGCACAGTCTTCAGAGATCTTAGCGTAGTGCGCTCAACCTTCTGGAATAGCTCTCGTGTCCATCCTTCAAAGTCCCATTGGTAGTCGAAGTATAGTCTCTCATCCCATTCCATTCCTACATGGTAGTCGTGGATAGCCTTCGCGACCCAGGTTGTTGCGTGCGTCTCGTCTGCATCCTCTGGTGCGGGTACACCCCAGAGAGATGGGTTGATATAGTCAAACGTGACTGTGTATGGACAGTGTCGCATAAGGTGTTCAGCAGTAAACTTCGCTCCTGGGGATATAGTTTCTGCGCGCTTGCTTGTATTGCGTTCGGATGGATAGTTGAGTAGTTGCTCTTGAACATCAGCGTCTGTATCGCCAGAGTTGCTCTGGCTGCCTGCCATCGTGCCGGTGTATATTGACGCGTTGCCTTGTCTTGTCTAGCTGGTTGGTCGGTTCCAGCGCTTGTGGTTGTACGTGATAGGATCGTCCGGGGACGCTCGTACGGAATCGCTACGCGTTGCTGACGCACTATAGTCGTCCCGAGACTTCTCGCGTCGGGATATCAATAGTCTGTCGCTCTGCGCTGCTGACGTGCTGTAGTCGTCCCAAGACTTCTCGCGTCGGGATTTCAACAGTGTGTCTTTGTGCGTTGCTGACGCGCTGTAATCGAGCTTCGGCCTGGATTAGCAGCTTAGAGGGAGGTTTTGATCGCTATGCGTTATCTCTGCCTCGCTCTGTTCTTAGCACAGAATCTTCTCTCAGGAGTATAACGTCGTGCGTTAGGGAGGCTGTCAAAGATGCGGTCTGTCTCTTCTTCCTTGCTGTCTGTGATCGCCTCAAGCAATCACTGATCAGTGTTGGAAGGTCTATAGCACTAGTGCTGAAAGGAAATAACGATAACTAGGAATGCATTCTGTTCGGTGATGGTGATTGATTTATTACGAACACAGCTGCTACGAAGGTATACCTAAGCTCTGCGCAAGGTGGGCCGAAGTCGGGCCGAAGTGTCCAGCAGCCGACGTCTCTACCGATACTCACGATCCGACACAAACCTTGATATATACGGATTTTTAATCATCTCTAAATGCGATATTAAATTTGGTCTCTACCTTCTTCTTACAAAGTTGGTGATATTTAATGATGCTGATGAGACTACTGCAACAAGCACAATTGCCCGAAATGCCACTACATCAATAGCCGTGCCTTGCACAGCTTCTACCAGCCTGCAGTCCTTCATGTCTATCTTTACGGCTTGCTCTTAAACAATACCAATGTAAATCTCAAATTCCCAATTGACTCGAGACGTTCTTCGTGGGCCTCGAGATGCACGGACCAATTCACATGGCATTACGTCACTCAAGGAAAGAGTACATCATTTGCGTATTGAATTTGTTGTAACTATTGACAAAGAAAATCTATATCCCGCTGTTTGCCCAGCGGCTTACACATGTTTCCATCCTTTTTCTAACAAAATTTGCATTTCATTGATAAGACAAAACTCGCCTCGTTCGCTCGACTGTTCCGTCTCAGTGCTCCACTTCCGCAGGCGCAGGCGCACCACATGTTCCTTAAAGAGCGGATTTGTGAAGAATCTCAGGACACGGTTTTTCCAGACTGCTGTCCAGATGTTGAAGGGTGACATAATGGCTTGAGGCGAGTTCACGGCGTCGAATGCGGTGCTATTGTAGCCGACTTTAACGTTGGGATTGAGGAAGACGCCTTTCGATGTGGAAAACGGGTTGTCGGCGTGGATCAGACAGCATTCTGAGGCCTCTACGTGGTATGTTGCAAGGGAGTCGGGGATGCCTCGGAAGCGGAGGGGCGGGCTAGCGACGAAGGGGTCGATCGGCATGGCGACTGGGTGTGTTAGTACGAGACAAATGCTGAAGTGGGGGGTGTACTGACCCATGCCGTTCCAACATGAAGCAACGGGGACTGGTAAGAACCGCTCCGCTGCATATCTCGATACATGCGATCGGAAGTAAGGCCAAGTCTGCATAACAGCCTCGTGACCCTGCGAGTCTCTCAAAGCAAAGGTGTCATAGAACTCCGGGGGTTTCGCAAAGTCCATGGAGCAAGCTGCTGCGTAGTGCCCACCGTTCGTGTCGAGTAATCGCAAGACATCCTTCGGCGTGAAGACGACATCATTAAGGAACAGTACACTGTCAAAGTGCTCTCCTGCAGCGGTCAAATGCTCCAGAGACTGGAAGACACGATTCCGCACAGTCGCGAGGAACAGGATGCGCCTCATGCGTGTTTCCCCATCTGGTGTCTTTATCCATCCGTGCTCGGTAGGTTGTTGCGCGATCTCGTCTGCGTGTGATACGTCCGACAGTTCCACTGATCTTCTCACTTGCAGGCGTTCCAGCGTTGCGTCCAACTCCCTCAGCGCATCCTTGCTGTCGTCGTAGCTCCCGCTCTCGTATATAGAAACAAAAACATTCTCGACCCCGAGCTCCTGCACCAATGCTACCAGCGCCTTGTTCCAGTGACTTCGAAGGAGGCGTGCGTCGTTCCAATGTTGGGAGGCGATGAATATGCGCTTTGTGTTCCGTGGCGGCGGCGGGGCGCTGAGTATTGCGATTTGTCGAGTATAAAGTGTTATGCAGTGTAATGAGTCCCAAAGTACTAGAAGAAGGGCTAATAGTCGGAATGCGTGGGATCGTGGACGTCGGCGGAAGGAGTAGGATCTATGACGAGGCATCAGGTGATCGGGCTTCTGCATGATTGTATTGCACAAGAAGAGCAAATTGTACACAGTGAGAGAGCGACAGTAACAAAGGAAACAATAAAAGACCACGAGGCTGAAGGCTGAAGGAAAGGCAAGTGCAACATACCACAAGTTCCCAAACGCACTCCCTTCACAGCCCAGAGCTTGTACACCAAGGCTAGGCACAGCCACTAGGTAAGAGTCTAGTGTTCTGCTAAGACGGCATTCTGACAGTTGAAGGTAAAGCCGAGATGACCTAGTACAGAGGCACGATGGTGAACCCTAAATACGGCTTGGCGTGCCAATCAGGCCACCCCCTCGCCGCAAGGGTCCCGAGCAGCCGCAAAAGCTCGTAACATGTACGAGGGAAATTGTGTATGCGCTTTCGTCGAAACGTTACGGTTATGAGTGTTGGATGGTGCAGGAGCGTAATGAAACTGTATGTGAGTTGGAAACCCCGCGTCACGTGGCTGCTCCACCAGGGTCGGCGGGCACTAAGGAGCGGCGCCAGGGGTGACGTGCAGCCTTACTTCCGGGCTATTAACACTACAGTACTACACTGCACTTCCTCTATCCCATCCCCATTCATCAACATAACTTGTGTCGGCGCACTGGCGACTTTTTGCTTCGCGCCCAGTCATTTCTTGGCGCACAGCCTCAGTACTTGCCACTTCCGGTGCTCGGTCTTGTGTCAGACCGTATCCCCTTCGTCGGCACTCTAGGCAGCGGTAATTTCCCAAGCTTTGTGGCTTCGGACGAATATCAACGAACTTTGCTTTGTCAGAACACCTTTTGAACGCCCATTACGCTCCCCACCCTCATCAAGATGGCGCAACCCATACGGCATTGTCCCCAATTGGTCTGATCTTGGATTGCGTCATCATCGCCATTGTCTCCATAGGATGATCGACGAGTCTCCGGGGAGTATCGGGCTCACCCGAAATTTTGTTATCCGTTTCTGACCTATATTTTTCTCTCCGTTCGTACATGCGGTGGTCATAACAACGATGGATGCGTTTCTTCTACATATGCAGCCACTGCAACCGGTGAATTATCATCGGTATCTTATCTCCAATTATGTCCGCTTACGCCGCTGCTATCGCCCACTTTATCCATGCACTCTGCGCTTTCTTTGACATTGAAAGAAATCATTGGATAGACGCCTGACTAATGGTAAAGAGAAGCGTGTTGAGCCAAGGTATGCAGGTTGATGGCCGCCTAAAAGTTCAGCCCTATAGTACATTAGTAAGTGACGGAGTGAGACCTAACATCTGACAGTCTATTTTCCGATTTGTGGCCTTAGCGGAGATATGCATAGACAGGACTGTGATTGCAGCGCCGTCTCAGCTTCGGGGCCATGGTCTTATGTTGCGAGAATGGGTCTGACAAACACGTTTATAGGGTCGTGTAAGATGCGGAGTTAAACGCAAGAAGAGAAGGCAACGGGGGATATAAAGGCAACGGGTTTTCAAAGACGGCGGTAATCAATACTCTTCGTCTTCGCATCTGACGGACGCACCTGCCGTGTTCTCTTCCTTATCTTGTTTTGTTCCCTCCCAATCCTACATCTCAAGCGCCTTGCGCTACACCGCAAGCATGTCGTACCTTTTCAAACACTCCAGTGTGGGAACCTTGGCGCATTACATCAAGCACCGAAAATTCGACTTTGCCCGCACCACCACCAAAACAATTTCCGGCTCATCCTCGACAGATGAACTTCCCTTCCCGCCAGAGACCGGCACTGTTGGTACGGAGTTGAAGCAAAATCAGACTCTTCTAGTAGACTGGAGTGGACCGGATGACCCCAGCAATCCGCAAAACTGGCCTCAATCTCACAAGATCCTCATGACGGTTCTACTCTGCGTCTATACATTCGCGGTATATGTTGGCTCTTCACTATACACCTCTTCCCAGCAAACCATCATGGACAAGTTTGATGTCGGCAATGTGGAGGCGTCTCTGGGCATCGCACTCTATGTGATAGGCTACGGCCTAGGATGTCTGCTTTTCTCGCCGCTCTCCGAAGTACCGGCCATAGGAAGGAACCCCCCTTACGCAATCTCAGGGTTCCTCTTCATCATCCTGTGCATACCGACTTCACTGGTGAACAACTTCCCAGGCTTAATGGTGTTGCGATTTCTCTTGGGCTTCATGGCATCGCCTTGTCTCGCTACGGCTGGTGCTTCCCTTGGTGACATCTGGACAATGGCCGAGTTCCCATTTGCTGTCGCACTTTGGGCTGCTGTCGCGACACTCGGCCCGTCTCTGGGTCCTACTCTATCGTCGTACGCTGTAAAAGACTTGGGGTGGCGCTTCTCGAGCTGGGAGCTACTCATCATCGCGGGCCCAATCTATCTGACGCTGCTGTTGACACTGCCAGAAAGTTCCGGGCCCACTATTCTGTATTACAAGGCGAAGCGCATCCGAGAGCAAACTGGTAACCCAGAGTTGATGTCAGAGTCGGAGCGTAAGCAGAAGAACATCAAGATCGGCAGCCTGCTATTCGATGCACTGATCAAGCCCTGGGAGATCAATGCGCTTGACCCTGCGATTTTGTTTACAACAGTGTACATGGGCTTGTGCTATGGCATCTACTACTCGTTCTTCGAGGTACGTACCTATTTACTACATTCAATCCCCACGGTCACTGACATACTCTAGTCACTCCCACTAGTGTACCCAGTCTACTATGGCTTCAACGCAGAGTCCACTGGTCTCATCTTCCTCGCCATCCTCCCTGCCTGCATGTTCGCCTTCACAATCCACGTGATTTATCTCAAATACCGCGTCTTCCCTCGTCTCATGAACGGAACCTTTGGCGAGCTTGAGAACCATCTCTGGCCAGGCATGGTAGCCAGTCCCGTCATTGCAGTTGGCCTATTCATATTCGCATGGGCATCGCGACCATCAGTTCACTGGATCGTACCTACCATCGGTCTTGGTCTCACTATCTTTGGAATCTACTTCATCGCGCAGAGTGTGCTGCTCTACATCCCGAACATCTACCCGAGATACGCGGCAAGTATTTTCAGCGCGAACAGTCTGAGCAGAAGTGCTTTTGCTTTTGCGGCAATCCTTTTCGCAAGGCCCATGTTCCAGGGGATTGGAATTGATGGAGGTGTGAGTCTACTGGCCGGGTGCATGGTCTTGTGTTCCGGCGGCATCTTTGCGCTGTTCAAGTTTGGCAAGCGGCTACGGGAGCGCAGTCGTTTTGCAGTCGCATGAGGTACGAGGACTACAGGATGATGTTATGTATGTGGTCCAAATGATGCATAAATACGAAAGCTGTTGGTAGGCCTTGTACGATCGTACGGGTGAATAACAACAACGAGGTTCTTCTGGTGACTGGTATTGGTACTCATTGTCTACGAACATAGCTGCTACGAAGGTACACCTAAGCTCTGCGCAAGGTGGGCCGAAGTGTCAAGCAGCCGACGTCTCTACCGATACTCACGATCCGACAAAAGCAATGTTTACTGCAAAGTTCAGATGTAATAGATAGATAGATATCACGAAATGTACTTCATTTTTAACGTCGCAAAACACTGACGCTCATGAAAGAAAAGTAAAGTTCGGCGGACTTGTTTGCGGGGGAGCAGGCAGTGTTTCAGCCCTTCGCCCTTTCTGATGGCCGCGACGTTGTTCGGTCTTCAAAGTTGATGCAGCGGCATTGCAAAGGCGGAATATCACTTAGCGTTCGCAGCAACCACTACATGTAGTGTCTGACTGGTCTTGGGATCACGAAGTTCACACATTGCTATTGTGTGGAATCGTTGAAGCCACCAATTTCTCACACCGCTTAAACGACGTGCATAGACATTCGTGTTACCCGCATGGAATAGACTAGACGTACAGCCTAAACTCATTGATTACAACAGCCCTATTCCTTTCGGATAGTTCTAACGAATACTTATCATTACACTAAAAGTTTCTATCATATGTTCACCCCCATGCGAAGGAGACTACTCTGAATATCATAAAGGATATCAAATATAACCGCGCTTTTTTTGGGCTTTCGCCAGTCCAAAGATTCCACAGAAGTCGTATTAGATCGTTCATAAAACTTATTAGCCTAGTGGCGGGCATTGGAAGTGATTTTGTATAGCGACTGGCAGCCACCAGCCTACCAATTTACGCGCAAAATAAAGGCCCAAGCATGAAAAGTATGAAGTTCCTAAAGGGCGCTCAAGTGGTGGTTGGATCCATAGAATCTTGAAGATCCTTCCCGATGTCACATGCTCGGCCCCTACACATACACACTAGAATCATGTAGGAAGATTATAAATGGTACCCAGAAGATATGTTATGACTTACATATGAGAATTGATATAGATGTAAATAGGTAGACTTGAGTACTTGGGGAGAGGTAGCCAGGTACGAAAGCAAGCGGGAAGTACAAGGTGATGGATAATGTCCACCATTCGTAAAAGTCTGCCGGGTACAATATCCGGCAAGTAATATATATATAGACTATGAAAAGGTCCATGTATAGCAGGATCATGTGGCAGGAGGAATGCGCAAACGTGGGGAGGGAGTGTTGTAGTGGAGAAAGCGAGGGATGTTGCTTTAATATTGTGGTTTTCGAAATACCTTGAGCCGCCTGGATCTGGTTAGCTTGGTGCCCAAGAACATCAACTCCCATAGTAATTTGTTAGTAAATTAATGCAGCAGCCGTTTCCCACCTCCAGAAGCCCATGAAGCTAGTCCTGTACTCTAAATCGTTCGTGTATAGCGTTTTGTTTGTGTGGAGCTTGTTGCGAGCTCAATCTAGCTGCTGTTGGGATGCCGCCCAAGCGCCAGCGTAAGCCGAAGCAGCCATTCGATCAAGGCGTTAACCCGTCCTCCCAGAAGCGTAGAGCGCCAGCAACTAGACAAAATCCTACCCATTTAACGCCTAAACGTGTCCGCCGTGAGGCGCTGCCGTCGCCTCCAGCGACTGCCCCGCCGCGCCGTCAAAGCCCGTTGTCCGAGCCTGAGCTGCAAGCCACCCAAACAGCTGCCTCCGCGCAAGCTGAAGATATCGTTGGCGAGGATGAGGATACTTTCGAGGATGGAGATGGCGATCCGCTGCCTGAGGATGAGGATGAGATCGCTGCTAAGGGCGCTGCCGGTAGTGTTGAGGATGAGGGAGAGCCAGCGTACCGACGTCAAGAAGGCACTCCATGGCTGCCTCGCTCATCGCAAGCGCTAGAGGATGAGGTTAATCCTGTACTGCGCGTTAGGTGGAGGGCTTGCCTTGGTGGTGATATGGAGAAACACTTTATTCCTGAAGCTGCCGATAGCGAGCACGGCGTACGGCTGTACTCGCTGCATTTCGACGACCTATGGCAGTGGGTAGATGACGTTGTTGCAGAATTACGGCCAAAAAGAGCGAAGATCTCATCTGTTTGCACTGTTGTTTACCCAGCTAAGCAGGCCAAACGCGAGCGCGCGATAAAGCGATTGCGGCGAGGTGTTGATGCAACGTGGAATAGCTTTCAGCGCCTTGTTGTAGAGGTTGATAACTATGTCAGCGAGCCAGTAAACGTCGATTTCGAGCTCATCTTGGCTGAAATTCCAGGGGAGCAGCAGCCGTTGCCAACGGTTGTCGACGGTCCTCGTCGACGCACCGCAACGGTGATTCAAGAGGAGGGGCTTGCTGGTGTAATAGCAGCTGAACAAGCAGGTAGCGGGCATGCTATTGCTATCCGGGATAGATGGCGCTGTACAGATACCCATTGCGAGAACTATCCTTATTGCTGCTGGATGGCGCCAACAGCGAGGCAGCCAGCGCGCTTCGAAGATCACCTCTTTGTCAACGGCAACATTATCTCCATGTGGGCAAGAGCAATTACAGCGAGAAGGGCAACGTACGATGAGCCATCTGATGATGTACGGCTTGCAATTTTGAGAGCAAAGGACCTGCGGGTGCATGAGAAAACGCGCAAGTTGCGGGCGGCTGGAGATGGCGACGATGATATCAAAAGCTTAACAAAACTGCTCATCGTTGGACAGCTTGAGCGGATGAACAGGCAACCTCAACAGGAGTCTAACTTGCAGGCAGCTGCACCAACGATAACAAGAGCTGAGGTATCTAGTGCATCTCAGTGGGCGCCTATCCGATATGATCATGAGCAGGAGATTAACGAGCATACTAGTAATTTCTTTAACTACCTTAAGTTAAAATTTCCTACAGTTGGAGAGGACATTAACGAGCTTTATAAGACTCTTGTTATTGACGGAGCTATGGATATCAACCTCTTGATGCAGCCATCTGGTGATATCTTGAAGTTGTGGACGCAGCATTTCAAGCAGCCTCCTGGCTGGTTTTTCACGCTACAAAACACTGCAAAAGAATGGCAAGCTGGGTACCAGGGTCTCACAGATCGTAACTGGAGACGAGTCGAACGTTGTAAGAAAAGAGAAGAGATTGCGCGCAAGAAATTGGTGGTTGAACCGTCTAGCAGTGTTGTGGAGGATGATGGCGAGAATGCTTGAAGCTTAGTGGCCTGAGCGTTTTTGGTGACAGCGGCCCGTGCCCGCTATAGTGTTGAGGTTTTTCAGGCGTTTCAAATGCGCTGCAACAATAGTCTATTTGGATAGCCCTATGTACAACACTACAACGTTATGCGATTATAACAGGTTAACTTCCTAAGATAGTTCTATATGTATAGAAATAGCTCTTATTTTTTTAGAATTATTAAATCGCTTTTGTGGGTTGCGCATTAAGGTGTAATCGTTCGCATTTGTATGGTATCATCTACCTATAGAAACGTACTGTGGCATCCATTTAAAAGCACAATTAATAGGGATAGCCACACCTATGGAACCAGCTTCTGCAGTTAATATTACAGCACACCAGCTGCGCTGCATACTCAAGAAAGACCCCAAAGTCAATGAAGTTCTCCGCTTGCGCTGAATTCCTTTTCATCCACCCCTTGAGCTGCTTAAAGCTCTTCTCGATGGGGTTGAAATCTGGTGAGTATGGCGGCAGATACTCAAGGAGTACTCCAGCACTTTGGCAAAGCACCCGTACACGCTCTGATCGATGGATGGAGGCGTTATCAAGCACGATTACTGAGGCTGGCCCTGGGTGAGGATTGCAGAACGGCAGCACTTGAAACTCTAAGAAGTCTTCTAGGATCTCAGATGTAATCGCGCCTTGAAAGATCTTATAGCTTATGTAGCCATCTATCGTCATGGCTGGCAGCAGCGACCACCGTTCTGATCGCCTGAAGCTGTGTGATAGCTCCACCGGCTCCCCGATTGGAGACCAGCCATACTTGCGGTCGCCCGTACGCTCATTGCAGGCGCTCTCGTCCAACGCAACGATCTGCTCCGCCTTATAGTGTTGCGCCATCCTGGCAAGATAGAGGCGGCGGAGTGGCTCACTCTGCTCCTTTGCCCGCTTTGTTGCAAGCTTGCGAGACCATCTCATCTTCTCTAGCTCTCGGTAAACGCTCGCAAGGCTTATCCTAACGTCGTACTCGTCGTACAAGAAGTCCCTCATCTCATCCATGTATGCGCCCGGTGAGCCATTGAGGTATGCCTGAAGGCCTTCGCGCTGAGCTTGCCGGAGTATAGATGGCCGCCCAAGTCGAACGCAGCGCGGCGGATAAGGCACGCCCCAAAACTCTAAGCTCAACCTCAGCTTTGCTACTGTGTTACGGCTCGCACCTGTAGCTCTAGAGATGGCTCGATCACTTTCGCAGGCAGCAATTCGGTCGAGGATAGCCTGGAGAACAGCGGGCTGCAAGCGGTGGCCGGTGCCTGGCATCGCGATGAGATGGGCTCGAGAAAATTGCAACACCAAAAACGCGAGTCAGTAGAGGCGATCGCAGCAAACAATGAACTTCAAATACGTTGTGGGTGTTAGAAAGCGTGGCTGCATCGATTTACTAACAAATTACTATAGGAGTTGATGTTCTTGGCCACCAAGCCAACCAGATCCAGGTGGCTCAAGGTATTTCGAGAAACACCCATAATGTGATGGTATAGGTTGGATTTTGGTAACTCTCTACACTACGTTGAGTGTACCGGTATGTTCTCGTGAGCAAACACTCTGCTAGAGGTGTAGAAGAGCTGCTGCATTACACGCAGTCCCTAGGCAGCTGTAACAGGGCGCTGACCTAATTCAATGCTTAGTCATGACGGAATCTGCCTCGGCAAAGGCGGGCCCTGTACTTATGATTTGCACCCATACCCACCTTGTGCGCCGACGGCTGGCATCTCGGGAGAATTAGTCGAACGTGTTCGCGCATCAGTTTCACTCTACCCCAGGGTCTAGTCACTTTCATAATGCGCTCGCTCTTATGTCACCTATTATCGTTACACGTTAAGGAGCAAGGTACTTCGGCACTGCGGATGAGTCAGACTCAAGATGCAGGGTCTCCCGTCACTCTCGAGCTTTGCATAGCGGTCGTTATCGGTAATGCCAAGTGCAGCGCGCTCTCTTGGTCTCAAGTTCGACGTGTCAGGTTCGCGAATCCGATGGATTGTGACGGAGGCTCCGAGGGTCCGCAAGAATCCTAGTGCAAGATCAGGCCCACAGCACTCCACTATAATCAGGGCATTCGTCAAATTTGAGGAGACAGAACATCGTGTTGGAGAAGTGTGATTTAGCAGGTGGGAATGCAAGTTGTGGGCTAAGACGAGATGGGAAGGACGTCAAAGCTATTCTTACTTCACAGTTGTCCAGTACTTGACAAAAGCCAAGGCGGTTGAACATGTCACTTCGAAGGATGCGGTTGATACAAGCCTGAATGCTTTTTCCCTAAAGAGGCATGGTTAACGCCGAAGCCCCCTGACTATGGGATCGCCTGAGCCGTAGCCGAAGCCTTTTCAATCACAGCCAACACCATATTGCTCGGACCCCTTACCCCATCGGGCTGGAACCACTGTAGTCTGCCGCCATGAGAAGATTCGCAGGCAGCCACGATGGATCCGGTGTTCTGGCTTTGCCCGCGGCACATTCAGGAGACTACCACGGCATCTTCGTTACCCAGTTTATCTGCGCAGGGTGATTTAATGTAAGTTATAACATCTTTAAGAGCAGTGGTTGTTGGTTTTGAGTACATGCATAATAGTGGAAATACGAGAATACATGCCGTCGGCACGCTGGACCGTCCTACCCGCTCTGCTTTTTCGATCCGGCATCACCCTGCCCTCCATCGCTTGCCATCTGTTGAAGGAACACTTTGAGCTTCTTAACCGAGATTGATACTTGAATTCTCTACACGCGGCCCAGTCACCGGTCTTCAAACTAGGCTGCAGCATCACATGGGAGTGTTCCCACAAGCCATATTGAAGCTTAGCGCTCGTCTGGACGCAGGTACTCTTGGACGCCCTACGACACTTCAAGCCTGAAGTAGTTAGAATTCCATACTATCCACCAATGGAACGGGAAGATGAAAGCCATCCTTCTGTTCCTGCAGGAAAATGTCGCCAGTTGTGTCAAAATGCACCATGGCTTCATGCTAACAACGGCGCAGCCAGCGAACGCCCCATCGCCTATGCAGGTACTGACCCTCAGGCCAAGCTTTGATGTAGTGCAATCTCCCATATCTTCTTTTCTCATCGTGAGTCGCTCTGTATTCCAGTTCTTCGTCAAGTCACTCTCTTGAGTTTACACCTAATTGCAGCATTTTTGCTTGCGTCCTTTCGTTGAGTCCGCTCATCACGATCTTTACTGGCCTCGGCCGTCCTGTCATTCAAATCGCGTTACGTTGTTTTCACTGTTAATATCATAATCATGTATCCATCGACCTTCAATCGTGTCGCTTTTGCGGCTGGGATTATTGCCTCGACGGCTTCCGCTGCTTTCAACAATGCTGCCAAGACCAATGTCGCCATGTACTGGGGACAGGGAAGCAATCAGATCTCGCTCGCTGAAGTCTGCGTTGATCCTAGCATTGACATTGTTAACATCGGGTGTAAGTTAACCTGTTTTACTAGGGCATGAAGCAAGAGCCAAGAAATTCTGTGACTCTCAAGACTTTTCAGCTGGTACGCACAGGGGTTACTGGCACACCATTTAGGGGCCCCAAGGAAAGACATTTTCCAGCTACTATTCCATTGCAATCTTTACAGACCTCTTGCCATTCTGGGGATGTTTTTGGATTGAGAAGAACACTGTTGACCTAACGATTACAACAGTTGTGAACCAATTCCCATCAAAGCGAGGCGAATATCCAGGAACGAATCACGCCAACGCATGCGGCGCGCAATACTACATCGACCCGACCACGGGAAAGGAAAGTAAGCTTCTTAGTTCATGCCCTGGTGTCGATAAAGCTATTATGGCTTGCCAGAGACGTGGCAAGAAGGTCATGCTCTCCCTTGGTGGTGGCTGGCCAACGAACTACACCCTGCCGACTCCAGATGTTGCAAACTGGTTCGCTGAGTTTCTGCTCGGAGCCTATGGACCCCTCACACCAGAATGGAAGGCAGCCAACAAGCCCCGTCCTTTCGGCGATGCGGTAATTGATGGCTTTGACCTCGACCTTGAAGCCGCAGAGTGGGACGTCCCTACCCCCGATCTTCTGTACAAGAACTACGACGTCTTTGGCAAATATGTTAAAGCACATTCGGGCATGCTCCTTTCCGGTGCTCCCCAATGTGTCGTTCCCGATGCTCGTATCTTCATCGCCCTCCAGCAAGTTCCTTTCGACATGCTCTTCACTCAGTTCTACAACACTGAGATCTGCTCTGCCGCCAAGGCTGTCAAGGACATGAAGGCAAACAAACCTAGCACATTCACATTCAAGACATGGATTAGCTGGTTGAAGGCGAACTCCAAGAACCCAAACATCAAGCTTTACCTTGGATTGGCCGCCGGTCCAGAAGGTCTTCCCACACACAAGAACCACTCACTTACTCCCGAGGAGGCGAACTACTTGATCGAGACTTACAAGGGAGACAGCATGTTTGGTGGTGTTATGCTTTGGGAAGCGACAGTGTCCAAAGAAAACCCCACTTATGGTCAGTCTTATGGTACATGGATGAAGTACGCCGTTGAGGGAACTTTCAGGCAGATGTACCACCCTGTCGTGTCTTCTAGCACTATCAAGCCTACGAGCACCGCAGCTTCTACTACCAAGACATCTTCGAGCACACTCGGCACATCTACCAAGGTCACGTCCACTACTCCGGCGTCGAGCTCCGTAGCTACGTCCACGAAGATGTCCTCCAGCACTATGGCTACTAGCACCAAGGTGTCCTCCTCTGTCTACGCTACTTCAAGTGCATCTTCTTCTAGCAGCAGTTCCGTCCACGCTTCCTCCAGCTCCGCTGTGGATGTCTCTTCATCTGTTGCCTCCAGCTCAGCCTCAGTCCCAAGCAGCAGCTCGGTCTATGTGCCTGTCCCAACTGAGATCTCCAGCTCCGTCAACACCGTCAGCAGCACTTTCATCGAACCCTCTTCAATCGCCACTATCTCCGCGTCTGAGACCATCATCAGCTCTGTTTACGGCCCTTCCCCGACTGAAAGCTCTGTTGCGACCATCAGTAGCACCTTCATTGAGCCCTCGTCAATTGCTACCATCTCTGCCTCTGAGACGACTGTCAGCTCCGTTTACGGCCCCTCCCCAACCGAGAGCTCTGTTGCAACCATTAGCAGCACCTTTATCGAGCCTTCTTCGATCGCCACTATTTCTGCTTCCGTCAGCAGCTCGATCTACTCGCCGCTCCCGACCGACATCACAAGCTCCGTAGAGACTGTCAGCAGCACTTTCATTGAGCCTTCTTCCGTTGCCACGATCTCCGCGTCCGAGACTGTGATTAGCTCTGTCTACTCTCCTCTTCCGACTGAGGGTCCCAGCTCTGTTGAGACGATTAGCAGCACTCTCATTGAACCATCTTCGGTTGCTATGATCTCTGTATCCGAGTCTATTATTAGCTCAGTTTACTCTCCTATTCCAACTGAGACGGCCAGCAGTACTTTCATTGAGCCATCATCAGTTCTCACAGTTTCTGCATCTGAGTCTGCCAGCAAGTCGGTCTACGTTCCCTTTCCTAGTGAGACCCCAGTCTACAGCGGATCCTACCCTTCGGCCTCGACCTCCAGCGAGATCCCCTCCAGATCTTCTCCTGAGGTTGCCTCTTCTACCCCTTGCACCACCTCAAGCGGTCTTTACTCCACTGGTGCTTCCTCTAGCTCTGTTTACGAGGCGTCTAGCACTGGTCTTTACTCTGAGAAGACCCCTGAAGCTACTTTTTCTACACCCTCCACCGAGTCTTCAGTGTCCGCCACTGCAATTTACTCTACTAGCAAGGGCGCAGGCTACCCAGCTTACCCTGTTGAAACCTCAAAGAGCGACGTCGCCTATCCTGCTGCCTCCAGCACTGGCTACAGCAGCGCTCCCCCCTCCGTAACCAAGAAGCCTGAGCATTCCGAGTACCCAAGCGTCCCTACAGGATCCACCACCACTGTTGTCACTAGTAAGTCTCATCAACATGATCTTCAAAACATATGCTAATCTATCTAAGCTACCTATGTCGATGTCTGCCCTACCGGTCTTACCACCATCACAACCACCTACATCGCAACAGTTTGCACAAAGTGCACTAAGCCCACCCAGTCGACCGATGTGCCGGAGGGTTGGACTACCAGTGTCTACACCGCCAGTACCGTCACTGTGACGCTCACCAAGCCTATCGCGACCCCCACCGATGTTCCTTCATACCCCTCGTCTGCTCCTTCCATCGCATACCCAGCAGACTATCCTGTTGCGCCAGTGTCATCTGACAAGCCCGCATACCCTGTTGTTCTTGCATCCTTAAAGGCGCCTGAGTACCCTAGTGTTCCTGCGCCCTCTAAGGCTCCCGAATACCCAGCTGCTCCTGCATCGTCCAAAGCTCCCGGATACCCTGTAGCTCCCGAATCCTCAAAGGCTCCTTCACAACCTGCAGTACCTGCGTCTTCCAAGACACCTGGATACCCTGCAGTTCCCGAGGCTTCTAAGGAACCTTCATACCCAGCTTATCCCGCTGTGCCCGAAGCTTCCAAGGCTGCTTCTTCTTCAAGCTCCCCCGGATACCCGTCCTACCCCATTGCTTCCGAGTACCCGAAGAAGCCAGTTGAGCCGGTCGAAGTTACCAGCACTATTCGCGTCACACTTACCAAGGTCCCAGCCTACACTCCTGCTCCTTACCCAACTGCAGGAGGCGCCTCTTACAGCCCCGTCGCTCCTGCCAAGAACGCTACAAGCGCGTATGCTCCCATGCCTACTGGTACTGGCAAGCCTGCCATGCCTTCTTCGTACGTGCCGTCGGAGTTTGAAGGCGCTGCCAACCGTGCTGGTGTTGGGCTTATGATGCTTGTTGGTGTCGTTGGTGCTGTCTTAGTTTTGTAGCTGGAGGGTTGAAGTTTATCACTATCGAGTGTATACTAGTCACGTTTCTCATATTGACCTATATCTTTGTTTGAATACTATCATGCAATGTCCCTTATATGCAGGTACGCGTGATGACTAAGCTTGATTATCATGCGCTCATGTAACTTTCTCCAATACTAGATATCATTTTGTAGCCATCTTATTTTGATGACATGATGTCGTGAATAATAATGCTTCATGTGGAGTACCGTGAGTTTTCCTTGGCATCGATGAGCAAAGGTGTAAGCTGGAGAGAGGCGTTGACGATCAGCGGCGGGAGGCCGCGGGGGAGAGCTCGGGGTTCGCTCTCGCGGAGACGGCGGCCCTGTTACCTTTCGTCATTTCCAGCGACCTTCAAAGACGTACGAACGCGCAGTCTTCGCCAACGCCACCAACTTCTCTGGGAGGGTGCCGCCATGCTCACACAAAATACTTCGACCTTACGTATTGTTCCGCCTGACTGAACTTTACAACCAGAAAGACCCAACATTCGGCTAGCTGATTCTCGAAGCATCGCCGTCCGTTCGTACCGTTTGCCTCCACCGCTTTGCTCAGCACTTCTTCACCAACTACCTGAACACTCCCGAAAAACTTCATACCACCCAATATGAAGTACACCGTTTATGATCGCCTGCTTAAGCGGGAATTTGGACAAGAGCGTCGAAAGTACAGCGACATTCGATCGATATACGGTGATCGAACTTGGATAGACCAGCTCGATATAGTGAACGAACTAGAAGGCCACAGTGGATGCGTCAATGCGCTGAGGTACGTTGGCACTTACAGGAGCTCCGCAAACACAGCCTAATACTATACAGTTGGTCAACATCCGGACGCCTTCTTGCGTCAGGCTCAGACGACCACAGAATAAATATCCACTCGTACCACCCCGAGTCCTCGACTTCGCAATTCAACCTTACTACGTCGATCCAAACGGGACATCGGTCCAACATCTTCTCCGTGAAGTTTATGCCATATTCGAACGACCGCACCATTGTCAGCGCAACCGACGATGTGAGGATATTCGACATTGAGCATTCAGGACATTCGGCCCTCCGTTCTACTGGAAGATTGAATAATGGTGGCACAAGCTCGACGCGACGTAGAGTGACACTCACCGAAGGGGATACGAACGCGAAAGCTTTTCGCTGCCACACCGACACGGTGAAGCGGATCGTCACCGAAGACACACCCTTCTACTTTCTCACATGCTCAAATGATGGCGAGGTGCGGCAATGGGACATACGACAACCATCAAAGACATACCCGCCTGCGCGAGACACCATGGTCCCAGTCTGGGCAAGGGATGGGGATGCCTCGGACAACATTCCGCCGCCTCTCATCTCGTACAGCCGATACGGCCTAGATCTTAACACCGTCTCGTGCTCTCCGAGCCAACCGCATTATATCGCACTTGGTGGGGCTCATCTACACTGCTTCCTGCATGATCGACGTATGCTTGGTCGCGACATGAACCGCGAACGTGGGTCAAGGCTTTCTTCTCCAAGCAATTGGAGTGACCATGACGATGAGCTACTAGGGAAGGCAACCCAGTGTGTCAAGAAGTTTGCCCCCAATGGCAAGCAGCGCATGAGCAGGAACGATGGTGGACATATCACAGCATGCAAGATCAGCGATGCCGAACCGAACGAACTCGTTGTCAGCTGGTCCCAAGAGCACATATACAGCTTCGACATGCTAAGAGCTCCGGATGCGAGAGAAAAAGTGTCACCGATCAAGGCTTCAGATAGCAAGTCTGGCTATCGAGTAAAGGACGATAATAGGAAGAGAAAGCGAACAAAATCTAGCACCTTATCTCGGGAAGGTATTGAGAGGGCAGAATCAAGACAACGCACAGAGAGTACTGATGACGACCTGGCACTTCGTGTCACCTTTGGCAATGGACAGAGTGAAGATATCCGCATCGCACCACCTGCCGAAAACCGCATGACACAGGAAGAATTGAATGACCTGCGCGGGACTGACCATTACCGTATTGCAAGCACCTGTGTCAAGATAGCGAAACGAGTTTTTGACCTTGGAGAACATGGAGAGGCCGGATTACAGCTAGCCTTCACTTCCATCTTGGGAATGGCTCATTCGATACTAGCAGACATGGACGACATTGATCGAACGTGGGGCTATCCGATCGACCCAGATCCTGTGGATGTTGCACTGCAAAATAAACTTCGTGATAGCCGGGCAGCAGCTCGTCGCTTCGTACAGGCCGCTGGAACGTTGGCAAGGGTATTAGGAGGACAGCTTCTAACCGGATCCAGCTCTGACGCGTTGATTGCCCAACACTTTGCTTCAATACAACCGGCGCCTCGAGAGCGAGAGCTTCCACAGCACGAGCAATTCGGATATGATTTTCTGAAAGCCATCTTACTGTGGCTCGACAGCGGGCCAGGTGCAGTAGTGGAAGGGTTCTCGGGGCGAAGCAGTAATTCTCGTCTGCCCATTCCACATGGGTCGGATATGGATGCTATTCAAGAACGTCTAATCCCCTACTTGCTCGAACTTGCCAGCGATAAGAGTATCGTCAATGCCGATGCCTCGAAATTTGAGACAGATGACACACGCGTACTCTTCGATTCGGAGATCGAAGCAGTGGATGCTTTCGGTCAGGCTATATCAACACCATTTGCGGATCTGACCGGTGAGGAGGAGTCGACGCCAGAAGCACCTTCTTCTAACGAGTCTACCCAAACCCGGAGTGCAGCGAAACGGAGGTGGGCATACTACATTGGGAGAGGTGTGCTTCTTAATGCTGCAAAAGATATAAAGTTCTCGTTTGTGGATCGCGCATACGGCGGTCGCGGGTTGTCAGACAAGAGAATCAGGGCGGAAGAGCAAGCGCTGAGAGAACAACAGGAAGATATCGATCCTTTGATAGACGAGGGACTTGTCCGCGAGGCAGAAGTGGTCAGTGCCTCAGCACAAGCTGGTAGTGATCAAGGAGAGTTGTCTTCGAGCTCTGCTACCGTAAGTGGTTTGAGAACAATGGCTGCTGGAACAGCTGTCGAAGATGAGGAAGAGGAAAACGATGAAGATGAAGATGACACTGATGGCGATATGGAGTCTGAAGAAGAGGATGACTCTGATGACTCTGATGACTCTGATGACTCAGACGAAGAAGGGTTATCGCGCACACGCAGTGGACATTTGCTCTGGCGTTCAGACTTTGGCCGAAGCCGGTATAAGCGATGGAAAGTGGAGCGCGACGTTCCATGTATCCCTCATACCCGCGTCTACAGAGGCCACTGCAACGTTAAGACTGTTAAGGATGTCAATTACTTCGGCCTGCATGACGAGTATGTCGTAAGCGGAAGTGATTCGGGACATGTGTTCATCTGGGACCGCAAAACCGCACATTTGGTCAACATCCTGGAGGGAGATGGGGAGGTGGTAAACGTTATTCAGGGTATGTTGCGTCTCGTGAGTACAGAGAATCATACTAACAGAGTCAGGCCACCCCTACGAACCAACAATGGCAGTTTCCGGCATCGATCATACGATCAAGATCTTCTCTCCAGACGCCCATCTCCAACGCAACGCACGCAAAGGTGTTGGTGTACACTCATCAGACGCGAGCGTCTTCTCTAGCATCAATTGGGAGCGGAGGCGCCGTAATCGCGCCACTGACACTCCAACCGATGCGGATGGTGAAGCAGCAGTCGAAGCCGGTAGCGACAGTGACGACGAGGTTGCACCTGGCGGGCTCAGTAGTCGCAAGAGAATGCATCAAGCATATCAGATTACGAGCAAAAACGACATGGACAGAAAAGGTGGGAGAGACGATTACTTCATCAGCCAGGCTGTATTTGCACAGCTGGCTAGACATATCGCAAGGGGTCAGGCAGGCGGTGCTGAGGGCGGTGATGGAGAGGAAGGAGAAGATGGCCACCCTATTGTCATTACTGAGGAGAACTGCAACATTATGTGAGCAGGCCAGCCGGGCGTTGGGACGAGTCGTCTAGTCGTAGATGGGTCTACTCTTCACTTATGAGATTCAAAAATAGAAAGTCGTCGAAGCATTGAGTATTCGTACACCACTCTCATGCTATGGTCCCTCGATTCTCCAAATTAAAATATATATCCACACATTGCCTCAATACGCCAAAACCAAGTGTCCCCCCTTTTGTTGAAGACCCGGACACCAACGCCCATTGCTGCGGGAATCCTAGGTGGCCTTCTTCTGCTTGGCCTTGAGTGCCTTCTTCCGGTTACTCCGTATCATGACCACGGAGAGGAAGCTGCCGACGACGGTGGTGCCGAGGATGAGGAGGATGACGGGAATGCGGATAGCCCAGACGCGCTGCAGGAAGAGTGAGTGCAGGATGTGGTCGTCGTCCACAAAGGGCTGCAACGAGTGTTAGTACATGACATGTGGGAAAAGAAAAGGAGGTGCAAGCGTCTGGGTGTCATAAAATACTTGACAGTGTGAGGGGTGTCTGGCGACTGCAGTGGCCATTTTACACTAGTATGTCAAGTATTCTATGACACCTGGGCGAAAGATGAAGGAGTGGCCATGTCGTACCATGAACAGTGTCCAGACGGTGTAGTAAACGAAGATAGCAGTCGCTGCGACGAGCATGCTGAGTCCTACTAGGCGATCGGCCTTGTTTGCGTTAGTTAGAGATTCGTATATCATGCAACTCCAGGAATGAATCCATATGTACCATTGTGAAGTCTTGCGGGGAATTGAATGAGTGAATGCGCGTTGAGGGCTTTTGGTGATGCCCGTAATCACCTCGCTGGTCTCTTTCCCCCATATGTCGCGCCAAGCCTAACTGGCTGCCTGGACCCCTGTCGGCGAAATCGCGGCCCGTTCGCCGCGCAGCTTGCTGTCGCTGGGGCCGGAGGTTTATGTCACTATGTACATATCAGACGGACGCTCACTTGAACATATAACTCGAACTCTGCCACACAATTCAAGCAGGACCATACATCTCACTTGCGGTTATCTGGCAACGGTACAGACTCAACAGCATAACTCGTATATCGACCGAAGAAAGCCAAGAGCACGTGATAGTCCGTGCACGAGCGTCTGCAGTTGCTGGGCCTGGCGGAGCTAAACTTTTGCGAAGCGCGTCACTTGCTCACGTCTCCACATCGACTTTGTTCAAACAACTCACCACCACTTGGTAATCGCATGATGGAGGTCGCATCTGCCGTTCGATTGCCTTCGCCCGAACCCGAGCTCGAGGCCCACGATGTCCCGCGCAAACGTGACCGCTCGCCGTTCGATGGACCGAGTGCCGGACCGTCCAAGAGGAGCAGGAGAGAGGACGACAACGATGACGGCCACTACAAAAAACGGCCAGGTCGCCGTCCGATGCCGCATTCGAAGCCCACGACTGACGATCTGCCTGACGACGACTCTCGTTTGAAGCTTTTCCAGAATGCTTTCAGCGCGAATCGCAAGCTGCCCGTCGATGATTCAAAGACACGTGCTGGTGGCGCGTATATTCCGCCGGCGCGCTTGCGCGAGATGCAGAAATCCATCACGGATAAGAAGAGTGCTGAGTTTCAGCGCATGGCATGGGAGGCGCTCAAGAAGTCGATCCAAGGTTTGATCAACAAGACCAACACGGCCAACATCAAGATGATAGTACCGGAGCTGTTCTCTGAAAACTTGGTGCGCGGACGGGGTCTGTTTTGCAGGGCCATCATGAAGGCTCAAGCTGCCAGTTTACCCTTTACGCCCATCTATGCAACTATGGTGGCCATTGTAAACACCAAACTGCCGCAAGTTGGCGATCTGCTTGTCAGACGTCTGATTGTACAATTCCGAAAGGGCTTTAGGAGGAATGACAAGGCCGTTGCCCTGTCGAGTACCATGTTTCTCTCCCATCTTGTCAACACGCAGGTCGTTCACGAGATTTTGATCGCCGAGATCTTGCTGCTTCTGCTGAACAAGCCTTCGGACGATTCCGTTGAGATTGCTGTTGGTATCATGAAAGAGGTCGGCGCCTTCCTCGACGAGATGAAGCCCGCCATCGCCAACGCCATCTTCGATCAGATGCGCAACATCTTGCACGAAGCCGACATTGACAAGCGAACACAATACATGGTTGAGGTTCTGTTCGAGGTTCGGCGCACAAAGTACAAGGATAACCCGGTTGTGAGGGATGACCTGGATCTTGTTGAAGAGGAGGATCAGATCACCCACAACCTCACGCTCGAGGGAGACTTGAAGGTGGAAGACGGTCTGAACATCTTCAAGTTCGACCCGGACTATGAAGCGCATGAGGAGGAATATGCCAAGATCAAGGCTGAGATTCTGGGCGAAGAAGAGGGTAGCGATGAGGACGGATACACGGATGATTCATCTGAAGATGAGGAAGACGAGGAGATAAAAGCAATGGATGTCAAGGACCAGACCAACGCGGACCTTGTCAGCTTGCGCCGAACTATCTACTTGACCATCAAGAGTAGTGGTGGCTTCGAGGAGTGTGTGCACAAGCTTATGAGGATAAACTTGCCGCATGGTTTGGAGAACGAACTCACGACTATGATTGTAGAATGTGCCAGCCAGGAGCGCACCTACGAAAAGTTCTACGGCCAGATCGCAGAGCGATTCTGCAAGTTGAACCGGATGTGGACCGACCTGTTCGAGGAGGCCTTTGCACACTACTACGAGACCATTCACCGTTTCGAGACCAACCGACTCCGTATCATTGCCCACTTATTTGCCCACTTGTTAGCGTCTGACGGCATCAACTGGCACGTCTTCCAGGTAATCAAGATGACAGAGGAAGACACGACATCCAGTTCCCGTATCTTCGTCAAGATCCTGTTTGAGGAACTTCTAGCCGCACTCGGTCAGAAGGCAGTGGTGGAGCGCTTCAAGGACCCAATGCTAGAAGACAGTCTCACCGGAATCTTCCCAACCGACGCAGACGACCAGAGCAAGACACGCTTCTCCATCAATTTCTTCACTGCCATTGGGATGGGTGTCCTCACAGAGAACATGCGCGAGTGGCTCAAGAACAGTGCGCCCAAGCCTAAACCGCTACCTGAACCAGAGAGCGATTCAGAAGATAACCGCAGTGTTTCATCACGATCAAGCTACTCATCACGCAGCCGTAGCCGCAGTCGCAGCCGGAGTTACTCACGATCTCGTAGCCCAGCCCGCAGACGCCGCGATGCTTCAAGATCGCGATCCAGCTCACGAAGCCGCAGCTATTCCCGCTCACGTAGCCGCACTCGCAGCTACACGCGGTCTCGAAGCCCCGTCCGCAGACGCCGTGGTACTTCAAGATCGCAATCTAGCTCCCGCAGCCGTAGCTACTCTCGCACGCGCAGTCCCTCACCAGCTCGCTCCCCTGCGCCCCGTCGTCGCGGTCGCAGCCCTTCATATTCGCGCTCTCGTTCACGCTCTCGGGCCTCGCCGCCGCCGCCGAGAAAGAGGCGCGATGCTAGTTCTCCACCACCACCACGGAGGAGACGTGAGAGCAGTACGCCACCCCCGCCACGAAGGAAGCGTGATAGTAGTTCTCCACCGCCTAGGAGGAGGCGCGAAAGTAGTTCTCCCCCGCCGGCGAGGATGAAGAGGGATAGTAATAGTCCGCCACCTAGGAGGCGGGATTGAGAGAGAATTTGTGTGTCCGGGTGTCATGGAATACTCAACATGCTAGTGTAAAACGGCCACTGTAGTCTGCAGACACGCTTATCAGGCGCTTACCCACACTGTCAGGTATTTCATGACACCCTGGTGTGTGTGTATGGACGGGTGGAGCAGAGGGGTCATGGTGTGGGGGATTTAGCCGGCAAGAGTTTATTTTAGCTAGAACTACTTCAATTCACAAATCATACTGCCGTGCTACACTAACTCTACTCTACTTCTAACGGCAATTAGCACCGGGCAGGTGTACATGTATATGTCTACCAGGGGTGGGCGCCCTGCTCCCGTATATTACCAAATCTTGCTTGCTTTGCCTCTTATCAATCCACCATACAGGGTAGAGTAGTTTGAGATGAAGTATATTGTCGACATTTCCACGATGGAAATTACCTGGTAGACGTACGCCTCGGTTTTGGATGTTCCGGCACTGGCCTGAGTGGCTAGCTTCTACGCTTCTACTGGGGACTTGGCCACATTGGAAGGGGTGCGTTGGGAGTATAGACAGATGTGTATTCTACGACTTTATCCATGCCTCGGTGGGGGATTTGTACCGGCATATATTCGATGGACTTACAAGGGATGGGTGGCTATGGGGGTTTCTGAATCTGCTGCTCTCATAGTGGTGCGGTTTTGCGCTAGATGCGTGGTCTCAGTGTCGCTTCCGCTAGACATGTGGTCTGGGTGCTTGGGGTTCTCTAGGTATACCAATCGCACCGAGGATTTTGTCTAGCAGGACAGGATTGTTGCGTAGCATGTCCCACTCATCCTGGTGCTTGACCATCATGGTACCGCCTAGTGTTGTGCCGTTCAGAGCTACGAAGCCGACTTCGCTGCCGTCATCGCGGCGAAGCATGGTACCCTCGGCGCGCCTGGGTATGACGACCATGCCGCTTGTTGTCATACCGAGGTTGTAGCTGATGGGCAGGTCGCCGTCGTCTACGGGGTGAAGGGCGAATTGGTCTGGGTGAGAGGAGATGAAGGCGTCGACTGCTGCTTTTGCGGACTCGTATAGCTCCTTGTACATGGCGAGGAGTTCAGCGCCAGATGGCTCCGAATTGAATAGACGGGGGAAAAATGCAAATGGTATATCGCGTGCTGTGGTCGATTGTCCGGTGGTGTCCAGGATACTGTCTATGAGCATGTCCCAGCTGCTGGTCTTGTCACCATCGCGCATACCTTCTACGGGTAGGAATTGCAGATGCCGGTGAGGCTGCGATGCGCCACTATGCTCACCCGAGTTGAAGAAGGCGAGAAGCCGCCTCTTTTGGTCGCCTGT
Source organism: Pyrenophora tritici-repentis (assembly GCF_003171515.1). Classification (NCBI taxonomy): domain Eukaryota; kingdom Fungi; phylum Ascomycota; class Dothideomycetes; order Pleosporales; family Pleosporaceae; genus Pyrenophora; species Pyrenophora tritici-repentis. Next base: position 778,922 of record NC_089399.1, on the reverse strand, counting down.
GCTCTCCTGCCATTCTTTCAAACAAGCGTAGGTTGCTTCCAGGTCATCTTGCTCAAGTACATGTGTCTGCTTCTTGTTTGATTTGGTGGCGAGGATGAAGTGCTCGGCTATGATAGGAAACTTGTTGAGGACGAGGACGTGGGAGGGGTCTATGGTGGGGATGTCTGCGATGCGGAGTGCTTCTGGCGGGTTTTCGAATGGATCGATCTTCTGCTTGGGTGTAGCACCTGGAAGATTTGGTAGGGGCTTCTTCGCGAGCGACGGACAATAGCGCAATTGAAACTACTTGCGTGTGAACATAGTGAGTGTCGCAATGGCAGGTGCGCTTACGGGGATGCCTGTTGATGTGCGGATGATTGCCAGCTCAGAAGGCGAAAACAGCAGATCCGAAGATGCCTTTGCTGCCTCAAACTTGCGCTTTACAATGCTCGGAAGAGCCTCGGATAATTCAAGTAGCATTCTCATAGGTGTTGTAGCGACTAGGTATGTGGTGGAGGACGGTGGTGGTTCATGCTTTCCTGTCTTTCTTCAAGCTCCGAGTTAGCGCCAGATCCATGTCACCATTACAATCACCATCTTGCATCAACAAATCTCTGTACATATGCTCATATTTCATTAATCGCAATCAACCAGGTTATCGTAATACTATCCGTAAAAGGCCCCCTTCAGTACAACATATGTATGCTGCCTTGCTTTGCAGCCCCTATCTATGCCTCAAGGCCTGTTCCGAATTGCCCCTACAAAGGATGGTAGGACACGGAAACCGAAGCAAATATCAATATGACCCCACCCAAAAGAATAATACAAAAAATAGTAGTAAAAAAAACAGATGCAAGACACCGGAAAATGCAAGACAGGGGCCCTACTCAAGGGGTGGCTAGTAATATCAAGGACGATTACCCATGCGGTCATCGTTATCGTTTGGAATGGTAAAAGGGCCTCCTAAGGCTGCAAGATCCAATTCCGGTATCTTCCATGAACAGTGCCTGGAAATCATCTTTGTATCGCGGCTGACTGTCGTCGATTATCACTGTTCGTGTGGCCCGAGTACGGCATCAGTTGCTGGCCATCTTCCGTGTCTTCTTGGCCCTCTCCTTCCTCTTGATACCATGGAGATCTTCCCACTTCTTCTTGCAGGTCGAGTTGCCGAAGAGGTATGATCCACCATGGGTCCTGATGTAGTCGGCGACTTTCTTCCACGCCACCTTGGTAAGCTTCTGCAACACGTCGAATGAGTATGAGGTCTGATCGTCAATGCGGTCGAACTCCTGCTGGACGATCATGTTCAACAAGTCACACTGTTTATATGTTAGTCTTGTTCTCGAAAGAAAGTCAGAGGGTTTGTGATTTACTTACATCATTCTGTGTCCAGTTGGGCTTGCGGACTCGTTGATTCTTCGGCTTAATCAAGGCGCGGTAGCGGCCCCTCAAGGTCGACATCTCTGGAGGAGGTCCTAGCCACTGCCTCGAGATTTGGTTGTATGTCAAACCATTTTTCTTGCCTTCAAGCAGCAGCTTGTCGTTGTGTACACGGTTCTGCATTTGGGAAGAGGCTGCGTTGGTCGACACATGAGAGTCAAAGAGCATGGGCAATGTCGCATGAGAAGTGCGCTGAGCGCCGGCTGCGCTGAAAGGAACTTTTGACTGAACTTGCGGCATGTCCTGACCGGGCAGTGTCATATACGAAGAAGATTGGACCCCGGCTTCGCTGAAAGGCACCTGAGAGTAGACTCGAGATTGATTCTCGGTGGGCAGTGTCATGTACGAAGTAGCCTGGTGAGATTGGATGCTCTGATTATCTTTCGCGGAAGGGGAACTCGTGTTGCTAGTGGAATGGGTATTGTAACTGTCTGCGTTGCGGGCTCCAAAGCTCGGCATGGGTAGCGCATACGGGTGATTGGGCTGGTACCAAGGAGCACATCCGGAAGTGCCGTCTTGTGTGAACGAGTATGCAGACGAAGACTGTGGGCCATGCTGATACTGGGTAGGCGCGTGAGCCATCGGGATCGCGTGTCCATTGAACTCCTCGTTGGCAGGATTCTCTGTCTCCAACGCATCATACAACTCGGTTTGAACTGACTGCGAGTAGCCTTGCCAGTTAGTCACAGGAGAAGTCTGTTCTAGTAGCGATCCCGGGCTGTAAGTATTCTCAAAGTCATCACTGAGGTGACTTGTGGGTGAGACTGAGGTGACCGCATTGATGTTCACTCCACTGAGGAGTCCGTTGGGTGTTTTAGGAACCCATGACGAGAAGTCCTTGACTGCAACGTTCTGAGTGGCCATGTTGTCGTACATCAGCTCCTGGTTTTGATGGAACTGAGAAGCCGACTCTGGGTCCGACAGGATATATGGCGACCTCGACAATCCGTCTTGGTCCCTGTCCCACATGTGAGAGCTACCAAAATCGAAATTGTTCCAGGACTGAACACAAGGGTATGGTAAGGCTCTAGACCTTATGTTGTTGGATGTGATGGACTGTGGCCTGTTACCCTCCAGCTGGGCCTGCTGCGAGTTCCAAGCCTGAACAGGTGGACCATACTGATCCTGCTTCTTTATCATTAGTCTTCGGTAAAACTGTGCTAAGGATAATACTTACAAGCATTGACAGTGCCATTGCAGCACTGTAATGACGGTCATCAGTTTGCTGTAGGCTTGCAGAAGGCATACTGAAACCTGACGATGTACAGCTTTGCTGTTGGATGAATTGCCGATTTGAGTACTTTTGGTCAAGGCTACAATGGTGTTGAAGAAATTGAGCCTGTGTCATGGTTGCGCGTGCACCGAGCGTCTCTTATGGATACCCTGAGGACCGCTAACCTTCTAGGATGTCACCAAGCTGACGTGAATACTGGGTTCTAGGCGGTGTCGAAAAGGCCGAGCCTTCGCCGTTGTGAATCTGGGGTGACAAGTGACAGGTTCAAGTGGGGTATCGGGGACGTGTCGAGTTCAATGAGGATATCAAGTGTTCACAGTGGGTCCCCTGACATTCGCTGGACTTGACCGCTTCACTCAATCTAGTGGTAGGAGTGCGTAGCTCTGGCCAGTCACAGGGCTTGCGCAGTTCAGAGTGGAGACAACACTAGATTCGTAATTTCCACGTTGTGTCTGTGAATGGTGGAAGTAGGCGGGGAAGGAGCGAGGCTGGCCCTTATATCTAGATGATGCAACAATAAGACCACGCGAGGGGCCTGAATACACATAGTCAGTACACTGGTTTGGTAAAGGTAGACGTGAAGAGCGGGTATCTTACCAGAAAGTGCCACGAGTTCACGGAGGGTTGGAGACAGCCAAAAATGGGGGAATAGTCGCATGAGTATCCACAAACAAACTAATGGATTTATCGATGCACCGTAGCTCGTGGAACAAGTATCTTGTGTAGTAGGCCAAGTGAAAACGCACACAATGCACTGGCAGCTTGGTCGTATACTGAAAAGACGAAGAGCAAAGATGAAGCCGAAGCCAACTACAGAGAGAGGCCCAATCACATAGGTTTGAGGTAAAGGTGAGGGGGCGATCCACACGTTTATAATCTAAGACAGTCCCAGCGCTTCCTGACTGAACCGATGAGACATCTGTTTGAAGCCAATACCCATGCCTTGCCATACTGCAGTACGCGGAAGGCAAGGGTCTAACTTCGGATAGACCCGCCGTTGTTGTTGAACAGAGGAGGGCATTGGGACCCAAGAAGGCGGAGACATGCCGGCATTTGGGTATAGATCGGGCTGTTCACATCAATCTTGCAAATTATTTGGGCTTGCGAAGGCACTTTCGAAAGCAAGCACAATCTCTCTTCCAGGCAGCAGCACTGCCCTGCTGATAATCCGACAACCTCCAACGTGGCTAGCTCAAAGAAGACAAATACCAGCAGCTTTACAAGATCGGTCTAAGCCCCCCTCACTTCGCGCTTACGGAACCTGTTATGGCGACTTTTCAAGCATGAAGCCAAGCGAAGATTGCTCATTTGGTGCTAGCTGAGCTGGCGAAAGACGACCTACTTCGTCTTGTTTGGTTGTCATGCAGAAGCGAACGGCTATCTGCATGACGTGACTTGGCAACAAGCTATCATATCCAGGAAACCAGTAAAAGGACATCCGAGGCGTCATAGCAGCCGGACCTGCAGGTACGTAGGCTTTTTGATGCGATGATTAGCGCTGGGATAGCAAGAGGCTCGCGGGTACTACGACTGCTGTCGATTTAGACACTCACGTTACACACGTTACACACGGGTCTCGCAATTACTGCGTCAACATGTCTTCCATGACAAAAAATGGGCTGAATTCAAGAACAGCTTCAGGCTTCTAGCTGGCGAACCCGCATCGGTACTGTTCTATTACTACCACGCTCCGTGCCGGCTACGTACCTCCACGTTTTGACACACCTAGCGGGCCGGCCACTTACCACCCTAGATCCCGCACATGCATACATCGTCATACTATATCTCCGATTTCGTCTTTTCCCCACCACGCGGCTGGTCGCAGCTTAATGGCCATCTCCGACCAACTCGGCCACGGTAGCACGGAACATGTGAGACACGGTCTTAGCGCGCACGCATATCCCCTGGGTGGCGCACAGTGTTGTTCTGACAGGTCGCGGAGACTTAATCTTGCATACAACTTGCATGTGTCTGGGGAAGCCGGCACCCGCCCCCGGTGGCCACAGAGTCCACACTCTCACTTCATCACGGGTAGTACGCAACGGCGGTTATGCATGGTGGATAACATATGCGAGGATAAGAAGACGACAGAGCCGATTTGTAGCTTGTGAAATGTCGCTGAGATGTCTTAGCATGGCGAGAAGACAAAGATGGAACATTGAGTAGGCGGCGAGGAGCCAGAGCTTTGATAAGACATCCACATGGATGTCGTAGGATTGTCTCGATCCACGTTACCACTAACTAGCATGCAGTATCGTGCCCAAGAAGCTCTAGGCTCCTGTTCTGGACATCCCCCACGCTCAACGGCTGCAAGCCTCCGATGGCCTACATCAGATCTTCGCTCTTGCACTACCTGACGACAGCAGCTCAATATCCTTCCACGGCAATCCCAGATACTCCCACATGAAGTGGAACCTATATGAAATACCCGTTAACATGGCCCGCAGCTCTCGACCGTTCGTTTGCCATGTTTCATGGTTCGCATATACCCGTTATCATACGCATAGTAGTATCCACACTCCGCGGCAAGCTCCTCCCTGGAGGCGGATATACCCGTTGAGATCCAGCGTCTCTAACCGGGTTCAGAGGAAAGATGGAATATGGCCAGAAGAACATGGGGAGATTGTACAAAGGGTACGTACCTATCGCTTCCGAAGAAAGGCTCCTCTTCCCCTTTTGAGTTCCGTACGAAGAACCATGGGCAGCCAAATGCACCTCGATCGAGTGCTTCCTTGGTGTTATCGTTGAGCCGCTGCTTGTATGGTGCGCTGTTTGCGCTTGCCATGACTTTCCGAGCTTCATCTTCGCTGAACTGCTGTTCCAGTACTTTGCCCAGGATCTCCGGCTTACTGACATCTTCGCCACCTTCCCACATTGCGCGATAGATGTCAAAGAAGACAGCAACAAACTTCTCTCGATGCGCCTCCTTTACATAACACAAAGCGCGCTGTGGAAACAGTGAGAGAATCGGGAAGAACGATGGCGTCTGGATATTGGGTACGCCGAAGTACCGTTTCGCTCGCGCGCTGTCGTACCTGCTGTAGTGCGCCTTTGCCTCGAGGGTCCAAGGGGGCTTGTTGCCTGTGTTACAGCGTCAGGGCTGAACGGTATGGTCCGTACCAAACCTCAACAACCCTCGTACAGCGGGGAAGCAGGGATACGTACCGCTGCCAACATTGATACCACCTAGGAAGACGGGCACTATGCTGTTCTGTGTCAGTGAGAGCTCTTGCTTTTTGGAAGCGAAGATCATCTCGTCGGACAGGTTGTACAGATTGGCATAGTGATGGATGATTTCCAGGGGTTGCTACGGGTATACGCACTCAATTTCCACTCCATGAGATTTGAGGACTTCCCGGTTCTTCTCGAGATATAGTAAAGCGAAGTATGAGTATGGTGATACTAACCGTGGTCAGCATGTGACACTTGGAAGTCAGAACATGGGCAGTCGTACCGCAATCCAGATAGCTTGTGATTTTCCCCGCCATGGTCGCAATATCGTTATACAAGAATACAAGAAAATTCGAGATCAGAATCACTTTCTTTTGCCATGTCTTATGAGTGGCTGTCGTAATGCGCATGAAAGCTAGGGATATCCCGGATGCCTCGGTACGCCAGGGATGGCATCCTGGAGCTATCAGTAATCAGCAACGACACCTCCACCTCTCATGCAGCGAACGATGCGGAAACCCCAGGATTTGCACATAATTCTACGCGACACAACTGCTGACGCAATCCCTCGCTGCCGAGGTTGTCTTCGGAGACTGAATGATACCGACCATTACTTATAAGATGGACACCTTGCTGTCAGCGACGACTCTCTCTGAGAAGTAAATCCCACTGTCAACATATACTATTTATAACACCATGTCGCCATCTCAGAAGCAAGTCGCACTCGTCGTTGGTGCCTCAAGGGGTATTGGCCGACAAATCGCCATTGGCCTGGCGAAGGAAGGCTACGCAGGTACATCGACCCCCTTCCCAGCACACCATCCTTCCAAGTAACGACAACTAACATGTCGCAGTCATTGTAGCAGCAAAATCCACGTCCGATGCCTCAAAATGTACCCCCTTCCCGCCCGACCCCAACTCCCCCAGCTCCACCATCTCCACGGTCGAGCGCGAGATCCGCGACGCCGGCGGCGAGGCCACAGCCATAAGCGTCGATACGCGCGACTTCCCCAGCATAGAGCGACTGGTCTCACAAACCGTTGCGACATACGGCCGGCTAGACGTGCTCATCTACAACAGTGGCGCGATATGGTGGGCAAGCGTGGAAAAGACACCCATGAAGCGATTCCAGCTCATGCAGCGTGTAAACGTCGAAGGCTTATACGGTGTCATACAGGCATGCTTGCCTCACTTCAAGCAAGCGGATGGGAAATGGCGGGGCCGCATAATCGTCGTTAGCCCACCCATCTACTCGCGCTTCTTCCGCGGGAAGACCGCATACGCAATGGGTAAAGTAGGCATGAGCGTGCTTACAAAAGGTCTCGCCATGGACTTTATCCGCGAAGGGAAGAGTGAAATGGCAATCACTAGTATCTGGCCCGCGACGGCGATTCAGAGTGGGGCGACGCAGAATCTGGCGAAAGAAGACGCAAAGGATCTCAGGACGGCGGATATCTTCTCAGATGCGGTGTTGGCGATGATTAGGGCGGAGGTAGAGGAGGTTAATGGCGAGTTGTTGCTTGACGAGGATTTCCTGAGGACGAGGGGAGTGAAAGAGTTTGGGAAGTACAGTTTGGTGGAGGGGAGTGTGCCGAGGAGGATGATGCCGGAGGAGTTTCCAGATCTGAGAGTTAGAGAGCAGGATGATGAGGGGAAGAGGCTGGATAGTACCGTCTTGAGGGCGGCGAAGCTTTGATTTGGTGGATTTTCACGAACCACATATTGTCTTACTATTGCGCTCCGATGCGGGCGATCACGTATGCTGAATACTTGAGTCTTGTCACCTGGTTGCCGTGCGGTCTCTCACTATCTTAATCTCTGCGTTCGTGTAAGTGAGGATTGATTGATTTCTCCTTTTGTTCATGAGACTCTAAACCATCATTGAATTGAACCGCATTAGCAGGAAAAGAATTTGAGCTTGCAGAATATCACAGTGAATGCATGCCGATTCGAGGTTTACTGGACAGTGCCTAGCGCCAACGTGACTTCGCGTGGTTTTCGAGAACCCCGCCATCGCGACTTTGACACCCCGCAACCATCATGCACACAAACCACCAGACGCTGATACCCGCACGAACAAAACCCTGTTCCGATGAACATAGCAACTACAATGTCGTTGTTCGGCGGGAGTGCACCGACGCCCAGCTCATCGTCTGAGTCTGACACCTCGGAATCCTCTTCCGTATCCTCGTCGCCATCGGTCGTAGAGACTGAAAATCCGCGCGATATACCAGAGATACAGCGACGTGATACCGAAGAAAAAGACACAGACACAGACTCGCAGGAAGAAAGCGATGAGTCTGAGGACGAGGAGGAAGAAGATGAGGACGAGGAAGATGGCGAGAAGACGGCACGTGTGCAAAGAAATACAAACCAGGCCCAGAGATGGAGGAACACCACGGACGAAGAACTTCAAATTATGGAGTCACTCGAGCAGATGGAGGCTGAAGATCTTTCTGCACACCTATACAATGCCCATGCGCTCAAGCGACGGGTGCGACGACCTATACAAGACCTAGCGCAGTTGAAGAGCTGGCAGGGAAGAGATAGTTGGCTCAAGTCGGGAAAGGATCTAGAGTTCACGGACGAAGCAGGGCTCGTTCAGCCGGAGTTGGTGCCGCCAAAAGTATGGACAGCATGGCCAGACCCTCCTGAAAAGCTTCTACGCTCAGAAATTCCATCGGCGAGTGACTTTGCTCTGGAATGGCAAATTGGTGGGGTGGAAGATGCATTGGAAGAGCTCAAGGAAGAACTTTTGGCAATCTTTTTACGCCTGGCAAGAAAGCAGTGGGATCAGCGGGAGTCTCCTTCATCGGAATCCGACGTTGAAGAGTCTGCGGAGACTTCGCGCAGCCGGTCGCTAGAAGGAAGCACCACGCCTGCAAACTCGCGTCCCACGTCTCGAGCTGATGGAGATGTAAATGATGGAGATACGAATGATGGGGATATAGATGACGGGGAGATGGATCTTGATGGCTACTCGCATGATGAAGCGTGCGACACTGGGGATGAAGCTACAGCTAGGAAGCGTGGGAGACAATTTTATTTCAACACGTTGACGCAGCCGACTGTTATGGCTGACGATACGAAGGCACAGCGGATTCTTCAACCAACAATCCAGTCCATGATCAGCAGGTTAGACAGGCTTGCGCTGGCGATACTCCGAACACGGACGAATCATTATACTGGCGCTGACGGCTCAGTTGCAGACACTTCCGATGCAGATACGTCTGATTCGGAGTTAAGTAGATCTGCTTCAAGGTCTCCATCAAGAGCCCGGTCGAAGAGTGTCACGAGCCCTGAATCGAGCAGTCCATCCCCTTCGAGTGAAGAATCAACATCCGATGACAACACAAGACTTCAGAACTTGAGATTTTCTGATTTTGATCACGATACAGTGGCCGCGTGGGAACACGGCAAATCAACATTACGCCATCTGAAACGAGAGCGTCGGAAAGAGAAGCATCTGGAACGGAAGCGTCGCAGGTCCTCAAGCAGCGAGAGCGACGGTGAAAAATGGACAATCAAAGATGATAGTTTCAGAGAAGGTCTTATGGACTGGAGTGAATTGCTTGGACTAGCTGCTGTTCAAGGCTGGGACCCCGAAGCTATTGCACGCACAGCCCAGCGCTGCGCCACTCTATTCGACGAAAGCATGTCATTCATACCCATTCCCGAATCACAGGCCACGAAGTCCCCTCTCGAACCAGTCGTGTACACCCCCTCCACCATACCAGCCCCACCAATCGTCCCCTCAAATACAAGGGGCCCAACACTCAACCGCCCATTCTTCCAGACTGGCACACTGCGCTGTCCACATCCGGACTGCTACGGTAGCAAGAAAGACTTTGCAATACCGTATCGCACTATTGAGCATTGTATACGTGTTCATGGGTACGATCCGAGGACGAACAGTGAGGGCGTGGGGGATGGGTTTTTACAGCCGGTAACGTTGAGGCCTGGGTGGCTCGGAAATGGAAGGCCAAAAGTTGGGAATGCAAGGAAGAGGGCGAAGAGCAAGCATGTGGAGACCGATACTTCTGAAGCTGGGGACTGAGTTAATAGTCTGGCTCTTTATATTGCGTCTACTGAATATAATGTATCTGCATCCGACTGAGGAGCCCATGGGCTTGTGCATACTCGTTCATGCAGTTTCATCTCTATTTTCACGTCACAATATCGCCCGGATGACATGGAATACTTGAAATACTAGTGTAAACAGGTCACTGTAGGCGCCAGACAGGTCTTGGAGTCCGCTGTCTTAACCGTCACTGGCATCCTCATCCATCTGGCTGTCGGTTTCGAGGCTACTTAGCTTTTCTTAGCCCCCTAACAGTTGTTAAGAATTGTAGCGAAGCTCTACACTTTCACAAAGAGCGATGAGAGAATCGAACATAGCCAGGACATGCTTCTATTTGACTAGCTAAGGAGAAGCTTCTTCGGCCCCAAACTCCAACCAGCATGCAAAACGCCCGGAGAACAACCCAATACCGATGAAGGAAGATGAAACGAGAAGGCTGACCAATAGACTATAAAGAAAAAAGAAAAAGCAGTTCCTAGAGTGTAAAACACACAAGCGGGTTAGTTACGCTGTCCTAATCTCAACCCTGGCACAATAAGGAAGTGATCAAAAAATATACGCTGTACCATGAACCTATGCTGACTGAAATTACCATGACCAGCAAACGAGCCTACTAGTGAGAATGAACACCAGGTTAGAGCCTGCTGACATTGAGCGAAAGGTTCAATCGCTCTCTTCGCCGTCATCCTCGTCGTCTGGGATACAAACAACAGGCCCGCCAGTGATGGAACGGGTGTGGATGTGGTTGGGTTAGCACAAGGAGTTTTGGGGTTGACACGTCCATTTGCCCAAGGAAAGTATGCATCATCTATCAAAAATCCAAAAATGCTTCTCTCACATATGTAGATTGTCCCATAATTCCTGCGTCCGTTCTCTGAGATTTAATAGTGCAAATCCAGCTACAAATGAAATATGTCGACATCACAGTGACCGGCTCACCACCCCCGACTACGTTGCGAGTATGCAAAACATCATTCTATGAACATAAGAAAGAGACGTCCAAGTCCCGTGTAATATCCAAATCCTGCTACCTTGCCCCCACTCGGAAGGTGCTGATGGTCCGTGCCCTCTCCATCAGGATCCAATTTTGCGATCTTCTCATGTTTGAGAAGACGCCACCTGTGACGCCTGTGACGCCTGTGACACCTGTGACGCTTGTGACGCTTGTGATGCCTGTGATGCAGAGGGCATCTGAGAAGAATAAGGCGAGTTCTTGGCAAGATGTTTCAAGAAAAACTCCTTCACCTGTTGGTTCGTTCCTGGCAAATTTCTTCTCGGAAGTGCTGAGACCTTCAGACCTCCCAACGAGCGAGCTCTACTGACTATGCAATATGTTAGCACACGCCGCACACTGTTCACGCCACCGATAGTACTTACGAGCAACATATACCTGACTCGACTCAAAAACCTCACTGAGATCTACAATTACACGGTCTAACGTCATTCCTTGTGCACGGTGGATGCTCAGAGCCCACCCTGCTACAAGTGGAATCTGTGTCCTCGATAACACACTGACTGGCTCGTCGTCCCCGACTTCGTTGCAAGTACAGTCGGCATATATTGTTCTAGTCAAGCCATTGTCGAACTGCACGATTGGCCACGGCTTTCTTTGGTTACGGTCGGCGTATACCTTGATCTGACGCTCGGCATACTTGGCGTGGGAACCTTTGATACTGCCGCTTATGTCATTTTTGCTTTCTGATTTGCGTGGTAATTTGTGTTCGTCAAACGGTTCAAGATCAATAAGGGTACCTTGGGCGCCATTAACAAGGCCAGACGTCGGTTCGACATTTGCCTTGAGTAATACTCGCATCCCGACCTTGAGCCTTATATTAGCGTCGTAACGATGATCATTCTGTGGAAAAGTTAGTATGTAGCATGTAAACCCGATCGACTCGCTTACCAGTTGCTGCAATGTGCCAGGCACTTTATCCGATTCCTTTTGGTATTTCGACAGTGATATGTCTTCTCGGTTCCTCCAATCGAAAGTGTCGAGGCTCTTGTAGTCGATAGGTTCGGAAAGTAGCTTGTCAATGTTTTCCCTGTTTTCTTTCTCGACAGCTGCGACCTTTGAAAAGAGTTTAACGCCCCCTTCTGCCTCAGACTTGTGGTTAAGGAGGATGTTTTTGTGGTTTTCCACAATCGTGCCGTCTACGATGTATTAGCACACCATAACCGCGGATCTCAGTAAAGGGCAAGGATACCTATTCGGATCTTTTGAAGAATACTAATAAACTTCTTGTCGCTCTGTCTGTGGATCTCAGTGAGATTTATGTGCTCGAAGTCGCATTCCTTTGCTTGTTAATATAATTCTGAGGTGGGGGCAAAATGGGGCAAGGATCATACCTGCCAGGCTTTGCTGCAAAACGCCCATTTATCAGTATCCAAAAAATGGCTGTAACGACACTGACGGTTATCGCATGTGTACTTTATTTCGCTATTCCTGAATGCACGCTTCAGATCCCAGCCGCAACCGAGACAATGAGCGAATGGCTTTACAGGCGACAGCTGAAAGAAGTCACCTGTACAAACAACCTGCACGCCACCAAACGGTCCACGATCTGGCCCTCTAGCACTGCTCATGACTTGACTCAAACGTTCCAACATGTGGTTTTCAATCATGCTGATCTCATCAATGATGAGCACGTCCACCATATTGAACCTTTCCCACGATTCCTCTCCACAAGCAGCTGACTTCAATTTATCCAGAGACTTTTTGATCGAGTTCGGCGTCCATCCAGCGAAGCTCCATATTGTCTGCCCGTTGACATTGAGAGCTGCGAGGTTGGTAGGTGCTATGATCTGGACATGCTTTCCTTGTTCCTTCAGTTTTCTGACTACAGCCTTTAAGATGGTAGACTTCCCGCATCCTGCAGATCCGGTATAGAATACGTTACGTCCCCTCATAACCAGATCAACCACATGTTGCTGCTCGGTGCTCAATGTGGGTTCAAGTTCGGGTACGTAATGGACTGCATGGGTATCCGGTGGATTCGCTGAAAGTGGTCGTTCCGTAGGTGATGATGTACCATCGTTTGCTGGTTGCGCACATCGCTCTGAGGGTGGGGTCGGAAGAGCATATGCGTGAGGTGTGTAGGGTGGAGGAGGCGATGTGTATGAGGAACGATCACTCTCTTTCGGGCGTTGGAGTGCTGTCTCAACGTACTGCCTATTGGCGTTCATAAACTCCCAAGCCTCATCTTCGCTCCCAAATTTCTTGTGGCGCGAATCTGGATACTTGTCTGTTTGCTGCATGACCAACTGGTAGTCGGTGTATATACCCGGTATTCTCCCGCCAGGTACTGCATAGAGTTTGCTTTTCTTCGCAGAGGGATCAGGCTTCTGAACATAGAGTCCAGCCTCCCTGAGATCATTTGGGAGGTTGGAGTGCCCTAGATTCTTCTTCAACTCTCCCGCTCTGTTCCCCACTGCCTTCTCCGGGCTCGCGTCAATCTCAAATGGATTGTGTTGTGTACCGGGAGGAAGTCCGCTAACCCGACCGCCATCATTTGACGACAATGGCCGTGAGGTAGGGTATACTGCCGATGCTTCTGGCCTTGACCGTTTGTGTTGCGCGGCTGCGTATTCGTCATCAGGCTTTCTCTTCCTAGCATACGCCTCCGACACATCGATTGTATTTGGCGATGGCATGTACTGGCTATATGCAGCTGGAGCCGGCCAGCCGTAGGTATATGCTTGTTCTGGATATCCGGCAGGCAGCACGTCTACAGATGAAGCATACTGCAATGGCTTGGAAGGTGTGTAGTATTGTGGAAACGTGGGGGCGGGCGTTGTGGAGGAAGGGCTCGTATGCGCATGCTCGTTGGTCAAATAGCCGCCTGGATAGAGATTGTAAGCACAAAGCCAACATTTGTGGGTAGTATTAAAGAGGGGCTACATACTAGGAGGCATGACATAATGATAGGCAGGGTAATAAGGCTGCTGATATGTAGCATTATCAGGGTAGTATGACTGCTGGTTGGTGGGGTTGTCAGGGTCGTGACGCGCAGGATAGTATGCGCCGTCACTCATGACTCAAAAGATGTATCCAACAGATCAAACATACAGTGAAATGCTACTGAGATACTGCTACATACAAAAGACACGACCAATGAAAGACGGTCGCCAATCGTGCTGTAACTAGAGCGTGGGGCACTGGACTGAAGGGTCGCTTTTCGTCACGACGCGTCAGGAACTAGCTTGTCGCGCTAGTACACATCCAGCCACACGTGTTACTCCAGCCACGAGCCGTGTGGAGACACCCCGCTAGTCTAGCGTCAAGTCTAAATGCAGACTTTGGTGGTATCATTCGCAACAAAAAAAGGGTGGCCCGTCATGAAGAAGAATGTAAGCCCATATTAAGAGAAGGTATCGATGTACCACAAGAATATATTTGACATAAGATCTTGCACCCCCTCTACGGGGCGCGCTACTGTATGCTGACGCACATAAACTTCAATCAGGTAGATGAGCTGCAGTTATTCCATCTTCATTTCCCTTGCTATCCTCATCTCCAAACCCCTCTCTTGCCGATGGTTTATCAATTTCGTATTGTAACTGTCCAATCCATTTCCAGCGGCTCAGCGGTGCTGAATGGATAGAAACACATCTCGGCAAATTGAAACTCCCCAAGATTGGCATTGGTCTCCCAGTCGGCGGCGTTTCGGGCCGATGCTATATAACCGCCACTGATCTTCAAGTACATCCATTTAGCTGTTACTCGGAGACCTGTAACTTGGTCGTATACATATGCGTGAAATCCGGCGACTGAACCTCTTGCCTTCGGGAAGGTGAACTTCTTGGAGCAAAATTCTCGAACAGCAGTTCCTCTTGCAGCCACGACTTGTATGATACTGTTTCCTGAGACACAAATACTTTCTGGCTCCAAGTTTCCCCATTTGTTGTAAGCGTCACTCTCCTGTGTACATACTTCAGTAGCGCCGCATCGAACGTCAGTTGTCTTGATTTCCTGAGGGAAGAGTCAGAGATATCTTTTTGAAAGACTAGAAAGCTTACGCTGGGGTTGTCGACCCTGAAACCATAGCAAAGTTGACAATTTAGTCTTCGCGTGATTGTTGAAGCGCAGGTAGTGCTTTTAGCTGCATAAAGTTTGGATTGATCGGTCACCGGCCCCGCGAAGCGACGGTCACAACGCCTGTCATCTTCTTTGTCAGAATAGAGCGGCTTAGGACATTGTCCGTTCGGGTTGGGACCGATGTATCTGCGATTAAGCGTGGCAAAGTTGGGGTTGGGGTCGGTAGTCGACTCGGCCAGAGATACTGGTGGAGACCTCTTACTATGGGCAGGATCAAGAACTGCTATGAGTGCTTTCTCATCGAAGGGGAGTGACGGGTGACTGCCATCATCTTTATACAAGGCCCACTCGGCGAGCTCCGCGTAGGTTGAAGTGAAGGAAGTAAAACAGAGTATAGCCAGCAGGCTAAGCCAGTAATTAGACAACATGCTGAAAAGATGAAGAGCAGATGCTATGAGAACAAGAGTGTATCGTTTACACTTTCAAGGTCGAGGTGCAGTTCTCACTTCTACCTTTATCCTGAATATATATCCTCTTTCTATAGAGGGCACTTGGCTGTACGTTCTCACGCGAGACAACGGAGTCAACCGGAGGACTTTAGAGCCGGAAGCTGATGGGCCGACCATGGGTAAGCGTGGCATTACCAAGGAGCCGAATTGGCCGTGCAGTCAGCGCCGTCAAAACTTACGTCTTAAAATGGAGCTTGCTGATCGCGCACGTAACCGTAATAGTGGGGCAACATCGAGACGGGAGAAGCAGTCAAATACGCTGTTCCGGGTGTCTACATACAGCTAGGGTCTACAAGAATAGAGTTTTTGTAGCGGTGTGAGGAGAAGAGGACTGCGTTGCATTGTGTAGCTATGGACGAACTGCAGCTATATAGGTGTATGTGATGAGAAAGTGTGGTAGCGATAGCCGTACCCAACTCTCACCCAAGTCGGTCTTGGCAAGTCCCAAACCGTTACAGTTTTGACTGCTTTCTCGCCGGCCCGTGTTTTACCTTCCGTAACGATAACAGAATTTCTCGTGTCGACCAAGAGAGTACAAGCAAGCACAGAGAAGAACGCGTAGGCTCTTAGGGTGTAGAGAAGGTTCTCAGTCTTGTCAACTCGTACAAAGCTCTTCCACTCTACTGGACCCCTTTCCCCTTTCCCCTTCCAGGAAATACCAACACACTGAAAGACATCTGCTCCTGAGGCTCTTACTGCTCACCCCCAGAGCCTAAAAACTTACCTCTGAAAAGACTACTTACTCTACAGAAACGTCTCTCGGTCCATAATCTACATATGATGGGAAAATTACGGGCTTATCATGAGTTATTAGTCATTCTTCCATCGTGATTCAGAGTCGTGATAGGCTTTCAGTCCTACTAAAAGCTATGATGAAGGTGGAGAAACGTGCGTGAACTTGTTGTATTGGAGCTACGGGAGAAGGGAGAATACCTATGGTGCGCGCACGGAGCAGCTGACTAATCAGTGCCTGGCCAATCAGAGCACGGGAAGCCTGATTCACCGTGAATACTAGTGAAGGCTCTCACCGCGTCTCGACAAGCTATATATGCGAAGATTTCCACGATTCGTGAAATTCAAGTCTTATCTAAACATGCAGGGAGGGATACTGAGCATTTCCGGAAGCAGAGGCACAGGCTCAGGGAAACGGTATCAATGACACTGCTACTCCACATACGATTGTGTCTACTAATCCGTATCTTTGCATACGCTTCTTAGACTTTCGTAACGAGAAACAGAGTTTAACACATTGTCGCCACGTTACTATGGGCTGGCTCTCATGTCTGCTACACCTAGATACCTCGTGACATCAGATTTAAATTACTCTTCGTGCTTGCTTCCAGTCTCAATACCCGTATGGCCAACAGCAAATCAATTTTATAGGAAGCAACCGGGTGAGCCGGATGTTCGTATAGTGGCCACCTGTTGGTGCGCAAACCAACACCCGTATTGTCGTATCCAGCAGAGTTGGGACATTTGATAAGCGAGACGTTAACTAGTAATGAGACCCCTACCGAACTTAGTTCTGGGTATCACGTCCTTTCCAACGCGCTGGTCAAATTCAATCACACTGCACGGCATGTCATCTTTGGAGCATAGATACGGAGCTTTCCAAGGTTGTGTCCTCATGTAGAACGACGACTCCTGATTACTTAGACGTGCAACCGCGGGTTCATAATGATTCGAACAGTAAGCGTTGTTGAAGTAATCATTGTTGAATGTTAGACAGGCCATTTGTTCGGCACCCCGCGCCGGGGTTGGTGTTGTGCCGTCTTGCCAAGAGCCGGTAACTAACTGTTATCATGGCGCCGTGCGATCCCCAGTTGCGACTCTCGACGTCCTTTTGTTCTCCGACTGCGTGATGAACACAGACCTTGCTATACTTACTATCCAGTTACCGTAAAATCGTATCATGGTCCCCCGTGCCGCATTTTCTGATTCAAGAAGACAGTCAATACTCACCATCCACGCGGCCATTACCGAGATCATCCGGAGAATGTACTAGCTCTTACTGTAGTTACTGTGCTTGAAGCAGCGGCAGTTCAACAGCTCGCCCCCCACTCCAGCGACACGCTCCATCGCCATTGATTGCAGCTCTGCTAGCTGTTGCTTCGTATATAGCAATGCCTGAGGTTGGGATGAATTCAGACGCCTGCAGCTTCTTGGGAGAGTTTCCAATCTTTGGGTGCCCATGCCACCAGCAAATTGAGGAGGCCGGCAACCGCGGGCAGGCACACCCGTGTCTACTATGTAGAGCGGCACAAGCCAATCGTTTGAGGCGACCCTGGCGAGTTTGGACATGGTAAAGCAGCACGGCAGTGAACTTGTGGCTGCGGGAGAGCTTCGTGCTTGGTCCCAGCCGCTCGTTGATCGTGCCGTGTGGGAAATAAACAACACGAGTGATACGGGCAGCTTAGGGTGGGGCTATGATGGCCTATCGATAGTCGATCTTTGAACCACGCGTGCTAATGAGCGGTGCAGCATTGTGCTGGGACGACTTTCCTGTTTGCTCGAGCAGTGAGATTATGTCATAGAAAACGTTCCCCATTTTCAAATATGGAGAAGATGAGGAGATTTTGAGTGCTGCCCTCGACCAAGCCGCGCCAGTGTCGCTGCCAAAAGGCCAAAGTTTCTGGTTGATGATAATATCGAAGTCGTTTACTATCATCATTCAGTATCTTTTGGGAGCGGTGGTCTGGGAGTTGTCCCGTTTGGTTAACTCTACTATGACACGAATCTCTTCGCGCGCGCACTAGACTTGTGAATTATTGAGGAGTGTATATTCTCCTTCTGATAACTGCTACTGCTTCATCCATGACATCCACCGAGAAAAGGCAGGGGGAACGGCAGGCTTCCACGGTGTCAGGCCGCTCCAAAAGTCGCGGCAATCAACGGATCATACGGTAGATACTAGGGTTCCGCTCTGAATAGTGTCACATCACCATGAAAGTATGGACGCATAGACTATGTCGGAAATGTACGTAGTTTTTCCCTCCTGGGTATCGATCTCCTTAGACTTTACACCAATATCAACATCAGACCCGAACATCTTGGAGATACAATCAATTTCGTTACTTCATCTATACATTCCCTCTATTTTTCCTCTTGCGGCTCCCCCCGGCCAAGACCAAAGCACTCCGCCATATTAAAAAAGATGTCAATGCTGTTGAATGTTCCTTGGAAGAGCTCTTGGCAAGGACCCATTGCGTAAACAGGTACATCAGTCAAAGAATGCACGCCCTGGTCGTTCTCGACAGGTAGTGTACCGTTGAGTGTGATACCGCCTTTGCCGTCTTTGGGGTTAACGTAATAATCATCGCTATCTTCCTCAAGCTCAGTAGCAGGGGTACGGGGGCCGTCTTTGTGGACAGACCATGTCTCTCTGTGATCGGGGTTTGCCATGAAGCCCTCGGCGAGGGTGTAACGTGGGCTCCAATTGGACGGGAAGTTTCGGTCTGTGTATGTGAGATTACCAGTGTTGATGTACTGTGATCCTCCAGACTGCTCGTAGACACCTATAGCCTCGCGCTTCTTGCGGTCATCGCCTTGGGCGTTGAGGTACTTGGTGTCGACGGACCCTATGACATCGAAGCCGTGGCCGTGGTCGGCGGTGACGATGATGAGAGTCTCTTTGAGGCTGTCTGTGCTGTTGAGGTGGGCGATGGTGGCTTTTACCGTGTCGTCGAGTTCAAGGAGTTCGCCAAGAGCGCGGTCGTAGTCTAGGACGTGCATCATCTTGTCGATACTGGCTGCCTCAGACATCAGTAGCCACCCGGCATCGCCGGAACGTGCCTCAAGAATGTCAATGGCCTTTAGTGTCATCTCCCTGAGACCGGGCTGATCAAGAGCAGGTTTCTTGTCGCCGGTAGGTGAGAGCGACTGGTTAAGGTTGTCACGGTAGACGTTGCGGTCAAGCCATTTAGCCATGTTTGATGTGGTGAAAATACCAAGAGTCTTCTCCTTGGGGTCGGCGTTCGCCAGAGCAATGCGATCATGGACGATCTGGTAGTCCTGTGCAGCAAATTCTTTGTAGTAATCTTTGTCCTGGTAGGTTTTGCCATCGAGAGAAGAGTTGTAGAAATTTTCACCGCCGCCGCCGAAAATGACATCGATGGGAGCATTGGTCCAGGTATAATTTTGGACGCCGTTGAGGAAGGTATCAACGATGGCGCCATACCGCAGAGTTGGCAGAGTCGGTAATGAAGCTGTCGATAGAGTGAGTCATCTGGTGACCCAGAATGGGAAATTTGTCCATGGCCATCAAGCTCTGGTATTTTCCGTTGATCTGCTTGTGTGCTATCAATCTTGCCGCAGTGATCATGGCCGTAGTCATGCCGTCACCGATGAACAGAATGATGTTTTTCGCTTTTCGCTCCTCGGCCAAGGGTCGAACAAACCACGTTGCTTCCGTTTTACTTCCATTATTGTAGTTCAGAGTAGCAGTGTACTCTCCAGGCTCATAAAGTGCGACACGACGGTATGCTTTGGCAGCGACATTGACGAAGGAGGGCGTTTTCGCATCACGTGCAAAGAGATCTGAGAACAGTCAGCCATGAACACGGTTAAAAGCCTTGTTCTTATATACCTTCATACCACGTAAAATTCCACTTCTCCAGCTTAGGTTCTTCAACCTCGAAGAATTCAGTGGCATTTTGAACCTCCTCCCCCTTCTTGCTCACAGTCAAAGTGAAGTTCTCATCTAGAGGAAGACCAATGAATTCTGAACCATTCATAGGCTGATGAACCTCGAGACGGATGTCAAAATACTGTCCAGCGAGGAAATCAGCCTGAGACGGGGGGAACAGACAACCGAGTGATTCACAAGCTCCAAGACGGCGAAACGTCTGAGCAAAGACAGAGCCCACCAAAAGCGCCGCTGCACCGATACTCGAGCAAGTGCACTTCATGGCGAACGCTATTGAGAGAAGTACGATTAAAAGAAGCTCCCAAGAGTTGCGATGGACCAAAAACTACGAAGCTGTACCGCAACTTTTATAGGGCTTACAGAGATCCCCGGCCCTTGCATGACGCATCTGAACCAATGCGACCATAGTGAATGCAGCAGGCTGCCAGGATCCACATGCAATATTGGCGGTATGCCTTCCCTTGCAGCACAGGGTACGATTTAGCCGTCCTCGTGCAATATCCCAGCACTCTTACTGCTCGAGAGAACGACTCCAGCTACCCGGATCCAGTCTCCAGGCCGCTCGCTTGGTCCGCGCGACAAGCCCATGTCCTCACCAAGGATTCTGATGAGCTGCCTTATTGGGATAGACATGCACGTTTGCTCCAGTTGATGGGAGGTTGGAGTATGACGGCTTGGCGTGGCTTGTGGCATCTTGGCATCACGTTGTGGACAGCTGTGGTCCTATTCGCTGAGTAGTTGCTCACCGTGGGATTGAAGACTGCATCCCCGCGCTTGTTTTTGCTTGGCGAAGGCGTATCGAGGCATAGCGGGACTTGTGCAGCATACTGTGTGCCCTGAACCTTGTGTTTTTATTCGTTCGTCGGGACAACGACATGGGACGATGAAAAGCTTTACGTCCGAGCCTTGGACGGATACTGTGCCGATATGACCGTATGATCTCGGCGCGCAACACGGGACACCTAGAGAACACCTCCAGCACAGAAAAAGGGCCCTGACAGACACGTTTGACCCCCGAATGCGTTCCTCACACAAGCGTGAGAATACCAACATCGTGAACCCACCGTCATGACGTAATGAAGGAGAACACTTGCGATCCATGTTGTCAACCTCTTTCCATCCCAGCGCACGCCAAGCATGAACATTAACTTAGCAGGTTATATCTACAGGGTATCGTACTGACAGAAAGCTGTGTCGCGTGCTCTTTGCATGTACCGCCGTCGCCCGGAAGTCCGACCGAACCTCCCTGGGGCACAGGTCTGCACTCAATGCAACCACCAAAGGAACCCTCCATGGCTAGGTACGGATCGCGAGCTGCAGCGGATCAAGGGTCCTACGGATCTAGATCTGAAACAACGAGGCACATGCCATCGATTGGTTTTCGATCGCTGCAAATCATGGTGTGGCCCTGATCGGCTCTAGCTCGGGTGGTCCGCCGACGTCACCACTTTCAACATAGGTCGCTTTGAAGTTTATCAGGTACAAAGACAAAGCGCGGCATCTCGTTACGCGATCAATGTTTCCTGTCAAACGCGTTTCTGCATCGCATACTTCCCGTATTACGCTCTTTAGACAAACTGGATTCTGTAAAACTCACCTGTGCGTACCAAACCGCGCGTTCACGCACGCGACACATTCCCAAAGTAAAGCTTCAGTCCAAAAATCGTCAAAAGCCAAAATGTCAAAGAGAACGTCATATGAACGGTCTGAGCTGGGACATACCACGACCAAGCGCGCAAAGCAGGTGGACGAAAATCTTCCATATGACCAGCTTCAAGAAGCCCTGGGCGCCCAAGATGAGATTAAAGATGTAACAAAAGTTGCGCACTGGTTCCACCCAAAAGACCTCCGTATCCAGGATAACACGGCACTCCATCATGCTTCTGAGCTGGCTCAGAGCGCAAAGAAACCTCTAGTATGCATCTACGTGGACTGCCCAGCCGATGAATCATGGCACGGGACGAGTGCAGCAAGAGTTGATTTCATGTGCGAGGGTCTAAAGATTATGCAGAAAGAGCTCAAGGACCTAAACATACCATTGGTATTTCTGCAATGCGAGGATCGAAAGAAGATTGTAGAGACCGCGGTGGAATGGGTGAAAAAGCAACAAGTCTCGCATGTCTTTGGCAATTACGAATACGAAATCGACGAGATGCGGCGTGATCTCAAGCTCGTCAAGACGGTCGGGGACAAGATACAGGTCTCACTCTACCACGACCAGACAGTCGTAGAAACCCGGGACCATGCTCACAGGTACCGGGACGCCCATGAAAATCTTCACCCCCTACCACAAAGCATGGCTCGCAAAACTACGCTCTGAGCCCGAACTGCTTGATAACAACCTCCCACCCGCCGCAAATCCCTCATCCATGAAAAAAGACCTCAAAGACCTATTCGACACACCCGCCCCAAAACCAGCAAGTGACAAGCAATTCGCCTCTGACGAAGAGAAAAAACGCATCCGCAAACTCTGGCCCGCCGGCCACTCTGCCGCCTCGGCCCGCATGGACTCCTTCCTGAAGCAAATCTCGCACTACGCTGCCACACGATCAAACCCCCGCCGCAAACAGCACATCGCGCATGTCAGCCTACTTCAGCGCCGGCATGATAAGCATGCGATCCACGCTCCAAAAAGTCGTCGACTACAACCGCGGTAGCACCGATTTCACTGAAGCAAAAGCCTCAACCGGCGTCTACGGCTGGGTCCGAGAAATTGTGTTCCGAGAACTCTATCGCCAGACTACTATGACGACGCCGCATACATCCATGAATTTGCCGCAGAACCTCAAGTTTGACGCCGTACAATGGGAAGACGACGAGGAGGGATGGGAGAAATGGTATAAAGGACAAACTGGCGAACCTTTCATCGATGCGGGAATGCGCCAGTTGAATGCAGAAGCTTATATGCATAACCGGCTTCGTATGAACGTTTCTTCATATCTATACTGTAACTTACTCCTCGACTACCGTCGGGGGGAGCGTTATTTCGCCGAGACGCTCATCGACTGGGATCTCTCGAACAACACGCAAGGCTGGGAGCCGTCGTATACCGTCTTCAATCCCGTATCGCAGGCTGAGAAGAACGACCCCGACGGTGAGTATATACGCAAATGGGTCCCCGAACTAAAGCATGTAAAGGGCAAGGCTGTGTTTGCGCCGTATGCTAGGTTGAGCAAAGAGGAGTTTGAGAAGCTGGGGTATCCGAAGCCGCATGTTGATTGGAAGGAGACCAAGGCAAGGGCAATAGATAGATTCAAAAGGGGGCTGAGGAGTGCGGAAATTTAGGGGCAAAAGATGTCGCGAATATTTGGTAGTAGGGATCAACAATGCAAGAGTCAGCCGAGAGAAGTTCTGTGTACTTGACTTCTTTTGCAATAGGTACCAAAGCTGGCCATAATGAGCACGACCCCATAGCTATCATGGTACCCAAGTGTGCAAAGAGGTCATTCATGTTTTTTTTGTTTCCTACTTTTACCCATCTCGTCCAGTTCTTCAACAATCGCGCTCTATCTTTAAAGCTGTTTGAGGATTTTTTGTTTCGCATCTTGAGGACAATGTAATTTGCTGTAGCCGGTGCTTATATGCACCAAGAAGTCTTCAACTGTGGCCAACGAGTCTTGTCTAGGTAATCTAGCTATCCAGAGAGGAATCGACCGCGCAAATGCCATGTCTACCTGATGAAGGATCTCGACTTGTCTTCTAAGTCGTGGTTGTAGATGAGAATGTCCCCGCAGTAGGTCCATATGTAGCCCACAACATTGTAGCGGGGCGCCTTGTCTCAGCGTGTGGGAGTCTGCACCGCCACGAAGACTTCGAAATTGATGTGGCTACTTCAACCGGAACTCGGACTGCCCAAGGGTTTCATGGTGGCGGTGCTGGGGGCGGGGATTGCAGAAGAGACGGAGCGGCGGGGTAGCATGGGGACCTGTAAGCAGGATTACATCAAGATACGTGTCCCACTTTGACACACCGATAAGTGAGAAACATTAGGCTACCAAGTTCACTAGGCCTGTGTCGAACAATGCAGATACTCTTGAGACAACATCGGTCGAAATTCCCGCATTTCTGCGATATGCGATCCTTAGCAATGCCCAAGTATATGAAGCGATTGCTTACAGGTCTCGTGTATTGATCCGACTAGACTCAGCTCAGCCTTGAGAACTCACTCAATTGGTTCAGGAGATGCATTATCAAGCCACCACCTGCAGTCTGCTGCAGAGGCACAAGAGTGCATATACTTTTGGCCCCAATGGCAGCACAGAGAGGGGGCTGTGCAGGTCTATCCATCCGCCTCGCACGTAGCATCATGTCCCTCCACAGGTACTGAACCATCGTTCGCGGCTTCATATCCAAATGGCAGAAGCAGTGGGCGTCATTGCCTCTGCACTCACCATTGGCGCTGGTGCAGCTCAACTCTCGCTCGCTCTCTTTAGTGTAGCCCAAACACTGAAAAACGCCCCTGTTGAGATTGCTGAAATAGCACAAGAGATCCAATCCTTGGCCGAGAGCCTCCAGATGCTTGCAGATATCATTGGTGGTCACAAGAATCTGTGCAAGCCTGAGCTCTTTGAGAGGACACGTAGTATCATATCGCGTTACAACGAGGTCGATGCAGAATTGAGGAAGCTCATCGACTCCCCTCATAAGCTAGCGAGGCTGAAGTGGTGCATCAAGAAACCCAAAGCCAAAAGCCTTCTAAAGAAGGTTGAAGGGATCAAAGTTGCTCTTGTTCTGGAGTTGAACATTGTCCGGCTTGCACGAGAAGAGGTTATCAGACCGTAAGTAACAGAAAGGCTCTCGATCTTGCCAAGTATTAACGCCTGCAGATACAGCGACGCGAACTTCAGCAGATACAGCGACGCGAACTTCAGCGTACAAGTTCGCAATACTCCAAAGGCCAATCGTTTTCGCAGAATCGTTGAAAGCGCAGTCCGGGCGAACCGACAAGTAGTAGAAGATGCACGGCGCGATGAGATTAAGAATGATACCGAGAAACATCCACATGTAGCTGCAGAATTAGATCTTTGGAAAGCAGATTCTTTCGACACCGCAACATGGCTGTATCATCTTGTATTCAGCCCTGAGTCACCAGATCCACCAGCACGTCGGCGGTATCAGGCATCCGTTGAAAACGCCGACAATCCTAATCCGCTCTCGGAAGCTTCTCTTTCTTCCATGGCTACTGGGTCGAACATATCTACAAACGTCAACGGCAAAGAAATGATAGTATGGAGCAGACAAACAGAACCCAATCAAGTGGTTGACAGACTGCTCTACGCGTGGACAACATTGTCCCCTGATCAAATCAGTCTCAGTGCAACCCGCGAAAGTGGCGACGAATGGAGAGACGACGTCATGTCAATGATTGAAGAGGCGAAACCTGACGATACATCCTCCTTTCAGGATTGGGAAACGATTGCTGAAGGAGATAAGGACGCTGCTGAAGTTAGGCAAGAAGCACACGACAGGGTACTTGATAGAAAGAGAAGGCGCCCGTTGCCCAAAGTGCACGAATCTGGGCCGCCCTTGAATCCTCCCTTGCGTAGATCTCGTCGGCGTTCTACGACTACGATGGAACAATTGGATAAGGCATGGTCAACACAAGCCGATGATGGGAAAAAGGCTCCCCGAGTTCGTTACATGGATAGCGAGGAAAGCACCACTACTTACGACGAAAAGCCAAGGCGGGAAAACACGCACGATTCCGACTCTCGCAATCCATTCAAGCCTGGCTACAGACAACCGTCCGTTGACGAGTATGTGACTCCTTGGGAACAACCGATTCATTTACGTATTCCTGTTCATGTACCAAATCTACCTTACCATCCACCGGTTCCTCCTCCCTACGGCTCGTATTGGCCGCCGCCACACGATTATGATTTTATGCATCCGCAGGCACCACTCCCAATTGCTGTACCACCGCCACCACCGCCAGCACAGAAAGCTGGGGAACCTCCTGAGCCTTTGCAAGAACCCCCTACAGGCTTTGACACCGCCGAGAAAGAGGATTGCATTCTTTCTAAACTGGAAAAATTGATATATCATCAAGAAAACGAGAAAGAGAACAACGCTGTTGCAACTGACGCTCAATTTGCAAGACTTGAGCAACTTTTGACATCAAATGCAGAGGCCGAGGCGCGACGCGAAAATGTAATAATCGAGGAACAGCTTACACAAATGCAGCACGCGCGCAAACATGATGAACAGAAATTGGAGCAGCTAGAAAGTTTCATTGTCGAGCAAAGAGAAGAGCAACGGAGGATGGAGATCAGGTGGAGAGAAGAGAAGAAAATCATGGACCTCAGAGCTTCAGAGCAAGCTCAAGAAGCAAGGGAATTAGTTGAAAAGAAAGTAGCTGCAGCTCAAGCCGCTAAAGAAGCAGCAGAAGCTTCACTGAGGTTCGCACAATCAGAAGCAGACAAGAGAGCACGAGAGGAAGCTGCAATCAAAGTAGCCGAGGAGAAGAAGAAAATCGAAGATGCTAACAAGCAGCAAATTGAGCACTACGAAGAGCTTCTCCGAGTAGTCAAAGAGCAGCGATCAGAATCAGATCAAAACAACCAGGGTACGGTTCGCCGAACTCGTATTTCAGAGGGCAACCGCAGCATCGACGTTACAGAATACACGGCAGACAAGCGAGGGTCTTCTTCACTCATGCCAATACCCTCATTTGGACACCTCCAAACTTCACAATTCCGATCGGACAGATATATGGATAGACAAGGTGACTATGCTCGGTCTCGACCTGGACGTCGTGAAAGCTTTCACAGCTCAGTCACTTCGATGCGATCATCACGAAGATCACCAACGCCTACGAATAGCTCAACAACCAGCAACAAGTCACAACAGCTGATCGTGTTTCCAGCCAAAGCAAACAGGGATTCGCCTGCAATATCCACTTTGCAAAGATCCCTCGCAGAATTCGGTGTTGACTGCGTCTTCCAAGACCTCGAGAGCTCGTCATATGACCAGCTAATACCCTACTCATATGCCGAATCCAATGAGGAGCAGATAGTCCACAGCACCATACTCTGGGAATCCCCAATGCTCAGCCTAGGCAGCGAGCTACTCTTCAGTTTGCGAAAAGCCGGGTGGAAACCTACATACACACGAACTTCGCGTACGTATCCCCTACCATTCCAGCGCATCTGCATACCTAACCAAGCACAACAGGCAAAGGCCAAACCCACTTCCTCGGCAGCCAACCCCTACACACGTACTTCTTCCAAGCAGACTACAAGCCCCAATTTACAACCTCTACAATAACGCCCTCGGACGAATCCATCGCCATCCACAGCGCCCTGGTCGAAAAATACGCGCTGATCGAACTGGGTTTTCTATTCAAGCTGAATGAAACGGGCTTCTACATCTTGGATGGCCGATTATCTTACGTACGTGGCGCTACCACGCCATCATATCAAGCCTTCTGCATTTCATCGCTAACACATTGTATATAGGACGATATCGAAGCCCTAGTAGAACGTTCTTTTCTTTTGCGGGAGAATAATTACAGGCGCTTACACCGTCCTTTGCAATCACATTACGACACTAAACCCACGACGACAGCGACAACACCTACCTCTACATATTGTCACACATACGCCTCATCCCTAGCATCAACTTCAACAACCACATCAACATCAACATCAATCTACAACCCCACTACGTGCGGAGAAACCAGCCTCGACACCGAAAGCGACGATGCCTCTACCACGCCATCGGAAAACCACTACGGTATCCGTGATGTGAAGAGGTTCCTTGTGCCAAGCTCTGAGACTTCTGGGAAGCGCAGACTGAGAGGTGGTGGAGTCTTGAATAGAGATGATGACGATGTTCCTTCGCTGGATAGGGGTGAAGAGACGCCGATTGAGTCGCCTTCGGTGGTGTCTATTGCGTCCAAGTCGACGAATCCGTTTCGCAAGCATGTAGACGTGAAGGATGGTGGTGATGGTGGTCGGGGGGAGTTTGGGTTTCCAAGCTTTGTTGTTTGGGATGGGGGGGGAGGGGGCTGTTACACTGATATAGCTTATGGGTAAAGGGGGTTTTGGTGCTGGGGTGCTTGAGGCGTGACGAAGAGATGGCGCTTTTTGACAATATGTTGCTTGAAGTCTGACGCTAAGAAGTAGGTAAGTAGGCACGGTTGTCTATGATCTATCTCATGCTCAGTTGGTCACATGTTGAAACTGTAGGTTAGGATACGGCGTAAAAGTATGCATGCAGGACATGCTTTGATTGCTTCAATCTGGTATATTTTTTTTTTGGATAATTATGTACCTTCACTGATATTGACACTTCTACTTGGGCGGTCATATCCATTGGATGTTCGCGTCCATGTCCATGTTCCTCTCAACACCTTAAATCCGACCAATTTACGCAGCAGTGGTCTTCTCCTTGGGCAGGGGTGTGAACCTCAGGTAAGGCTTGACGATGCGGAAGTCAGGGAAGAGCTCCTTGGCCTGGTCGTTGTTGACAGCGGGGTGAACAATGACATCATCACCAGGGACCCTACAAGAGGTTAGCATTTGCTTCTTAGACAAGGCAAACGGGTAGACGTACCAGTTGATTGGGGTGGTAATGCGGTGCTTGTCACCAGTCTGCAGGCTGTCAAGCACACGAAGAACCTCAGCAGTGTTACGGCCAGTGCTAGCAGGATAGCTGAGAATGAGACGAATAGTCTTCTTAGGGTCAATGATGAAGACAGAGCGAATGGTGAAAGCAATGCCCTTGCTGTCAACATTGGTAGCGTCTTGGTGGTCGATCCTAACAGAATTCGGTCAGATGAGTCGCAAATGGCGCGATTTGCCAAGACTTTGGTAACTCACATGTCGTATGCCAGCGCAACCTTGCGCTCCTTGTCGCCGATGATGGGGAACTTGAGATTGCTGCCAGAGATCTCGTTGATGTCTTTGATCCAGCCATCGTGCGAGTCGACGGTGTTTGCGGAGAGGCCGATGAGCTTGGCGCCGCGGCGAGTAAACTCAGGCTCGAGCTTTGCGAAGGCTCCTAGTTCGGTTGTGCATACGGGGGTGTAGTCCTGGAGGGCTGTTAGCAATTATCGTACCTGTTGGTGGGTAGGGAGCGCGCGCATACCTCTGGGTGAGAGAAGAGAATGACCCAGTTGTCGCCAATGAACTCGTGGAAGTCAATGGGACCTTGGGTAGTCTCGGCCTTGAAGTTAGGGGCAGTGCTGCCCAGGCGAAGAGGCTCTGGTCGGTCGGCCATTGTGAGGTCTATGCGTGGTCAGTTCAGCCAGAAGCGCGAACATGAGGGGTGGCGGGGCAATCGCATGCAGCCTGCATACCTTGTTATGTAGTCTGTTGTGAGGGTTGCGCGTGCGCTAGGTATTTGGAATATATCTCAAGCGTCTAGGTAGGAGTGTTTATTCGTATTGAGTGAGAAGAGAAGATGTTGCGGGGTTGAGGGGCGCTTTTTGTCTTCTTGAGGACCTTCACGACCATCGAACACGACAATAATAGCTTAGCGTACATTGCGCAATTGCTCCATCACGCTTTTCTGCCGTTCATTGATTCGGCCCTTAGGGGAACAGGCGAATCAGAGACGCCGCATCTCCGGCGGTGACGGGTTGGACGGCGTCAGCGTTGACAGAGGCACGACGTGTTGGTGTCAGCTCCAAGCTCGATGATTTCTCATCAGCTGGAGTGAGCTGGAATGAAAACCAATTTTCACTTTGGATGGCGTCATCTTTTGCCTTGTCAGCTACTCGTGCTCTTTGCTTTGCGCGTTAATCACGAATATTTGCAACAACATCATTCTCTCGTTATACGTCTTGTAGTCTTGAATAGCTGGACTATTTAAGTGCGGCACCAATGCGTCATGTTATATCCGAATCCGTGGCTTCATGACTCCTTCTATCAATAATTGCCACAACAGACAACGTAACATAAGTTAGAATCAGCTTAGCGTACCATCTTCGTCGCGGATCCAAGGACACACCTTTTGATGTTAGCCCTTCAAGCCACCACCTGTCGCTGACCGCAACAGACAATATAGGACAGTACTTCCAAAATCGGTAATAGGATGTGCGATGATGAAGGTGCTCGGCGTGGCACAAGTCTCGGGAGTTCCCGCCTCTTTCGGGGAGCCATACATGTGTCCGAGTGCGAGCTATGTTTGACCACGAGCCACCACGCTCTCGCATGACGCATCTGATCGGCTGGCTCACGTGGTCTATACCAGTGTTTGCAACATAGTTTGGAACCAAGGCCGCTTGACGTATTACGTATCGATTAGAAAGCCTCAGCCTTGGCTTTAGCCAGGTGTTGACCGTGTTTTCCAACCACCACATGCCCTCTACATGTGTACTGTCGCCCGCCTCGTATTCTGGTCTGGAGAATGGCGGAGAGGACGGGGAAAACAAATTTCCAGCAGGTTATCACAACGGAAGACGTTACCGGCTTCGGTACGCCTTATGCACAATGGGACTGAGTAATGGGCGCCATGTCCTATTCCCGACCAATACAAACAACGTCCGCCCAGCCCAATGGATCAAGAGTGGGTGTAGCCTACCGCCATTTGCTGATGGAGACGCGCGTCGGCTACTTGCGAGCTAGCGGGCGATGGTCGACTTGCCAAACTATCAAGACTGGATCTTTTGCTATCGTCGCTAGAGCTGCATCTCCAGTCTCCATCTTTCTAAACACATGCAACGCATTTTTTCTCATACGGATATTTGGCCTCTCGATCTGAAAGAAAAACTTGGCTCCCCATGTCTCACAACCCGGAGACCAACCTCCCTGGCGGTTCTGAGCTCGGGGTATTCGATTGCAGCAAGGCGGGAATAAGAGCACGCTCGGAAATGTGCTCCACTTCCACTGAAAGACCAAGAAGCTACGCCCCCACCGGAGAAATTGACAACGAAATAGAAAAAGAAGAATACAGTAGGATAGAAGAAGATATTGGTCATCTTGACTTACAGGAGGACTTGCGAGAGGCAGTAATTGTTTGGCATTATCTCACATTCGACACCGAGCTTCCACATCCAAGTACCATTCATCCGACGCAACCCGGCCAAGAGCCACCTCCCGAGCCCCCGAATCTCGTCGAATACACCAGCCCCTTTGACTGGTCTGAAAAGAGAAAGAAGTTTACCGTGTGGATATCATGCGTCATTACTGCCCTCGCCGCATTCTCCGCTGGGGCATACAGTCCAGGCGTATATCAGATGACACAAGAATGGGGCGTAAGTAGTGTTGCCGCGTTGGTCGGTATCACCATCTTCACGACAGGTTTTGCCTTTGCGCCCATGGTACTGGCACCCTTCTCCGAAATCAACGGCCGCCGACCTGTCTTCCTCGCTTCAGGTGTTCTTTTCGTTGTCTGCCAGCTCTGCTCTGGTCTTACACAATCATACGGCGGAATGCTCGCCGCACGATTATTCCTAGGTATCGGCGGATCTACCTTCTCGACTATGGTTGGCGGCGTGGTATCTGACATATATCACGCTCAAGACCGGAACACCCCAATGGCTTTATTCTCCGGCGGCGCCTTGTTCGGTACATCCCTTGGACCTTTGGTTTGTGGCTTCATTGCACAGAACACGACATGGAGGTGGATATTTTACGTACAAGCGATCTCATGTGGAATGATGGTTGCACTGATCTGTGTTGTGTTCAAAGAGACGCGTGGCTCTGTTCTTCTATCTCGTAAAGCGAGGCGTCTAAACAAATGGTACGAGGCCCGCGAGGCGGCAGGTTACTACGGTTTCGAAGTTTCCAGCGATGAGAAACGCATTTCCAAATTATCACAACGGCTGCGCTGGAAAGTACGGTCTGATGAAGAGCGTGCTTCTCTTGGTACGATGATTGGCGTTTCTCTATATCGCCCGTTTCATCTCCTGTTCACCGAACCAGTGGTGTTTTGGTTTTCTCTTTGGGTGGCGTTTTCTTGGGCAGTGCTCTACCTTACACTGGCCGCCATTCCGCTGGTTTTTCAGAGCAATCACGGCTTCTCGTTGCAACAAGCTAATGCTGTCTTTGCATCTATGAGCATAGCTAGCATTCTCTCTACTGTACTTTCGATTTATCAAGAGAGGATTGCGAAGCGAAACGGTAAACTGGTGGACACGCCAGAAGGTCGCCTCTATTTCGCTTGTATAGAGAGCGCCTGCATGCCAATTGGTCTCTTCATGTTTGGCTGGACGAGCTTCCCAGCAATACCTTGGATCGTGCCAGCTATTGCCATCGGCATTGCTACCGTTGGTATCTTTTCCATCTACCTAGCGACATTCAATTATCTGGCGGATACGTACCATCGCTACGCAAGCTCTGCGTTGGCAGCGCAGTCCTTTTGCCGAAACATGCTTGGTAAGCCATCTGCCACTCTCGAATATATACGCAAACTGACTTCAGCTTAGGTGGTGTTTTCCCGCTTATAACAACTCAAATGTATACGCGTCTTGGGTTTGCTCCTGCAAGTAGTCTTCTAGGTGGAATTGGTGCGTTGCTGACAGTGGTACCGTGGATACTGGTTCTATACGGACCCCGGATAAGAGCGAGGAGCAAGTTTGCGAGTGAAATAATGGATGTTGTCAATTAAGAAAGGATAGCCTTGGTGTAGAATAAGATACCCTTAGCATAGCATCAGCATTTGGAGTTATCAAGGAACGTTGTATCAATCACACAGCAGATTGGAATTTCAAAAGGCCGCCGAACAACATGTGCCGCTCGATGTGGTTAGCGCAACCCGCCAACCGTTTGTTGCATCATCGGGGGCCTGAGTTAGAGCTGACTGACTTACCGCGACACTGCCACACAACACAGCCTACTATAAGAAGTCCAGACTTGGGAATGTCTGCATATTCCCTGGTCGCAATCAATACCCTGCATAGTAGCAAGGTCGGCTATGTCACATAACATTGAGCGGGTTTCCCACTAATCGCTCCTGCCAAATGAACAATGGATGATTTACTCCCCTCGTACGAAAGCGTTATCCAACGCGACCCTTGGATACTCGTCGCACCTTACCTAACCTCTAAAGATCTCTGCTCTGCAGCGCTGGTGTGTCGAAAATGGCACGATATTTTCACACGGCATCTTTGGGGAAGTCCTGCCTCGCACTTTGGGGTGCAGAATGATACCGTCTACGGTATGGAAAATCGGTAAATCTAACCCCAGACCTGCTAACACATATATAGTGGCACTCACAAGGTTCAAGCGTGCTTTGCCGCATGTGCGTACCTTTGTACGAGAACTTACACATACTTTACATTTCCCCCCAGCGCATGCGGAGCTGTACGATGGGCCACATGCGGAATGGCTGCGTGACTGCCTCGAATACCTACCACGTCTACAGTGCTTGATTGTCGATGGCCTTCCATTCTTCGACCATGCGTCTCTTATAAGCCTGCGATACCCAAGCTTACGATGGAAGTCTACCCGGCCGAACATCTTCCCAGTGTTCAGCTTGCGCTTGCTCGATGCCTCGGGCTGTACAAACGCTACCTCAACAGGCCTTACGGAAGCATTGCCACATTTCCCAGATCTTGTCTCTCTGGATTTGTCAAAGACACCAGCTACAAAAGACAAGAATTTTCTTCGGACGCTCACATACCTCCGCAATTTGCGCGTTCTCAACCTCAGAGGGTTGGGGTTGAGGGATGAAGAGTTTTCGATTATTGTATCTGGGATTGGAAACCGCGTCAGAAGCCTTGACATCAGTGACAACGATTTGACTGATGCTAGCGCACGGCTCCTACTCCAGTATTGTGTCAAAGAGACGGTCATTGCAGCACACAACTTTCATGGCCCTTTGCCACCGGTTGAACTCGAACAAACAGGCGATGAAGGGGATTGTTTTGAGACAGAAAACATCGTAAGCCATCTTCGCAAGAAACTCACTGAAGGCTTCGTAGGCAGTCTTTCAATCGAAGAAACGAGAGATGGTATATCACATCTCTACCTCTCGAACAACAACATTACCATAGAAGGCATATCGGGACTCTTGCGATCAGGCCGCTTGCAGGTGCTCGATGCGGGTATATTGTCTGCCACTATCAAAAGTCCTGCCCGCGCTACTATGGAAGCTGCAGATGATGAGGTAGCGCTGCCCGGTGTAGCAAAGCTGATTCCCATTCTTTCAAAGTATGCGTCGCACAGATTGAAGTACTTCAGAATCAATTACCAAATCGTCACGGATGATGCGCCCCCCGTCATGACGAGTGCATTATCACGAGGAGAACTTTGCGGGGATTTGGGTACCTACAAACCTTCTGATGCACACGAGCTAGAAGCAGTTGAGCCATCAACACCTGAGCTTGACTCTCAGTTCACAACTATCTATGAAGTCTCCGGAGACTCATCCTATGCTGCTGAGCTCCCTGGATCAATTCCAACTCCCAAAACATCCGATCTCGCTACATCGGGATTGGGAACCATGTCCAGGCATGGAATAAGCACCGGAGCGAGTCTTGCAATCAACGCTCCTGATCAACTACGCAGCATCAACCGAGGTCCTGCGTACGCTCCAGAGCCAATCCATGTGACATTACCTCTCACTCCAGGAAGTGACGTGGATAGAAACGATAAAAATCATCGAATAGGGCCAGCCACTGCTGCATCTAATCCAATGGCATGCCTTTCGCCTCTATCTGCTACATCTGACAGCAACACGCTAGATGTACGAACAGAAGATTCTAGGGCAAGGTCACGGGCGCATTCCTTCTACTACGTCGAGGACCGAATAGCTAGGTTGGATTTCCGACTGTCTCAAGAGAATTGCTTGCATCCTGGAATGCTGCGGAAACTTCACACTATTGTCTTGACCGAAGTGCCTGTAACCACTACGGACAGATCTCTGATCGACCGAATCATTCAGTTTATCAAGGATGCGTCTGAAGAAGAGATGATTGCGCGGCAACGAGCTAGACATACTTATGTACTACCACCCGGGCGCAATCGTGCAATCGCCGAAGAAGAGTATGCACGAAACCTCTTTGCACTCCAACGTATCGTACTGGAGATGGCGCCCCCACAAGCAGCACCGAAGAAGATATCTAGCAGTTGGCGAGCATATCCCACAAAGTCGAGTACTCAAGACGCAGATTCAGAAGCATTTTGGGAAGCAGCGACGCACGACTTTTCTTTCTTCGACGACGAGGAATGTGGGCAGCCGGGCTACGAGACCAGTCGCTCCCTGCCCTTGGCAGCTATGAGCGGCCTTGAGCTTGCTCCCAGCCAAACCATGTCAAGAACAGCGCCAAAGGAAGACACACCCGACACGAGACCTTTGCTAGATGTAGTGGGGGAGATTGGCAAGTTCAGAAGAGAAAGGAAGGCTATGTACAGTGACTTGGTACAAAGAGGAGAAGTCGATCCCGATGTTGAGGGTTACTGGGCCGGGAATATCACGATTATGCGGAAGCCGGTGAATGCAGAGGCAGGCGAACTTGATTGCTATGGCAATCGGTATGAGTCTGGGTGGTACTATCGGTGATGACGACAAACACGATAACAAGTATGCAGGTTTTGAATACTCTGAACAAGAGCAATCCAAGTGCGCACGTGCGTCTATCGTTGTGCAGGACTGACTGAAGCTGAGAATGGAACATCTGGGTGGTAGATTTTGCTACAGCACAGACTAAGATACCTCGGTACTGTAGTTACGTTCTCACTCCGAACTCCTTTATAAATTCAAGCATGCATACAAGGTTGAATGTTGGTGCGCAATGAGATCACGTGGGCAAAAACTTGGAGGAAAGTCGAAATAGGATGTAGTTGGCGATCGAGATAGACGGACTACCGGCAGCTAGAGCCGATATCATTGCGTGTTCATTGCTGCAGGAGAACTGGAGCGAACGGGAAGGTGCGAACTACTACCAGATGGGGGCATGCAGGCAGCCCACCTGATGCTTGGCACGCTAACTATATGCGACGTCCCCGGCTTGCACCTCCAAGTAGGCGCATCACAGTATCGCGCACGTCTTGCAGCCAACGCCCCTCTGCACACCGCCCATCGCCGGCCCTCGAATCGATGAACACGGTAGAGACAACCTTGGCTGCCCGGTGATTACGCGATTGCTGTATCTTCGATCAGACGGCATAGGCGCGGGCGCGTCATTTCGCGACGCCCAACTTCACCCTTGCTGGCTTCTGGACACATTCCGCATCCTCTACATGGCGCCTGTTCCCGACACTCCACGACAACGCGTGAGAAGCACCCGACCGCCGCGGCGACACATATCTGACTCGGCACCTCCCAGCAAGCGGCGCAAGTACATACCGGGAGGACCAGGAGGCGGGGGAAGATACGTGGATGACGAAGGGCTGGAAACGCCAGTAGGAGGCACTGGCCCCGGGGGCTACGCGTATACAGGTCCTCGCGGCCGTGTAGGACGTCTCAACGCCGAGAGACAAGGCTTGTCCATATCTGCCGCCTCACCTTCATATTCACGCCCTAGACGCGAGAGGCCGCCAGCTGGACCGCGTTCCAGTTCGGCCGCTGCAGTCGCCGCAGCCGTGGCTCAAAACGATGGCTACAAGCCGCGCGAGGAGAGGTCCTGGGACGAATTCCATCCAGATCTTGACATTGATGCCGAGTTCCCCGTCTACACGGCAGACCTGATCGATGGCGTGAGCCCTGCCGATAGCGACTCAGGCACTCCGCTGAATGGCTCATCTACCGGCCAATATGCGGTTGACAGTGGCCTCTCTGCCGTGCTCGATGGCCTGCGGGCACAGCAGGTAGAGACGGCTGAACAAGAGGATGCGAACTTAGCAGTCAACGGCTCAGGCGCATTTGTCACGCCGAAAAGACGTCCAGGCCGACCACCACGCAACAAGGATTCAATGCTCGCTGGGCTTGGATCGCCTCCGCGACCGCGAATCAACCCTCTTCCGACGATGAATCCGAGGGAGAAGCTGAACCTGCCTAAACCCTCAGTGCGCCAGGTCGATCCCTTCAAAGAGCACGAGGAGAGCGAGGGCGTCAAGGTCAACTATGTGGACAAGACAATGGCAAACATCGGCTACCAGGAGAGCGAGATCTTTACACGGCCATCTGAGAACAGTTTGATCCGGCTGCCTGAGGGCTCCATAGAAGAGGATTTAGATTTGACCCTGCAAACCGAGGCAGAGGGCCCTGCCGGTGCTGTTGCTGTAGGCCGTGTCGAGTACGACATGGACGAGCAGGACGATCGATGGCTAGAGGCACTTAACATGCAGCGGAAAGAGGAGGGCGTAGAAGGCATCAAGCCTGCGATTTTCGAAGTCACCATCACTCAGATTGAGAAGGAGTGGCATGCGCTTGAGAAGCGTAAGTTCGGCATACAGCAGATCTATTCCTGACACGATGGCTAACATGTGACAGGCATACCCAAGCCAAACCCGAAGCCACCTCAAACGCATCGACCACGTTCCAGCAGTGCAGCCGCCGTCAATGGTGAGCCTGCTGGGCAAGGCGAGGAACAAGACACCAAGTGTGCCATTTGTGACGATGGCGACTGTGAGAACACCAATGCGATAGTATTTTGTGACGGCTGCGATTTGGCGGTACATCAAGAGTGTTACGGCGTACCATTCATACCAGAAGGACAGTGGCTCTGTAGGCGGTGTCAGTTAGTGGGGCGCGGTACTCCCGTTAGTGAACTTCCGGTAGGTTCTTTCCCTGTCTATCTTACTAGCCCTATATTAACTGTTTCAACAGGGCTGCATATTCTGTCCCAACATTGACGGTGCGTTCAAACAAACCACGGCAATGAAGTGGGCACATCTGCTATGTGCAATGTGGATCCCAGAAGTCTCTCTCGGCAATGCAACCTTTCAGGAGCCAGTCCAGGATGTTGAAAAGGTTCCGAAAACTCGGTGGAAATTGGTAAGATCAGCGCCGTCCTTGATGTTGCCTTGTACTAACAAAAAGTAGTCGTGTTATATCTGCAAACAGAAGATGGGCGCATGCATCCAATGCGGGCACAAGTCTTGTTTCGAGGCCTTCCATGTTACCTGTGCTCGCAGGGCTAGACTGTGCTTACGTATGAAGTCGTCACAGTCCGCAAATCCGCTTGACTCGACTGTATTGAAGGCGTACTGCGACCGACATACCCCATCAGACTGGAAGCGAGAATATGACGTGGAGAGCGCAATAGCAGACGCCAAGGCCTTCTACCGACACACTATGCGGCACATTCGATGGCCAGATAGCCAGGCATATGCTCTCTCTATCGGATCGTCGCATGCCATGCCTTCCATTGAAGGGCCAGACGACGAGAGTCCAGGCAGCAAACGCAAGCGTGGCGGGTCCGCAAAGACCTGGAGACTGCCATCCGGAGCTCCTGTAGTCCCCCAGGCCGTATACCATAATGTCGAAAACACGCTCATCAAGTTCAACGTCCGCAAGCGGAAAGAGTTCGTGCAAGAAGCTTGCAAGTATTGGACCTTGAAGCGTGAGTCGCGACGTGGTGCTGCCCTTCTGAAGCGCCTCCAACTGCAGATGGAGGCCTTTTCATCCATGGAAATCACCCGCCGTAACTTTGCAGGAATGGGCGCCGCTGGCAGGCCTCGACTTCAACGTCGCATCGAGTTTGCCGAACGCCTTGAGGACGACATGGAGCAGATCCGTGTACTTTGCGAGATGGTCAAGCAGAGAGAAGCCGAGAAGCTCAAGGATGTCCTAATACTGCAGCAGATTGTTGACTGCATCTACTTTCCTATCCCGCAGCTGTTACAGCCCATTCTCGCTCGAGCCCAAGCGTAAGTTACCAACCCTTGCCTATGGTACTCTTACTAACAATCATCCAGGCTTGATAGCAGAGGTTACTTTACCGAAGGGTTCAACAAGCTTCAGGTCAAACTTGACGACAAGTACTACACCTCTGTGCAGACATTCAACGACGATGTTGCAGCAGTTCTGAGTGCTGAACTTGGTTTCGCGGCTGTCACTAATATCGGCGACGCAGAAGAACAGCTGAACAAGGTATCCCACAGCAGCTTGACAGCCGAGCAGAAGGAGATGAAGAAGGTGGTCAAACGCATCACCAGAGTCTTGCAGCCTCATTTCGAGGAGGCGATTCGCAAAGAATCCGAACTTGCTGGCCGGCCATACGAGAAGTTGCCCGACCTGGAGACGCTTCTCAACCAGAAGCTGCAACGCAGACCCAGCGTGCACTTACAAGACGGCACTGTTCGACAGACGACGGAAATCGACCAAACGAACTCTATACAGGTACAGGGAGTCGCAGTTGACAAGGAAGAAACAAACGTGGTTGTCCAGAAACC
Source organism: Pyrenophora tritici-repentis (assembly GCF_003171515.1). Classification (NCBI taxonomy): domain Eukaryota; kingdom Fungi; phylum Ascomycota; class Dothideomycetes; order Pleosporales; family Pleosporaceae; genus Pyrenophora; species Pyrenophora tritici-repentis. The sequence continues at coordinate 739,602 of NC_089399.1, read as the reverse complement.
GGATGAGATACAGCTTGCACCCACGCCAGATGAGAATGCTGGATATGCACACGCACACGACGAGGCAGCAGACGAGGCGGCTATCGCTATTCAGCTGGGTCAAGACGCCCTCCATGTGTCCAACAGCCAGTCCCAAGGCGATGTCATGCCAGAAACTTCTGCTCAGGTGAATGGCCGTCCTGAGCCGCTGACTCCCCCTCGATCCGAGAAAAATCTACTGAACCCGCTGGGTAACGGTGGCGTTCCATGGTACCTGGAGACGTTTGACATACACGGAACCACAGTATACGAGGAGCGATACACGGGCCGCGAGGTACTCCGAGACATGAGCGAGGAGCTGAGCGAGCTTGACGATGACGAACTGGATGGTCTGGCCGACTCTGACCCAGTGCGGCCAATTGACACGCCAGATTCAAACGTGGCTGCAATCAAAAAGGCGGTAGCCCGTAAGCGACAGAAGCGGTCGCGCGGATGGTGATTGAGGATGCTTATTTCTTGTTTCATACCCTTCTTGCACATGCACTCTCTGTGGCATGCTTTGTATTAACTTTTGCATTTGTAACATAACTACCTTAAGTGGGTAGACGAGGACTTTTCTGGCGCATGGTGTTTGCTTGGCCGCTGAGACCAAGCTACGGCATCTCGATGGGTCGTTTCAGCAGGACACGTTGGCCGGGAGCAATTGGTTGATTATGGGCATTATATGAAGTTACGCGGAGAGTAGTTAATGGAGCAGCATTGACTGCGTGAACTTGAATATAGTTATAGTTTATTGCGAACAATGCTGCCTGCTACGTCACGCGTTGAGGGCAAAAATGGTGCGGCGCCTCAGGAGCATGGTTTGTGCGCGTTGATGGCTCCGACAGGGCGACCAGGCGTCGGCTGCTGCCCCTATCGGCCGGCTTCACCTGCGTCGGTTGAACGGGGGAGTAGGGTCGCAGTTTCTTTGTCCGAACGCGGCCTTTAGCTACAAATAACACCTTGACCCCGTCCACAATCGCTCTCTCACCCATCTCCCGTTTTTGTCGTCTCCACTCCCTTGCCGCGCGCTGCTAGCACTAGCGCGACGCTTACTAACCCAAGACGCGGCTACCGTCGATCAGCCCTGCCGCTCCCAAAAAATCGCCAGCTCCAGCAAACACACCTTTCCTCAACCAACCAACTATCACCAACTCTCCCGCCCCACGACACCATCATCACCATGGAGTACGAAAACGAACAGCGCGGCTACGACGGTTTGTCTCCCGCCCTTTGGTTTGGTAATGTGAATGCTGACTGGCATGCAGACGAGCCTCGCGGCTATGAGCGCGACCGCAGCAGGTCTCCCCGTGGCGACCGTCGCGACGACGGTGCGCGTGCCCGCAGTGCCTCGCCTGGAGGTCGCGATAGCCGGTATGTGACTGCGTGTGCTGCGAGATGAAAAGCTGTTCAGCTAACACAAACGCAGGGGCCCACCGCCAGAGCGCAGGAACGACGACGATGAGAGCCGCAACTCGGGCTCCAACCTCTTCGTGACGGGAATCCATCCCACGCTCAGCGAGGACGAGGTCACGCGTCTCTTTGAAAAGTACGGCGAGGTCGAGCAATGCAACATCATGCGCGACCCTCACACCAAGGAGTCTCGCGGCTTCGGATTCGTCAAGATGGTCACGTCGGAGCAGGCTGATGCTGCCAAGGAAGGTCTACAGGGCGAGGTTCATCAGGGTCGCACACTGAGCATCGAGAAGGCGCGCCGCGCGCGTCCTCGCACACCCACTCCGGGCAAGTACTACGGTCCTCCCAAGCGTGGTAAGTCTGCTTACTCTAACCCATTCCTGCGTGATGCACTAACGGCCTGGCAGAGTTCGGTGGACGTGGTGGACGAGGCGGCCCTCGCGGCTACGGTGATCGCTACTCAGATGACCGCCGCGGCGGATACGGCCGACGTGACGACTACGGCTCTCGTGGCTCACGGTACGATGATCGTGGCTATGGCGGCGGCGGCCGTCGTGACGACTATGGTCCCCGTGGTGTTGACCGCTATGCCTCTGACCGCAGCTACGGCGGCAGGGACGGTGGTAGGGATAGTGGACGCGATGACCGTCGCGGCGGAGGCGGCGGAGGCGGCTACTACGACAGGCCTCCTCCTCCAGCTGCTGGTGCCTACGATGCTCCTCCCCCGCGTGAGGCGTACGGCGGCGGTGGTGGAGGACGCTCGTACGAGGGTGACTACGATCGCTCATACCGCTAGCTCCCCAGCTGACCCAGGCAGAACCCAAGCGGTACTAAGTTAGGGTTCGTATGACTTCCTCGGTTTGGCGCCTCTCTATCTCTCAGCACTTCACTTCTGTAGTCCTTTGGCTACTTCACTGGGTTCAGTTTAATTCGGCTTTCGCACGCATACAGAAGGAAAGTGGTCGACAAAAAGTTCTTCGATATGGTTCGCAGCAGCGCAAGGTAGCACTCTCCCCAGTCTGCCATCTTGCAGCTCGACATCTTCCTAGCCCTTGGTCGGCTCGGTATTTTCCTTGGAGAAACGGTTCAGCACTTCGGTAAATGCTTTCGGGGCGACGTCTATAGCCCTTGGGAGCACCAGTCGTCTTGATCGCCACCAAATTGTACTTCTATCTACTGCCTCTCGATGCAACCTGGACGTCCAGTAACCAGTCCACACCACCTTCCGCATGACCAGCACTGTCTAAATACTCTTACTATCATCCACCATGACCGCGACTTGCCAGCACAGCCCCCGACCCCGTAACTAGAAAGGGCTTAAGATTATCCCCCTTGGACTATCACAGATATGTCGCAATGTATCTTTCGCACCAACATGTCACGCTTGCTTAAGATGCATCGATAGCCGGAACAAGCAGATTGCTTTGCAATCGATTCTTTGTGCCCTGTCGGAATCCGTGACGATAGCTTGCTGACGCGTCGCGTTTGCTCAACGCAAACGGGGCCAGATGCTGCGTGTCTGGGTTTTGGCAGTAAGGTACAGCTGCAGGTGCGTGCATTCCCCCCCCCCAAGTTTCGTTTGTGTCACTTCCCTTTTTGTCGCGCGTGTCTTGCTCAACAACACAACGCCCATCCTGATCGTCGACCGTATGGAAGACATGCGTCCACCTTTTACGAAGTTCTGCTTTTCCACCTTGGATTTAGGTTTTGCATCGTCGTATTGCTTATTGCTTGGGTCATGGATAAGCCACTATGATCTTGGCTCCATGACTTCGACTCCCTTTGATCAGTCGACAAGCAAACAAACAAACCAGCAAAAAGTAAGCAGCAGTAGCAGCCCGATGGGTTTCAGGCTCAGGCTTGTTTTACGTGATTGGCAGTGCTCATTTAGATAGTGTATAATGCATGCTTTTGATCCTCTGCACTCGCTTCTCTCGCTCTCTCTGCTTATGGTGATGTATTTACAAGCTGAAATGCTTGTAACGCTTGTACCTGGCTAAATGCTAGAGCTGCTCCTGGTGATCTACCTAGGGACCCGCTCGCGGCCCTAACTCGGACGACGATGCAGGCTAGGAGTTGGTACACAGGGATGTAAGACAGGCCTGGAGGCGTTAGCGGGCCGTCTTTGGGGTCAACTTCCAGCTACGTCAAGGGTGGCCAGCCATTGCGGTCCCTTGGAGGGGGACCGCAAGTGTGACGGCCTCGATGTCTTGTACAATTGTGTGTTCCCCCAGTATTGATCCTGCAACGTTATCTTTATCCCAAGGGGGGCCGGCTGCTGACTCCGGATCTTTCTCCCTGACCTCTCGCGCCGCGCGGCGACTCCACCGTGAGCACAACAAGCACCGGGCGCGTGAATATGGCCGACTGACACTGCAAAGTGTAGGAGACAACTGTTCCGACCCTCGACTTTACTCCTCTTGCGCATCCCTTATTTTCACATCATGAGCCGAAGAAACGCGATTCCGCTCCTCGCGCTCCTCGGATCCATATTCGTAATCGCCTTCTACTTCTCGGACATACACAATAGCGAAGCCTGGAGAGGCTTACCACAGCATGTCGGACTAGGAGATCACGTCGGAAGCAATGCGCCACCTTCGAGCTCTGGTAGCGCCGACTTGTCACAAGGCAAAAACAGCGATCCGGACTATGCGAATTGGAATCCCAAGCCCGTGTTCAAGTCAGGCTCGCCAATGCCAGCTGGCCATAATTACACGTCGACTCTGGTTATTGCGAAGACGAAAAAGGAGAATGTGGATTGGATACGAGAATTGATGCCGGAGCAGGAAACGGCTATTTATGTCGCCGACGACCCGACCGCCCCGTTACACCCTCCGAAGAATAAGGGCCACGAAGTCATGATTTACTTGTCATGGATCATTGACAACTACGATAACCTCCCCGACGTCGCCATTTTCATGCACGCGCATCAGTTGGCATGGCACAACGACGACATGCTCGAGAAGGACGCACATCTCCTCGTAACTCGACTTAGTCGACCGCGCGTCTGGAGAGAAGGCTATGTAAATATGAGGTGCAAGTGGGAACCTGGTTGCCCGGCCTGGATGCATCCTGGCGCTACAAACGTCGACGGCCAAAAGCCAGAAGAGGTACTCCTCGCAAAGTCCTGGAGTGAGCTCTTCCCTCTCGACGAGGTACCCACCGTCCTTGCGCAACCATGCTGCGCCCAGTTTGCCCTTTCGAGAGAACGCATACAAGCAAGGCCATATGCACAATACGTCTGGTACCGCGATTGGATGTTCAACACGCAACTGCCCGACTATCTCAGCGGTCGCATCTGGGAATATGTTTGGCAATTTGTTTTCACGGGCCAAAATATAAACTGTCCCAAGGAACACATTTGTCTCTGTGATCAGTATGGGGCATGTTTTGGTGGCGAAGAGGAATATGCAAACTTCTTGGCTCTTCAGACCGAATTCAACGACCAGAGAGAAAGGCTCAAGGAATGGGATGAGAAAAGCTTTGCCATAGAAGATGCCCGGAGGAACGGTGACGAGGAGGCGTTGAAGACGCTCGAAATACCTCAACCAGGCGAGTCGGAGGAGTACATGAAGGAAATCAATCGATTGCAGCCTATATTAGATAAGTTGAAGCATGAGGCGGAGATTCGGGGACAGGATCCGCGGAATCGAGCTTTGGAAGCGGGGAGGGAATGGAAAGAGGGTGATGGTTTTTAGTTTTGATTTATAAGATATCCCTGGAGTTTGGAGTCCGTTGCATATGATGCTGTAGATTGCTAGACCTAACATACACTATCAAAATCTGTAATTCAGCTTTGCTTTGATGTGCAAGGTTCGTGAATGTCATGCATCGCCATACCTGCCTTTTTCCCTGCCCATCAACTTGTTGTGGTGCATATTTGGGTGGCTTAGCTAATCGCCCAGTGCCGTCGAGTCACATGTTCGCGCGTCACGATCCAAACAACACAAACCAACCAAACGCACGCACGCCCATCCCCGCCGCGACAGACCTTGGCCCGCTGGTCGGCCGCTTGTCGTTGACACACGACAGCAAACGCCAGCATCCCAAGTCAGGTGCGCAATCGTCTGCTGGTCTATTTTCTACTCTTGCGTGTCAAACCAGCCCAGGATCCTCATCGTCTGCCCCTCTGTGCCAAATTCCACGCCCGATATGGGACAAACTGCGCTCTGCCCTCTTCCCCTCGGATCAACCCATGCTCTACTTTCTTGAACAAATCGCAAACAGTGCCGTCCAGCGCTCAAACCGCAAACCATGTATCTGCTTCGATGTCAAACCAAACCTTGTGGGAAGCTACATACAAAAGAGCTTCGATGTTACTCTCGACGGCATGTCTGACCGAGTCATCCCAATCCAACTTGCATAGAATCACTTCTTCTCACGTCCTGATCCAGACACTTACATTGGTGCATTGGCAGCTCATTCATCCGACTCTACACAGCCTTGTTTGACCCCTACCCTACAATCCGTCTGATCTCGGGGGATACGAGCCACGATGGCGGCAAACGCACCATATTACCAGATGCGCTCCGGCCAGTTCATCACCACGCCCAACAATGCAAACGCTGTACAGCCCCAATTCGTGACTGCAGAAGACGAATATGACCTCTCTGGCCCCGCTGCTGTCGCGTCACCGCTTGACCATCATCTCAACCCACATTTATACGCTGCACATACTGCTCGTCAGACAACGGACGATCATACAATGGAGGAAAATCATAATTTGGTTGAGCTGCTGGAAGCTGCAACAGCTGCAGGCCAAGCTGCCGAGGCTATGGATCTTGACAGTTCGGTACCAGAAAGTACTCAGACACAGGGTCGGGGCAAGAGAAAAAGGGTCACCCATTCTCCTGAGGATGTTTCCCATCATGACCAGGACCCTGTGTACACCAAACGACGGAGAGTTGGTGAGCTTACGGACCCACAGCTTCAAAACGGAGATCGGGACAGTCGGGGCAACTCTGCTGATAGCAGTGTCCTGCCTTCCAGCGAGACTCTGCTGAATGATGCACGCGCTGCAGGTGTGCATTCCGCCGCTGCTCTCTTCCGTCGCTCTTCCGAAAAGACTGCCCGCAAGTACACCCGTCCTCCCATGTCGAAGCTCTTCATTTCCCTTCAGCTCAGCCCGGAGAGTTTCCTACAACTCCAATCCCTAGCCAAATCCTACATGCTCGACAAGTCACATCCTGAACGGCAGACCTGTGTGGGAAACCGTGGCAAAGGCGATACCGATATGGTTAAGCTGCGACTGTTCAATTGCGTCCGTGACTTTCTGAATAATGGAGTGGGGGAGCAGTTCTTTGGGGAGCATGTCGAGAAGCCGGGGAAGAGGGATACTATAGAGGCTGCACGTGCTTTGGGGGAAGAGAAGACGCCTGGTATTGGTGATAGACTGACATGGCCGAGGGATGGCAACAAGATTATTAGTCTTGTTACTCCCCTCATGAGACGCATGGTCACAAACGAGCGACAGCGACAATATGCGGTCGAGACAAGGAAGGGTGGTGCTAAGAAGAAAGACGAGGATAGTGTGGAAGCTGCGGACGTTCATGGGAACGGGGTTGAGCAGCCCTTGCAACCAGCTTACGATCCCAATCTCAGTCACCAGCTCCAGCATTTATCACCGACTTCGCCGAAAAATGGAGTCACTACTTCCTCTCTACCATATACTGTGCGGAAACAAAAAGGGTTCGCAGATTTGAAACAAAAGACAGATATTAGCACACCTGTACAGTCGAGTTTGAAGGTAAGTGGAGTATTTCCAAGCCTTACATTACTTACATAGCTAACCTGTGCAGCTGCTCACAGATAACCCTATCGAGCCAAACCTTTCGCGAATCAACATCTTCCTTGTGCTTGCCTCTTGTGGGAGCAGACCAGGCACCAAGCTCGACGAGAAGCGCATCGCCGCTGAACCTCGAGCACATTTGGCCTTTTACGACTACATCGACTTCACAAGGGACGTCAATGAACTACTACAAAGAGCCCAAGACAAATGCCCTGAGCTCAAAACTACACCCGCGTGTAAAGAAGGCGAACCCGGAACCGAGAACCTGCGCGGACTGGCTGCAGCAGCGAACGCGCTACAAGCTGAGCATGTGCATCGCGAGGAGTCCAACACGACAGGCGAAGCTTGGTCAACCACATCGGGTACGCATCCTCCATCAACCGAGGATCCGTCAAGTTTTCTTCCGACGCCAACTTCTGCAGTTACTCACAACACTATGTTCAACACTAAGATTGCTGCCGTCAATAACAAGCCTCTCCATTTACCCCGCTACATTATTAAATCCTTGGGCTCGAAGGGGTGGCGCGAAATTCACACCATGGATGATTGGTATAGTGTGCTGAGGGAAAAGGCGTTTTCGGTCTGGGCGGATGGCGTGTGTAATGTACTTGTTGAATTGGTTGATTTTTAGGGTGGGGTGGTGTAGGGTAAGACATGGGTGGGTGTACATTAGATGGATATGGGGCGTTGATCTCGTGGGTGCTGTGTGTGGTGCTGTATGTGGTTTGGTATCGTGTTTAGACATTTTGGAAATTAATGTTGAAATTCAGCTTGTAACCTTCTTCTCCTTCCACGCGCAAAAAGCATGAAGCATAACAGCGAAAAAATAACGAAGAAAAAAATCCGTTGACCTATGCACTTTCCTCTATTTTTCGTCTCATGTGCAAAATAGTCATCCCATGTACACCTGCATGCGTGATACATACTACGCCTACACGTGCCGGTATCGTATACCCGCGTTAGGAAGGCGCACGGACTACGCTGTCGATTGTAGCGAACGTCGTTCGCTACGTGTGTGGCGTTCTTGGGGGCTACCGAACTAGAATACCGGTAGCTAGCTAATGAGGTGAGTGCAAGGTTCTCCGTCGCCGTGTTTAGTGTTGGAGCGATAGTGGGGTAAAGGGTTGGTTGCATATGCAGAGGAGCGGATGCGGATGCGGATGTGCATGCGGATGGATAGATGGGGTTTTTGGAGTGGCTTTGGCTAGGTGCAGGTGCGGATGCGTTTTTTTTTGCTGGTGCGGAACAGACGCAGTATGTGGTAGTTGTTGTTGTTGCATCTAATATTCAGCCTGAAGTACAATAACATACCTAGGCAGTACTGAAGCCGACCTATGCTACTGGGCTGCCTAGATACCGGCGAATGGGTTAGGGCGGGTTCTGGTGAGCTTAGTAGGTGCCATTGGAGGGTTTGGTGTGGTATGGTGCGAACAAAGGCCGGATATGGTGCCCAGGTGGTGACGTTCTAGAAGCCTCGAAGTTAGCGTATCTCTACGCCAAAGTTCTTCACAAACGAAATAGGAAGTCTTGTTGCCAGACATTTAGCAAACTAGCACGAATACAAAGTCATTCATGGGCGGTTGAGCTATGCAAGCAGAATGGGTCTATCGCTCGATGCAGAAGTTGGACAACGTCGCAATCGCCAGCTCAACGGCTCTCGCCTAAACCAACAATACCTCGAAGGGAAACGCCTAGGTACGGTGTGCAATGCTGACAATATCACCATGGGTATCACAAGAAAACGACGGATTCAAATGCAAATCCAACACGATTCTCACCCACGTGCTGGGCAGCCTCACTGAATCACATGACCTGTATGACAGTACGGCGATGACGGGAACGGGTAAAAATGCCGACCGGCTATTCCGAAAAACGGCACGGCTAGTGGAGTAGTTGGGAATCTGGGCATCGCACGATCCGACAGGTACCTGCCGGGCCCTGCCGTGCGTCAGATCGATCGCCGGGATGCGAGGTTACCCACCTAGGCAGGTACAGCGTCTAGAAGCGGCGATTCACTCTGGCTACAGTATCGGGCCGAACATATCAACTGGTTTGAGTAAAAACTGCATTGCCGTCTGGTCGCTGGAAACTTATCAGATTGTGAGTGGCTTTATCATTGCTTTACAGAAGCAGAGATGCTACCCGTAGTAAGACACCAGGAATTAAAGTCCACGAGAGTGACGGAAATCTAACTAATGTGGTAAGTCAAGGATTACTGGGTCTTGTTCCTGCATAGTAAACTATGCACGCTCACTGTAGGAGCGCCTGCATGCGAGACTGGACAGTCTTAGCATAACCCTCACTTTCTCAAAGGCACTGTACCGTTGTACAAAAACGAACACTGACGGAGTGCACTGGGTATGACTCGTTTGCTCTCTGCGCTTCTAGTGGGAAGTTGGATTAAGTATGCAGCGGTTTACTAACGGGGGGTGGATTGCGGTGTTACTGGTGGGGTAGGCCACCGATATGGGAAAGCAAGGGTGTGAGGGGATCTGCGTTGGTCGTTTTTGGCTGGCTGGTTGGTAGGCTGTTGGACTGATTGGTAGGTAGCCAGGTAGGTTGTTGGTTGGTTGGTGCGATCGGTTCGTGTTGGCAAAGACCCAGTAGTAGTAGTTAGTTGCTTGGTCACTGTATGGCCAACCGGTTCCTTCTTCAAGGGCAAGTAGGTTACACCGTCTCAATCTCTTAGTATTGTGCTGTACCTCCTTTTTTTGTGTGCGAGATTGATATGTGGTGATTGCGAAACTTGAGAAGGAGTAGGACCATGCGGCGACAAAAGGTGTGATGTGCGTGTTTGTGGAGATAAAAAAATCGGTAGCTCCAGGGCGCGAGAATATGGCGATACCGATTTTTGCAGTAACTACATACCATAGGTGGGAAAAGGGTTCGACAGTGATGAGTGTTGGAAAATGGGGGTAAGCAGAAGCGGGGAAATGGCGCCGAACCGGCGGCAAGGACCATCAAAGACATCATAGTAAGCACCGAGTTTTCGCCAATATGGCAGGAAAGTCTACCGGATTGAGGCCCATAAGAGAGACGGTTAGAGAGGTATGAAAAAGTAAGTAGGGTGTTGTATAAAGACCTTGGGAACACTGCTCTCTAGGGAAAGATCACAACTTGCTATCGAACATCTAAATCATCATTGTCCTCATTTTTTTTCAATATAAATCAATATATCTAGGGTATATTACCACCTTTGCTCTCCACTCTGTACTACCCAAGAACGAACGACCTCACCATGCATCTCCAATCTCTCATCGTCCTCCTTGCTGCCGTTGGCGCATGTCATGCAGCCCCCGCGGAAAAATGCAGCCAAGGCACTCAGTCAACCGGGCCATGTCTGTTCCCAGAAGTCCTTAGGGAATGCTCTAGTTACGCCCCAGTTGGTGTATGCCACGGGTATACCAAAGCAAAGTATTACAGTCATACACCAGATGCGCCGATGGCTTGTAGTACTGACAGCGATTGCGTACAAACGGTATATACATCTTCTGATCTAGTGGAATAAATACGAATAAGATAGCTAACTTGGATAAATAGTGGCAATGCTGCAGTTATTAGGAAGAGTAGGCATAAGCGACCTATACTACCACGCGAGAAGTTTCGCGAAGCAGGTCACCTGGGCTAGTCGTTTGCTTGGAGTGAACAAAGCGATCATGATATTTGGGGGGTGGGCCGGCGGTTACGATGTTTCATTACACGAAAGAAAAGGGGCATAGGTACAAGAGCAGGGATACTTGGTGAAACTTATCGATGGTAAGAAATTGAAAGATATCACAGTCATCAACGTATTTGGGCAGGGGGACAGAGGAATGAGCGTTTAACGGGATCTGGCGGTCAAGTCAAAGAGAAGGCATGAGAAAGAGGGGGCGTGGTACGTGTAACGAGGGGTAACGAGGGGTAACGAGTGTATTCAATAAAGCGCTTGCTAGTACATTCGGAACTTCCAACCATGACCGTCATCTACTCTCATCTCTTTAATTCGATAGTATCAATGACTTCATCGTGCACTTTCAAGCTCTTCCCGTTCTCCTAGCTGCGACGGACATGTGCCAGGCATCATGCACTAGCTAATCGGAGGGCTGGAATTATGATCATCCAAAGAAAACATGCGGTGAACGAATATCAGGCCCATGTTGCGACTATGATGTACCATCATCACCTCGCCATATAACAGGTATCACTGCTAGGTGTTCCATGGACGACGATTGCCTTCAGCAAGTGTGTATAGTGATTTTAGTTCCAGCCTACTAGACTCCGCAACAATCAATTCAATCCGGTCACTCTCCTAGACCCACTTACCTATCTAGGTAGGGCTTAAACTCCTATAGGTAACTACTAGGCTTAAAGCGGTAATCAATCAATCCAATCTGAACCTTCTAGGACCCACTTAATTGATTGTTGCGGACTGTGCAGCCTAGGGAAGCTGACTCATGTGGACAGTGACAATGCTGCTAGAAGACTTGGCGGGGATGAAAGCACATTTTCGTTCTAGGTAAGAGGGTCGGGGTTTCGTGAAGTGGGTATGGTGGGATAGATTTGTAATGCACCTGGGTATCATAAAATACTTGACAGTGTGGGTTAAGCACATGATAGTCAGGCGTGGTCTGGCGACTACAGTGGGCTTTGTACACTAGTATGTCAATTTCATTTTGACACCCGGGTGGACGATCGAACAAGCTGACCTTGGGCGTAGGAACCGGAACAGAGCGGAAGCTTGGCTAGGTACGGTGTGATAGCGGTAAGGGGGTCCATGCGATCTTTTCTAAGCAGGTTGCTATGAGTAGGAAAGGGCAAGTTTGACGAGCAGGTACGAAGGTTTTCGAATCGGTTTCTGGAGGATGAGGTGTTTCTGCCATGATAGAAGTGTTGTTCTATTTGTGTGTTGATTCTTTCCGGTTTCCCAGACTTACTGTGTAGGTCTAGACCTCAGGTTTCCGTTGATTGTAGCCGCTTCTAGTATCTATGACGAGAGAAAAGGTGTCGATCACAATCGGTCCCATCCTACCTACCTAGGTACCTCGTGTTGCTCACTGGAAAGAACAACGTGTGATTTGAATTTTTGGTATTCTACGAAGAAGTTTTTCAAACTACAAAAATATGAAGTCGAAAAATAATGAGCTTCCGCCAGCTCAATGGGTTCTACAAACAACGTTGACTAACGGTACACGAATAGCTGATCGGCTAACTTAACTTAGCATCGGCGGCACTTAGCACAGACCTGGGGCATTGCCGAGCAGCAACTCCAAAGAACGACGTATCAAGATACTTCATTCCGCCGACCTGGTAAGCGAACATTGGTGTTGCCGCACAGTGGGTGATAGGACTTGGTATGGTGTGAGGGATTATTCTGCTTTTAATTACCCCCAAGTTTGGCAAGTACAAGAGAAGGGCATAAGCAAAAGCCGGTGGTAAGCAAAGGATTTCGGCCACTTTAAAAAAGCTTAGAGAGTAAGCAGAGAGAGAGAGAGAGAGAGAGAGAGAGAGTAGATATAAAAGAGCGCCTGCGCAGACCCTCTGATTTTTATTCCAATCATACCACCATCTTTTTCACAATCCTTGAAATACCTCAGTACCCTGCCTAAACCATCGATCCTACTGTCCTATCTCAACTACAGGAGTAACAAAGTTTGCCATGCACTTCCAACCTCTTCTCGTTCTCCTTGCTGCCGCTGGGGTGTGTCAGGCACAGGTACAGGTAAATTGCGTCTTTGGTCTCCTCGCGCCCGCGGCATGCACTGGCGGGTTTTGCGATCGTCCCACATCCTACCCTTGTGGTGCAGGGCTAAGCCCATCGGGGACCGGGTACATCCCAGGCTGGAGGTGTGGAAGTGACTCGGAATGTGGCAGTTATGTATGTATATTTTTTCGATTCTTGGTATATGGAATGGGAGGAATGAGGACTGCTGTAGCTAACATGGATTAATAGTACAGTTGCTGCACTCCACAACAGTAAGCGGACCTCTTGCAATTGCATGAGAGCTTTCGCGCGGAGTGGGTCGGGTCGGGTACGTTGATGGGTCGACACCAGGCGCTGGGCGAATCGAGGCAGCTGTTACAACTGAGTGGGCGAGATTATGAGGACTAGGAACTTTGTGGATGTACTGTGTGTAGGTGTCTAGGTTGGGTAGTGGGTGAGGACAAGGATGGCGGGGTTATTGTCGAGACGCGGTGAGAGCCTTCACTAGTATTCACGGTGAATCAGGCTTCCCGTGCTCTGATTGGCCAGGCACTGATTAGTCAGCTGCTCCGTGCGCGCACCATAGATATTCTCCCTTCTCCCGTAGCTCCAATACAACAAGTTCACGCATGTTTCTCCACCTTCATCAGTTATGTACTTGTTTCGTGCATGAACTGGTTTGAGTCGTATTTCTAGGACGAAGCTTTAATCGGATGAGTTGGTTCGCTACAATACACGATTTGTTCTCTTCCTGTCACATACCTATGCATTGATTCCTTATGCCTTTCTGGACCCGCCACTACTTCCGCATCTCACGTCATTGCCTCCACGTATATCTCTTGGCCGATGGTACACGCGCCTACATGTCCAATTCTAGAGGCTGCCAGTTGTGCTCTATGCGAGGCAGAGGGTTCTTCAAAGCCTTGCAACCGATAATTCTTCAGTGTGACATGCTAAGGATGGGTACCGTGGTATCATAGAAACGATAATGCTCAGGTTGTACAGACACTATGCGGCAGATGCTATCTCTCTCCTTGTAGCCATCAGTATCTCGAAGAAGCTCACTCTTTCTACATCGGCTAAAAACGACTTTCATCTTTGACTCCACATCGACACCGGAATCATGATAGCGAAAGTGGATATGCATTCGATCTCAACATGGCAGCTGGTGGCACGGAGACAGGGCAAGTAGTTTAGAACCATGCTGGCAAGATAGCGACAACACTACAAGCACATCTGCCGTGATTGACAGAAATTTACGCGAAACACAAGTGCCGAAGTGTAGAGTTTATCCCCCCGATACCAATATAACGTGGTGGTGCAACTCCCGAACATCGACGTGGGGACATGTTGACGCGATGGTAGTCATTGGTCGCATGCCAATGTGATTAATCAATATATAGAGCATCTCGACACCATACCCCATCACCACCATGTATCCGGAGCAGTGACTGCTACCTGAGATGAACAATAATTGAAAATGGTGGGGCTTAAGATGATGCTTTCTCCTCTGTCCATGATAGGAATTCTACACTATTGCTTAGAACCCGACAAGAACATAGCACGAGAATGAAGTTGTATCAGATTGCCGCTCTTGCAGCGCCTGCGCAAGCCGCACTACGCTTTGGATGTTCGACTCTGAGTATCCAGCGTCTCGATCCGCTCGTTGAACCAGGGAAGCTACCGTCTGCTCACGTCCATCAGATTGTCGGTGGTAATGCGTTCAACGCTACAATGGACACGGATCCATCCAAACTGGCATCCTGCACCACGTGTACGTTCTCGGAGGACTTTAGGTAAGTACTCCCAACTACTGTTTCGTCACAAGAACTGAAAGAGATAGCAACTACTGGACCGCAGCCATGTACTTCAAACACACCAATGGCTCCTACAAACGCGTGTCCATCATGGAGAACGCCGCACTGCCCAACGGCATAAACGGGGGCATGACAGTCTACTACACTCAGCAAGACTTCAACAGCAACGGCAACCAAAAGATCACTTCCTTCCCCAAGGCGCGTACTATCCCCTCACATACCTCACCTCCAACCTAACAAACCCCCCAGGGCTTCCGCATGACCGTCGGCTCCCCCACCACAAACACAGTCGAAGACGCAAAAAAGCACCCGGGCTTGCGCTTCGTCTGCCTCACGGACAAAAACACACGCTTCCCCGAATCCCCCACCTTCCCCACCACGCCCTGCAAAGGCGGCATAATGACAGTCCACCACTTCCCCTCATGCTGGGACGGCAAAAACGTCGATTCGCCCAACCACCAAGACCACATGTACAACACGGCCAAAGAAGCTTTTGCCGTTGCCGGTCCCTGTCCCGCCTCCCATCCTGTGCGCATGCCGCAGGTGGCGTACGAGACGCTGTGGGACACGACGCAGTTCAAAGATATGTGGCCAACGGATGGGAACAATCCTTTTTTCTTGAGTTACAAGGATAACAAGGGGTACGGGACGCATGCGGATTATCTGTTTGGTTGGAAGGGGGATGCGTTGCAGAAGGCGATGGATGATAAGTGTATGTTTCAGGCGTGTGAGAATGGGAGGCCGTTGAAGGTGAGTTGATGGCTTGTCATGGCTGTGAGTTGTATGTGTGCTGATGTGAGTGTGCAGAGTCAGAATGTTCAGGCGATGAATAAGTGTACGGTTAAGCCTTCTGTGCAGGAGAATATTGATGGGTGTAAGTTGTTGTGGTCGTCGTCGATATTGATCATGGCTGATAGCATCCTCTTCTAGGGCTCGACCGTTTGCCGGGCATGGCAATGTGAACAGAAGTCATGGGGATGTGCTTTACAGGATGATGCTCGTAGTCCCATTTGCTTTTTCTCCTTGATTCGGATAACCCCGGATTCGGTTTGTTACGTTCGCTTCTCGGACTCCTCCGTCATGTATCCATCAGTCGTTTCGAGTGCGATTGGTATTTGCTTTTTTTCCTTTGCTCTCCTGAGGGAACGATCAATCTCAAACGTGTCGTCCTTTTCTCCGCACGACACCAGTCAAGTTCGTCTCGGGATCGGTTCTGGTCAATGCCCCGGAGATGACATGTTTGCGGTTCAGTGGGGAAGCCGACGTGAACGAGTCATGCCTTGGCTGTTAGCTTGGGGATATGGCGTGGTTGCCGCGGCGGGCGGTGGTGATGGTGGTAGTGGTGCCAAGCCGTGTTTAGGAACGACGGCGCAAACTAGAAGTCACACTCATACTGGCAAGCGCTCTGCATGCAAACTTCAGTATTTCTAGTCATTGATAAACGCAATCTTTCCGGTGCATTCATTTACTTGATGCTGCTCTGCTGCTCTCTATCGTACGTGCGACACTTTGCTCCGGTCATGTTGTTTCAGCGTGATTACCTGCGTCCGAGAAGTCCAGTCCGCAAAAAAGGGCCCCACAAGACACATTGGTCGGATTGAGAAAAGGGGCCGTGCGTCCACGTTGTCTGCCGGCGGCCACGTGTCGAGGATCTTTTTCCATGCGTTCCATGCAGGCGCTTAGGCCAAGGGTGAATTCATGTCAGCAGTCAGCTTTACGAGGTTTGTTATCGTAGCGCCTGCTTCTAGGTCCACTGGAGATGCCACCTCGGATGGTTTGTCTCGTGACAAGAATCATGACGAGATGGCAGGTTGGTAAAGGAGGTGCTAAGACTAGCTGCAGTTGCTATTTAACAGGCGATGGTGACTGCATAGATTAGGGTAGCAACTGAGTCGACGTTATCGACAAGGGGGGCCAACAAAGGGCGCGGGTAATGTTGCTCTGTGGCTGCAGTGGCCGTTTGCGTCGCTCGCAGCGTCTGAGTAGTGTCTTATCACACGAAAGACGACACCAAACTCTAGGCACTGCACACGCGGTGGAGACATGGCCAAGCACACCATGCCCTGTAAGCAGCGGCGGCCAAGGTAAGTTCCCGCAGCAAAAAACGTGGCAGACGCGCTGTAAGCGGCGGCGAGATGATGGGATTGGCTGGTCGTGGGTGGTGCCGAGTGACGGACATGTTCACGAGTGGCTAGAAATGCATCGGGTGCATGTTAATCAGTCTATCGAATATCAAAGATGCACCGGGCCTTGTCGACAGCCGTTTCAGTCCGGTGCCTTGGTCAAGCACTGCACGTATGACGGTTGCCGGTTTCCGTCTTCAAGTTGCTCCTGCTGACGCTGGGCATGGCAAGGCTTCCATCTCACCGACTCGGCTGCAAATCTCGTCTGCAAACCCGTTGTTCGTTTCCTAGGTGGGTACATACCTACGTGACCCCCTGCAGCCCTGCTTGTGCATCTGCATCTTGCCCTTTGACATTCCCCCTTGCCGATCTGGGTCCTTTGAAACGCGCTCCAAGCCAGGATAGGGACGCCTCCGTCTACGTCCATGTCCTTCATCATCTCTGCAGCAGCACATGCCTAGTTCGGTCACGCATACACACACACACGCCCGACCTGTTTCCTTCACCTTCTCGCGCCCTTTTTTCCTCTCGTATCTCGCCGCTCAATTGACTGCGTTCCGCTACACAGACCGCGTCGCTAAAGACAAAGGTCAAAGCTACCCACACCCCCCGCGCACGTTCACGCCGTATCGACTGGACTGCCCAACCCACGGCGGCCCGCAGTCATGACCAACTCTCTTGAGTCCTCGCGGCCCATCCTTGCCAGCGTAAGTCTTTCTCCCGCCGCATCCACCTCTCCGTTTCAGCCCTCCCCTGCCCTCCGTGGTCGAAGCTCTTGTGCCGCGCACACCCACATCATTTCAACATACTCCTTCTTCGTCCACAAAACCCAAGCCTAGCTCCGGCACTCTACACACTACCATAATCACTACCGCACAAAATAAACACTCTACAACACCACCAACCCATCTTTTCTCCACAACACAAACATACCGCGGCACAAACCCACAATGTCGCAACCCCAAGCCCAAGCCACCACAACCCCTAACACGGACAAAACACAGTCTTCGGGCAACCGCGCCTCAACCCGCCTCTCAACCTACAGCGCCACGCCCACCCTGACCCCCTCAGTCGCGCCCTCGCACCTCTCGACCGCCTCATCGTGCGACCCCAAATCCCTCGACATCAAGACATGGAACGCCGGTTTCGACCGTCTCGAAGACAAGCGCCTCGTCCAGCAGCGATACACACTGACAAATGAGAAGACGGACGATATGAAGAAGCTGGCGCTGGGCGCCAAGCTGGACCGCGCACTTGCTAGACGCATGTCTGGGCAGGACGCTGTGTTTAGGCCCAAGACATTAGGGGAGAAGAAGGGGTTGAAGGCGTAAGAGGGAACTGTTGCTGTGAGGTGTGAAGAAGGCAATCATCTGGAATATGGACGGCTGTGACGTTTCACCGCTATCGACAATGCGCTTTTCGAGGGTTTCCAGCATCGCACGCACGCAGATGTATCTTATACCTTTATCACGAGCATGGAGCATAGGGCATGGTGGGGAAGCAGCGGCGGCAAGAGAATGACGAGTCTATTCACCACCACTCCCTACTGGATAGACTCGACTTCTCAGAGCAGACACCAGCGGCGGCGGCGGCGGGCAAACACCATCACACGACACACAAGGCGGAGCGGGACTGGCATGAGATATCATTCCTATGGACTGGCGTGAGAACGTTTTCTCGTATCTCCTCATCGGCGGGCTGGGGGGTGTGGGGGTTTGTTCTTCCCTTCTCTTTCTTGAAGAGGTGAACTACTCTCCGTGACTTATTATACCAAGGCGTTTTCTTTTCTCTTTTCCGGGTCTGAGGTTTGATTTCCAAGTTTCCTAGTCTTAGTCTAATATATGCCCGTTTCTTATGCGAATCGCGCGGGCTGGGATGTATTTGTTTTATTTGTTTGTGGGGGTTCTGCTGTACGACTGGCTTCTATTTTACCTATGAATTTCATGTTGTGCGAAATTCCTCATCTCGGTACGTGGTTGTGACACTATTTTTGCTATGCTATGCTATGCTATGTTGTGACGACCGGAGTGCGTGCCGGATTTAGCCTGGTCCTGCACCTGAAGAGTCCTCCACATTGTCCTTTATCTTACAAGTCCTCCAAGGGACATCGTCCTTCATCCACATGCGGTCCTCCAAACGACTTCAAGGGGCAAGGGACAAGGACAAGCGCCGAAGGACTCACATGCATATACGAGGCAGTCACACCACGTGGAGAACTTTGGACCATGGACCCATCCATGCAAATTGTGATGGCCACACCACGTGCAGCACACAGATAGCCACGTGGACGACTATAATGACGACATTTAAAGTACAGGATGCAGGGTCCTTTTTGGGGGGGGCCCTGCTTGTTTGTTTTTCGTTTTTGTCGCTGGGATTAGGATGGGAAAGTTCATTGTAATCGCGTGTCCTGTCGCGTCGCTTGTCGTGGGCCTTCCAGGGTTCTTTTCTTTTCCAAGCTTCTCTTCGTTGCTTTTTGTGGGGGGTAGGCTGAGTTGGTAATTTGAGAATGTAATAGGAAATTCAGATGGTGAGTTTGGATACGGGGTGGGGTTGGGACTGGGACTAGGAACTGAGAAATCAGAAGTATGGAGGGGTTAGGCTTTCGAGAAAATGGTTGGGTACGGGCTGGGTCAGGGTTGGGTATAGGTTGGGTTGGGTAGCATGTAAGGGCTCGGAAGTCTTCTTCCTACGATATATATTTCCCATGACTGTAGTAGGCACGAAACAGGTAGGTCTAACGAGTGGGTCTAGTTTTACGTTCTCTAGAGATCAAGCTATCTTCTAATTAGCCTTCCCCCTCTATCCACTTATGCATACCCACTCGTTCTATCACCGTACTATCGGTCCTTCTACACTGATAGACACCCTTGCATAAAGCTTTCCTACTTGGTCATACCTTTTTCTTCTACTTCCTCCTATTATGATACATTGGGCTGGGAACTGATAACCTCGGTTGCCATGGGAGCGGCACATCTAGCATAATGGATATGATAACACATGCAGCTGAAGTGGTCAACACCACACAACGTAAGCTACCAAACCAGATTTTTCCATTCCATTCCTTCCCTCGCGCCATTTAAAAAAAAAGCACAAACCAATAACCTCCGCGCGTGCAGCATACAGCGGTAAACGCGATAATATCTCCCGGATAGAGCGGACGTCAAATTAGAGACTAGAACATTTACGGAACACGCGGCACCTTCTTCGATCCGAGTACTTCTTCATTCCAGTAGCTTTTGTTGTTCGAGACGCGGTTTTAGACGACAAAAGTAACGCTGGTTCATTGCTGATTTATTGGAGGCGTTGGGTGGCGGGAGTGGCTTAGCTTGGCGATGGTTGTATTGAAGACATGGGTAGGTGAGACAGGAAGTGAATGTGATGGGTATTTTTTTTCGTGAATGGTAGGGTTTGCATAGAGAGAAGATGTTCTTAGAATTTCTTTAAAATAGAATAATAAGGGACGTCGGTGGAGTATTAGATTTGGTGGGCTTTCTGTTAATGTATCTGTGGACATGGATATAATGGTCTAAGCAATGTGGAAGATGTATACGAGTTTTGTATAAACATGATGTCCCCATGGTTTGCACGGTGTATCTACCTACTTCTACCGTAAAATGTCCTGGAAGGGATATACCCAAACATGGAGCTCTTCACGGTCAGACGTCACTTCCAATGAGCAAAGAGCTTATCTTCTTTCTTCAAGTAAATCAACATACTCGATATCCCATGACCACCGACATAAGCAGTGTACGCATCCAAAAGACGCTAAAAAATCACATCGACGCGGTAAATTCGCGATCGAAGATAACCCCTAGCTAGAAACAGTGTCTCTCTCTCTCCCATCTTGGAGTGCTGCGCTACGTTCTTCTTTTGGCTGATCAAGGCACCATATTTTGCTTCTAGGACTCCAGTGAAGTGACCGCCACAATGAAAAGGCCGTTGTATAACCTATGTGAGGTTCAAACCAACCCGAGGGTCAGGATTACATTGTGAGAGGGAGGTGTGATGTGCATACGACTAGTCCATTGAGAAATTGGGTACATGGAAGAGAGGTTTAGAAAATCGATAGGGAGATATAATAGGGACTATGAGATTTTGCCTAGAAAACGTCAAGATAGCTGGACTCTGGGGATATGGCAGTTACCGCATGTTCGGTCCGCGGAACAGGAACAGTGAAGATCCCGGTAGGTGAGAATCAAAGATCTGCCGTCAAAGGCCAAGCACAGACAGAGGATAAGCTCTAGGCTCACGGATAGGCCGGATGGAACATTGCCCGTATGGGGCGTTTGTCCGGGTAATCTATAAGATCACGCGCTTGGCGGGAAGGTGTAGATCTACAGATGAGGAGTCTCCCCACATGATGTGAACACGAACAAACATGCGGGCTCTGGTTGTGGGGGTTTCGACACTGCAACATCTCTCGTTCAACACTCTGTATATCCTCCACACCCTTTCGATAACACTTTTCGAAATAATCCCAAACTCTTTAAAAAGTGTGCTGTCAATTCCAGTCATTATGTTTATATTAATCAACGATGCTGGAGTGATATGACCATCCGGGCAAATAGAACGCAGGGCAGGTGTTCATACGTGTCAAGAGAATGTCAGGTGAAATCAGAAGAACCCAACATGATATGTTCATGCAGAAAATGGGTCATCTTCGTCGGTGTAGTAAGCGCTGCTGGGCTGTATGGAAGTGTCGCTTTTCTAATTGAAAAAGAGAATTAGAGGATGGTATCTTCGTGTTCAGGGCAAGTATACACGACCCATGTTGAAGGTGCCAATGTATTCAATGGCTCTAAATTCTGATCTACGTATGGGCAAAAGCAAAATGCATCTTGTAAAAGTGGCAACAAAAACTCCCATATTCGTATTTGTATTCGCTCGTCATTGCGGAAGCCAATGATTTTCTCTGGAGAAAAAAGGGGGTGATATTGCCGCGGTTAAAAACATCTCGCGGGAGCGGAACGTACGGCACATACAAATTCTCAACATGATGCCCGGGCAAGTTGTTGGTGCTTGAATACGGGAAGATCCCTGATTTGCGCCATCCGAATGCGGACTAACGCGCGGATCAGATCTCAAGGTCCGTCCGGACTTTGTAGAACTTCAACAACCACGCCATCCTTCATAACCTCACAACGTGCAACTTTTGAACTTTTGCATACCAGCTCATTCCATCCAAAGTTCCATCTCAATTCTTGAAATCACGACTACGTACAGCGTCGATACAACAACCACCCTCATTGTCTGACATGAAGAAAGTTCCCAGAGCTGACATTTGACCGAAAGCCGTCCCGGTAGGGGGCATCTCAGCACTTTAGTTGCTTACCGTACCAACCGTACTCTTGTCTTGATCTGATCTCCAGAAAGTGATGCGTCAGTGCTTATTGTCCAGTGGCAATCATTACCATTCTCATCCCAACAGACCTTCAACTGTACGGTAAATAGGATGGCTTTGTTGTCTCCTATTAATAGATGGTTGGCACTCACGCCAGGTTTACTTTGCCGGAGATCTACTTCATACACCCATGTTAATTCCAGTCGTATGTGAAATGCAACAGCACAAGGGCACCAAGGGAAGGGGTAGCGTTCACGACTGGATCCCCGTATAGCGGTAGAAGCGCAAGTTCGCTACCTGATCCGTGGTAAACAGGATGTCTTTATAAACCAGACAGGGATGTCAAGTCACATTTGAAAAGCGCGCTGGGTATCTTCACAAGCGTACCAGACACTCATTTAGTATTGTTGCTGTGTTCGATCATTTCCAGCATGGGTCCTTTTGCGAAAATCGTCGCGGGTCTCTCGCTAGCGACTTCGGCTCTCTCCTCCCCTGAGCTGTTGCGGTACCTTCCGCCGCCTCCGGAACTGATGTCCGAGGCATGTGGGCAGATCTCATCTTCGATAGCTGCTGGTAACGCTACCGAGAATCACTATCCTACTGTGCCCGCACAGTTGGCATTTGGTAAGTATCCTTGTACAAGCTACTAGCAAGATATAAACTAACTTTTCAGACTGTCTGGCCTCCGTCCCGTTCAACCAGAGCGCTGCTCTCCGTCTCGTGGATGGCTTGCTACCTTACATGAAATGGCAAAGCAACCTTGCCTGGATCAAGGATCCACCAGAAGAGTACACCAACAAGATACAGCCGCCGTATGATGTATTGAAACAACTCACGTGGATGAGAACAAGGATCTTTGAGGGTGGGAACGCCTACACGAGCGAGTATGAGGTGAGTTGTCCTTGAAATCACCCCAAACGCCACGTGAGCTGACTGGTCAGTTCGCCATGCAACTTTACATCATTTTCCAGAACGCCCGCGATAGCAACTTGAATTACGTCCCAGACGTCCTAGGCACGATTTTTGAGTTTGGCCGTCCAGTGTCTCTAGTTTCCGTTTCCAAGGATGGACAATCGGTGCCAGAGCCATATGTCTATTCCGATGTGCTCGCCGAGGCACACGGTGCCAAATTTACCCCTTCCCCAATCACACACATTAACGACGTGGTTGCCAATGTGTCTCTCACAAAGTTGGCCAATTTCGGTAATTTCCAAGACCAAGATGCGTTGTGGAATGACCTATTCTACCAGCCCGCTGCTGCATCTACCGGAACTGCCAAGGGTCTCGGTGCGTTTGCGGATCCCAAGTACGTTTTTCCAGGGGCTACTACCCATCTCAAGTTTGCAAATGGCTCTGAGGCGACATACAACAACTTTGCCAAAGTTCTCGTCCCTTTTTGGGCCAACGTTACCGACGGAAGCACCCTTTACAACAACTGGTTCGATTGCACGCAGCGTGGAAGACAACTCCCTAAGCCTACAGTCGTGGGGCCTTTTGACGCGCCAGGCTACCCAAACCCAGTGATTCGTCAAAAGGATAACGCTGTTGGTGGATATTACCTTGAAGGCGTTCACAGCGATACTGCTGTGCTCTCTATTCCAACATTCGGCAACAAATACACCCAGCCTGAGGTCCAGGACACGGTTACCAAGTTCCTCACCCAGGCAAAGGCAGACGGAAAGAAGAGGCTTCTCATTGACTTCCAGAGCAACAACGACCCCAACGGAGCTACACTTCTCGCTTACGACTTGTATGAGCTACTCTTCCCCAAGAACAAGGACCAACCGCTCCTAGAACGATACCGCGCATTCGAGTCAATCCGAGTCCTGAGCAATGCCACCGCCGGAGTATCCAAACAATTTCCCCGCGTATTAGAGAGTAAGGACAACGCCACCCAAGTTCTGAATACCAACATCTTCTCCAGCTCGCTCGACTACCATACCGACCTCGACGTAAACGGTCAGCCCTTCCCATCCTGGCAAGCCAAATTCGGCCCCGGAGCAAAGCAAAAAGGCGATGAGTTCTCCAACCTCTTCCGAATGAACTTCGACGACGTCCTTGTCACACAACCCTTTACAAACTCAAGCGTCAGCGTCCACGGCTATGGATCCCGCAAAAATTGGACCGGCACCCAACTCTTTGACGCCAAAAACATTGCCGTCATCACCGACGGCACCTGCGGAGGCGCATGCGCCGTTGCTTCTCAGATGCTGCGTTCGCGCCAGGGAGTCCATTTTCTCACCGTCGGCGGCCGCGCTGCCGAAGGCCCCATGCAGCACATTGGCAGCACGAGGGGAACATACAGCTACGCCTTGTCATATATTCAGCAAATCGTTATATACATGGTGACTGGCGACGATGACCCCGTCAGAATGAACTCCACCGAGTTGAACCAGTACTGGAATAACATGCCGCTCGACCGTGTTGCCCTCGGTACCGCCGCTACTATCAACTTTAAGGATGCTATTGCCGATGGCGATGTGGAAACGCAGACGCCGCTGCAGTTTACGTATGAGCAGTCAGATTGCCGGATGTTGTATACCAAGGAGATGATTGTTAACGTTACGGCGCTTTGGGATGCAGCGGCTGATGCTACGTTTGGTAGGGAGGGAGAGTACACGAACCATTGTTTTTACGGGTTGAATAGGGATCACGCTTAGAGACGGTGGACATGAGGGAGGAGATGGTGATGGAGTAGAGTAACGGTTTCAGTGTGATGGGATATTTAATGAATGGTAAACATACATGAAGTTTGCATTGTGAAATCTCTGCTGTCTGATGGTGTGATATATGGAAAGAGAAGCGGGATTTTGGTGTTTCTGGGGAGATGTGGTATGGGTTGGTTGGGAGTATTAGATGACCGCTCCGTAGTACATACGATTCCTATGTCTTATAATTTACCCTCTACCAAGAAAGACAAACAATTTTCCCTATCAGCGCTTCACGTGCATAAATCTCAGGTCAAAGGAAGCTAGGTAGATACAAACACAACTCGCGCCTGGGATCGAGAGAGAGAGAGAGAGAGAAAGCACATGTCAAGCACAACACCAAATCAATCGCATAACAAAAAATATGAACCGAGGTTACACAACGATACCATGTAGCTTAGTCCTCTGCAGAGTTTTTGCTCGGCGACCCTATCCGTATACACAAACCTCTAACCCCCAAGCGCGACTATATTTTCCACTCCAAAGGCCAAGTCCAGTTCCGGCGGCAAACACGCCAACACCCACGACGTTTGTAACCACATCGCAGACCAGTACAGTAACACCCTAGTGCAAGCTACAAGGCTACTAGATGACGTAAATGTAACCCTAACCCTTCGCCCTCGGCCTGGGCCCAAGTGCGAATTTCATGTTGCAGATTACTCATCGCATATCAAGACGCCGGGGTACGTGCGTACAAAGCGGGCAAGTTGCCGCGAAAAAAACAATGGAACTAGTACAGCTAGGCCCAAGGAGAGAGGAAAAAAAATCTTAAACCGCGTTACGCGTTACGCGTTGCATCGCGCGTGTGGGCAGGTGACTTTCTAGAAAAGACGGGGTTGGCGCTTGATTGGGTTGGGCTGGTACTAGATGTAGATCGCGGAGTTGTAGCTACCGCCACCATTCGTACGTTCGTACAGACGTGTACAGCGCGTGTGCACACGTGCGTACGTGTAGTATTCTCCTTGTATTCCAAAGAGCGCGGTCTAGGCCTCTTCGGGGCGGAATGAGGCGGACCTTGTGGGAAAAACAGGTTTGGGGGTTTAGGGGTGGGAGGAGGATTGGGAGGGGAGCACGTGGGTGGGAAAGGGGATCTAGGGGTAAGATGTGTAGTGTGTAATGAGATTGGCATTGGTAGTATGTGGTAGTAAGGAGAGAGTGAGGGGTGCGCAAACATGGGACAGCATGGGGGTAGCGATAAGAGACATGCGCGTATGTACGGTACTTACTGCACGTGTACTAATCGCACACGATCAATCGTAGAACCAAAGGAAAGAAGAAACGGAAAATAAAATAAAACCTTCTAGTGGTACTCTCACCCATGGTGCGGAGCGGGACGTACGAACATGGTGTGGGAGAGGGGAGCGGGATGACATAACGCGCATCGGACTTTTTAGAATAAGTAATCGCTTTTTCAAACGTCATCGACGATTTGGTGTTTCCAACGGCGCACATCGGAAACGTCGTGGGTGACCATGTTTGTGGCTACAACTCACACAAGTCCGCTACCACTACCATATGGTAGGTAGGGTTGACAGAGCTGCTCCACAGAACCCATGGTGTAACAAAGGACCCTCAAGCCAACATGGCGCTGCGTGAGTCAAACCTCGCACCGGGCACGCGGGTCGGAAGAGGGGTTGAAAGGAAGTAGAGGAGAGCTTGTCTAGTCGACCAGAAGCGTGCGCACGTCCCAGACGCGACGGAAAGAAGCCTTTTCACGGGACTTTTCGACTCCACAATTATTGGGAGCGAGGCAAACATGCACGGGAGATGTTCGATGCTGAGATTGCCATCGTCGATGCGTTGGCAGACGTTGCGGGTGGGGCTGGTGTCATGGCCGTGCACATGTGTGGATAGGGTAAGGCGGATATGCGCCTGGCGCCTCCGCTGGAGCGAGAGACACGCGGATGAACTGGGCGGTGGTGATGACCTCAGGATGTTCCTTGTAGTGAGGTGACAGTGGGGTCTAATGATGCAAACGCGTGCTCACACTCAGGTCTTGTGAGACGACAATTTGAGCAAATGACAAATGAGGGCTGCATGTCGTTTGCCGTTTGCATGCAGATTGCTGCATGTCAACGTTGGGTCGATGTCCGTCAACGCCCGCACACATACGCGCAAGCTTCATCGACAATCGACACCGGCTTGACACTGATGAGGAACCTTATTGCCGTGCTCTGAACGATCGATCCGCCACCCGCACATGTCAAACAGCCCCCGCAACCTTGCCAGACCTAAACCTGTGTTCGTTGGCGGGAACAAAATCATGGAGAAACACAAGTGTGTGATTGATGGTGCTATGAATAAACATTCCCCTTGCTCATATCACAAAGTGAAAGTCCATGACCCGATCTCGATAAACATTGTCATGTTCTGTCCTGCACCCCTCGCGGCTTCTACTCCGCCCGACGACACAGACACATTTTTCGAAACCTGCGACAGCCTAGTGGAAGAAAAAAAAAGAGATGCCTTCCTCGGCAAGGCCAAAACTAAAAAGCCACATACGCATCTCCCTGAGCGCCCGTCATCGGCAGATTTTGTTAATCATTTGTACGTCCGTGTGGAAGAAGTGCCACATGCCCACAAAAGCCCGGTGGCGATCCACTGCTCCCTGCATAAGGGTGATGGTGCCTGGCGCACGGCATCGAGCGATGTCGTCTCATGCCTTTTTTCCGAAAGCGGTTAACTAAAGATGATAACGAAGAGCAAAGGAAGTAAAGTAAAAGCGATCAGCGTGAAGATCTTGGTCGGCACATGTGCATGAATTTACCATGGCATTCGCGTTTCTGTCAAAGTAGATCAATCTACATGCCTCGGCTACGTAGGTTGGGCTTGTCTGTGATAGATGACGAGACGGTTGTGAACCGTGTTTCGTGTCTCGCAAACGGCGCTCTGACGTGACGTGTGTGCTTTCATACCTTATAGGATGGCATTGCGTGTTTTGAAAAGGCGGCCGTTTTGTAGGGCTACTCAAAGCGAACGCGGTCCATGTGCGACAGCCTCGCCCGCGGCGGAAGTCTAAATCGATGGTTCCCACTTGTTCCGACGCGGCTTAGTGGGCCACGATACACGGGCCCCTGTGGCTTGCCGAAGATCGTCGGATCGTAGTTTCCTGTATATTGAGAGGCTGCTTGGCAAGGCTGGGTCTTGTCGCGAATCACCATGCGAAGAGACAAGGGTTGATGCAGACATGTCAGTTTGTTGAGCACGAGTCAAGCTTCAGCAGTATGGGAAAGGTGTCTGATGGTAAAGGTAATGCATGGCTTTGCCAGCGTGGTATTGGCTATCTAATGTACAAGATGCTGGGGTATCAATTAAATGAATCGTCTCGCAGCCCTGCTGTCAGGTGCGGAGCCCAGCTCCGATATCCTCCTAAAAATCCGCCTAACTATCCCAGTGCGCTGCCATGCTCGCTTTGGGCATGAATGTGCCAAGGGCTTCTCTTTCAGATGCTTTGCTTGCATCTGATGGTTACCCCGTACTGCGGCTGTGTAGGCAAACGGTGGTGATGGTGTGTGTGTGTGTGTGCGTGTGTGTGTGTGTTTGTTGTATGCGTTGTGTAACAGCATGTGTGCTTGTGTGGAGATGTGGTGTTTTGCCAAGAAAGTGTGACAGTAGCTTCAGCCAACACTGTAGCCGGTCATCCTTGCGCAGTGACTGCAGTAGTAGCGGTTGGTTCCGATTTGGTACATGCTCGTGACGCACTCACGGCGGCAGCGGCAGCAGCATAGGGTAGACGGGGAACCCATGCTGTAAGATGATGATGAGCTGGTGGAGCTATTGGAGCTAGTCGACGAGGTGCTTGAGGCCCGATGTTGGGAGTGTTGTTGATGTGAATGTTTTGGTTGTTGTTGTTGTTGGTGTTGGATAGGCTCTGGAGTGGGACGGTGGGCAGCCTGGGTTTGCAACTGCAAAAGACGCGAGGCCTCGTGAGGGCTCGACATTGACATGGGCGGTGGGAATCGGAAGGCCAGCAGCGGGTGGGTCGGGTCCGACGGCGTGTGGGGCTGGTACTCGGAGACGGGACTATGGCTGGGAGTCTCCAAGGAAAAGTGTGTGGCAGGCACGATGCTGAAGTAGCAGGAAGGTGCGGTCGTGGGAGAGTACTCAGCCGGTGAAGGAGAGTAGGTTGCAGTGGAGACGGGTGAGTCCGGTGTTAGATGATCGACATTCATGGTATGGGTCGTGTAGTGTGTGGGAGAGTAGCTGGTAGGATGATGGGTTGTGTGAATCAGTCTTGGTACGAGGGATCGTGGTTGCCTATATGCTCATACGGGCCATGGCGGCGATGGAACATGGACCAGTGACAGGCTTCCGGGGTGGGCTATTTGTGATTGGTGCACGGCAGGGTTCTGCGAGGGCCCCCAGGGCACATCATTCAAGACACTGGGTCCGAAGTCTTTTGCCAGGCGTGATTACATCCGGCTGCAGCTGAGACGCCCACTTTGCGATCAAACCATGCAATCCCGATCGCTGCTGGCTTTGTAGCGCCGCCCAGTGAGGCTAGCGTGAGGTGGCTGCATTGCCCCGCACGCCAGCCAATGGGCGACCCCCATCAGGGCGAGGGGCAGCCGATATCGAGATTTGTATGCGATTCTCGCCGTCTCATCACTCGATGAAAATGAAACTGCATGCTTTTGAGTCCCGGTAGCGTTTGGTCTTCGTCTTCAACTGCTGCCATCGACCAGCCGCTGGCAGCCCTCATCTGCCCAGAGGGCAAAAGTACCAAGCCGGCCCTTTCTGCCACCCGGTTGTGCAATCTCTGCGCCGCCTGCGTTGTCGCCATGCACCGCCTCTGTCCGCCGGCGCCATGGCATGCATTTACTCTGCCTCGGAGACTGCCACTGGTACCGCTTACTGTACTAATGTGCTCCTTGTCACCTTGTGTACAAAACGGCCCCGGACTGCCGCGGCCTGCGTGCCCATCATCCGCTCGCCGAGAGAACCGGGTCCCTCGTCCCAAGCCATCACGATCACGTCGCCCAAAACCTGCCCCAATGCGGTAGGTTTTGCAATATCCATCGATTCCTGCTTGCACCGCGGACTTTGACACCGCGACTGTCGCAGCCTGTTGCTGTCCATCGTCGATGTCTAGGCGGGCCGAACCGTTGGCTCTTGGTCTAGATCAGAGGCCATCACCACGCCCACCAAAACCTCGAGTAACCATGTTTGCTGCACACCAGGGGCTAACCGAAGTCCCTGCATCCCTGTTTCTGCAGTAACGGCAAACACGCAAGACCTCTGCTTCCGGACCGTTGTTCAAATTTTCAAACCACACACATGCTCAATGGTGCTCACGCTGCCACTGCCACAATCACCGCAACCCCTACCTACCCAACACCAAGCTCGGTCTGCCATCTGTCCAGCGCTGCTAGTCCGAGTGCCCGTCTTCCGTCAAAGTCCGAACTCGCAAAAGTGTGGCGCATTTGGCTTTGCGCCGAGAGTGCATACGCATATAGCGTTGCAGCGCTGACTCTACGCCAATCTCTCCTTGCTGGCTTGCTAGCCTGCTGGCCTGCGGACCTGCATGCATGTGGCCGTTGTCTAACAGTATGCAAGACCAAGATCTACTACCGTCCGCAATCGAGCAACGGTTCCAACTGCAGGTGCTGGCGTAGAGCCCCATGGCCTAGACCAGCAACCACCATGGTACCATCTTCAACCGTACCCAGACTGCTCAATTTGCTTCCCATCCAACCACTGGATAATCGCCACCCTCACGCTGGCCTAGAGAGTTAGGCTGAAGCTCGTTTCTTTTGGAAACCAAAGGCCCCACCTACCAGGCTTACTTACATCAGGCCCCATGTCCCAAAAGCAACGAGCATCGAAACCTTGTCTAAGCTTTTGACCCTATTCTTCGCCCAGGCTCGGCCATTCAGCTGCGCCGGAGCCCGCATTGGAATCTCACGCATTCTTACGGCCGTGTTGACAATGTTCCGTAGATGCAGCCTGAAAGTGTAAATCAATGCTTCGGCCGGTGGAACCAAGGCCAGTATGGCTACTCCAGGCACATGCTGCGAATCTAGTCGCGACAGCAGCCATCATCTGCAGACCGAGACCACTCATCACACAAAGGAAGATGAAAAAGCAATTGGTAATCCATGCAGTCGCTATCTTCGTTGCTTCGGTGAGAGCGATACCCGGCCCAGACGCGCTGAGGCAGCACTATCAGTGCGATGCTTTCCCCTTGAAAATCGCGGATGCATTCGGGATGCGATAGAGAGACCGTCCGAAGGATTCAATAGTGCACGCACCGTAAGAATGCGCAAAGCCGACTAAATATACTTGTTCTCACTCGCAATTGGTCGGCGAATACAAAGCTGCTTACATAGACTGGTCTACCGAGCCATCCTTTCCAAGGGTCACAATGCATATCAGGTACGATCTACGTTGGGAGAGCCGGCTAGATCGACCTTCACATGTCCAAGATGCTCTCACCTTGGTTCTTTTGGGCCCAGGATCGAATGCCGCGTTGGCGACGTTGGCTCAAACATGCACATGTGAGATGTTATCGCATGGCACGTGCGAGTTGCAAACTTGTTTTCCATCCTTCGATAGTTTGGAGTCATCAAGGGGGTCATTCATTTTTCTACATAGTCACATGTGGACCTGGGGATCGGGGAAATGAAAGACTCAGTACGTTGCCAAGATGGACCCTTTGTTTTGTTCGTAGTTGTTTTCAGGGCCTGGAGCGGATATGCGATATTCCATTGCACGTGACCCGACCACATGCGACTAGCGTTCACTGCGGACCATGTCATTGGTCGTCCTGGCAGCAGCCATCATGTGCAACTCTCTCGCAGGCTGTATGTGCATGAATACATGCCTCTTGCGAAATCAATCTACATGTATCTTCGCATCAGGATCTTGCCGGTGCCTTGCCCTGGCATCCCGGGCCAGCCATCTCCACGGCGCGAATCGCGCAAAGTCCGGGGTACAATGGCATCCGCGCCTCAAGCTGCACGGTTGGCTCAAAACGGACGCGGTGTCGAGGGCCGATGGTGCCATGAACTGATCTCATAGGCAGCCGTTGCCTTCCTGTCCCGTTTTCCAGGCTTGTCAAGATCGCTCAGAGGCTGCTCACGTCACTATCGTAGTTATCGTCACCGGCCGAAATACTGGCATGCAGCCCCACCTGCTTTAACCCCTCCACCGCGCGCCTACAATCTTCACTTCACCAACACATTACGCATCTGCACACAATGGGAAAACCACCGAACCTATACGCCTTTCCAAGCGCTACTGAGCTCGCTCCGAGCCTGCGCACCTACATTCTCGATGCGCAAAATGCCGCGCTCGAGCGCCACCACGTCTTCCGCGTCGCAGTCTCCGGTGGCTCCCTGCCCAAGACTCTGGCGCAGGCGCTGCTGAAGGAGAATGGCGGAGGCAAAGTGCAGTTCGACAAGTGGGAAATCTTCTACGCCGACGAGCGCGCTGTGCCTCTCGACCACGAAGACAGCAACCACAGGCTGGTCAAAGAGGAGCTTCTGAACAAGATACCCGCTGAATTGGGAACGCCCAAGGTCTACCCAATCGATGTCAAGTACCTCGATGACGTTCAAGAGCTAGCCGACCAGTACGAGAAAACGCTCGTCAGCGTCTTTGCTGCGCGTGACAGCGTCAAGCTGCCATTGTTTGACCTGCTTCTGCTTGGTTGCGGACCAGACGGACATACCTGCAGCTTGTTCCCTGGCTCCGATCTACTTCGCGAGAGTGAGGCCTGGGTCCTCTCCATCTCCGACTCCCCGAAACCTCCGCCGAAGCGCATCACCATCTCGCTCCCGGTCGCACAACACGCGCTCAAGATTGCCTTTGTCGCTACAGGCGGCGGAAAGAAGGAAATTATGCGCCAGATCTTCGATACCGATGAGGGACAGCAACTGCCGTGTGGTCTGGTCAACGCAAAGGGCGCAGATCGCGTCAGCTGGTTTGTTGATTACCCTGCCATTGAGGGCGTCTCATTCCCAGCTCGTCGCGGCAGTTTGTAGACAGCGCGAAACGCGAAGCACTTGGTCTTCTCGTGCTTGCATCGGGATAAAGCAAAGTCGCATCTCTCGCAAGACGTGTGTGTGCCTCACTCTGAATTCGGCTGTGCTCTTGCGATCAAGGATCCATTATGGCATTGGACAATCGCATCACGAGTCAAGCATAGTGCTAGTCACAAAGCTTAGGTAGAATAGATCACGAATTATGTACAATTCTCACATGCATCCAAACCTAACGGCTATCGATAACAATATGCTATTTCGGGTATAGCGCTTGGCCGGGTGCCCCGAGCTCCCAACGTAAACACCCAGTGTTTCGATTGTTTGCGCATAACCTGACAACACCAACCCAAGCTATCGATTTCGCGCATTCACCATAGCGTCACCGTACACATCGACGATGATTCCGAACCCGAAGCCTCGTTCGCAAATAGGCAGGATTGGTATTGCGCCCCCACGCGCTCCGGTAACTTCAATTCACCGCCTATTACCAAATTGATATTCTAACGAGTGGCAGAATGCTGTGCCAGCCAAGTCCGTTGAGGGTGATCAAAGTACAGCGAGTCAGAGCACATTTGGATTGATACGCCCATCTGTGAGCAGACCACAATCTGGCCATGTCGAGGCAGCGAAGCCACGCAGCTTGCTGTTTGTATTCCCTCTGCACACACACATTAGCAGGTGTAGACTGACCATATTCCAATCACTAGCCCTCAGCCGGGTCAACATAGATACAACACACGTTCAAGTATTCTTCCAGAAGTTTCTGATGATAGTCCCGTATCCCAAGATGCAGAAAGCACCTCGAGTAATACATCTGAGTCACGGACTGCCACGCCAACGGCGCAAGAGAAACCGGCCCCAGGTGCCGTCCCAGGGCGCCTCCGAGCACGTACAGCGTATCAAAATGGCTCGCCATCTTTACAACGTGCAGATTCTAGTGATAAAGCAAGTGCGCCTCGTTCTATGCGCCCTCCTGCCTCAGTCAGCAAGCCTACGGAGCCGCAAGCAGTCGGACTGAGCCGGACGCAATCTTTACGGAAACCAGCTACTGCCTCACAGCCAGCACCGATATCAAGGCTTACTGGGCATGCTCGAACGAAATCTGCCATCACAGTATCAGCAGCACGAAAAGAAGCTCCTAAATCAATTCCCGCCTCGGATCGGCCAAAGTCTCTCATGATGCCACCAAGTCGTAACTCAAAAATACAAAGTGCATCTGCAGAGACAGTACCTGCCGCGGCGAGGACATCTGGGCGGATTGCAGGACTAAGTCGAACGGCGAGCACAAAGGTTAAATCCGAAGCGACATCTGGTGAAAGCAGTGCGGCGGGTTCAAGACCCGAAGAACCTAAGAAAACCAGTCGACCAGCCTTTAGTACACTTCAACAACATTTTACGCCACGTAAAGTAGGAAAGGCTCCAACCTCAACATTCATCAATCCCGCTCCTCAACCCGCAGTTCATGCGCTTCCTCCTGAGATGGTAAACATCCAATCGGAACTGCTCCAGCTCCATCTTTTGCATAAATCGTCAGCAGAGGTGAGCAGATGTTGGGAACAGAGCGCAAAGCGTAGCTTGCACCATAGGTTCGAAGAAGTGGCTAGCTTATATCAAATCATGCTAGAGAATGAACGTGCCGGTCAAGAGCAAAAGAACCTTCAGTCTCTACTCGAATGGACCGCTGGCGGCTCATCTGGGCTGGTCGAACACATCCAGATCCTCTCCGAGCCTCTCCATGAGCTACCATCGCTGGTGGAATCGGGTGGCCGTCTCCAACGCCTCATAGCAGACTTTGAGCATTGGCTATTATGGGTACAAGACATACGGTCTGCCCGTCAAAACTTTGCTGGGGATAAAAAGGCGCTCGGCACAATTGAAGGTCTAGGAGATTCTTGGAAAGCCGAGAATGCAGCATTGATTCGGAAATTGACTGGGTTTTCCCGCGACCTGGAAAGGTTAGCTACGCCATCCCCCGGATCAAGCATCGCATGCATACTAGAGGCATGCACATCGATTATACGCGGAACCTTGGACGAGCTACAGACAATGCAGAAGATTGAAGCCGAGGTCGTTACAAAAGAAAAGGATTGGGTTGAGAATCGTCTCCGAGTGATCGCGCGGGACGTCGGAATGTCACCGGTGGATGCTGATAGACAGGCCCCGGCTTGGCGCATATGAGACGGTTAACGTACCCGGCCAAGATTTGAAAGCATGATACCAGCGACAGCCAACCACACGATGACGGCTCTTTCCAAACAACAGGGATAGTGGAAGTTTGTACATGGGTTCATGCAAGCCTTTTGTGTGTATACTCTAGTTTGAGTTTGGACTAGATTAGATGAAGTAATGGTAGCTTTGATACAAACTACAACGTGTCGTACTGTAGTGGCGACACCTCATGCGCGATAGAGGTTCACTTCCAGCAGTAGATGTTTTGTTTTCTCCATGCACGACTATGCAAGGTAAGGTGTTAAAATGTTCAAAGTCTCCGATTACAGTTTAGTACATGCATCTCGTGCACATTGTGTACGTAAGTACACCAACTGCAACGGGCAAGCGGCAAGACTGACGTCTAGCGCCTTCCCGACCAACTTCACAACATGTTTCCTAAAACCACACATGCCCTTGGAGATCACACGATACGAACTGTGCCACATTTCAACACCAAGCTGTTGTACGCTGACTAACTACGCTAAGCTTGAATAGTCCAACGCTCATCATTACCAATGATCATGTATCTGTCTTACTCAGCACTCGTCCCTTCCACAAACTGTTTTCCGGTTTGCGATGGGGATTTCTGCATGAATTCTGACTGGCTCACTACAATAACTGCATTCTTCGGCATGTTAGGGCCGAGGTTGCACCGTACGAATATGGCAACTACCGTCGTGCCCCGTGATGTGTTCATTCACTCGGATTACCAAGGTTTCACTGGAGATGTTCCACTCTATCTGGAAGCTGGCTTTTTATAGCTTAACTTCTTAGAGGTATTAGCAGCCACTGGTATGGTAGTATGCTGAGCGCTGGCTGTGGCCACCGACGTAGCATTTCGCGTGCATTGACGCACTCGAATGCATACGATTCAGTGAAAGCTGAAGCCTACTAAGAGTTGCATTCTATTTCTCATGTTAATTATGCATTTTTGATTACACTTATGCTTAGTTCAAAAATCATACCACCATCATTGAACGCCCCACGCAAAGAAACAGGGAATGTCACCAGACTAACCGTCAAAGCTCCTCACCCCATTCCAGCAAAAGCAGTTTTTGTTAGTAATCCTGTAGCAATTTGACTTTTTTGATGGCCAAAACAGTCTTTCGATGCAGCCTTTTCTAATATGTCTTAACAACCGCTTTGTCGACCTGAATGGCAAAAGACAAGGTTGACTTTCAGTCGTCAACCGTCATTTCCACATATGGAGTTCCAAATCGATCAAAAACGGCCATGGGAAAGCGACATGTACGTGGAACTTGATATCAAGCGTCGCTGCTCAACAAGTGCCGCCTTCACTGCTCAACAGTCGTCTCCGCTCCTTCCACAAACCGGCTCTGGAAAATATCACCTCTTGGACCAACGCAGGCTACCACCGCTTCCAATCCCATCATGCAGCACATCAGCAGGATCTGGAATGCCAAGATCTCCGCAATGCCTGCCTCCATTGCACCAAGATGCGCCACTGGAGAAATCGCAACTTCGGTCTCAGCCCCTTTTCAACGTCTTTGAACACTTTTATTGGCGGAGTCCACAACCGAGTTACACAGGTATGGTCTACCCTTGTTCATAGATATTACACATGTCTGTTTCGGGGAGAAGCGCAATCTGTGAGTACGGCAAAGCGCGTGTAGCGCGGTGGTGCGTCCATCCTATTGGGACGCAAAATTTGCTGATCATTCCCACCCTCCGCCTTCTGAAGTAGATGCGTTACTGATGCGATTACAGAGGATGCACGAACCCGTTTGAAACCTTTCCCGCTGTTGGGTGCTCAGCATAATAGCGGTTCAGGCGTACACGCTCGTTCGGGTAGTGACCCGGCGCCCGCAGCAAGGATAGTGGCCTGCCGTTCCCCTAATCATGATCCCCAAGTGTGTTTCAACTCGCATTCATTCTTGCAAGAACTTGCTCTAAGCTCGACTATATTAGCTACCAAAGTCGGAAGTTTTAAGCACCAAGACCATCATCTATCGCATGCGGTAAGTTTCCTTATCCGTCCCCAAACTAGCTAACGTCAGCACGTCTCGAAGCGCTGAACGCTGATACGTCCAAATAGCCGCCTCTACGTAGTCTTCCTACGAGCAAAGAATTACTGAAATGGGCGCTTGAGCTTGAGCATAAGAGTAGTGTCCGATTAGAAGAGGACAAGGAGTTGGGATCGGCAAGCAATTCACAACCTCAGTCATCACTTGTGGACATGCCAAACATGGAAAGAGCAAAACATTACTTGGACGGAAGCGATGATCAGCTCCCTCCGCCCTTGCGACAACACACACGCCAGCGTGAATTTGGCGGGGAAACAGACCCAGAAGATCGATGGAGAAATCTTTGCGTGACAGGAGTGACAACAGTCGATACGTCCTCGCACCAGGGCTCGCCGCCATCTACGTCAACATATACGACTCCTTACTCGCCTCCGCAGACGGCAAATACGACTTCTTCGACAAGACTCGCATCGCCCTCATCCTCGCACTTGCCAAGCAGTAGCAGTACCTCCATGTCTCCACCTACCACTACTCCCCGGCCCCAACGTCCCTCCTCATCCCAAGACCACCCATGGCCTACACAAACACAATCAACCACCCCGCACCCCCCTTACACGCAGTCCCTCGCCCATAAACTGCACCTCCAAACCCCCCCAACTCTCCTCCCTCGGCGCATCACACACCGCACTCTCCTCGCACAACCAACTCCAAAGTTCGTATCCCTCTTCACCCCCAGAATACAGAACCCAAAACAACAGCACCACAAGCCCCTCACCACCCACCCACCTACCCCCCCGCCAATATATCATACTCCACATCAGTCTCAACCCCCTCAGACCCAGCGTCAACATCCCAATACCTTCGCATCCTCGATCTAGCAACTCGCCTCCAAGCCCAAAGCGAACAAGAACGTAAAACATGGGCTTCTGAGAAAAAGGCGCTGCAGGAGAGGGTGAGGGGGCTGGAGGAGGTTGTTGTTTGCGGTTGTAAACATAGCTTAGCCCCCGGGACAGCGGGGATGGTTGAAGGCGTGGTGATTGAAGAGGAAGGTGGAGGGTGTATACAAAGAGTAGGAGGCTTGGAAGAAGACAGAGAAAGAGATATACAAGGGCAAGGTGGCGATAACGTAAAACAACAACAACATCACAACATAGTCCCACTCCTCCGAGCGGAAATATCCAGCTTACGAGCTAGGAATCAGAAACTTCAAGTTGCAGTTGACAAGATGAGGCAGGAGGGGGTGAGGATACAAGAAGCTGTTGGGGGTCTTTTAGAGGCTGGGGCGGAGGTGTAGGGGTAGGTGGAGGGAAGAAGGCTATATCCCATATGATGAATAATGCAGATTTCTTAGTACCGTTTCTGTTTTCCGCTTTGGCTTGGGATGCTGATTGTTGTTACTCTAGTATAGTATAAAATGTCTCTTTCTTCTTCCCCCCTTCTTCCCACGTAAAACCTAAGCATGCCCCTTCTCCCTCCCCTTACACTGCTGGGTAGAAATCTGGTTCTGCTAGGGGCTGTGGGGATGGGTGAAGTGAAAGATGGAGATGACGTTGTTGGTATTGTAATGGATTGTTAGGTATTTTGTTTCTATGTCGTGCATTCGGAGTAGTTGAGGCGTGCTGTGGTGAGTATGTTGCTGCGCCTTCGTGTGGCACAGGCGTAGACACAGGGCTGAGGGGAGGGGAGGGTACTGGGAACTAGGGGTTAAGGTGGAGATGTTCGGTTTGCGACCTGTGACCTGCGGTCTGCGGCGGCTGTGCTGATGTAAAATGGAATGTTAAACTTTGATGGTCTACCGCCAGGGCTGCTGCCTCTTCGTCATTTAATACAACTGACGATGACAAGGCATTTTGTTAGGCAATTGCCATAAATGACATAAATGACACGCTAACTATATAAAGTTAGGATATCATTGTATACGGTATATACGGGCGTCATTTATGTCACTTACAATAATTGACGACAATTGACGACGACGAGACAAAAATGACAAAAGCTGACATAAATAACGTAGTAACCGTGCTCATGATAATTGACGACAATTGACGACGACAGACATAAATGACGCTGGTTGCCATTCATAGATTTTGATTCCTGATTCATAATCAAATCAAATCTGATTTGATTTGATTGATTTGACTCAGATTCATGACCTTTTGATTTGACTCTGAATCAATTGAATCAGCCGGCTCAACTTCGGCTATACCTAATCCTCAAGAACTCGGTCTCTCAGCTGTATACACACCCTCATCTAACCTACTAACCTATGTCAGCCAGAGCTCTGATAAGGAGCCGGGAAGTTTCCGGTCTGTACAGCTGATTGCTGTTTGCCCTATCGTTTTATCCTATCTTTGTTCTATCTGATCTTTGTCTATCTGTTTGCTCTTAGCCAGGAAGCCTCATATAGGCTGCCGCTCGCGATAGATAGACCAATCGACATGATTCCTCCTAAGCTATTCCGCTTGACAACCCACCTTCCAGGCTTCTACTATGGCCAATCGTCCTAGAAGAAGCCGCGTAACCCAGACATTCGCTGTCCCTGATGAGGATGATATATATGATAATGCGTCAATCGCACCGCTGGACGAGTCAGGAACTGCAGAGGACACCGACAATACCAGCCTGATTGATATCAATGAGAGGATTGCCTCCTTCCTCAACGATGCCGACAGCCAGTCCCAATCATCTGCACCTCCGACGCCTTCGCCAGTTATTCCTGCGACGGAGACTGGGGCACAGTTTCTCAAGAGGAAGAGAGGCAGCAGTACACCTCACAGAGGCCTCGGGCAGAAGGACAAGTCAGTTTGGAAGCACGCAAGAGCACGGCTACCCTACGAGGCTGAGAGGGATGATCATGGCCATCAAATCTTCTACTGCGCAGAGGGCAATTGTAACTGGAAGGGCCCATCAAGCAATGCGGCTCGTCACCTCCGAAAACATGCCATCTTTGTGGGCAGATTCTCAGCTACACCCTCGACGATTGCACAAGCCAACAACCTGCAACAAGGCCTTCATAATATGGCTACAAAGCATGCTGAATCTAGTCACAATCAAACCGTCACAGTCCTCCGCAATGCTGCTCAAAAGCAGCCGTTCCGCAACGCCCTCGCCCGCTTCGTGACAGCGTGCAGTATATCGCACAAATCAGTGGTCTCTGACGAATTCAAAGCGTTGATTATAGCTGTCAACCCCGAGGCTGAGCATGTATTACTTCGCTCCAGTAGCTCACTGTCCTCACGCATTGTCCGGAACTTCCGCGCTCAACAAGAGGAGGTTATTCGGTATCTCTGCGACGATACAATCAGCTGCTTCCACATCAGCACTGACACGTGGAAGACGATGCACGGGCATAAGCACTTCCAGGCGGTAAATGTCCAGTTTGTTGACCAAAATGGACAGCTAATTCAACTCCTTCTTGACCTTGTCAACGTTGATAGCGAAGAGTCTAAAACTGGGGCATACTTGGCTACACTTCTTATACAGACTATCAAGAAGTACAACCTTACTACACGGTTGGGCTGGATAAGCTCTGACAATGTAGGAGTGAATGACTCGCTTATCCGTGCAATTGAGGCCTTCACGCGTGTTGAAGGCATCAACTACTGGACTGAGAAGACACGAAGACTACGTTGCATTGGCCATATTATCAACCTCGCTACACAGGCCTTTATGTTCGCAACCAACGAGGAAGCAGCGGAACTAGCATATGAAAGAGCAAGGTTGTCACAATTGGAGTCTGACAGGGACGGGACGGAGAGTTACAGTGGGAGTAACTACAACATTGCAAAGACAGCCCTTGTAAGGCACCCTGCACTCGCAAAACTCCGCAGTTTTGCAGTTATTCTGCGAGACGACAAGTTTAATCAAGCCTTTAAGACACTGGCGAAAGGGTTCCCAGAGTGCCCAGCAACTATCCCTAAGATCCCAGGCGAGACACGGTGGAATGGTTGGCTTCTTATGATTGAAGAGGCCTTCAGAACAAGGCCTATTCTCAATGCGTTGTATACAAGATATCCTGATGCTCTGGAGTTAGTTGTGCTTACAGACGACGAATGGACACTCTTAGAACATGTCCATAACTTCCTTCTTCCTTTTAAGGAGGTAACTCTTAAGGCAGAGGGATATCAAGCAACCCTTGACTGTTTCCAACCATCCATGGAATTCCTAATTAACCACTTCGAAGAACAACAGAGGCACCATTCTAAGCACAAGACTCTGCTCGCCCCACTGAACACCACAGTCCGCAACAATCAATTAAGTGGGTCCTAGAAGGTTCAGATTGGATTGATTGATTACCGCTTTAAGCCTAGTAGTTACCTATAGGAGTTTAAGCCCTACCTAGATAGGTAAGTGGGTCTAGGAGAGTGACCGGATTGAATTGATTGTTGCGGAGTCTACTGAACACGGCCTGGTTTCTCTTTAGCAAGTACTACGCGCTTATTGATGAGAGTGGTGCCTACATTACAGCTGCCCTCCTGCACCCAGAGCGTCGTTACAAATGGCTACAGAATCAATGGAATACAACAGAGAAGAAGAAGTGGTTGAAATTAGGTCTGCAACGGGCAGAGGCCTTATGGCATATGTACCGTGATCGGCTTGAGCCTACCCTGTCCAGCAGCCTAAGGGATCAAGACACCTCCGCAGCCGAGTTGTCAGCCTTTGATCAGTGGCAACGACAATCAGCCGTTGTTGCAGACAGTGAGGACAACTTTAAAGCCTTCATCTACGCCCTCCGAGTCGACTGCCAACCCTGGAAGGGAGACAAATGACGGTTATTAAGTGGTGGGCCCAGCCGACACAACGACAAACCTTCCCTGCCCTGTCACAACTCGCTATTGACGTGCTCTCTGCCTTTGCAATGAGCGCTGAGTCGGAGCGAACATTTAGCAAGGCGAGAAGGACAACGTCGTGGGAGAGATCTCAGTTGAGTGCTAACACAATTAGATGCTCGGAGCTGTTAAAGTAGACTCCGCAACAATCAATTCAATCCGGTCACTCTCCTAGACCCACTTACCTATCTAGGTAGGGCTTAAACTCCTATAGGTAACTACTAGGCTTAAAGCGGTAATCAATCAATCCAATCTGAACCTTCTAGGACCCACTTAATTGATTGTTGCGGACTGTGTGTTAAAGGACTGGTCACACCGTGGTGTCGCTTATAGACTGCCAAATGACTACATTGACAGTAATTATGGGAGCGACAGTGAGGGACAGTGAGGCTCTAAGGACCCTATTTGCAGTATAACTATACAAAAACACCAACAACACCTAACTCTGATTTGACTCTGATTTGACTCTGATTTGACTCTGATTCGTGCTGACTCGGCCTGATTTGACTCTGATTCCGGGTGTTTGATTTGAATAATTCAGGAATCAAAATCTATGGTTGCCATAAATGACGCAGCAACACTGTCTACCGCATGTGTTTGTGGGTAGACAGGGGCGAATAAGTGAGTGCAGTACAACAAAACTCAGGCATGGTTGCTGCGTCGTCGTCATTTATGGCTGTCGTCGTCAATTGTGGACAATTATCGTCAATTATGATAGATGAAGACGAGGCAGCAACACTGCTTACAAGATAGCTTGCAGGGGTTACTAAGGCTAATGATAGAAGTGGTCTATTGCGTCGTTTATTTCACTTATTATAATTGACGACAATTGACATAATTGACGGGAGCTGGCATAAATGACGACTGACATAAATGGCGACTGACATAAATGACGCAGCAATTGTGAACACTAGTGTACGTAGGTAGCGTAGACAACGACCTTTGAATACAAAAGGTCCGGAGAGGACTACCAAAATCCAAGATGCTCATAGTTGTCGAAAATATACATAGTGTTAGAACAAGGTCTCCTCTGGTGGTATGACTACCATAGGCGACCGAGTAGAGGTACGAAAGGTAACCCTGTATTGGATTGAACTTCACTAAGAGCTATTGTTCTATCTACTTGTTGTTATGATGATCTTAGGACGTACATGACAGATCATCATTCCGCGTCGGTCCTTCTGCTCGGGCTTACTCCACGAACCTCACCTCGCCGACCTGGACTGAACCTAACATATTCTTAACACATAGCACATTCCGAACTTAACCGTATGCACAATACCAACTTACTCACTCCGCCAACGCAACCTCATCCAACTGTTTCCTAACAAACTTCGTCACTGCATCCAAGCCCTCCTTCACAACCTCAGTCTGATTCACAAACCCCACCCTCACATAACCCTTCCACTCCTCTCCAAAACACGTACTACCCGGCACAAAAAGCACGCCCGTGGTCTCGAGTAGCTTTTTACAAAAATCCACATCATCCACGGCTTTACCGTCTCTATGAAACTTTATAAACGCTGTCGTACCTGCCACGGGCTTAACCCAGGTAGCTTCATCCTCATTCTTCACCATGAACTTTTCCAGCAACGCGAGGTTCGTCTTGGCGAGCTGGATGTTGCGGGCGAGTAGGCCGTGCACAGTGGTGGGGGAAAGGGCAAAAGCGGCAATGTGTTCGGAGAGGGCGGACACGGAAATCGTGGTGTAGTGGCGTGCAGACGCTACTTTCTCGATTAGAGAGGAACTGCGAGAAGCTATCCAGCCGATGCGTAGACCAGCGAGCGAATAAGCTTTTGACATTGAGCCGGTTACTATGACGTTTTCGTAACCCATGGAGAGAAGGGAGGGGGGGAAGTCTTTGTCGAAGGGGCCGAGGGAGTGGAAGAGGGGGCGGTAGACTTCATCGCTTAGGATGGTGATGTTGTGGGTGGAGGCGAGGTTGATGAGGGAATGGAGGAAGGATTTTCCGAGGACAGCGCCGGTTGGGTTGTTGGGGTTATTGATGATGATTAGTTTGGTGGTGGGCTGGATGAGGGCTTCTAGGTCGGTGATGGACGGTATCCACGCGTTTTCTGGGGAAGCTTTCCAGAGGGAGACGCTGGCGCCAAGTTGTTCGGGCACAGCGTAGAGGGATTGGTAGGTAGGGTAGTGGCAGATGACATGGTCGCCGGGGCCGATGAGGGTGTAGGTGGCTAGGTAGTTTGCTTGTATGGCGCCTGGGGTGGTGAGAATGTTGTCTGGGGATAGGGGCGTGGTGACTTTTGCAGAGTAGAGACGTGCGAGGTTACTCCGTAGCTCTTCGTTGCCTCTGATGTCACCATAGTTTAGGATACGCGAAGTGTCGAAGACGGGTGTCTCTTTTTTATCAGACAGGTCGCGTAGCTGATCGATAGAGACTGAGGCACAACATGTTTCGGCAATGTTGTACTTGCATTTTGTCTCATATGCGTCCATCCACTGCAGGGTGTTTAGTTTTTCCCCATGTCGTGGTTCGGAATGCGGGGGATGACGTACGGACTCTACGGCGAAGTCGTCTACTTTGACCATGGTGGAGATTTCTGGATGTTGTAAGAGCTGAACTTGGTGGTCTAATTAAAGGTATTAT
Source organism: Pyrenophora tritici-repentis (assembly GCF_003171515.1). Taxonomy (NCBI): domain Eukaryota; kingdom Fungi; phylum Ascomycota; class Dothideomycetes; order Pleosporales; family Pleosporaceae; genus Pyrenophora; species Pyrenophora tritici-repentis. The sequence continues at coordinate 695,090 of NC_089399.1, read as the reverse complement.
ATATGTATATTGGTCATTTGTATGTACACAGGTGTAGACATAGGGCGCGACAATCTCCCCTCCATAGGGTTCCACATGAGCGGGCCGGGATGCTAGCTACTGGCCGGACACCCGGCAGCCAGGTCTAACTACCTAGCACGTCTGGCCGAAGAAAAGGCGGCGCGCTTGTAGCAGACGCGCCATCACGTTTCTCGCGCCGCAATAATGGTTTGTTGGGCATACTGGTAGTGGTAGTGTAATGACATGGTGTGAGACGTGGATGACGACGAGCTGGTATGTGCCTCGGTCTAACCGTCCGCCATGATGCTTGGCTGGAGTTTGGCCCAGCCTCCGCGAATCACAAGCATGCAAGGCCGATGATAGCAATACCCAGCAAGCCGCCATCGCTATCGTATCGCTACGTCCCGTCCCTCTCTCTCCACAGTCTGTCACGAGCTGTCTAGCTCTCTCGCCGCTCCTTTGGTCGTCGTCGTCGTCGTCGTATTCCATCCCGAGTGTACAGTAATAGTACCTGGTCATATATCACACCACCCATCGCCGCTGCCTGTTGTTACCTGTTCACCTCGCGCCGCCTGCGATACGATATCCCGGCGCTGCGCAACACGCGATGCGCCAACGAGCTTGGGCGACGTCGCTCGCCGCCGTGCTGGGCCTGGCCTCGACATGCACAGCTCATAAGACATTTGCAAACTACTCCATCGCTGAATCGCCCCAGTCGCTCTTTTCGATATACGGTGACCGACCAGACGGATGCCCGCCATGCTTCAACTGCAACCTCGAGGACTTCAAGTGCAAGCAGTTTGCCGACTGCAGCAAGGCAAATGGACGGTGTAGCTGTGGGCCAGGGTTTGGTGGTGAGGACTGTTCAGAACCGCTGTGCGGTGCCCTTCCAGATGGAAAGGATCGCTCCCCCAGGGGAGGCGCAAAAGAGTGCGAGTGTTCCGAGGGCTGGTCAGGCATCAACTGCAATGTCTGTCAAACCAACGATGCTTGCAACGCCATGATGCCAGATGGTGAGGGTGGCGTGTGTTACAAGGACGGTCAATTGGTCAAGGAGAACTTCCAGATCTGCGACATTACAAACAGGAAGATTCTCGACACTCTCAAAGACAAGAAGCCGCAGGCGACCTTTTCTTGCAATGCTGAGAGCGAAGAGTGCAACTTTCAGTGTAAGCCTTCCCTATCGCTACCACGTTATAGCTAACAGTCGCAGTCTGGGTCGATCAAAGGGAATCCTTCTACTGCGCCCTCGACACGTGCTCCTCCCACTTCACTGCCGAGTCCGACCGCAACGTTACGAAATACCGATGCGAGAACATAAAGTGCGAATGTGTCCCTGACAGGATGCTGTGTGGAGAAGATGGGTCTGTCGATATTGGAGACTTCCTCAAGGAGTCCATCAAGGGTCCTGCCGAGTTCAGAGGCATTTCGGCTACCAACAAAAAGGAGAGTGGAAGCATCTTCTCCGAGCCTGCCATGAACGACCTGATCTCTAGCATCTTTGGTGATGAAAGCATCTTCCTGCAGTGCGACACTGGCGAGTGCTTGTACCATACCGAGGTACCTGGCTACGAAAGGCCCATCAAGAAGATCAACACACCTTTGATTGCAGGCGTCATTGCTGGCTGTGCGCTATTCATTGTAGCAGTCATCCTTGCTGTGTGGTACCTCACTCATCGTGCTGAAAGCAGGCGATACGGACCCATCCATCTTTCTGATGACGAGGAGGATGAGGACGCGAAACTGCTCGCAGACCACAAACCAGCCGCTTTCTTGTTTGAAAATGTTGCATACAACCTTAATGGAAAGCAGATCCTCTCCGGCATCTCAGGCGCAGTGCATCCTGGTGAGCTTCTGGCTATCATGGGAGCTTCCGGTGCTGGTAAAACGACCTTTTTGGACATATTGGCCCGCAAGAAGAAGATTGGAGTTGATAGCGGCGACTTTTACGTCAATGGAGAAAAGGTACGCGATGACGAGTTCAGGAGTGTTATCGGATTCGTCGACCAGGAGGATACCCTCCTACCCACCTTGACTGTCCATGAGACTATTCTCGATTCGGCCTTGCTACGTCTACCCAAGGAGATGAGCCGCAGCTCAAAGGAACAAAAAGTTGAAGATGTTGAACGTCAACTCGGCATCTACCACATTCGCCACCAAAAGATCGGTTCCGAAGAAAGCGGCCGTGGTATTTCTGGCGGTGAGAAGCGTCGTGTGGGTATCGCCTGTGAGCTTGTTACATCACCTAGCATCCTCTTCCTCGATGAGCCAACCAGCGGACTGGACGCCTACAACGCTTTCAACGTCGTTGAATGTCTGGTCAATCTCGTCAAGAACTACAACCGTACCGTCGTCTTCACCATCCATCAGCCGCGCTCCAACATCGTAGCCCTCTTCGACCAGCTCATTCTTCTCGCCAAGGGTAGGACTGTTTACTCCGGGCCTTTCGACAGCTGTCAGGCATACTTCGACGAGCTTGGTTACACCTGCCCACCTGGTTTCAACATTGCAGATTACATTGTGGATCTTACCATGCACGCAAGCACAGCACGCCAACCTATTGATGAGGACAGCTCGCTCTTCAACCGCGATCTGAACCGTGATCTCAACCGAGACGGGCTTACCACGAGCGCAAGCAGTGCAATCGCCGTTAAATCTATCCCTAGCATCAACACCTCGGAGCTCGAACGCGACATTGCCGGCAGTCCTAGCAATTCCAGCATACTTCGACCAAAGGGCAAGAGGAGGACCTCTATCAAGCAGCAACAAGAACGCGAGCTATTTACAAGAAAGAAGAATGCTCCTGTTAACGACGGTTCCATGTCACCCAAAACCGACGAAGAGCCGTATGACCGTCGCGGTGCTATCAAAGCTCAGTGGCTCAAGCTTACTCGTCAACAAGGTGGTGTGCCTCCTCAAATCCTCGAAGACCCCGATGAGCTTCCTCCGCCTGCCAACGGCGCAACTGGAACTAACCTCGACCTTCTCATTAACGCCTACATCTCTTCCGACATCTCGGCCCGCATTCGCGAAGACATTGCCAGCTCGGTTGCAAGCGCAAACCACGCAAACGGCCACAACGGAAACCAGGAGCTAAACGGTTTCGTAGCAGCCGGCAAACTCAAGGGATTCCGAAAGGTCGGTCTCTTGGGCCAATTCAAGATTCTATCCCTCCGTACCTGGCGCAACCTCTACCGTAACCCAATGCTCATGCTAACCCACTACGCCATCGCCATCGTCCTTGCCGTCTTCCTCGGCTTCCTCTTCTACGGCCTCACCGACGACATCAAAGGGTTCCAAAACCGCCTCGGTCTCTTCCTCTTTGTCCTGTCTCTCTTCGGCTTCAGCAGTCTAACCATCCTCACCGTCTTCGCCCCGGAACGTCTCCTCTTCACTCGCGAACGCGCAAAGGGATATTACTCGCCTCCCGCCTACTTTGCCGCTAAAGTCATCTTCGACATCATCCCCCTGCGTCTCCTGCCCCCGATCATCCTCGGTATCATTGTGTACCCCATGACGGGTCTTATTCCAGCGTGGCCAAACTTTTTGAAATTTACTCTCTTCCTGGTGCTTTTTAACCTTGCCGCCGCGGCTATTTTCCTCTTCATCGGCATTGTGTTCCGCAACTCTGGGGTTGCGAATCTCATCGGTGTCCTGGTTATGTTATTTAGTTTACTCTTTTCCGGCTTCTTCTTGAACAAGGAGAGTATTCCGGGCGTCGCGAAGTGGTTGCAATCGGTATGTTTTCCCTGACCTTGCATGTAAAACACAGCACATGATTAACATATCCAACCACAGCTCTCAATCTTCCATTACGCCTTTGAAGGCCTCATTGTAAACGAAGTCAAATATCTCAGCCTCATCGACCATAAATACGGCCTTGATATCGAAGTCCCTGGCTCGGCTATCCTGAGCTCTTTTGGCTTTGATACTCAGGCCCTTTGGGGCGATTGTATTGGCTTGGGCGTTTTCGGCGCCGCGTTTGTCGTCTTGGCGTATGCGGCTATGCATTTGTTGCTTGTGGAGAAGAGGTAAGATGATGTGCAGTCTTGGGCGAGGGTGATTCACCGTTGAGAGAACGGTGGGGGCGGGCGGGGAGAATTATACATTTCACGTCCTTGGAGGGTTTCTTCTGGGTCTGGGAACTTTGAATTTGGATTGTGGGGGGTTGGTGGGTGCATATATGGGTACCTTTTCTTTCTATTCTTCTCTTTCTTTACCCTGCTGTTTTTTCTGTTGCATAAGTGGCGTTTGTTCTCTTTTTTACCCTCGGATCTCTATCTCAATTTTTAAGAGATACGTGGATAGATACTTCCGTATTGTTGTTGGTCATATATGAAGTACATGAAACACACAACACACAACTCTTTCCGTGTTATCCACGTTAAACGATGTGTACTGACACATCGAGACGAAAGCACAGTAACAGCAAAACAGAGAATGTAAAGATGAAGAAGAGACACCTTTCCACACATGGCCGATTTCATCAAGTGTATCTATATTCTAACTATACCATATCATTCATACAAATACAGCAAAAACACAGACATGAGTTACATAACCCATCCATCATACAAAAGAAGCCTACCTACACAACCAACCGCCCTGGCTCAGCCTCAAGGACACTCTTCACCCTCTCCAAAAACACGCGTCCCCTCCGCTCATCCCCCTTGGGAACAGTCACACTAAATACATTCAACGGGCCGTCTGTAGCACCACGTGCCATAGGACTCGTACGTTTCGCCGCCGTCTTCTTGCCCGCCAGCAAATCCAAAATATCAGATTTCTTTGCCGCCGTCTTCCTCGCAGCCGTCGCCGGGAGCGCAGGAGCAAACGACCGAACAGACGGAACGAAAGTGCCATGCGAGGACTTGGCCGCCACCTTATCCAACCCCAACACGGCGTTAAACAGCTCATCAGCCGAGGGTTTGGCGAGTTTAGAACGGGGTAAACTCTCATTCGCCAGCTCAGTTGCGCGAGCGACAAAGGTGGAAAGGGGCAGGAATACACCAATGGAATCTTTGACGCGTTTCTGACATTCCATGACTGCAGTTAGTGAGACGGGGAGTGCCACTTCAACGGGTGCCTCCTCCACAACTGGGGTATCCTTTGTAGCAGCAGCCTTCTTGGGCGCGTCTGCCTTTTTGGCCATGGGCTTGATGTTTGAGAGGTCGAGGTGGGAGAGTTTGCTGAAGCGGGTGGCTAGTTCGGATGGGTACGCATTGTCGATTTTCCCGACGTAGGCGAGGACATCGCCTTTGAGGAGGCGGCCGTTGGGGCCGGTGGCGGGGATTTTGTCGGCTTCGGATGCGGGGAGGTTGTTGATGTTGAGGAGGTGTTGGACGGAGGGGTAGAGGGGGTAGGTTTGTTTTGTTGCTTTGCCGCTGCTGGACGTGGACTTTTGAGCTGGTGGTGGTGCGGAGGTGCGTTCTTCTTTTGGTATGGGGGCGGATTCCTTGGGCGCAGAGGCCTCTTTCTTGGGCGAGGGGGTGGTCTCTTCGGCAGGGATTTCTAGAGTACTGAGGTCGTCGCCTGGTTCGGCTGTCACTGCTATCCGTGTACCGACTTGGACTGCTTTTGAACCATCTCCCACCTACACCACCTTGATTAGCCATGCCATGTGTATACGGAATCAATGCACATACTGTAATCTTTGCCAGGACACCGTCATCCTGGGCCTCAACGTCCATCTGTGCCTTGTCCGTTTCAATCTCGAGTAGCACATCGCCGGCGGAGAAGGAATCGCCCTCCTTGATCTTCCAAGTCGCAATGTTGCCCTCGGTCATGGTGGGGGAAAGCGCAGGCATGTTGAAGCTCTGGGCAGCCAGCGCTGCCTGACTCGAGTGAAGTCCTGTGCATTGTTATCAGCCATACATCCCGTGGGTATTGTGAAGCGCTGTTTCTTTACCTCTCCGAGCGCCATGGCTGCGCAGCTGCTGCGAGGCAGCCCTAGCCGAAACCCTATATACCGCCGCGATTGAAGCCATCAGATAAGAATTGACCGGTGGACGGCAATTGCGCAGCGAACTGTCGTGGGAGAGGGAAACGAAGTTCAGGTCGGAAATGTTGGGCGGGCGGGAATCAGCTTCGGAGGTGGATGTTGGTCGCGCTTGGCCCACTCTTTTTTAGTTGCGAACATGGAAAATGTCGGACCTCGACTCACGACAGGAAAACGGGATAGATTGATCTAATCGGCACAATTGATTGCCGAGTAATGTCCTCCTACCCATAGCAACAACTTCCAAATATGCCAGCCTTCTCCCGAGGCGGCTTCAACAACCCAATGACGTTCCGCCTCCCCTCCTCCCTCCGCGCCGCCCTCTTCGGAGCACGAGACACCATCTTCACACCCACTCCCACCCGCCTCACCACAACCCGCACCTCCACCACAACCCTTCGCCGGTACGCCATAACGGTCAAGCCCAGCGTCCAACCTGTGCGCTCCACCTTCCTCTCCAACGACCCTGTCCTCCGCCAAGTTACGCAAACCCGACAACCTGTGCTCCTCTACCGCGCCCCGCAAAACAAATGGTACTACACCAAAGTCTATGGCACTGGGTTACTCTGGATCGGCGTAGGCGCCTTCTCCATCAAATTCAACGATGACATCAAAGACACGGGCCTCCCCTTCTTCGTGCGTCCAACCTACGTCGTCGTCGGCGCCGCTTTCATCGCAATAGGCTGTTACATCTGCACCGCACCTACCAACCGTATACGCTTACTTGAAGTTGTTCCTGGTCTCCAGGGCGGTGGTCCCGTGCAGTTGCGTATGGCGGCTAAAGCCGCCCCGTGGTCTACGGAACGTGTCATCTACTCTAACATTGGCGGTGCGACGATTAGCGAGAAGACGGAGCCGATGGTGAGGGAGCTGCTAGAGGCAGAGCGGTTTCGACGGCAGCAAGTGTGGGAGGATTTGGAGGGATATGGTGTTTTGGGCAGGGTGTGGGAGGGATCAGCCAGGTGGGTGCATCAGAAGTGGACGAATTTCTTTTTGAGGTTCAAGTTTGCGGTTTTGCGGTTTGGGATTGCCAAGGTGAAGGTACAGGGGGATGAGTGGAAGATTGATTGTTCTGGGTGGTTGTTGGAGGATGGGAAAGGTATGTTGCTTTACTCGTTGTGGTGAGATGTGTGTGTTGGTACTGACTTTTTTGCAGCTCTTGATCGACTCATTGCTGAGGATTAAGTTGGATGGCAAGACTATCGTGAATTCCATGGCTGGGGAAGTATACTAGCTTATACCGGCGGAGACGATCATCCATGTGTATAACATGTGTATATATGTACAAAAGTTTCCACAAGACCCCAATACCACAATTACAGCGTCATGCACCACCCAATTTCCCTGCTCGTCGTACCGTCGATCGTACATGATGTATCTTGATGCGCTCTGTAGTCACGTGACAAGGGTGCGTGTGTCCTCTATTGGTGATATACCCAAATCAACCTGTCGAAATCTCGCATAGAACCACTAATACCGTACTTACCACACGGGCTATAACGGACCTGTGCTATGATACCTCCCCTTTCTTTCTTCAATTGCTCTTTCTTGTCATCAAACGATGCACGTAACTTCTCCTATATGTATTCTTTCATAAAATATCGTTTATAGCTTGTGTTGCAGTATGTAGGGGGTTGCAGGTAGCGTTGTTAGATTAACGGCTGCTAAGATGCGGTGTATCTAGAGAACTAATGCAGTGTTGGGACAGCGAAACCCAGTGTAACTATGTGAGGTAGATATAGTTTCGGGATATAGAGAGAAGATGCGGGGAATGTGTGAGCAGTGCTTAGGTATACAAAGTTTCTTGTCAAAGTGTATAGTTAGTACTATTGTTACTACTGACGAGTTACTAGGGAATATATCTTTAGAGCTGAAGATACCTAAAGTTCTACTGCTCTACAACAAACATCATGGCGAGCGATCTTATAGCCCTGCGATCCCGGTGCCACAGCACCTCCCGAGATTTTTGTAAGATACCAAGGCTCCGGCACCACCCAACCCAGCTTTTACACGCTATCGATGGTTTAGGGTTGGTCCAGGTCGGATCGATTTGGGTTGGTCCAGCTTACAGGGTAGATTGGGGAGAAGTTGACGAACAGCCCCATAAGCCGAAAACGGCCCGTTTGGAGGCCCTGGACATAGAGAAATAGGCGTTTTTGGGCAGTTTTGATGATACCTGGAGCCAGAGATTGGACGAAGTTTTTGTTAGCAGCCAAGATTTACGATACACCCGTTTTTAATGTAGCTCTCATACTGATACAATGGCGAAATAGTCGCCGGCGGTATCGACGTTTTAGGCTTATGGGGGTGGTCGCTGACGTTTCCCGGTAGATTGTATAGATATCGGGTTAGAATTATGTCACTGACCTCGTGGTGTGTCAGCTTACAACCGAACTCCAAACCAGTCATAGTTAAGAGGTATGTAACCTACATCCCGGCGCCAAGATAAAGTTCTTAGGCTACACGTACGTGGTTCGTCTAGATGGCTTCGATCCAACATCAGATCCGGCCCGAGACATTCGAAGAAATTTCATGCTTATCAGTATTCTCTCGTAGATATGTACCAGAGAACATAATATAAAGAGATAGACTTTCTCCGTTACTCTGCTACACTACAGACTATCTTAGAAAGTTTATTTACGAAACTATCCCACTATGATGCGTTTTTTTGTTTTCGCTATACCGTTTATCCTGCCTGTCGTTGTCGCGGACAATTACCAAGAATGCGACTGTCATCGTCAGAACATATTTGGCGTCTATGAATACAATTGGGAGTTGACGTACAACGCCTGCACCTTGGATTTCGCGAAACATGTAAGTATCTACTAAACTCTAAGTATTCTAGCATACTAATTTCTATAGGGAAGATACAATAAAGCGACTGGTCGTGTAGGTTACACTAGTTTCATATGTGTACGGTATCTTCTAACCTTCTTAGTGCGAACGTAGACCTTTCCATTGGATTGAAGGCAAAGACTGGATTGAATCTTGTAAAAAATTTGCTAGGGAGGGATACACTAGGGTCCAAGACGACGCTGACGGTATACCGGTATTCAACTATGACCTTCCTAAGGAAAAAACAGAACTCGATGCAAATTCTAGATGCCACTATGCGGAAGCATGGTCTTGATGGCAACATTGTGGTTTTTGAGGTGCACAGCTTACTGTTTCGCGCATCTTACTAGTCTCGCATGTTAAGTTACTTCTTTGATGCTCAGCAAGTCATGCTGTTCCTAATCTGACTTATTTATGCTGCATCCATCTTGTATTCGTGTCTGGTAAATACCGTGGTGATAGCCCGTATCGTCTTTGTTCCTAGGCCGATTGGCGACTACGGCGGCATGCGGCTCGTCGCGCACTTGTGAGAGGATTCGCCTGAGCTCGAGCACCTTTATCACAATCGCGAATTGCACCCTACGGTGGTGAGCGTTGACATTTCTTACGTGCAAGACTGACCGAAGAATTACCCTGCGCTGTCCTCACGTCTGCCCGGCAGATGCTCGTGGCTTCATTACCGCCGCCGATTGTGCGCTCTTCTCTGCTGCCGCGGCAAGGAAACGTCCGCAGACTCCTGAGAAGCGCAAGACCGACCGTGACTGACTTCAGGACTTTATTACTCCAAGCCGCCGAAATAGTGAATCCGCTGTTAAAGCTGACACTCCTTCGCCCGATGCTACTCCAATGAAGCGCGCCTGATCTTATCCGCTATCTCCCACTCTTCCAACGCCCCTCGCATCGCCCATAGGCTCGCTCCTCTCGCCGCTCAGTTCCGGGTTTTCTGCACAAGCCTGGCTCGAAACCGAGCGCCAGCGCTCAGGTCTAAGCCGCACATGGAATAAGGAGAATGAGTGGATGTGGCACGCTTGGAACGGCAAGACGCTGACGAGCGAGAAGGCGGCGCCGTGGCTTTAGAACCGTGGGGTTGAGATTATGCATGTCTGATATCGTACTAAAGGCTGTTACAAGAGTCCGTGAAGTTTTAGTTAGTACATCTGCTGTGTACGCTTGGCTGTATGCCTCTTGCCATCACCTGAGCTGCTGCCCACATTAACCACCAGGAGCGAATAACGATAGCGGGCTACGTTGACGAGTTTTGCAACGAGGACAAGTGTCGAAAAAGTCTGCTCAACCAGCATGCGGTCCAACACGCCATTGCGTCCAACTTAGTATTTAGTGATAAAATGGCAGATGTCGTTTGAGCATCCCCAATTTAACCCTCCCTGCCTTACTCAAACCTCCGCAGTTAAGGGCGAACAAATATGAAAACATAATTTATAGGATCTTAATCTAGGGCTGTTAGGTAGAGATGGTTGGGAATTATCTGTGTGGAATAGGTTAGTTCGTTTCTCTTCACTAAGTTGGTGAGTTGAATCTTCGGAGAGGCTAGGGTTAGAGGTTTAAGCAAGAGACATTGTGAAGATGTTGACGATAATAGATGGGTGGGTTGCTAATGTCATAAGGGTTCTTACGCTACCTACTAGCAGCGGGATCGGTGTCGGGGTTACTCTGCGCTATGGCACTTGATACTCCACACTTTAGAGTTTTTGTCTTCGAGTGACACGATGCCATGTCGTCAATTCTTTAGCAGAATGGCCCGTTCTGACAGTCGCGCTAGTATGCGGAATATCGCAGTGGCAAATGCAACGGCTTTTTTTCTTGCGTCATCTCGCCGTTTCAACTGCAAAGTCTAGACCTCTACTTGCCTTTTCCGGAAACTACATGGATCTTGCTTTTGGCGGACCGGTGTAAGAAAACAAGCAATTCTTTAGCCGGGGATCGATGTGGAGGTCCCTCACTTACAATATCTGAGATAGGAAGGCAGAGGATCTCCACATTATGCGGACAGTCTAGCCTGCGCAGAAAACCATCATGTGAACTACTTGGAATGACATTTTTGATAGGCTGTTTCAGATCATCTACTTCATATATGTTCATACATTATACTATAGCATTTTACCTCTGTGTGCAGCATTTGTGTCCTCACCACTGCATGTCCGTCTTACAACCCCCCTGCTAGACTCTTCCTGTGCGCATCCATCCTGGCTTCACCTTCTTCCTGCATCTGTGCCTCCATTCTCGATTCCCTCCTCCTCCCCATCTCCTCCTCAATCGCTTGGTTAGGACCCGGGACAAGTCCCCATGGGCCCTTGCCAATCTTCTCACCCTTGTACTTGATTACAAGTCCGACACATACGGGCCCGATAATAGTGTTTAGTAGAATAGCCCAGATGGCGGTTAGAAAGCCCTCGGACGTGACATAGGGCGTGTTGTTGTATCCAATTTCTACAATCAAGAGGCCGATTTCGCCGCGGGCTACCATGGCCATGCCGAGTAGAATGGCTGGAGATGTTGCGGATTGGAGGGCTGCTTTGCGGGTGGGTGAGTAAGGTGAGGAATGCACTTTCTCCAAGGGTTGGCCGTTCTCAGCGACGGAATCTTGCTGAGATTCCCGAGCTTTCTTGGGGTCATGCTGGATGGTTGCCCAGAGTGGAATCCATAATCCCACAATAGCCTTGCCAGCGAGCATGAGTAATGTGTATACCACGCCCTTCCAGATAGCTTCTCCAGTCCATAGATCCAGAAAGGGGATCGCGAAGCCTATGCTAGCGAAAAAGAGAGGTGCGAGGACGTATTGCTGTGCGTCTAAACAGTAGCATTCGAACGTGTGAACAAAAGTCGGAGACTTGTCTTTTGAGCGCTCGCCTTCTTCTCGTGACATGACCACAAACGGACCTTCTGGATGCGTAGAAGGGAGGTAGGTCAGGAAGGCACCTGCAAGAAAGGCACCGAAAAGGATCGAGGTCCCTGCGTAGGCTGCAATTGAGATGAAGGCGGACAGGACAAAAATCATAAGCATGATGTTGGATATGTGATCGAATCGGTGAAAGTGCTTTTCAATGTACCTTCGGAACAGAGGAGCAAACACCCATTTTGTGAGAACGGGTGTGAGAATGGCCATGGCAGCTGAAGCCACGATGGGTCGTCCGATTAGCCATCCCAGGTTGACATTGCCACCATCCGCAATACTTCCCAGGTCGTGAATGACGCTCGACATGACGAGTCCCGTGACATCGTCAATAACCGCGGCGCTGACCAGGACGGCGCCGACTTTTGTTTGACTCAAATCCACGTCCTTGGAAGCGCCCGCGATAACGGCAAAGGTGGTGCCTAGACTCGTTGCACTCAACGCGGCGCCGATGATAAACGTCTCGACAGCGCCATAGCCGAAGCCAAGGTACAACAAGAGATAGCTGAAACCGATTGGACACAGTACACCAGTTGCCGCTCCACAGATGGACAAGGTAAAGTTGGCCTTGAGTAGATCTAGACGCGTACTCAGGCCGCCTTCAAAGATAATCAAGACGAGGCCGATATAGCCAAGATACAAGAATGTCTCTAGTAGCCGGGGTGCAGAGTCAGTAAATGTCGCATGTGGTTGTTTTTTCCCGCTGTCCAGGATGCTTACCGGCCCAATCGCGGTGCAGTAGGTTCGCCAACGGCTCCCCGTAGATGATCCCTACGACAACGGGACCAATGATGCCGGCGCGGAGCAGCTTGGCCGAAACGTATTCAGATATCCATAAGAAGGTGAAGAAAGACACCAGGATCAGGATGTCGACGACTTGGCTGGGTTAGTGAAAATGATGGCTGGTTTCATGCCAATGGTGTGGGGAATGCGGGTCGCTTACTTTCGGGCTCATGGTACTGCAGGAACGGAGCTGCATCAGAAGACGACATTCTTGACGTGCGTACGTATACGTATGCAGCAAGCGGTCAGTGGCTGAAGCTGGTGTTTGATCAATCGCCCTCGGCTCAGTGTCAATGAGCTGAGCGGCTGCTATTGTAGCCGTTTGCGCTAAACCAACGACGTCATCCACGGAGCGCTTTCCATGACCAACAAAACAGCCAAGCATGCACACTGATAGCGTGTCGTTCGCGAGGAATAGCCTCCAGAGTTTTCTCCACGTTCTCGTTCACCACGAGGACCGTGCGCCGGGATATTTGGCGGAGCCTCGACGCCGCCAAGACGTGTTGTGCCTGCAAACTGGCTGCTGAGCAACCACTCACGGCAGCTCTGGATAATGCTTGAGCTCGCTAAGGAGAAGCTTGAGCGTACGAGACGCCAATGGTTTGCTCCACTGGCTTGTTGAAACGAAAAGTCTGCACCGGGTCAGTCGAAAAGGCAGGTTGGGGAAGATCCTGAGGCTTGCCAAGGGCGAGCGTGCCGTATATCCGCTCCACCACCGATGGCCCCGGTAACGTGACGCGCACTCAATGGCCACTTTCACGGCCAAGAGTGGAGAAAAGTTTGCCTTTTTGCTTGGCCCTCGCCATCGCTATCGCACTTGGCAAGAACTCGTGACGCTTGGCACGTCTCCGCAACACGCCTTGACTGACTTGACTACACCGTCTTCCCCACCACCTGAATAATTCATATAGAAACTCCAGGTCCCTTTCAACTGCTCTTCCTCATCGCTACCTCTTGTCGGTCTTTTGCTCTTCCACTTGAAGTTTGCTTCCCAGCTCTTTCCCACCACTCTCGTGTCTCCTACCCACCCCGAGCAACCCACCAACTCGCCAATCACGGCGTAATTCTGGAGGAGTCTGTCCCATACCCCGTGCTGAAGTACTCTATGAATACCACAATCAACACCCAATCCACCAAATTTGTCCACGTGGCACCAGCCCGCGGGACGCGCATTCGCAGAAAACTCGAGCGTTGACCACTACCTTGAGTTTTGCCGTTACACAAACAAACATACTACAACACCTTGCCGAATACAACACCTCTTTTTGAACACAACAACACACCGCCATCATGGCGAAGAAAGCAAATGCCCTTGAAGGGCACGTCAGTGGCCAAGCCAACAAACCAATGTCGAAACCCGCACACAGTCTCACACTCCAACAAGTCGTTGACGAATTGAAGACCGAAGAGTGGTCTGGTCTCTCAGATGCAGAGGCCAAGCGCCGTGTGGAGGAGTATGGCTCCAACGAACTCGGAGAAGCTGAGAGCGTATCTCCAATCAAGATTCTCATCGCTCAAGTCGCCAACGCCATGACCTTGGTTTTGATTCTCGCCATGGCTGTCAGTTTCGGTATCAAATCGTGGATCGAAGGTGGCGTCGTCGCCTTCGTTATTGGCCTCAACATCGTCGTCGGTTTCTTCCAGGAGTGGTCGGCCGAAAAGACCATGGACTCCCTGCGCAATCTCAGTTCGCCTACTGCACGCTTGATTCGAAGTGGCCAACAGGTCACTGTCCCATCGGCTGAAGTCGTACCCGGCGATGTCATCGAAGTCAAGGTCGGAGACACCATTCCCGCTGATATGAGGTAAGTAATTCCACCCGAGTACCTCGTGGGTACATTAAGAGTAATGACTAACGATATTCCAGAGTATTTGAAGCCGTCAACTTTGAGACTGATGAAGCGTTGCTCACCGGAGAATCCCTCCCCGTCCGCAAACAAGAAGATGCCACTTTCGACGAAAAGACTGGTCCTGGAGACCGTCTCAACGTCGCCTACAGTTCGTCCAGCGTCACCAAAGGTCGCGCTAAGGGCATTGTTTTCGCAACGGGCGCATACACTGAGATTGGTGCCATCGCTGCTCAGCTGCGTGAAACCAAGTCAAAGGTTCGACCTGTCAAGCGCAAGGAGAACGGAAAGGCAAAGCCGCATCGTTACCTCGAGGCTTACACGCTCACCACTACCGATGCTATTGGACGATTCCTCGGTCTCAATGTCGGTACTCCCCTCCAGAAGAAGCTTTCCAAGCTTGCGGTATTGCTCTTCTTTATCGCCGTTGTATGCGCCATCATCGTTCTTGCAGCCAACAAGTTTAGCTCTCGCCAAGAGGTTATTATCTACGCAGTGGCAACAGGCTTGTCTATGATCCCCGCCAGTTTGGTTGTAGTCCTCACCATCACAATGGCAGCCGGCACCAAATCAATGGTCACTCGCAATGTCATTGTCCGGAACCTCAAGTCCCTGGAAGCCCTTGGTGGCGTTACAGACATCTGCTCCGATAAAACGGGTACGCTCACGCAGGGCAAGATGATTGCCCGTGGTGCTTGGATACCGGGTGTTGGAACCTACACCATCGAAGACTCAACTGCCCCCCAGGACCCTACAGTGGGTAACGTACGCTTCGGTTCCGCTGCGCCCAGCCACATGGATCTCAAGTCTGGTGGAGAAAAATGCGGTGATCTCATCCCCGTTGATAAGCTTGATGGCCACAATGTCACCGGATTCGGAGAATTCCTCAAGGTTGCTTCCCTTGCCAACCTCGCTGCTGTCAAACAGAACAACGAAGGAGCTTGGGAGGCACACGGAGACCCTACAGAGATCGCCATTCAGGTCTTTGCCGCTCGCTTTGGTATGAATCGTAGTAACCTTGTCAAGGGCGACTCGCCTCAGTGGGAGGATCTTGTTGAACTTCCTTTCGACTCCGACGTCAAGCGCATGTCTGTTATCATGAAGCACGCCAGCGGCAACTATGCCTTCACCAAGGGAGCTGTCGAGCGCGTTATTCAAAGCTGTACCACCTACCTGGCCGACGGAAAGGAGCAATCCATGCCCGTTACTGATGAGTTCCGCGAGGAGATTCTGTCTCACATGCAGGCTCTTGCTGGTCTTGGACTCCGTGTTTTGGCTCTGGCTAGCAAGAGGTATCCCGCTGATGTTGAAAAGGGTGCGGAGGTTCAACGTACTTCGGTTGAGTCTGAGCTTGTTTTCCGTGGTTTGATCGGTCTTTACGATCCTCCTCGTCCTGAGTCCGCTGTCGCTGTACGCCAGTGCCACGAAGCTGGTATTGAGGTCCATATGTTGACTGGAGATCACCCCGAAACCGCGAAGGCCATTGCGATCGAAGTCGGCATCCTCCCCTCTCCAGACCGCTACCGCAAGATCTCCGGCGACATCGCCAGATCCCTCGTAATGACCGCCTCTGAATTCGACGAGCTCACCGATGACCAAGTCGACGAACTCGCCGTCTTGCCCCTCGTCGTCGCCCGCTGTGCCCCCAGCACAAAAGTCCGTATGATTGAAGCTCTCCACCGCCGCGGCCGCTTCTGCGCCATGACTGGTGACGGTGTAAACGACTCCCCCTCTCTCAAGCGTGCCGACGTCGGTATCGCCATGGGTCAAGCTGGATCCGACGTAGCAAAGGAAGCATCCGATATCGTTCTCACAGACGACAACTTTGCCTCTATCCTCGCTGCTATTGAAGAAGGTCGTCGTATCTTTGACAACATTCAAAAATTCGTGCTTCACGTGCTCGCAGAGAACGTGGCACAAGCCGGTACTCTCCTTGTCGGTCTCGCGTTCAAAGACCGTACCGGTCTCTCTGTCTTCCCTCTTGCTCCCGTACAAGTCGTCTGGATCATCATGGCTACCTCCGGTCTTCCCGATATGGGTCTCGGATTTGAGCGCGCTGTCCCCGATATTTTGAACCGACCGCCCCAATCCCTCAAGACGGGTATCTTCACGCTAGAGTTCCTCGTCGACATGATCGTATACGGTCTCTGGATCACACTCCTCTGTCTCGCCAGTTTCGTGCTCGTAGTCTTTGGTTTTGGCGACGGAGAACTCGGCCAGGGCTGCAACGAAACCTACTCAGAGTCCTGTGAACTGGTATTCCGAGCCCGCGCCTGCACATTTGCTTGTTTGACGTGGTTTGCCCTGTTTTTGGCATGGGAAATGATCGATATGCGCCGATCCTTCTTCCGCATGCAACCCGGTAGCAAACGCTACTTCACGCAATGGATGATTGACGTGTGGAGGAACCAGTTCTTGTTCTGGGCGGTCATGATTGGCTTTGTTACGCTGTTCCCGCTCATCTATATCCCGGTGCTCAACACAGTTGTGTTCAAGCATGCGCCCATCGACTGGGAGTGGGGTATCGTGTTCATCGAGAGTGGAATCTTCTTTGCCGGTATCGAGTCCTGGAAGTGGTGCAAGCGTGTTTACTTCCGTCGTAAGGCGGCAAAGAACGGCACTGGCAAGGTGGACAAGAACATGGAGATTGAGGACCGTGTGTTTGGAAGGTATTACAGTAGTAACTCTTCCACCGCGGGTACCGAGGATATGCAAGAGAAGGATAAGGCTTAGATGGATGTGTGTTCAGGGAAAGGCTCAAGCGGTGAGGCGGAGGCGAAAGAGACTGTGTCCTATTGTATCGCGAATGCATAATAGAAGCATGACTATGATGTGGTTGCAGGTTGTGTCTAATCCGGCAGCCTGCAACGAGTAAAAGTTAGTTTATAGTTTATAGAATGTCAATGAATCAACGATATAACCTTACGATACACACTTTACAAATTTCCTGAACATTCACTTTTTGAGCACACCACACGCACACATCACCATGATTGCCCTAAGCAAACCTGTAAGAGTACATGTCACATACGCCGCTCATGCATGACGTCGTTCAAACTTACATACAATACCGATCAGCTGTTTGGAAGTCCGTCCGCTAGACAAGCAGCGTTGAGCCGAGCCGAGCCGACGACATGGGCAGTTGAAATCCGGCCAAGCAAAATATCGCAATACAGACGAATCCTTTGGCAAAGCCCTGTGTGACAAATTTTATGGAAGATGCGTTCTAAAAACAAAGAGAGTGGGAGGGGGTGGTGCGGGTAGATGGGCATGCTCTCGAATATTCAGTACTCAAGTTGCGTGCGGGATTAAAACAGTACATATGTAGATCTATGCGGCATTTTCTCCTCCCCTCTCTGCTTCCTCTCAACCCCTGCCTAAGTAAACACTCGGGTGACATGACATACTCAACGCCCTAGTACGCAAGAATCATTGTAGACGTCAGACACACCTATTGAGAACAGAATACCAGATGTTTACCCACACCATCGCTGTCACCCCTCCCCTCTCACCCCTCCCACCCCCCTTCCTAAGCAAACTCAACCCAATTTCTCAAAGTCCCCACCTCAGGCCAAATCCTAACCTCAACCACATCCCCCGGTTTCAAAAACTGCGGCTCTGCCATCGCATACCCGACCCCCGCACAAGTCCCCGTCATAAAAACCGTGCCCTTCTTCAACGTCGTCCCCTGACTAAAATAACTCACCAACTCCTCCACTTTGAACAATAAATCCTCTATCCCACTCTGCTGTCTCACCTCGCCATTCACCGTCGTTCGCAACTCCAACCGGTTAACATCGCCGACGACGGCGCTGTTGACGAGTTGGGGGCCGAGCGGCGCAAAGGTGTCGAAGCCTTTGCTGAAATTCCACTGCGGGACTGTGCCTGCGAGGAGGGGGTCGCGTTGGAGTTTCCGCGAGCTGACGTCGTTGCCGGCGAGGTAGGCGCCGATGTAGGAGCGGGCGGAGGAGGCGAGGACGTCTTTTGCGTCACGTGAGATGATGAAGCAGAGTTCGCCTTCGTAGTCGGCTTGGTTGTCCTGGGCGATTTTTGGGATTATGATTGGGGAGGCGTGGTCACTGAGGGAGGTGTTTGCTTTTATGAAGGTGGTGGGGTAGGGGGGGAGGGTTCGGCCGCCTTCTTGGACTGTAGTGGGAGTAAGCTTGGGGGGTTGTTTGGGGGGGAGATGGGATGGGGGTAAGTAAGTACTGTGTTTTATAAAGTTTAGTCCTATGCATCGGATTATTGGCACCTCTTGTTGCGTCACAGGTCCGAGAAGTTTCTTGACGGTGACGACTTCATCGGTGACGGCCGTAGCTGGGTCGAAGATGTCGTTGTTTTTAACAGAGATGACATTTGCTTTGAGTTTTGTTTCTTTGGTCGTTGTGCCGACGTCGAAGTCGGGGGAAGGTAGGATGGGTTGACCCCGCAGTTCGCGGTCGTCTGTTGCGATGAAGCGGATTAATCGGTCCCAGTTTGGTGGCATTTTGCTTTGTGGAACGATCAATTGTATTGAACCTCAAGGTGTAGAGTCATGCGTATGTTTATTTGTAGATTTTAAAATCTGGATATCCTGGGTATATGTTCTCCCGGAACGGCTCAAGGCAATGTGGAAACCATGTGGGGAAGTTGCGGGATTGACAGAAGGTTAGTGCGGGGCATCCTTTCGCAGTTGTGTTGACGCGGTATCCTAGTCGACACCGGGGCTTGTATTAAAGCCGATGTAAGACGAAAATGTATACGTTGGAATATTTGTTTCTAAGTCGTTACTCCAGCTCATTGCCTACAAGTCTCTGTCGCTCTTCTTCATCCTCCTCCTTGTTCTTCTCAACGTGCCGATATAGCACGTAATGCTGGATCATAAAGATGATATCAAACACGATTGTAATGTTTCCAAGACCGAACTTGACAGGATTGCCCGTTACTCCACCCCAATCATTCTCCAACGCAGAATCAATACACAGCTGTGCTAGGGATAGCCAGCCTCCAGCGAAATCGAGGAGCATGGGGTAGATACTCCAGCCAGCCGTAGACTTGTGCTTATAGTTGACCCAGGCTTGGGGTATATACTTGACTAATACAGTCAGGAGTTTGACGTAGCCGAGGGTATTAATCTGTCATCGTGTCAGTAAGCAGTATTGGATGTTGGGGCAAATGAGTACGGACAACATCAATCCAGGCCCAACTGTAGACGTCAAAGTCATCGACAGATCCGTCCCTCAACACAAGCAGCATCACAAACACAATAGCAAACACACATGCCCACCAGATGAACAGCACAGGCCGGCTGACTCTCTGACTCTTCCCCACGTCGAACCCCCATATGCGTTCGAAAAACTGACTGTATATAATCACACACATGACTGCGCCATGTGCCGCAAAGAGAAAGTCATTGAAGCGCACTGTCGTCTCAGGCGCATTCAGGTGGCGGTATGCGTATTGTGATTTTATTGTAGGCGAATAGAGGAAGGAAGCGGTAGAAACTGTATAGCATGCGAAGCCTAGCACATTCAGGGTAGGAAAATCAATTGCGAGACCGAGGGTGGATTTGCGAAAGTAATTCGATATAGGTTGCGGGTAGAAAGATAAGCTCCTGGAAAGGGGGTCAGTATGCGATTTGGATGTGATGAGACAGGTATCATACGTACCAGGCAAGGACATAGGCCCAGCCCAGCACGCGCGATATGGCGCGCGCAAAGGGCTCAAGATCCGGGGTCATTTTGAAGTTTGTGGAAGAGTCTGGGGTTGAGGTATGTACATGTGCGGATGCTTATCGTGACATGAGGCTTGCGACGTGTCAGAATGAGGTAAAGCCGAACGATGGGAAGCTAAATGACAGACAAAGCGTTTACGAGAAGGCAAAAAGGGAGGAAATGAGGCTGAGATAATCGTCCATGGCGAGCGAGCGCATGATGCTGCGGCGTGTACTGGACATGTGTGATTGCGCGATAGAGATGCGCGCGGATGACAGGGGGGGTCGGCATTGCTTCATGCCGATGTCTTCGTGTTATCGGCTCTCGGAATACATCTTTAGCGACTTCCCCTTGGGAATACAGCAACAGTGTCTGTTTATCCCTAGTCTGTATCAGCCAGCGCAAATATGTCTCTATTCACGATACACGGTTCCTCATGTCGCTAAGCGCCTGACATGTGTTGTAAGTAATTCCGCGGGAACTGCTCTACTTGCGTCATCCGTCCCAACAAGAACTTCTCTGGAGTCTACTCGTTTACTGGTAGCAGCCCAGAGTTCTGTATCGGTCTAGAAAACGGCTGTACTACACGCTCGTTCTTCGCGTCCATGGTATCACGAGGTGGAGTGTATACCGACGACGAAGCTAACAATCTACTTTGCTTATCGGTATACAGTAGGTCATGTAGAAGTTTGTCGTTGCTGATGTTGGGCAGTAACACTCGCGGCCAGTGATGAGAAGGCACATAGGGGGATGAAGCGGTCCTACCCTCACATGGACACGTGATGCGCGATCATCGGCCTCTTAAGGAGGAGGCCTAGGGTGGGTCTCGTGCCACGATAGACGTCAGCGCTCGGAACGCTTCGCGGAACGGCGCATGTGGCCGTGGCCATGCAAACCTGACCCCTAAGCAACATGCCGGTGTCTGATGCAGTCACTTGACATTTCATCTCGAATGATAACCTACGGATGACTAGATCTGGCTAGAGAGGGCTGGGTAGCAGCGGTCGAGGGCGGTGCTGGCGGGTCTCAGTGGCGGGCGAATCGAGAGTGTCTCGGGCTCAGCATGCTACCTGCATAAGCTGTGGATGCCCCTCAGTACCTACGTGACGAGCGACCCAACAACTGCATCTTACGACGACCTGCATACATCTCAACACTTGTAGCTTCCTCATAGCTGCAAGTGAACTACATCTGCTGTCTGAACTCGTCTTCGTCTGCATTGACTACTGGCGGGCTATCTGATACAAGCCTACAAGGTGCCGCGTGAAGCTCCCGCCCCCGCGGCTTAGACCATCCCATCCACGAGCCTCCCGCCGGTACCGAGAGAGGGATAGATAGGGCAAGATAACGCGCCGAGTCAGGAACAAGGCATCCTTATACATCCAGCACAAGTGTCTTGCTGTGCAGGCACGACATTACACGCTCCACGAGCCGCCGTGACGACGGCGTATGACGCATCGGCCTTTGTTTAGCATTCATCCCGTCTCGACTCACCCTGCTCGCCCTCTTGTCCGTCGCTACCACCATAACCCACTCTTGCAAGTAGACGCATACCAGCCTCCTTTCCACTATCCGCAGGTTGAATGACCTCATCGCCCGAACACGTTGACCAGTACACGGCGCCCGTTTCCAACCTCACGTACCTCCACAAGCAGCAGTCCAAGAGCCACAAGGTGCACGACACGCCTCAACCGCGCGGTCGCAACACGACGAGATATGAGCTGGGAAGAAGAAATAGGGGAGGTGAGAAGGTTACGCGCATTTACCCCAACATGTATGTCGTGCCCCCTTCACCCCTGTGCCTGCCCATCTTCCATGTGTCCTAGGGAGGCTGACCGGTTGGCACGGAAGGCGTCATGGAAGTGACTCCTGTTTGCTCGGAACAGAACTGACTGTCACAGAACAAAGTCGCCGTCGGCAAAGCGCCTCTCGTCCACGTCCCCACCCACAAACTACAATGCGACCACGTCCCCATTGCTATCGGCTATCGGCGCCTCACGAACCCCCGCCGCACAGTACACAAACGAGTGGGCCAAATCTGTCCCATTCTTTCCAAACTCTGGTTCACCAGGTAATGGTGGTATAGCCATCGCTGGCTCTCCGCCCACCTTCCAGAACTCGCCCAGTGCGCGAGAGGGACTGTACGCACACCAAGCCATGTCCAACTCTCCGCCTACTGCCCGTCCCCTCAGTCACCCCAATCAGTACACCACGTTTGGCGGCCGCATGCAGAACTCGCCGGGCAGAGACCGCCGGGCGTCCATCTACTCGCAGGGTGGCCGCCCCACTTCACAACAGTTCGCTGCGAACCCGCCCCTGCCGCATCAGGCGCAGCCCCACTACTACGGCTTGCCGAACCTCGACTTCCTCAATACTGCCCCAAACAAGGGCGGTATGCAACCAGGAGAGGGAGGTCACTTCTGTGGCTTCGACACCTTGTCCATGGCAGGAGACGAGGCGGCTCGGACGTCGGAGAACGTACTCGTTGTCGGTTCACAGGGTGGTCTTGATGTCTTCCGTGTTGAAAAGAGCAAGATGGACCTCGTGGGAAGACTGGAAGGTCTTCGTGGTGCCGTCATAGGCGCCAAGATCTTGCCCTGGACTTCGCGCATGGACCCGTCGGCTCCTTCCCGTCCGCTAGTTGCGCTTGTCCTACATGGTCCGGTTGTCAAAGATAGTAGGAGCAGCAGTGGAAGCGGCGCGTCTTCTGCCGCAGATGACTCAGCCTCCGATTCACCCAGCAGGCCATCCTCGCGCCATGGAAACGCTAACGGCCAAATTAGCGGTTACCAGACCACCGTTGAAGTCTACTCCCTCAAGGAGAGGCGGAGAATTGCAGTCTTGTATCGGACTCCGATGACACCGCTCACCAACCCCATCGACAGCCCTCTGTTCCAACCGCCACCTCCTGTAGGCGACTTTGTCGTCGATGCGAAGGGCAAGTTTGTCATTGTTGCATCTGGTACAAGCGGCGAAGTCTTCATATTCGCTCCATACTTACAGGGTCACTTGGACTATGCCGAGAGTTTCCATTGTATCGGCAAGATTTGGACATCTGTACAGAATCGTGAACGGGTAATACAGTCAGGGGGCTCGAGCGCTGCGGATGGTAGTCAGGATGAGATACCTCCTGAGAAATATGGACTGCCTGTTTTCTCGCTTTCTGATCGCTGGTTGGCAGTGACGCCACCGGCATCGAGCGCATTGTATCCTGTGAATGGTGTGGCTCTGACATCGCCTTACTATGAGCGCGCCCCTGGTCTTGCGCATCACAGTGTACCACCTCAGCCATCGCCTAATTGTGCCGTTGATGCACCCAACGAAGCAGGCCTCATCGACAGACTCACCCGAGAAGGTACTCAAGTCGCAATCAAGAGTGCCCGCTGGGCCACCGAGAAGGGAATGCAGGCATTCAAGAGCTACATGAACAAGGGGCAGCAAGGACAGCAGACATATACTCAGGATCCCATGCAACACTACTTTCCACCCACACATGGCCACGATCAGACACAGCCTCGACAAGAATCGACTGTAATCTCCGTCTACGACTTGCAGAAGCTGCTAGATGCGGAAGAAACGAGGAGCAAGAATTCGCTGCAACCCATTGCCACAATCCCAGCTGCCTTGGGATGTAGCTTTCTGTCATTCGCTCCCAGCGGACTGATGCTCATGTCGGTCAGCAAGAAGGGCGACTATCAAGATATCTGGGACCTCAAGCGCATGACGTTTCGACGAGCCCGTAAGACGGCACGCGAACAACCTACTGGACCTCATGTTCGACAAGTTGCTCGCTTTACTCGCATGACTGTTGCGAATGTTATAGACGTTGTCTGGTCTGCTCCTAGAGCCGACAAACTGGCGGTCATTACCGACAAAGGCACTGTACATATGTTCCCCATGCCAGCGTCGGCGTTCCAATGGCCACCGCCTCGACGAATCCGCCCATCCGCACCTCCACCTCCACCCAAGGAGAATATTGCTCCTGCAGGCGCTACTGGTGCCGTCAGTTCAGCCATGCAAGCCATCAGTAGTGCGAAGCCTTGGTTTGACGCCGTTCGAACCAGGGGTAACAACAGAGGTCCTCGGTTCAGTCTGAGCAGTCTTGGTGTTACTCCTGCTGCTGGCGCAAAATCCGGCAAAGCCGTAGCTGCTGGCGTTGGAAAATCTATCAGCAACATCCGACATGCCGGTGACAACAAGATGACGCTTCCACCATCACCTAGTGGCATCAAGCCATACAGTGTACGCTGGATGTCTGGCAGAGGCCGCGGCTCGATTGCACTCGTCTCTGGCGGTGTCCTCCAAATCTGGCGCATACAAATGCGACCTCCCACAGGCAAAGGCAAATCCTCAAACACAGCATCAATCACCAAGAAAAAGCTGGTCGAGTTTGTCCTCGCCCCCATTTCAGACGCAGGCCTCCCCCCTTCTGTCGCTGAACAGCTCTACCCCCAACCCGGCGATCCAGAGCAAACCCTCGACTGCTACGGCGACTGGTTCCCGCGAAGCCTGTCTTCCCGCAAGCCCATCGGCCCAACCCTTGCACCCCTCAGCTTCTCAGAAATTGAAACAAACCCCCCTTACCAACCCTTCTACACCGACAAACGCGTCACCCGCTTCATCTACTCGAGACACATGCCAGAAGCTCACAGTACCAGCGCCAGCGAGTACCTCCCCCCACCCACAATCCCCGAACTAGTCTCTAGTCTCCACCACGAAGACACCTCACCCTGGCTCTTTGGCGAAATTATCGAAGCTACACGTATCTCGTCGCCCACTACGCAAGCTTACGACTCTGGGGGTGAAGAAGATTTCGGTGGTGTCGCGGCGCGCATTGAGAACAAACTCGTGTTGAGAGATGGCGAGGAGGAGGTCGAACAGGTTGTTGTTACCACGAGGAGGCGACGCGTCAAGCATGACGGTGAGGAAGAAGGGTTTTTTGAAGATGATTGTGAGGTGCTTGATTTTGCCGAGGATAGGGTGTAGAGTTGGGTTGGAATACCGTTCTGATGTGGGGTGGATTGGTTAGTTACCATTCCCATTCCTGGTTACATTCGCGCCCTTCTACTCATATCGACTCGGCGAAGAAACATCGCCAGTGGTTTTAATCGCTGAGGACTCATACATTGTTTCCTTATTTGCTTGCATGCATGGATGGATGGCGTGCGGGTATGGCGTAACATGGACTGGGCGCTGAGCCTTTACTTAGAAATTCTCTCTTCACTCTCTATCTCTCTCGTTTGTCTCATAAGCATAACCGCAACTCTCTCAGAGAGGACATCGCTCGCCCTCCCTGGCTTGCAAGGAATAAATGGGTAGTAAAGAATGGAATTCATACCCTTGTAGACATGTGCGCGGAATTGTGTAGTTGAGTGTCGTGGAAGTGAAAGTCAAAGGGTTGATTTAACTTATTTCGGTGTTATATGACAGTGCAAACAAAGCCTGGAGTACCTGGGCGTTGGTGGAAGGAACCAGGGGATAAGGGGGGTATCTTTTTCATTTCCAGCCCATGAGGCTAATCTTCGTAAATGGTGATGGCCGTTATATGAGAGAGTTTAGTGTATACATCGCCATGTTCCCTAAACACAACTCCACCATCATCCACCTCCACGACACATGCCACACCTAATCCCTCAAAAACATCCTATAACTCTCATTCTCCGTAACATCCATATACGGATACCCAATCTCCTTCAAAAACTGCTTCAACATGCCCCTCTCCTCCTCTTTACACTGAATGCCCGCCAGAATCTTCGCGACATCGCCGCCGTAATTGCGGTAATGGAATAGACTGATATTCATGCCACCTGGCTGAAGCGTATTTAGAAATTTATACAGTGCACCACCGCGCTCTGGAAATTCGAACATGAACATTTGCTCATCAGCGGCATTGCTGCGGCCACCGACGAGATAGCGAATGTGCGATTTAACCAATTCATCGTGCGAGAGGTCTTTGGCGTGCATGCCTGCGATGGCGAGACGCGCGATGAGGTCTTCGATGTCGGCTTCGCGGGAGGAGGGTTTTACCTGGACGCCTACGAGGATATGGGCAGAATGCGGGGAGCTGTAGCGGTATGAGAATTCCGAGACGGGCATGGGATGTATGATATCGACGAGTGCGGCGAAAGAGCCGGGGGTTTCTGGTATACGGACGGAGAGGATGGCTTCTTTGTTTTCACCAATAGAGGCGCGTTCGGCGACGAAGCGGAGGCGGTTGAAGTTCATGTTTGCGCCTGATGCTATGGCGATGAGACCGCGTGTGCGATCTGGACACGGGTTTCTCTGAACCCATTTTTTCAGGCCGGCAAGGGCAAGGGCACCGGCTGGTTCGACGATGGAGCGTGTGTCTTCGAACATGTCTTTTATGGCTGCGCAGGTCTCGTCGGTTGTGACTTGGACGACTTCGTCGACGACTTCTTGACAGATGCGGAAGGTTTCTTCGCCGACTGTTTTTACGGCGGCGCCGTCGGCGAAGAGACCAACGTCGTTTAGGAAGACGCGTTTGCCTGCTTTGAGGGATTCTACCATGGCGTTTGCGTCGTATTGTTCTACCCCAATTATCTTCACGTGCGGCGCGATGCGTTTGATGTAGACGCCTGTTCCAGCGATTAGACCGCCGCCGCCGACGCAGCAGAAGACGGCTTTTAGGTCTTGGAGGTTGGTTTGGCGGAGAAGTTCCATGCCGACAGTTCCTTGGCCGGCGATTACATAGGGGTCGTCGAAGGGTGGTATGGACACCAGACCGTGGAGTTTCTCCAACCGCGCAGCTTCGGCTTTTGCCTCGTCAAAGTCTGCGCCGTGGAGAATAACCGATCCACCTAGTCTGGACACGTTCTTGTGTTTGATGTCTGGGGTTCCTGATGGCATGACGATGGTAGCGGGTATCTTCAACTTCCGCGCTGAATATGCAACTCCTTGCGCGTGGTTGCCTGCACTACATGCCACTACGCCACGCCACCGGTCTTTGGGTTCAAGATGCGCCATTTTGTTGTATGCACCGCGCAGCTTGAAACTAAACACCGGTTGCAGGTCCTCTCTCTTGAGTAGTACATTACATTCTAACCGATTACTCAGGTTCGTTGCATGTGTCAATGGCGTCTCTTTCACTACTTCGTACACGCGCGATGTCAAGATCAGGCGCAGGTAGTCTGGGTACCCATTCGGTAAAAGGAATGCGTCGGGGATGAGGTGGTGCGGTGCTTTGGGGGATGACGACTCAGAGCGTGGACTGGGGTTTGCCGTGTATTCGGTGAGTGCGAGACTGGATTTGGGGGTACGGGGCGAGGCGAGGCCATTGGGGTTGTACGAGTCGGGCGTCGTGGGCCGTGAGTAGTCTGCTATATTTGCCATCGTGTGTTGTAAGGAAGGAATTGGAAATGTGCGTGTTGGTGAAAGCGGTCATTAAGCCAAGTTATTTTTTTGGAAAGTAAGATAGCTCCGGCTTCGGCCTGCGTCGGAGGCTGGGGGGTGCAGCAGGGGTTCGGAGTAGCGCGTTGTCGGGAGCTTGTGGTGGGGTAACTTGCTGTCTTCATCACTTCCGACTTCTCAACCAACATCATCTCATCTCAGTCCAGATTCGCTCATCTGCAAGCATGACAGCGTCGGCACATGTCGTCGCGCGGCATATTCATTCTCGTTATCTCATCCTGTCTCTGTCTCTGCACTTCCTACTAGTCAAAATGCGCCTGTTGTGATACCCAGTTTGTCATCGTTCATGCAATGCTGCAGCTTTCCCTCTTCGCTTTTTCCTGATAATCAAACACCCTTGAACGCCATCCCACAGTCGTCGCGAGTCGCGATAGCAATCACGCCACAATCCTGCCAGCTAAAAAAAGAAATCGACAAGATTAGGTCTCTCTAGACTACCCGCTTTCAAGGCTTGGCTATCCGGAGTCTGTTTCCTCGTGACCGGCGTTGATGACCTCAACAGTAGGCGCAGACATGCGGCGGATTCCTCGTGGAAGGCTGCAGTAGGTGGGTTGTCGGGGAGGCTCTGGGCGGCCAGACTGCGCCACATCATTGGTTGCGATCTCAATGTACGCGTGAGTTGGCTCTCTGTATGAAGTGCAAGAGAGAAGGCGGAGGGTGCTGCGGATGACGTTGATGATGCTCTCCCGCTCATCGGTTGAGCTGCCCATAGACGACATGTTGAGTTGAGAGTTTGTGGGGTGTATTGTGGGGATGGAGATGTTTGTGACTTGTAGTTGCGGGCTGTTGCTGTTGTCGGCGGGCAGGCTGGTGTTTGTGGCTCTAGCGCGAAAGGGGTCGAAGGTTTGGTGGTGGTGATTCGGTTCCCAACTTCAAAGTCCAAATTCGCATTCTGCGATACCTGTGCACCACATTGTTTGTTTCATTCTCCTAATTCAACCACTCGCTCGTTGAGGTTCCCCCTTTCAATTCCTTCTTCTTCTATGATGTGGTAGGTACGTAGTCGAGGAGTTGTGGATTTGTCGCGGCATTTGACCAAATTCGTCTACCCTTGCTGCGCTAGATCGGATAGTGGATTACCGACTTTCATGCGCGCTCGGGCGGGCAAGACATCCCCAACAACTGATACTAAGGGACTCTCAACGCCCCTCGTAGTTTGTTCTTCGCATAGATCATGTCGCCATCTCTCTTCGCGCCTAGAGGCCTCGTCCACGTCCCCTGCCAGCGCCTCCTCTTCTGCGACCACCACCACCGCGACCTCGGCCACCTCTACGGCCTCTACCTCTGACTGCCAGCTGCGGTACTGGTGCGGAACATGGACTCCTTCTTGGTAATACCCTTCCTGGTGGCCTTGTTCTGAAAGTCGTTCTAAGCAGACATTCTCTTCTTGAGCGTACCCTTGTTAGGGACTCGACTATTCGCATAGATCATGTTACCTTCTTCCTAACTTCTCTCTGCTCCTCTTCCGCGACCACTGCTACCATGTTCTCGGCCACCTCTACGGCCTCTATCTCGACTGCTAGCTACTGTACTGGTACGGAACATAGACTCCTTTTTGGCGATACCCTTCTTGGTGGCCTTGCTCTGAAAGTCGTTCCAAGCAGACATTCACTTCTTCAGCGTACCCTTGTTGGGGACTCGGCTACCTTTCTTTGGTTCTCCATCATCAGCGGTCAGTGCCTAGATGCGTCATCAATGAGAATTGTATCGAATAAAAATGAGCAAGCCAAAGCTGGATTTCGAGTCGGGAGCTTAGATATCGCTGGCATCTCTGTCTTGCCAACCGCCCAGAGTCATGCACATCCGACCGTTGTTGCACCGAGCTTTACCAATATACATGGTCTTTTTATTGGAGTCCGAGTCACCCTGGCACCTTGATACCACAGTGGGGGTTGAGCGAAGCAATCCGCCTATCAAGGCTGGGCCTGGACATTCATTTCCTACGACATGACCCCCGGGAGTCACCAATGTGCGTTCCACAAAGACCAGCACAACCGGACAGAGTCTTCCCTTGTGTCGCCCCTCGAAGCATGTGTCCTGGTTTCGAAACTGGTATGGTTACTGACTATGCAGCCTCCGCATTGAACATCGATGCGTGCTGTACACCCTCCGTTGTCTGTGCGTAGATTGGGAACTTTTTGTAGTCGACCAACATGACCGGCTACTTCGTTGTATCCGCCTTGCTCGCACCAGCACTACTATTATGAGAACACGGTGCTGTCCTGGAGCACCAAGGACCGTGCTTTCCTCGCATGAAGATAGTACCCGATGCTGATGTTCTAGGCCTCTCAATCGATGATGCTGCTTCCATATGCCGTGCGGTCTTGATGGGGCTGCCAGCAATCATGGTCGCTTCACTTGCTTGAACAGTGTAGTCGCCCATAGACACTCTGATTCGAGATGTGAACATCCAATGCGGCATTATACGTAAGGATGAGGATTGCCGAAGTCTAAAGTTTGACACGGAGTCTTGGTTCTCAGTACGGATCAGTTTAGATGAAGCTGTTCCCTTCAAACTCAGATGCCAATTGCACCCATCTTGGGATATATGAATCTCCTCCATTGAGGCCTCGGGGAATTGGAACCAGGTTGTGTTCCGGTTTCTTTCCTGCAGTGTCGACAATGGTTTGGACACGATGACGGTGTTGAAGAGACGACAATGACCTGAAACCCGTTTGACATTAAGAGAAGACAGATACGTCAGGAAAGAGGTGGGAGATAACCTGCCCATGCCGGTACTGGTGCATTGGAAGGCAACGAGATCGAGTGTTCCGGAGCCGCGAGTTGATGCCACGCTGTCGAGGGGCCTACGACAAGTGAAACACCGAGCTCCATTTGTGACTCTGCACCGTCGCCGTAGACGGTAGCAGCGACTCCTTGGTGAGTCGCACAAGGGAGAAAGGGATATCTGCGGCTGGGGTTGATAAACCAAGCTCTTGCGGTACCACATCGCCTTCGGTTTGTTTGCGAGCCTAATGGTGGGCTTCATAGAAATCTCCCCTCACGAACATCTTCTTGTAGCCTTGGTGTCTCACTATTCCTTCTTTTCTATACTGTTGAAGACGGGGAACAGCTCGGAAACCCGTTCTTTGACCTCTGAAAAGAGAGAGGGTTGAGTTGGTAATATCAGCAAGGCTGGAACCATCACCTGTGTGGCTGGAACCCAAGGGTAGGTTCCTGCATCCTTTATAGAGGCAGTCTACAGTCGCCGTCAGTGTGTGCCTGGCGTTGAAATCTTCCTCACAAACTACAGAACATCCTTTGGGCTCATTGTCTTCATCAGCAGACTTGGGAATCGGTCGTACACTTCTTGGACTTCGCGTTGGCCGTCTTCGGTTCACTTCCAGATGAGGAAGGCATCGTCGAGGTCCTTCTCTTTCTCCAGCCGCTTCTGGTATGTTATGGCCTTTCCGCCAAACCTCCAGATAATTTCTTCCTTGCCGTCTGTATGATCTTTTGTATCCGGCTGTATGATCCAACGAGGAGGCGGATTGTGACGAGAGCTCTTCCAAGCTTTTTCAACTCTTGCATCTTCAAGGAGGATGGCGGAAGCGCCGCTTTATGGCGACTGTTATTAGCACAGCTGCCACCATACATCAAGAGAAGGATACGTACAATGCAGATCGAACCACCTCACGTTGATGTTGAAGGTGGGGTCTTCCACGGCTGTCCGCCCCAGGTACGGACGATGCCGATGGCAGTCGATTGTGTTCGGCGGCGTCCTAGGCTAGCAACGAATTACGAGTATGAAGAACTGAGGTTTTCGGCGCCGTTCAGTAGGCTGAGTGCCTCTGGTGTTGTGGTAGTATGCTGCAG
Source organism: Pyrenophora tritici-repentis (assembly GCF_003171515.1). NCBI lineage: Eukaryota > Fungi > Ascomycota > Dothideomycetes > Pleosporales > Pleosporaceae > Pyrenophora > Pyrenophora tritici-repentis. The sequence continues at coordinate 663,779 of NC_089399.1, read as the reverse complement.
GGGATGTTAGCTGCGACCGAGCACCATCGACAGCTCGACTACGGGGTCTACCGCCGCCAACGTGTAGATGTAAAGAGCACTGAGAAGAGAAGCTGCTCTCATCCAACGCCCGTCACAGCACGGTAAATATTGCTGGTGGTGGTGTTGGCGTAGCGTAGCTGCTGTCGCGAGCTCTCGAGGGTGTCTGCAGAAGGGCAGAAAAACTTACATGAGATCGGTTACAGACGTCTGTTACAAGTCGACTGGCTGTAACCCCTCTGTAATCTAAGAACAATGAGGTTCTCTTGTGGGGAATGTCGTGGGTGAAGGTTCTTGGAGTTTGTGGCCAAAGAGTTTGTGAGAAGGGGCGGGAGACAGACGCTGAAAGTGAACCCCGCCACAGCGGCCAAACAACGCCAGAAGCTGCAGATGAAGCCGAAATCCCTCACGACTTGAGAAAGCAGTATCCTGCTTGAGGCTGTGGGGGTCAGGTTAAGTTTGTGATTACACAGCAGTGGCTTCTTGCTGTAAACATCTTTTCCTAGACCAGGCAGGTAAGCAGCATGCTCGGTGCATATTTTTGCTTAAGAGGTACTCGGAATGCATTGGCTATTGCCAGAAGACGATGTACATGTATCTAGCAACCTCCACAGGGCTGCGAGAGGCAGAATCAGATCTGCGATCCCATGGCAGCACAAGCGACATTCTCCCAGCCTACGCGAAAAGGCACACTCAGCGCAGATGCATGTTCAGGCTATCCTCAGCGTGTATCTAGCACCCCCACAGTCCACCGCATGATCTGCAGTATCTCCCACATAGGCCCCAGCCCATCAGAGTATCGTGCGCGTTACCATAGTTTGCTCGCAGATCACTGCAGCGAGTGCAAGTGCAGTCAGCTCCTATATGGCAGCAAACATGTCATGGTTTTCAGAGCATACAATTGTGGCATCAAATATTATGTAACAAGGCCAGGACACAGCTTTTCATACAGCACATTTCCCGTAGGCAGGGGCGTAGGGCTAAGCATTTTACTGGCCTTGGAATTGTCTTGGCTCTATGAGCGATGAAATATACTACCGATCTCTACTGTCACTTTGTTATCTCATGCTGCGCTAGTTTGGTTCGACGACAGTGTTAGGGCATGAGGCCTTGAGCCTCATGGGCGCCGTGAGAGTGGGGCCACGTTTGGGCATTGCAGAACGAACAGGTGAACTACACAACGAGATCATGTTGCTCCAAGAGCAGAGATTGTCTTTGATTTCAGGTTTGGAGATGCTCGACAGGACTGCATCGGCGGAGACGACGATATCACCAACGGGCGCAATGCACGACGGGTTCACATAATGATGCGCTTCATTCAGATATTACAAGTAATGGCATCCAAGCTCAGGAGCTCTTTTGCCACTACACCCCGCTGCCATCGAAAAACGACATCCGCTGCGACGTATTATGGCGGCCAAGCACCCTACAGACTTCAGCCTTGATGGTAATAGACCGTAACTACTACAAGCATTGATTAACTGTGTTATCCTGATTATCACTACAAAGGCAAGCTTGATTACAGCACTTTTCTGGGTGAGAGCAGTTACACGGTCCATGTTGCAGTACAATGCAGTCAATTAAAGTGTAACCGCGCGAGGCAGTCATCAGAGTATATTCTGTTCTGTTGTTGTTGTGCTGTCATGGCCACCTTATATGTAGCCATAATCAGGGTCTATTTATATGACGTATCTCTGATGCTGGTGAGGGGAGAAGGTGCTCATGGAGGGGAGGGAGGAGCGCCAGGACAACGCACGTGACATGCGCAATACCCTTGCCTCACAAACCGCAACAGTCCACCTTGAGGAGCGCATGTTGTAACCGTTGCTATCAAAATTTTGTGCTGGTCTGTGTTGTAACCTAGATGGATGAGGCATCAGCGCGTGACACAGAAAACAACAGGAAGCCAGTTAAACATACCGGTGTTGGTGCCGTAATTGTTAGGGTAATTGTCTTAAATGGCGAGATCTTAAGACAGGCGCATGCGGAAGAGATTTCTGCTACCGCAAACTTGTCTAAACCTTTTGGAATTGTTCGAGCCTTGAGGTAATGAACTGGGGCAGCCATGGGGGTGATATCAGAACGTTTGGGGAAATTGGCGTTTCCGAAGACGGTCGTGGTGGTAACAATGGTTACGATGACGTCCATGGTACTGTACGAATACTCATTAGCTTACTGATCACCGGCCTTTCTTAGTCAACAGCTCTTACCTTGGTCCTGGGGTAACAGTAGCTGGAACCGTTGTCGTTCAGGGAACACGTAGGTACGACTTGCAAAAAGAAGACGCTGGTGCTCCTAGTCCTTTGAGTAGTCCCAAGGCCCCCTTGACAACATCGCAGTCTACCTTCACATCACCACGCGGTGAAAGCAAACCATCTGTAGCAGAGGCTGAACAAGAGGCAGGCGGTATTTGAGGTGAGCAGCTTACGTCCATGGTTGCGGCGGCCACCGAGAGGAGCGAGAACAGAGATGTCTTGAACAGCATGATGATGAAGAATTGACCTTTTCGTTTTGAGTACAGACTGGAATGCAAGTTCAGGCCATATATATATATATATACATCACAGGAGTCAATGGCTTTCTAAAATTGACTGAGTCCTGAGTTTTGTGGCGCTGTTGGAGACAGCTGAGAACGAGGCTGGACTTGGGGATATTCACGACCATCGCAGTTGTCAGAGCAATAAACTAGGATGATTCTAGTCGCCATTCGCCGGGTCAGGTACGAATCTCTTAAAATCGTTGGCATTGTTAGTTCCAGACCCCGACCCGAAGCACTTCTTGAGAATAGCGTGTAGTTTCGCGTCGGCATTAATGGGTAACGTATCGTGGCTGTACCCCTTCTGGAAAGTCCGTTACCGCTTCTTACTAACGATAGGTATAGCTATAGCCTCTACGCTTCTCTACAAGTAGGTAATAGCTACTAAGAGCAGGGAATTTGACATGTTGCACTTTCTGGAAAGCTCTCTCATTGTCTAGAATCTGTTGGAAGCTGCGTTATATATTGAAATTCTACGAATATTAGTAGATTGTTGGTAGGCCTTGTACGATCGTACGGGTGAATAACAACAACGAGGTTCTTCTAGTGACTGGTATTGGTATTGATTATCTACGAACGTAGGTGCTACGAAGGTACACCTAAGCTCAGCGCAAGTTGGACCGAAGTCGGGCCGAAGTGTCAAGCAGCCGACGTCTCTACCGATACTCACGATCCGACATAGATATTAGTATTCCATGTTTGCTAAGCGTGCCTTTCCTGTGGAGTCGTGCCTGTACACGCTGTCATGCATGATCGACGCTGCTAGCGTAAACCTTAACGCCCCGTGATTGCTTTAAATTACTCCCGAGGTCCTTCCAACCTTAAGGTCACTAGCAGGCACGGCTCGGTACGAAAAGGATCTTGCGAAAATCTATGGACAGTCTCGAACGGCCATGATCTTTGCTCAGAGAAGTGCAATCTCCGTATTCCACTCGCATTATCTCGAACATGTGGAGTAGTTCTTAAGATGCCCCCTTAACGTGCCCACCCAGAGTTTTCTCGATCAATATCCTGTGTCCACTGTATATAAAGTAGTATTGGTCAACATCGCGAATTGAAGCTTCAGTACTTCCCAGGTACCAAGCATGTCATCAAAATCAACCTCTAGCGATCAGTACACGATATAATCAGAACCTCCCCGGCTTTGAATTTACGAATTAGTAAAAATAAGAGCCATATAATGTAGAATCACTGCCTTTAAATATAACAATCCCAGTAGATTAGGGACTACTTGAGTGAAATGAGAATAGCCTACCAAGGAAAGGTACATCATAGACTAAGTGGCGGAGGATCTCGAAAAGTGCAATTCGTAGAAGAGTGCAAACAGCCTAGGAGCTACGATTTTCGCCCCCATCTAAGCTAAGCTGATCTGCCAGTGTGAAGGGCCCGCAAAAATGAGTAAAAGCTGTTCGACATTGCGGGATCACACAACCTCAAGTATGTGGACCTTTACCCGCACCAACATCTCGTATTGCTCAGTGCCTTACCTTAGACAAAAATAAAATGGAAGCTGAATAATTACATCATTATTGCCCGGCATTTACAAGAGGAGGCACTATCGGAAGCATCTTGCGCTTGCGCAATTGCAGTTGTCAATTTCATTACATCACGGATAAAACTGCGCTCGTGGTAAGTCGCGACCTCGCTGTAAGTTGAGTCTAATACTGACAAGCTACCTGATCCAAGGCCCCCCAAACGATACTAAAGCTTACTTTGAGCGTCGGCGACGGTCACTTTCGGTCTCTAAAGTCTTATTTCGAATTACAGCGACCCTCAGGTGAGTCGCGGTCACCCACGTACGTTGTTGGTCGAGCGATAAACTAACGAATTGAGTAGCGAAGATCCCCGGAGACACGGAGATAGTCACAGTCGTCCAGTGCTAAGCTATTACACGACGCAGACTCACCTGAGGTGAGTTATCGTCATCCAGCCGGGTGAACACAGAATTGACGACCGGATTATTCAAAGGTTCTCCAACAATGACGGGACATCGTCATGAATCTTTGCGCTAATTGCCGCCTGGGGACAGACAAACCATAATTGATCATCAGCTTCAGCGGGGCTTTACAGCCAAAGAAGTCGAAGAACATTTTCCTGGCGCACCGGTGGATGGCCAACTCCAAAAGGAAGTCCTGAGGCCAGGGTCTACACTAGGCACTGACTTACACGAGTTGCTCCATGTACAGCTAGGCATGCCCAACTTCATCAGCGACTTTGAAGCGAGCGAAATTATTGCGATCGTACTCTTGATGGGTAGGTCCCGAAAAGCAACGGAGGATCAGATTCTCGGCCGAGCTCGCAACCTACCCTACTTCCATCGTTGTCTTGAAACCGGATCTGATTTCGAAAGGCAAACCATCAGCCACTTGATTTTGTGCATTTCTAGGCAATTAAAATCAGATAAGTCAAAATTTAACGCAAATTTCCCACATGAGCAGCACTTCGAGCTTCGAGTGGAGCCAAGTCTTGGCGCCCAGAGGACTGACAACTCCCTCCTGCCTGCTTGGAAGGCTAAGGCTGGCGCTGAGATGGCAGAAGAAGAGGGTGAAAACGAAGATTATGAGAAGTTCTTCGATCCGGAACACCACGATAATACCGATGACCTTGAAAAACACTACGACGAAAGGAAAGTGTTTAAGACGCGAGGAACTGGCCCGTGGTAGAGTGTCCATGTCATCGAACACCAACTTTTCGAGATGACAAAAAGGTCCTGGATTACCCTTTTTTCATCTCAATTCCATTGAAATGCCTGCCTGGAATCAGTTTCCAACGTCTGCTTTTGCGTGCAGGCGTTGTGGCGGGCGCGCTGGCCGCTGCAACTTTGACAGAGTTGTTACCTGGCCTTAGTTGAGAGAAATCTCTGCAAATGGCCCGTGCGCCAACTGATTTTAGATGTTCGATCGAAGGCACCCTCTACGAAACCGACAGAGCAACGGCTCTTCCTTAGGTATATATCTCTATTGCTGCAAAGTAATAGGCCTATATATCTAGATGCTACCTATACCCGAACGCCCTAAACCAACTCGATATACCGACCCCATATACCGAACCGCTCCAGCACCTGCTGTCACCAGCACACTCACGAGCAAAACACCGACCAGGCACTAGATGTATAGATCTATTATCTCTCTTGTAGATCCCTATATACAGACGCCTACACCAAAAGCCCTCTCCACCGAACGACCTAAACCGACTCGATATACCGACCCCATATACCGAACCGCTCTAGCACCTGCTTTCACTAGCACACGCACGAGCAAAACACCGACCAGGCACTAGATGTATAGATCTATTCTCTCTCTTGTAGATCCCTATATACAGACGCCTACACCAAAAGCCCTCTCCACCGAACGACCTAAACCGACTCGATATACCGACCCCATATACCGAACCGCTCTAGCACCTGCTTTCACTAGCACACGCACGAGCAAAACACCGACCAGGCACTAGATGTATAGATCTATTATCTCTCTTGTAGATCCCTATATACAGACGCCTACACCAAAAGCCCTCTCCACCGAACGACCTAAACCGACTCGATATACCGACCCCATATACCGAACCGCTCTAGCACCTGCTTTCACTAGCACACGCACGAGCAAAACACCGACCAGGCACTAGATGTATAGATCTATTCTCTCTCTTGTAGATCCCTATATACAGACGCCTACACCAAATACCCTCTCCACCGAACGCCCTAAACCGACTCGATATACCGACCCCATATACCGAACCGCTCTAGCACCTGCTTTCACTAGCACACGCACGAGCAAAACACCGACCAGGCACTAGATGTATAGATCTATTCTCTCTCTTGTAGATCCCTATATACAGACGCCTACACCAAATACCCTCTCTACCGAACGCCCTAAACCGACTCGATATACCGACCCCATATACCGAACCGCTCCAGCACCTGCTTTCACTAGCACACGCACGAGCAAAACATCGACCAGGCAATAGCTGTATAGATCTATTCTCTCTCTTGTAGATCCCTATATACAGACGCCTACACAAAACAACAGACAGACACTGTATAAAACTACAAACAATATTTCTTTTCGCAAAGAGCTCGCTGTTACATCTCTTTCTGTTCACCACACTGCTCTTTAGCACCCGCGCCAATGGAAGACTAGCTCGGAAATTGGACTACGCAACTATCCTCCAAATTGTACAAGACCTATAGAAACTCCATATTGAACAACATACATAGAACGGCTTAGCCAAAGTCCTACATAGTCACCGACTGATACAGGACTCTAATGGAAATATAATAATAATAATAATAATAGAGTGTCCATGTTCTACCACCAGGCACCGAAAACGCCATCCTTGCTCGTCACTACAAGGTTGATTTCTTTAGTAGGCTACCACTAGAGATCAAGGAGAAGATATTTCGCCTTGTTTTGGTATTTCCTGGAAAACTTCAAATCAACTCCGAGGTTCTCCAGGACGAGTATGATGACTGGACTAGTGGTACCACGCAGAGGACTATCACATTCAAGTACACTTTGAGTTTCAAGCAACCCATTTTTATGCATCCTTCATATCAAATATCCCGGGATAAAATTCCCGGCTTGCCGCTCGGTCCCCTTCCAACACTGCTCTCGCCCCTTGGTGTCAACAAAGAGATAAATTCAATCACCAAGCGCCTCTTCTAAGGACACAACTATTTCGAACTCAAAATTCGGTGCACACATAAAGCTAATGACTGTCTGGCACATCCCACATATCGGTTCCTGGAGCTTATAAGTTGGGGATACGCTCGCGATGGTACGAAGCGCTACGGTGAACGTCCATTGGAGTTCATAAACAAACTCAACATCGACTTGTACAGCATCAACTACTCACATTGGCAATTCGATCGCGTGATCAACACCCCCATTACCATTCCACATCTCACAAAACTTGTCATTCACGTAAAGGCGCTAGACCCGTGGAGGTGGACCGGGGTTCCAGGCGCCCCAGATCATGAACTACAATTATTCTCGAACATTCACGACGCATGTTTGCCAATCTGGCGCAAGCTCCCATGGGCAGCATCCAAGGTCAAGATATACACCCCCGGGTACCGAAAGATACAGAAGTGGCTGCAGAACCTCATCAACATGCCTGATAATGAGCAAGCGAAGATCTACAGTGCTACGCATGCGGATTGGAAGACAGACAGATTCTCCTCTGACTTGATCGTTAATGGGGTGCGCAAGGCCGAGTGTCGCTGGAAGAAGGCAGTGCTAGAAGCCAACACCTTCAAAGACAAGGAGGTGAGTGCGAAATCAGACCTCGCTCATGTACAAGAGTCTTAGAGGATCGATACGAGATGGCGATTCGTGGCTCAGCAACAATGAGGAGCGATCTGACTACGAAGACAAGGGGCAGAACTTGAACGACATCAAGGAGACAAATGAGGTCGAGATTGAGGATAATATGTGAGGTAGATTTCTAGGTGTATGGTATGGGTCCAAGGGTGAGCTTGGCAACATTGGAGTAAGGTCATGCATGACTACAGCAAAATGAGTTCTCGGCACAGCTAGATAGATATACGCTGCATATGATATGCTTCGTAGCGGATGACACGCAGAACGAGTCAAATGCAGAAGATCCCATTTATCATCGTATATGCCCAGTTCTTGCGTCAACAAAACCGCCGTATGCAAGGTTCATCACCCGACTAGTTGTCAAGTGGCGGCAAACCCGACGCTTCCGTGCACTAATACCGTGAGTCTACTCGCGACTCGGATCTTCACGTGAAGATTATGTACGGACTTGAAGACTTGGACAAGCGCCTGCTGATGCAGTGTCTTGACAACCCAAGCGAAGTGCCACGTAGCTGCTTGAATTATTTTGCTAAGCAGCAAGCACAGCATACACAACCAACAGGACGGTGAATGCGTGGAGCAATAAGAGTGTGGCCTTTCGCTGGGGTGTACGGACATTCGGAAGTGAAAAATACCCGATGACATCATCGACTAGGGCGACGTATGTCTGTAGGTACGCTGTACGATAGACCGTATGATCCACTGCACAAACCAATAGGTCAATTCCTCGTGTATGCATGAATGCATTGACTAGTACGTACCGAAGAACGATAGCACTGTGCTTCCGAGATCAACGCAACAAGGAACTCGGTGCGTCGCTATCCAGTCCCCTTAGGACGCTCTCCAAGTATACCTAGTTATGTATCAACATCGAAGCTATACAGGTACATAACTCCTAGGTAGGCGATGTCCACATCGTAGCGAACTGTTTCGAAGAGCGCGCCGTGTATGCGACAGTATTTTGCGAGTACAACAGTGCGGTGGGCGTCCTGAGTGCGTGAAGATGGTCTACTCCACAGGGATGGGCTCATGTCGATTCGTGGCGAAGCCAGAAGAAGATGGGCATGTATACCTAGGTAGATATCGCGGTGGGGACGATGAATACCACTATGTGTCCGGCAGTTTTCCAGCGCCAGAGACTGCCGGGGCGGACAATATGTAACTAAAGGGCCGCGGTGATCAGGGGAGCGTAAAAGCCCCGAGTAGTAGTAGTAGTAGTAGTATCCATTAACGTCCTTTTTCAGTCAGAGACTATGTAGGACGGTGGCCTAGGGCCGTTTGACTAGTTTTTTCCCTCTATACCCGTAGGATTTCGTTTCTTTGGTCGAGTTTGACTATGGGGGTTTGGGTTTTTTGCTTCTATACAGGAAAGAGAGAGAGACCTTGTAATAGACACCCGTTTATCTCCACCTTTGTGACCAATCCCTTTGCTATAATAACCCCGTGCTCCTAAGACTGAAAAAAACCTCGTAGGGGAAAAAGTCATGGGACCTTGAACGTTTGTTGTATATAGCGGCAGTTGCGGCATATTTTCGTCTCGGCGGTACTTTGTGGCTCGGTTGTACGGCGGCGGCTAGCGTTAAGCGTGCGGGGTATTGGTGAAAAACTTTCCAGGTTTCGAAAGGAGCCGTTCGATGTTTTTTGGTAAAGCTAGAATAATAGAATTATTATAGCGGTGAGGGGAGAAGGATTCGAACCTTCAACCTCTGCGAGCAAGCTAGCAGAAGCAACCAGGCGCACTACCACTGCGCCATCCCCCCATAAAAAAAAAGCCCCGAGTGGATGTATGCGCATCGTGCTGGAATGACTCGATCGGTATTCACACTTGTTCGAGCATCCCGCTCTGAAATATCGTGATTTTTATTGCGTGAGGGCGTTGCACCGTTGCTCGTCGCGAAAAGGCCATCTCAACGCGTGGTGTTGAGGCGTGTTGGGCCTGTCTTCTAAGGTTGGCTTCAGGGAAGCTTCATTGCGCACATACCACCCCACTCAGAAGGTGATTATCTAACAGTATCGTTCGCCTCTGGTCTGGACGTGAACGTCTTATCATCCACGAACTTCGGCCTACGGGCTACCTAGGTATCCTGAATGCCACTGACAATCTTAGAAGCTTATAAGGCTTTTCCTAGATGATGGCTGGAGTAATTTCGCGTTGCGCGTCGACATGTAAGCGCCGCCTTCCTCCTCTTTACATCCGGCATTTGGATGCCACCAATTTCTCGGTATGCGGCGCCAGTCACTTGTGCCAATTCATGCTTTTTCGCAGTCTATAGCACGCGCACATGTTCTCGGTCCCACGAGATTTACCGTTATCTTGACGATGACCGCTGTTAGGACCCGCTGGTGATCATCCATAACTGCCTAGGTATGCGGGATGCTTCAACGAGAAAACAAACGCAATCCGTGCCGCAAGAGCACGCCTGGCGAACTACTCAGCCGTGTGTTTGATCACGATAGCCATATTACGCGATGGCTAAGATGAAAAATCGCGCATCGAAGTGATTCGACGTGGGAGAGCTTGTTTCTGCACGAGGCAGTGTGGCAGTGCTGTTATACGAAAATCGCTCATGGCTAACCAGCAACAGCTTGAGCTCCATCATCTTACCACACCAAAATACGGATCACGTGACAGAACGAACCACGGAATACCCTTGACGGCTAAAGCATGTCGGCTGCAGCGCAGCCCTCTTACCGTCGATTGTAATTCGTGAGGTATTTGTGCGTCGAATCGTTGGAGATGAACCATGTCAATGACTCCAATGTCGCTTGATCCATTGCGGCGGAGTGATCTCACTCGGCTTTGTTCTCGCCCACACTGCGGTGGCATGGAGGAAGGCCACTTACACTCGCGCCTCTACAATCAGTGTGCAGTACGCGGTTCACTCTGATGCCGCAGGGGTTCTCAATCTTCGATGTTCCGCAGGTTCTGCTGAAACTACACAAGCGCGTGTTCAGAAGACTTGTGGGCCGGGCATGGCCACACCGCTGCTGAAAGCGGTTATCGTTGACATTTCCCAGGGTATAACTGGGCGTTCAGCATCATGAATTCTTGTGCAACTTCTCATCTCGCCTTTCTGTTCACCTCGTCTCGTGGGTCGTCTCAGCGTTCTCGCTGTGCTCCTAACAGCCCCCTAGTGCGCTTCATCTAAGCACGTTATAATGGATCAAGAAGAGAAAGGTGCACCCCGTATTCGCTTCGGAGAGCTTCGTCTCCCCGAGGAGGAAGATGGATATGTCAACCATGAGCGGCGCCATGAGAGATCATTGTCAAGACGAAATAGTGTTGGCAGTCTCTCGATTCGCAGCGTTGGCGGTGCTCGCACCGTCCAGCCAGAGACCGCTCTACCGATCACCTACCGCACTCTGTCAATCGAGATTGATGAGGGTCAATACAAGAAGCAAAACGAGGTGAAGAAGGCGAAGGAGAAGGCAGCCGTCGGTGCGTATCTTACAGAAATGATACATGAAACTATACCAATTGACGTCCTACAGATCTGGCTGACCTGGAATGGCACACGCTCGCTATCCATGAACTGTGTCGCCGACTTTCTGTTGATCTTGATCAAGGTCTTTCTGACGACCAGTCCAAGCGTCGCCTCAATGAACATGGCCAGAACAAGATGACTCCGCCACCCTCTGGTCTAATCCGCGATATCATAGGTTACTTCTTCGGTGGCTTTGGTAGCATTCTCGTTGTAGCCGGCATATTGGTTTTCATCGCTTGGAAACCACTCGGAAAACCCCCTGCCGTCGCCAACTTGGCGCTCGCATGTGTACTGATCGCGGTCTGGCTCATTCAAGCTGCGTTCAATGCATGGCAAGACTGGTCAACAAGCCGGGTCATGGCATCCATCGGTACTATGTTGCCCGATCAGTGTATCGTCGTGCGTAATGGAGCGCAGACCAACATTTCGGCTCTCGATTTGGTTCCTGGTGATGTTATCGTCATCAAGCAAGGCAACAAGCTTCCCGCAGATATGCGCTTTGTGGAAGTCTCTAGCGATGCCGTGTTCGACCGCTCCATCCTTACTGGTAAGCTTTGGCACTAAATAATTCCATTACACAAACTAACACACGTCAGGTGAATCTGAACCCGTCGTAGCCACTCTCGATGCAACCGAAGACAACTACCTCGAAACCAACAATATCGGACTACAAGGCACGCACTGCATCTCTGGCAGTGTTCTTGGCATATGCGTAGCCACCGCTGATAACACAATCTTTGGACGCATCGCGAAGCTGACCTCGGATCCTAAAACTGGAATGACGCCACTTCAAAAGGAAATCCTACGCTTCGTGTTGATCATTTCCGTCTTCATCACCTGCGTTGTGATTCTAATCATCATCCTTTGGGCAGCATGGTTGCGGAAAGATCATCCGGATTGGATCAACGTACCACTTCTCATCGTCAGTTGTGTTTCTGCGGCTGTCGCTTTCATCCCAGAAGGTCTTCCAATTGCACTGACTACGAGCTTGACAATCGTCGCGAACATCATGCGTAAAAACAAGATTCTTTGCAAATCGCTCAAGACTGTGGAGACGCTCGGAGCCGTCTCCGTTATCTGTTCCGACAAGACTGGTACATTGACAAAGAACAAGATGGTGGTTACCGATATCTATGCCGGAGGAGAAGAGTACACTGCCGACGAGGCGCGTGACAAGATGGCAGTCTTCCGCTCGGAGGAGAAAGACTCAACTGCACTGTCTTTGTCAAACATCATCGACCATGTTCGCGTCCTTGGCGGTCTCTGCAACTCTGGCGAATTCGATGCTGCAACTATGGACCTGCCCATCGCGGATCGCAAGATCAATGGGGATGCCACAGATCAGGCTATTCTTCGACTCTCTGAGACTTTAGGTTCAGTCACTCAGCTACGTCGGGACTGGAAAAAGGTCTTCGAGATCGCTTTCAACAGCAAGAACAAGTTCATGATTCGAGTTATGACTCCTGCAAACCAGGGCGCAACGAGTAACAATGCTACACTCATGATCAAGGGCGCTCCTGATATCCTCCTTCCCCGCTGCGATCTCATCCTGAACGCGCTGGGCGAAGAGGTGGAACTTACAGAAGCACAACGACTCCGCATCGAGCAAATCAAGGATAGCTGGTCTTCCCAGGGCAAGCGTGTCATTCTCATGGCCCGCAAGCCAACTATTATGCCATTCTCCAACGACCAGGAGAAGGAGATCCTTGTATCCGCCCGTGAAGGCCTTACCTTCGTTGGTATCGTTGGTATCGTCGATCCACCTCGCGATGAGATCCCAGAAGTCGTGAGCATCCTCCGTGGCGCATCGATCCGCATCTTTATGGTCACCGGCGATTTCAAGCTCACGGCGCAAGCCATCGCTGAGGAGTGTGGCATCATTTCGAACTCCGCTTTAGTTGAGGATATCGATGCTCTCAGCCGAGACTTCAAGGGCGAGTCTAGGAAACAATCGATCGTCTTGAGCGGTCCGGAACTCATCACGCTGAACGATGCGCAGTGGGACCAACTCTGCCAATACCAAGAGATTGTGTTTGCGAGAACGACACCAGAGCAGAAGCTCCGCATCGTCAAGGAGTTCCAGGCTCGCGAGAACATCGTCGGCATGACTGGTGACGGTGTCAACGACGCTCCTTCGCTTAAGGCTGCCGACATTGGTATCGCCATGGGCAGCGGTTCAGACATCGCCATCGAAGCCGCTGACATGGTCCTTCTCGACTCGTTCGCTGCGATTGTGCAAGCTGTCATGTACGGTCGTCTCGTCTACGACAACCTCAAGAAGACTATCGTGTACTTGCTACCAGCCGGTAGTTTCAGTGAGCTTTGGCCTGTTGTCACAAACGTCGCTTTTGGTATCCCCCAGATTCTGTCCTCCTTCCTAATGGTAAATTACTCCAACAGCTATTTTGATACCATCAGCTAACATCACCAGATCATCATCTGCTGTCTTACCGATTGTGCCGCTGCTATTACGCTTGCCTATGAGAAGCCCGAAGCCGATCTTATGCTCCGACCTCCTCGTAACCCCAAGAAGGACAGGCTTGTAAATGCTAGCCTCATCTTCCATGCGTACTTCGTTGTCGGTCTGCTCCAGTGCTTCCTAGCCTTTACCATGAGCTTTTGGTGGATGGAGCGTCAAGGGATCCCATTCACGGCGATGTGGCTGAAGTACGGCAATTACGACAAGCAATACGACCCGAATTACATCAACGAGGTTGTGAACCAAGCTTCAAGTATCTACTTCGTCACTTTGGTGATCATGTAAGCTCTGACCGTGGTCTGGAATGAGAGAATGGGGACTAACGGACTACAGGCAACTCTTTAACCTTCTCGCCACACGCACACGTACACTCAGCATCTTCCAACAGCCACCTATTCTGAACAAGGCAACTCAAAACTTGTCGCTCTTCCCTGCCATGATCTTCGCCATCGTCGTCGCATTCATCTTCAACTATATTCCGTCACTCCAACGCACCGTTGGCACACGATCAGTTCCAGTCGAGCACTGGTTTCTGCCAGCTGCTTTCGGCCTAGGCCTACTTCTACTCGATGAGGGAAGGAAATATTGTGTGCGCAGATGGCCCAAAGGCCTTCTCGCCAAGATTGCTTGGTGAAGATGTTCATACCCTAAGGGTAGCATGACAAGTCGGCCCCCCACCTGTAAGATACACTTGCGGAGTACCGCCCAAGAAGTCTGTCTCAGATATAGATTTAAAAGTACAAAAAAATCCAAAGTTTCACAAGTTCACATCAAGCCTAAGATGCTCCTACCACCCACTTCATTCCCCAGCAGCGCAGAGCAACTCTCACTCCTTCTGAGCCCAATGGTCCCACATCATACACGTTCCTCCGTACCTTCAGCTGCAATATATAATAGTGGAGCCGTTGTCACCGGCATTTCTACACATGTACCCCACACTGTCCTCATTAACGTCTTGCATGACTGCCAACGACATGCTTTAACGGAGTAAGTGCCGGTGAGTGATGAGGCCCTATCATCTGGCGCCGATCTTATTACCATGCAATTTGAGAATTGTCATGTAAGGCGAGGGAAGGCCCCATTTGTCTCGGCTAAATGCTTCTTCCACCCGATTGGCGAGAATGCCAATTGTGATTGGATGGGAGGGGCGAAAAGTAGATGAAGACAGAGCTCGGAAAGGGTTGAGGTGGCGTCGGCGGGCAGTTTGTTCCACGAGGTGACGGGTGTTTTGGCTGAGTGGCTGGCTGAATGGGGTTTAGTGGGCGTCTGCCTGCTCCCGAGTGAAGTGGCTAGTGAGGACGCCCCGCAGAGTTCGGCAAACCTTGGTTTGACCTCATATTAGCAACGAAGGGTGCGTTGTTGAGCGCCGATGTTGAAGTACAAATAATGTTGCTTCGAGATGAAGACTTGCACAAGGTATCATGACGATACTACACGTAGATATCTCTCTATCTACCAATATGCCTCAGAGGCCATGGACAACTTCATGAGCTGAACGTAACAGGCATTCAGTGTTGACGTGTATACTATATCGGAGGCAGCATTCTTGCATGGACTGTCATATACAACTCCCCACATCGGCGGTTATAGAACCTCACTGGGCGATGATGTCAACCTGAGAAAATGGAATCGGAACGACGGATGATCCAGTCCATGGTATGCATGTTATAATATCGAAGATGTGGATGTCTTCTCTTTTTGGGGTCTCAGTCATTTTTACATTGACGTTGCAGCCTATTGAAAGGCCTGGGCGCGGTCAAGACTCTTAGCATACATGTCGCAAGATGGTGTTGTTCAGTGGCGGATGACGAGCTCTATCAGGATGCTGATGCTTACCCCATGCAATGATATGGTCGGTGTCAGCTTCATGACTCTTAGTCGGTGTCGGCGATGCTGTGCTGCCTTCCGAATCCAAACGTGCAGTGGGTCGCCAACACTGGCTGATCAAATTCTCTTGGATCATCACAAGTATATTCTCAGTGAAGGAGCTACTGTATACTGTATCGGACTGCCAAACACGAAAACATACCTGACAGCTATCATACCGGCACATACATGACCACCACTCGGACACCAGAAGTCAGCACCTTCCCTGCGAGGCGAAGCAGTAATATAGCGAGCGGCAAATTCGTAGCCTGTATCCGGGGGACCGGAGTCTTCGATACCTAAGCCGACGATTCGATTCGACAACTATAAGAGCGGTATGCAAAATTCTCATGGCACACTACAGAGTACGCTGCCCACAATGGGATATGCATTCAAGGTGAGTGCGAAATATCGGAAGTGGAGTATCCTAGCCAGTGATTGCGCCACCATAGATTGAACGTGATATTTTCCAAGACTTATTGGTCAGAACGCCCTGTCGTCCGGCACCTGGCCTCGTGGACGCCATGTCTTTCATGTCTACGTTTCCCTTGGTTATAAGAGGGTATCCGCTGCGAATTAAAGTTCCGCACAGTCCCGTTTCGTTCTGGTATATCCTTGCTAGAAGACCTTTATTCGAGCCTTTCGAGTGAACGACTTCAACGTTACAATAGCTACGACATCATTATGCTCTGGACTAGCCTTCTTGCCGCCACTGCGGCGCTTACCGGACATGTTTCTGCACAAAACATGTTGCGGTTCGCATGCTCACAGCTCGTCGTCGAACGAACGGATCCACTTGTCAATCCTGGGATGAAGTACACTCCTCATCTTCACCAGATTGTTGGAGGCAACGCATTCAACATCACCATGAATCCTGCCAACGACATCGCTCAAATGTCCACATGCACATCTTGCAGCTTCACACAAGACAAGTCAAATTACTGGACTGCAGTCATGTTCTTCAAGGCCAAGAACGGCAGTTACATACGTGTACCCCAGGTACATGGAATCTATCCCCCCATCGGACATGGCGCAATACTAATCAGATCCCTAGATTGGCAACGGCGGACCCCAAGGTAAACTCATCAATGATGGCGGTCTCGACGTATACTACATCCCCAGCGGCAAAGTTACCGCCTTCAAGAAAGGCTTCCGCATGCTCGCCGGCTCAGCCACCAACACCGACCCCAGCAAAGTCAAAGGCTCAAACATCTGCCACCGCTGTTGGACCTCCAACTCCGAAAGTACTTTCGTCGGCGGCGCACCTTGCACTGGCTCTGACACCGTCGCCATCCCAAAGGACCCCAAGTGCAAGCTCATCCGACAAACCATCATCTTCCCAGCCTGCTGGGACGGAAAGAATCTCGATTCACCGGACCACCAAAGCCATGTTGCTTACGGTCAGGGGTCGGGTGCCAACGGCGGTGGCGCATGTCCGTCGACACATCCGGTTAAGCTGCCGCAGATCATGTACGAGTTGATGTGGGATGTGAGTAAATTCGCCGACAAGAGTTTGTGGCCGACGGATGGGTCGGATCCTCTTGTTTATTCGATGAATATCGGGTGAGTCTGTGCTCCACTTCCCCGGCGTTGTTGTTGAGGTGGGCAGCTCACTGACATGGCATGACAGTGGCCCCGCCGCCCATGGTGACTACGTCTTCGGCTGGGAAGCGGATACGCTACAGAAGGCAATGGACAACAACTGCAACCTAAACACTGCATGCCCCAAGGCTGGGCTTACAGTGCAGCAGCCTGCGCTGTATAATGCTTGCAAGAAGAAACAACAGGCGCCGGAGAATGTTGATGGCTGTAAGTCTCTCCGGTGACTTCTATTGATACGCGGGATTATACTGACAAAGTTACATAGGGCTTAAATCGCTGCCTCTTGGTGATATGGCGGTTAAGGCCTAGACGAGTTTTTTTCTTGGGTGCAGGAAAGGTGATTCATAGTCTGAATGTGTATGCTGTTTGTGTTCCCGGTGTGAGTGTTTAGATTTGGTGGTATGGCGTAGCACTCGTTTAGATTTGTCGTATTTGTATCTGTTTAGATGGTTAATCTGAATTTACGATCGTGCTGCATATGTTATTTGCGCTATCTTGGAATGGTACGCGATGGGATTGGTGAGGTTTTTCGCGTGCATCCCGGATGTGAACCTTATCGGGAAAATCCACATCAATTGCGGCAACGGGTATCTCGATCCGGCCGGGTTCAAACCATATGTACTTTTCGCTAGCTTACAATAGTATTGTCACATCAGAAAAGGTGTTTCGCCGATTCTCGACGAATGTACCAAGCCCTTAGAAGACAGAAAGCACTGCGGCGGATTTCTAGAGAAGACATCTTTGGCTGATTGAATGAACATGCAACCGTAGAAAGCTGGAGACAAAAGTCCCCTATATATCAATCAATTAGGCTCTGGACGTATACCGACTTCGCCTCACTCTGGCCTATTTCCAGGTCATTTTGTCATACCACATACCTTAAGTGCTTCATGCACAGCGACACAGGATTGGCAAAAGGCGATAGAAAAGACGAGAAAGACCGAAAACAAAACAACAAAAATGAGAATGGTCAGAGTGTCAATGCCTCACTTTTCGCAGGTCGTCGCAGCGCTGTCGCGTATGCTTCTAGACGGTGTTTCCACACTTGAGATAGATGATTGACATGTTGTTAGGCCTACGCAATGCGAGGTGTACAATATATACTATTCTACCACGATGATCAGGAGTTCACTGATCATACGTACCTTTTTGGTTGCATAGCGTAGTGGGCGTAGACCTACGTTCTGACACATGTCAGATGAAACCTCAGTCTATACTCTAGCATGGTTGTGGTGGGTATAGTCATTCCCAGAGTCTAATGCAGCAGCAGCTTACATCAGTCCGGCCCTTGTAGGTATTACACGACACAAAGTGCAGTCATCCATCTCTTCGCGAGATTATCCCAACCGAATGCACGATGCGCTTCTTGTCCAAGGAAAGATAGGTGATAGCAATGAGAGTTTGAGAGATGCATAGAGTAGATATAACGCTTGCATTCAGGATTTTAAAGGCGGTGGCGTTGGTTCAGGAAGTGAGGACATTACCACTACTAGGGCTAGTCAGGTATTTAAGGTCTTTACCAACCCACCTTATACGAGGCGTATACCTTCCTGCAGATTTTAGACCCCTGCAGTAGTATGAGAGTATAGATCCGGACAGTTGGGCTTACGGCGTCGCATGAGGGTTGAAGGTCGTCTTTGGATCTTGCGCGTGAGCTGCTTTCTAAGATCATGGGGTACTTGGCTGCTACGAGTGGAGGCGAAGTATGATTACGGAGTTTTTGAGTGTTTAGCTGCTATCGAGATCGCCCGCCTATCGTGAAGGCATGGGGAGCGATGCACCTAAGTAGATAAGCAGTGTTGGTTCCCTAAGTAGATCTGTATGTACAACGTCTTGTTGATCCACAAAGGAGCTTGGCTTCCGAGTCGAACATTTGTGGGTGAACTACGTGGTAAGTAAAGCGGAAGCTGCACAAATCGTCTTATGAATGGTGACACATTCTTGTTCCTTGCCGCTAGTTACCAACCTCGTATCTCTGACTTTCTCTAAAACAGCTATTTGACCCGACTGCAGAAAAGGACCCCGTAAACTTGGCAGTGCAGGTTTACCCGTTACCTCTTCTCCCATATAGATTACTGATGAAGGTGGAGAAACGTCCGTGAACTTGTTGTATTGGAGCTACGGGAGAAGGGAGAATATCTATGGTGCGCGCACGGAGCAGCTGACTAATCAGTGCCTGGCCAATCAGAGCACGGGAAGCCTGATTCACCGTGAATACTAGTGAAGGCTCTCACCGCGTCTCGACAATTACCACACCATCGCTATCCCTGGTGGCGTATCGTGCAAACCTCAGCCAAGGCGGCTGTGAACAGATAATAAACTACAGTACCTACATGAAGGCAGGGGAACGTGGAAGAGTTCCCTCGTATTCGTGACAGCGGGTGTTTCGGAGCGCGGTGACATCGCACGCTCGATACGCACAAGCGTCCTAAGAAATGGCCGTCATTACTCGCGCAAAATTGCCCATTTATAACCAACATGCACTACTAACGCAGTCAGCACCAAACACTTGACAAACACTTGAGAGAAATCAGGCCCCATAAATGATGGTTGGTAGTCGTAAACCAATGTGCACCAGGCAGAAAAAGACAACTCACCAGGATTTGCATCCTCGATGCAGTCGACGATACGCGATGATCCTTTCCCCGCCATGGCAAATGCCCGGTAGATTCCCCACTATCTTGTCATAAGTAATTTGCACATTGCGTGGGTAGACAACTATCCCGAGGATCGTGCTAGTCAATTACCGGATCGCGTTAGGTACTCCCGACTCGGGCCTCATCGAAGCCCTAAAGTCCAGCCAAGACCTATAACAAGAGAAATCTGTGTTGTTCAAGCCTCGTCTTGTGAAACAGCCGATATGTAGTAATGTCTAAGCGCGGCTGCGTGGTGTCATCTGGCAAGTGAACTTGGAATTGTCGCGATCTTAACCACCGGCCAAGACTGTAGCGCCATCACATACCTGCCATGTAGATTGTTGTGCAGTATTAACGGCTCGAGCTAGCAGCGATATTAGATCAGGATTTACCCCGGGTTTCGCTTGTCTTGTTGTTTCAAGCGACGAGGTGAGCGCCGTTGTGGAGAAACTCCCAAGAGGGAACTTTGGATCGAGACCCTCAGGGATCTGATTGGAGGGAAACAGAAACAGAGATAGATTGACTGAGGGGACATTAGATTGTTTTAGATGATATAGAGGGGTCGGTAGCGGCTGAGAGCTTGCAATGAATGACGTGTGGAGAGGATGTTGGTGTCGGGTTGGTAACAGGTATAACGGACCTTTTGAGAGAATCCATATATAGAGATGGATCGCTACTGACAGAACTCACTGTGCTCATCACAACTGTGCAACCTTTTCTCCCCAGTCTCACCGTATCGCATCGCCATAGTCAATATGAAGAACTTCTTTACCATCGCCATTGCTGCACTCGTCTTCGACAGTGCAGTCGCATCTCCTCTCATTGTAGAGACGCGCCAGGTAAGCCTTCCCAATCAATCTTCCTCATACCTTACTAACCACATGATTAGTCAGGAAGCGGCAACGGCCCCTTCGGCCCCGGCACTTTCAAGACAGACAGCTCCCTAGCTGGCCACACAATCTACTACCCCACCAAGAGCACCGGCTCAACCAAGATACCGGTACTCGTCTGGGGCAACGGCGCCTGCAGCACTGACGGAAAGTCTAACAGTGCGCTCCTCCAGCAGATCGCCAGTCATGGCTTTCTTGCCATTTCTGAGGGCAGTCCCAATGGCGGAGGTAGCTCCAGCGCTGCTACTATGAAGGCAGCGATTGACTGGGTCACAAAGGTCGCTGGTACAGGCGCCTATGCCAACGTCGACGCTAGCAAGATTATGGCGGCGGGATTCTCGTGTGGTGGTGTCCAGGCCATGGACAACATCAATGATCCTCGCGTCGACACCATCGGTGTCGTCAGTTCGGGACTGCTCTCGAACACAAACGCAGCAAAGAGCTGGAAGAAGCCTGTTCTATTTGTTATGGGCGGTTCGGGAGATATTGCCTACAACAACGTGAGTTGCACGTTCTCTTCTCCAGTGCGATGGATATGCTAACATTATGTTTTAGGGCGAACGCGACTTCAAGAACCTCCCTGCTGGCACACCCTCATGGAAGGGTAACATTCCTGTCGGTCACGGCGGTACTCTGGGCGATGCCAACGGCGGAAAGTTCGGAAAGGCCATTCTCAACTGGATGCTGTGGACAATGAAGGGTGACCAAGCTGCGGCCCAGTACTTCACAAGTGGATACCAGGCCGATGGATGGCAAGTACAGACGCACGACTTGAACCTACTCAAGCCGTTTTGAGGGTTGATTGCTGTATAGCAACTCTTACCAGAAACGTGCATGTACATATTGTTGAGGAGCCATTGTAAATAAGAATTAACGTCAAACCTTGATTGCAAGTATCCCCGTGCATGAGATGTAAAGATATTGCCAACATACCTATCTTAAGACGTCAGTATCAAGTGCTTACGTGCAATATGGCACGGCACCTTCCTCCCTTCCCCGCTTACCGGCATTGTTGTGCTGACAAGGGTCGGCTAAAACTCCGACCTCCACCACCATCAGACTATCATATAGGTACAACACCCCCACCACCACCTGAACATCTCAAACAACTTCTATAGAATTAGTGGTTCGCAAATATGCCACGCCCAGTAGAAGAAAGCATCATAGCCATCTTCTCCATCGGCCAAATGGGCCTCGGCATCGCCAAACTCCTCCAAGCGCACAAATACCACGTCATCACAAACGTCAGTGACCGCAGCGCAGCAACAAAAGCCCGAGCCTTGTCCGCCGGCATCCAGCTCTACGATACCGATGAAGAAGTCATTAGGGAGGCAGAGTACTTCATAAGTATCGTACCGCCACTCGATGCAATCGCAACTGCCGAGCGCGTACGCAATGCCTGGGCAGGCTCGAAAAGGATTGGAGCACGAAAATTGTATTATTTGGACTTAAATGCGATTAGCCCTGCGACGGCGAAAAAGATAGCAGGAATATTTGAGCCACCAGAATACGATGTGCAAGTTGTCGATGGAGGCATCATTGGAGGTCCGCCAGCTCCTTCAAAGCAAGACCCATCTGGCTGGACGAGACCTGGGATCCCTCTCTCAGGTCCCCGTTCACTAGAGAACTGTGGCATGTTGGGCTGGGAAGTGATGAAAATCCTGAATGCAAAGCATATTGGCCCAGAGATCGGCACAGCGTCGGGGTTAAAATGTTGTTTCGCTGCTATAAGTAAAGGCTTTACTGCACTGGCGTTGCAATCTTTTACCACAGCATCTAGTCTCGGGGTGCTGGAGCACCTGAAAGAATACATGGATCTGTATAATCTTAATGCGCGGCAGAAAGCTGAGAAGAATATTGTGGGATGTACGGGCAAGGCGTATCGTTGGGTGGAGGAGATGAATCAGATAGGCGAGTGTTTTAGCACAGAAGGCGCGTGGCAGGATCAAGCGTGTGTGTTTCGAGAGATTGCGAGTTTGTTTCAGGGGCTGGCTGATGTTGTTGAGGAGAATGGGGGCCAGGGTATGAAGAACGACGAGGATGTTGTTGAGGCGTTGGGTAAGAAATTACATTCGAAATCGTGAGTATTGGAAAGGCGGCTTCTTCTACGAAAGACCTGGTAAACTTACATTCCCCCAAACGATAATTCTGCACATCTCATTTATCGTCATTCGTACAAACCCCAACTAACCCTAACGCCTATCCTCCCATCCCCAGCTTACTCACCCAACCAACCCCCCATAAACACCCTTTTCAACCTCCCCCCATGCCCTCACAACATGTTCATCCCCACCCGGCAGAACCTGCGCTCCAAGACACCCAGCAACGCTCCTCTCCCGATCCACCCACCAAAAACAATTCGCAAGTCCCATCCACCACATCGTGCCCCCACTCCTCCCCGTCTCACCCTCTTCCAGCGTCAAAAACCCGCCATACCCCCACCCCTGCGCAGGATCGCCCTTCTGCGGATACATATCATCCGCCTCGTTTACCAGACTGGCGTCCGCCGGCGGTGGGTTCCCGCGCGCAAAGTTGGGTTGGGTTGGGATTTGGTTGGTGAATAACAGGTCTACGGAGGAGGGGGCGAGGATGCGAGTGTTGGTGCTCGGGCAGGCGCCGGAGTTTAGGAGAACGGCGAGGAGGGTTGTGAAGGCTGTTGGGCGGCAGAAGAGACCTGCGCCGCCGGATTGGTAGAAGGAGGGTTGAGTTTGGGGTGGGCAGGAGAGGGCGGCTTGGAAGAGGTGGGGGCGTTCAGACAGGACGTGTGTGATGGGGTCGCGAGTGTGGAGTTTGGCGAGGTGCGGGTGCAGAGTGGATGGGGGGAAGAAGGTTGCGGAGGTTGGGGGGATGGAGAGAGGGGTGAAGATGTGAGCGGTGAAGTAGGTAGATAGGGTTTGCTTGGTTACGCGTTCGAGAATTATTCCGGCCCAATCCATGTTTATCTGTTTTACTGTGGTCAGTATGGAGCTTGATTTGGGGGTTTGGGGTCAATGGGTAGGGAGGTAGGGGGCTCACACCGTACTCCCAGGCATGTCCTGGTTGATTCACCATTCGTGCGTCTAGGACTTCGTTTATGTCGCCACTTGCTCCTTCTATCCATCCTTTTCCTCTGTTGACACATCTTACATCACTGAATCCATAACCGAAGCCCGCTGTATGACTTAGTAGCATACTCATCGTAATTCCCTTCTCCTGCTCTTCACCATCTCCCCATGACCCCGCTCTGTACACTTTCTTCGCCTTGATTTCTGGTGCTATCTTTGCCAACCACTCTTCATCGTGTAGAGGGATTTCCCCCTGTTCAACGAGCTGTAAGATCGCGATTGCAGTGACGAGTTTAGTACACGAGGCCATCCAGAAGAGTGTTTCGGTGGTGTTCATGGAGATAGGCGTATCCACGCCGAGGTTGCCAGCGGCGTGTGAGACTAGTGTTGCGCCGGACTTGTCAATTGCGTGAAAGACGAGGCCTGGGGCGCCATTTTTGACGGCCTTGTCAAGGGTTTGGATTATGGAGTCACAGGCTTCGGGTGAGAGAGGCATTTTGGAGTGAAAGATTCTCGTGTTCGTCTTAAGTCAGTAGTGGTGGTATAGGACGAGGTCCAAGAGACATGGAAAGATAACGAGCAAAACTTTCGCACAGAATACGAGTCTAGACATTCATCAGCGTCGCCCAATTGCCGAGGGTGAAAGTACGCCCGAGGCTGAGTAGTCACGTTTTTATCAACAGATAGCGGGACATGGTAAATAGATTATTCAAGGGCGTACGTACAATCGCCCTATACGAACACGATAGAAGCGCGTGGGCGGAAGATGGAGATGATAGAAGAGGTAGCTACATCGCATAGCCCAAGTATTGGCATTGAGCAACCTCCTGACGTGGATGTAATCTGGTGGAGCACTACCCGCCATCTACCCCGCTGCGGGACCTTAGTGCAGCTACCCGACCCGAGTGCTACGTGCTGAAATCGTACAACCAGCGATTCTGTTGCAGGATAAGCCTCGTACACCATACTTAGGTCACCAATGCGTCTCATTCGAGCGCGTGATATTCCAGCCATACCCTGCTCGTGCGCCAAATTTCCACCCCGCCGGATGTAAAAATGATACTAGCACGAACTAGGTTCGTGCGGATCTCAACTGCGCTTTAGTGCTGACTTCAATTCCTTCAGAGCGGCCATGACGAGGGGGACGGCGACAGGCCCTAGCAAGGGTAGATAGACGGCAACCTTATGCTCATCTGGAAAGTATACCTGGCCAACCATGGAACGTTCGAAGAAAGCCTTCTCAGCTTCAACTTCTGCAGCCCGAGCATGTTCAAGGGCGCTGGGAAAGCGGCCGTCTCTCAAGTAATCGCACGCTTGCTGAAGATGTGCAATGGTTTGGTGTGTAGATTGAGCAACGTTATCAGGAACTGGAATGGACGGGAGTTTTTGGTAGACCTGAGCCAATGCTCCCAATGTAGAAGATGCCGAGAAGATGAGTGATGCGGCTCGTACGCGCTCGAGGGTCGCTATGCGCAGGGGTAGGGAAGCCGGACTTTGTGGCAAGCCGAACAAGGAAATAAGCTGGTTCGAAAACGTGTGCATTGCCGGCGCAAGCATCTCTGTTGTTAGGCCATATGGCGTCTCTATTATGAAGCCTTCCGGTGTCTTCTCTTCGAAGTTCAAGATATGTACACCTCCCCACTGTGGAATTAACCAGCTATTTCCGCCATTCTCCTTGACTAGAAGCGGAGACTGCGCATGGTCCGGCACGTATAGAATGAAGTTGACTGTGGGTCCTTCACCGATGCTTGGGCTCAGAGGCCACTCAGCAGCGTTGACAAAGCCACTCAGATCTTCCTTGCGCAGCATCCACGCTTTGTTCTCTTCGTCATATTCGGGTTGGCGAACAGAAGGGGCGAAGGCGGCGTAGAGCTGTACTTGGGTGTCGACAGTGAAATTGCTAATGGCGGAGAAGGCGTTGAGAAGGGGACTCATATGCTTCTCAAGTGCTTCCTCGATCTGCCATTGTGAGGGAATGAACGAAGGAGTGAACAGGGAGAAGGTCAGATGGTATGTAGGTGCATACTTGAGTGCGCGGGTCGACTGGCGCTGGAGCTCTGCGGACGTCTCTGGGGAAAGGGCCTTCACTTTTGCAAGATGTGCGCCGGAGCTAGTGGAAAGTACATGCGCCAATTGGGCCTGCTCTTCTGTAAATATGCTGCGCAGCTCCTCGGCGAGAAATGTAGCGAGACTCGAGCCAGTAGAAGACTGCGATGGGATCTGATTTGGCGAGTAGTATACGTCGAGCGTGGGTGAATACGGCTGCAGGTGCGATCGCGGTGTCGCACCGGTTTCGACAGGTATCAATCGCACAACCAAAGCGATGTCGCGGTCATTGCTCGAGACACTTGATCCGTCTGAGATGACTTGTTGCGAGGTGTTCGATTGTGGGGGGTCGGCAAGCATTAAGCGGAGATGGTGTGCAGAAAAGTCATTGATGTCATCGAGCGCATGTTGCGTCGTGAGGAGAAGATGGTGCGCGTCCGAGGCGGGAATTGGGGCCTCTACAGCTATTCGAAGTGGGAAGACTGGCTTGCAGACCTGCAACTGTGTTAGTTCGTATGCGACTGCATCCGGTCTTTCGCCCTACCTTGCCCTCAGCCCAATCCGTCATTTCCTGCAGCGGCAGCTCCGCTCTGTAAATGGCCGTAGTCTTGAGCCATATTGGTAGACCGAGGAAGACAACTACAGCCCAGAACGAGGCAATGGACAGGCGTCGCAGTAATAAGCTCTGCTTTGACTCTGGCGGCGGCTGTTTTGGAGTTTTGGGGACAATTGATGGAGTAGAAGAAGAAGAAGAAGAAGGCAACGGCTCTTTCGCCCCGGCCGGTAGCGACGCGTCAGTCCCTGTTGGAGTCGCCATGTTGCGGTTGAGTTGTTGACGGCTGTCATTTCGACCATGTCGCGCTAACGCAGGGGTCTGTGCGCTCTCACAGCCAGCAGGGCATCCACTTGATCTTGATATGTACTGACTACACCAGAGTATGTATGAACCTGCTACAGCCACTTGAATCTAATACTACAAGGTCCCATAGGTGACCCCAGAACTGGTTTCTTAGCCACTCAAATGTGTGCTCGAATGTCTCCTGAACTTTATAGATTGGCCGACCCCTCTTTCAAGATGCATAGCCCAATACTTTACATACTGCTTATCCTGCAGTTCAAGAGCTTAAACTTGGTCCATGATTCAGGTTCTTGCTCGGACTGATTTACGCGTCTCAAGGTGCTTGGTCACGTAGCATGGCTGACATCACACTTGCTTTGTTCGTGAACGCGTGGTCTGTGCGCGTTAACTTGGATGAATGTATCCGCACGGTAGAGCACCCGCAGCTTGCTGCAACGCGAAAATATCATGAAAACAGCACAAGCTCAAGGCCCCTTGCTCAATAAATTTGTCTTTCACCTTGTCACTACATGATGGTTGGTATCAGTCGGGGGAGAGCTAGGGGCCCGATCGACGCGCCTGCCCCGCCCGAAATGCGGGGTTGCATGTATGGGGAAGGGACGAATCGAGAGGTTGTGACGCGGTCGATCACGAGATCAGGACGAGCAGCTACCCCTCTCGGCTGATACAGCTGAGCTCTTTCTTATTACTTCCTCTCCTCGCTCACACGACAACTTAATGCTCAATCCTCTCCACTACTCAATTCATCCCCAACAAATAAATCAAATCATTCACAATGAGTGCAATCGCTGAGAACAGCACCGATGGCCCTGTCGAGCAGGTCAAGGTGCTGTTCGCCCTGTTCCCAGGATACAACACGCTCGACGTGGCAGGTCCGCTTGAGGTCCTGAGCCGCTCCCTTCAGGACCCCAAGGACAAGGGCAAGTCGCGTGCTCAATGGCTCAATTGCTCTTGCTGACAACTTAAAGCCAGCAAGGCTTTCAATTGCCAGTTCGTAGGCACCGCCGCTGCCATGACTTCCGTCCAGGGTCTCACCATCAAGGCTGACATGGACTACGACGTAAGCATTGCGTTGGGCATACCAATGACAGTCGCTGACTTTGTTTGTAGGACGCCAACGATGAGCTCGAGGACTTTGACGTCGTCATTGTTCCCGGTGGTGAAGGGGTCTTTGATGTGCTCAAGAACAAGTCTGAGCCTCTAGACCTCCTCACCAAGTACGTCGAGCTTCAAGAGAAGAACCCAGCCAAGGAGCGCACCATCCTCGCCATCGACGTCGGTGCCCTGCTCCTTGCTCAACAAGGCATGCTCGAGGGTCTCGCTGCTACAACCCATCCAGACTACTATGTCCGCTTGGAGACCATATGCCAGGATGCCGCTAGGCGCGACATGTCTATGCGTACAGACGTCATGGAGGAGCGATACGTTGTCAACAACGCTCGCTTCGACTTGGGCGAGAACCCCGACGACAACCCGTAAGTAAGCCCTAGCCACTTTAGTATACATCCAGCTCACTATACCAGGTACATCATCAAGAAGTCGCGCGATATCCCCACCGCTCCAGAGGGCACCAACACCGGTCATGCCCGTAGGAAGTCGATTGCTCGCAAGGGCAGCAACGCTCTACGCGACTCTCGCCGTCGTGAGTCCATCGCTAGACGTGCTTCCATGCCTCTGGGCGGTATGCGTGTCATCACCACCGGCGGCGTGACTGCTGGTCTCGATGCTAGTCTATACTTGGTGGGTTCTTTGGCGTCGCACGAGTCGGCTCTGGAGGTTGCTCGTGTCATGCAGTACACTTGGGTCAAGGGCGTTACGGTTGATGCCATCGATGTTTGAGCTGGAGTTCCAGCACGATGCGCGAAAGGCGTTTAGGGGAGTGGGTTGTACAATGATCTGGAAAGTGATCATCTGAGAAATGTCGGGAATCTAGAAGATTGACCACGGCGAATCATGTGAGGATTCATGAATGAATGTAAAGAATTAAGAAGTTCATCAAGCTTTTATCGTGGGTGACAGTGATGTTGATGTAGTTGAAGTCAAGTCCCCGCAAATGGGCCGGATGGCTCCACAACGATAGCCGATATCGCCACTGACTCGTGTGGTATATCTGATGACGGTCTAGACGAATGCGTCTGGATTCCATGTTGATAAGAACATGCATTAGGGATGATCGCGTCACACCTGCTACAATACGTCGTTGTAGGGTATAGTTTTGGCCGGCTACCGTCAATGTCAAAGGTGAAGGATGTGAGCGTCAAGCCGACCGCCTAACTGCGCGTTGGAGGTTCTCACCCAAGAAACTCTACACAAAATGAATACATTCCAACAAGACTTATCTGGTGGCTGGACGTTTAGTGATGGGTTTATTGTAGAGCTTACCTTTGGTTTCACGTGATGATATGATGTAATACGCCATATTGGTAGTTCTTATTACTTAGCCGACTGACTCTTCGAACTACCCGTATCAGCCTTACTATCACTACTTCTATCCCAACACGAACTGATCTTAGATTGAGTATGTAGGTAATGATATGTCAACTACAGGGACTGCATCACGCATCGTCGTTAGGGACCCATACTCAACGTTTCATCCCCTTGACCACAGCCCATTAAGCATTGAGATGTCGACTCGCAATTACCTCCTGTATGTAGTAAAAAAATCCATGGTTACATATTCTGGTTGTACACACAACGGAAAGAGAAGCTGATAAGCTATTTACTTCCATACTGTAACAGGCTGAGCCTGCTACATGCGCTACGCTGTGAGCGTAGCTGTCGTCATGCGATTCCTTCGAGATGTATCTATAGGTTTCTTTCAGCATCCATCTGATTCGACTTCGGCCCGTCTTCGGTCCGGCCATGTATATATCTACAGCCTGCATCCTTCCGTAGCTCTTTGTCAAACCCACTCTGTTACAAGGCATCTCTTGATCAGTCATCTGCGTATCGTCATCGATACGGCCGCTGGGGTCTAGCCCCTTACACATACACCTGGGCAGCTATGGATAGAACTCGCGGCAAAGCGAGTAGGAAACCCATCGTCACGTAAAATCACAGGGAAAGAGAACATTTTATGTTCAAAACACTCAGTCAAAATTGGATATATGACGGAACCAAGCAATCATTACGCGGCAACAAACAGCGACCTAATGAATGAGCGTTTTTGAGCTGGCGAAAGCTCATCTTTTGTCGGATTTTTAGTACGAAAACTTCAATGTTGAAGCCAGGAAATCAAGTAACGAGTGTTGCCCCTACGGCCCCAGAAATCCAAGATCCCTCAAACAATCCCCTATGCCTGGAAACCTCGAACACGATGTCCGACTCCCGTGTCACAACCCTCACCGCATCCGTACGCCTTGGCGCAACCCTTATCTACACAGTAGAAAAGAGAGATAATTAGTATATAGTCCACATGTCTTGTTGCGGCAAAGGGGTGATGAAGCATCTTGCTGCTATAATACCGTAAGAGACAAAACTTACCGCAGCTATAGACGATGTTAGTGAAGAGTTGATACTGGGGGTAAAAGATGTATATAGTATTGAGACATACTCGGAAGTTTTACACTGGGCAGCGCATGCAGTGCAACGGTTTGAGTTGCAGTCCGCTAGTGTCCCGCCGAGCATGGAGGTAGCAAGGACGATGATGGCGAAGATGAAACGCATTTTGATTGTCGTTTTGTTTGTCTGGATAGGAAGAGTTTGGTGAAAGGTTTGGTAATTGATATTGTTATGATGATTTGCTTCGAAGAGAGATGTTGTGTGGAGCAGATGAGTTAGACGACAACAAAACACAAAAGCGGCAGACCGAGCACCTTTTATCTTCAACAAACACTCAATCGACCATACTGTGTGACCTCATGTTACGCGTGTTCAAGTTCATCATAACACCAAATGCGAACTAGTCAGGCAGCCTACTGAGTGAGGCTTGAGATGTCGCCGATGAAGCACCCTCGACTCTTGCTGATAGACTCCGCAACAATCAATTCAATCCGGTCACTCTCCTAGACCCACTTACCTATCTAGGTAGGGCTTAAACTCCTATAGGTAACTACTAGGCTTAAAGCGGTAATCAATCAATCCAATCTGAACCTTCTAGGACCCACTTAATTGATTGTTGCGGACTGTGCTTGCTGATAGCTACCCATTCGGCTCCTGCCGTCCGTGTGAAACTGGCTGTACTCAAAATTCCAATAATCCGTGTACTGTGCAGATCCCATTCGATAAGAGAAAATTGTTACGAGGTTTGGTAGGTTGGTATAATCTCGGAGACTCGTTGCACAGTCAGCTTACGATCTTCCACGCGCCGGGCCCAGAACTTGCCCGCGATTACTTTTTCCCCTCTTTCGCGTGGAGCAAGATACGATTGCCGGACGCCGCGCGGGGCATCTCTGCAGCTATTCTTACAGGTTAGTCTTCACAACATCATGGAAGCCCTGACTCGGGATCTTCATGAATGCGTACGTCGCGGTGCCGTGCCAGACCACCCGGTGTTTCTCAAAATAACAAGGTGACATATGTATGCTGACTGCCAACTTGAATTGATCTGCAGTCAGCTTCATTCTTCTTGTGTTGCTTGTTTGTGCTTGTTCGCAAAGATGTTGGTTGTGGGCTCGATTCGATCACTGCTTACTCTGGGGGTGTCAAACGCTTCTGTAAACCATGGGTGAGAAGCTGGAGAGTTGTACAATGCGCAGACTTCTAGCATGTTGGATACATGCCAAAATCGACTTCGCTTTCTTTGTCTCATCTGCATCTAAGTGCTTACTCCGAACGCACAATCAGTGCATAGTTAGTCGTCTCCTCGAAGCATTGTCTTTCGTAAACTCTATTCTTTTCAGCGAATGGAAAACTTCCCGCAACAAAACGGAAATATATATTCAGCTCTTATCTCTATTCCAGCATATACATCCAATCTCTTCTCCATCATTCCCTCTAAGCACTCCTCCATCCTTCCCCCTACACCTCCCCCTCCTAAACCACAGTAACAATCCCCCTCTCCACTCCACCCTTCCCCTCTATCCCCCAACTAGACCGTCATATTCCTCCCCCCATTCCTAGCGAGCAACGCGTCCCACCCCGAATTCGCGCCGGCGGCAAAATCATGCGTAATATACCCATACACATCGTGTACCGGGATACTCGCCGTCGCACTACCGGGGTTACTCACTTTACTCTGCGAGCACGCGAAACCAAATCGCCGACTACCTGTGGGGTCGATGACGACGGCGCCGGAGGCACTCGTGTACGAGGTGCAGCCGCTGCATTGAACGGTGTATTGGTAGTGTGTTGAGTTTGATTTGTTGCCCGTGCGGAGGGAGGTTAAGGTTGCGGAGGGATAGGCGGAGGGTGTGGAGTGGGAGCTGTGTGATGGAGGGTGTTAGTTGGGTGTTTCTAATTTTGGATGTTTGTGGGAATTGCGTAGGGTGGCTTTGGTAGTGGGAAGTGGATGTACATACGTAGCCCATCTTGAAGACACAGTAGAAGCTTTGTTCCCATTCGGATATCCTACCGTGAGCGGATTTCGTATCATACCCCCGCCCCAGGCTAATCCCACCCAGCCGAGCGAGATTGGAGCTACGACTTGGAGGACGATGTCGTAGGGTGTGTTGGCGGGGACATTTGCGGGTTGCGCAATGCGGTAGACTATGTTGGAGGTGAGGGTTGCGGCGGCCTTGGTTTCGGAGAATGTGAAGCCTGTTTCGGTGTCGTGGTAGCTTGTGGATCGCGGGGAAAGGGTGTGTGGGTTAGGGGCTGGAGATGCGTAGGCTGAGGGTTTTTTAGTGGGAAGTGAATGTACTGTGAAGGTTCATGGTACGGACTTAAGCTTGTCAAAGCGGCGAAGAGGTGTGAGAAGTGCATTTTTGCGGCGAGCCCTTCTTCTCAGAGCCCTAGAGCGAATAAGAAAGAAAGTACACTATGGTCAGAGAAGCTTCACTTGTAAGGGCGGGATCGAAAAGTCTGTGTCGAACATAGAAGCTCAACTTCGAGAATACTTGAGAACATTTATGAGGCTCGCCAAGCTACCACACTTACGTTCCATGCACTCGATGTATGCATTGTAAAGTAGCACATGGTGATAAACAAGCATGCGGGCAAGAGAACCAGAATACCGTCTAGTTAATCCCTGGTTCATACCTTGTGACTTGGATTACGACCCGGATGTGAGCTAGCAATGCGTCTAGGACATTTAAAGCAGCCCATAAGAATGCTTTGATTACTTTTTGGACGCATCATTGTCAAAATATTGGGTCGAGTATCCTTGCCAGTGCCGTGAGGATACAGCTTCTGGAAGGTCAAGGCCCATATTATGATATCGATAGCTTGGACCGCGGAGTGTATGCATATTTACCCATATAGCTTGTAAATTGTGTGACAAATATATCCATGTATAATTGGACTGGGAAAATAGCCGATGCCTGAAATGTCGACAAGTTCCTGAATGAGGTCGTGTGTCCGGTGTAGAGCGACACCTAACGAGGGGTGTCGGGCCATCTATCGCCTGCGAAAAATCGTGGATGCACCTGTCATGCAACAAGAAACTAACAGACAACATTCTTGTCGTATTCGAACATCTCCAGTACTTGCGTTCGGATGTTGAGTACAGTGTGCCAAGATGTTGCATCTCGCTCCGAATCACACTCCCCACATGTCGCTTGCTTGTGGGGCACAACATTAATACCCATGCGACCTCGCGTGGCAGCTCATACTATAACACCAAGTGGCTACCTGTGACAAGATAAATCTCATGCGAAAAAAGCTGCGAACTCATTGCTATATCGTTATCATTGGTTCTGCAGAGGTCTTGGGGGTGGTGTATTTCCATAATTAGCGGTTATCTATGTACTCACTAAAAGCTGATTTCAAGATCCATGACCACTAGAGCGGAGATTTGATACTGTGCCCATTATTTGCTCAACCTTTGGTGAGCTTTTGCAGCCTTTGCGCCGCTACACAAATGGTTCTCATGATGCCTTTCTTTGCTTGGTGTCCACCACGAGATCTTGCAAACCAGAAAGCACAGCCGATGACCGAGGTAAATGCGAGACCGACGATGCCATCCAATATCTTTGCCTGTCTCTGTGCCGCTTGCTGAACTTCGGAATATCGCATGTTGCTAAAGGTCACCCGCGAATACTGAGTGGCCCAGCCCAGACTTGGCACGTAAAGGTACAGCTGTTCCTCAATCCACTTCCTCAAGAGATATAACGGCTTCTTGACATCGCTAGCCATTTCGTAATAGTTTCCCAGAGCGAGGTCGTTGATAGTTTGCGCATCGGGAGTGCGCTGCTTGGTATATTCATCCAACGCCTTTGTCCAATCCTTGGGGTACTCGTCGAGGAACTCGAACAACACACGGACGTCTTCCAGTCCAGCATTCATACCCTGGCCATAGAAGGGTACCATGGCATGAGCAGAGTCTCCCACAATGACCCCAGAGTCTCCGTAGTGATATGGTGTACATTTTATCGAAATCAAGGGAAGATGCTGATTGGAAGTATACTGTTTGCGGAGTTCATCTTCTGTGATGAGATCTGGTACTACACCCGGGAACTTCTTGTCAAAGTATTCGACCACTTTTCCTGATGCATCCAGTTGTTTAAAGCCCTCCCTGGTCAGAAAAAGAGTAGATGTGAAGGTTTTATCGAGATTTGGAAGCGCGATGAACATTGACTCATCTTGAGGCCAGATGTGCAGGTAGTTGGGTGGTATCCGGAACTCACCATCCGGTGTAGGCGGGACATGAAATTGGCACCAGAGCTTATCGATATACTCCTGCTGAAATGACATGGGCACAAACTTCATCAAATGATATCGCACAGCGGAGTGGGCTCCGTCGGCGCCGATCATGAGATCGAAGCGGATCTCGAACTCGTCACCCTGTTCTTCTGCCGACTTGGTCCGATGCTCGAACCATGCGACTTTCTTCCTGAAATCTACACCAACAAGCTTGTGGTTAAAGACGAGCTTGACATTAGGCATAGCCTCAAGATGATCGATTAATGTCTTGTTAAGGCCGGTACGGTCCATTGCCAGCAGGCTCTGTTACAATTAGTATACTATAAGTAGTTTCGTGAGATGGACCTACTCTTCCTCTCGCATCGTACATCTGTGGCTGACGAACATATTCTCCGTTTTTCCTTACATGGATCATGCGACCATGCATTGGGAAGGTGTCCTTTAGTACTGCATCTGCGAGTTCGGATAATCCTGTCTTACGCAAAGAGTTTATGCCGCGCTCGGAAAGTGCAAGATTGATGGATTTGGAGAAGTTTAGTGGAACGGTATTGGGATCCCGGAGATCTGGCTAGCGTAAGCATGTTTGCTCGGTGGTATGTCGGTATACCTATGACTGACCTGCTCTGAGCTCATAAACTTCTACATCAAATCCACGCACAGCAGCATACAGGGCCGCTAGAGACCCGACTGGACCAGCTCCTACGACAACAACTTTCTGTGTCATCGTAATGGGAGATAAGGAAGATTAACGAAGAGTCGAGTGGCTTATGTACAGCCCGGGTTCAGATTAAAGAAAGAATTCAGAGCTTTACGAAGATGAAAGAACCCAGCGAAGCAAGTGAGTTGTGATGGATTCATATGCAGTGAACCCAAAGAGTCAGATACATAGGATGGCAAAAGGTGGGCAGATGATGCACGTAAAGACCTAAACAGGTAAGTGCGCATCGCACCACCGCTAGTTAGTCATCAAAGATCGGCCGCGTTGGTGTCTGGACCCCTGCAAGGAATTGTGACTTGACTGATGATGCGGCGTTAACGTTAGAGCGAGAGCAGCAAACACTCATCTTTTTGCGCTGTCCACGACTTCACACAGAGGCGGACTGGGAATTTTGGAGAAACCAGTCTTGCATTTCTCAGGCGACTACCACTATACATACGGCTCTTTTGCACATTACCAATTTTTGCACACACGATGGCTGTAGACGCCCCGCGCAAATGCTCGGGCAAGGATTGCGACAACGACGCCGGCACGTTGCAGTGCCCAAACTGCCAGAAACTTGGCAAAGAAAGCTTCTTTTGCTCACAGGACTGCTTCAAGCGAAACTGGGTATATATTCACTTCAACTTTAGACTCGAGACCAACAATCTAATAGCATGGCAGGGTGAACACAAGAAGGAGCACAAGTCACAAAGTAGTATTCTCCAAAGTATCTTTACGCCGAAAGTAGTTTCTTACCCGGATCCAGCCACCGGTCATTACAACCCGTTCCCCACGTATCCGTACACTGGAGCCCTAAGACCTGTATACCCGCTGTCGCCGCGACGCGAAGTGCCGAAGCACATCAGGCTACCCGATTACGCAAAGGATGGCATACCGCGTTCAGAGCAGGTGTTTGTCAATAGGAATAAGATTACGATTTTGAGCAAGGAGGAGCAGGATGCGATGCGCAAAGTGTGTCGATATGGACGGGAGATTCTCGACATTGCAGGGCGAGCTGCAAAGCCTGGCGTCACGACCGATTACATCGATGAAATTGTCCATAATGCCACCATCGAGCGTGATGTGAGTGGTAGCAGCAGGCCCTTATCTCAACGCGCTAACCGTAGCAGTCGTATCCATCGCCCCTCAACTACTGCAACTTTCCCAAATCAGTTTGCACGTCGCTCAACGAGGTCATCTGCCACGGCATCCCCGATCAGCGAGTACTCAAAGACGGCGACATTCTAAACATCGACATCTCGGTATACCATGGCGGTTTCCACGCGGATCTGAACGAGACATATTACATTGGTGACAAGGCATTGGCGAATCCCGACGCGGTGCGGGTGACTGAGGCAGCGCGGGAATGCTTAGACAAGGCCATCGAAATCGTCAAGCCCGGCACACTCTTCCGCGAGTACGGAAACGTCATCGAGAAGCACGCAAAGACCAAGAACTGCAGCGTAATCAGGACGTATTGCGGACACGGTGTGAACCAATTGTTTCACTGCGCACCCAACGTACCGCATTACGCAAAGAACAAGGCGATCGGCCAGGCGAAACCAGGCATGTGCTTCACAATCGAGCCCATGATCAGTCTCGGTTCACACAGGGACAAGACATGGCCGGATGATTGGACTAGCGTCACACAGGACGGCTCTCTGACAGCGCAGTTCGGTACGTACTCTGCTAATTCCAAACATTTGTATATCTAACATGACCCAGAACATACCCTACTCGTAACCGAGGATGGTGTCGAGGTCCTGACGGCAAGACTGCCAGATTCACCAGGTGGCCCCGTACAAATACCGGGAGTCACAGACGGTGAGAAGAAGGAAGAAGTGACGGCCGCGTCTTGAGGAAGTTGCCAAAAATAAGGTGTATACATATAAAGTAAAAAGCGATTGGCCCGGGCGTAGTGGCTCGACCCCCAACTTTGTTCTAGTCGATAGATAGCTCGTATCCAGTGATGAGTGACGCCGGCGTAGAAGTTATAGCGCTAGGCTTGGGTGCATCGATATCTTGTCAACTATGTTCCGACCACAGCGACCGATCCGTCCTCCGAGGTCACACACGATGCGAAGCGAAGACGCTAACGGCCATGCTTGTCGCCCGCTGTTCAGGGAAGCATTGGCATCTCGTGTCTCCGCCTCAACGTCATCTACGCATCTTTGCTCAGCCTCCAGCAGAAATCGGGCACTTTGTTAATTCCAACAGTACCCTGTGCCATTTTCCATCGCTACACAATCTCAGCTGTCTACCGTGCACCCGACGTCATCGCAGCTTGTAACCAGGCCCCGCGCACAAGCTAGCTTCCCGTGTTTAGCCCGCCAACGTGCAAACACACGACCGCATCCGAGCCTCGAGCCTCACACATACCTGTTCATTTGCGCCGAAGCTCTTACTGGCGACACAGTCAGCCGACTCCGACTCGCTTTCATACAAAATACACGTGCTACACAGCACACGACATTCCCACAATGACTGGTGAGGCGTGGTTGTACCTGTTGGCGGTGTTGATAAATGCCGTCAACCTATTCCTTCAGGTCTTCTTCACCATTATGTACAGCGACTTGGAATGGTAAGTGATATTCACGAGCAGATTGGGGCGCATGGCGCACGTTGCGACCTCTGAAATTCCACCGAGCACATGCTAAATTTGCGACAGCGACTACATCAACCCCATTGATCTGTGCAACCGCCTGAACACATACATCATCCCCGAAGCCGCCGTCCACGCTTTCCTGACCGTCTTGTTCCTTATCAACGGATACTGGATCGCCCTGCTCCTGAATCTGCCTCTATTGGCATGGAATGGAAAGAAGTATGTGGCTTTGCCATTTACATGATAAGAAAAATGCTGATTATAATAGGATCTTTGAGAACCAGCACCTCTTGGACGCGACGGAAATCTTCCGGAAGCTTAATGTGCACAAGAAGGTATGATGGTGAAGTTTGACAGCTTGGCAGCGCTCGAGACTAATATCGACCAGGAATCCTTCATTAAGCTGGGCTTCCATCTGCTCATGTTCTTCTTCTACCTCTACAGCATGATTGTCGCCCTCATCCGCGACGAGTCTCATTAGGTAGGGACCTGGCTGTGCATCGTGTTCGTGATGATTTTCGTGGGGGTATTGATGGCGGCCAGCCACCACAAAGAAATAGAGGAATGGCTAGGGAGACAGGACCAGGGGCTTTTGATATCCGGCTCGAGAAGCAGAGCCACGCGCACGCATGTTTATAGTGGGGTAGCATGACAAGGAAGTTGAGCTGGGTTGAGGGGGAATATTTTATGTGACAGGCTCTAGGAAACGAAGAGCATGAAAGAAGAGATTTGGACGGACTTTGTGTCCTAATGGCGTATGATAGCGTTATATTAGCTTGTTGTGAATGGACTATTTTTCACATGAACATACCGCGCCTTGACGCTAGTCTTGGCGTGCTTAGTCACCCATGATTTGTGTAGGATGCTTCTCCAACTCGCTCACCACGTCCATCATTCCACCCTGCAACCTCCTCAATCTTGCCCAGCGCCAGACCGAATTTTCCTTCAAGCTCACCAGTATCACGCGACTCCCCTTTTGGCAATAAGAGTGCCCGCGATGGCCGCTGGAGGTTCTGGCAGAGTGCCAACCGGATTCGCAGCGGAGACGTACATCAGCGACCACACCTTCCGACAAGGCCAACGCACAATCGAAGGGGGCGGAGGGTCAAAGAAGAGGAAGCGAGAGGGCAAGGGCGATACGAGTATCGTCACTGGAACTGGCGCATACAAGGGACCATGGGCCAAATACGAAGAAGAGAGGCCCGACGCTGCCTCGGACGATGAGTTTGGGTCGGACGTCGAGGTTGAGATAGTCTACGAGGAAGACGAGATTGTCGACACCACTGCGCATGCGCCGAAAAAGCTCGCAGGTACAGACTACCGCGACACCGATGCCGAAGGCGAGACGAGCGAGTTCGTGGGAAGCCAGCAATACGACTACCAAGGCCGGACGTACATGCATGTGCCTACAGATCTCGACATCAGGCTTACCGGCGACTTTGAACCTAAGAACTACATACCAAAGAAGCTCATCCACACGTACAAATATCACACCAAGTCGATTACACAGGTGCGCTTCATGCCCGACAGCGGCCACCTTCTCCTCTCTGCTTCGGCCGACTCGAAGATTGCGCTATGGGACGTCTATCATCAACGCGAGCTGCTACGAACATACTCTGGGCATACAAAGTCTGTTGTTGACATTGACTTCAACCCCACCGGCACGCAGTTCATATCTGCTAGTTATGATCGCTACATGAAGCTGTGGGACACGGAGACGGGAAAGTGCCTGAACAAGTTCACAACCGGTAAGACACCTCACGTTGTGCGCATCAACCCCAGCACGCCCCACGAGTTCCTAGCAGGTATGAGCGACAAGAAGATTATGCAATACGACACAAGGAGCGGCGAGATGGTACAGGAATACGATCACCATCTTGGGCCCGTCAACACTATTACCTTCTGCGACGAAAACCGTCGCTTCATCACCACATCCGACGACAAGTCACTCCGCGCATGGGAATACGGCATTCCCGTGCCCATCAAGTTCATTGCCGAACCGTACATGTTTGCCATGGTCCGCTCGTCCCCACACCCATCGGGCAAATATGTCGCGTTCCAGTCGTCCGACAACCAGATCACGGTGTACAGCTCTACCGACCGCTTTCGGCAAAATCGGAAAAAGAGTTATAGAGGACATAATGTGGCTGGGTATGCGCCTGACGTTGCGATTAGTCCCGATGGTCAATTCATCAGTTCGGGTGATAGCGGAGGTTTCTTGTGTTTCTGGGACTGGAAGACTTGTAAAATGTATCATAAGATTCCGGCAAGTGATGCGCCTGTGTTGGCGGTGCAGTGGCATCCTAGAGAGACATCAAAAGTGATTGCCGGAGATCTGAACGGTGCATTGAAATTGTACGATTAAGGCTTGGGGGATACTCTGGGAGATTTCAAAGGGCAATTAGCGATACCCAATGCATTCGATATCAAACTAGACCAAACCAATGGCTGTGTTTTGCCACTCGGTCCCTGCGCCCTCTGAACCAGTTCAGTGATGCATGGATGCCGTACTTGAGCCCCCCAGCAGTTCACCACTTCTGCGTTGGCAATGGTTTGCGCGCATGCGCATGGCACAGCCGCGCGCTCATCGCCCACTCATGTCTTGAATGAGTCGAGCATGATCCAAATGGCGCTCAGCCTCGCGGCAGCCTTCCAAGGTTGGTTCTCAACTCCCTCCGCTCGCATGCACCACCCCCCACCATGAATCAGCAGCCTCTCCACTGCGCCTTCCCTCATTTCCAAACCCCAGCCCTTTGCCTTTTCTTCATTCACCTTGTTTATCACAGAAAGCTTCGTATGTCATCGGGTTCTGCCGATACGTTATCTCATGGCAACCGTTTGCAATGCTGCTTTCAGGCACCTGCTTTCTCAGCCCCACACCTTTCCTCTTCTGGCGAACCGGTGACCTTGAGCCTTCACCAGCCGTCTTTTTCTGCATTTTCCCTTTTCATCATTGACGCCTGCATCTGGGCGTTCGTCACTAGATAGCGCGTCTCCCACAATTCCTGCTGCCTTCCCATAGGCTGCCATCAATTGTGCCTTGCAGATGGACGGCTGTTGCGCTACGAACTAAGCCCACCTGCGCGAGGAACCAGTCATCGCCAGTCTAGGCCGTGCGCGGCTCTGTTGAACTGGTATCTTTAGGGAACTGCACACACCGAGGATGACTCCTTCACCCAAGATCGGGGTAGGCCGATAGTCCAACCTAGTCGCTGATTCGCTGCTTGACGCGTCCTGGCCTTGGGGCCGGTCCTGGGGAACATAGCCACCCGTGTGAATCATCGCAATCGTGCGCCGGTCGCTGCCCAGCTATCCAGGCAGCGGCATAGCAAGGGCGCAGGAGGGCTCTTGTGGGCAAAACAGTCAACTGCGCAAATGTGTCAGTCTGAAGATGGCGGCCTCAGGTAATGTCTGCCTGGAAATAAATACTCGTCCAGAGAAGAGTCTGTTACTTTTCTTTCTTTCCATCATCAATCAATCAATCAACCTACAGTCATATATCTTGTCTTGCAAAGACTCATTACTGTTCTCGTGCTCCATCTACGGTCAACCCGGCTTCCATACCATCGAAACACAGCACATCATACGCCTGTTACGTCTCGCATACAACCCAAACCAGCTTCATCGCCGCCAACCAACATCTACGGCACGGTCGATCTAAGAGGCTACGAATCAACACTGGAATCTAAACGCCAAACACAACCTCGCCGCCAACTAGCCATGTCTTCCAACGGATCCTACAGTGGCTACTATGCCCAGAACAAGGGTGCCTACACATCCCGTCCTACGACATCTTCCACAAGTATGTTGCCTACATCCACCTCTCACTGGCCGAACATTGTTCTAACATACAGCAGGCTACTCTGCTACATCATCAAGGAGCCTCAACACAAACTCCGGCACCTCATCACGGGGCAAATGCTTCAGCCAACCGCCTGTCGTCCACAACGGCGGTGGTAAACTAAACGACCCCAACACATCTACCTCGGTGCAGAACAGTGGCTACTACGGCTAGATGACTTTGTTGTTTTCTTGAGGGTGGCGCGGGCTTTCGTACTTGAATCTTTATGGGCTGCATGGGAAGGCATCTAGGCCGGCGTTTGTATTTTCTGGACGACTAAGGACATGGGTCAGGTTTCGGTGTTTTTCTTTTGGTTTCTTTCTAAAGGGCTGGCGTTTATCTGGAATGGGTTACCCCTGGGTTGGCATGACTGATCGGGTTGTGTTGGGTTGGGTCGAGGTCCTTTTTTGAGGTTGTATCTCCCCTGATTACTTTCGTGGGGGTTTCTTCATGCTGTGGCACTTGTATATTAGAGTATATTAGATAGTTCCCCTAGCATAAAAATATGCATTGTTATCTGGAAATGTACTGTTCTCTGCGTTCGTGAGTGAACACTAGGATGTACATGTCATGTACTTACCTCGATCAATCCCACGTGACCATCTCGCCGGAACCCGAAACATCTTGACCGAAATAACCTTGAACTGTTCATTCATTCATTTTTCGCACAAGTCAACTATAGTTCATGTACGCAGATAGCCTAGTATATGTATATAGCTTTCCCCAATCCCCAACCTCCCTCTCCTTACAGCACCAATCACAGGCCTCGAGTGACATGACATACTACCCGCTCGCTTAACACCTCTCCCCGGCTGCGCTTTCCCCCATTCATCACCGACAACGCCTGGGCCTTGGATACCGGTAGCAGCAACGCAACGTGCCGGTTCTCCAGGACTAGCTCCCAGCACCGCATTTTGGCCTGAGCGAAGAAAGCCACTGGATGGCGCGATGCGTGGGTGGGATGATTGGATGGCGGGGTGTCTTGGTAACCGGTCTTGGCTTACGCGG
Organism: Pyrenophora tritici-repentis; assembly: GCF_003171515.1. Taxonomy (NCBI): domain Eukaryota; kingdom Fungi; phylum Ascomycota; class Dothideomycetes; order Pleosporales; family Pleosporaceae; genus Pyrenophora; species Pyrenophora tritici-repentis. The sequence continues at coordinate 621,106 of NC_089399.1, read as the reverse complement.
TTGGAACGATGTTCATTTGTGCCATTGTTAAGAGTCTGACTTGTTTCACTAAACTTTGGCCTCGTCGACTTGGAGCTTTGGCTGTAATCCATTTCGCAAGTAAGGTGAAAGTGCAAGAGTGAAGGATTTATTGAAGACTCCTCGTACTCTCACTCAAGCCATTGTTACCGTCGCAAGCATCGTATCTACATATCCTATTACTTTCTATCTATTTCAAGCACACATACGCCTTCTCAGGCCAGCATCAATCGGAGCATCCACCCACCTACCGACTTGTCAACAATGACCATCCACTCCCTTATAAGCTCCCTCCGCCACCGCCTCAACAACCCCACCACTGCTGCCCACTCGGAAACAGAAAAGGAAACCCTGCAAGCACGGTTTTGCGATGTTTTTATTAGAATGTGGGATTTGGGGTTTACTTCGTTTGGGGGGCCGCCGGTGCACTTTCAAATCTTGCATCGGAGGTTTGTGGAGGGGAAAGGGAGTTGGGGGAGTGGCGGTAGTGAGAGGGGAGAGAATGGGGAGGGAGTAGGAGAAGGAGAGGGGAGGAAGTGGGTTGATGAACAGACTGTGAGTATTTGGCACTTCCTGCTTACATCCACCTTTTCTGCTAGGATTGGAAGAAGAGGTGGATAGATGATTACAACACAAATCCTCAACCAACAAACTAGACCAAGAAGCTAACACCCAACAGTACCAAGAACTCTTCGCCCTAAATCAAGCCCTCCCTGGCCCTGCTAGCACAAAAATGTGCTTCTGCATCGCCCTCCTACACGCCGGCATCTTCCCTGCAACCCTCGCATTCACCCTCTGGTCCCTACCCGGCGCCCTCACAATGTTCGGTCTCGCCCTCGGCGTACACAACCTGCCGTCACGCCTCCCCGCCATCGTGTACGCGCTGCTATCCGGTCTCAACGCCAGTACAGTAGGTATTGTGGCGCTAGCGGCTGTACAATTGGCGGAGAAGGCGGTCAAGGATCGGTTGACGAGGGGATTGGTGGTGTTTGGTGGGTGTGCTGGGTTGTGTTATAATGCGCTTTGGTATTTTCCTGTGTTAATCGCAATTGGGGGGTTAGTGACGGTTGGGTGGGATTTGTGGGGGGGTCAATGGGTGAGGATGGGGAGGGAGAGGTGGGGAAGAAGAGGGGTGGTGCTGGGAGGGAGGAGGAAGAGGTCGGCGGTGGGGGTGGGAGTGTGGTGCAGAGTATCCCGATGCAGATTATGAGACCGGAGGCTGCGGCTGTTAAGAGGAGGACCCAAGCGGGTGTTTCGAATATGGAGTCTGAAAGAGAGGATACTACTGCTGTTGCTGCTACGCCTGCGAGAACGACACAAACTGTTAATCGTGTCCACGCGAGTAACGAACCTACGATATCACCCGTACCGGATACGACGACGCATAATATATCCGTTAAACTCGGATTGTCACTCATAGCAGGTTTCTTCACCTCCTTTATCATCATCATGGTCATCAGAGCTACGCTCACAAACACCCGTCCTTTCAACCTCTTCTCAAACATGTACGTCCATACCCTTCCCCTTCCCTTATCCTCACCACTGACACACCACCAGGTATCTAGCCGGTACCATAATCTTCGGCGGCGGCCCAGTCGTCATCCCCCTCCTACGAAGCTACGTCGTTGACCCCGGGTGGGTCTCGCCCCGCGACTTCCTCCTCGGCCTCGCCATCATCCAAGCGATGCCCGGTCCCAACTTCAACTTCGCCGTCTACCTAGGCGCTCTAGCCGTCTCCTCCACTTCGACGCCGACCATCATCGGCGCTATACTGGGCTTCATCGGTATCTTCTTCCCGGGCATGGTGCTCGCAGTTGGCGTGCAATCTGTGTGGCAAGTCATGCGGACCAAGAGGTGGGTGTTGAGTTTACTAAGAGGTATCAATGCTACGGCCGTGGGATTGGTTTTTACGGCTGTTTACCGGTTGTGGGAAATTGGGTATTTGACGCCGGAGAGTAGTGATGGAAAGAGTTTGGCCAGTGAGCCGTGGTGGGTTGTCGTGGCTGCCGTGGCATATGCCGAGACGGCTTGGTTTGGGGTTCCGCCTGCGGCGGCGATTCTTATTGGGGCTGTGCTTGGGTTGGCGTGGTATGGGGCTGTGGGGCGTTAGATAGAGTGCAGTGTGGTCAGATGAATGTGAGGCTTTGTTCGTCTCTGGTACTGGGTTTGGTGTAGAGTTTGGTGAGTTTGTATCTATTTGTTCAGTTTGATTAAGTCTAGGATTGGTATGTACTAATAACACTACTGGGTCGTATGTTGAGTAATATGCTATGTTCCCCAAGCGGTATCAAGTTGGCTACTTTTTTCGGGGGTCATCGAAGTGAATAATAGATCAACTAAGCAATAAACAGGATAGACAGTCCGTCGGGCTCCAAGAACATCAGTTACTGGCACATCGTGGCACCGCGATTTGGCCTTGACGATCGTGAATCTGATTGAGATCTCGGAGACTGACATGTAAGATAGACGCACGGTGCTCCGGCGTGTATTCGGCGTATCGTATCACTCGGAGCGAAAGAGGGGAAGGAGGGAAAGGGGCCGCAAATCTGGACTTGTCTTAGGAGATCATGTAAGCTCTGACTATGTAGGGTAATTACTCGAGCTGATGGAGTACCAAATTCCGCAACGATTTCCGATGCTCGAACAGGATCTGCGCGATACTGGCAAGTTGGTTCGACTGCGCTCAAGATCACGAAGGCACAGTCAGCTTTGCACGGCCTGAGCCAAACACGTACCAGTACAGTACATATCAGCAAGATGTATTTGCTTCGGCGCATCTCAGTGCTCGGTGGTTAACTATATCCAGGTTCCCGTCGGTCTCGTAATGGACAGAATAGTAAGATACGTAGCGTCCGAGTATGGCCGAGTGTTGAAGGTAAAAGGCGTCTGACTCCTTCGTGCTCCACGCCGTTCAATCTGCTTGGAATACTCTCGTAACAGCATCCATCACATTCTATCAATCACTACGTCTTCACCTCCTATTTAAACAAAAAATGCGTATTCTATTCGTCTTCATCGCTCTTGCTACCACCATGATTGGCTAGCCTGTAGTATCTGTGTAGGCGGATGTAGGGGATCAGGGAGTTTCGAGTATGTCTCCTAAACAGATATGTTTTGCCTAATCTTAGTTGTTAACTAACTTTTGTCTATAGCTGTGGTAAGTTTTGCTCTATGCTGTATGGCATCAAATGCTTCATCAGCTTTTCTCGCGTTTTTCGCACATGGTTCATAGAACTAATGTTTGCTCCTATGTGTAGCGCACCAATGTCCTCAAAAATATGAGTGCGATTCGAATTGCAGATAAGCAAATTAAGGGCATGATGGCTGGAGTTGATACGGTCAGCTCGAAGAGTCAGCTAAACGGTGGGAACCGGGGTGCGGTCTGGTGTACTACATCATCAAGCGAACTCAAAGATATCAATATACACCAAGAACCAAACATTGAAACTTGAACTCTACCAGAGTGCATGTGTTTTGTGGAGTGTTCTTTGAATGAGGGCGACGTTGCCTACGACGCTCGACTGAGTGCTCTGCTTGACGTGTTCACATTTTCCATTTTTGTAAACCCATGTAGCAGCCTTTGTGTTAGTAAATTATGGCATTTTACACCGTGATATTGACGGAAAAACATAGATCGGCTGCGCATAACGAAGACTGCATAGAGGGTGTGTCAAAACCCCTTCACCAACAGCTTGGCTCTAGACGTACTAATCAGGTAACTTGAGGTAGAACCTGCTTCTTACCAATTGTAGACCATATTGTAAAGAGGTTCATAATTGTAGCAACCAAGACTAGTATTTTTGAACGAATCCAAATAATCACAACGACGCTTTGATTTCGCCTTCGCAAGCCTACTCACTTTCTATCGTCATCTTCGTAGGCGGTCTGAACACTGATTACCATATCGTCTAGCTGCAATCTACAAACGATGGAGTGCGCAAACTACCACTGTCATGTTTTAACGGGTTTCGACTAGAGGTTGTAGGGTTGTGATAAGGTCCACTACCCCACCTGGGCACATAGAACCCCATACGTCATTTTCGACTTTCCCCGTCGGGAATGGTAAACGAACCCCTCATTCCCGCTTTGGACCCATCTACTAACGCGACATAGGCATTTCGATTGCCGAGCTATCTACCAGTTGTATGGCTATAAGTATCGGCCTGGGAACTACAGCTTTCCAAAATTGCGTAAACAGCTCATCCAACTGCAACGTGTTCGCCTTCTGGAAACGCGAACAAGCAAAACATCATGCCTTCCATCACTGAAATCGTCAAAGGACATCAACCGGATCTTACTTCATATGAAGAGCTTTGTGAGGATGACGCTATTTTAAATGTAAAGTAAACTACAGACTAACATGATATCAAGACAAGTGGTTCCACACGCATCCCGAACTATCATTCCAGGAAAAGAACACGGCAGAAGCTATTGTCAAGCATCTCGAAACGTTCAAAGTCTATACCATTCATCCCTCCATTGGCGGCCATGGCGTCGCAGCCAGCTTCTCCAACGGACCCGGGAAAACGGTGCTTCTACGCGCAGACATTGATGCTCTACCCGTAGAAGAACAGACCGGTTTAGTATATGCCAGCACAGTGCGCATGAAAGATTTGGACGGCATTGAGAAGCCCGTCATGCATGCTTGTGGACACGACATGCACATTACAGCATTACTTGCAGCAGCCGAGTGTCTAGTAAAGTGCAAGGACCAATGGAGCGGCGAGCTAATCTTGGTATTCCAGCCCGCGGAAGAAAGAGCAGGTGGTGCGCAAAACATGGTAGACGACGGCTTATACAAGTTGGTTAAGGAACCAGATGTCGTTATTGGAGCGCATGTGATGCCGGAACGAGCTGGAGTAATAGGCACAAAATATGGGTTGATCGCCAGTTCGGCAGATCGATTCCAGTGCGTAAAACCCCATTTTTACTCCCACCCACGTGCACTCTCACATGTCCTGACCAAATAAACCCTTCAACAGACTCCGTATCCTAGGCCGACAAGCCCACGCCTCTACACCGCACCGCGGCATCGACCCCATCCTGCAAGCCGCCTCAACAATAATGCGTCTCCAATCCATCGTTTCCCGCGAAGTCGATCCCCTCGACTTCGCCGTCGTAACCGTCTCTGCCTTCCATGCCGGTGACGCCGAAAACATCATCCCGAGCGAAGCCAACCTAAAAATCGATGTCCGCGCCGCTCTCCCTTCAACCCGCGAGCGCGTCCTCGCCAGCGTCAAGCGCATCATCGCCTCCGAAGCCGACGCCTCAAACAACCCTAATGTACCTACTCTAACACCTACAACGCAGTTTCCCCTCTTATTCAACGATGCGGCTGTCACGGCGCGGTTGGAGGAAACGTTTTCCCAGCATTTCACCCCTGGGAAGCAGGGGTATCAGAATGATATTGCGAGATTGCAGGGAAGTGAAGATTTTGGAATTTTGGCGACGGCGATTGGGAAACCGAGTTGTTTCTTTTTGTATGGGGGGACAGAGCAGGGCGTTTGGGATAGGGCAGAGAGGGAGGGCAGGTTGAGTGAGGATGTGCCTGGGAATCATAGTCCGTTTTTTGCGCCCGTGGTGCAGCCTACGTTGACAGTGGGGATGGAGGGGTATGTGGTCGCTGCGTTGACGTATTTGGCGAAAGAAGGGTAGGGATTAGGTGATGTGATGGTTACTGCTTGTTGGATTTGAGGTATGTATGAAATGATGTATTTTACAGTTACGGATAAAGAACCGTAATAAATGAATGTAGAGAATAAAAGAAACTACGTAGCTTTTGTGCAATGCGTTCCTGAAATCATAAAGTCGTGAATATCTTTCCACAATTACTCCTCCATGCCACTTTCATCGTCCACGTCCTCAACTCATCACAGCCCAACATCCCCCTTCGTAATATTAACTATGCGCAAATTCCCCCGTCCATCCCACGCCCATTTCTCATCGTCCTCACATGGCGGCGGATACCAATACCTCAACGGCGTCTGTCTCGTCGGCAAATGTCCAACATACGGATCAAACCCTGGCTCCACAGCTTGCTGAGCCACGTACTCTGCAACTACGGAACTAGTGTGATTCGCACCCGCATCACCGTCTTTTGCAGCGGTATATAAAGCCGGGCCAGTGGATAGGTCGTCTTCTTCGTCACTATCCGGGAGTATGGGCTGTGGTACTAATCGTGGGGCCTCTGTGGTAGGCAATTCCCAGGCTTCCATACGACGCGGTTGGGGAGGGGGTGGATGCTGTGATAGGGGTCCGGCGTGTGTGGTGGATGGTTGCATCTGTGTTGTTGGGGAGCGCGGTAAGGGACGTATTTCAGTGAGTTTTCTTGTGCTGCGTACGAAGAGGGCGGTCATTATGGCCCAGAGTATGCTAAACAAGATAACATCAGTAATGCAAACAAAGCCATATACTAACTTTTAGGAAAGATTACTCACACTTGAAAAGTAGCCAAGATTGCTCCTGCGATCAAAGCACCAGTGTACGTCTTCACAGCCGTGGTACCCCCGTTTTGCAGCACATGAAAACCCCTTCCTCCTGCTCCGACACCAGGACAATGCATCGAGTATTCCAGCACAGTCAATTCGCTGCATTTGGATCTCTGCCATTGATGCGCTCTCGTGGCCACAAACCCCAGGTTTACAAGCCAGAAGAACATAAAGGACCACTGTAGTCCGATTTGGATGTTAAAGCTGTAGCAATTTCGGAAAAAACGCATGCATGCGATGGAATATGCGCAGACGAAGATAGTGGAGATGGCCTGAGAAAATTTGAATTAGCAGCGGAAAATGATGTTGTATGTGGATTGATGGGCAGATGGTATGAGTGGGTAGATGAGGAGGTACATACTAGAATGAGCGAATAGACCATTGCGAGATCGCCGGAGAAGTGGATGGCGTAGCCGTCTAGACAGAGAATTATCAAAGCTAGGAGTATGCGCACGGCATGCAGTAGTATAGCGACAGTATGTTTTGACAAGAGCGGTCGAGAGGACTCTCCATCCTGACTCTGAGGCATGCCGTTGGACGATATTGAAGGAAACCTGTTCTCCATTGTGCACTTATTATTCGTCGGAAAAGAGAATAAAGACGCCCACAAGCAGCGAGTGAATCGTAGTTGACTTTGCAAGTGGCAGAGAACAAATACATACGGGATTCTCTGGTAGACTTCTTGCAATCTCGGGCCCGTTGACGGTCACTCAAATAGTGTCTCAGACAGTTTGCTTCTGGCCCACTCGGGCGACCTGCTCTGATTGGGTCTACGACTGAGAGGAGTTGTAAGACAGCTGAATTCCAGTCTCGGGGGTTTCAGTACGCGAGAAATGGGTATTTGCCCCTGGTATGTTTTGGCCTTGTTTCCTCAGTCTCGTGGGGAGGGGTTATCAAATTCTGAGATGGCGCTAATGACAACGCAAATACCTCATATTCTTCCGGGTGATTTCTGGTCCCTGGAAGTTGCGAGAAAGGTCAGCAAGCTTGGTGTCATTGGTGCTTTGCTTGGACACGTTAATTTCCGGTTAGGTTTTTTTGCGTGCTGTAGTATCAAGTCGCGTGAAAGCCGGGCAAACGAACACCCCCCTCATTTTCTATTGCGGGATACAACGGATCAAGCGAATGCCATTTCCACCTGGCACGGCTCTCAAATACTCCGGTCGCCAAGGGCTGAGAATTTCGGCAACAAACTGCTAGAATGCCAATTTGTCAGGAGACGGATACATCCGCCTGAGGCTGCTGTGAGGCTTTTTGGACCTTCTCGTAGCCGGATTGGCGAGTACGCCTCCAGCGCCATTGTTCGTAGTGACAGCGTCCCGACATGATGCGATTTGAGTATGACTATGTTCGAGTCTGACGTTAAGGTAGATTACGCCAAGGGATAGAAAGGTGGTTAAGGCGGATAAGCCTCGATAGCCCGACGATCTTGGGGCTTAATTGGACGGATGCCAAAGGTTACCCGTTACTCTAGTGTAGCATATCGTTCGTTCTAGGAAGGATATCACTACTACTGTCGCAGATAAGCGACGCTGTGAAAGCGGGGTTGGAAGGGTCTGGTGTTGGAAGCGCTAAGCGTGGAGCACCACTCCAGGCTAACACTGGAAGCATAGAGGTTCACACTTGCCATGCGCGTCAAATGTCCGTGAGCAATGTAACGTAGATGCTTGCTACCTTTGGTTTAGAAGTTGAGATATGTAAGCACGTCGATCATAAGAGCCTGGATTCAGAATACAACACTAAAGTGACACAAAACACAAAGCAGAACAGCGAAAGTAATTACCAAGATAACTATGTATTGACCACAAGAACAAACTGCATAGACGTCGGCTGCCTCGCTATCTCAGTGTCAAGCAAGTCCAATAGTAATAATATAACACTCCCCCTATCCAAAAGAAACATCCCAAACACCCCGTTTATCTATTTCCAACTTTCCAGTGTCGAAAAATTCCAGTATCCCAAAACGGAACGACCCGCCACTAACACGTCGGTACTTCTTGTTCCTGTTGATAAAGATGTAACAAAGACAACGATGCGAATCCTTGCGATGCACACAATCTTCTGACAAAAGCTGCCTTTCTTTGTTAGGAACAAGACTACAACAGCAAGACAGCAGCACGTTGACGTTGGTCATACTATGACTCTGTCATGTCCTCGTTGTCTTTTTCAAGCTGCCGCTCGAGACTTCCCATGAGGTCTGGTTCTGAAGTTGGGGCTGAGTGCATGACCATTTCTGAATCGACGGGTTCAGGTATGGACTCTGGTGCAGGCTGAGGTGCAGGCTCTTGTACAGGGGCAGGTTCAGGCTCGGGTGCGGGTTCAGGTGCTGGTGCTGGTGCAGCTTCAGGTGCAGACTCGGGCTCAGTCTTAGGTTTAGGCTGGGGTGCGACGACTGGTTCCGGTACAGCCTCCTTTTCTACAGTGGGAGCTACTGTCGGCGCTGGTAGTTCACTCAGGGCTTCTTCGGGAACGACGGCGTCTGTGGTAGCGACAGGAGTGGGAATCTGATTGAGCGAATTCTGGGGGCTATGTGATGTCGAAGATAGCGGTAGATCAGGTGAGCTAGAAGGATCACGCTCTTCAGTTTGCTGCATCGTCTGAGATGAACCAGTCACGACCACAGTTTTTTCGGCCCTCGCGGTCTCTGGTTTATCTTGCGAGGGCGCGCTGGTAGTCGCTGGTGCTTGGGTTGGCGCCTTGATAACTTCTGCTGGAGTTGTCTCCGGTAGAGTGGTAGTTTCCATAGTTGGTGCACTGGTTGGTGCTACCGAAGAAATCAGAGGCGTCGCGGGGGTGGAGGTGCGCTCCATATCTTGATCTTCATCTTCTGAGCCCTCTTCGCCGGAACCCTCTTCTTCCTCGCCGCCAGCATCTCCCATTGGCGTATCTCCACCATCTGATGGTGCTACGGAACCATCTTCTCGTTTGACATTTGGTACTCCAAGCATATCGCCACTGGCATTGGATACAGGCGTTCCCTGCTCTGTAGCTCCTTCGGCAAATATGACCCTCTTTCTACCTCTGCCTGGACCTCCGCGCTTGTTCTTCTTCTTAGGTGGTGGTGGGCGCCGTCTAGGCGGAGTTTGCTGCATGATATCATTGGCAACGATAACGCCCTCTGCATTCACTACACCAACGCCCTCGACAATCGTTCCTGGTACGGCAGTAGCTGGTGCAACCTCAAGGGCAGCGTCCGTGGGTTGAACTTCACCCTCTACCACCTGACCTTCTGGGACGAGGACCTTGTAGACTGATACATTGCCTTCTGCATCCAACTTTTTCACTTTCGTTTCCCGTAGAACAGGTTGGGCCACTACCTGGGTGGGCTGAACATAGGGCGATGGTAGTCCCTTCCTTCTCTTGGCAAGATATTCTGGCTCTGACACTTCTAGATGCCGTGGTACTTTGACATACTTCTTGATCGTGAAACCAGTTCGTATCTCTTTACTCTCCTCCTCTTCATCTTTCATTTCGTTGTCATCTTCCGGAGGTGCTGGTGGCTTATATACCCTCCCGGATCGTGCTGCTCGTAGTATTTGTTGAGAATGTTCAGGTAACATGTGGGAGTCCCGGGGCATGGGTAGTTCGGGCCAGGCATCCTTATCCAATGGTTTGGCATCTACGGAATGTGGTTCAATAGTGATTTCAGCCTCCCGATATTGAGTAATGGGGAGTCCTTCTAGCACATTGTGCTCTATTTGACCGCGCCCTGATCTGTTGGAACGATCCCTGTTCCGGAACTAGTCACATGATGTTAGCTTGGAGATGTCTAGTATAATTCGCGATAAAGGTGGCAGTCGATTGAGATGCGCGATCAAGAACATGAACAAGGATAAGGCTGAGGCTTTGCATGTGAGGGTGCGACTACCGCATTGAGCCCTTTTCGCCTTGTACGCTCACACCCAGGTCTCCATGCATCGTCTTCCATCAATTCAAACAAAAGGCCAAACGGTATGGTTCCTCCGAGATGCTGGCGAACAGAAGGACCGGCCCAGAATATACAATGGCGTATCGATAATGCGATACGCGCAATAACAATAGCCCTAATGCGCGTGGGAATGCAAATGGGTGTCGCAAACGCTCATCTACGATGCATGACAAACAGGAAGCGAGATGACGTACCGGAGCCATGGTGCTGTGTGGCTGCCTCGAGGAGCAGGCGGTGAAAGCGAGTATTGATGTGAATGCAATGCGGCGGGAAGTCGCGATGCGTGAAGGCAGAGCGCGTCGGCCGCGTTTGGGAAGGCGCAACCGTGCACGACCATACCGGATTGGGCGGGGCTCTGGTCGTGCGCTAGAACCTTGGTTGCAGAACATGCCTAGTACTGCCAAGCTTGTGAGGGAATCTGTGTGGCTGTAGATGCTTACATGGTCAATTTCTTGGGATTGATTTTGTTGCGTATTAATCAAGCTTCATAGATGTTAAGTAGGACAGCTAGGGCATGATTCGAGTTCATATGAGCGTCGAAGATCCAGGGCACAAGCATTCATATCCTGGCATCAAGGACTGCGGTCACTTGTAAAGACTAGGAAAAGGCAGGGATGCTAATTGTGTAAAGTGCTGATATACACAATCCGAGTTGGAGATATACAGCTAATCTTGTCACTCCATGTCGTAGAGCTGAATGGCAGGCCCAATATAGTACACTAGAGTCGCACTCTATATCGTCTCATCGTCTAAGGAGGTTCGACTGTTTTTCTGCTACAGATACGCAACGTCCGTCCTTTTGCTGGGAAAGCCAAATCTTGGAAAATTTCTGGTCCCATAGTTGCCACATCAGCTGTTGTGCTATTCTCAATCCCAGCCCTGATCCTTTACTCTGACAATGTCGTTGTGGTCGCCCTTCTGCTTGCCTCCCTTCCCACCTTCGACGACTAATCGGTCGATTTGGTAGAACTGACTTATGACGGTTTGCCTCTGTGAGCCGCGTTAGTTACTTGTTCCAACGTTCTCAGCGACTCGCTTTGCTATCCTCTCCTCTCTGCAAACCAGACCGATCTCATTTTCTTTTCTTCTGGTCCTTTCCCGGCACTTCCATCGACCCTCACTCAGCCATGCCCGGCTCCAACGTACCCCCCGGAATTCACATACCTTCAACATCTGCAGCTCGCTCAGCCCTTTTTGTACCATCTCCTGTACCTGCCTCTCGTCGTTTATGCTCTTGCTGTCCCGGAAAGCGTCGCGCGTTCTCCGTTTGGCGTATTCGCGAAAATTGTAAGCGGCGAACTGGTTACTCTGGCGCAGAAGGGAGCGGTACTGGAAGAATGGTCAACCTATGAATTCCTTGAAGCAGGCCAACATTTCATGGCCTTGCGCACTACATGCGAACATCCGATCGCAATAGGGTGGCGGCTTATCCAGGTCGTGTGCGGTGCATCCGACCCGGCAATATGTTTAGTTGATGAAAAGTAATACGTACAAGCGACCTGACTTGATAGGGCATGTCGCCTTTTGTTGCTTGTGCTAATGACATATTGTGCAGTGTCGAGTGCAGTGTGTGAATGTTGCGCCTGCAAATAAAAGCGGCTGGTTAGGTCATAGGCGTTTGGACTCGTCGGAGGCAAGCTCCAAAAGTCCGAGCTGTCATAGAGATCGCCGGGGCTGGCCTACCCCACACCTGGGTACAGAACGTAATGTGAAATGTATGGCAAATTCAAATAGTGCATTTACATAGGCATGGTTTCATGCTTCTCGAGCCAATTATGATTTGACTCTGAATTGTTGTACAGAAAGGTTTCCGTCATGGTCGCCGTATGACCTCATCCTTCTCCCCAGCTTCTGTGGTACCAGCAGTGGGTATACACGTCTGAAAAGCCCCCAAAACGCCTCCCAATGCAAATAAAACAGGTCCAGACGCGCGCCGCCTCCCGATGCTAACCGGTCAGCTGATACTGTGTTAAGTGTTCACGTCTTTGTAGAACCTTTTGAGCTCGCAAAAGCTCATCTTTTGTCGGCTTTATTTTGTAGCACAAAAACTTCAACGTAGAAACCAGAGAATATTGCAAACAAGACAACGCTGTACAATCGCCGTGAATTTGAAAATAAAAGCAAAACTTACTTTTGGTTAAGTCAGCTTCACTGACCGTGCTTTTCCCGGATCATGCGAACCTGCTCCTGGATAGTAACGCTCTGCATCTGCGACATACGAGCAGCGTCCTTGGCAGGATCTGGCTGCCCGCTGTACGACAATGCTGCCTTCTTCCTGCGAGCTTCTTCCTCCGCAGATATCGGCAACCCAGTAGCGCCGTCGTAAATATCCTCACGTTGGCTGGCAAAGCGCTTAAGGTTGTTCGCAACGTCGGCCGTGTTGATCGTGGTCGCGTACCGAGCTTCGGACTTCTCACGCTGTTCCTTCCAGCGCGGATCAAGTAATTCGACTGAGATACTGAGTTAGCATACACTGCTCTTGAACGGGCACAGGGGAAGGACTTACTGCGGATGTGCTCATCCATCTCGTTGGAAGGTATTTGCTGCTTGCAGTTAGGGCACACGGCCATTAAACTGTTTGCCTTCTTTGCGGCAGCTCGGGGAACATAGTCTGTAACAATGCGACCAGGCGCTCCTCGGGCAGCGGCTTGGGCGCGTGCACGCTGCTCGCTCTCTGCTTGACGGTCTCGCGCCAGACGAGCCTGTTCTTCCTCGCGCGATATCTGCGTGGGCGTGCGGTAGTCGGGCATGGGGGGAGGCGCGTAGGATGGCATGCCATACGCCGGCTGAACGGGCGGCGCCATCGGGGCATAGTTGGGCGCCATCGGGGGCGGCACATGCTGTTGAGTGGCGTTGTAGTAGGGGACATCGTCGGGCATGGCTTCCTCGAGACGCCTCGTCGACAGCGAAATGGCGGCTTTCTGCTCTAGGGACTGGGATTGCAAATCGTTTAGCTGCGCAGGGGGAGGAAGTTGCGCTTCATCGTCAGCCTCATCAAAGAGCACAGTCGCAATGACGCTGAAGTCGTGCCAGTCGATGGTCGCATACTCCTGCTTCTCGGCTTCAACCTTCTTTTCTTCCTTCTCCTTCTGTGCGGTTACGTACTTGACGTACTCGGCGCGCCCCTTTGCGCGATCTAGAATATGGAATCGGTTCTTGATGTTGTGCTGCAGCTCCTCCATACGTGCGTTGACAGTGGCTTCTTCCTCAAGTAGGATCTTGTATTGTTCAACGAGCGATCGGAAGTACTGAAAGAAGCTGTGGTTTGGTCGGAGAAACTCAAACTGATAGTTTCCGGACTCGCGGTTTCGCAGCTCCTTCAACCAGTTCTCACCCACTCGCGCCGTATACATGGCCGTAAGCTTAAGCACTTCCAGATCCTTAGCACTAATGTTGGGCATACGCGCGGAGAATCGGAATTTGGGCGGCTCTGGGGGACCTTTGGGCTTATTGTCGACGACGCGGCCAGCGTTCTGGTGGGCGGATCGTCCATGGCCTTCCCTTAGTTGCTGAAGATACCACAGAAAGTAAGGATTGTACGGATCATCGTCACCAACAAAGGCGAACTTGAGCTTGTTCGCAGTGTCGGCTTCGATTCGCTGTTTCATGGCTACGAGGTGTTGTTCACCACGGCGAGCGATGAACTCGGCCGTCTTGGCTACGGCTTCGCGAACATTGAGCGGGGGGATGACGATATCCGCAGGCGGTTTCACGTCAAGTTCTACGATACCCGAAGCAGCACCGTCTCCGTTAGGGTTGGCCATGGCGGGTGGTATGTGTTGCGTCGTGATGAGCTGTTTGCGAGTTGCAGTCGAGGTGGAGGCAATAGCAGGCTGGGCAGTTACGCGACGCAGTAGTACCGTTCGCGAGAAGTGAAATTCCGTGACGCGATACGTACCAGCAAGTTGCGCGTATGGCGCGTAGAGAAACTGCGGAGTTCGGGTAGCAGCAACTAACTAGGTAAGTTGGTGATGCGGGAGCGTCGCAAAGTTCCAGAAAGTTAGACCGGGGGGGGGTTCAGTAATTCCGCGCCGGGCTAGCCACGGCTTTGCCACAGTTCAGCCACACTTGCAGTCCTGAAGCACTCGGCGGAATACACATGCCAGACGGCTGTCGGTGTGTCAGCCCGGTCATCAATGGCAAAGGCGATTTCCTATCCTCGTCAGACCTAACCCAGACTCCAGGTCCGGATTGGGTGAAGTCGAGCTGCATTCGTGCCTCGTACCTCGACCTATTTTGAGCCTTCTCGTTCCCAGTTCGGCAAGGCCCCGTAGTAAGGAACAGCTTGCAACAAGGGTCAATTGGTACGGAACACCCCCCTGGCTTAAACCATCACGACTACAATTGCGCCCACCTGTCCCCTCATCTCCATGACACCTTCTTCGTACTTTCATTAATCTCTCTTGTTCTCCATTGCAAGGCCGCGAGTGCGATTGCCTGTGAACTACCAATTTAGTTTTTCCTAACGCTTCCAACTTCTGGTCCGTCTCCGCCCACCGGCTGGTCGAACCACGCATCCTCCGTAACCGCCATCATGGCGAGCGTAGCGTCACCCAACACCTACCTGGGCGAGAAGACGTCGTCTCGTCGCTCAGGCAGATCAAAATCACGCTCCCCAGCACCAAATGGCCGGAAGCAGCAAAAGTCACAACAGAAGGTTCAAGGCTACACCTCCGAGGGAGTGCAGGATCATGACATCCTCAATCTCCCAAGCTCGGATTGGTCATTGCTGGCCATGTTGACCGTTGTAGCTACCGCTGTGCGGCTTTTCAGGATTCAACAGCCGACCAGTGTTGTATTCGACGAAGTCCAGTAAGTGGAGTGATTCTAGCGCATTTGCCCAATGGAAAAGGGCTGACACGAAATTCTCAGCTTCGGTGGTTTTGCGTCCAAATACATCAAGGGCAGGTTCTTCATGGATGTCCACCCCCCGCTTGCGAAGCTCCTCATTACACTGGCTGGTTGGTTGGGCGGGTTCGATGGAAACTTTGACTTCAAGGATATCGGCAAGGACTACCTCGAGCCCAAAGTCCCCTATGTCACGATGCGCTTGTTGCCCGCCATCTGTGGTGTTCTCACCATTCCGACCATGTTCCTTACGCTCAAGGCGGCGGGTTGCCGTACGACGACCGCGGCATTGGGCGCGGGGCTTGTCATCTTCGGTAAGGACGAATCTGGCAAACATGACAACTTCTACTGACTACATTAGACAATGCGCTCGTTACCCAATCCCGTCTCATTCTCCTCGATTCGCCCCTTATTATCTTCACGGCCCTCACCGCGCTCGCATGGACATGCTTCATGAACCAACACGAACAAGGACCCGCAAAGGCATTCAAGCCGTCATGGTGGTTCTGGCTGGCTGCCACTGGTGTCGGACTCGGCGCGACTGTCAGTGTTAAGTGGGTTGGCCTATTCACAATCGCATGGGTTGGCAGCTTGACGCTCGTGCAACTTTGGGTTCTACTCGGAGACACCAGGAACGTGACCCCACGTTTGTGGTTCAAGCATTTCTTCGCCCGCGTGTTCTGCCTGATTGTCATTCCCGTATCCTTCTACATGGCTATGTTTGGAATTCACTTCATCTGCCTCGTCAACCCTGGCGAGGGTGATGGCTTCATGTCTTCCGAGTTCCAGGCAACACTGAACTCCAAGGGCATGCAGTCTGTGCCAGCCGATGTCGCGTATGGAAGTCGCGTCTCTCTGCGTCACTGGAACACTCAAGGCGGATACCTCCATTCCCACAGCCACATGTACCCGACCGGCAGCAAGCAGCAACAAATCACCCTCTACCCCCACAAGGACGAGAACAACATCTGGATCTTGGAAAATTCCACACTGCCAGTCATGCCAGAGGACTACAACGGACCGAATCTGACCAGCCCTAAAGCTTGGGATAACATTGGCCCCACTTATATCGAGGACGGCGGCATTATCCGGCTCTACCACATTACCACCGACCGACGTCTCCACTCCCACGATGTTCGCGCACCTGTCACCGAGGCTGAGTGGCAGAACGAGGTCTCCGCATATGGTTACGAGGGATTTGAGGGTGATGCAAATGACTTGTTCAAAATCGAAATTGTCAAGGCCAAGTCCGATGGGGCTGTCGCCAAGAAGCGTGTTCGTACCATTGAGTCCAAGTTCAGGCTCATTCATATCATGACTGGATGCGCACTTTTCTCGCACAAGGTTAAACTTCCTGATTGGGGATTTGAGCAGCAGGAGGTTACATGTGCCAAGCAGGGCACATTGCCAAACAGCATCTGGTATATTGAAGGCAACGTACACCCTTTGATGATCGACGGCGAGGTGGAAAAGGTCAACTACCGCAACCCAGGCTTTTTTGGAAAGTTTTGGGAGCTGCAAAAGGTCATGTGGAAGACCAACGCTGGTCTTACCGAATCGCACGCCTGGGACTCCCGCCCTCCCTCCTGGCCTATCCTCCACCGAGGCATCAACTTCTGGGGCAAACACAACCGTCAGATTTATCTCATTGGCAATGTTTTCATCTGGTGGACAACTACAGCGCTCATCGGCCTTTACGTCGTTATCAAGGGTATTGCTATTCTCCGATGGCAGCGCGGTTGCCGCGATTACAACAACGTCACTTTCAAGCGGTTCGACTACGAGGTTGGTATGACTATCCTAGGATGGGCATTTCACTACTTCCCATTCTTCCTGATGGCGCGCCAGCTGTTCTTGCATCATTACCTGCCCGCTCTTTACTTCGCCATCCTCGCTCTTTGCCAGATGTTTGACTTTGTGAGCTACCGATTCAGCGTCTTTGGTCTGCGAAAATACCCCGCCATCGGCCAAGCAGCAGCTGTCGGTTTCTTGGCTATCGCTATCGCTGTTTTCACTGTCTACTCTCCACTTGCCTATGGTAATGCATGGACCAAAGATGCTTGCAACAGTGCCAAGCTCTTCAGCTCTTGGGACTGGGACTGCAACAACTTTCTTGAATCCGTAAGTTCTCTTGTATCCTGTGAGGTTCAATGCTAACATACCATAGTACGAAGCGTATAACACCATGACTACTGAGCCCGTGCCTTCTATCGCAGCGCCTGCATCAGCGCCTCCAGTGGTCCCAGCACCTGCTGCGCCGGAGGTTGTTCCCGAGGTTCAGCCCAAGCAGCCAAAGGAGCAACCAAAGGAAGCAAAAGAGGAGAATGTCACGTCTGAGAAGCCTCTTGTATCTGCAGCCGCTCAGGAAGCCTTGAAGGACTATCCCGTTGTAAAGAAAGAGGAGCGCATTGAGTACCGCGACGAAAACGGCCGTGTTCTTGACGACGAGGAAGTGGCTGCGCTTGCCGGTAAGGTCAGCTTCAAGACGCGCTACGAGACTCGCACCCGGGTCGTCGATGGCAAAGGCAACGAGATCTACGAGGGTCTCGTTGAAGCCCATGGCGACACGGAGGAGTACGGTGTCGCGCCACCTCACCCCGATGTAGAAGGCCGGAACCCGGAGACTCGGGACAAGGCCAAGACTCCTGGGGCTAGTGACGTTCCGCCTACTGTTGAGGCTGACGAAGACCAACAGAAGGAACAGAGCGTTGAGAAACGCCGAGAGGAAGCTCAACCTGCTAGCGAGGCAAACTCTGCCACCAAGTAGTGCGCAGAGTTGATTGTTCCTCTACTTCTGAAGACACTTTCATTGTGTTCTTTTCTTCATATTTTTCCTATGTATCGTAGGGACGGGGCATACTTAGCAACGTTATGGAGCTAGTGGCGCTGGGTCTGGTCTCATATACACATATTAACGGCACGTGGTAGAGATGTGTTTCGTCTGCATGTGTTTTGTACGATTATACATAATACGATGTGCGAAAATCCGAGACGTTGATATGTGTTTGTGAGTGATTCGTGTACGCGTAGAGTTCATCTATGTGTGTACTGGATGTGAGCATAACATTTGTACTGCGGAATGGGGACATGGTACCATGACAAAGACACTTGATAGACATCAAGGTACTCATGTAAAGCTAGGCCGTACAATCATCAGACACAAGTCAACAACAGCAACTCAGGTTTATCAAACACCCTAATAGGGGTATCCCTATTGATCGATGTACAATTTAGTGTCAACTATAAGTCTGACGATTTGTGCGCAAAAGAAACCCCATACACACACACACACACACTTTTGACGAGTCAGTGTAAGACGTGGCACCATGCTGAAGATCATTCAGGGTCTACCTACAGTAGCGGTACTACCACGTCCATCCCACCACATCACTCAAAGTCCGTTCGCGTTGGATGCTCATCCAGGCTCCCTTGTCCATTGCTGCGAGCCGAGCCGAGCGTGCTTTGTTCGCTAGACCCCTTGCCTTTGGAGATATACCGGTATAGGTACGTACTACTGCTACGCTTGAAAGCACTAGGAACTTTCTTTTGATATCTGCCATGTGGCGATAGCTCAAGCGTGCTGCTTCATTTGTGGAGACTGGCAAAAATGCTTAGCTTGTATCTTAGGTGTGCTTGCTCAAAGCTTCTTGTACGAATATACGAGTATGTTACTAGCAACGTGAATGGAGGAGTCGTATAGCTGGTCAGTAGACTAGGGCTTAAGGATACTAGAAGTGTAGATGGCATGAGCGCGAGGCAGAGATTTCACGATAGTGATACAGCGACTGTCACAGAAGTATCGGTAGTTAGGCGTACATCCCGCGAGCCTGGTTGTTGAGCTTCTACCGTACGCTTCGAAGGAGCCGGAGGTTCCAGATTTCTCCGGTGCCGTCTTGAACTAGCTTCATGTCCCGGTGATCTATCCGAATGCGAGGTGATGCAAGAAGCGCTAGCGACCGTTATGCTATTTCGATTCGCGTGGATGTGGACTGGGTGGGCTAACAGCCCGGGAAAGCCAAAACCACGTGATGATCATTCCAGGTTTTCATGTTCGCCCGAGCTGCTGGACCACAGCCCGGGTAGTAGCACACCCCCCTTGGGCACAAGAAACCCAACACCATACGACCACGTTTTCCTTGAGATCCCGGGTCATGTGCAGTTGGGTTGCAGCAAAACGGAAATGCAGGGACTTGGTGATGACGTCGGAGTACACGCCAGCGTCCGGCTTACTTGCATACGGTCAAGGCCGTAGACGTTGATCTCTCGGGACATACGCCCCAATCAGAGCACTGCACTAGCTGGGGTGACGGAGGCTCACGATTGGGGCTCGGAACTTTTGACCGCACCTCTGTGTTTGCTAGGCCAGAACTTCGCATGGTGGGTTAAGGGTACATGGAAGGGCCATTGCCATTGTCTGGAACAAAACGGATAGCTAGACCGATCGTATTCCGTCTTAGGTGCTAAGCATTTCAAGGGTAGTACCGGTAGTGTTTGCCCCCCTCCTCCCGGGCCTCCCCCCACCCCCACCAAGCCTTCCAAGTCAAACCGTCGCTGTGTCCCCTCTTGGGCGGCGACCGCCGACCATCTCACATATCGCCACATGCCAACGTATCCCCTTGTCGATCTCACTTCTGGTCGCGCCGAATACACGGGCTGATCTCAAGAGAGGAAAGGGAAAAGGATTTTCTGGAACATTCTGCCATTGGATATTTTCTCTATTTTCCCGGTTTTGCAAATCGAGTACCCCTACAATGCGTACTTTTTTCCAAAGCTTTGGTCCTTGATCATGCGGTGGCGACAAGGGAAGTTGTCGCGAGCCTCATGGTTGCTTGTGGAAGTTAGCCACTTACAAAGCTGAGGGCCAGAGCCTTCTCGCTTCTTGTTTTTTTTCTCACCTTGACACCTTTCTGCTTCCCTCGCTCCGCGGAAGCAATACATGGCTAGGAGGACGACTATAAATTAGCAATGCGGTCTAGCCGCGCATCGACGCCTTTTTTTTCTAAACCTCCCTCATCGGTTTGTGCAGATTCCATGTGCTCGGAATCGTGGAATTGCCCCTTCATTGTCGCTGAGGCTGTGCGAGCGCGGTTCCTGGACTTGAATCTTTTCAGCACGAGCAGTCAAGAATCCCTCTCTTCTCTGTCTCTTTTACAATTCCACACATTGTCACCCTCTTGACCATCTTGCCCTGCTTTCCTAGCCCCTCCAGAAAGCGAACAAACTTGACTTGGCATAGAGGAAGGAGGATCTCGCTTGCCGCCATGGCGGTTGATTCCTGCAATGACCAAATGAACCATAGCAGCGACGGCTGTGGCACGTGCTGCGATATGAAGGATGGTCCCACGCCCACGCCGCGCTCCCACAACAACATGAACATCGGCGACTCGTACATCCAGCAAAGCATCGAAGTCTCGCCTCCACCCCGCACCCCCGCGACGACCATGACTGATTCGCCCTCTGGCCCCCACAACGTCTACATAGTAACCGACACCTGTTACCCCACCGCCCACAGCTTTGAATCCAATATTGGCATCACGCAAATCATCTCTGTGCACTCGACCCGGTCTGCCGCCAACAGCCGGGCCAAGAAGATGATTTACGACAACGAGAACGGCTGTACCGTTGACCTGGACAAGGTCATCGAAGAAGTCAAAAAGGGCCTGTATACTGGCATCGGAGTGGGTGGAGAAGAAAAGGATGGCTGTTGTTTTGCGCGAAAGTGTGAGGTCGAGGGCAAGATTGTGGATGAGGACAGTGATAGCGAGGAGACGAGTGGCGAGAGCGGCGAGAGCGATTTACTCGATGGCATGGGCGACCAGGATGTCGATATGGATATGCGATGACTATCCGAACAAGAGGAGATAATACGTGAAATGAAGAGAGGTCTGGCGTGTCTGACACAGCAGGAGGTGGGATGGTGATGGCTCGGTCTCATGACACGCTATTCGGTTGCTCGGATGATGCATGGCATCTCTGCGTCTTTGGTTAATTAATCTTGTAAGGACAAACATGGTCATTGACGGAACGGTAGGTGGGGGCTTCAACTACTCAAGCCGCGGCAGGTATCGCGGGAAGTAGTGATGGTGGTAGCAAGCAAGGCTCGGGCCCAGGTATATACCCTCGATGGATGGAGAGTGGATGAGACAGTTCTTTTTTGCGCGCCCTCTGGAACAGCTGGTCTTTCCGGAGAACCCCCCACACACGGATCGAGCGAAAGCCTAGTTTACAACACAGCACAGAACAAAAGATGGAATTAGTATTTGCGATGCGGATTTCAGGAATGCCTACGCGACACAAACACGAAATAAACAATCGAACGAATACTCAATTTCGACATGACAGCGTGGATACCTTTTGTGATATCAGGGTCTGCGCTTTGATAGTTCATTCATGCTAATGTTTTTGTTCTCGCTCACATGGGCTTGTAGGTTCTGTTACAATCATCAAGATAAGAGGTTGTTTCAAGTAGGTATTTGGAGATGTCCAGATGAACGTCACCCGGGTGAGATAGAGTAACAGTCGATGTTGGTCTCATGGGTATGGGTCGATGCTCCGTAAATTCATGGCAATGACTCGTCATTGTCAGTTGCAGCCTTTTTTGAGGAAGATGTGCGTTTTTGGCGTAGCTGGTGGTGTTGAATGCCATGAGTCGAGTATCGGCGGGGCCTTGTGAGTACATGTTGATACCATCAATGCATGGAGGTTTCTACATCATGGTAGAGGAGGAACAATTCAGGAGGTTTGCGCACCGGCTCCAGCTCCATTCTTTAAATATGAGGAGAGGGAGAGTGTTTAAGGGGCCACATGGCGACGACGTGGCGTGCTTAGGACTAGTCGGAGGGAGGGGTGCAATAGTTGAGTTATGAGTCCTTCTAGTGATGATCAGTCTAACCGTTTAGTCCTTTATGTAGTTATGTATTGAGATATCCTAGACGATTCAAAAAGCTTGAAAGACGTAGTTGCGATTGAAGTGGCTGTTAGGGCCTGTGGATGGTCCTGCCTGTAGCAAGGTGTGGGATAATACGCACCGCGAGCATGAATATACATACTCGTGTAGCTAGCTTTCTGTCTCAGAAACGATTGTTGCTAGTATATATATGCTTATTTGAGCACGTAGGTTATGCACATCTGCAGCGTAAAGTTCGTGGTGTAGGTTGCTCGGAGCTGAGCAAGCGTCACACCCGACGCCATCTCGGCTACTTCTCCGCGGGCGACAGACGTCATCAGGCGTTGGACGCAAGAACGACCGCACCACCATAAGTCCCCAAATCTCGCCCATCATGGTTTACCATTTTCCCAACTAAAACATGTCTGTCGGATACTTCCCTAAACGCGAAAAGGTCGGCCTAGAAGATCTCTTCAAAGGCCTTGTCACAGCCTGCCATATTCTCCACAACAATGACATCGTCGACGCATATGGTCATATATCAGTGCGATCGCCCGATAACCCGGCAACATTCTGGATGCCATGCAACATGCCTCCAGCATTAGTCAGCTCGCCAGATGATTTAGTCGAGTATAACGTCGATGGCGCCGAAGCAGTCGAAAAGAACCCGAAGCCGGGGTATTTGGAGCGACATATCCATAGCGAGATCTACAAGAGGTTTCCAGCAGTCAACAGTGTAGTTCACAGCCATGCTAGCGATGTTCTGCCATATTGTGTTAGTGGTGTACCACTAAAGAACACCATTCACATGGCTGGTTTCTTAGGTACCATTTCCCACAACTCGAGCTACTATGATTTGCTGCTAACACCTCCATTTCAGGCACCAATGTACCCGTATGGGATGCCTCGAGTCACTATCCCTCTGACTCGAAACATGATCTCCTCATCCGCGACAACATACTCGGCGCCTCTCTCGCAGCAGCCTTCAAGCCTGCAACGTCCACCGGGTTCATCTACTCCAAAGTACGCTCTGCACTGCCCACACAGTTCGGCGGCGCGTCCTCAGAACCGAAAATGGAGCCTGATCACGCTGTCGTCCTCCTACAAGGACATGGTTTCACAACGGTCGCGCATGGCATCGAGGAAGCGGTGTACCAGGCCATCTACACGAAAGAGGCCGCAAAGGCACAGACGGCCGCTTTGACCATTTTGAATGCACATACAGGCTATGCGCTCGAGGGCAAGGTCGACGTGGAGTCCGGTGGGAAGATCAAGTCGGGTCATGCGAAGGGTGAGGGCGGCGCCCTGAAGTATCTGAGCGACAGAGAATGTCATGATGCATGGGAATCAATATCAGCTACGCTTACGAGGCCTTGGGCGCTTTGGTGTCGCCAGGTGGAGGTCAATCCGCTGTACAAAAACGAGTGTCCTACAGGCGTGGATTGAGCGGTATGCTTCTTCCTAGAATCTCTGTTCCTAGTCTTTTTCTTTTGCTCTCGGGCGAATGGCGCTTACTTCGTGTAGGTCGAAGCTTTCATTCGGTCTACGAAGGCCCTACAGCGGCATCATTATGTACCGATCTCACCCGAAATTCTAATGTGGAAGAACGGACTCAACATGCTGGCCAAAGTTTATGTTACATCAACATTCACTCGGATCCACTCCCGTCGTCCAAAATAGCCCCCCCCCTCTTTCTGATGTGAGAACAGTGTTAGCTTGCGGTCACGCTTACCAAAATTAACTTTTCAACTGCGGAGTCGTCCAGCAGCGCATCCTAAACAAATATCCCTTTCCAGATGCTTGTTTCCCAGGCCAAGATTTCTTCCGCCACTAATAACGCATGTACCCAGACTCTCGGGACCTAGACCTCCCCCCCACGCCGAGCCCAAATTACCGGAAAACTCACGCCTGCCATAATGATGGTCCGTCACACTAAATGATTACAGGGCGGGCAGCCATGTTCGAGGCGGATTGATTCGAGCCTTGTCCTCCGCTTCCAACAACGGTTCGCATGGAGCCGCGACGTGAACTGAGCACATGCCGCAGACTGAGTCCTAATGTACGGATTGGGGAGACCATGGGTCAATGGCAGGTGGAATGGGACAAGTCCTTCGGAGCATTTGGCGCCGAGAGCTCATTCTGCAGGGTCACGAGAGCCCTTGTGTAGATCTTCTGTCGGTATCGGAGGTAGATAAAGTACTTTGACAGCGTGATATTTCTAACCACACCGCTCGTTAGAATAGCTTCCTTTCCCATTTCCCCCTCACAGTTGTTTTCGTTCAGCTTCTTTCGATCATGTTGTTCAAGAGCACATTGCTGGCTGTGGCCACGCTCTCCGCGCCAGCTTTGGCAGGTATGCAGGTACCTGATAGTGGATGGTGCAAAGCGCTAAAGAGTTGATCTAGCTTTTGGCGTTACACAGACTGGTACCAATATTGTTGTTGATACAGGCTCGACTGCCACTCTAGTCTTCACTGTAGACTCCACGAACTGCGATATCATTTCGCTCAAGTACCAGGGCGAGGAGCTGCAGGACTCCAAGGGAGGGTCACAAATTAATTCTGGGCTTGGCAGTGCGACGGTTAAGTTTGAAACAGTTGGAAGTTAGTTCGTCTCAACCTTTTTTTCTTTGATACAAGCTTACAGATGTGGTAGACCAGTATATCAAAATTACTTGTGTTGCGGGTACCCTAACGCAATACATGGTTGCAAAGTCCGGAGAAGCAAATATATACATGGCGACATCTACCACCGCTGAGCCCGCCGTTGGGGAACTACGCTTCCTTGCTCGTATCAAGAACACTGTGCTACCTCTGGAGTATCCTTTTGGTGTCGTGTCGACGACTAATGGAGAAACTTCCACAGTCGAGGGCTCAGATGTCTTCATTGTAGGCAGCCAGACACGGAGCAAGTTTTATTCCAGCCAACGCTTCATCGATGATGCTGTTGTACGTGACATTCAACACTGGTTCCCCTGGTTGGTCAAATTAACTAATGAATTCAACAGCACTGCGTATACCGCGACACAACCCCGATTCATGCCTGTCTTGTCATGAACTTCTACTCCTATGAGACCTCCTCCGGTGGTCCTTTCCACCGCGACATCAACACCAACAACAGACCCGAAGAATCATCTCTAACTTTCTATATGAACAGCAATCACGTGCAGCTCGAAGCATTCCGCCAGGGCTTGCACGGCCCATATGCACTAACATTCACCGGTTCCTCCGTCCCATCCGGCGGCTCCTCCCTCGACACCACTTTCTTCAAAGACCTCAGCATCCCCGGCTACGTCGGCCCCTCTGCCCGCGGCACCGTGACCGGCTCAGCAACAGGCGTTGCCTCTGGTCTCCAAACTGTTGTCCACTGGTACAACAGCGCAGCCCAATACTGGGCCTACGCCGACGGTTCCGGAAAATTCACCTCCCCAGCCATGAAACCAGGAACGTACACCCAAGTCCTGTACCAAGGCGAATTCAAAGTCGGCGCCTCCACCGTTTCTGTCTCCGCCGGCGCTGCCACCACAGCAAACATCGCCGCGTCTACCGACAAGAGAACGACGATCTGGCAGATTGGTGTTTGGGACGGCCAACCAAAGGGGTTCCGCAACGCGGATAAACAGCTTAGGATGCATCCTTCGGACGCGCGCATGGAATCTTGGGATCCGCTTACGTATACCGTTGGTACTAGTACCCTAGATAGCGTGCCCATGGCTATCATTCAGGGAAAGAACCCCTTCACTATCAAGTTTTCCAGCACGGAGACGGGAGCTACGACACTTCGCATTGGTACTACCCTCGCTTTCCAGGGCTGTAGGCCCGCTGTCGTGGTTAATAGTTTTAGCCCTGCGACGCCTGCGGCGCCCACGCTGATTGATTCCCGAGGCTTTACGAGAGGGGCGTATCGCGGGTTCGGCGAGGTTTACGATTATGCTCTCCCGGCTGGTACGCTGCTTAGTAGTAATAGTATTACGATTAGTTGTGCGAGTGGGAGTTCGGGGACTGGGTTTTTGGCGCCTAATGTTATTCTGGATGCGATAGAGTTGTTTAAGTGAGTGGTCGAGTAATATCTTTTTAGGCTGGGGAATGGGTTGAAACACAATTTGATGTTTCACTGGAAGACATTGGTACTATGGATGTGTGTTCATCGTGCTTGGATTCTCGAACAGGAATACTAGTTACAACTGCTCTTATCGGCTCGACTTGGTATTACTGGCGCCAACGAGAGCTCCTCGGATCGCAATAGAACTTATAACCAGAGAGTATGACTGTGCCTCTTTCCGACAGCTCAGGATTGATGATGCAGGCTCTGTTTTTTGCCTCAAAGGTAGCTCGCATATCAGCTTTCTACTGATCAGTGGCCTGCTTGAGCAAAACGTTTGAAAGCACCAAATCACCATGCCCATGTTTAGCGGGGTAATCCTTTTAGTACTGCAGGCCCCACTCAAGGTGCAGAATCTTTGTGGATAGCGCCATGCTGTACATGCGGAGATACCCTCACCTGCCGGGAATATAGTTCCGAGTTGCGTCAATGACAGATCAAGATTAGAAGGCCATGTATGCTAACCTTTATGGACAACCTTTAAGTTTTATACCACGGGATGACAAGTAGTATATTCCTATGGTTGTAGTTTCCTTTTGACGACGTTTGCGTTGGAGAGACACGGTGACATCCGAAAAGCTGTATACACACAACGGCTCGTAATGTTGAATCAGTACTTAGACATGCCTGTGACTTTGAGCAAAGTTCGGGAGGCTGCATTAGCTTCCTGTAGGGTATGAAATACACAGACTGGGGATTGAGCCACTGCCGGAACCGAAAAGCGGTAATGACAGGTCTGAGAAATATGTGTCAACGTACTTGAAGGATTGAATTGCTTCCCCCTCCAGCGATTATGTGATGTTGGCCTATGTCTAGAAGTTGAAACATCAAAGCTGTGATAAGCACCGCATGAATGCGTGTTCGACCCAGACGCGTGATATGCTCGGATTGCGGAGAGAGCGAGGTGAATCTGGTGGGTCCAGTTAGGGGACCCTGGGAGGCTTTCCTTCCTCGTGTCAGTTCGACCAATCGACGTTGAAGTTGATTTAGGGATGTTTAGGGATGATGTGATACAGCCGAGCTGTTTTCGGTGAAGGCAAGGATCGGGAACATGTCGCGGTGATATCGGGTAGCAACTTCGGCATGTAGTCGTTGTCTTTTTGTTCTGACTCGACAGCTGCAGTACGTCGCCAAGAACACATGTACTGTGTAATATCAGGCCTAACTGACGTGGCATAAGTGGCATGATGGTCCAGAGGATTCCCATTGTGAGAATAGAGCAAGCCTCCTGAGATTGGTGGGGGCTTGCGTGAATTTGACGAGCGGTGCTTCCAAAGGTTCCAGGGATACGCAAGTGGGATGACATGAATCGGCGATGAAGCAGGTCAAATGCTGGTGCAGATCTCAGACACAAGTAAGCCGCCAAAACGGACTGTTCCACAGCCGAAGTTTTCGGTGCTAGGAACAGGCAACCAATGGACGTGGCTGCAGCATGCCGCTCTTAATGGCTGTACAGACCCGGACAGGATTTCCGGCGGTGAGGCACGTGTTTGGAATGGCAGAAGATTGTGTAATCACAGCCAGAGGTGGTTTCAGCGGTGCTGTTGGATTGCAATATATCATCTCAGCGATAGCCAGCTTAGGCAAGGTATAAAAGCAATAATGCGGCCTTGGACACAGCACCAAGCTTCGTAGGTTGATCGGCGATCGGCGATTGCCCACGCTGCGCGACATGCGGCAGGGTGATGGGGCCGTGAGGGGAGCTGCCAGGTACTGACTCTTGGTCACTGATGTATGAGTCGGCAGTCCTGCCCTTGAGACATTTGAGAACAGGTGTTTGGAGCTGACTGCTTCGCTTGCAGCATGGCTACCGATGACGGCGGCGTGGATGGGCAATGGGATGTTTGTTTCCGATAACTACTAGCTAGTGTTTTGGGGCTAGCGCTGGACATGGGCCAGACCTCGGGACGCGTAACGGTGACTTCCGAGGACATGGCCATCAAGAACCTCGACGCATCTCTAATTCCTTCACACCATTGCGGAACAGGGCAAGGAACGGGGCAAGGAAACGGGAAGCGAGTGCTTTGTCCAAACTCTGGTCAATAACCGAATCGACGGGACCGCACCGTCACCCTCTTAATCTGCATGGCATGTACATGGTACCGTTGGGAAAGGAACCCGCTGCCGCGTCTCCATATTTGCTCCCGTCGGGTGTTGACCACGAGCTGCTGTCAAGCTGGTCGGCAGCAACTTATCTGCATGCCCAGCAAACCAAAGCCACTCACTATTGGTCATGGCTATGTATATGTGTTGCCAACTTTGTCGATCCCGTCCAGCCAACTGGCAGCCAAATCATGCCGCCATCGGATGCACCTGCCGCGCCTCGCCCGCCTAATCGAATAGAGAGGTAGAGCTCATCTGCGACTCGAAACGCCTCTATTCAAGCCTTGTATATATCATCTCTCCCGGTTCGCATGCGCCACGCCTCCTTGCCTTTGTAGACCTTCCAGAATAAGCCACTGTCATGTTGCAAGTTTGACTTCCTGACTTGCATTTAATCTAGCTCTTACTTTCATGTCTTCCCTGGGCCCATCGCAACATGTCCTTCACCTACCAACTCCAGAAAATCAATCAATCATTCGACCAGATTGCGGCTTGGTAGTAAGTACACTTCTTGTGCTTTGTTGTCAGTCCAGTCTTACTGATTATTCTAGTCAAGAATTTATGCGCAGAACCGAGTTGAGCGCATCCTACTACTTGAGCAGAGGCCCCCCATACAAGCACCCACAGACGAGCAACTTGAACGTGTGTTACGCAACATCTTGGCTGAGAGGTTTTCGGATCCGGTCATGCATCATATGAAGAAAGACGACGTCGCGCGAGACGAGGGCTGGTTTGTCAAAGACCCTTATCCGAAGTCTATCAAGATGAACGTTGCATCCCTTCTCGTACCTCCAGAGTCAGTTCCATCACAGACATATACAGACACATTTCGAATGCTAGAAGATGGGCTTGATGGCTTTCCTGGCGAGGATTTGCTTTCAGAAGAAAACGAAGACCGTAGGGCGTACTGTCCTAAAAAAGACGGACGTTTTTCCCGCAGTGTCTAGGTGTATACCAGTCGTCTCGGAGTCATTCCAGTCTGCTCGAAGCCGCCAGTCTCCCACCTCCACTCTTCGATCCGTACCGCCGGTTCAATCCTATCCGCACTCGCTTACGATCACCCACACGCGATCATGTTCTACGTTGCCTATTTACTACAGATAACGAACAACGCTGCCAGCACGACGCCACCAAGGTCAAACCACCGTTCCAAACAATATCAAACGCTCACGCCAAACAACTTCGAAGCTACCAGCTTATACAACACTTCTGCGACATATGAGTGCTGAGCAGTTGGTCACAAAAAGGGAAACGCTGGCCGTACAATCACCCATATCGCTACTGATGCGACAATCTCATTATAACATACATATTGCTCTACTATCGACTACCTACTGTAGAAATACAATACATGCATCATGCTAAGACCGTCACTTCTTCAAACTTCGGTGACAACGTTTGGTAGTTGCTCGATGATCGATGCACTGTCATCACCTTACATGCATATGCGGGAGTAGAAAAGGGTGTCAAGACAACTGTCAAAGCACCGAGGCACCACTCGATCTGGAAAATGTGCAAAGTGTGACGGCGCTCTTCTCAGTCCAATCACAAGTACATGAATAATATAGTTGTCTGGGCTACAGTATATCCAGCACTTGAGCGAGAGCCCATTCGATCGCCACTAATAATGATGAGGCCAGACCGGAGTTTTTTTCTTTTTTCCCCAAGCGAGGCCTGATAGCATTACATGCATGCAACAGGAACCGAAATCTTGTGGCACACGACAACTCTACGATTCCACCGGTGAGGGTCATCCTGCACGCCCTCGGAAGTCGTGTCACTCCAATCCACAAACGTGGACCTCGGCAGCCAGCCGCTTTCCGGAGGCATGGCAGTACAAAAGTCGGGAGCAGTCACATCATCATCACGCTACCTTCCCGTCTCGTTTCCTTGCAGCCTGAGTAGGTGAGCTGTGTTCCTGGCGGCAACGCGCTTAGATTGGCGTGGGGGAAGGGGTTCCGGATCTCCATGTAGGTAGCCCTGGAAAGATCTGGCCAGAGGGCCGGTCATCTCGTCATCCTGTCCAGGGCCTCCACGACAACAATGAGTCTCCGAGCATCTTCCTTGCACACGGCATCAATTTGATTGTTGCCCAACGAAAATCTCCGATGACGAAACGACAAACGCAAATTAAGAAATGCAAGGAGCCGTGGTCTGTTCCCAGAGTTTGGTTGGTTGCACAAAAAGGCGCTTTGTCTTGCCAGCTGAGTGCCAAAACCCTATCGTCAGATTGGCAGGCCATCCAGGATGCTAGCGTTGCGGCCTGAATGATATGCTCCACTCGTTCTCCAGAAATGACCATCCCGGAAAGATGGGTTGGCTTTCCATTGTGGTACGTTCGGGCTTTCGTTGGTGGCGTATTCCAACAAATGGTCGCGAAGCAAATGCAACCCAACGTTGGGCAAAAGCAGTTGCAAGTCAGCTCGTCATCGACTCGCTCATGTCGATAATGGTCAAGCGGTTTCTTAACTGCATCTCCATACAAATCTTTGCTTTTTTTTGTTTTGACAATTACAATTAATTCACCACCAGACTGCTCATCGTGCAGCAAGCGAGTGGTAGCCCCACGCTGTCCGTCGTTACGACATCTGGTTTGTTTATTTGTTTTTGATGGCGAAACTGTCAATACTCGTTACGACATCGATACCAGCCGTATCCATCCCACAAGGCGAGAAAAACAAATCATCTCCAAACGACATAAGTTGTCGGATCGTGAGTATCGGTAGAGACGTCGGCTGCTTGACACTTCGGCCCGACTTCAGCCCAACTTGCGCTGAGCTTAGGTGTACCTTCGTAGCACCTACGTTCGTAGATAATCAATACCAATACCAGTCACCAGAAGAACCTCGTTGTTGTTATTCACCCGTACGATCGTACAAGGCCTACCAACATAAGTGGAAATTATTTAAATGGCGGGTCCGAGTAAGCGGCATGGACGCAGTATCTGTGGAACACTATCAACTACCCATACCTACCTACCTCTTGAACAGCCTAAACCAACCCCAGCTCAGCTCAAACATATTCTAGATGTCACCGTTGCTGCACAACAACACCGCCATCATATCCTCGACTGGACTCGAGACGGATCGAATTCCTTTTCCTCTCGCTACTAAAGCCACACCACCCAAACCTACAGTTGGCTAGGTACCCAGGCTAGACTAAACTGACACTCGACCGATACCGCATGTCTCAGCTCGGCACGAATCTCCAAGCCGGGAAGCGACACGAGGGGGTAACGCCACAGAGTTGTTGTTTTGTATTTGCCGGATTGGATGTCTGAGGTTACAGGCTGCATTTCCAAGGAGCTAGGGAAAGCAAGGGGCAGGGAGCAGACAACGGGCAAGAACGGGCGAGATTTTGTATAGGCAGGTTGGCTTACTTCCATGCTCCCAAGTTTTGGTTTGGTTGAGAATAATGATGACAATATTATTGCTGCATTATAGGGTTGACACCATTGCTGCCTCTCTTCCAAGGTTATCGCCTACTTTTCTCTTTTTCTTACCCACTCAAATGCCAAGATACAAGCCACCATATTTTCTTCTTCTAATTCTTTACCCTAGGTCCCGCGGATAGAGAAAACGGTTGGCTTCCATAGCATTTAGACAGAATCGCATCGGAGCTGGGGATGCAGCTTTCGCCCTTTTTTGCTTTTTCTCCGCAGCGTGAGCGAGGTAAGGCACACAGGCTGACAGGAAAAGGCTCGAGCAGAGAGTATGATAACTGATCCCATGTCGTCGTGCCACCTCTGCGTACCTAAGAAGGGTGGTAAATATTTGTAATAGAAAATCAAGCAGTATCTTGAAAGCCTTTGGGTGTTTCCTAACAGAGGTCTACTGCCGATGCTCGCTACCTCACCTTACTACACTCCTATGTATACAACACACCATCCCGAGGTCACGAATGTGAATGCATTTCAGGCAACCCATCACGACCCAACATTAAGCCTTCTCACCTTCACTTCCCCTGTTCCCGGCTCCGGCTCCGAGGGGGAGGGGCGCTCGGCACACGACACACGGGCCTCTCCCGATCTCCCTTCCTACCGCTATTCCCTGGTCCCGATACGATACATGTAGCAGGGGTATGCAATCTTGCGCCCCTTCCCTGCGCATACTGCACCTGCACATAGTTTGATCCTTCACTCCTTCCCAATCTGCGTGCTTTTCTGCATCGCGGCTAACAACACCGATCACCTCCACACATCTGCTCCTTTCCCTCTCCTGTTACCACTAATTTTGAGCGCGGAATTTATCTCCGCTCCACACCCCAGCCACAGAAGTTGTTCAAACTACAGACTAAAGCAAGCCACCGCAAGTTGGCGGTTCGGTGTGTACGCGGCATCCCTGGCGGTGTGTACATACACAGACGCACAAGCCCAGAACAGACAGACACGGACTTTAGTATACAAAAAACGTTTAGGCTAGCTTGTCATTTTATACAGTATTGGATTACCATTACTAATACTAACAGCCATACACCATCGTCAAAAAGAAGTCCACGTCGAACTTTGATGTTAAGCCTCACTTGCCTTTGTGCGGATCAGGTCAGAATAGTATGGCCCCCTCCGTGTAACAAGCAGGTAGAGTAGTATGTACCAGCGCTCTGATTATCTCTACCAAATTGCGTTTATTTGTCTAACGATGAACAGGACATTTGTAGAAGAGTCCCGTCTGTTCGGCTCCCTCCACTTTCCATTTAGTACGGGCACCCGCGAGACAGGTGTCGAAGATAAGGGAATACGAACAGATGTTCCGGTACCGTCCGTATCTTTCTTGGTACTTCATCAGATACCTCGTACCCAAATCTCTACGGAAATCCCTCCGTGTTTCTCTCCAAAAATGGCAGTGATGCGAGCAGGGGTCCATCCGGGGGTTTCTATACTAGCGCTTACCTAAAACTTGAATACGATATTCTTGTTGGTGCTCAGGTTCGAAAAGTTCGGAGTCTGGATCCACGGCTCAAGTCGCGTGGTCACTTACCGGCAACACACCGTCACTACAGTAGGATGGTGGCGTCGAGCGAGATCTACCGAGATTTATCATACTTGCCTCGGCCTTAGCCCCGGAACGCTGCTTACAGTCTATACGATCAATTAGCTCGTCTTTGACAGCTTCTGCAACGCAGCCTCTACTTGAGCTTGAGTAGTTGCATCGTCGAGCCTGAGGTGGAAACGGCACTCTTCGCTTAGGCTTGCTCGGGCTTGCAAGGAGCTTTCATCAGCAGGTGATACCGGGTCAAGCCTGTATGCTCATGTTAAGATCAGTTCAGGCTAGAATAGACCCAGTTGTAGTAGTCATACCGGGTCAGCAGGAACAAGGATGTACGCCAGTCACACCCAAACCTATTCCTTAGCTCTTTCACCAAAAGATGCAGCTCGTGACCGTCAGCTTAGTAACTGAAAGAATATACAGGCCGTGAAAACCCCCGTGTATTCTGGTCGAAAGTGACGGGAGTTGGGGATGAGCGTCAACCGCAACTGCCATATTCAGCGGTCACGCCGCCCATACACACAGTACCATAGCATGACGTACGCGCACAGAGTTGGAATTGACGCCCTTCACGAACCGTATTGCGTCTTTGCTTCAACTGAGCCGGTGCGGCCAATGCCCTCAGCGCACATTGTCGCGGGAGAAAATCAGTACATGCGCCAGGAAAGCAATGCGAATCTTGAGTCTGCATAAATCCGATGACGTTGCCAGCAACTGCCGGGTTAAAACCGGGCGTCACTTGATTTCACTCTTTACCGCTACCGCTACAGCCTTCTTCTTATACCGGTATGATACATGCAGCAGGAGTGTGAGGTCTTACACGTTGCCTTACCCAGCCGCAGGAGTAGTTTAAAATACAGACTAAAGCAAAACAACGCATCTTCCCTCTTCCAGGTTCAGCGGAAGCTGTATAGGTTTAGAAAAGGGAATATCCGCGATGCCAGAGCCAAAAAGGATACGAGAAATCTAGATCTAGTTTGGATCGAGATCGGATCGGGATAGAGTTGAGCATGGGTCGGGTTGGCGTCGGAAGCTAAAGTTGTCAGGGTTCGAAGGATGTTGGGCTTGGTGGATTACGTGCAGTGTGCTTGCTTGGGCAGAAGAATTAAGGGGATGACATGCAGGAGGGTGGCGTAGCGGGGATGCGTCTTCGGTCCAGTGGGATTGTACCGTCTGCAAGTGTATATACACTTAGCTTAGGGTGAGGGGGCTAGAACGACCGCTGCTCCACTATATCTACCTAGTCAGCTGGACGACGATGGAAAGGATCAAGATGGTTTATGCACAAATGGTGAACTTGTACGGGGGAAGAAAGCTGAAGCCTATCATGGCATATAGCGAGTCACAATTCTACAATATCATCATCAGAACTTTAACGTGTATGCACTGATCATTTAATAAACAAAGGCTATATCTAGTGAACGGAGGTATATAAACAGGAGAAAACTTTGATTCATCAATGCGCCTATCCATGCATCCATACCGAAACAACATTGTTCGAAGAAAGGAGAAAGGAAGAGCGCCAACATAGACTGCCTGACGATTGTATCAGCAGTGATCTGCAAACCCACCCCAAAAACGCCGTATACCATGCAACACGTCCCAAGGGAATCCATAGAAAAACGCCACTTTCAACTCGGGCTCCGCAAGGCCACCCACCCTAACCACTACCATGACTCCTTAGTCTCCTGCCTGCCGCAAGCCCAGGCCCGACACTATTCCCGAAATTTGTGATATTCTCACGGTCACCCCTCTCGCCGGCAACACCCACCGTCTTCCTCGTCATCTTCTTCATTGGCAATTTACTGCCATCCTCGCCATTGGTGGTCCGCATCTTCTTGTTTGGGGGGACTCCGCCGACGAGCGAATCGCATGAAGATTGGGATGTGAGATGGGGAAGAGGCGCTGTATGGACTTCCTGCGCGACCACGTTAACATCCAGCTCCCGAAGAGACGAGGTCTTGCCTCCTCCCGTGCCGAGGTGCGAGATGGTGTGGGCGTGCGCACTAATCGAAGGGGGGGAAAAAGATTGGATTGCTAGCGGTGGTGCCGAAGATGTCGGTTGGTGAGGGGAGGCTAAGGGTGCTGGTCGCATCATTGAAGATGGGTTGTTTGGAGGGGCTGCGTGTTGCAGATTCGGCGGTGTTGGAACGGTCTCGAAGGCGGGGATAGTATCGTCTCGTGCGGTTCGGTACGGGGGAGGTTGGATGGGACGGCGTAAGATACGCGTTGAGGAGTCTCGCCGGTCGGGTTGTATTCAAGCAAGTTTTGGTTGCTGACGGATTCGCGGAGCTCATGGAGTGGTGCGCGAATCTCGGCATCTGCTGCGAGCGAAGGTAGTGTCTCCTTGAGGGTGCTTGCTTGCGCGGACATGTCAGATTCCAGAGATTGTACTCGGTCAAAGGACGAAGACAGATGATCGCCAATGCTGGAGTACGACGCTGCTACTGTTGACGATAAGGCGGCAAGAGAGGTTGTGTGGGCGGTGTGGTGTGTGTTGTTCTGTTCGCGGATACGAGCAACGATATCGTCCAGAGCCTGTAGTTGGGTGTCGAGGTGTGCCATCTGTGCTTCGACCGTCTTGATTGTGCTTTCGTGGACAGACGTAGTTGTCTCCTTGATTGAGGTGGAATGCTGAGTTGCGGCCTAGTCATCATTAGCATATGATTATGATAGTGAACTGGTATACCTACTGCAAAGTCTGACTTGATCTTCGTCTTGACGACATCCCTTGATTTGGATACACCTGCCAAGATGTCTCGCGACTTGTCTGACCACGCCTTCACCCCCTCGGTGTAAGCGCCCTGCTTCTCCTCGAACGCAGTGTTGGTGGCCTGGATTTCTTCACGCATAGCGGAGAGCCTGTCATCTAATCTCTTCTCCTGCGCATCAGCACTTGCATTGACGAGCGCAGTGATCTGCGAAAGCAGCTGTTGGCGGTCCTCGGCTGACTTTTGCTTCTCTTCGTCTACAACCTTAGCCAGTTGGTCTTGCGATGCCTTGTTCGCCTTAATCAAGGCTGCGTTGGTCTCTACGACCTGCTGGTGAAGTCGCTCGTTCTCTGCCTGCTGTTCGTTGAGATCCTTGACCAAGTCGTCAAAAGTGGTTTTGAAGTCGCGCCCGAGTCCTGCATAAGACGCGTGAACTTGGGTGTGGAAGGCGTCTAGTTCTGTGATGATGTTTGCTGAGATGGTTTCAGCCGCTGCGGAAAGCTCATCCAGACCTGCCCCAATCTTGATCTTAACATCCTCGCGTAATGTCTTAATCTCCTCCAGGACTTGGTTCATGTGATCGCGTGCCTGCGCAGTCTGCCCGTTGACTTCTTGCTCGGATGTTTGGTAAGCCTCCATCTTTTCCTGCAAGAAAGATTGCGAGGCACCTAGCTTCTCCAGTTCATCTGTGACAAAAGCCTGCATGCGTTCGGAAATGGCGTTCATCAGCTGTTCTTGTTGTTGCTGAAACTCCTCTATCCGGTCTTCCACCATACGAGTGGTATCCACGACTTGCGTCTGCGATGAATTCCAGTTGCGTCTGTTTTGCGATTGAAGCTCTGACTTTCGGCGGATCTTGGACCGTAAACCATCGATGGCTGAGGTAGTCTTTCCTAGCGTCGAAATCATGTCTCTTCCGACTTCTGCCAGCTCTTGCTCCGTCTTCTGGTGGGCCTTTCGTAGCTCCGTCTCTTCGGCTAGGTTTGTGCGCGTATGTTGGAGGACAATCTCCGTCTTCTCTAGGATACCCTTAGTACCATCCAAGGCCAACTGCGTCTGTTCGTTATCTTTCTTAAGGGTTTGGAAGCTCGTGGTCAGCTTGAAAAGATCTTCCACCTTGTTACGAAGGTTGACTTCCATAGTCTCGAGGCGATCCCGCTGCTCTTCACTGAGGATGCGCCTTGACTCGCTGACTGTTGTAATTTCTTCGTAGTTTTCCTGAGTAAGATATACACCGTTCCGTTGCCGGGTCGCAATCAATTCACTCTTCAACTTCTCAATCTCGGCCGTGTACTCCTTGAGTAGAGTCTTCTTGTTGATAGCTTGGTTGACCTGTGGCTTGTTCCGGATATTCTTGGCACGAAATGCGTAGTCCAGGGTCGATATGGTTTCCTCCAGGTTGCTCTTAGCTGGTGAAAGGGTAGCAATAATGCATGTCTTGGTTCGGCCACCCAGCGAGTCTTGTAACAGACGGGTCAGTTTTGACTCTCTGTAGGGAATGTGAGAGCTGCGTTCGACAAGGGCGTTGATAACGCGACCCAATGTTAGCAGACTCTTGTTGATGAGACCAGCTTCAGCAGCGCGCTTGTTCTCAGCACCGCTGCGCTGAATGTTCTCGCTACCAGCAAGGTCGACGAGGTTGAGCTTTCCAGCACTCAAGTATTCCTGGCCATCCTCTGATGTTCGCTTGATATATACGGTAATGGTGAAAACGGTATGACTTCGCGAACTCAGGTCATTGCACTTGGTGGCAGCAACTTGGCGCTTGTGACTTCCATTACGCAGCAGCGTGATACCCTCGGTGGCGCTCTTCAGGTGGCATTCCTCCATACCCTGGACCATGGTTGTGGTTGAGCCCTTTTTGCTGTTGTCGTCGAAGATTTTGAGCTTGGTGGCATCGTCGGCGGAAAGCAAATCGCGTAGCTCTTCGTTGTAGAGCTCGATGAAGGAACACTTGACCGAGTTCTCGATCTCGTCGGCTTCGAGACGCTGGAAGAGGGCATATAGTACACGGGGAATGATACCGGCGGCGTCTGGGAGGGGTAGGACGTTTGAGATGTCACCCGTCATGGTGTACGTCTTGCCTGTACCTGTCTGGCCATAGGCGAAGATTGTGCAGTTGAAGCCATCGACGACCTAGTTTGGTATTAGTGGCGTCCCTTGTAGAGTCGCATCATGCTGGCTCACCTCGTTGAGAATTGGCAACACGACGTCTTCGAATATCATGTTCTGGTCGGCTGCGGGCGAGAAGACCTTGTCAAACTGATACGTCTTATTGCTGAGCGCACTTGGGCCCATGGAAAGATCCACAGCAGAGCCCCTGATTCCGTTGGTTGACACTACGACTCCGCTATTTTCGCGCACTTCGCGATCGTTGCGCCCTCTGCATCGTACCACGACGTTGATATTGGTCTCCTCTCCTTCCGTCTCAAACTCGCGCTCTTTGCGTTTTAGGGGTGACGGTCGCGGGGCTCTCGCTGTCGAAGCCACCGATTCTGCTCTCGACGAGCGGCCGTCCATTGCAGGAGTTGCTGAGCGACCACGCGCCAGATGTGGTGGTCGCGTCGTGGGTGGGCGCATTAATGTGGTATTCCGCTTGACCGGCGCGCCTGGACGGGGTAGGCCAGACATGATGGCGTTCGGTGTAGGTGGAACGTATATGTGCTGGCGTTAGTATGGCGAAAGACTGGTGTTGCAGGAGAGTAAACAATCGGTAAACACATGCAGACAGGGATCTCAGCAGCTACAAAGCACGGACTCACGCCATCTCCAGCATCGCGCTACGTCAACGTCGGTACCTGCATGATGCTGCCTTGTTACTGTACATGACATGTAGGTAATGCAGTCGGTACATGTATATTGTTGATTCGCCCTGCCTGACCTCTTTCGCACTACAAACAAACACAGTAGCTTGTTCGACGCTGCCATTCACGACCCCACCATCCACCCCTCATAGACAGCATACTGTCGCCGACTTTATTCTTGAACCGTATTGCCCCGGCACTTGAGCTTTATTCACTGCTTTTCCCACTGCTGGCTTACTCGTCGTATCTTGTTTGAACTTGGCTCAACTAGTCACGCTGCTGTCCTCGTGGACAAAGCACGAGCTCCCGCCGTCTGCAAGTCAGGCCGCCCGTCTACAAGCACTCACAGCGACATCTCACTACCCTCCCACATTTGATACAAGCCCATCATGGAAGATGGCAGCATGCAGTTACAGCCAGGGCGCAGTGTAGGATTCATGAGTTCGTCCTGACCGCCTCGGAAAGTGATCAAGCTAACGGCAAGACAGCCCTCGGTTGCTCCCTACACGAAGTACTGACGACGATCAAAGCCGAAGTCAAGGCCTTTCCACGCTTCCAGTTATATCACGATGAACTACGACCCATCTCATCTCCAACCCAAGTCGTTCTCCCTGACAACGGTATACGATTGCAGTTTGACGGTCCTGACCAGCGGCTACGCCTCATCGAAGTGCTCGATTTCGCCAAAGCTAGGCTGGTATACAAGGACATTGAGGTATACAAACCAGAAGGTGGCTTTACTGGGGGTGCGCCCGGCCCCAGGTTCCGCCATGTCTATGACAAACTACTAGGGCCAACATACGGCGGAGAGTACGTACCTCCACGGTCGGAAGATCCTAACGCCAGGGGCACGTATAACCTGTCGTATCCGGGAATCGCATTCAACTTTCCCGTTCAGCACTCTGCATACTCTCCCAAGAAAGACTTCATCTCACTACTTTCGTCGTCGGCTACAGGTCCTGCAACCTCCATGGCCGTCTTCAACGGTGAATCTTGGCAAAAGGCTCGCGGGACCCTCTTCACAGCCCCACCACCAAACCCAAGATCTTTAACTTTGGGAAAAGCGAAAGATGGTAGCCCAGATGAGATTGAAACAGTGAAAATACATGGGGAAGGCAGGGTAGAGCTCGTCAGGCGCTCAAGCCCCCCGTTTTGGATAATTCTTAGTGAGACAACACCCCAGGACTTGATCATGGAGTTGGGAGCCCCCGACTCGATCTATCGCAAGAATGACCACCGCTTGTCTATTCACAAGGATCGGAGAACCAGTGATGCCTCCGATCTCTCCCCTGGTGGACTCACACCCGACGATGACTCGGATCACGGATCGGTCATACGAAGCGATGATGAGGATGCGTGGGATGACGATGATGATGCAACGGTCGAGGCTCAAGAGCGAGAAGTTGCGGCAGCAGAACATTTCTACAATTACTATCACCATGGATTCGACATACTCATCTCACAACCAACGCATATATCCCCACCTTCACCCACCGCAGAGAGAAGAGAAGCTAACTTGATTGAAGAAGGGGAGGTTGGCGCGCAGCCACTCAATCATCTTACTGCAGTCAAGATTATATTTCACGGCAATGTACCGGGATCATATCAATTCAACCGCCATAGAAGAAGCAGGTGGACGCTCGAACACGTGCCTTCTGCAATGTACAAGGACCCGCTTAACTCAGAAATGGGATTTGGTGATATTTCCGGAAGGTTGAAGGAAGTATTCAAGACTTCCTACGAGAACGAGGAACAGGAGCGACTGCAACAGCGCGGCATGGCCTTGAACAGAGGCTGGGGCGACAGCCCCGGTAGCAGCTGTGAGCTTCTCGGGGGATGGGAAGATAGCTCTGGAAAGAAGAGCAAGTTTGCAAACGCTGGTAGCGTGCTTATGGAGGGTGCCGCTGATGTCGGTAATGTCGAATTGTTCGGCTTCCCAGGTATGGTGTTCGAAGTGATGAAGAACGGAGCTGTGAGCTCGTTGACTGTATACTGAGAGCAGACCGCGCGTTGATAGTCGCAGTGTTTCATACAATGTCTATATGTTTAGGGAGACGCTGGGTTCCCGCATGTTATTGCAGGACGGAGTTCTGGCATGCAGGCGCAAGTGCAGGGAGCATAGAAATTGATTCAGCATCAATGAGATAATCAATAAAGAAACATTACATCCTAAGCTTTTCCATTCTAGCATCTTATCTCTCACCCTCGCATGCAAGATGACCCTGTTGCTCAGCTACCTCCGCCTTATCACCGAGCCTAGCCGAACCATCACCAGAGACTAAATTGATCTCCAAAAATGTCTCGAGCATCAACACCTTTTTTCCGAAAAGAACAGCACCGCCCATAATGCTATTATGCTAACCCAGGCCCGCAATCTCCCCCGCGTATCATGGTCCAAAACGCTCAGACTGCCCAAATCGAGCTTTCCTCCACGACCACAAGCGTCAAAGACACCAGAATACCTTCGACGATGCACCGATGAGCTATACGCATGGCAGCGAAGCCCCGATCGCATCATCTACAATGGATACCAGGGACAGCAGAAACATGAAGGATTAGATGTATCTGGGGAAATTGGGGGCAGCGAACCCACGAAGGAATTTACGCTACACGATGGACCCCCGTATGCAAACGGGCCATTGCACATCGGCCACGCATTGAACAAGATCACAAAAGACGTCATCTGTCGGTTCCAAGTCGGACAAGGGAAACGGGTATCGTACGTGCCCGGTTGGGACTGCCACGGCCTACCCATTGAAATCAAAGCGCTCCAGGCGCAGAAGAAAGATGCAGCGCAAACAGACGCCGTAAGCGTACGCCGAGCTGCGCGCGAGCTAGCAACGCGGACAATCAAGGAGCAGAAGAAGGGCTTCAAAGAATGGGCTGTCATGGGCGATTGGGACAATGCGTATCAGACTATGGAGCGGGAGTTTGAGATACGGCAGCTGGGTGTGTTTAAGAGCATGTTTGAGAAGGGCCTGGTTTATAGGATGTTCAAACCGGTGTATTGGAGTCCGAGTTCGAGGACGGCGCTGGCAGAGGCGGAGTTGGAGTATGATGAGGGGTTTAAGAGTTTGGCGGCTTTTGTGAGGTATCCGGTCAGGGTCGAGGAAGGGTTGAGGGTGAAGCTGGGTGGTGTGGAGGGTGACATTAGTGTTATTATTTGGACGACTACACCGTGGACGCTGCCTGCGAATAAGGCGATTGCTGTGCATAGGGATATGCAATACTGTCTTGTCAAAGATGCTGAGAAGGGCAATGAATTGATACTCATTGCGGCTTCAAGAGTGGCAGAGTATGAAAAGATTCTGGAACAAAAACTTGAGATTGTCGTACCAGATGTCCGTGGCTCAGACCTCGTCGATCAGGTTCAGTACGAGAACCCATTCCAAAAAGCGAACGGACTTCAACCTATCATCCACGCAGATTTCGTCACAGATTCTTCCGGTACCGGTCTCGTCCATCTAGCACCGGGACATGGAATGGACGACTACAACGTCTGCATGTCCCTTAACGTCCCCGCCTTCGCCCCCATAGACGACGCCGGCGCCTTCACAAAAGACGCTTTCCCAGAGCACCCTGAACTTCTCGAAGGCCTACCAGTCGCCGACATTAAGAAAACCGGTAGCAATGCCGTGTGCAAGTACCTCGAGCAACTGGACATGCTACGTGCGAAACACAATTATCGACATAAATACCCCATCGACTGGCGCACTAAAGAACCCGTCATAACACGCGCAACAGCGCAATGGTTCGCAAACGTTGAGGGCATCAAAGCTGCTTCCATGAAATCAATCTCAAACGTGAACTTTTTACCAGAGTCTGGCCGCAGCCGCCTCGAAAGCTTCATTCAGGGCAGAAGCCAATGGTGTATATCCCGCCAACGCGCCTGGGGTGTACCCATACCCGCATTATACAAAGTCGAAGACGACGGGACACTCACTGCAACAATGGACTCGGACACAATCACCCACATCATCGACATCGTCAAACGCCGCGGCATAGACGCCTGGTGGACCGACCCCCCAGACGACCCAGCCTGGACACCACCCCACCTCACAGGCACAGGCACATATGTCCGCGGCAAAGACACAATGGACGTCTGGTTCGATAGCGGAACAAGTTGGTCACTCCTCCCCCCGCCACAGCACCCCGACAAACCCCTTGCAGACGTGTATCTAGAGGGAACAGACCAACACCGCGGATGGTTCCAATCCTCACTCCTCACATACATTGCCACACATTCGTACACAACAAGCGACGCGGTGGTAAAAGCGCCGTATAAAACTCTCATCACCCATGGTTTCACCCTCGATGCACACGGCCGTAAGATGAGCAAGTCGTTGGGAAACGTTGTTTCGCCTGCACAAATCATGTCTGGTGAATTACTCCCGCCTGTTAAACGCAAGAAACAAAAGGGGGGTGCCGCTACAGCGAACAACACTGCTGCAAACGAACGTAATTACGACACCCTAGGCGCAGACGCACTCCGCCTCTGGGCCGCCACCAGCGACTACACCCGCGACGTAACAATCGGCCAACCCATGCTCGTCGCCATAAACACTTCTTTGCATAAATATCGCGTCACTTTCAAGTGGCTGCTCGGAATCTTCTCTTTAACAACCTGTCCCCCGCCGTTTACCTCGTTCAACAACACTCTTTCCCCCCACGATATCGCCAACTTGGGCCATCTAAGCGACCGTCTTGCACTGCACCGGCTAGCGCAGGTGAGCAAGGATGTACATGCGTGTTATAGTGGCTACGAATTCTTCAAAGGTGTGGGCGCGGTGAATAGGTATATTGGTCTTGATCTCAGCGCGGGAT
Source organism: Pyrenophora tritici-repentis (assembly GCF_003171515.1). Taxonomy (NCBI): domain Eukaryota; kingdom Fungi; phylum Ascomycota; class Dothideomycetes; order Pleosporales; family Pleosporaceae; genus Pyrenophora; species Pyrenophora tritici-repentis. Next base: position 577,410 of record NC_089399.1, on the reverse strand, counting down.
ATTTCGAGATGATCAAGGATAGGGTGTATACGGGGGAGAAGACGGAATGTGAGGTGCTGCAGAAGGTACTTGGAGTGGTGTTTTATCAGCTACTGCAGATGTTGGCGCCGGTTGTACCGTTGTTGGCCGAGGAGGTGTGGGATCATGTTCCGAGTAAGTTGAGGGAGGGTAGTGTGCATCCTGCGAGGGCAATTTGGAACCCGTTGCCACAAATAGAGGGCACGGAGGCGTCGGAGAAGGTGGGTAGGGTGCTCGGGGTATTGGGGGATAAGATCAGGATCGCGCAGGAGAAGATGAGGGCTGAAGGCAGGATTGGGTCCGGGTTAGAGTGTGGAGTTACGATTTACCTAGAAGAGGAGGGTGTGGAGCTATTGGGCGGCTTGTACTGTGAGGCCATGGGTTTGGTCGGGAGGCCTACGGGTATGAGTGCTGAACTGGTGGGGGAGGTGGAAAAGCAACTTGAGGAACTCTTGGTGGTGAGTCAGGTTAATATCCGCAGTTTGCCTTCCTCTACCACGACAGATGCGCAAACATGGGCATGGTACGCAGAGGAGGAAACGACGCTACCCAGTACTGTAGCATCTACAGACTCTACACAAGATGGTGCGACTACGACTACGCTACATAAAGCGCGAGTGGTTGTGCACCCGCCTAGTCGCGAAAAGTGTCCGCGTTGTTGGCGGTGGGTAAAAGACGAGCATGAGGAGGTTTGTGGGAGGTGTGCGGGTGCTGTTGGGGAGATGGAAGCAAGGCAGGAAGAAGGACAGGAATGAGATAGTTGTATGATTATGTGCTATTTAATATACTCAATTGTAAAACCTTCATTCCGGTTGAAAAAAATTAAACGAAATAAAAGGCATAGAATATACACTGTGATCCAAGACGAAAAAACCATTTGGTTTACCTGATCCGATAAAAGCTTGTACCTGGCCTTTTCCCGAAACTACAAGTCTACAAGTAATGTTGATGCTTAGCGGCGAATTCGATCTTCAAACGCAGTATGGCTGTTACAGCAATAGAAACAGAGCAGTTGATGTCACTTTCTAGGACTTTGCACCCAACCAGTTTTTTCCCGGTCAGCTCCTTTCAATCAAACTAATGTAAAAGTCACTGTCGCGCGACTCCTAGCTTGATGGCTTGCTCGCAGAACAAGGCGGTTGGTTTGCCCATGTCGGGTGTTTTGTACATGTGTGTCTGATGTGCTGGAATGCACTTTTGCTGATACTATGTTGTGCAGTATCGTTGGGATACATTTACTGTATTAGTGTCTGTAATATTGATAATTTATCTATGTATATAGTGTTGTTGGATACATGTACTGTATTAGTGTCTTGAATATTGATGCTTTATCTATGTGTGTAGTATCGTTGGATACATTTACTGTTTTTGGTGTGCTGGAATGTGAGTTCAAGTCAGTAGGATGGGTGCGGCTGGATGCACGTACCGTGCTGGGATGTCGACAGGCTATGTGTGATATAGTTACCGTAATGACATCAAGTTAGTACTATACCGAGGGTACAGGCTATTTTGTAGAGTATGGTTGCTGGATACATTTACCGTGTTAATGTGATGGAATGTGACATTGAAGTTTGTACTATGCTCAGGACAGGCTATTTAGTGTACTTGAAAGTATCTAGGTAATGTGATGGGTATAGTGCAATGTGTTATGGCTATGTGCAACGGGTATTAGCACCAGATTGCCGTGTTGCATCCCGTACTGAGCACTGACGTATCACGAAATCATGATTGGAAGTTTGGACGATGCGGTGTTGCACACTTGGCGCTGGGATCGAGATGATTCGTGAGCGGGACGAGAGCTTAGGGCTCGCCAGGCCTGCACTTCATTTCCATGAAGGGCATCGACCCCGGATTTCAGCTGACCAAGACACGAGGATCGGCGGCTCTGAGGCTTGTCGAGGCCCTTATCTTTGACGGCGTAGCCAATCGGACGACGAAGGCATGAGTACGAGATTGAGTTGGGTGGACAGGGGTGATAAATTGATGAGCAAATGGCAGAGGGTGTGTGCGTGTGCTGTCTGTCTCTGGCCGTCCTCTTGTGGCCTCTTGTTCTTTTTTCCCAGCGCATGGAGCGACTGTTGTGGATGGTCACGGACCAGGCGCTGCTTACGTGTAGCTGGCCGAGGCTTTTCGGCATCAAAACAGGCGCACCTGCCGCTCTGGTGCTAAGGGTGGGACTGGGTCAGGCGAGGACTAGGAAGGAAGTTGGACAGCATCGGTCGTGTTTTCAGTTTGGGTTGTGTCATGGATGCTTGGGTTGTTAGGTGTCATGGTGAATGCCGTGTATCGTGTGGCCGAGTGCAAAACATGAGCGAGGGTAAGTAGAGGTAGGGCTGGTTGACGAGGTGCGACCATGTTTGGGAGTGCAAGCGGACCGAACACGGGGCTCGCTCGGTCCCCACAGACGCAGGCAGTGACGAATGGCGGATCTGCAGGCAGGAGCCACCGGCGGGAGGGTGAAGTCGAACAGGAAGGGACTCGCAATCGACTCGGGCAGGGTAATACGAGTCGCCGCTTCCAGAAGACTTCCTCGCTGGGGTGAGATGACGAATGCTGAATGCGTGGATGATGAGATTCAAGACATGGACTGGAACTACTGCATGCGTCCGAGAAGGCGTAATGTAATCTTTTCAGCATCGTGGGCCAGGCCAGCCCGCCATGGGCAGTGTTTCAGCACAGAAGCCGTCCTGCAGCCAAGCCATGCGCGAGCGGCTCTGGCTTCGCAGGCTTTCATGTTTACAGTGCGGTGCAGTAATATTATGTGCAGTAGCAATAATCGCAATACTTAGCAATAGCTATAGTTATAGCTATAGCACCGGTAGTAGCCTTAAACAAGCTGTGGTGCGGCAACATGCAGCAGCGAGACACAACGGACAGATGGTTGGCCGCAGGGCTGGCCATGACGGGGCGCGGAGGATTTGGCGGGCTTGCAAAGCTTCCAGAAGCCTTGGTTCGGCTTCTTTGGCGCTGCTTTGTCGGTTTCGAGTGGGGAGAGGCTCTGACCTACTACCAACCCACTGCCACTTACCGTCCGACGCCTGATCTTCCCCCCCCCCCCAGCGTCTTTTCCCAGCCCGATGCTGCTCACCGTCGAGGCGAACCTGCGAGTGCGCTGCATGCGACACTGACGCCGAAGCCCCAACGCCCCTGTGTCTGCGTCTGCACACCAAAGCCCCCCTCGAGGCCTGGCGACGGCGCTGCGTGTCGAGTGCCCCGACCTCAAACACGCTGCAGCGCCATCCGCCCGTGACTTTGCTGCATCGCGCATACGCAGTTTGGAAGTGTGGACAGGTGCCGACAAGTGCTTTGTAGTCGTTCGCAGTTCTCCCCCTCAGTGAAAAAAAAGCCATCGACTGCTTCCATCCCGCAAGCACTGGGCCGCAACTGCGAACTGCCTACTGTCTGCGCCTGCTGCTGCTGCTCCTGCTCCTGCTGGCTGTATCCTCCCGCGCAAGCACCTGCCCACCGACCACCAGTACCAGCTCCCGTAACCGCTAGCCAGCCTCGCCTGTTGTAAACATAGGCACGCACGCACGCACGCACGCACACACACTCTCTCGGCTTCGTGTGCACGACTACCACCCGTTCTGTCGCACCGTCAGGCTGTCCTGGAGCCTGCACCCACGTCGCCGTTTCAGAAGCCATCTCAGACCACCGGGCGCATTCCCGTCGTCCCCATCGCAGCGCTCCCCCACGCTTCTAGAGCCTCTGCCCTGTCCCGAGTCCGCTGCCGACTGCGACTCTGCTCCATTTCCTCCACACGTCCCATTGCGCTCCACCAAAACCCCCCATTTTGCGCCAAAGCGTAAACACCCTCCCCTCTGCGCTGGAGACCAGTGCTGGCTGGTCGCCGCACATAGGCGGAGACGATGGATCATGGCGCGTGCAATGTAGTTTACATTGACCGCAGGGCAAACGACGAGCATGTGCGCAAGGAGACGCTGTCCAAATCCCTCGTTGCGAGAACCAGCACCGGCAATGTAGGCCAGAGTTATTTTGCCCTAGGCAAGACGTCACCGCGCGAAGTCCACGACAACGTCGAGGCCATTCTCTCCATATCCAATGAAGGCATGCTACCTACCAACCTCCCCATGGTCAAGACTAACCCGCGCCCCAGTACACATCTGCAGCACCGGCAGGGCCTGCTTACAGAAGATCACCCAGCTCATCGAATCCACAAGAAGCAGCATACCCACCTTTGTCATAATAGACATTCCCTACGACGAAGAGCAGCGCATGAAACGCCTGTCCCGCGAACCGCGCACTCCCTCGCCCACGTCGTCGCGCCTCAATCGCATCGATTACAACGAACCCGACGACATCTACGCAATGCACCTCCTTACTCACATTTCGTCTGAGATATCCTCACGCAACTTCTCAAAGCTCGTCGTGCCTGTAGTCATGCTATCTGGCTTGACCCACGACGAGCCATCTTCGTCTGGTCCACTCCCTTCGCCTGGTCTTCAATTATCCTTCTCGCTCGGTGACTCGGTCCGGTTAAATCGTTATCTGGATGCGGGCGCCGTCGACGTTTTGACAAGTCCAATGTCTCGCGATCGCATGCTTGGACTGGCCGTGCACGCCTATCGGTTACAAAAGGACTTTAGTCGGGAAGAGGCCAGTTTCCTGACTACTAAGCGCAATCGGAAGCTATCATGGGTCGGTGTTGACGATACAAAACCGTATGCCTATCTACGCGAAGCCATGGTATCCAATCTCATGACTGGTATCTGCAACCCAGAGACTGTTGGAGACTCGCTCGAATCCACGTACGTTCGAATTTCCATGTAGCCGCTCATGACTAACCCCTCCAGTGACTTTCATCTTGACCAGGACCGTAAGAAAATGGTGGAATATCTAGTCGGAACCTGGGCCTTTTCCGCACACGACTTGACTGATGACGAGCTACTATACGGCGCCTTGGTAATGCTCAAGCATGCCCTGCAAATGCCTGAATTGGGCAAATGGGCAATAGCCGAAGGCAAGTAGCAAAAATCAATATACCGACTACGCTAACACTCTACAGACGAGATGATCATCTTCCTCTTAGCCAGTAGGACCGCATACAACGAGTTTGTCAAGTACCACAACTTCCGCCATGTCGTCGATGTTCTCCAGGCCCTCTTCCACTTCCTCGTACGAATCGGAACGCTGCCTCCGTACCCATCCGACTCGTCCAGCACCTACACCACACCCGCACCGAAATCGCCAATTGCTGGCCTTCTCAAGCCCTTCGATGCGCTTACGCTTCTCATATCTGCTATTGGACACGATGTTGGCCACCCGGGAGTCAACAATGCTTTTCTGGTCGCGTTGAACGCTCCATTGGCACAACTGTACAACGATCGCTCCGTTCTAGAGTCCTTCCATTGCGCTGCCTACTCACAGATTCTGCGCCGGTACTGGCCGAGAGCGTTTGCCGATATACCGATGCGGAAACTCATGATCAACAACATTCTTGCGACGGACATGGGCCTCCACTTCAAATACATGAGCGATCTAGGCAACCTACAACAAAAGGTTGCGCATGATAAAGGCGCGGTGGATACGTGGAACTCAAAGGTGCAGGAGGAACAGAAGGATCTGACGTGTGGTCTTCTTATCAAGTGCGCAGACATTTGCAATGTGGTGAGTCCTCCTCAAATGCCGGTTTATACTGCCATCTAATCCTTGCCGAGGCGCGGAAATTTGAAACTGCTGCCAAATGGGCCAACATCCTCACGGACGAGTTTAGCAATCAAGGTTTAATGGAGCAAGAGCTGGAAATGCCCTCGTGTCTATTCGGTGGTCCGCCTGTCCGGGAGGACATCATCAAGCTTGGGGAATCCCAGATTGGCTTCATGAACATATTCGCCAGACCTCTGTTTGAAGCTGTTGCGGATATATTGCCTGCAATGCGATTTGCCGTGGATGAGATGCTCATTAACAAAGATATCTGGGAAAAGAAGATACACGATGAACGGCACCGGAAGAGGAAGCCCAAGAATATGACTCTCGGGTTGACGACACCGGGCTTTAGTATTGACCCAACTCCAAGCCCGCTATCTGGAGGCTCAGTCCGGCCGCCCGTGAGAATACCTTTGAGTGCAATCAAGACCATCTCACCCGACGAGGCAGCTCGCCGAGGTTCGACTGGCTCGATACGTACCACGTCATTTGATTCAAGGAGATCATCCTCCATCATTGACAAAAGCTCAAGGCGATCTTCCACGACCGCTACTCCTGCCCAAAGAGCTGTGGGCTCCAGCGAAAACGCCGCCTCGTCAAGACGAGGCAGTAGAGATCCTAGTTTGACCGCGATATTGGTTACCCAAACTCAAAATGCAGACGCGCAAAAAGGACCGACAAAGGGCCCGGAGGAGCGCTCGCAAGGAGATCGCAAAGATACCTTGACAAGATCGTCCTCTCCAAAGAAAGAAAGGGACAATGCGAGACCTGTTACGGCTCCAGCCCATGCCAGGCGTAATCAAAGTGAGTGAACATCACTCAGGATATAATTACCATGAACTAATCCAGAAAAGCTCTCGATCCTTATCCTGCCTCGGAACCGTCGTCACAGAGTCACTCTCAAGTCGATCTCTCGCAAAACGCAAACGGTAACATAGGTGCCTCCAAGCTTCAACACTGGGACTCCAACAACAAGCTCAGTGCTGAAAGCAACGTAACGCGCTCCGATGGCTCGCGTGACTCGAGTTGGTGGAGACAAATGAGCTCGCGGCGACGCACTCGCGATGGTAGGAATGGCGATGTAGATGGACGCGCGCCATTGAAGGATGTAATGCCAGACTCGCTGGCGCCGCCCAGTACCGATTCGCCTACCTCGTCACCCACATGTTCTAGCCCTGGCCGGAAAACAACTACGGGAAAGATTATGAGCTTTTTCAAGCGAAAGCCTAGTAATCACCGGGAGCCAGAGAAGCAATTGTCTAGCTTCGGCAGTTCTTCCCAGTTGCGAACGCCACAGACCAGCGATCCTGGGCGATCACTCAACAGCGACGATTGATTTCAACGTCGCCTTTCTACGCCTCTAATTGACTTTACATTAATGACCCATGCCGCATCCGATACTACGGTATTTCCTTTAGTCTCAACATCTCACTTCAAAAGCAGTTTCTGGTCTGCGATGCTTGCTTTTGATTTTCATTCGTCTTTGGCGATTCCGGGGTACGATATCTCTTCGCATGGTACGGCAGGTCCTAGCGTAAAGCGCGGATACACCACAGAGGTTTACTTGTTCCACCCTCGGGTATCTTTTGGCGAACCGTTGTCCATGTTCTGGTGGGTGCGCCGTTGTTCAGGCTCCTCATTTTTGCACCTCACTCCTGCTTCGCACTTTTTGATGCGGTTACACCCCGCACATGCTGGAGGCTCCATCGCGCATTATGCTTTTCATCTCCAAACCTTTTGGGAGGGCTAGTTGTACCATTTTATCTTGCGACCCGCCAGGTCGCATTTGTTTACGCAGCTTTTCGTGTGTGTATGTGTGTTGTTTTCTTTTTTACGCGAAGAGGGTTCCTGTCACAAAAGGACAGGATCCCCTGCAGACCGGTGGACCAAGGACATTTGAGGTCGAAGAGCTTGGAAATACGAGGGAGAGTATGCAGCCTCTTGGGCGGAAGCCGGAGCAGCAAATTAACTCTACTAAGCTCGACGACGCTTGCAGCCAAATGGCAACTGATGATAAAACTCTCCGTAATGAAATGTCTATTCTCAACCTCTCAGCTTCTCAACAACCCGATTTTCTGTGTCGTCAAACATCTCACAAGAACAGTCGTGTCCAGATTCCACCAAAGCATTCGTAAATTCATCGGCAACCGCCGACGTCCTCCTTATCGAGGGTGTAAAGCACGAAAAGTGGTTCCTCTCCACGTCGTCAAACTACCCTGTTTCGGGCAAGACGCGGACCTATACCACATGCAGTGTGACACTAAACCCCACATTAGCTGTTACCGTACTTAACACATCACATGTTGAACCTACATACAGCTTCACGATCATCTCTTCACCTTTTCTCTCCCAATTTCCATCTCAATCACATTCCCTGTAAATAGTTAGCAATTACAATGGACGACAAGGTCAAATACCTCCTTTCGCTGCGTGCGGTCCGCGAGCGAGCCAAGTTGGTGGGAGAGGCGGCGGATGCTGGCAAATTGACGCATTTTGATGTTCATGAGGAGAGGTTGGATGTGGCGGCTGAGTATGTGAAGCGTGTTATTGAGGTATGTGTGGGTTGTGTTTAGATCTCATATCCTCGTATCCATATTCCACCCCTCCTGACCCCCCTCCCCCAACCCAAACACAACTCATCCCCTCCCTACAGCGCGACTTCGGCCCCGCCAACTACCACACGATCCCACCCCACGGCCGCTGGCAGCATTTCGACGTGGGCAGAATCCCGCGCATCGGCGCCCTACTCGAGGAGTGGAAAAAGTTCGGTTGCGACGACCTAGAGTCGACACGCCGACTAATCGATCTCTTCTTCGTGTCTGTGCTGTTGGATGCGGGGGCCGGTGACCACTGGCGCTATGTGGAACCGAGGACTGAAACCAAGTATGAACGTAGTGAGGGGATTGCGGTGGCGAGTTTGTATTTGTTCCGTGAGGGGGCATTTAGGAGTGGGGGGGAGATGGCGGCGGGGAGGGGGATGTGTGTTGATGGTGAGTTTTGAAATGTTTGGAGGGGTTGGGTTTTTGCTGACAATGTGATATGTAGGTAAGGGATTGCAAGATCTCAAGACTGAGGAACTGGCCCGAGGCTTTCAGATCTCAGACACGAATCCCATGCTAGGCGTGGAGTCGCGAGCCAACCTCCTCCGTAGTCTAGGCACGTCACTGCTTTCTCAACCCGAGCTTTTCGGGAAAGAAGGTCGACCTGGCAATGTCGTTGGTAAGTCCATCCATCCCGAAAACCCTACCCCTTTCATCACCACACCCACCCCATCCCATCCCAACTAACCCCGACATAGACTACATGAAAACCACATCCCCCGACGGAACAACCCTCGACATCCTAACCTTCTGGGATATTCTCCAAACCCTGCTCATCCCCATCTGGCCTCAAGACCGCACAGTTGTCAACGGCCAAGCACTCGGTGACGCATGGCCCCTCAGTACCTTGAAAACCGTCTCCGCTTCCACTACAACCGACGAAACAAACTTCATCCAACCCTTCCACAAACTAACCCAATGGCTCGCATACTCCCTCACCGTCCCCTTCACACGTATCCTGCACCACAAATGGGTAAACACAGATGCGCTAACCGCACTACCTGAATACCGCAACGGCGGTCTCTTCGTCGATCTAGGTGTGTTGAACCTGAAACCTGCGTCGCTGGAACGTGGTCTTGCCACTGCTGCGAACTCGGGTATTGCAAAGGGTGAGAATGCAGGTCTTCCGGCGTTTGCAGCGGGCGATGATGTCGTCGTGGAGTGGCGTGCTATGACCCTCGTGTTGGTGGATCGTCTGTATAAGTTGGTGCTGCAGAAGATGGCGGGTGTGGAGTTGAGTATGGCGCAGTTGCTTGAGGCGGGTACTTGGAAGGCGGGGAGGGAGGTTGCGAGGGAGAGGAGGCCGGTTGGGAAAGGGAGTCCGATTTTGGTGGTTAGTGATGGGACAGTTTTTTAGGTATGAGTGAGGGATGGGATGGGATGGGGTGGGGTGAGGCAGGGTACATTACTGTGAGTGTGAACGTGGACCGGAGGCAAATTGCATGAAATTTGTATGAACATGAAATTTGTATGAACATGAAATTTGTATGAACATGAAATTTGTATGAACATGAAATTTGTTATACACAGATATTGGAAACAGCCCCGAGGGGCAAAGAAGCTATCTACGTGAAAACCTCACTTACTATATTGCACCAGGATATCCACCCCTCGCACCTTTCATACCTGTCACTACTTCTCCACCCTCACCACCGTCTCGATCTCCCCTCCTACTCTGCTCTCCCTCCAGGCTATCCACACCAACAACACCCAACCCTTGCACATTCCCAGTACTCCCTCCGCTACTACTTCCCACACTCCCCTTATCACCAGGTATCCCCTCCATCCTCTTCTTCCTCCGTATGCGCCTTTGTGTCGGAGTCCCCTGTTGTTGAGGAGGCGTACTTGTCGTACGAGGCGAATCCCAATTCTGAGGCGCCATCCAATTCCTCACTGTTCTAAACTCTTCTTCCCCGCCTCCCCGTCTTGGAAGTGCGGGTTGGTGGGGTGATGGAGACAGTGATGGTGAGGGAGATGCGGGTGGAGAAGGGGAATGAGATCTAGACGGAGGATGGGAGCGGGATGTGCGGTAGGGTGTTGGGTGCCGTGGTGGAGGAGAAGAAGTCGTCGTTGAGTCCCGCGGCGGCGGTGGAGAAGACGTTTGATGTCTGGGTCTAGCGATTTTGGCTGTTTCCTCTTCTTCGGCTGTTACCTCTTCCCAGTGCGGGGTCTGATGCTGATTTCGGTCCCGGTCTTCGATCAAAGGACCAACTCCCGCCGCGTTCCGTGCAGCAATCCCAAATCCACTCTTCATAACCTTTTCTTCTCCGCCTCCTACACCCATCCCTCCCTTCCAAACTCCACTCCCCCTCATATCTGGAGACTGCGGTCCTGAACTCAACTCACTAAGTGCATGTTCGCCCGAGAGTTCAGAGGGCCCGCGTACATGGCCGTACATGCTTTTGTGCGAGCGGAATTGATGAGGCGTAGATGGTGCGGTTGTGGGGCTTGTGAGGGCGAGTTCTTGGGGGGGGTTGGTGGGGGTGGGGTAGGTCGTAGGGACTGTTATGGGCGTTGGCGTTGTAGGCGTAGGTCATGTAGTGCGGGTCGTGGGGGGACGGGAGGATGGGTGTGTGGGTTGTAGAATGTGTGGGTTGAGGTACTGAAGTTTGGGTTGGGGGAGGTATATGAGGGGGGTGCTGCGGGTTTATATTAGCGAAACCATCGATACGAGTGTGTTCTTTCACTTACCGTCGCCGGGTTTTACGTGGGGATGTTGTTGGTCATTTTCTGTCATGCCGTTGACTAGCGGCATGGTTTGCGATCTTGATATTCTATCTCGTCGCTTTTTGAAGCAACAGAAATATAGTAATAGGCCTACTATTGCTGCTATGGCGAATGCACCTCCGGCTGCTCCGCCTGCTATAGCTGCGACTGGTGTCTTGCTGTCTGGCTGTGAAGATGCGGTAGCTGATGAGGATACACTGGCCGCTGTTACAGTAGCGTCTCCCGTAGATGTAGGCGATGAAGTAGCTGTCGCACTCGAAATTGTTGTCGAACCTCCAGTAGCATGGTACGCACTGAGTAGGTCAGGCCGATTTAGGATTGCGTTTTCGAGGTCACCATCTGGACAGCCGCCTTGGGCACATGGGTTTGTTTTACAACAGCCCCAAAAAGTTTCTGCTAGAGTTAGATACATTCGAGAGATCAGCTAGAGATATGGACTTACGGCCAGCTGTACATGTGTAGAATTTACTGCCCGTGCCACACGTAGCATCCGGGAACTTTCCATATTGCGTTGGGTCAAAGGCTCCGGGATACAAGTTACCAGCTGCACAAGTAATGTCACACGGATCTCTGGCACAGCAACCGACGAAGTATCTATAGTGTTCAACGTCAGAGATTGAATGAATTATAGATAGAGGGCACTGTCACTTACGTCCCATACCCACAAGCCCACCATGTACCCCCAGACGGACAAGAAGGGGAAAAGTCCTGACGGACAGTAAGATTGCTCGACATGATCCACTATGAGAAGCTGATGAAAGCTGATATAACCCTCCCACACAGCGGAACTCACAAAAAGAAAAATACAGTGTAACACTCTTTTGTGAGGGGAGCGAGCGAAAAGCAGCCCAAGAAGACAGACGTACTCGGTGTCCCAAAGAGATGGAACAGATAAAGGTGATGACGAAAAGAAAAACCCACTTAGACCTGAAACCAAGACCTCAATCCCGGCCGCCTGAACCCCATGTTCAGCGCAGATGCATGGTTAGACGGACAAAGCCAGTATATGGCGTATGCTGCGGCTCAGCCGTCGTATTCTGCATTCGATTATCGTTAGCCACTCAGCAAATGTGGCAAGCCCATAGGATGCCAAGAACACGCCCCGTTCCAAGGCTGCTTTAAAGGTCGCATGATGCAGCACAGCTTGTGCGGCGTGGGTGTGGATTGCTGCAAGTAAGAAACTGGTGTCTTCCTGTTGCATGGCAGCTGCGATTAACGTTAAGCGAGCATGTGAGTGGCACAGCTCGCGGAGCTAGACAATGGAGCTGGAACAAGCGCAGGCGCAGCAGCGATTGGGACAAAAGCAAATTTCCAGACTAAGGAATTGAAAAAGGGAAAAGGTTGTACGATGATGTGGTGCGGGCATCGAGGACAAATTCGGGATGGGGGCGTAAATGCTGCATGGCGGCGCAGTCAGACGAATGCTTCTGGAAGTCAGATTGGGGGCTATTCTTGGGGCCAGGTAGTACTGTTTAGAACACAAAAAGGTAAAAATTGCCGAGCGTGATTAGTAGCTATGTCTCGAATGTTTGGTATTTGTAAATGAAATGATTAATGTCAAGGCCGCTCTGTCGAGCAAGGCTACACGTCAAACTAACATACATTAAAGTTGTAGGTATATACAGGTTTAGAAGAAAATAGGGTATCGGGGACGGATTTCTTTCTTATACAAGGAGATCTCCATCTCCTCGATAGTACCATGGTACCTATCCTTGTGCACTAGACTGAAAACCCATCGCTCACCATCTGCCGACAGCTCTACAGAGCTCTTCACTTTCTTACTTATGTTCAGAGACGAATTCGCCCTGAGATCAAAACTGTACATCTCTGTCACACAAGCAATCGCTTAGCTGATGCCCAATCCTCCGCTCTCACCTGTACGTTTAGCCATGTCGTTTGAGAACTCTGTTTGTTGAGGCCTGGGGGATATCTCTGGCGATTCGAGCTCTGATGGCCGTGCGGGCTCCTTGGCTCCAGCAGGAAGCTCGGAAAACCGCCGGTTATCAACGCCTTGCGAGATGTCGGCTGGAAGTTCCGAATATCGCTCTCGAGGCGGAGTAAAATCTGCAGGCAGTTCTTGAGGCTCGCTTGCGTGACTGGCGAATTGATGAAACGAGTGTTGGCCTTTGGCGGGGAAACCTTGCTGGTAGTTTTGCTCGGGAGAAGAATACGTAGGCGGTGCTATCGTCGATGTTAGCTTAGTCATTTCAAAATGGAATCAAATAACCTACGTGACCGACCGTCATACTGCATTGAGTTCCTGTTCTCGTCGTGCTTCTCTGCATTCATCATCGGTACCATCGTTACTGATCCCATGTAGCCTTCTTCTCGCTTGCGATTGCGCCTCCTACGAAGGAAGAACAGGATGAATGCTCCGATAATACCGATGACAAACACTCCACCCACTACCCCACCGACAATGGCGCCAGTGTTGCTTTTGCTTGAAGAGTCGGCCGTAGGACTTGCTGAAGCACTGGCAGTGGAGGTTGCGGAAGCATCAGCAGTAGAGCTTGCTGAAGCATAAGCTTGGAGCTGTTCTGGTCGGTCCATAAAAGCAGGTACTAGATCTCCTTGCGGACATATTCCTGTGCTGCAAGGATTCGACTTGCAACATCCCCAGAAAGAGGGTCCCGCAATGCACGACCAAAAGTTGCTGGCAGCGCCACAACTGGCATCGGGGAATTCGCCGTGATGTGTGATATTGAATTCACCGGGGCGAATGCTGCCTTGCGCGCATCCATTAGAACACGGATCCGCCGCGCAGCACCCTACGAATTTGCTTCCGCTGGCACAGGCATACCTGTATCGTATCAGTGGTGATCTCCAACGACTTGCAATGCATTGTTTACCATTCAGCTCCGGCTTCGCAATGGAAGTCGAAGAACGAAGAGTTTGCCATGACGATAGTTACGCCGATATCACAGGCTACTCGTTAGATATTTACTGGCCAAGGTGATACTTGTTGGTATATTGACAATAAATCTAAGATTAAGATGAGGAAAGCGGGATGGGTAATGTGAATTAAGCGAAGTGGGGTAAGTGAGTGAAAGAAATGACGGTGGGAGAGAGTAAGTAAAGAGAAGCACGATAACGAAAGACTAAAGAGCAAGGCGTAGCCGTTTACCGTAGTTCCGAAGATGAACAGCACGAGGTTAGCATGTAGTAGAGGGAGAACGCCTGAACGCATCCTTGCCTTATCCGTACCAGACGGTATACGCGACATGCATTCATCGAGACCTATCTTGCTCAATATAGACTAGCCATCACTTTCCTGTATCGTGGCTGAAGGGCTTGGGATATTTTGGTACCTTGTCAAAAGCTTAACCGTATATTACGTACTGGCAGCTGAAAGAAAGTAAGCGAAGGATTGACGCCTCAGGAACCTGACCCGCGTTGGGTGGCAGAGCATGGCTTGAGCGCGAGAGATTCAGCACAGCCCTCATTACAGATAATGAGAGAGACGGCACAATAACGGGAAGTCGACACGAGGTTACGGTACCCGCATCATGCCTGATGAAGAAGGTCATGAAAAGTAGCCGATCGCCCTTTTCTTGCAACACCCAAGAAGTGTCTTAAATCAAGATGGTCAGGAGAAGCGAGGCGGAACTGATCATGTTCGATTCTTTTGGTGGCTGATTTAGTCACATTCAGACCCGAGATACGTCGCAACGAAGGGCCGTTTCCTCAACAGCTACTGCGACTCCACCAGATATCAGCATTCCGCCAAGCATTCCGCCAAGAGGGCTCTAGAGGCTACAGTAGGATTGAAGGCCCCCAGTGTGATTGAAAGCGGTCACCATGTGGGCGCAATGGTGGGAACTGAGGAGTTGGTGCGGCTGTGCGCAAAGATACGTCAGCTGCAAGCATCGGCGCTGCGAAGTCGCCGATTGCACAGCTGAAGCTGAAGCTTAAGCTGAAGCTGCGGTACCATCCAGGCCCGCATAGTTAAAAAGTCCACAGACCGGTCTGCGATGATTGAGTTGATCGTCCAGTTAATTCGATAAGAGAAGAAATATAGTAGTAACCTTGTTGTCGAACAGACCTTCACACACGACAGGAAATTCTCGCCTGAAGCACTCCAAGTGGTCACGCCTTTGTTGGGCAGGAATAGGGATACTGGACTTTTCTCTACCGCCGGACTACAGTAGACAGAGCTGACGATTCTCAAGACTCATACATACGCGTCATTCGGTCGCAGCGTCCAAATGAGAGCTCAATCGATTCGAGTGGGAGTAGTAAAAGATGCAGGGCTGTTGCTGGAAGATGAGTGTTGAGTGAGGCTGGGCCTCGGCGCTCGCGCATGGCCGCGGGGAAGCTATCGATGCCAACACAGCAGAGCCATACCGCAACCTCATCCACGAATGATACTCGCTAGACACGAGAAACTTGTTCTCGCTCGGGCTAATTTGATGATTTGGTACATGTCGCACCTATGGTAGAGAGAAGCCTGGAACACCGCCCTGTGACGTGCTCCTGCATATGCCAGCCATCTCGTAGAGAACCAGCCACACTAATTCCGTAATGCACCAACCTCCCGATAGAAAAGTTAGCAGCACCCAGCGACTGCAAACTTCACCATGCTACATTCCTGCACAACTCCACTTGATTTAGCGTAATAGGGAAGATATGAGTGTGGGGCCTGAGTTCCAACTCAAGCAAACCAACGGTAGGTACGCTGCGTCGAGTGTTCAAGGTACGCATGTTGCTGACCCAAGCTCTAGTTTCCCAACCTCAGCTATCCCACCAAAGCTCACAACTGAGTGTAGCTGCTTCACTGGCTGCTTCTGAGGGTTTCTACAGTGCATCGGAGCAAGCATCCAGCTCCAGTGAAGAAAGGAAGCCTCTCTACCAGACACCGCCTTCTCAATACCGAACACCAGCACAGAGTCATGAGCAGCTAGTGCCACATACTGATATTCCAGTAACCTCACTGCGCGGGATTGGTATTCCAAGACAACAGCTTCCGCCTCATCAGCCTTCCTTTGCTCACGACCGCCCTCAGTCGCCAGGCGTATCCACCATTGCAGAGGAGTCGAGACCAGTGACGCAAGACACGAGACGATCACAACTGCTGTCCGGCATGGATACTGAATCGCAAGTAACCACACCGGGCCAGGATACAACACCATACATTCGCTTCGCTATCGATCAACTTACTCGAGATGAAGAGGTTAGAGGATCGAGGATATACCCAGAGGTTCGGCCAGAGGATGAAGAAGACTATCCTGTCGACAGAATCATCCACGACAATGGATTGGGATACATGGCGCAAGACCAGAGGACTCAGGAGCGAATGGGTCAGCACATGCCCCGAAAGGCCTTGAGACAGTCATCGACACCACTTGCTGCTGCCCCCGCACCGATGGCAACTCAACCATATAACCCACCACAAGACAAACAACACAGACGGCAGCCGTCCTCTTCCCAAAAGGACGTTTTCATAGCGCATTCTCAACCACACATACCTCTACACTTCCTCCCCGCCATCCTTCGCCCGCTTTGGTTGTGTCTCTACATCTTCCTCTGTCTGGTTGTGGTCGCTGCACTCATCTTCTCCGCTGTTTACTCAAATCGCAATGGAGGTTATGGGCTCTGGGACTATGAGGCTTTTGGCGACGGTCGCTACTTTGTTTTTCGTTATCTTCCGACTCTAGTGGGAATGCTCATGCTCCTCTGGCTCATTCAAGTGCAGACGGCTCTCCAGCGCCTCATACCTTTCATCTCCCTTTACTCGGACTCATTCCGCCTACGATCCGAAGCTGTCTTTTCGCGGTTGTATCCCACGCAATTCTTGCTACCAAGATTTGAGCACTTCCGCGCCGGACACCCCGGAGTCGGAGTCTTCTTCATCATAGCATGGCTGTTTACTTGGACGATACCCCTTCTTGCTTCTTCTTTCAATGTACGATACGACCTCGGGCGTGGCGTCTGGAGATGGGTCACTGTTCAAGGCGTCATCTGGACTGTCATTGTCCTTTACATTCTCCTCATCATCGCTCTGATTTACTTGATGGTGTTCCTCATGCGCAACCCTACCGGATTGAAATGGGATCCTCGATCTCTGGCGGATATTATTGCGCTTCTCGAACGCGCAAACAACCTCGGCGACTACACCAATTCGGAGACGTTTGAAAAGGCGGACTGGCACCTTGTTAGTAACCGTGCTGATCGCATTGGTTATTGGACTACTACGAGCCGACCAAATGATGTCTTTTATGGCATTGGTGAAGAGGGCGCGGAGATTCGACGATTTTCGGTTGAAGCTGGACGCATCAGGGAACGAGGAGCAGAGCGCGCGAACTCCGCACCAGCTGAAGGCAATGACTTTTCTATCCGCATGGACATTCGTAGTCCAAGTGTGCGATTGCGATTCTTGCCATGGTACCTGAAAGATGGTTCAGTCATCGCTTGGATAGTCATTGCCCTTGCGTTGTTGGTTGCCTTTCTGGTCATCAGCTTCATCAACAGCGCAGTCCGGCTAGGGTTCCTACCAAAAGTCTTTGCTCGCACAGGTTCCGATGGATTTTCTGCTTCAAACTTCCTCTATTCGTTTATCCCAGCACTCATTGGAAACTTCCTTTTCCTGTCCCTGCTGTCACTCGACTACTCACTCCGCGTACTCCAGCCGTACATTGCCCTGTCTTCCAAAGGTGGAGCAACCGCTGAGGCATCCCTCCTTGTCGACTACGCCTGCCGCCTCCCTTTTTCGGTCACGCTGGCAGCACTTGAAAACAAGCACTTTCAAGTGGTAGTCCTATCCTTCGTTTCACTCGTATCCATTTCCATCCCTATCATAGCAGGCGGCTGCTTCTGGACCCAATACTACAGCACCGATGACATCGTCCGCGTCTCCGCCGAGCTATCCGGCTACTACGCCCTCTGCTTCTTCCTCGCCCTCTATGCCACCAGTCTTCTCGCCCTCTGGCCAAACCGCCACCTCGCCGCCCTCCCCCACCGCAGCAACACGCTCGCCGAAATAATCTCCTGGATCTACCAATCCCCCATCCTCACCGACCGCGCCTTCGCCCGCCCTCAAACTAAACCTGAACTCGTCGCTCGCCTCATGGGCACCGCGTACGCAGAACGTTCTTTCGCCCGCTCCGTCGCCTCTCTCGTCCGCCCTTCGAGGAATAATCTAAGAGGCGATTCTCCCACCACCGCTGCTGCTATGGCGGAGAAATCTCGGAATGACCGTACGAGCGCTGAGCAGCACGAAGCCCTTGATGACCCCGGTAGCATCAGATATGGCTTCGGTATCCACGTTGGTCGCGATGGCCTCGAACATCTTGGCATCGATCGCGTTCGCAGAGGCGGTGATCGGAGTGGTCGCGAACTTGTTATTTGGGAGGAACAGCAGGACGGTAAGAGGAAGAGTTGGTCTAGTCAGGTTTGAGATGGCCTGATATGATGAACGTACGGTTTTACATTTTTTTTCTTGCTTTTCACAAAAATTTGCTTTCTTCATTTAGCATCAGCGTTTCTTTGGGTGGTCATACAAGAACTTCCTACACGGGGTTTCTACGGTTTTTCGAAAGGTCACGTTTTCACGGCTTCTAACGGCGTATATATGGACGGGTGGGTTTAGGTTCCTTCAGTGGATGTGGTTACGAAAAGGAGTTGCATGGTGTACAGCAGCAGCAGCAGGCGAAAGACGCCGGTAATGATATGTAGATGGATATGTGAATGGGACGATAACGATCTGAAGATGGAATGTATGTATGTGTATATAGAGGCGAGACTGTATGTATGACGCCTTGTAATGAGAATATATCACATATCAAACAAAGCCTCAACGACAACAAGACCATGGCGAGAATTGCGATGTTGAATTCAAATTTAACTAGATTTACTTTAAGCCGCCACTGCCGTAGCAGCAGTAGCATCATGCACGAGTCTACTAATCTCCAACTCGCCATCCCCACCTAGATTATCCAAGCCATGGAATCCTTCTTCCACCACCCATCTCTGCTCATGCTTGATAAGCACCTTGCAAGCATAGCCCACAACCAACAAGCCCGGAGGTCTGCTCCCCTCTTCCTCGACGGCAGCGCAAACGTGTTCCAAAGTCGTCCTGATGACTCTTTGGTCTGGACACGATGCCCGTTCGAGCACGGCGACTGGGAGGTCTATGGGGTATCCTTTACCGATTAGACTCTCGACTAGCGCGGAGAGACGGTGTAGAGACATCAGTAGGACCATTGTGCGTGAAGGGACGAATTCCGGGGGATCGAGAGGAGCGCCTTTGCGGCCGGTGCCGGTACAGATGAGCACTTGATCGGCGATACCGCGGTGTGTTGCGGGTATAGCGGCGAATAGCGGTGCGCTGAGTGCACTCGTGATACCAGGTAGTACACTAGGTATGAAGCCGTGCTCACGAAAGAAGTCATATTCTTCGCCACCGCGGCCGTAGATGTATGGATCGCCCTGTTTTATCCTGACTACCACTTTGCCGGCTTTCAGTCCCTCTAGGCCGAGTTCCAAGAGCTCTTCTTGCGCTTTGTCTGCATTGCCGGGAAACTTTCTCGCAATGTGGACGGTTGCACGGCGGGGGACGAGGTCAAGGATTGGTGCGGGAACAAGTTTGTCGGCAAGGATTAGGTCAGCGGAAAGGATGGCTTTGTGTGCTGCGCGCGTGAGTAGGTCGGGATTACCCGGACCAGAGCCTGCAAGAATAATGCGTCCTACTCGTTGCGGGGTCGTCGTGGTTGGGCCAACTTTGGAGGAGCTGCTACTGGCGAATTCGCGGAATAACATGTCGACGTCTGTGTCGGTGATGGACGCAAGACGGCGTAGCGGCCAGTATTCGCATATCTGGGATAGCCAACGCATGCGACGACCGCGGGCTGCTTCTTTGCTCTCTTCCAAGATTAACTTGTTGAACGTGGCTGGCTGCCCACTGTCTTCTTCTTCTGCCTCGATATCTTGCGACAGTTCGGCTGCATGATCTTCCTCCCATATACGTCTTCGTAGTGTGCCTAGTCTCTCCACTGCTTCACCCAGACGTGGGGGTAGCGATGCAGCAATCTCTCTCCGGATTCTTGCGGAGAGCTTACAACCCTTTCCAGATGTTGTTATACCAATCTGCAGAGGACCATCGCAGTGTGTGGAGAGGAGCGTGAAAGAGCAGAGATTCGGTGCATCGGCGACATTAATGGGTATGCGTAGTCTCCGGCAAAGACTAGATATTTGGGTTGCTGTGGCGAGTCAGAAGAAGTCCTGAGGGGTTGACCGTCAAAGCGTACATGATGCCTGTTTGCCTGCCGCAGTCACAAAGACAGCGTCTACGACGCCATCTACTTCGGCTCTTCCAAGTGTTGTCAAATCCTCCTCTTGGAAACTTCGCTTCACCCAGTGCACTTGGCCCGCCTCGATGCGCTTGGCTAGACCATAATGCAGTGTGGAATCTTCTGGTGCGAGGAGTATTGGCTTCGCACCAACTTCTATCGAACGCGAGCATCGTGCAGCTGCCAGTGGGTTGGAACCGATTATAAGGTGGATGTGGGATGTGGCATCAACTGCCGTGAGGAGTGCAGGCGCCATGATGGAAACTAAAATGGGGAAAAGTGGTGGTGACTTGCAATTCTCAGAAGAGGGGCAATTGTATTAGTAGGGAATATGTCGATGCGATTACTCCTCGGCGGCGGTATTGGTCATGCACATTCCCATTATTTGTTCCGATAGCGACGAGCCGATATGGCGCGATCCCCACTAACGGCATCCCCGCGGAAAAAGGTGACATCTGAGTGGTGCACACAACCAATGGCAGATGGTGCAATCGACTGCTTGCAAACTCGAGTGGAGTTAGTCAATCTGCTCGTCACGACCCATGACAATGTTGAGCGCTTTTCGGCTCAGCATCAGGCTGTGTCCAAGGGCGTTGAGCTTTGCCGAGGCGGAGATGAGGGCTGGATCTTGGCTCTCAACTCGTATCTTCTCTTTTACGCGGACGTCTTGGTCTTTATATTTGAATGTGCGGTCAGCCTCATCATGCGCAGGGGCTCGTGTAGCACCGAGGGCTGATGCGAAAGTGTTGCGAAGGCTGAATCCGGTGAGCGATGAGCTGTCGCCGGCCTGATGTGGCTCGAGAGTACGGATTTCGAGAACGAGAGCTGCATCGAAGACGAACAAGTGAAAGGAGACAGTAGGTGGTAGAGGGGGTTCGAAGGTCTGGAGTCATTGTTAGTGTTGTAGGACAGTTGTGGTCTGCCATAGACAGCTACCTTTTCATCTACCGCATTTTCCCACCATGGCACCTGCACATCCGAGTGACCCTTGAGTGATGCTTGGGCCTCGATTATGTGATCATGTAGCAACTGCAGCTGGCCGGCGACGAAGTTGGCATTGGTAGCATCTCCTCCCCATGTCGCAACGTCAATGGCATCTAAGCAGCTATTGATGGACGTGCGTATTGAAATAAGCTGAGGCACGACGAGTGTAGGGGCGTGTGGTGCAGAAGAGATGGTAAGGTCGTAGGTCAGAGAGCCTTTGGGCGGTGGGAGGCTTGCAAGGCGTAGCTTGATGTTCTGCCGATGGTCAGTATGCATGGAATCGCGACGGGCATCGCGGAGACTGGCGGAGACATACGCCTTTGGTGATGCGAGTACCGATGCGCGTAACGAGCCCTTTGAGGCTCTCAGAGCGTACAGAGGATAGCACAAGCGTCGAAGCATTCTCAGAGGGCGCAAGCAGGGCAGCGCACTCTTCTAGACCTGCTTTCAGCGACTGTAGCGTCTCACCCAGCTGCACCAACAGCCACTCGAGCTCGCGGGCTTGCGACGCCGCCTGCTCCCGAGCAAGACGATCGTCATCGATGGGCGGCCACACGGCGGTGGACATGGCGACGATATACTTGATGTAGTTGCAAGGCCTACTTGGTCATGCACGGCGAAGCAGGTAGTTGGTATCAGTATGCTGCAGAGCGTTGGCCTCGGTTGTACCCGAGCCAGGTGCGTACCGGTATCCCTGCATTCATGACACCTGAAAGCGTCCTGCGTCTATACTTGAGCAACGAAACACGCGCTTCGAGACTCTTTGGATCAGCCGCATCCGCCAATATGCTTCAGGTAAGTCCCGCGCCTTTTCTTCTCCCGCATCGCTCGGGATGAGGCAAAGCGCCAGTGACGGTGTAGCGACCTAGTGAGGCCGTCATTGAGCTAGCGGTACAGCCAGGCCATTCACCCGCCTACGTCATCGTCTCGCCAACAATTCTTAAACCAGCTTGCACGCCCAATCGTCCGTCTTTAATAGCACTGTTGCCGTGCACCGTACCGCTGCTGTAATCTTAACTTAATCCATTCCCGTCCTTGCGACACTCTTTGCCATGGCAGGCCCGGCTAGTGCGTTGTTACTTCCTTTTTCAGCTGTGCATCTACTAACATGCTACCTAGGACCCTTTCTTGCCTTTGGCTCGTTGATACTTGTCGCTGCTGGAATCCTCCTTCAATTCCTCAACATTCTGACTGGCGGCGTCAACGATTCTCCGCTCGACAAGTTCTACTTTCTCCAAGCATCCACAAACGGCATCCCCAACGCACGAAACCCGACACGATGGACTTTCTTCGCCATCTGCGGTGCCGACCCATCTTCAGGACGCAACGCCAATTGTGGTGCACCTGTTCCAGCCCTTCCCTTCGACCCTCCTAGGAACTTTGGAAGCCAGCAGAACATTCCTGAGCAGTTCATTGGCACATACCAGTACTACTACCTGTCTCGCTTCATGTTCGCATTTTACCTCATCGCTCTCTTCTTTGCTGCTGTTGCTCTCGTGTCTGGTCTTCTTGCTCTGTGCAGCCGTCTTGGAGGATACCTATCTTCCCTGATGACTTCCATTGCCCTGTTCTTCCAGACACTTGCTGCTGCTCTCATGACGTAAGTTTGTCACTGCTCCAAATACCTGCGAAACAGTACTAATGCCAAACTAGCGCATGGGTTATCAAAGGTCGCGATGCCTTCCGATCTGCCGGTTTCGAAGCAAGCATTGGAAGATATTTGATGGGTTTCACCTGGGCTGCTGTAGCCTGTTTCTTCCTGGCTACCATCATGTTCTGTCTCGGTGGCCGCCTTGGAAACGATAGTTCTTCCGGAATGCGTCGAAGCCGCTCTGCCAAGTCGAACCGTAACCGAGGAAGCTTCTTGGAAACCGATTCCCAGCGGAGGGTTAAGAGCGAGTACTCAGTGTAAACTGATTCACCGTGGGAGATATATGAGGAGGCAGATTACAAGGGTAAAATGTTTCATGTTTACGCTACGATATCCATGATTTGATTTAATGTATACGAATGTTATTTATAGTTAATGGCAAGTGAATGAACAAAACATCATCACATATACATACATGTCAAAGGATGACTGTTTGACTTCTGAGGGCTGTGGGACATCTATGGGTCTATATTGCAAGACTCAGTATTTATGTCAATTCTTTTCATTGACGGGCAGTCGTAAACTACACACTAGGGCGCCATCCCACTAGGCTTCCCCTACCATTTCCTACCATCTTATTCCTCGCTTATCCACTCTTCCCCGTAAGCTTCTCGCACGCCTCCCGATACTTCGCTGCCGTCCTCTCAACCACATCCTCCGGCACCTTGACCCCCTCCTTCCCCTTCAGCCCATTGCTCGTCAACCAGTCCCTCAAAAACTGCTTATCGAAACTCGGCTGTGCCTTGCCCAGATTGCTCTCCCAAGACTCTTTTGGCCAAAACCTCGAGCTATCGGGCGTCAAGACCTCATCTACCAACACAACCTCACTCCCCTCATCAACCCCAAACTCAAATTTGGTGTCCGCAAGGATAATCCCCACTTCCTCCGCACGCTCCGCAGCAGCCTGGTAAATCGCCAACGACAACTCCTCAACCTTCTTCGCTACCTTCTCATCGCCAATCAACTCTCTAGCTTTTTCTGGAGATATATTTTCATCCTTGCCGCCGACGTCTGCTTTGGTGCTTGGCGTCCAGAGCGGTTCCGGTAACTTCTGACCTTCAATCAATCCAGTAGGCATCTTGATACCGTTGACGGTTCCCGATTTGGTGTACTCTGACCATCCTGATCCCGTGATGTAGCCGCGGACTATGGATTCAATGGGCAGGATACGTAGGCGGCGGACTTGCATGGATCGATCTTTTAGATCGGTTTGGTTTGAGAGGGCTGCTGGGAGGGAGGAGGTAAGGAAGTGGGTTTTTAGACCTGGGACTTGGGTGGGGAGGTGGTGGAACCAGTATATGCTCATGGCGGTTAGGAGGGCGCCTTTGCCGGGGATGCCCTGGTGTTGAATTTATTAGAAATCTGGTTTGTTCCTTTTGAGGCGACTGTAGAACTCACATTTTCCATAATCACATCATATGCTGATATGCGGTCACTGGCGACGAAGAGTAGTGTGTCATCGTCGATGGCATATAGATCGCGGACTTTGCCAGAGGCAACTTTTGGCAGCTTGCCTTCGATGTCAATATTTGTGACTGCTGATGTCAACATTTTGACCGTCGTTGTATTGGGAGTTGCTAAGGATGACTGTTTGGGAAGATTTTATGCGGCTGTCCGTCGAGTATTTTGTACCTGCAACCAGTTCGCGGGGCCTGTGGCGCATGCGATGTGGCGGTGCTAGCGGGCTTTGGTTTGTGATGGCTGCACGAGACCAATGCGGACGGTTAAAGGTAGCGCTGCAGGTCTTGGGCTATTTGGATTCCATTCATGCGAATACACTTGTTATCGCCATGAACATAGCTGCTCAGCGAAAGTCCGACTTTGTAGAGTTGGACAAGCCCGCAGCTCAGCCCGGCCACACGTGCCAGGGCGTAGATCAGCTCACGCCAAACTTCATCGGATAGATCAACCCCGGGACCACACCTTACGGACCACCTCTCCACCCATCAACTCACTCCACGTAAACATCACACAAATTCCACATGTCTTCCGTTCAGTTCACGGCCTTGATACGTTTCCCGTTCATCCGGGGTGACTTTGAAGACCCGCCGCAGGTAATATACATCAGTCTACGCTCCGGGAGCTTCATCTAATCAATGTAACAGGCCCAGTGGGATGCTGAAAGGGATCGTCAACTATGGGAGGTTATATCAAAAACTTCAAAGACCAGTGATCTGGACTGTGAGTATTTGTCGATACGAATCTCGTACTGAGCGCTAATATGTCATAGGGGTCGATTTGTATGCATTCGCCTCCCTAGTTATGCTGCCTTGGCCTTGCTGACTATATCGTAGAGCAGACAAGTTTCAGGTTCCACCAACGTTTCTTCTACAACAGGCAGCATGGCTTTACGAGAGACACCTGGACCATGTTCGAAATCAGATGAAGAGGGTTAGTATTTCGAATGCTAATCCATCGCCATCGCCAACAGGTGGTAGCACCCTGACCGCTATAGGCGGTGTCGCGATGCGAAGGGGAGGGAGCGCTGGATCAGGAGGTATTTATACATTTGATGATGCTTCTAGAAGACTGATGTTAAGTTGAGTAGCAGGGAGGGCTCCTTCAGCTCTGGCTGGGCATTCAAGAGATAGCCCTAGTTTGCGAGGTGCTGAGATAACGATGCCTGGTAAGTACACTGAAGCGTGTGATACATGCATTCTACGCAACGGATTTACTCACATATCTCAGCCCCGTCACTATCGAGGACACCGTCAACAACTACGATCACGCAATCCCGGGCGCTAGCTCAAGTACCTACTCGGAATCTGTCTACACGCTCTAATCAGCGTCCTGGTCTGACGAGTCGAAACTCTGGGGATACTCCGCGGACTCCTATCGTAACTTCTGCTAATTATCGAGACGAAGAGACAGCATCTCCAGATATTGCCGAGTCGTCGTCTTCAAGCTCATCGTCATTGTCTGACACCGATCATCCCGCTCATCGAAGTCAACTGTTCAAGCGCCCGCCACGCTTCCAGCAGAAGAGGATGCGTGATCTGGCTACTTTTGAGGAAGGCGATGGTATTCAAGAGATTGACGACTCGGGTTCGCATGAGACTAGTCTGCCCTTTGCCTCGGCTGCGAGGACGCAGCCAAGCAGTAGCAAGTACCCCCAAGACACACACCGTGCTAGTAGCAGAGCCGAGCAGAAGATGCCCCAGAATGACACGAGAAAGGCGCCGCCGTCAAGACAGACATCAATGGATGTGCACTCGCTAGCTACGACAGAGGCAGCATCATCTATGACTAGCTCTGGTGGACCTCCATCTGCAGCAAAGAGCCCTATGAGCCCGGTGTCTAACCACCGCGCTGAGCTGGGTCGTCTCGGTAGTCCCCGTCATGCAAGCCTACGGGGCAGGAAAGAAGGCAGTGAAGGTACACCTAGCATGGGTAGCAGCTTCAGCGACATTGATGGTGAGTCCTGGGCACACTTATGACTGAATACCATGCTTACATCGGATAGATGCTGGTATCAGCCAGTCGGCTCTCGAGGAAGCGCTGTTGAGTAATATGCATAACGGAAGGATGAGTACGCTTAGCCGGATGTCGAAGTGGTAGGGTAAAGAGCGCGATTGAGGTAATAATACGTCATGGAGTTGATTGGACAGAAGACCCTAGAGGCTTGGCGAATGGTGAATATATGCTGGGAATCGCATGTTATTGTTCCAACGGCGTGTTTGCGCCTAATTCACATCACAATAGCAACTAAATCCAGGCTACAGTCTTGGCATCGCGTCTACCACGTCTCTCACCTTTATCAACACCAATAGGCAAGCCTGCAACCAAAATTTCACGGCCATCACACGCTCGCTTCTAAAATCCCACGTCAACAACACGCAAGTCCGTAACCACAACTCCACGGTCAATACACGCTCGTTTCTAATATCTCACTACAACAGCAACAACAACATCAACAACACCACAATCCAAGCCCAGCAACCACCGCCATGCCACCGACTTTACCACCGCCGCCCACCCTCACAGCCATCCCACCCCATATCGACACCACTACAACCAACCTCACCCGCCTAACCGGCCTCTACATCAATGGCCCCAAAAAAATCCCCCTCGCATTCGCCTACCCCCTCATAAAGTCCCTCCTCCGCCACCCGCCCTGCCTGCACCGCTCCACTCCCACATCCTGGCCCTGTGGCCCCTGCGAAGGACACTTCACAGCTCACTACTGGGCCTGCGCCGCTGTCCTGCTAGATTACTTCTCCGACTTCTTCTGGCGCGACAGCGCACACATGCAGGCACTGTGGTTCTATCTGTTGGACATCTGGCAGGAGAAAGCGGCATGGTTGCCTTGCGAGGCGGTTTTCGCGACGGCGACGGCGTGGCGGACGGGGTTGTTAGAGATGAGGATAACGGGGATCCAGTTTGTGGGGGTAAAGGTAGAGCCATGGGTGTTGGAGCGCGCGATCGTGTTTGAGAGCCACGTTAGGGAGACGATTGATCTGATTGAGAAGGTCGTATGGGGTCGTAAGGGAAAAGCATCAACCGGCCCTGCTCCTGATTTTCGCTTGATGAGGATAGGGCAGGATGCATACAGCTGCAACTCATCTGGAGGCATGGAATCCGACCTTTCAGATCGCGTCATTTACGACCCGAATGGCAAGGCGTATGCCCCATCCGGCAACTACGAAACCGGACCTTGGGTTAGTGGTGTGAAGCCTTGGTTACAGTTTTTAGGCGTCGGTGGACCTGGTGTTGGTGTTAGTACGGGTCGTCGTCACAACAACAATCACACCAACACCGCCAACAAGCACAACAACGACAACCAAGCAGATGACGCCGGAACCGCAAATTCGAATCAAGAGGAGGGAAAAACCACCATAACCCGCTATGTCCCCCAATCCGCCATCGCAATCATGAAATACCACACAAAACGCACCTCCTACTTCGCCACCCGCCTCGACATCTACTCGCCAGACGACCCCGACGGCTTCCACATCGGCGTCGAGGATAACAGTCTGGCGTTCCCGGAAGTCTGGAAGGTAGATGAGCATTCCTATGTGTCGCAGCTGACGGGCTGTAAGACGACGTACTCGTTGAGGAATGGCGCGCCGCTTATCGTGAGACATAGGGGCTGGGGCGATGTTGATTTGGCGGTGAAGAACCCAGATCTCGTGCTCGTAGATGAGTGTGTGGCGTTGAGTAAGAGGTTAGGTGTATATGAGTCAGTTGGAGGACCGGCGGAGAGTGAGGATGATGATGATGATGATGCTGAGGATGAGGATGATGATGATGATGATGAGGATGATGAAGATGGGGAGGACGAGGGTGAGGTCGAGGAGGAGGAGGAGGAGCCGGAGAATGTGTTTGATATGTGGACTGTGGTTGAGAGTACTGTACAGGCTGAATCGGGATCTGGAGGTGGGGACGAGAGCGGTCAGGTGCTGCTCGACTTGGGTCCCATGTTTGACAACTGGTGTGGGCCTGATGAAGTTGATGAGTTTTAAGCAACTTTCTTTGCCTAGGAGTTCCAAAACGAGGCAACACAAAAGCTAGCGAAAATGTACAACACCAATTTGTGAAACCATGTTTCTATTTCACTGTCGTTCTATTTACTTCTTCCTTTCCCTTGACCCACACACATCAGAAAACCCGTCGTCATGTACTAAGCCTATGCACATCCCATCCGTCCATCTCGGCCTTTCCCATCTCAACGCCCCCCAAGCTCATTTCTGTTTCTACGCTCACGAAACCGAGCTTTGGAATGAACCATAATACCTAAATATAAACTACAGGAGATCGCCATACGCAAAGAAATAAAAACAGGTCTGAAACATAACCACACAACAAACTCCGGTGTAATGCAATGTCGTGAGCAGATCATAGCAGTGACCCGGATAACGCCACGCTGCATGCTTGAGAGAGGATAAAAAACCCGGAAATATAGCACATATTTGGCCACCAGTATAGAGGGAATAAAACAACGAGAGCGAAGAAAAGGATCATACACGAAACGAAGGTGGCCGTTCACATCAGTCGAAACTGACGTAATCGAGTAAAATAACTACTAGCTCATACCTTGCGCGCACCGAAAAGACTCAAGTTGATTGCAGTCTCGTTTCCAGTCGGATTGCCAGAGCTCTCAGCCAAGATCTCCCACCTGGGTTGAACGAAAGGGTAGTATCGTACGTCCCTTTCTTGCCGCATTTGCGGCTTCCCTGGCGCTTGACCACCCATCTGCCCTTGACTACCCATATGAACCTGACCCGCTGCAGGAGTCGGCCGTTGTGAGTAGGCAAGCGAAGGTTGCATGGCGCGCTGTTGCATCTGTTGCATTTGCTGCATTTGCGAGAGCGGAGATGGAGAGGCTTGACTCGAAGGCGTTCGTTGGAGTTGGACCGGGAGCATCTTGTTTTGTGGATGCTGGTGATATTGTTGGGATGCGCGCATGTGTTGAACCTGTTGGGCGGCTTGCAATTGCTGTTGTCGCTGTTGTTGCTGCTGCTGTTGATTCATGTAGCGCTGTTGAGGTGTTGCAGACCCGGCTGCAGACGACTGTGGACTTTGGTATGGTGTTGACTGCGTTTGGAGAGGTGCCGGCGTTGGTGGCTGGGATGTTACTTGGTTCATAGGAGTGCTAACGGGTTTCGCCAGGACCAGCCAGCCATCGACAGGCGCAGTCACACCTAGAATGAAAACACAGCGAGAGTCGTTCGCAAGCTTCATACCTTCAAGACGAGTAACGTGGAATCGAACATCGTCCGAGATATAGTCAGAAAGATACACCGTTACATCGAAGATATGTTCAGTAATCGTGGGATAAAGCTCCAAGGATTGGTGGGTGAGTAGAGCTGCCATGGCACTCATCATGGCAGTCTGGTGGGGATGTGTGGCGTTGCTCAGCATGGCCGAAGCATGCGATACCACCAGGCGAAGGAGCGCGCTTAACCAAGCATACACGTCCAAGATGGATAGTCTGTTGTTGTCGAGAGCCTGAGCAATGCCTTTGAACCTTTCGATCAAGGCTTGAAGCAAAGCAGACTGATCCGTGGTGTCAGTGCGCTTACTTGAAGTCAGATCGATTACTGTAAGGAACTTCTGTATGACTGTCGGTGAGACAAGTTCAAACTCATCTGCCTTCACATTGGAAGGTATGGTCAAGAAGGTCGATGCGGAGATGAGCTCACGTTCCGCGTGTTGCCGTATTTGCTCAGTCAGAGCCGCGTCTAGACTAGCAAGAAGCTCCAAGCCTGATGGCTGATCTTCCTCTACTGCTGTCCTGATGGCACTAAGAAGAGTAGCAGACAGTGTCTCGTGGGAACTCCCAGGCGATGCGACACCAGAAGAGAAGATCTGTTCGAGGGCCGCTTGGCAGATGGGCAAGGACAGCTCGCTAGCAAGTGCAAACACCGAGACTATACGATTTTCGGGGTCCTTTTCCGATAGCCGCAGGTGACTGTTAGGATCAAGGAGAATATCCAGCGACTGCTTGAAGTAATGGCTTGATGCATCAGTGTTCAGCTTGGATAGGTATCCTGGGTCAGTAATGATGTGATGTTTCAAGAGGAACAGCACTGGCTTGCTGCAGAGCAGATGTGACAGTTGCGCATGAACCTTTTGAGAAGACAACATTGAGCCGAGCCCGATCATCTCACTGATACAATGCGTAAAGCGGCTTTCTGCTGCCATGCATAACCTTCGCTGTTCGAGGCGATATCGGTAAGCGTCTTGTGGTGAGCAACACTGTACCAGTGTCTCAGACGGCAGAATGATGTGCATACCCTTGAGGGCGCTTCGGAAACCACCCTCGGATGGGTTGGTCTTGAACTTTGCAACACATGCTCGGATCGCGTCCAGAAAAGAAGACAGTGCGATGCAGCCAGAACCAACTAGAGTAGGCAAGGCCACTCGCAGAGTTTCAGTCCTTTGAGCCATCAAGCTTAAAATCAACCATTCATTGACGACCATGTCAAATGTCGACTCATCAAAGCAGCGCAGTCGATGGAACCAAGCATGCTGATTGTTCAACTGCACAGAGCCCTTTGCGGCATGCTCTTCTAGGTTGCCTACAATCTTGCGGAGTACTCGACTCATCATTTGCTGATCCATACTGTTACCACTAGAGAGTATGCGCTCGATCTCGTCATCGGAGGAGGAACCTGTCTGCATGACCTCACCCATGTTGTCCGAGGCCGGCGAGCAGGCAGCAAGCGAATTTCTCTGGGTGAGCTGGCCCAAGTCATAGCTGAGAAGTTGTGAAAGTTGACTGTCAGCTTGTGTCGGGCGAGTCAGATTGGAGAGACTGAGTAGCAACTCGCGATCGGGGTATCGGACTGTCCGCAAGGCGAGATATCTCGCTGCGATTCGGGTATATAGAGGGTCGAAGGCACCGATAGCGCGAAATGACTTGGAGTGATAATTGAGAGTGTCCGCGGCAGCAGCAAGAACACCTGGGTCCAGGGAAGAAATCGCAATACCAACAATATCTGCAAGTATTGCAAGATCTCCGAAACGCTCAAGATAGGATCTCACGACATGAAAGTCCAATGGTGTCAACAAAGATACTGCGGCGGTCTCTTCAACGGACGGGTCTTTGGTGGGTACGCTGCATGAATGAGTAAGCTGTTAGATGTTCCGGTCATTGGACTTACTGCTGGTTGACTTCAGCATACTGAGCAACATGTTGGCGTAACCAGATACCGAGCTCAAGCTTCACAGTTGAACTGAGTTTGTCCAGCTCCGATTCGTTCAATCTGGTCGCGGCATTACAGTGGCCAAACAAGGCAGGCAAACTCTGAGATATCATATGTTCGACATAGCAAAGAGCGTGTTGTTCCTGTTCGGCTGAATGTATGGTTCCACGTAAGAGGGTGCTTCGTAAGAGTCGGATTTGCTCCGGTAGTCCGGTGAGGGGTATCTCTGTTATTAGACGCAATGCCCAGGCGGTTGGCTGTCAAGGTTAGAGGCAATGTTTCTATTATGGAAGATGCGACTTACAGAAGACAGATCGGTGCTGTGCCCGATAGACCCAGTAGCAATCAGCCATTGGAGGTAACGCCCAGTTGCAAAAGTTTTGGAGCGAACCAGTTCGGCGACGATTTTGAAGAGGATGCTTGATTCGCCAGTAGCAACCCAGGTCAATTCGTGAAAATGCGACAGGATGCCATCGTACACGTCAGCGCCAAGATGCGCCCATTTACGCAGCAACCGGGTAGCCAAGTAAATCCGGTGCGACCCTTCTCGGTAACACGAGCACGCCCAGCGGAGCAGGATGTCGATTAGCCGTGGGGCATCCGCAACGACTTCCATGCAATCAAGAGACAGGTCCTCGATACGAACAGGCCTGTTGTAGTCGACAGAGTCTAGAATTCGGTAGACACGGCCAGCTGGTGTCTGTGAGGCAGATGGAAGGTTTTTCGAGGATTGTAGTAGCCTACTGTTTCTTTGCTCGAGTCGCCGGACGGCTTGCGTCACATGTGGATGGTTCCTTCTTTCAGCAAGCTGCACTAGAAGGGGACTGTATTTTGCCCAGGCGGTCGGAAGCAGTAGACAGGCCGGTATTGTTGCGATTAGCCTGATGACGGTATTCTCCAGGTAGTGCAAAACGGCTAGGTATGGATTCACATCCTCTACTCGGTAGATCTTGTCGAGTTGGTTGAGTAATGATTCAGCAAGACGCCTGCCGCGCCGACGACAGCACGAAACATCTGCCCAGTAATGTGAGACGGAGACAATCAGGAGCCAGATGAACAAGCGCTCGGAGGGACATGAGCCCAAGCCATCGACTATCCAGTCGAGAAAGTGGTCGTCGTCGAGGAGGTGCTCTTTGTAGAGATGGGTGGCGAGTTGGAGAGCATAGGTAATGCGGGGTTTCCAGTCACCTTGGCCTATGGTGCCGATGACGCCGTCTATAAACTGCTCTACCGAGCTGGTCCAGCCTCTTCCCCATGTCACAGTACCAGCCTGTCCTTTCCTCTTGTGAGCACGCAGCTCATTGATACCGACGCACTTGGCCAGCCACAGGGCTCGCGGCAGCGGTATGTTCTTGTTGAGACATTGCTCTAGCAGCACCTTGCCCGTGAGGCCGTGAGGGATGGTGCGACTGAGCCTACGGAGACCAGTGTTTGGGTTAGCAAGGTCGTGTAGCCATTGCTCACGGGTCGAATCTCGGAGGGTTAGTCGTGGAGGCGGCTTGAAGGTGTTGGGTGTCTGCAGCCGACCGGTCTGTTGCCGCTTTTCCAGCACAGCGACGAAGAGAGTCGACAGGGTACTGAGTCCAGACTTGTTCTTGAGGTTGTTGATCAACGAGGGGCGGGCGGTATTAGACTCGTTCATGATCTGGGGCTTATTGCTGACACCGGCCTTGACTAGCGTCTCCGTCAGGTTGTCCTCGGCATTGTTGCCGGTCCACGGAAACAGGTCGGCAGGCTTTCCACCAGGAAAATAGACTGGCGGAACAATGACCTCAGGTGCTCCAGACTTGGGTGCATCTTTGACACCACTACCACCGGGTAGGATGCGGCGCTGGTGAGCGGCGTCTCTTAGATGCACCAGGCCGGGCCTTGGGGGCACGGGAAGGTTCACAGACGGCTGGTATGGTAGGCCGTGGGGGTGAAAGTCGAGAGGATATTGTGCAATTGTAGTGTAGAAGAGCGGGGGACGCCCTCTTGGTGGTGGACATGCGGCGTCGTGGGCGGCATGGTGGGCGGCTGGGCGTTCGTCGTCCAGGGCGGGATCGATGCAGTCGGGATGAAGGAGAGTATGGGCGGGCTTGGAGGCCCGCCGCTGGGCCTGGGTCCGAGGAGGCACACCGCTGCCTCGGTTCTGTAGAGATTCGTGAATCCCCGGGCCAGGTCGAGAAGTCATCGCACGCAGGGCGCCTTCATTGTTGTATCAGGCGCAAGTAGGGCAAAGGGAGCGGCCGAGGGCTGGGAGAGCAGAGGCCGAGACGGGCGTTGTTGGGCGGCATGTGCAAGCAAGAATAGAGATGGGGGGAGATGCGCCTTGGCCTCTGGCAAGTGCGGACGACGATGTTGAAGTGCAGACGACGTGTGAGTGAGAGGCTTGGAGGGATTGACGTGATGTGAGGTCTGAGGCTATCTTACGAGCAGCGGAGACGATCAGCCGGCAATACGCCAGAGCGAGCATGGGTCCGCTACAGGCTACGGGCTGGCTACGGGCCAAGTACGACGAGCGAGTGCGAGCATACCGCGACTGCGACCATCTGAAATTCCGGCCGGGTCCAACACCCGCCACCCTGAGCCGCCCCCCCGAGACGAGACCTGCCTGCATTGCATCCACATACCGTACAGTACTCGCTGCAGGACTCTCTCTCTCTCTCTCAATCATTCACACACCCTCGCCGCAAACACCATGGCTTCCAACTCCAAAAAGGATATGCGCCGTGCCGACCTCAGTATGTGTGCCCACTGAACCACTGAACACATTGCAACTGCCAGCCCCATCTCCCGCATCACGTGCCCTAACACGCGTCTGCAGTCGTGCCCTACGCCGAGCCCGCAAAGAACAAGGACGAAAATGACATGGCCAGTAAGTAGGGCCCGATAGTCGTTTGACGCGTCGACAAGTCGCTTTGCTCATGTCATCTCGCCCAGGCACGCTGTCGACGACGCTGCCAATGGCTGCTGTAAGTCTCGCCTCCGCTTCTCACCACCATGTTGCACGGCTGATAGGGAACCCCAGATCTTCACCCGAAACAAGTAGGCAGTTACCTCAATCTATCTGTCCAATAGCTGCAACTGACACGCTATGTGCTGCACAGAATGATCGGCTGGTAACTCTCTCTCTCTCCTCTCTCTCTCTCTCTCTCTTCCCCATGCTTCACCCTGACACAGTCGCAGGGTAGCCGTCGTCTTTGCCATCCAGGCTTGGCTCGCTGAGACAGCCGAGCAGAAACAGACTTCGTCCACTCCCGCCTACTTCCAGGTCGGCATGTCCAGTAAGTGCAGCCACGTTCCCACGATTTGGTCTCGAGACTAACGGGCGTTACAGTCATGTCGCTCCTCGTTGTAAGTTTGGCCCCTGCATCCGACTAAGGCCTCTGGATATTGACTCTGCTACAGGGCTACTCCCCCATGCTGCTTCCTCCCCCGCCTGGCACCCAAAGGCAAGCGTCAGGAACAGAGGCGTTCCCGGCTGCTCCCCCGTCGTAGATGACCGGTGTACCGTAGTCGACAGGTCGTTCCCACTTAGCAGCTGTACTATGTAATTGTATAGTTAATCCAATCTTGACTTGACTGGGGGGGCGAGCGACAGTCCCAAGCCAGTAGGCCGCAGTAGCTCTGTCACCCGCAGCCCCAACGTGTGTTACCGTCCTGCACCCTCTCGTTCGCACTTTCCAGGTTTGCGCCTCGGGCTCGCATACCGCTCCGTCGATTCCGACGTCAGGCCATGGCACAAACTTGGGTCCTCGCACCTGCCCGCCTAGTAGTGGTAGTGGTAGCAAGCGCACTGACCATAGCGGGGCTTGCCTTGCCCTTCCCGCATCCCCACCCCTCTCTGCTGTGTGCTTGCACTTGCCAGCCTGCTCTGTGACCCTCCACTCACACACACACCACTCAACCTGCAGCAAACTAAGACGTCTGCACCACAACCAGCAAACCAGCCAAAAACTAGATTGCCACCCACGACGCCAGCTACCAGCGTTAATCCCCAAACAAACTACGCCAGAGCAATCCATATCCACACAAACCCCACCTACACGCGCGCGCCCACAGACAGTCGTATGTCCATCGAGAACCTCAAGACCTTCGGTGAGACGTCGCATTGCAACCGCACGTGTGACGCACTTTTGCTAACGTGCTCATCTGTCAGACCCGTTCGCGGAAGCGGATGAAGACACCGGCCAGGTCAAGCAGACTCAGCAGGACTACATTCATATTCGTATCCAACGTACGTGCTTCTCTCTCTCTCACCGCCTTCGGCCTTATATGTCACCCTCTGCTTACATACTGCAGAGCGCAATGGCCGCAAGACCTTGACGACGGTCCAGGGTCTCCCTAAGAAGTTTGACCAGAAGAAGATTCTCAAAGTAATCAAGAAAAAGTTTGCATGCAATGGCACTATCGTGACGGATGCGGAAATGGGCGAAGTCGTCCAGCTGCAGGGCGATCAGCGCAAGGATGTCCAGGACTTTTTGACCGACAAAAAGGAGGGTTTGGGTCTTGATGCCAAAACTATCAAGGTGAGTTGTGCTGGAGGCGCGCGTTTGTTGCGCTCGAACATGCTGACGGTGGGTTAGGTCCACGGTTTCTAGTCTTCCTCCCTGATGGCTGCAAGCTCCCCGTCTCTCGTTATACCGCCTTGCGCTGTCCGCGGGCATGGGCGCCTGGCGCAGTTGCTTACCAGGTTCTGGCGAGTGTGCCTGAATATAGTTTAGGAAGAGAGGCTCGACGTGGGGGGTTGATTCGTGCACACTATTGTTTGGCTGTGGAAAGCTGAGGGTCCATTGATAGCTCAGTCATGGCTTCATACATGATTGTTACTGGCCAGCAGAAATGACAAACATCATCATGTCTGTCACTATCCGTCTCATCCTCTCGACGTCTTCATTCAAACAACTGAGCAAGTCCACACGGGTATTTCCATCTTCTTACACATGTACAACTACAGTAACAATCGGCCTGTCCGTCATAATTTCCGGCTGAGCGTCATGCACGCAACTACCCCGTCTGATAATCCAACATCTTCCGGAAATACTCCTCATCCTGCTTTAACAGCTCGGGCGTCGTTTCCCGCGTAAACCCCCAAACCTTCCAATCCTCCTCCACACCCCGAATAACGCGCTTCTGCAACACCAAGTACTCCACGACCGTCGTCGGCACCTCGGTGTCAAAAAACACGTCGTTCTCTTGTGGCAGCTCCACACCATCAACATGACCTTCAGCTTTTGCCTTGCGCTCGCGCTGCATCTGTTCGCGCGCGGCATCTGGCATCCATGGTAGACCCTCACTGGGGCGACGTGGGCCGGTCGACGACGAGGAGGCGGCTTTACGACCCGATTTGGTTCTAGTAATAGACTGCTTGGACTTGAGGCGAACAACTAGCTGTCTGTATGCGGTATCCGGGTGTGATTCACCGAGAGGCGAGGCGCGGTGCGAAACTATGCGTGCGGCGATATTGCCGTGAATTTTCCAGTTCACGCGTAGGCCACCGCGGACGGCGATCTGTGATTGGATTTTTCGAAGGAAAGGGGGGAGACATGTGTCTTTTAGTTTTCGGACGTTTCCTCTGTGGTGGTGGTGTTGGGTTAGTTTACTTTTAGTTTGGAGGATAGGAGCGTGGACATACGCGGCAAAGCTATTGTAGACGTGCTCGTAGTGTCGCTTTGCTATGTACTTGAATTGCTTCCATTCCCAGTAGTCGATGGGGGTATAGTAATCCCAGCCTTTCTTTTGGACGCAGGTGCGGTAGAGGAATCGCCTGAATTTATGGTGTTAGCAGTTGCATGTTTCGCCATTGGAAGGCAATGAATCCTCTTCCATCGCCTTCTCTTCCCTCTGTACTTCCTCGTCGTCTTGGGTTCTCCTTCCCCAGCCCACCATGCCCACACTCAACCATTTATCCCCCTCCATCCAAAATCAAAAAGATGCCACTTACGAATACAGCCCTGTCCCTTTGCTCTTGACCAATTTCCAAAAGTAAACCGGCCACGTCCACAAGCCATGCTTCCAGAGCTCCCTGAACGGTGCCCTGATCATGGTATTCTGTAGTAACCCGATATCTTGTTGCATGCTATCCACATCGCTTTGCGCTTCTGCCATGCCCACAGCTGGCGCGGGGCCAATGGTAGACCTGGCCGCCGCCCTCGTCTGCGCTCTATCTATGCCGAGTTGCTGGCGCCCAGCTTTGTGCTTTGCGGGGCGCGAGGGGGTGCTGGAAAAGGCACGGGCGGTTGATATCGTGGGTTGGCGGAGGGAGAGGTTGAGCGGCCGGCTTGGGCTCCGGTGGCGGAGATAGAGGCATTGTCGCTGCAGCGCTGGTATGCGCATGCTCCGGAATGGGAGTTGTGTCGACATGGTGGGCGGTTTGGGATGTGGCCCGCGCCTTGGATTGATCGTTCGCAATGGGGTGTTCAATATGTCAAAAGTCGATGCTCGGACGCCAAAGTTGCGCTAACTAGTTGAGCGGACTTCCGAGGGGTGCAAGACTGCCACCAAAAACACTCGAACATGGAAAGCAATTAACAATAAACCTTTCGAAGGCAAAGATTGAAAGACTTTCAGAAACATTTTTAATGACATTTTTGTATGGTATATTCATGTAGAAAATATCGACGCCGAGACTCTACTGCAATTCACATTTCGGATCATCGTACAGTACAGCATCTATGTACTTCTTCCCATATCCCCAAAATATACAAGTACAAGCTCAATTGCGGCTGAGTGGTGATAAAAGACGCCATATATGCAAACCAAAGCTCCTTCTTTTCATAACGCCGTTCCTATGCAAGTCTTGTACACATTATAGCCATGACAACCACGACGACAGTTCGTGGACATCAGGTAATCTTGACAACAAACCCTCGTCACATGTTGCTGCTCTCCCCAAGAAACTTCAGTACACCCTCGTATGTACCAAACATGATGGCGGCACTGGGTACCACACGGAACATGTGAGGGACTAGACCACCGTAAAGCGCTGCCATGCCTTCTTCTTTCCATACCAGTCGGAAGCATTGGACAAGACCTGTGTACTTCTGTCGGCCATCCTCCATAGGTGCTTGCCTTAATCGTGTACGGATGACTTCGTGGGGATATGTGATTAGTGCAGCGACAAACTTTGCCGATCCAGCGGCAGTCAGCTTGCCTGTCCATGCAACCGTTTGATCCCATACTGTCGGCGGTCGTCCACTGGCCTCTACGCGCGCTTCTCGTCGTGATAATCCGAGCTTCATCTGTTCGTAGAGCATCCATTGCAGCGTGCTCTCCGTCACACCTAGATAGCTGGCCGTCAGTCCACGATATAGTCCACGAACACCCTCTTTGCGTATGGTTTGCATTGTACAGTCGAACGCATTCTTGTACTGTCGGCCACGACCGTCTGAGTGTGTGTTTTTGTCCAGTTGTAATCTCGTTTTGACCAGCCAGATGGGATTTGTTGCGGTTCCAGTCACGATTCCAGCAGTTGCGGCACTACAGAGATGAACCCAGGCTGCTTCTTGTCCGTTGTTAAAGTGGGTGCTAATCAGTCTCTTGCCATTGCCGTAAGCGAAAAAGTTGATTGCGCGTGCGGGGACTACGCCGACGAGATTTGGGCCCAAGCCTTTAAACAGCGCACGCCATCCCTCGGCCTTTGGAACTTGCCATAATATTTCTCCTGTTTCCCGGATGTGTAGTAGCGAGCTGCGAGCGAAGGACATGGTCTCAATGGGGGGTAAGCCTCGGGCAGTACGCATGGCGGCAAGGTGTTGTTGGTAGAATGTCGACTGAAGACGGGTCTTGAGAACATCGAGTGGCGCCGTCAATGTCGCAGAGGCCATGCCTCCAAGACTACAGAGAATTAGCCTCGATTCGTGGCTATAGAAACATAACCAAGTTCTCACCCTCCAGCGACAAAGTGCGCCCATGACTTCCCAGACGTGGGGTTTGCTTTTGCTACCGGCGCCCCATTTGGCTGCTTTGGCGGGGTGACTTCTCCCAACTCGCGCAAAGAGGGCGGAAGTGGTTGCAAAGGCTGGGCGGTATCGTCTCGAATACCTCGAGTTCTGGTGGCTTCCTGGAATGTCATGGGGAACGGAAAAGCGCGTGGCGACGAGTAGATTTGTTGATGTCCCGACTACCTAGAAAACAGAGGCGCGCGCACAATGGGTCACGCAATTTGGAAGAGCCTCAACTAGACAGCAATAACTGGAGCGAAGAGTTCGGCCTCGAGTGATACAGAAATGCTGTATTTGCCGTCTGTAGATTTTTGGCATAACAGGCTAATGCGGCTAGCGCCCGGCGAAGACTACCGCGGCGTCATCGTTGCATGGCGTCGCATGAGCCTCATAGAAGTTGAGCTGCCATTGCGCCCGCGGCATTCACTGTCCGGCTTCCAGATATTGCATCGACTCTCTAGCAACTATGCGGCCGACCTCTGCCTGCCTTGGGCCCGGCTTCTTCAAACGGAGTCTAGACGAATTCAAGCGCCTCTCCAACTTCGGTGAGTACACACTCGCGCCCACGATGCGCCGCCACTAACATGTGCAGCACTCAAGCTCGAGGGCTTGTCTTCGCCTAGGAAGGCCTTCCCCCTCATCCAGTTCAACCAGCCCGAAGATGTCGAGCTCTGCAAACGCATGAGCGACAAGGACATTGGTGGCTTCTCCACTGTAAACCTAGATTTCCATCCCGTCACCCAGACCGAGCCTTCACATGTGCGCTTCCGTGGTACCATCTCCACGCAACTGCCCCAGAACCAACCACACATCCAGAGAACCGGCTATGCGGGGTGGAGGACACTTGACCGGGGTTCGACCATATTTGGCAAGTCGCTGTGGGACGTGAGCATGTACGGTTTCCTTGCTATACAGTTCAAGTCGGACGGGCGCAAGTACTTCATCAATGTGCAGACCGAGTCGATTGTTCCTACAGACATCCACCAGCACCTACTGCATGCCAAGACTCCAGGGAAATGGGAGACCGCTCTGATCAAGTGGAGTGAGTTCGTGCGGACAAATCATGGCCAGGTTGTCGAGCCCCAGCGGGAAATGTTGACACAAAAGGTGCGGACGGTAGGAATATCGCTCATCGACCGGATACAGGGGCCGTATGATTTGAGCATTAGCAAGGTGTGGGCGACGAACGCGACAAGCGAGGATGAGCTCCTGAAAAGTGCACCGGTGCCAAGTTTGCATCCCAGGGGAGTTGATCTCAAGAAGATCAAGAGGCAAGATTCTGGAGTTGGAAAGGCGTCCTAGTAGATGACAGTAGATGAGCATATAGATTCAATATCAAGCCGTACATACCAACAACGCCAACTTTTGAGGGACACGTTGAATCACAGTTTCCATCCAAATGTTGCACTTGACGTGCTGCAAAGCCACAAAGTGGTCGTGTTTTCAATCACCAAGAGACGCATGACTTCGCGACAGTTACGCGCTGCGCGCCTCGGTTGTTCTGCCCTTCCACGCCACCTTCAACAAACAACCCCGTTATGGAAACTGCGAAGCGTACAGTGTAATCTCTCTCACTCCACCAGCGCGGAATGTCTGTATTGCACAATCGCCTACCTCAACACATAGGTTGGTAGCAATAAGTTTGACACATACAATCCGTTGCTCCCCAACTTCTGCATTCACCTCAACAAGGTCCGAAACAACAAGGATGGCTACACCACGCTTTCTTACAGCGCAGAAGATCAGTCTCCTAGTCCTTACCCGATTGTACTGCAGCTCCTCTCTCCCCTCTTCTGCGACGATACCCATTCTCTCCTTCATCTTGTCGAACAGCATACCTTCAGCACGGTCTAGTGCCCGGCCACAGCGCTCGACCAGTTCCAATCAGCAAGACACAGCCTTCTCTATTGATGCGTTCGAACATGTCCTTCAGGAGCATGCATCAAGTATGCCGGGGCGGACTCTCTTGGATCATTTTCTCAAGCAAATGTGGGAGATGAACTCATTTGACTCATTGCACGCTCTATTCGATGGTATTCTGGATCTGATCGCTCCTGCACCGCCAACCGCTCACGATGAAGAAGCGTCGGACCGGATATATCTCTCAAAAACATCGCCTCTTGGCGCCTTTGTTCGGAGGGCCCATCTGGAGTTCACAAGGTTGCAATTTGATGACTCGATGAAGCTCTGGTCATCGTTCATCAAGTACAGGGCCCCGACAGCGCAATGGACAAAGAGATTGGCGGGCCTTGCTTCAAGTGGTGTCGATTCAGTCATTTCCGAGATGGGGCTCCATCCCGGTGACGATTTGTATGAAGCCGCGTATGGCCATCTAGACGAGCAGGAGGAGGAGGGGGCAGGCATGGGTCAGGACGATCTGAATCGAATACTGGAGTTTCAACTTGACCGTTTACAAAAGTTTGGAGACCGCGTTCCAAATGAGATGAAGAGCCAACTCCGAAGCATGGTCAACTCTTCAGGTCTGGTACATCGACAGGCGCATCTCGTACAATTTTTCGATGCGTGGAAAGCCGGTGATTACACATCTGCTTTCGACGACCTGCACCGCTACTACGACTATGCTATACAGACTCGAGAGAAGTTCCATTACCAGTATGCTCTGCTGCATATGGCCATCATGCAAGCGGACTTTGGCTGCTTCGGGGAGGCCATTGCTGCTATCAATGAGACGATTGCGACAGCTAGAGAGAATCAGGATATAGCATGCTTGAGCTTCAGTCTCAGCTGGCTGAATCATATGTCCAGGGCGTATCCGAAGCAGATGAAGGGCGCGGGATATATCAGTATGCTTGGCAGCGAAAGAGATGCATTAACGTTTCTCAAAGCAAAGGCCAAGGAAACGAAGTCGTACAGTTTGCTCAGTGCGAGTCTACTCAATGAAGCAAAGCTTACTCTCACAACGGTACCTTCACACACTTCATTTTGATACAGTATTCATACTAATCCACCACCAGGGCGACTCGGTCTCACGAGCTATCGAACACATCTACCAATCCTCCCATCTCAATATCAAAGAAGATCTTCACAGCTACGGCTCCCTGATGCTGCTAACAGCGTCTCTTTACAACCGAATCGGTATTCCACATCTTGCCAACGTCCATTGCGAGCTACTCCTCGACTGCTACTCGCGCTCACCTACAGAAGAGCGTCTCCGCGCCATCGGTCGCCGAGCATTCGTCATGAGCCAGCTCGGCCGCTACGACGAGGCCATCTCCATCCTCGAGGCCGTCGATCCATCCGTGCACAAGAGGCTCAAGTTCCATCAATACCTTGTTCTCTGCATTGGAATTATCAAGCTCAGGAGAGCGATTCGGAGGTACAAATGACTCTTCTTCTTCGTCAAAAGCATGAGTTTGCAATACTAAAACAACATTTGTAGATCCGACTGGCCAGCTGCCACACACCTTCTCGAGACACTCAAGCCGACATCATCTCCTTCCTACCCACCCTTGGACCCGGAAATGTCTTTCATCCAACACGAGACGTACATTGACTATCTGATATCCACAAACCAGTTTGCCCTCGCATACGAGACCATCGCTTCTCTCGCCCAATCTCTCAAGGAAGATAACGCCGATATCTACCAGCGCGTCTCTGTCTTGTTGATGCAAGCAGATGTATGGAGAAGAGTGGGGAAACCAGAGAGAGGATTCAGCGTTGCGCTGCGAGCGGCGAGTGTGAGTTTCAGAGCAAGAGTGGGGTGTGCACTTTGGTGCGCGGTTGGGTGTCTAGGCGGGATATTGAATTCGCTGGGGGAATACAAGGAGGCTAGAAGGTTGGTGGAGGGTGTGTTGCCGCAGGTATGTTTTGGTGTTTCTTTTGGGGGCATCGAATGGGGATGTATGCTAATTTTTGTGACAGGCTCTGGAAGGCAAGGATAATATGCTTGTGGGTACACTCTATTCGCATCTCGCGGACTCGCATATGGGTCTTGCAAATCCCGATGCTGCGTCATCTTCACATGCTAGTATCATGTCTCCATCTACAGCCAAATCACCGCGCTTTCCAGCGATGCGCTCCCGGTCAGCCAACGTGGCTAAAGCGGAACTGTACATTGATCGCGCAAGGGACTGTTTCAAGAGAGCGGCCTACGTAGATGGCGAGTGCGAGCAACTGATGAAGAAAGCCATGATAGCGAAATTGAGGGGGGACGAGAAAGTGG
Source organism: Pyrenophora tritici-repentis (assembly GCF_003171515.1). Taxonomy (NCBI): domain Eukaryota; kingdom Fungi; phylum Ascomycota; class Dothideomycetes; order Pleosporales; family Pleosporaceae; genus Pyrenophora; species Pyrenophora tritici-repentis. Next base: position 533,723 of record NC_089399.1, on the reverse strand, counting down.
CGGAGGAATGGGCAATGAGACATAACCAAGTTTGGGAGGAGGCATTTGGCACGCAGAGGTTTTGAAAGTGGTACTAGTCATGACACATGGCATGCAGTCACAAAGGAAATGAATTGCTGGTTTGCTCTCAGCCTACGGGTCGATATATACACCTTTGGTCCCCATGATTGCTCCTAGTGTTGAATGCAATGGTACTTGATATGACTGTTTCCAAGCAGGCTATGTAAGTGCTTTACTCGTCCTTCTTGTGGTAGTTGACCTTGTCGTTCCAGAAGAGGGTCTGCGTACATGTCAGATGAAGGTCGTATGCTGGTGGCGCAGATGATCGGTCATACCTTGTCACCGTCTCCCCAGAAGTAGTTCTTGGTGCGGAGGTTCTGGTAGGGGTACTCAGGCCTCTCTGAGCGCGGGTTCTCGTGCTCCTCGTGGGCGACGTGCTCCCAATGGGCGTCCCACCTAATCTTTGCGTTGACACTGGCAACGATGATGCAGGGTACGGCGACGCTGCGCACGGCGTTAGTATGCATTTTGCAATCCAACGCGACCCCATGAGCCCGATCTCTTCTCTCCACACCCCGGGTTGTTCCTTCTTCCGGTGTCATGCCAATTCGGCGGGCACTTACTATAGCGACAGCTTGCGCCAGAGCTCTCCAGACTCAGCAGCGTGCTGTGCAATGTAGGCACGCTCGCGGTTGAATTCGTTGTCTTCGGCTCCGGCAAACTGCTTGGGGCTCTCGGAGCTGTAGGTGCGGCGGCCGGCGCGAGCAGGAGCGCGGGCAAAGGCCTGGCGAGGCGCCGAGCGGGCAAAGTTTCGTGCGACGAACATGGCGAGGGCGATTCGGGGTGATGGAGTGGAGATGGGATGGTGCAATTGGTGTTTGGCGTGACGTGTGAGGGAACGAAGTGGAATTAACGAGGGCCATGCTTGGCGGCCTGCGAACTTCCGCCGTCCGCCCGCCAAGCCTGCGCCGCGTACCGGGGTAATGTGACGTCGTGTTCCCAGCGCGTCTACGTACTTGTCGCGTCTCACTCGTTGGATTCCATGTGCGATGAGCTGGTGAGGGAAACAATGCTTCTTGCTTGCATTCGTTGTCGCCCTCCGTAATCGCATAGAGGCAAATATGGTTCGCATCACCACCTGGAATGTCAACGGCATTCGCAACCCGTTCGGCTACAAGCCATGGAGTACAACGAGGACATTCAATGCCATGTTCGACATTCTCGAGGCCGATATTGTCATTATGCAGGAGTTGAAGATTCAACGCAAGGACCTCACTGACGATATGGTGCTTGTACCGGGCTGGGATTGCTACTTCAGCCTACCCAAACATAAAAAGGGTATATCTCATGATACTATACACACTTTTGTCATATGTTCGTGTGCTGATGTACTGCAGGATACTCAGGTGTCGGCATATACACCCGTCAATCCGTATGCGCCCCCATTCGCGCCGAAGAGGGAGTATTAGGCGCTCTATGCCCTCCCAACTCGTCAACACCCTACCGTGACCTCCCTGCGTCAGCCAGCATCGGCGGCTACCTTACGTCCTCCCAGATCGCCAACCTCCCCGCAGACCTGGATGCAGATAGTCTCGACTCAGAAGGCCGATGTCTAGTGCTCGAGTTCCCCGCCTTTGTCCTCTTCGGTGTCTACAGTCCGGCGAACAGCAATGGCCAACGAGACGGCTTTCGACTCGGCTTCCTCACTGCGCTAGAAACACGGATAAGGAACTTGACCAAGATGGGTAAAAACGTCATTCTCACCGGAGATCTCAACGTTTCAAGAGACTTGATCGATACTGCAAAAGCAGAAGAGAATATGCGTGCAGAGGGCATGACACACGCTGAGTACCTCAGCACGCCTAACCGCCGCATCTTCAATCAGCTCTTGTTGAATGGAAATGTACCAGGCGAAAGGGACAAAGGACGTGAGGAGCCAGTACTATACGATCTGTGTCGGGAGTTTCACCCAGATCGCGAGGGCATGTTCACGCACTGGGAGCAGAAGATCAATGCGAGGCCTGGCAACTTTGGCTCTCGGATCGATTTTATACTATGCAGTCTTGCCATGAAGGACTGGTTCAAGGATGCGAACATCCAGGAAGGACTCATGGGCTCCGACCACTGCCCTGTGTACGCAGTTACAAAGGACGTGGTACCGATTGTAGATGGGGGCACCAGTCATGTCGAGAACGTTGCACATATTCTGGATTTGATGAACCCAGCAGGTGTGTTCCAGAATGGTGTACGGCAGAGGGAATATGACCCAGCGAAAGATATCCCACCACTCAGCGGAAGGCTACTAGATGAATTCACAAAACGGAGGAGTATCAAAGACATGTTCAGCAAGAAGCCCGCCCCACGCAAACCTACATCAACACCTACACCTGCAACAACACAACCAACCCCCTCAACGGAAGCACCAGTTGCGTCTACCTCAAATACGGCTGCCAACCAGATGGATAGAGACCTCGAATTGGCCATCGCAGCTTCTTTAGCCGACACACATCCAGTCACGAATACCAGTCCGGCATCAACTCAGAGCCCACTGAAGCCAGCCGAGAAACGGCGTCCTTCCGCCTCCGGATCCCCCAGCAAACCAATTAAACGCACAAAATCCACCGTCCCAATCGCCCCATCCAAAAACCAACAATCCCTCAAAGGCTTCTTCCAAACCCGCACCAAACCCCCGGGTCCAACTCCCCCCTCAGACCCACCCGCCTCCTCACCCCCACGCCTGCAGATCCCTCAAGCCAGTCCACCCCCTCCACCACCGTCGCCGCCGATATTCTCCCCCCACCACCAGCATCCTCTCCACCAACCGCTTCCGACTCCTTCGATACCGACCCGCGCGCCTCACAAGAAGCCTCAAGGGAAGGCTGGACCAAGCTCTTCTCCAAGAAACCACCACCCCGCTGCGAACACGGCGAGCCATGCACATTGTACAAGACGAAGAAGAAGGGGCAGAATTTCGGCAGGGAGTTTTGGGTTTGTCCGCGCCCGATTGGGCCGAGTGGGGTCAAGGAGACGGGGACGCAGTGGAGGTGTCCGACGTTCACTTGGTGTAGTGATTGGAAGGGTAGTTGAGGGGGATGGTGAAGGGGTCGTGGGGAAAAAGAGGGTGGATATGTCGCCTATGGAAATTCATTTAATCTCATAGCATGTTGGGGTCTATCTAGAAGCCCTAAGATAATCTTCATATCCTTAGCTTTTTTTAATTAAAGTATGCACTTCACATCCTTGGCTAAGAGATCGTATTTCGTTCATCTATCGCTCGACGTGTAGAGTATAGGGATATTTTCATGTGTTTCACTGGAGTATCTAGTAAGAAGGGAATTGGCGCTGTTCTTGTGAAGTTACGCATTGGTAAGAAGGTATGTTTAAGTTTTCCAAATCTAGGGTCGTATTTTTTTTCTCTATATACACTTGTTTGATAACACTTTTGATCGCATTGTCTAAGACTAGTTATCCACAATACTTAGTATTGAGAAAGACATTCAGAAGGTCTTCCTACCAAATAAGAGTGTCGTGTCGAAGAGGAGGAATAAAGGTAGAGTTGACTGGTAGGGGGGTAGGGATAAGTCCAGCGTAGAGATGGGTAGGGTATTTATTTCTCACAATCAAGATATTCGAGATGCTAACCCTTTGGAGCCTCTCAAAGGTTTTGGATACTGTATGAGTAGAGTCACTTGCGTGTAGAGAAGAAGTATTGTTATAGTTCCAAGACTTGTAGTGTTTCTTAAACTTCACTCCGGTGGACACCGGATGTGTCCAGCTCCTCCAAAAGACAACATAATATACCGAGACTGCAGCTTCCCGGAAGTGATACAATTTAGCGAATTAGCTCATCTAGTAATAGAGACAATAGATAGGAAACTATGTATATGAGTCATGTGTTGTACACTTCTACACTTCCTCCATTCCCGCCCTCTTACTCCCGGACCAGCCACATTTGACACCTATCATCACTATCCCAAAATACCTCAATACCTCATCAGCTACATCTTATATCCCTGATATTATCCCCCTAGAAGTCTTGCCAAGCTTGATACAAAAAGTGCACTTATTGTATCTGGTCTTGGTCCTACATCCCTGGACCCCGACTACAAGTATTGGAAAATGACAACACACCCAAATACCTCTATATCTCCGGAACTATCTACTATAGTACTAAATATTTTACTGTGACGTTCTTGCTAAGCTTGCCACAAAGGCACGAGTACAATTGCTGTCGATAGTCCAGAGGCCTGGCTACCAGCAACATCAATGACTTGAGATCTGCATACGCACGCATTCTCAAACTCCCGGAAATGATTCTTTGCGTATTGATAAGGTAGCTGAAGAGGTCTTGCCACGTTTGCCACAAAGATGCTTTTTGTAGATCTCATCTAATTGTCTTCAAATGACCAAACCATGACCACGAGGACTGAACAACCCGACTCGGATAATTTTCAAACTCACGGAAACTACTTTTTACATATTCAAATATTGTCCCAAGAGCGCTTGCCACGTTTGCTACAAAGATGCTTCGAGGATACTGCAATATCTATCTGAGACTCTGTGAGCGGACATGACTATCTTTCCGTAGACGCATATAGGATTCAAATCAAACGTCCGGAAATGACTTTTTATTGAATATTTAGGCTTTTCCGCGTGGCCTTGCCAGGTTTGCCATACATTTGGGCTGGCGATACCGGCCGACGGGTTCAAGACGTAGTTGAACAAACAGGGCGATATCTTCACAGTACCACCATCGTTTCTTAACAGACATTCAGAATCCCTTGATATTATGCTTCCAAGCCACCTTATAAGCGCTTGAAAAGCTTGCCGCAAAGTTGCGGTGTGGATACAACTTTGTAGGGTTGAAACTTTGTGAGCAACCATGGCTATATCTCCACAACGTTATCATCGATTCTAATTCAACCCTCAGAGCTACTTGGGACTGCAATTTGAAATCAGCCTGTAAGCACTTGCGTGGCTTGCCACAAAGTTGCGTTGATGGTACGCCTGTGGGCAAGCCTACCTACCCAACACTGGCTCATCACTACCAAACGTTGAGCACCCGCGAGGAACCAGACGTGCCTAAGCGCTTCTTTAGTCTTGCGATTGCAATTTTAGGTTCGATAGCTACATATCTCCCGTGCTCCTAGGGACGCGGAATCCCCTTGCCTCAAAACCAATAGACTCGACCCTTCGATACAGGACCTCTGCCATACCCTTCGAATCCTGAACTGCCACTACCCAAGTATAGCATGACGTATCCTATAAACACCTCCCCTATCCCACACGTCTCCGTGGCTGATGTAAGACATCCTCGTACCGCGGAGTCGGGAATCTCCTGATTCAGAAGCCACGCCTCCGCCATGCAGCCACCATCACACCGATCGGAAACAATGGCGTAAAGCTGCATCAAAGAAAATCGCACTCCACGAATAGACCGAACAAAGAAAGGCACCAAAGGCATCATCAAACAGCCAAGTCATAGAGGAAGGCCATATTTTTGGGGGGTTTTTTGTGATTGTTTTATGGAAGTTATCCCATGTGTTTTTGGTGTGGATCTCATGCCAATTGAGTTATCAACTATCGATTATCGTGATCCTGAGTAGGTACCATAAGGGTAACTCCATCGAAGTAGGTATCGTAAGACTGACTCAAGAGTCTTAAGGAAATTATCTGAAGCAAGGAAATGAAACACAATGACCAGTGACCGACACAGACTGCTGGTATGAAGAAGATATCCCCCCGCCAGGTAGATTGACATGTGTCAAGCCATCAGTGGTGCCCTTGTAGCTGAGCCGTGTAGATGTCTAGTCCAATAAAGACCGCATCCATAACAGCAAGCCAAGCAAGTACAAGCACCGTATCCATCCTTCGATATATCCGTGTCGCAATGAAAACAAGTGTATGGGGTACCGTGTAGAGCTGCCAGGATCGCAGTCGTCGTTGTAAGCAAGAGGGAGATCCATGATAGGCGCACGCCTTCTGAAAGTAAGGGATTTTGTTAAAGCAAGGGAGTTGCCCGACCGATGTAGTGTGCAGGAGAGCTAGTCGATAGCGTTGTCGAAGGCCTGGACACATCGAAGGACAAAACAAGAGAGAGTACATCGAATTCGCTGGGTCCCCGAATAAGAGCGCAAACTATTCGTCGATGAGAAAGCTTGTGACGATGCATAGTTTGTACGGGCCAGCATGACGTGCACGAAGCCTCTCTAGTACTCGTCCTCGAGGAACACAGGCAAAGTAGAATTGCCATCTGCACCATCGCGGAAAGCGAGACCTTGTTGTTCTTCCCACATCGTAAGCAGCTCTTCAAAGTCGAACTGGCCGAACTCTTCCTGGAGTCGAGCTTGGCGCATAGCCTCGTTGTTGCGGAAGTTCTGGGTTACCAACTCTTGAGTGGCCATTTCCAAGACATGCTCCGAAGCAAAGAAGTCAAACCAGTTTCCGGCAGGAGCATTTCCAGCGGCGTCGAAACCCTCGAAACCCTCGAAACCTGTAAGTCCAAGTGTGCCAACAACAGCCGATGCAGTTGCGATGTCCGAGGTAGCTTGAAGCTTGCCGGCCGCTGAAGTAGTAGGAGCTGCAGTAGCTTCCTTGGCCTTGCGTGACTGGCGCTTCTTCTTCTCACCCGGCTTCCTAGGGCTATACTTGTAATCGGGGTGTTGACGAAGGTGCTCCTCCTTTGCGGACTGGGCAGCATCCTTCCACGGCTGCTTCTCCTGGGGAGTAAGATCGTGCCAAAGCTCAGAGCAGCGAGTAGCTATTCAGAGGTCAGTACATGTTCAGTTGGGACGTTGGTTAGGTGTTAATGCTTACAAATCTGCTGGACGGTAAGCTCAGGGTGCTGTTCCTTGAGCTCCTTGCTCTTGGCGTCACGGAAGATGATCCAGCAGTTCATTGGGCGTGGAGCTTTCCTAAACCCGACAGCAACAACTTGATCGTCAAGAGTTGCGACTTCAGAAGACGGGGTCTGAACAGGAGGGTGGATCTTGGTGATCATGACGAGGGTGTAAAGCTTATCGTCGCTGTCGATGACAGTGAGGTCGATAGGTGTGCCCAAGGCCTCAACGACAGTGCGCTGGAAGTGCTGGACGAGAAGATCTCCAAAGAGCACAGGAAGGCTGTCCTCGAGGACCACAAAGTCTTCGCCGCGGCTGTGCGCCTCGATGCACGTAGTGAGGGCAGCATCAAACTGCTCGGTGGCAGCTTGTGTGACTTGCGCCTTAGAGACATTGGCGTCAGGTGCGACTACGGGGACGTTCTGGTGATCCATTGTCTTGGTGCGTTGGTGTGTGATGGTAGAGGAAAGTTGTAGTAAAGCAATTGCAGAGTTTTGAAAGGTTGAGTAGAGTTTAAGTAGAGGTTGGTGGGGTATTTATGGAGCTTGGTGAGAGTGAGCCTTTCTTGTGACCGCGCCAAGACCAAGCAGGCAGACAACCTGCACACTCACAAACAAGTCAGTGCTCAAGTCACTCACCTATGCTATCTGATTGGCCGCAAGATTTCTCTTACACCACGAGCAGTCTGTAGGCACGCCTACGTAACTCGAGGTTTGTTACAAAGAACAGAATGACTTGCTGCACCTCGTCTACATGTAAGAATGCAAACAAGGGCTAGGCCATATCATAAAGACACCAAGTATGAATACTGTCTGTAGAAAATATCAGCATGAATAAAGCAAGCCATAAGTATTGAGAAAGATCATACCTGTCTCGAGGTGAGAGAGACGAAGTGATAAAGAATGACGCATTCACCTGTTAAGAGCGTCCATATTCCAAGACACCGGGTTCAAGGATGGATAGTAACAGTAATGCTTGTTGAAATCTACGACGATGCACTTGGAAAAGCTGCATCAACGTAGTTCCCAGGAAAGTCGAAAACCCATATTTTAATGGTTGAGATGAAGGATATTGCATGAGGAACATGATATAGGATAGTACAGGCTTTTGTTCAAAATGAGAAACTATGAGACAAAGGAAATGGTTTGACGCCACAGACGGAACAGGAATAAGACACTTTCGCCTAATTTGACTAAGTCAACCCCCTTGCATATGCAGTGTAAGTGACAGAATGTGAAGGTTTTCAGGCTTCTCCTCTCATTCGCCAGACTTCTCATCTGCTCGACAATGAAATGACCAAACACATTACGTACAGAGCCTTTTACCCTGCATATCCAATCTGAAGCTCATGATGATATTCCATTAGGCTCAGCGTTCCGAGTTCCTGTCAGACTCGAGCACCACCCCATTAGGCGTTGTTAGCGCCATCGAAAGTAGGCAAAGTGGCATCCTCGTCGGCACCAACACGGAAAGCGTCGTTTTCATAAGGGACGGCATTGCCAAAAGTGGACTGGTGGAAGGCCTCGCCCATGGAGAAGGGGGTAGAGGGAGCGGTGAATCCAGTTTCCATACCAAACGCGGGAGCACCGTCATTGAAATCGGACATTCCTTCAGCAACAGCAGCAGGAACACTGTTATCAAAATCAGGTATTCCTGCAGCGATCGCAACGGGAGCACCGGCATTGAAAGCAGGAATCACTGCAGCGGCGGGAGCACCGACATTGGCAGCTGGAGCACCGGCATCGGCATCGGCATCGGAAGCTGCTTCAGCGAGGGAAACCATGATTTGATTGTAAAGCGGATTGTGCTCGCCATTCGGAAGAGTTGCAGAGTGATTAGACGTCTCATGAACAGGCCCATTCTGATGTGTGATCATGTACTCGTGAATGTTGTGAATCTCAGCCTGAAGCGCTGCCTCGAAAGCAAGAAGCTCAGCAGGAGTTCTGTCATCCTGAGATGTGTTGTGTGGAGCCATGCGCTCAGCAAGGAAGGTCGATGAACCGTTTAAGCAGTGCTTGTAGGTCATGGCGAATAGTTTGCCTTGAGCAACGCGGATGATGTCTTCAACCGAGAGCGCCTTGTCTGCAGCAGTGGCAACCGTTGGTTCGATACCAGCCTCGCGCGAGAGCGTTGGGTTACCATCTTGGTCATGAGACAGTATCCATCCATTGGCCTCGAGGTACCAGTCGGGATGGGGCACGCCGAGCTCAGTGCACACGATACCGAAGAATTCATCCAGCGGAGCCACCTCTTTGGTGAGCTGATCACGGAGCATGGACCAAGCCTTTGCCAGCAACGACCAGAGTGGCTTGTTTGGGTCTGACTCCCACAAGATTCCAAGCAAATTGGATAGCTTCTTCATAGGCCATGACTTGAAGGCGGGAATGTCGATGTAGTAGCCTGGAAGTAGGAAGTCAGCTTGTTGCGTGGCTAACAAGATATCGTGAACTCGCATCGGAAGCCTACGAAAGCATTGAGAGCTTTCTTGGGTTTCTGAACCAACTCGGGGGTGGCGCGGCTGTTGCTAACAGGTGCGGGCAGATTCATCATCTGGTTTGCGAAAGCAACTTGCGCAGCTGGCTCCCTGATGTAACGCATCAGCTGCAGCATTTGAGCACCGCTGCGATTGGCAAGGAACTCGGCGATCTCTGCGTTGGTAGGGTCTCGTATCATGGTCGCATTAAGACCCTCGGCCGACATGTTGGAAAGGTGCGAAGGAGGTTGGTTCGTCATGAGGAGTTTGTTGTGTTTCAAGCTTGCCAGTAGAAAGGTTGAGCAGAGTGTTTTGAAAAAGGATTTGTGTAGGTAGGTGAGATGGGGGTGGGTGGCTTGAGACAGAACAAAGGCAGGACTGTGAGCTTAAATGATTGGTGGGGCAAGGCAACGGGCGAGACCGTCAGTGCATTCACCTTCACCTCTTGTTGCCTAACAGGCCTAAAAGAGCACGTTTTGTGTTATTTTTATAGGGCATCAGAGCGTTGCCCCACATAAACCCCCCCGACAGCAAGTGACGGACAGTCCTTAGTATTGTGCTTTCAAGTCTCGTGCTAAAAGCACAAGGTGAGTGGGCAGTGTGAAAGAGACACACACCAACAAGAATGTTCAAACCCAAGGATTGGATGTAACTGCGGGTCGATAAAGTGCCAGCCGAAGGCAAGCAATATGGTGTACAAACGTGCTATTGGTGTGTCAATTGCCTGCAGCCACAAGTGGAACCCACATTGCTATTATGAATGTTTACACCTACTAATGAAACTTGAATTCTCGAGGGCAGGTAAAAGATAAATAATCATACCTTTAATGCAAAGCGCTTGCACGTGGGATTTGAATTAGCGTCTCATCTAATTCGATCGGGTGCCAGTCGCTTCCTGGCTGTCGATATGAATAGCAACAGCCCAATCCCTCACCTGACCTTTCCAGTCTGCGATCCTCCCACCACGAACTTTGACAATTACAACTCTGACTTCTGCTCCTTCGACATAACATTTGGTGCCGCCATCGCCCTCCCTCGGAGTTTCATCACCTCCAATCCCAGCACCTAATCCGCCACCTCCCCACAAACCTTGTCCAACTGGGGAGCTTGAGTAAGTATCTTCTCCACCGGGACTAAAGGTATTGTTCGCTACGTGCTGGGCCCTGTACCAAGTCTCCTCTTCGGTCCCCGAGGGTACAAGCTCAGCAACACCGTTAATGGTAGTACTGATTCGGCTCAATGAAGCAGTGTTCATTCCGAGGAGAAGCTCGGCAAGTGAGCCAGATCGGGGTGCTGGATGCGATGGCGATGGCGAACGTCCTGGCTGGCTGAGAGTGGGCGGACGGTGTGACACCCAATCGTGCACTAGGAGAGAAACGAGGGAATTGGACTCTAAATTTTGTGTCTTGCGAGATGATGAGGGGGTTGTCATGATGATAATGGGACTTGAGCAGTAAGGCGTGCTGGGTAGGTAGGTGTAGTTCATCAGAGAGACATGGGGAATATTATCCGAGCACGTTGCGAGATGAAGCTGCTGGTGCGTTAGAACGAACAAAGTAAGATGGCAGATATTGTAGCCATGTATTTATGAAGTGACTGCAAACACGTGTTTTGCCAGTTGGGACGGGAATGCAGGGGTGATAAGGTCGAAAGAACTTGAGAGGATATCAGGGGATATGATATATCGAGGATTATATAGATGCACATGAGTTTGAAGAGACTAGTTTAAAGAGACTAATTTGACGAGGTGGAGACAAAGACGGATGTGGCTGGGAAGCACTCACAAAGCGAGCATTTTGGAGACAGGTGATGACCTCGTCCGGCAAGGCGTTTGACATGGCGGGCGTAGACTAAGGGAGTGGCAGTAGTAGGCGGGGCAAGAGGAAAGGGATGCAGTGTAGGACGACAGTGATGGATGGACAGAGCTTGACAGCGGGAGGGATGACGTTGGCATTGTCCGTGCAGCATGCATGCAGGTATCGTCTCCGCCTCAGCCGGCGATGCGCGTACTGTATCCCGACGACACCAACAGCAGTACTAATTACAATTCTTGATATCAGAACAGCGCCCAAGATGGCTGCACCGCCCATGATGCCGCCCATGGAGAGCAGCGAGAGCTTCAACCCTGAATTCAACATGGCAGGCACGCCGCCTAAAGAAGGCGCCCCGGCGCTCGCCTCGCCCATGGAAGACGCGGCTCCCGCATGGCCCGAACAGCGGACGGGGCCCCCGGATGCGCAGACACAGCAGAGAGTGCACGATGTACTGTATTCGGATATAGGCGTTGCGACGCTGCTGAATCGGCTCAAGGCCAGCATTGCGAGCGCCAGAGTTAGTAGCCCCCCTAGATTCAAAGGCGCGGGCGCCGTGCTGACATGCATGGTAGGACTTTGCCAATTTCCTCAAGCGGCGGGGTGCGCTCGAGGAGGAACATGCGGGCAGCCTCAAGAAGCTGAGTCGCCTGACGCTGGACGGGGTGCGCAAGCCAGACACGCGACATGAGAGTTACCAGACACAGTTCGAGCAGGTCCTCCACGCCAACGAGCGCATCGCCGACAATGGCACCCAGTTTGGCCTTGCACTGCACGCCATGCACGAGAACCTGCTGCAAATGGCCAATAAGATGGAGGCGAACCGCAAGACGTGGAAACAGCAGGGCCTTACTGCGGAGAACAAGGTCCAGGACGCCGAAAGGCTGGCGGAGAAGGCCAAGGCCAAGTACGACCAGCTTGCCGAAGATCTCGACCGCGTCAAGACGGGCGACACGGGCGCGGGCAGGAAGTTTGGCCTCAAGGGGCCCAAGTCGGCGGCTCAGCACGAGGAGGACCTGCAGCGCAAGACGCAGGCAGCCGACCAGGACTACGCCAGCAAGGTGCAAACGGCGCAGACGTCACGTAAAGAGCTTGTAGCCACTACTCGTCCCCAGGCCGTCGCTGCGCTCCTGGATCTTATCAAGGAAACCGACGCTGCCCTGACTATGGAGATGCAGAAATATGGTACGTATCTTGTCCTGCACACGAACCGAACACCGACTGATATCTAAGCAGCCTCTTTCAATGAGAAGCTAGTAGTCAACAACGGCCAAGTTGTAAGCCCTCAGCCGCTCAAGGGCTCCACTAGCCAGCTTTCACCGAGCATCAATCAGCTCATCTACCAAATCAATAACGAGCGCGACTTTGATGAGTACATCCTGAGCCATGCCTCCAAGGCTCCCTTATCCAAGGCGGAACTGCAGTACGTCAAACACCCGACACAGGCCCCGACACGGTCACATCCAACACCCCCAGCGGCTGTGAGCATGAATCGACAGGCCCCGGCGCAGGTACAGAGCCAGCCGCCACCATTTTTCTCAATCCCGCAGTCAGATGCCAACCCCCCATTGTCTCTGCCACAAGTCCCTCCAAATCTCGACTCTTCCCAACCACCGCCTTCTGCGCTGCAGACGCAATCCCAGCATGCCCATGCGCCGCTTTACAACAATTCTCCGTACTCACCTGCCGCTCCGGAGCCTTTTCCACAACCAGACTACCCTCGTGGACCAGTTGGTCAGGCCACAGCACAGCAAACCAGTGGCGTGCTCTACAACAGTAGTCAGCCCCCCGTCAATCCTGTGTTTGGCGTCACATTGGAAGATTTGTTCCGCCGCGATGGCTCTCCAGTACCCATGGTAGTCTATCAGTGCATCCAGGCTGTAGATCTGTATGGGTTGGAGGTAGAGGGCATCTATCGCATCCCCGGCACCTCCTCACACATCCAACAGTTGAAGGCTCTGTTCGACAGCGGTATGCTATTATTATGATAATTCGTAACAAGCCTAGCTAACGGGTTCCAGATGCATCCCAAGTGGATTTCCGCAATCCAGAAACATTTCAGCAGGATGTCAATAGCGTCGCTGGACTGTTGAAGCAGTTTTTCCGCGAGCTTCCCGATCCACTTCTTACTCGGGAATTCTATTCCAAGTATATTGACGCTGCACGAATTGACGATGAGACTATGCGGCGAGACTCGATGCATGCACTGATCAATGCTCTCCCCGATCCAAACTACGCAACGCTGCGCGCTCTCGTTTTGCATCTGCATCGGGTTCAACAATCATCCGAAGTCAACCGCATGAGTACTGCGAACCTCGGAATTTGCTGGGCGTAAGTCAACTATTCGCCGAGTGCTGACCATAGTGCTGACATGATACAGACCGTCTATAATGGGACCCCACAAAGGCAACAACATGGCCGACGCAGGCCTACAAGCCCGTGTAGTCATAACGATCCTTGACAATGTTCTCCAAATTTTCGATGAGGATTAGACAATGTGTGAAGTTGATGGCGTTGTTTGTAGCCTCGACGCTGTACGAATCTGTCGCTACACATCACAGCTCACACTAAAGTGAAATTATCTAAACCTTTCTGCTACATGTCTCCCCGCGACTATCCACAGCCAATGCATTTGGGTATGGTCGCTGTGTAGCAAAGTGGCCAGCTGTGCAGATGTCAAGCAGCTGGAGCTATCAAGGCCAACGTGCTACAAGGGGGTTGCACATCGCCGATAGATTACACGGGCTGGGGTTGAGGTCGGGGCGAGTCCGTAGGGGTCTTTGGTTATTGAATTTTGAATTTCCTGGGTCGGAAACTGCACAACCAAAGACGACGTCACGGCATGTTGTGAAGAAGGACCGAATCACAAGTAGTGGCGCCTGAAGGCGGATGTTGGAATATCGAATTATTTAGAGCGCTGTACGATGCGACGTCCGAAATGAAGCAGGTGATCTCACGTGTTCAAATCGCCAGTATAGCCATACCTGGGGGCATGCAGAATGTCGGTCTGGTTGGGAAGACCCGTAACGCGTGTGCGCTTGCGTGCACATGCAGTCATGAGCAAGTGTTTCAGACACAGACTCACCTTGGTGTCATAAAATACTTCTAATAGGCGTGTCTGGCGACTATAGTGGCCCTTGTAAACTAGTATGTCAAGTATTTTATGACACCCGGGTGGACTGTCAGTTGGCGGGAGGCGGAGATGTTTGCAGTGGGGCGCAGTTACCCCAGTGCCCCGGGCGCGCTAGCTAGCTTGACAGGGAGAGCTCCCCAGTTCAATGAGGGGAAGCTGGTGGTCTCTAGATCACACGGATCGAGCATTGAAACACCACTACGCCGGTCAGCTCAACTGTACTGATTCTCCTACGCTATCATAAACACGCTTGACACTTGAGTACCATTTTCGATCCCACCCCTCCACCATGCTCACACGTCGTGCTTGTGCCGGCGTGCGCGGCATCCTCGCCCCGCAACCTGCTATCGCTTTCCGTTCTCGGGCTTTTGGTGCTGCGGCTGTGACGCAAAGCCCAGCTCGAGCCCCTGCAATTGCCGATATCACGCCCGACAGTGCCGCGAGTTTCAACGAAAAGCAGAAGAGCTTCCGCGACGGTCTGGTGGCTGCACAGAAGCGAAAGGAACAAGAAGAGAGTGCGTGACACGTCGATCAAATCATCAAGAGACCAATCTGCTGACACGTGCAATTATAGAAGAAGCCCGGGCCCGAGAGGAAGAAAACAGCAAGAAGAAAGGCGGTGCGCTGTCTTCTCTCATCTACGGAACACCCGAGGGACGCGAGCTTGACAAGGACATTGAGCGCAGCTTCTCTCAGGTCCTGGCTCGGGGCAAGTATGTTCACTCGATTGTGTTTCATACGGTAAAGCCAGACAAGGTCGACGAGTACACCGAGCTGGTGGGCAATTGGTATTCAAAGATGGTTTCCATTCCCGAGAACAAAGTCCACCTTGTAGGGAGTTGGAAGACTGAGGTCGGCGACTGCAACACCTTCGGTAAGATTGTACATCGTTTGGAACCCATGCTCCTCTCGCATTCACTGACCAGGCCGAACAGTGCACATCTGGGAGTACCAACGCTACGAGGGATATCACGAATCGCTTCACAATATTCAGTCTCACCCCGAATTCCCTGCCTTTGATGCCAAACTCAAGACCTTGATCAGCTCCAAGCACACATCACTCATGCAAGAATTCTCCTTCTGGCCAACGACACCGCCTCGTCAGCTCGGCGGTATATTCGAACTCCGCTCGTACACACTGCACCCAGGCAATCTACTCGAGTGGGAGACTCACTGGCGACGTGGCCTGAAAGCTCGACGAGAGGTCATGGAAGGCGTTGGTGCTTGGTTCGTCCAGATTGGCGATCTGAACACTGTTCACCACTTATGGCAGTTTGCGAACCTAGAGGAACGCAGGATTCGTCGCGAACAGAGTTGGAGTGTGGAAGGTTGGGGCGAAACAGTGCACAAGACTGTACCGCTCATCCAAACCATGAAGAGCAGGATACTCATGCCTTGTTCTTGGAGCACGGTCGCCTAAATATCAGTCGGGCCCAAGTAAGACACTGGCTCTGCAATTACTTGGCGGCCGGACATTGTTCGGTGAAGATAAACGCGATGCACGGTCATAGGCAGATGGAAAATATAGCCGTCATAAGTTTCCAGCAGGATACTAGTCAGCTCGGTGGATGAGGTGTAAAATAAAGGGCAGCCACTCTGTTATCGCAGAATAGAGACAAGGCTGCGCATATGATCATGTACCTAACCATAGCAATCACATGATATGATTCATGAGAAAGAAAAAAACACCGATGATCAACTCTCTCGATGCGATGCTCACACTTTCTTGTATGATGTGGGAAGTCACCGCACAGATACCGTGCCCGTCCATATTTGGTGGTAGTGAAAACAGGCCGGAGCAGCGGCCGACGTCATAGGTCTGATTCCAAGCTCGGGCCTCTTCTCTCCCACATGCCAACAAAGCGTTGATATTGTCTTGTCTGCAGTCACCCCAACGAAAATTGCCAACCCCGCATAAGTGCAGAGATACATCTCAAAGATGGTGTACATACGGCAAGACAAGCTACCGAAGCTCAAAGAATACAAATACTCTGGTGTGGATCACAGTCTGCTCTCGCAACATGTCCTCAAGCCTTTCTACACCCATGTGGTCATCAAATGTTTTCCTATGTGGATGGCGTAAGTTTTCTACACTGTTTCCCTGACAAGTGCTAATATTCTAGGCCTAACCTTGTGAGTCCGATCCCCTCGATCGACGTTGAGCGACTTTACGGGTAGCCCGCATCTCAATTCGCATATACACCCTTTACACTGCTATAACTGACGTCGTCACAATGCAGATCACGCTCTCTGGATTTGGTTTTATTGTCATGAACTTCCTCACATTACTCTGGTATACCCCGACTCTCGATCAGGACTGTCCACCATGGGTGTACGCTAGCTGGGCGATTGGCCTCTTCTTGTACCAAACTTTTGATGCCGTCGACGGAAGCCAGGCCCGAAGGACTCACCAGAGTGGTCCACTGGGCGAACTTTTCGATCATGGGGTCGATGCGGTCAATACTACTCTAGAGGTGTTGCTGTTTTCCGCGACAATGAATTTGGGCCAAGGCTGGAAAACAGTCCTAACGCTCTTTGCATGTAAGCCAGCATCCATGATTCATTGTTATTGTCAAGGACACTACTGACTCTCAAAGCTTCCATGACGTTTTATGTGCAGACTTGGGATGAGTATCACACACATACCCTGACCCTGGGCGTCATCTCTGGGCCCGTGGAGGGCATCCTGACACTTTGCATTATATATGCATCGACGGCGTTTCTCGGCGGTGGCAGTTTCTGGCAGCGCTCCATGCTCCAAAGCCTTGGTATTAAGAAGAATGATGTTATTCCGGAGCTTCTGTTCAACATGGCATGGAACGAATGGTACATGGTCTATGGAGGTGCTGTTTTGGTTTTCAACACAGTTTCAAGGTAAGAAACAATCAAGAAAATGGCGCAAAATATACTGACTGGGTTGCAGTGCAACAAACGTCATGAAGGCGCGTCGTGCCCGTGGGCAAAAGACGCGCGTTGCCTTACTCGGACTTCTCACCTTTGCAGCCGCCTGGATACTCATCCCTGCGTACTTGTATCTGCAGCCTGTGATCCTGCACCACCATCTGGTACCTTTCATCTTCTACGCAGGTCTCGTCAACGCCTACTCCGTGGGCCGCATCATCATCAGTCATCTTACAAAATCACGCTTTCCTCGAGGCAACGTACTGATCTACCCTCTCATCTATGGTGTTATCGACTCCCTTGGCCCATGGTTGCAAGAGCACACTGGTGTGGGTTGGCCTAGTGCTCTCGGGAACGATGTTTATCAAGTCGCCTTTGTTTTCATGTGCCTGGGCCTCAGTGTAGGTGTGCACGGAAGCTTCATCGTAGACGTTATCTGGACTATCTGCGATTATCTCGATATCTGGTGTCTCACGATCAAGTACCCTTACCAGCCAGTAAAAGAGAATCTGGAGAGGAAGGGCCAGTGATGATCTGGTCTCGGGGTCAATGGTGATGGTACTTAGTCAAGTTCCTGACAAGAAGGTGTGTCCCCACAACAAGATTGTATAGATGGAAGAACTTTTAAGGTCTCAGTGGTAATAAAGTCACATTGAGCCTGGACGCATAGTTAGACGTAATATGATAATATTGTTTTATTAGATGACCCAAAAGCGTGATGGATCAAGGCTTGAACAAACGTCAGCAATATTGGTGCGCGACACAGACTTTTGCATCGGAGCAAGGGGAGCTTAATGTAAGCGGCCAAGCTCGAAAGCCGCATAAGTGGCTAAAGCAATGGCGATGCCCACCCAGGTGCCCAGGTGATCAGCATTGAAGCCGGAACGATCCGTGTACACCAATCCACGCTAGACTGATACGGTTCACCTCCGCTTACATCTCCGCAACTTGGTACCTGCATGTAATGCTTGGTTGCTACTACTACTACTACTACTACTACTGAGTCTATTTTTCAGCCCAAACTGAGCTTGGTTGCTATCAACCTCTAACGCCAGCATGGCAAACTCGGGAGTCAACTTGGCCGTTACGAAAGACGGCGAGACTTATAACAAGTTGCAGCGACCTTCCGATTACCTCACATCAACGCAGTCGACTCCACCACCGCTAGCTGCAGTCTCATCCTCAGCAGTGACCAACAGCAAAAGAAAGCGCGACCAAAACGATGAATCGGGAAACAAACGTCTGAGGAACGATGGCAGTGTTCAAAACTATAAAGGGAGGTCGCGCGCTTCTCAGGCATACCAAGAGCACGGTATCCAGACGGTGCTACCAGGACTTGATGGAGAGGAGCAACTGTCAGACGAGTCTACTGGCGAAGCATTGGCATACCTTCAAAGTGTCAGGTAAGTGCTGCGTCGCGCATCCCTTGCGGAAAAGCTGCCTCCATGCCGAGCTTGTAGCTTACCTTCAGGGACTAGATCCGAAGCATCCACCATCCCTACCCTCCTTGTGGCCTCGAACAAACCCAATGAAGCCGATAGCGATTCGTACGACGATGAGCATGCAGCCCGCAGAGACACGGCTGATGCAGAAATTGTTCTATACAGTGATGGAGCCTATATCGCCGTGGACAGCAGATGCAATGCTGACCTAGAGTCTTGGGACGGAGACTCACACGACCTCGCCCCACAGGAGAGCTGCCACGTGATGCTCCTTCAGCGGTTTCGTGCTCATCGCAACAAGCTTGCTGAGATCCAAAAAGACAAAGCGGTACCGAGCCAATCAACAAGCACCGGAGACTCAAGGCGCACACAAAAGACGAGCAAGCAAGAATGGTCAGATATCGTCGAGCGTGACTATCCAGTGGCAAGGAATGTCGTGCAGCTGGACGATCCTACGCTTTATCTGGCTCTGCAGGGCTGCGCGCTGGCCTTGGACCGAACAGCTATCATATCTCGTCAGCAGAGCTGTTGGATATGGACGTTACTTGCACTCATGGGAGAATTTGGCACACTGGACTATAAGCGTATCGGCAAGATCAGAGATTTAGGGCTAACGGCCGGACGGTTAGCGACAAGGCTTCGTTCACAGAAGCTGGCGTCGCAATGTAGCCCCAAGGGAGATACAGGCGAACAATCGGTATTGGAGGGCATCGAGAGCAGCGGTCAGGAAATGCATTGCCGGGATAAGAGCATAATCGGCGAGGCAACAAAGGTGTTCCAGGAGGGCACTTCACATATGGAAGACATTGGACTGTTAAACCTGGGTACTGTAACAGCTGGCGACGCCATCTGCAACGAGGGAAGTACTCTAGGCGATGGTGACAACATGGATGGCAACGCGGATGATTCGGATGCAGATATGATCATATCTGATGAAGAAGAAGAGATGGTTGAAGGTGCTGAAGATGGAGGCCTTGAGATGGCCCGGGCCCGTCTCCTTGCACAGCTTGGAGACCGTTTGGTGCATTCTAAGATGGCATCATCAAATACAGCACCTGAAGTAAAGCCAGTACAGGGGTTCAAACAACTATCGCGGGTCGAGGCTGAGATACAACGGCAACAAATGCGTAGGCAGGAGTCTCACAAGGAAGTGGTTCCGCACCCTCTGTCTTCGACTCCCAGTTCGACACGAGCAAGTCAAAATAGGATCGACAATGCTCCCTTGACTGAAGACGAGTGGAACACCAAGGTCACCATCGATATGATCTTGACTGTAGTAGCAGAGTGCTATGGACAGAGGGACCTGCTGAGATTTCGAGACGTGTGGTGAGGGCACACTTAATTACTAGATACCCATACAGATATCTCCACGACTTTTGCTTTCCGCAACAGCTCCATTGCACACATGCAAGTTATCTGTGACGTCGATATGCACGGGCCAAGACGCGAAATAAAGGATCATCTGCGCAGGCGCGCTTGCTCTTGGGCGAACGATTGAGTCACTTTCCGCCCATGCAGCGCATTTCACCCCACTTTGTCTGCCCCGCGCTCCTCCAAGACGCCCTCCGTCTCACTTTCGCCTACAGCAAAATCAGCCCAACGCCAATTCGTCTGCGACTCTCTGCACCCCGCCGCCGGCTCTGCACGCAGGCCCCGCCTTTGGTTGACGACGACATGGGTAAAGAGGACAAGAGCAAGAGCTTCAACTTGAAGGTGCCTAAAGGCACACGCGATTGTATGTATTGCTTTTGCCGTGCAATTGCATCTAAATTCTTCTACTAACAAAACTCAGGGACCGGCGAAGACGCTGCTCTCCGCGACCGGCTATTTCAAACGGTGACTGAAGTCTTCAAGCGCCACGGGGCGACGACACTCGACACGCCCGTTTTCGAGCTCAAGGAGATTCTCAGCGGCAAATATGGAGAGGACTCGAAGCTGATCTACGACCTGCAAGATCAGGGTGGCGAGCTATGCTCTTTGCGCTATGATCTTACGGTTCCGCTTGCACGATGGCTCGCCATGAACCCGAGTGTACAGAGCTTCAAGCGATACCAGATTGCGAAGGTGTACCGGCGGGATCAGCCAGCAATGACCAAAGGTCGCATGCGAGAATTCTACCAATGCGATTTCGACATTGCAGGCTCCTATGACACCATGATTCCCGATGCCGAGGTGCTCAAGATCACAACCGATGTCTTCGATGCGCTAGACTGGGGTTCATATACAATCAAGATCAATCACAGGAAAATTCTGGATGGCCTATTCAAGGCGGCTGGTGTGAAGGAAGAGCTAATACGTCCAATCAGCTCGGCTGTGGACAAGCTCGACAAAGTAAGAAGAAAGCCCTGAGTCCTTTCTCAGCTACTAACGCACTCCAGCTACCGTGGCCGGAGGTGAAGAAAGAGATGGAGACGAAAGGTCTTCCAACAGAAGTCGCAGACAAGATTGGTGAATGGGTACAGCGCAAAGGCGGCGACGACATTATCGAATTTCTCAAAACAGACGAGGTTCTCTCAAAATCCGAGGATATCAGCCAAGGTGTTCGGGAGATGGAGCTGCTCTTCGCCTACCTGGACGCTTTCGGCTCCCGGAAGAGAATATCCTTCGACCTCTCACTTGCTAGAGGCCTAGACTACTACACTGGTCTGATCTATGAGGTTGTCACCGAAGGGTCAGCACCGCGTGTGCAAGGACAGCAGCAAGAGATTGGTGTAGGGAGTGTGGCTGCGGGTGGTCGATATGACCAGTTGGTCGGCATGTTCAGCGGCAAGCCTATTCCTTGTGTTGGCATCTCTTTCGGAATTGATCGAATCATCAGCATCATGAAAGCGCGCGGTCAATCGACACAACGTGCCAAGGACGTTGATGCGTTTGTCATGGCGTTTGGTGGCAAAGGCTTCACGGGCATGCTGACGGAGCGTATGCAAGTTGCACAGGAGTTATGGGCTGCAGGTATCAAGGCCGAGTTTTCTTACAAACTGAAGCCGAAGGTGCAACAGCAGTTCAAGCAGGCCGAAGTGGCGGGTGTTCCACTTGCTGTCATTCTTGGGGAGGACGAGCTCAAAGAGGGCAAAATCAAGATCAAGGTTCTCGGGATCAAGGACGAAAATGACCCGGAGAAGGACGGTGTGTTGGTTGACCGGAGCAACATGGTTACAGAGATTCAGAAAAGGCTGTGAGGGGCAGCTCCAAGGTTGCGGCGAGTGGTAGCATGCGGACTGATAGTGCGTTATAGATACCCATAGACTACTTTCTGCGCACCCACCTTGTTTGGCAATGGGGAAGAATGGGATGTTAGGGGAAAGTTACAATGGCCAAAGCACGTGTGACCGTTTGATTCTTCCAACTGGGCCTAGAAACGTAGTACTTTACGATGACTCTTGCATGTTGGGACTAGCCGGGAGAGACGGAGATGGAAAGAAGAAGATAGGTGGCATCAAGGAGAGTAGCATATGGGGCAGCGGCAGTAACGGAGAGATTTAATGTTCTACGCAATGCATCCATGGCAGTCTTATATACAGACATGCAATAAAGACGGGAAATTCACGGCTCGTCATCAGCAGCTTTCTCAAAGTAGGCCCATACGACGGCGTCTTAGTAGCCATCCTTGCCCCACTTGTTGTAGGTATCGTGGAGTTCCTGCAATATCAGCACAGTCTAGTCTGTGCATTTGAGATTAACGAGTACATACCTTGGGAAGAGTGACGTTGGGGATCACCACGACATTTAGTGCAGAGGGCGCATCCTTCTTGACGCTGGTGTCACCGCCGGGGTGGTACTGGTAAGGGCCTGTGCCGCCCTGCTTCCAAGGCTCGCTGTCTGCGGCCTTGGCGACGGTACGCTCAGACGAGGCACTTGTTGGAGAGCGAGCTTGTGGCTGTCAATATGCTTGTGTGGTAGCAGACGCAGCTAGGGGCTTACAAAAGTGCCATCCTGCAAGACCGAAAACGCCGCTCATGATAGCAAATAGTACATAGAGTTCGGGGTCGCGCTTCGCTCCCGTCTTGAGGGCGTCTTTGCCGGCTTGTCGCTCGCCTTCAGCCGCAGCGCTGGCCCACCGTCGGAGGGCAGGAGTCGGGCGAAGGCGCGGAGCGGCGCGCAAGGCCGAGCGGGCGATGATGGAGGACATGGTGGGTGCAATTGGGCGTGGATAGGCTTGCGAGGGGGCGTAGGTGCGAAAGAAGCGTGCGTTCAGCGCGGACGAGGGCAGCCGTGGTTCCATGTCGGAACTCGCTCGCGGGTCGCCAAGCGTAACGGCTGCGTCAGGACGGCCGTGCGCATCGACCTCTGCCATCACACCTGTATATGCGCCCCTTTCGTCAAAACAACACAGCCTGTCCATCCTCCGCCACGCCCCGGCCCCGCAGTCTTTCCGCTCCCTCGCTTGTTGATTGACAGTCGCTCTTTCCTTCGCAATCAGCCGTTACTGCCTGCGCCGCCTGCTCCGCGCATTCCCTAACCGATGTCATGCTGCTGGTAAACACAGCAACTCCGCCGGCGAAAACTACACCATGGCCATGACGCCATCCGAACAGAAGCGCAGCTCCACGGGCAGCCGCGTGCTGGGCATGACGGGCCCGCCAGGCGAGGCTGGGCTGCCGCCCTCGCGACCCTCGTCCATCGCGACAGCCAACTCGGGCAGCCAGAACAGATGGTCGCAAGTCAGCCCAGCGCGACGTGGAGGTGGCATGAGTGTGGCTGGCAGTCTCGGACACCACAGTCGACCAGGCACGGCGGCCAGCAGAACCCACGTGCCGCTCGCTGCCCATGGTTTCTTTCGTCCCATGAGCTCGCAACGCCTTCAGCAGCAGCGCAACCAGCGCCCCACGTCGCTTCTCGGTCACAGCTCGCTCTACGCGGATCCCGCCCTCGAGTCAGCCCGCAGCTCATATCGCCAGAGCGCAGGGTCGGCGCAAACCATCCGGGGCGCGTCAGGCCTCCATCACGAGCTGGACCTGCAGCCTCCACCTTCGCGCGGGACCGACATCACCGACCGAGACATGCCCGATCGCACCACGGCCAACACCACGCCCACCGGTGCCGAGACAGTGCGCAGCCGTGGCGAGAGCATCACTCCTCTGCAGCGCCCCAGGCCACAGCACCTAAATCTTGCAAATGTCCATGATGCCAGGCTCCCCACACCAAGCAAATCTCCGCGCTCCTTCAGGTCCAGCTTCATGCTCTCTAGTCGCGACGGTCGCTCGGCGCAGATGCGACCGCATCAAGGGCACGAGAAGCTCACGTCTGCCGAGTCATCCCCCCGCCTCTCACGGAGGGAGGCTACCAAGGAAGCCGTCAAGAGGGAGCTGGGCAAAAACTACCAGTACTTCTCTGGCAACACGGCCTTCTGCTGGGGTGGTCGATTACAAAACACGCGCGACCGGCCGGTTAATGTAGCAACGGCAATTCTTATTCTTCTGCCCGCTGGTCTCTTCTTCGGATTTTCGTACGTACAGGCCCCCTACTACTCACGCTCGTCCCGCTAACCGCTTCTATAGGGCACCGTGGCTTTGGCTCCATGTTTCCCCCTCGATACCCATTCTCTTTGCATATCTGCTTCTAGTCTCCTTTTCGTCTTTCATGCATGCTTCTGCCTCAGACCCGGGCGTATGTTGCACCCTCTCCTCGTCTCGGACATTGCTAATCTGCCCAGATACTCCCCAGGAATCTACATCCGTTTCCTCCGCCTAATCCTAATGAAGACCCCCTCAGTCTTGGTCCTCCTACGACTGAGTGGACCATGGTCGTCTCCGCCACAGGCACCAACGCCGCCATGGAGGTCCCGACCAAGTACTGCAAAAGCTGCAACATCTGGCGACCTCCGCGTGCCCATCATTGCCGTGTGTGCGACAACTGCGTTGAGACGCAGGACCATCACTGCGTTTGGCTTAACAATTGTGTCGGGCGCCGTAACTACCGCTATTTCTTCGTCTTCGTCTGTGCCACGACTTTGTTAGGCCTCTTTCTTCTTGGCGCTAGTTTGGCACACATACTAGTTTGGCGGGCACAAAACGGCGCGTCGTTTGGCGCGGCGATTGGCCGGTGGCGTGTTCCCTTTGCCATGTGTATATACGGGCTTCTCGGATGGTCATATCCCTTCAGTCTGGGCGTGTATCATTTGTTCTTGGTTGGAAGGGGCGAGACAACACGTGAGTATTTGAACTCTCACAAGTTCCTCAAGAAGGACCGACACAGACCCTTTACCCAGGGCTCTGTTTTCAAAAACTGGGCTGCCGTGTTGCAACGCCCACGTCCGCCGACATATCTGCGTTTCAAACGCAAATACGAGGAAGGCGACCAAAGGTTCGGTCCGCGCAAGGACAAGCGAACCGCGCCTTTGGCTCCAGAACAACAGGGCGGGGGGTTGGAAATGCAGGATGTACGCGCATCAGAGGGCTTCTCAGGCCCTGCTGGTCGGACAGTACGTGATGATGCAGAAGCGACGGTGAACTAAGTGTATTCGGACGGCTGGCTTCGTTCTGTTTATCAAGATAACATGGCTGCTCCGAGCTATAGCTCCTTTGTAATATATATGCGCATGGCCAAGTAGCCATATGTAAATGAAAGCAACAGTGAGATATGATGGCTTGTTGTGAGAGAATGCCGACAAGATAATCCTGTGCATAACGGCCGTGCCTCTCAGTGTGTGACCAGACGGAATGCGAGGGTGGTGGTGCTGGGGAGACAAGAACAGGCTAATTGGCTGACTGACTAGCTACATATGTTTACCTCCCCAAACCTCGAACCGTCAACCCACCACTCAATCTGGCACATCGCGCATGTCAATGAATGTTCTCTGTTTCTTGTGAGGCCGATTGACCGTCGTACATACTTCCACGGTTGCTGTTCGTATACTGCGCGTGCACTTTGGCAGTGTCGCTCCGTGAACGCCCGTTGAGCCGCCCAAACCGTCGACCTCCTCAGCGCGTCAGTGCCTCGCCCCTCAAGACCACAACCACGACGCGCGCTATTACCTCGCCCACCCGCTATCATGACTGATCGCCATCTTTCCCCGAGTTCAACATCCTCGACCCTCTCTAACATTACCGTGCAAACGGATAAGCAGCCGGATGCCCGCGCCATGTCGAGCGCGTCACCGTCCATTTCCACGCCTCCCACCAGTCTCGGCGACGAAGCCAGCGTGCTATCTGAAGCAACAAAAGTCGAACATGCTGTCGAGGTATACGTAGAGGCCCCCGCGCCACCGCAGCCCAGCGAGACGGCCGCGTCAGCGCAAATCACGACACCCGCTCCTGCCAATACCGAGGGCCGCCGGCCTGCGAGAAGCTCGCGCAAATCCGTCACGACGTACAATGTGCAGATCCTGGCCGGAACTGCCATTCATACGCCCACAAAGTATCTCGAGAAGCACCACAAGAACGTGGTACATGGTTCTCTCGAGAATCTCATTGATAAGGATCACGGCTTGCCTCCAAAAAAGAAGATACGTAAGCCAAAGCCTGAGACGACAGATGCCAGCGATCAGATAGAGCAACAGCTGGCCGTTGAGGCTGCTCAAGCAGCACGACGTCGCACCTCCTCGCGCGTGACTGATCTCCGTAAGGAGCTTCTTCGCAATATATCCGGTGTGACAGATGCAGGTGTGAACATTGTGGCAGAAGGAAAGGCACTGCTCCATGGTACCCTTCGGCGCAGTACATCAGAACCACACCTCAAATCTGGTCAATCAGCTTCGGCTTCTCTGAAGCGCTCACGCGCTGCAATGGAAGATGGAGGCGATTCCGAGAACAGCAAATCAGAAGACAAGATTTTTGCCAGGCCGAAGTCGAAGGTTTGGCTTAAGCAAGGTCTCTATGTTGGACAGGATCGCGATTTTGACCCCCGTCTCTCAGAAAGCCAAAATCGCGCAAAGAAGAGAACTAAGAAACCAAGAGAGGACAATGTACTACCCCTCCCCATCTTTGCCTGCGAGCGCCTCCTTAACGAGGATCCGCGACACGTATTCCGGGACTTCAAGCTGCCATTCGACACATACAGTCCCCTGCCCCGCAAGGTCAAAGTGGACGGCTGGGTCAAGCTCAACAAAAGTAAGCCGCCAGTGCTTTTTTACTACTGAGGTATTAACGTTTTGTAGATAGGTTTATTGGTGACGCATCCGCCCTGTGGAAGCGCGACAAACAAGACTCTTCTCAGTGCTATTGCGATGTGGAAGATGGTTGTGGAGAGGCCTGTCACAACCGGATCATGGCGTACGAGTGTGACAATACCAATTGCCCATTGCCCCCTGAACAATGCAACAATCGACCTTTTGCAGAGCTCAAGCGCCGTTCTAAAGGCAACCGTTACGATTATGGTGTCGAGGTTCTGGATACCGAGGATCGCGGTTACGGTGTGCGTGCTATGAGGACTTTCGAGCCGCACCAGATCATTGTGGAGTATGCCGGAGAGATCATTACACAGTCTGAGTGCGAGCGGCGCATGAAACAGGTATACAAGAAAGACAAAGTGAGTAATAGACCCTCAACCCATTTCGATTCATATGCACTAACCAGCAGCAGTGTTATTATCTTATGAGTTTCGACAACAAGATGATTATAGATGCGACTCGTGGAACCATCGCTCGCTTCGTCAACCACTCGTGTGAGCCCAATTGCGAGATGATCAAGTGGACTGTTGGCGGAGAGCCCCGGATGGCACTGTTCGCAGGTCCTCGCGGCATCATGACTGGCGAGGAGTTGACGTACGATTATAATTTTGAGTAAGTCAACTTCCATGCTCTATGCGCTAGACTTTTCTGACCTTTGCAGTCCGTTCTCACAAAAGAACATCCAAGAGTGTCGCTGCGGTACTGAGTCGTGTCGTGGCGTGCTTGGCCCCAAGCCGAAGAAACCTGTGGAAGACAAATCTGTCGCCTCGAACTTCATCACCGGTACTAAGCGCAAGCTTCAGGACTTACTCGGAGCGAAGAGGTCAGGTTCTGAGAGCAGCCATGGGTCTCCTAAGAAGCGCAAGATGTTTGGCGAAACCTCTGCTATGGTGAAGGCAAGAAACGCCCTTATGCGTTCAGAGTCCGCCCGCGATCGAGCTGAGCGAGAAGCAAACGAGCTATCACGCCAGAACGCGTCCCGTGAGAACCGCGCCCTCAAACGATCAACATCTGCAAACACTGTCAAACACGCACGGCCGGCTAAATCACGGGCTGCCCAGTCAACCACGGTCAGACATACACGACATACGAAAGTCAGCTTTCAACACAGGACATCGAGGCCAGGTGCGTTGAAGGTGGTTAAAAAGTCTTCCGGGGCAACTTCTGCTCCCCAGCGCACGGATTCAAAATTGAGCAACAGAAAAGGACTTCGGTCACTCCAACGACCAAGCACACCTATGCAGGAGACTGGTACCGATATTTCCGATTCAGAGGAAGACGCGTCTCCAAACATTACTCCTGCTTCTTTACGCAGCGCATCCAGGAAGTCAACTCAACTTAGTCCTATGATGACGCACTATCCAGCGAAGAGCAAAACTCGCAATGTTCAGGGAAACCGATTGACATGAGCATCGACTGTAGTGCATGGGGCCTTATACCGGTATCTTTTCATTGTCATGTTTCTGGTCCAGTATGAGATTAGATCACTGTTATCGGCTGTTTCTGATGGATGTATTGGGAGATGGGGATATATTACATTAATTTTTTTGAACTTTGGCCGATCATGTAACTAGTGATATACGGTACACTATGAGTAGTCAATCATAGTTTCTCCAGCCTTGATATCATCCATGAATCTCAACAGCATTGTCGGATGTATCAAT
This sequence comes from Pyrenophora tritici-repentis, assembly GCF_003171515.1. Taxonomy (NCBI): domain Eukaryota; kingdom Fungi; phylum Ascomycota; class Dothideomycetes; order Pleosporales; family Pleosporaceae; genus Pyrenophora; species Pyrenophora tritici-repentis. The sequence goes on along the minus strand of NC_089399.1, from coordinate 505,353 downwards.
TATCAACCAAAATGGTGTACCCTGTCTTCGTGATTGAGTCAAGGTAGCCCCAACAAATAAAAGAAATAATGTGGTGATGGATCGTTCGAAACTTGTTCAGACCATATATCCTCGTGTATGAAGCTGGCCGTACAAACGTTCGATTACATTCACAGAACAAATTCAACCAGAAACTCATATCGATAAAATATATATTCTTAAGCTCTTTCGGAACATCCCCTTCCGTTAGCCCAACCAACAGAAGTCAGAGTTCATCCATCAAGAACTGCTATTGACAAAGATCAATCCATAAAAAAAAGCCTCACTATCCATCAAACACGATAACTGAATGTCCCAGCCGTATGTGAGGGTCATTGCCCATCTAGGAATATTGCCCTGGTGTCAGAGTGGTTTTTGATGTAATTGTGTGAGGCGGTGAGAAATGGTGTCGCCAAGTACATATGGGGATTTGTTGTATGTAAAAGGTGACCACCCTCCGTTATTATAGAATGTCGAGACCGAAGTGAAGTGGTGTAGTCCAGATTTGTGATCTTATCTCGAAGTTGTCTGGCCTTCGCAACTCCGAGCGTCTCTCCGACGTAAAAGATTTAGCCGACGATACATTGAGGGGCTCTGCCAACACCGCCGCGCTGAACGGTGCATTGGGGGGCTCTGCCAACACCGCCGCGCTGAACGATGCATTGGGGGGCTGCTCCTACGCCACCGCGGGCGACAGTGCATTGAGGGACTCGTCCTACGCCGGCCATTTTGAAGATTTGATTGGGTGGGGTGGTTGAAGTAAAGAGTGTTTTTAGAGCTTGAAGTGATTGAAGGACTGTATGTCTTGATGGTACAGAGAATCATGTTGGAAGGGCATCGGATTAAATATATACTCCAACTGAAGGCGAAACGAAACAAAGAACCTGACTTGTGTGCCCGGGGGTCTAGACTCAAGCCTAGAATAGTGAGCAGTAGGTGCTTATGGACTTTACTATTGTTCTCAGTCAAAATAGATAATGCCAAGTAACAGTCGTGTCATTGTATGAGCGCCTCATGGCCGAAATCCAGTTTTCCGCTTTGTTCATATGTCGTTAACAAAGAAATTCGGGACAACCGAAACGCCGTGGCGCTTCCACGTCGTATTTTCAAGGACAACCCTTATGTTCGATGCATTGTCTGCGTCGTTGTGACGAACGAAGACATTGCATCCTCAATAAACGAGCGAGTTACGATGGGAGTCTCATATCCAGTTAAAGCCAACATTGAAGGCTTGTATCTAATCTCGAGCAAACGATGGGCGTGCGCACAAAAGGCTTGAACTCCTTTTTTATTGCAGGTTCCTTAGAAATCCGGTAGAGGGGGTAGTTTTCATGCTGCTAACGTTGTTGAGACAAAGGTATCAAAGCCCTGAAAGCACATATATGTTGCTCCATACGGCCTGATTAGATAGTTATGTGGAAGTGGGGGCGAGTACCACATGGCTTGTGTCCGTCATGGCTCCTTCAGTCGCGTATATCGAATTTTGACGCAAGGAGAGCCTGTAACTATTTTGGGGTCTGATAATTGGTGGGCCATGACCTCCCTGCAGATACGGTAATACGCATGTGCTAGCCATACCGGTAGTCATATGCGAGATAATCAAGTGGGGGCGTCTTGACGGATGACTAAGGACAACCCCTAGTTACCCGCTTTGCGTACCAGAAGTACTATACCGCAACCACGAATCGATAGCCAAAATCACCATGATTCGAATGCAGGTAGCTGGGCTACTCCCGCGCAGCGGCTACCGCGCGCCTCTACGCCGAGCATTCCAAACAGCTGCTGCATCCGCTACACGCTTATCTGATTTTGCATTCGCTTTCGAGTGAGGCAGCCATGCCATCAGCATCTCAACATCGCAGCTGACGGCTGTCAGTATCGACGGAGTGCTTCTTAGAAGTGCTGACGCCTTGCCACGAGCCCACAAGACTCTGTCATATCTCCAATCGCAGCGCATTCCCTTCATCCTCCTTACAAACGGTGGTGGCAAACATGAGTCTGAGCGTGTCGCGGATCTAAGCAGCAAGCTCAACGTGCCTATCGATACATCCATGTTCATCCAGAGCCACACCCCCTTCGCCGATATGGATCACCTTAAAGATAAAACTGTTATGGTAGTTGGTGGGGTGGAAGACAAGTGTAGGATAGTTGCTGAGGCGTACGGGTATGTTGGATGAGACTACCTGCTGCCGTATATTCTGACAAACCTACTCAGTTTTAAGACAGTAGTCACTCCAGGTGACATACTAGTTGCTAACCCAGAGATATGGCCCTTCTCTCAGCAATTGCTTCCATACTACAAGACCTTTACACGCTCGCTGCCGGCTCCCATCAATCCTAGCACACCGTCAGAATCGCTCCGGATCGATGCGGTCTTCGTCTACAACGACCCCCGCGACTGGGGCTTGGATGCGCAAATCATAAAGGACGTTTTGCTGTCAGAACGGGGTATTGTTGGAACACTGTCTCAGAAGAACGGTGATGCTGCTTTGAAGAATCGTGGGTATCAGCAGGATGGTCAACCCATGCTCTATTATTCAAATCCAGACCTGCTGTGGGCAGCCAAGTACCACCTTCCGCGATTGGGCCAGGGAGGGTTCCGTGAAGCTTTCGAGGGTATATGGACAGCGATAACTGGCGGTGAGAAGCAGGGTGTCAAACTAGAAAAGGTCGTGATGGGAAAACCGCACCAGCCTACTTACGAGTTTGCTGAAAAGCGCCTAATTTCACATCGAAAGCATCAGATGCAGGGTTACGGTGGCGCTCTTGGAAATTTCAAGCGCGTATACATGGTTGGCGACAATCCTGCCAGTGACATTGCTGGCGCCAATAATTACAAGAGTATATATGGCACAGATTGGGCTAGCATCTTGGTGGAGACAGGTGTCTACACAAAGGGTACAACACCGGCGTCTCAGCCGCGCAAGATTGTCGGCGATGTATGGGACGCTGTCGCGTGGGCTGTTGCACAAGAGAAGTGGACATCTTGAGATTATAGCTACGCTTGAATGTGCTACCACATAGATCCTTCACCGATCCATATAAGCTCAATGCTGCATTAAATATCAATTAAAACAGGGGACATGCATTAAGCCATCTCTGGCTCCCCAGCCCCCTTGTTTAAGTGGACGCCTGTAGGGCACAGAAAGAAGAAACATCGGCACCGTAGTAAAATCACTGTGCTAGCCACTGCACGAACCTGTTGCACGAAATTTGTAAGTAATCACTTGAAGATAGCGGGGGCGGGGAACGGATCTTACATCAAATCCCCTGGTCCGAGCTGCTCACCCGAGGCGACGGCTTTACTGTCGATAATCATGCCGGTTTCAAGGTTCCGCGCATAGATGAATACGTTCCTGGTCTTTTGATTCGCAACTGCAATCATAGAGCCATCTTTGTTCATCTGGAAATGGCGAGGGTAGACTCCACCGGTTTTCGCAAGCTGAACGAATGATAGTTTTCCATCAGACGACGGCTTGAAGGTGACGAGTGAATCACTCGGAAGCAGGGTGCTGTTGTTTGGATCTGGGTTTTCGACCGTGAAGATTGTGCCGCCACGGTTTCCTGCGACTACGAACTTGTTGTCGGGCGATAGCGATATCTCAGAAGCGAACGTCTTTGCTGGAACAGTTTGGTTGCCATACGTGCTGACATCGTCGACTTGGGTGAAATTGAGACCGCCGCATTCGGGATAATCCACTTTGTAGCTTACAATCCTGCTGCTCAATTCGTGGACTACGAAAAGGAATGTAGTGCCCGGCTGGCCTCCGGTCCAGAAAACAGCATGCCTTGGTCCGTAACCTTCTGGGGCCTTGAGTGGCTCATGCTCGGTCAATGAGGACGAGGCAGGGTCAATGCAGTAGACGTGGGTTGCGTTCCCACCGAGACTTGGGAAGATCATGTACTGTCCGGTGGGGTCGAGAACTGCTTGATGAATTTGCTCGGGTGCCTGGAAAGTAATGTTCTGGAGAGCGCGAACTGAGCCGTCGGTATTGATACCGTACGTCGTGATAGCGGGAGGGCTATACTATTGAGAGGTAAGTATTTGATCATGTGCGATTCTGAAAACGAATACGTACGTGAGCAAGAGCTAGTGCTGATTTGTTGTTGTACGTTGCTAATGATACTGCACCTGGCAGCGCACTGCTGCGGGAGGTCTTCTTAACGCTACCATCAGATTCAACACTCAAAGTTGTAAAATTGGCGTTGGCTCCAGATTCGTCAACACAGAACAGCCTTGCCGCACCGAGGGACATGTCCAGCCATGTGGGCAGTCCTCCGCAGTCATGATTCTCGTGGATAACCCCTAGTTTGCGGCTAGTGTTGTTGTCTGCTCCAGGTAGGAACTCGAGCGTCTGGACAGCGCCGGCGCTGGTCTCGTTTCCGTAAGAAGCTAGGAGTAGCCGCTCGGCGGACGCCTGCAAGCTGCAAACCGCCAACACGAGAAATATACTCTTCATGCTTAAAGAAAAGACAAAAATCGTGAACTTGGAAGAAAAGAAGATTGTCGAGGAGCAGATGGCGCGTTCTCGTAAATCGTGGGGAACTGGGGTTAAATACAAAGTACCTGAGTAAGTATGACAATAAGGTTGCGGACCGACTGGGGCCAAAGCTCTATACATGAGACACGAAGCGCGTAAATAAAGGGCTTGCTGACATTCACGCCAAGCGCCTATCAATATCTACGCGCTGATATGCTAGCATTCACCAGAAGTGAAACACGAGCGCATGCTGATAGCAAACGGAAGTGTAGACGCGTTAGTAGCACCCAGGGACGTGTTTCGCAGAGAGCCTGACAATGTGTTTGCCTGTATTGCACGGTCGTGGAATCAATCCAATTCTGTGAATAAAATGGCTGCATTAGGTGTGTTTGGCTGTCGAGAAATTCCGGTGAAGAAGCGCACAACGTGAAGCTCATCAGCCATCTCACTTTCGGATGGACTCGTACCACCATAGGTAGAAATCGAGCCATGTATCTTTCTCATAATGATATAATTGATACCGTTCCAGGAGATCGTACGTATGATATAATTAGTAGTGCAACTCCTCTGTTGTGGGGTGGAGGTAACTTCCTTTCACATCGCTCCTTGCTCCTTCCTCGTGTAGTAACTTCCTCTTGATGCCACACTCGTCATAGCGTCATGACCCGCTTTGCTGCGTTTGGTATCTTGCCAACATGTATACTCGACAGAAAACAAATGTCTTCACCTCTTACTTCTGGTATCAACATAGACTGAGCCATCATAGTATACTGGGAACAAGCTGGCGGTAAAGTCTAAATCTCGAATCGGCCGATACGGTCAGCAATTCTACAATCGAAATTTCGATAAGGCGTTTGCTAATAAACTCCCAGGTCGCCTAGGCCCTGCTACAGTGCACAGTGCACGTAGCCGCGAACACTCATACTCACACATTCGCGTCGTACCGCATACGGATACTTGCAGCACACTCCACGAGGAGCTTCCAGTATTTCAATCACCGTCACTACAGTTCTCCCCACCACACGAACTGCAGAACCTTCCCGTCAAAGAAGTCTACACGGAGTCCCAGGAAGCGCGCCTACCAACGTTTGCTGACATGGCACGACGCTATAATCACAAGGACCATCACAACGGACTTCCACAGCTAAATACCAACACTGGCTTGCCTATGGGGTTCGTCAAGCTACAGCCAACCCACAAAAAATCCAGTGGGACGTGGCGCTCGATGCAGGCGAGCGATACAGACGAGAATGAACACGATCACGTATTCGGAAGACTGCCTGACCCGATCCATCTACACGAAAAGACAGGTACCTTCGACGGGCAAGTCCTCTTCGTCGGTCACCCGAACAGAGATGTCTCGGCTCATCAGTGGTCGTCCGCATCGTTTCAATGGGTCAACATTGGACGGTACGCCCACTCGTGCAGCAGGATTGAGGGGTCTCTTGCCTCCGATTGTGTTCAGGGATATGCAATGACTTATGATTCATTGCAATCTTTCAAGCTGGCAGCCCACAACCGTGAAAAGCACATTGTAGAAAACGGCCGACCACAAGAGACATCCAGCGAAGAACTTCACTCGACAAACATGGAGACCGTGCGAGCAGTCCCGTCATCTAATGCTCCAAGTTCGATCGCACCATCTGAGTTTGTAGCAGACGACTACAAACAATCAGCATCATCATCGCTACACGGTGCAGTCCGTAAAGATCACTTGGACGACCCGTTCGTTGCTTACACGAAGCCATACACTCCGAACACCCAACCAACAGCGCGCTCTCTGTATCATCTTCCAGGCCCTACGGTGGCGAACCCGCATCAGATGAAACCAGTCCTGAGTCCCTCCATCCATCCATATATGAAACCACCTCGGATGACCCATACCACGGAAGCAAGCGGCTCGAACGCAACGGTTATGAGCGCCACTGCTGTTCCACTGAGCTTTAGCGATCCCGATGGCACCAGGACCACACAAGAGTATGTGCCCGTAAACGGACTTGGTCGACAGGCACCCACTGTGCAGAACTTCAGGGGACCTTTCTTCACGGACACGATACCAACTACAAGTGATCCTACCGCTTTGCTATCAGTCCACATCAGCGAGGAAGAGAAGCTGTTGAGTTGGTTCCATGACGGACACCGACCTGCTCGACAACAAGAGTATGCCAGGACTTTAGTTTCAGCAGCAGTATCCAGTGACAGGTATCGATCCTCTATGATAGCCCAAGGAAGCATCACAAAACAGGCCGAGGAAAGATATGCGAACACTTTCGCCTTTGTTCGCGTCTACGAGACGCTCTCAGAGTATGCTGAAGAGCTTCGCAGCGACAGTGGACGATCATATTTCACGCGAAATTGTAAACTATAGCGCGGGGCTGGATACATTCAGAAACGATAGGTACTAGAACATGTGTTCCGGCTCACACAACAAGCAGTCGACGACTAGTGAGTGAGAGGGAAGCGGATTGAGTGATAGGATTCCAAGGGTATTATTCCAGGCATACGTGTCTTACAGACCATGGAGGAATGCGGAGCCGGATATAATGTAATAATGTATGATTCACGTGCCCTTTCAGGGAGCGTCAATGAGTATGGAAGGCACTCAGCCACAGAATCGGTAGAATGAAGACAAGAACATTTTAAGAGGTTCCAATTCCATATAAAAAACAAGTGCAACAGCGCCTTCTTCGGTAGTTGTTGTATGCGATGGTGGCCTACTTTGGAGTTGCTGATATCTCGGCCTTTATCGGGGATAAGCTCGAACTGCACTAGTGCGTCATATGATTCTCATCTCACCCGTGCACTCGCATCCTACTCGATCATCAACCTCAAAGGCCACTTAATTGATCATAGTTGGTACAAGCTATAACACAGGCCATGGGCTATGCGAACTATCTTCCGGACGAATTACTGCTCGAAATTGTGGCGCATACCAGAACTTGGGAAAGACATGAGCGGCAAGCAGTCCTGGCCCGCTTCTCGGCAGTCAATAGGTAATTAGCATACCACTGTAAAGATTAACTGCATAAGCTTACATATACAGGCAATGGTACGACGTATGTTATAGCCACATACTGCCCGTTTGATTGACCTCTACTAACATGCATCTCGATCCTTAGGTGGCGATCCGGCAGTTATACGAGTCACCATATTTGTCTGGAGGCGCATACGATCTTTTCGTACGCACAATATGCCCTTCCGTTATGGCGCGTATAAAGGTAAGCCGAGCTGTGCCAAGTACCTTTACGGGTGTTTGCTAATGTTCTCAAAAAGCCGACGGCATTGGCCGGGTTGGTGAAGGAACTTGACTTGTCACATATTGTACACCAAGGCAACAAATCTACCACAGCCAGACTGCTAGGCCGAACGAAGGCTTCACTGGAAGTATTTGTGGCGCCACAAGCCAGTTTCGCCATCAACTGCTGGGCTAGCCTGAGCAAATGCTCTCGTTTGCGCGTCCTCGATTTGAGCCTGTGAGCTAGCACGAAATGATGGAACTGATAGACAACTGTACTAACATGAAGTTCCAGGGTCTCTGAATGCATCAATTTCCAAAGCTTGAATCAAACCATCCGCCAACTGGTAGACTTGCGGGAGCTCTGCCTACCCCGTTGCTCGTCAAGATACGAACAAGCAGGCCCATCCACCAACGTCCGCTGGCCACCAAAGCTCCAACATCTTTCTCTATCTGGGTCTGTGTCAGGCCAGTTCCTATGGGATATGCTACGCCAACCTGATAACTTCCCCCCGACATTCTCTTCGCTCAGTATACATCACAGCCCGGGCTTAGACCAGTACGTCTCACTATTCACATGACAACACATGACCAGTGCTCGATTTGCTAACGCACATGTACAGGCAAGGCATCAAGCCACTACTACTAAGTTTAGCAAACACACTAACCGTAGTCGAACTGCGCGACCTTCCAGCCGTCAAACAAGGCCGCTTCAACTCCGTACTCGATTGGCTCCCAAACGTCACCTCGCTCACCATTGCCCTCGACTACATTGACACCCGTTTCGGTAACATGCCGTTGGATTTCTCCCCTGCCCGCTGGCGCGAGGCCAAACCACTGCGCAGTCTGGCCATCATGGCGTGTGGGCGTTCAGGCGACCCTTCACGTAGTTTTACCATGACGGACTTGTACTCATTGATGGACGAGCGCTTCTTGGGCCGTTTGCGTTATCTGAATATTGGACAGAGTACGGAGTGGGACAGGGAGGTGGAGGTTTTGGGCGCGTTGGAGTCCTTGCTTGTAGAGGAGTTGGACAAGGAGAATTGGGTCGAAGGCAGATGGCACTATGAGGGTGTGGTGTCGCCGGGCATACGAAACATGGATTACGAGACATGGATTACTGAGACTGCGATTGGGAGGAAGATGAGACCTCGGTTTCGCGTCTTGAAAAACCGATGAACGACAGTTATTTGACGTTCTCGATATTGATTGAGTCATTGTAGTATATGATGTATTTAAAGCTCTAGGTTTTGAATATTTTCGATAAGCTTACACCGGGTACAGCCAAACAATGTGCTTTAGATGAAATCGCCATTTGTATCCTTTCACTTTTCATGACTCAGAATGATGTCCTAGATTCTAGCATGACCCATTCAAAGCCACTTGCTTAGTAGATGAACATTAGCTACTAGGCTTCAAGATTCGAAAAGACTCTAAGCACTGCCGTTCGCCTTGCTTCCCTGGATAATTCCACGAATGCCACCCTTTCCGCCTACTTCGCGAATGACAGCGTTTATGCTTAGGTCCGCGGCAATGTTGATCTGCACTTCGACCTTGCCGCCCTTCTTGACACCGCGGATGGCGGCCTCACTAAGGACCTGGCCAACCTTCCATGTCTTTTCCCGGATCTCCTCCTCCTCCTCTTCACTGTCATCATCGTCGCTGTCCTCATCCTCCGCGTCCTTTTCGGCCTTGGGCTTGGGTTCTGGTTTTGTGACCTTGATATGCCTTGAGCCCTCGGCGAGTTTGATAAGCACATCACCGCCCTCTCGGGGAGTTGAGATGGTTGCAGTGCGTCGGACGGGTAGTGGTGTCTCAGCGTCGATGATGGCATGAAATCTACCCGAGGATTCATCGCCAGAGATGCATAGCACACCAACAGCGGTAGAAAGGTGAGGTGTGACTGTGACCATGGGATGTGTGCTCTGCTCAATGTCCTCAAGCTCAAATTCTTGAATAAGGCTGGCCTGAATGGCAGCCCCACGAACCGCGAGCTCCGAAGGGTTGATGGCTGTCGAGGAGGTGGAGGGGGCAAGGACAACGGTAGACTCTGGGAAAGCTGAGCGCACGGTGGAAGCGACCTTGGGAGTGTGAGAGTTGCCACCGGCCAATACAATCTCGGATATGTCGAGCGGGTCCAAATTGGCCTTCTCAACAGCGTGCGTTACAAGGCGGGCGAAAGCAGCGAACAGCTTGTTACCCAAAAGGTCGTACCGGGTACGGTTAATAGTCGCAGTAAAGTCGGTGCCGCCCACTAAGCTCTCAACAGAGAAGTTGGCGGTTGTGCCAATAGAGAGAGCCTTCTTGACGGCTTCGCACTCGAGCTTGAGCTTGGCCAGCGACCTCTCGTTCTCCCTGGGGTCTCCAGCGGATTTGTGCTTCTTTATGAACTCCTTGGCGAAGTGGTCCATGAGGACCTGGTCGAGCTTAAAGCCACTGACTTCATAGTCGTGAAGGGTAGCGAGGATGGTGTAGATGCCTCCACGCGATGCGACGACGGCGACGTCAGAACGGGTACCACCCAAGTCGGCGACTACGATGATCTTGTCTGACAGCTGCGCACCAGGACGGGCGTCGTATGCCAGGACAGCAGCAGTGGGCTCGCTGATGAATTGGAGGACTTGCATGCCAGCATTTGTTGATGCCTCCTTGAGCGCCTCCTTTTGAGCGTCGGTGAAGTTTGTGGGTACGGTGATGACGGCAGCGTTGACATCCTTTCCAAGGTAGTCGGAAGCAGAGCTGCGTAGTCGCTTCAAGTGGCGTGTGGTAGCCTCGATAACGGAAACGGTGTTCTCCTTCTCTTCGCTGGTGTCGCGGATGCTGAAGGCCACGGTATTCTCGTGCTCGATGGGATGCGCTGACTGGTGGCAGGGTGAGGGGTCTATCGATTTGTAGCTGCAAAGTGTCAGCCAGGCGACTACGAGGATGTGGTTGTGCCTACTCTTGACCGAGGAAATCGCGGAAGTAAGCGACAGTGTTCTTCGCATTGCGGACGAACTGGCTCTTAGCCTGTCCACCATGAAGTTCTTCACCCTCGACGTAGGACAGGGCAGTGGGAATCTGGCGATCTTGCAAATGTTAGCGGTTGAGCGTTAGCGAGCATATCAAGCAACGCACCTCCGTCTTCGTTGGCGATAACCTCTGCTTTGCCTTCCTGTTTCGTGTCAGGAATGTCCAAAATGCATGATACTTTCATGCAGCACTCACACCAGACGTAAAGGCAATGGAACTGTATGAGTTGCCAAAGGAGATTCCAATCGCGACTCGCTGCGCGGGGTCCGTCTGCGCACTCATCTTGAGCGGGCACAATTGTGGAGATGGAAAGTGAATTCAAAATTCAAAGACAGGGCGTGCAAGCGTGAGAGAAGAGCACAGCGACGGAAAGTTTGAGGATGCCCAATTGGTGATGGCAGTCCCAAGACGTATATTTCTTCGCGGCTAACAAATTCAATGTCGGCGAACGGTACGGAGGTGCATTTTTCTCGGAAGCGCACGGACCTTTTCGGAATGAGCTCACTTGCACATGCGCTCGAGTAGCAAGTTGTTTGTACAGCGACATGACCTTTTCTTCTTTGCGCATCATGGCTGCCACAATCGTTCTGCCCGGCGACGATATCTCGAAGAGCGCATTGCCCACGGGAACAGGAAAGAAGAAGACTTTGACTTTGGGCCCCGGTCTGCGACACACGCCTCCCGACACGGTCACGGCTACGATCGCAGGCGCGCTGGTGACGGACAACAAGAAGAATGCGGCTTCAGTAGAGTCCAATACAGGAAGGGTAAGACGTGCGATCTTTTGCGCTGCTTCTACCAGTCTTTTGACACAACTGCAATAGTATCGTCCTTTTACAGGCGACCTTGTAATAGCGACCGTCAATGGCTCTGCCGCCGAGAACTTCAACTGCCTTCTCACCCCGAACACGCCGGCGGTGACGCTCCCTCACTTGGCATTTGAAGGTGCGACCAAGAAAACACGCCCCCAGCTTCCGCCAAACTCACTGGTCTACTGTCGTATTGCCAGCGCGGGCAAGGATCTACCCTCAGAACTCACCTGCGTCGATCCTGCAACCGGGAAGGGAGAAGGGCTGGGTCTTCTCAAGGGCGGAATGGTTTTCAACGTCAGCTTAGGCATGGCGAGAAGGATGCTTGCGGCGAGAGGTGGTATAACCTTATTGCAGACCATGGGTGCAAAGCTTGGGTTTGAGGTCACTGTCGGCCGGAACGGACTGGTGCACGTCGATGGAGGAAACGTGAAGACCACACTGGCAATTGGTCAGGCAATACAAGAGGTCGATCGTGCTGCCCTGGGAGACGAGGCGCAGAAGAAGCTTGCCGCGGCCACTCTGAAGCATTGTTGACAGGGCGAACATCGCTCTCGTATCGAGCCTTGAGAGGATATTACGACTCGGGATTCGTATTACAAGAACTGAGGATTCCAGTACTACCACTCTGACGGGCAATGCCAGAATTGTTTGCCCTGCCAGGTCTGAAAACTTGCATCTTCAGCTAGGGTTCTACGCCCTTGTACAGAGATGTCGGTACTGTCTCTTGCTAAATCCAGGGAGCGGATGAATCTAATCTACATGAACCTAGACATGTCTCTGATCATGGTCTTGGTACCCGACAGAACCATACAGACATGCCATCAGAAGTGACGGGCTCAGTCTAATTAGACAACGGAATTTTGCGTATCATCGCATCGAATCCTGAACACCCCAAAGAATATGTATACAGTAATGTTATTGTATCACCACAAGACACGATGGCACTCTACCACTCCTCAGCTTTTGAAAAAATGTTGGTATTCATTCGAGAGCTTCCCTAAGGCAGTACAGCTCATTCGATAGACGCTATAGCCAGCCATAGAAGCCGCTGGTCCGCTCAGGGAGCTATATCATCTTCAGTATCGCTAAATTAAATATTGGCCGTCAGCTAACCCTCAATGCATAGCCTAGACCACACATTTCGGATGTCTGCCTCGTTGCCTTGGACCCATGTTCAAATCCCTCCTATTATCCTGCTCTAGTATTGGGTGATACCGGGCCCTATACCCTCGGCGCCACCATCTCAAAGAAGCAGATGATATCACACAAAACCCTAGCCTCAAAATGTATCCTCTTTATGGCACAACCCTCTGTGGGTCTCGGGGGAAGAGACTACACATCCTGATGTTGGGCAGGCCCAGCCAGAACTGCACGATTCTCTCCAATCCGAACCCTCCTCCAGCGTGTGGTGGGCAGCCATACTTGAAGCAATCGACGTAGTCCTTGGTTCCAGCACCGGCGGGATCGATTGGGGGATCGTGTTTGCGCATCTGGTCGGCGAGGAGAGCTGAGTCGTGAATGCGCTGTGCGCCAGAGCAGATCTCCTGACCTCGCATAAACATGTCGTAAGAGTTGGAAAGAGCGGGATCGGCGGGTGATGGCATCGTGTAGGCGGGACGGATGGCGAGAGGGAACTGGTCTAGTGTGTAGAAGTCGGTGTTGTACTTTTCGAGGACAAGGCGGCCAAGCTTCTTTTCTTGAGGGGTTCTAAGCAGGTTAGCTGGGCGTTTCTAGAGAGGTGTGTCCAACTCACGTCAGGTCATCGTAGTCGCCGAGCTCCTCACCAGCTTCGCGGAGCATCTTAATACCTTCCTGGAACGGGATCCTGGGTACTTTTCCGGATTCAGGAAGCTTGAACTCGTCGATGTGGTAGACTCCTCGGACAAGCTCCGTCTCCTTCTTGTAGCGCGTGTTGAGCTCGTTGAAGATGAAGAGCATGAGATCCTCTAGTACACCCATGACCTCATGGTAGTTCTCTTGGAATTCCATTTCCAAATCCAGCCCAGTAAACTCAGTGAGATGACGGGCGGTGTTGGAGTTCTCAGCGCGAAAGACAGGACCTATTTCCATAACCTTTTGGAAGCGGGACGCAATCAGCATTTGTTTGTAGAATTGCGGCGACTGAGCAAGGTAGGCGGGACGACCGAAGTACTTCAGCTCAAAGACGTTCGCTCCGCCCTCAGAGGCAGCGCCGCTTATAAAAGGTCAGTATTTGAGAAGATTTAGGACAGAACCACGTACAGTATCTTTGGAGTATGAACAAGGACAAATCCCTTCTTGGAAAGGAACTCTTGGAACAAGGCGCACACGCCGCTCTTGATGACGAAGATGGCCTGGTTGATCTTGGCCCGAAGATCGATTGTCCTGTTGTTAAGCCTTGTATTCAGGCTGACAAGTGGGCGTTCAGATCCTTCTTCCACCTTCTCGTCCTCTTCTACGGCAGCGTCATTTGGCAATGGTCGCTCAGCATCAGACACTTGCAGTGGCAGCGGGATCTCGGCGGTAGCCTCGACAAACAGCTTCTGGATATGGATTTCGAAGTCGGTGATGCTAGCACTCTTGATGGGCTCCTTCACGCGCTTGACAATGCCCGTGACAACGAGTGTGCTTTCAGTGCTGACGTTGCCGCAAAATTTGACCATCTGCTTGCTCAACTTGTCGCTAGCCGCAACAACTGCCTGGATTGTGCTAAGATTTTGGCGCAGATTCAAGAAAGCGAGTTTGGCAGACTGAACTCTCGCGTTCTCCACCCAACATCTGAACGTAATCTCCTTGTCCTCATTACTGGCGACTTCGGCCAGATCAGTGCGTGGGGTTCCCGTAGGCTTGTAGTCTTTGGATCCAGTAAGAGGAAGTTCGCCGTATGAACCGGCGGATACATCGGCAGCATCGTCGGCTTCTTTCTTGGTGCGCTCAGCAAGTTCACGGGCTTTCGCTGCAGCTTTCTTCTCGGCCTGCTCTAGTGTCAACATATGATCTTGGAAATCTGGAAACCCCGCTCACCTTCTCTTTCTCTTTCTGTGCCTTCTTCAGCGCATTCTTGGAGGGTGCCTCAGCGCCACCGGCTGCGGGTACGGGTGCGGCGTCACTCATTATCGCTGTGTTAGAATGACCCGATCTCGTTGTGGTGTTGAGTTGTGCGCACTCACAATTCCAATGGTGGGGCAAGTCCAATGGATGAATCACAGCCCCGCTACCCCCGCCGCGTCACAACCATTGCTCACATACACCACCCATACATGCCCAACTTCTCACTCTAAGATTGCCGACTTTTTAAATAAAATTGTTGATTACTGTAGTTGGGTATATTGGCAACCGTGAGGATTTTAAGAGCCCGCGGCACCCACCGCCCATGCGCCGTGGTGCCCTGAAATAATACAATCCGCTGTGCTTCATCATTCACTCCTGTACATCTGACAAAAAGCACAAAGCACACGGACAATGCAGCAATCTCTGCGGTTTCCTTTTCATTCAACCCCCAGCATAACAGTAAGTGAAATCATTTAACCAAGTGTCGAAGCCCGACTGGAAGTTGACGCATTTCCGTCCCAAAGCTTCACGGTTTTGACAGCCGAGTATTTGGGCTCTAGGCATGAGAAGATGTTGACGTGGGTGTCATGCACTGCTGCGGCGGCTATCATCAATCGGTGAGGATGGAAAGCAGTGACAGAGATGGGAGCAGATCGATCGCGAAGAAAGCCTGAGTATGGCTCAAAGTGAGATACAGGTTGGCCGTTGTTAATGTTGAAGATCTTGACGCGATGTCGTTGTGTGCCACTGATGGACGTTAGTACAGGTACAAATTGCTGGGGTTTTTTTAGAGGCACTTACGTGGCAAACACTGGAGCGTGTTCGTGAACACTGAGCGTCTTGAGAGTATCGGAAGTCGCCTGTATCGTCTTCACGCTTCGATCCCAGCGGATATCCCATAGTTTAACTTCGCCACCACGACAGCCACTCACGAGCTCACGCTGCCCGCCACGCTGTAGATGGACGTTGGTGATCCATTGTTTGTGTTCCTTCCAGACTTTGACCATAGCAGTGGCAGGCTTCTCACGTTGGTCGTACACTCGAATGGCCCCGTCACCGAAACCAGCAACGAAAACATCGCCCTCTACTTGATCAGAGGTCAAAGACGTGATACAAGAACCCGAACGCGCTGGAAGGTCCTATCGAATGTTAGCCATATGTGAGACAAGAATTGGAACGCGACTTACATTCGTGCACACTTCGGTTCCAGCATTCCACACGCGAATGACCTTGACGTCACCAGCGACGAGGATCAAGCCCCTGCCTTGCTGCCAGTCAAAGACTAGCCCAGCATTCTTGTTACTTGGTACAAGATCTGTCAGAGCTCGGAACCCTGTGACTAACTCCGTCTCGCCTTTGCGATCGTAGTTGCGAAATATCTTGATCACTCCGTCTGATGACCCGGTCATCAACAGTGCTTGATCGTCCTCGTTGATGAATCGCACCTCGGTGATTTTTGATTCAGGAGGATTTCCATTGGAGAAGCAGTTAATCCTGCTGACCGATTTTGAATAATCAAAAATATTGACCGTGTCCCGCGTGTCCGTCACGACAAGATGGTCTTCGAACTGATGGAAACACATCTTTGCAGGCTGGCTGAGGTTGTCAACGTATCCTCGTGGTACATCCCAGCGGTTAGAAACAGCAATTTCTTTCAACGGTTGGGTCTCGGCGATAATTCTGTCATTGCGATTCCTCCGCCAGAGCCTGCCGTTGTAGTCTGTACTTCCAGGCTCGTCGGCCTCTGTCGGCTTCATTTGAGGCTCGCGGAAGTACTCAACCGACCACTCGTAAAATGTACTCTTGAGAGGGATCTCCGGCTTCTCGCTCAGGTTCCGGCTCTTGAAACCTCGTGACATGGGTTGTTCTTCGACGTGATACCTTTCCGGTGTTTGTGGGCGAGATACAGCAGGCACATGAGAGTCTTCGCCGGCAGTCTTGCCAGGCTTCTGCCGAGAGGCAGATGGATCCTGACCTGCCCAGAGACTTTTTAGCGAAGCACCAACGCTTGTGGATTTTCTAATACCACCGAAAAGGGAGAGATAGGTAGAATCCTTTGTCGGTGTTGGAGGATTAGAAGCCTTTTGCGGAACAGAGCCTTCTTCTTGAACGCGCCGCATTGGCCGAGGGGTTGGAACATGCTGGAGAGCTTCATCAAGGTGCGGCTGTGCGAACTTGGCGAGCGAGGATTCCATGAGCGAGATTAAAATATAATCCACGACGATCCCAGCGTCTTTCGCAATCTCAGGATGTGGGTCTACTGACATGACCAGCAGCTCTTTCCATATTGCCGCGTAAATTGTGTTTTGCGAACAGGATGACGACTCGGAGATACTGCCCGATGCCCCGGTACGCGTCTTCATGTAGAGCCCGTCGCCGCTCTTGTCCTCGGGTTGCCTTGGTTTTATGTCACTGTGTTCCTCGGAAAGTTGCTCGAAAGCTGCGACAATGAAGCGTGTCTTGTAGCGGGCAACGAATGTGGAAAAGAAGATGAGGAGCTCTTTGCGCACCATGCTGTTTCCGTCCATGGTCATGATGAGGATCATTGATGCAATGGACTCCTCAATGTTAGCTACTTGAGGAGTAACGTCGCGTATACCGAGGAAAGCTGCCAAGGCATGTAGCATTGCCGCTCTGACTTCTGCAACAGGATCTACAACAAGCTCGCACAGTCGTTCATGTGCCATGCATCGTATTCCTACCCATTTGGCTTCTTCGTAGTTGACCCAGAGCTTGCTTAGGCAAAGGCACGACCATTGCCTCAGCAATGGGTTTTGCACGTCTTTGACATGATCTAGGCAGCTCTCTACGAGCTCGACGCTTAGTGAGGCACGCTGGCCTTGATTGTAGTCTTTACAAAATATCGAGACGATGAAGGCGCACATGGCGCGATGTTCGCTGGCGTTCTGAATCGGTATGCCTACTCAGATTTAGCTAAAGATAATTGAACAAGGACGGCATGATTTACCAGAGTTCGGGTTGAATATGTTGATGAAGTATTGGTAACCGTTGTCTTTGAGAAGGTCGGCTTGGCAGGATTGATCAACTGCAAGAATTCGAGCCCAGATGAATACCATGACTGGCTTGAGCTCGTTTGCTTGGGATTGTAGTAGTTTCAGCACGTATGGAAAGATGCCAATGCTCAGTGCAAGATTCACAGCCCAAGGGCCGTGGTCCAAGAAACTTGATAGTAAAATTAGTGCGCGGAGTCGGTGCACCTGACTAAGCAGCACTTGAAGCACTATAGGGAGTTGTTCGGGGACCTTCTGCTCGACTGCGCCTTGGGTGAGGTACACCTCGAAAGCGGTCAACTGCTCGGCGAAGAAATCAGAATGCTTGTAGACATATTCCTTTTCGCCACGAGCCTCTGCTTGGAGATCTGGTAGCTGAGCCAGAATCAGCTCAACGGCAAGATCCCAACTGCGCCATAATGGATGGTCATGAGTCTGTGGGATTTCAGGATGCGAGACAGGATGGCAGTGGTATGCACGCATGACACGTTGGGCGAGAAGATAGTTGCGGAACAGGGCAGCAACCATCAAGTCCTGACGGAACAGCTTCTTGAAGAGGGGTTTGGAAAGAGAGTTCCAAGCAATGGTGTCGGTGATGGCTGTAAAGATCCAGTTCAGTTCGCCAATGGGCGTTCTACGTTCAGAGACCTTGCCTGGGATATTGTGGGCATCTCGTAAGCTGACCTTTGTTGGGAGTGGGTTCTGTAAGATGAAGAAGCGCACGGCCATGGTGATGGGGTCAGTCAAGCAAGAGGTGAAGATGTCAGCAGGCAGTTCCGGGTTGGTAGGAAGGGATTCCTTATCCCTGCACGCTGCCAAATGGATGCAATCACTGAAGTCAACGTGCTCAACACTGGGATCCCGCCGCCGAGCTTCCTCAAACTCCGTCTGGTGCTTCTCGGCAAACCGATTGAAGTTTGTGATAATAAGGCCGGCGTCGGAGCAGTCGTAGACAAACAGACTCGGCGCCCCGATCCAAGACTGCAAGTCGTAAAGCGACAAGGGTATGTACTGAGTGTAGTTTCGGTTGAAGACCCAGATTTCGCCCGAGGATGTGGGTTTCGGAACGCCGTGGCCGTTGTAGTGGAACAAGACTCGCTCGTTGCGGGCATTGCGCCTAAGGGTCGACGTGTATTTCCTCGTCTCTTCCGTAGTAGGATCGAGAAGAAGCTTGTAGCGCGTGCGCATGCTCAGCTGCTCGTACTGCGTCTGTAGGGCCTTTCCAATTTGGTTCATGGGTGTGTGACCTGGCGTCTGGGAGGTGACGGTCGGGTCTATCCAGCACTCCTCCTTGGCACATGGATTCGTCTTGATGACGTCGGGCGGATCAACACCTATGTTGAGGCAGAGGGCAAGGACGGCCGAGACAGTTTTGAGGCGGTCGCGCATTCGCCATTCTTGGACAGGAAAAGCTGTGTCCTCGTGCTTGGGGTGACCGCCAGACTCATGCTTCTTGTCGGTGTAGTACATGAAGAAGTTTGAGGTGAGCAGGTTGCTGTACTCTTCCGAGTTCAGCTGGTCATCCCACCCATGGCGAATCTTGAAATGGCCATCGACGCTGCCCTCGTCGGCGGTGCTCTCTGGGGGACCGACAGCATGGCGAGGTCCAAAGTCACTCTTGGCCCGTCCAAAGCCTGGCCGGACAGAGGGTTGGCCAGTCGAGGCTGGACGGGCAGGCGGGGCGTTATGGTCCATGTCTGAAGCAGACAAGGCATTGGCAGCTGCAGCAGCGGTGCCGGGGCGCGTTGAGACAGCAACTTCTGCAGGCGCAGGAGGAGGCGCAGAGCCGTTCATGGCGAGGGGTGCGGGGGCGTGCGAGGCAAGCGGGTTCGGGTGCGTGTGGCCACTGACGAGGGGCAGTTGGCTGGCAGTTCGCATCATGAGCTTCGGCGAGCAGTGACGATGTTTGCGGCGCCCATAGCGGAGGCGCGTGTGGAAAGCGCGTACGGGTCGGGGGGCAGGCGCGACTGGCGGATGTGTTACAGAGGGCCAAAGACTGTATGAGCCACGTAAGACAGGCGCTGCAGGCTGGAGGGCGAGCTGCGTTTATGTCGATGGGTGGTGGAATGAATCAATCCATGTGAGTTGCAGTTGTCGCGGCGCTAGGCCACAAGGAGCACCGCGGTGAGAGACGACGTCGACAAGCCGACAGACATGATCCACCTGTCGTAGTAGGTCACAAATAGCCGCTGTACAGCAGTACGGTAGGACGGCAGACGGCAGTGACGGCAATGGTACAGTACGCTGTGGCCTGCACACTGTCGCATTGGCTTCACGCAGCGATGCCACCTTGCCAACGGTAAACACACCCATTTCATACACAACAACTTTTGCTGGTATGTAGGTATACTTGGGCTGCATGCTCCGGCTCTGCAGCCAATGGCAGCCCAAGGCGCCTCGTAGCCTCGTCGCCCGTCCGCTGATCCTCCCGGGGCTTCTTAGGGGCGGCGGCACAGTGTGAACAAGGCGTGTGAGCAGGGAGGCGGCGCCATCCTGTACCTAGCATTGACCGTTGTCGCCTTTCCCGACTGCGTTTGGTTTGCTGGTCATGGCCCTGCGAGCTGCTGCGCCCTTTCGCACCGACTGTTCCGCGCTTGTCTTGCAACCGACTCGCGTCGTCCCCAGCATCTCCTTGCAATCACCCGCTTCCAAGCCGCGTACATTGCCAAAACCCACGACGAACCTTCTATCCTAACCTGCTGCACCTGCTGCACTCGCTGCACTCGACCCCTACTACCAATATCACGTCAAGCTATTCGATTCCGCCCCGGCTGTACGACATGCGCGCGCGCCCTGCCCAGTGTCTTGTCTAAGAATCTCGCGCTCACCAGCCGCTCAAGTCCAAGCCCTCGACCGCCTGGTCGCGCTCGTATCCCCAGCTATCGCCACTTGCACTAGCACCTGGTCCTTTGTTGCAAGCCGAATGCGTGCGCGATAGCCTCCGGCTGCCATTGCAACAACGCCCGCGCTGCAACGTCGCCGCCATGTCCTTTCTATTCGGAAAGAAGAACAAGCAGCAGGCCAACGCGCTCCCGCCGGCCACCAGGGAGATTACCTCGTCGCATGGCCCAGGACAACCGCCCCCGACTGCCAATGGCATAAGTGCTAACATCGCTGCCAGCGGTCCTCCCCCCCGCGATGTAGTGGAAAGACCCCGTGGAGGCAGCCAGACCCAGAACTCGACTCCGGGGGGCAGCGTTAACAACTCTTTGAGCTCCCTGCAGAACGCCCCTACTCCAGAGCCAAAAGCTCGTGAAAAGATGGACCCGAACGGCCAAGTATGTGCTCCTCCCTACTTCCTATCCTCCTTGTGTGCTGACTGTCTTAGAATGCCAACCCCAGATTTGCCGCAAACTCCCCCGAATCGCCCTACCCTTGGTCCTCGCGCCGCCTCAACTTCACCGCCGGCAATCCCTTCCCTCGATATGGCGCTGCTATCAACGCAACAGCCTCGAAAGACGGCACCATCTACCTTATGGGTGGACTGGTGGGGGGTTCGGCAGTCAAAGGTGATTTGTGGCTGACAGAAATGGGCAACGGCAGCATGGCCTGCTACCCTATTTCTACCACTGGAGACGGACCCGGCCCTCGTGTGGGACATGCCAGTCTGCTGGTCGGCAACGCATTCATCGTCTTCGGAGGTGACACAAAGTTGGCTGACAATGATGACCTAGACGATACGCTATATCTGCTGAATACCTGTTTGTAAGCCCTAGAAACATATTTGTTCCCATCTAACAGACTACAGCAACTAAACACTGGTCACGCGCACTACCCCAGGGGCCACGTCCTACCGGTCGTTACGGACATACTCTGAACATCCTAGGCTCCAAAATATACATTTTCGGTGGACAAGTGGAAGGCTTCTTCTTCAACGACCTGGTGGCTTTTGATCTGAATTCATTGCAGTCCTCCGCAAGTCGTTGGGAAGTTTTACTACCAAACACAAAGGAACAGATTTCTCCCCAGGGCAAGTCACCACCAGCTCGTACAAACCATTCAGTTGTAACCTGGAACGACAAGCTCTATCTCTTCGGTGGCACAGACGGTCTTACCTGGTTCAATGATGTCTGGACATATGAGCCGCGCTCCAACTCATGGACTGAACTCGACTGCATTGGCTATATTCCCGTGGCTCGCGAGGGTCATTCAGCTGCTCTCGTGAACGACACCATGTACATCTTTGGTGGACGCACCCAAGAAGGAGTCGATTTGGGTGATCTGGCAGCCTTCCGCATCTCCTCTCGCCGCTGGTATATGTTCCAAAACATGGGTCATTCCCCTTCAGCTCGATCAGGTCATAGCATGACATCGTTCGGAAAGCACATTGTCGTTCTGGCAGGCGAACCCAGCTCTTCTATTAGTGACAGAAATGAGCTCAGTCTTAGCTATATTCTAGACACCTCCAAGATCAGGTATCCTCCCAATGAGAGCGCTCCTCCACAACAGGCCCAGAACACCCAGCGGAAGATGAGCGGTGGTGAAAAGACCGGCCCCGCTCCTATAAAAGCAGTATCACCTCCAATACGAGAGAGCTCAGCGGCCAACGCCAATCTTACCAAAGTCGCAGATAGCACGGGAAATGGTATACTTCCTGCGGGATCACGGCTACCTCGTGCAGCTGGTCAGCCACCTCCAGGTCCTCCACCAAATCAGCAACCACCACAACCACGAGAAATGGGGCCTAGCCATCAAGGCGGCGCGAGGTCCAGGAGCAAGACTCCCACTAAGAATGATCGTAGCTATGGTCCTCCTCTC
This sequence comes from Pyrenophora tritici-repentis, assembly GCF_003171515.1. Classification (NCBI taxonomy): domain Eukaryota; kingdom Fungi; phylum Ascomycota; class Dothideomycetes; order Pleosporales; family Pleosporaceae; genus Pyrenophora; species Pyrenophora tritici-repentis. Next base: position 482,996 of record NC_089399.1, on the reverse strand, counting down.
GACACTGGAGCTACATCTACGGCCGACCGAGAGAACATGTCGCCCATGGCCCGCGAAAGCCCGCTTACAAGCGACATTCAGCGAAAGACTTCTGATGCCATAAGTCCGCGGCCTCATAAGGAGTCCATGGATACTTCACGATCGAGCAGCGTCGGTTCGCGGCATGCACCAAAGACCCATCGTCAGCAAGCTTCTCAAGAGAGTGTGGAGCAAGCAACGCGGCGGTCCCTGGAGACTCAGCAGCAACGGGGCCTGGCTGAACAACTGCCCACCAACGGCGCCAAAAACATATCGCCTACGACTGATCAACGGAGCGCTGATCTAGTACGAGAACTTGAACACGTGAAGAATCGCAATGCTTGGTACGCCTCAGAGCTTGCTCTTGCCCGTAGAGCGGGCTACAGCTCAGGGACTTCTACCAGCCCGGTATTCGACGAGCGATCAGCGGACGCATTCCGTGATGAAGACAAACCACTACTGGAAGCACTTTTGAAGATGAAGACCGAACTCGAACGCGTCCAGACATCAATCAAGACCCAAGGCGAGGACGCTGCGAAGCGGATTGCTGAAGTTGAAAGGCAGCGAGATGCAGCTGTTAGCGAAGCCATATACGCAAAGACGAAATTGGCGGCCCATGGAGGTGGTAGCCACAGTGGTACTCCACAACCCGATGGGGCACGGAATGCGGATACACCAGACGCCGATCGTCTCCAAGACACTAACCGCCGACTAGCTATGTCTCTGGCGGCACAAGCCGAACTCGCTACCAAAGTTGAACATCTAACGCGCCAAATTGATGCCGAGAGGAAAGCTAAGCAGTTAGCGGAAGAGATTATAGACGCCGCTCAGAAGCGTGTACAAGAGCTGGATACGACTCGGCAGAAGGCTACTGCTGAATCCGAGAGTCTGCGTGCCGAGCTTCATGAAGCTGAACGTGTTGCAAGAGAAGTCTCTACCAGTGCCACCGAGGCAGAATCTTCGTCAAAGCTCCTTGCCATCGACAAACAGGAATTGAGTGTCAAGTTTGCCAAGGTCTCTGAAGAATCTAAAGCGCAGGCTGGCATCATTCAGTCCTTGCGTGACGCTGTCTTCGCATCCACGGAGAAGTCGGCATTGCTCGAAAAGAGGTTTCATGATGAGCGGGAGCAAAACGATAGTCTTCGCCAGAAGCTCAGTCAACTCCGGAGCGAGTACGAAGCACGGGTAACGGAACTGGAAACAACTTCACAAAAACTTCGAGATGCAGAAGAACTAGCAGAAAGTCATGCGGAAGAAGCGCGCCTTCACAAAGCAACTGTGTTCTCAGGTCTCAAGACTATTGCGGAACGATCTGAAGGAGATGTGGCCAATAGTGACGAGCGGATTCTGGTACTGAAACAGCAAATCGAAGCTGCAACAATCATGGCCCGCAAAAACCAGGCCGCCGCAGACCAAGCTTCAGAGAAGCTTCGACGAGCGGAAGAACGGATTGCGGGCCTCGAAGCTTACCAAGAACAGTCCAGCCGCGAAGGCCTTACCATCCGTAAACAACTCCAACAGGCTATGCGGGATGTACAGCTTATTGAGGCCGAACGAATCGACCTTCGTCAGCAGAACGAGCGTCTACGCCTCGAAAGTAATGCTTTCGAAGTTCAGCTCAAGACACTCCGTAACCTTCTTGAAGAGAGAGGAGTGAATCCAGTCGATGCTCGACGTTCCAGGGTCTTGGACAGCCCTAATTCTAGGTTTGGCACACCTGAGTTCAACCGGGTTCGCGAACTAGAACAACAGGTCGATTCCATGACCAAGGCACACGAAGAGTTGCGTAATATGTTCGAAGAGCGTGAGCATGAGGTCAGCAAAGAGTGGGAAGAGAAGTTACAAGCGTTGCATAACGACCACCAAGCTGCTGTCAAGTACCTCAGAGGCACAGAGAAGATGCTTACGAAGATGAAGCAGGAGCTCGACCGTTACAAGAGTACAAATCTCAGACTCGAGGAAGAGCTCGCACAAATGAAGCTTAATGAGCGTAACAAAACGACAGAGGCAGACACCGCTGCGTGGGACGCAGAACGTACTGCACTCCGTTCAGAACTGTCAAAAGCGCATGACAATATGGAGGCTACCGTCAAACGCTTTGAGACTCAGCTGGCTAAGCTGCAATCTGACCTAGCCTCTGCCAAGTCAGATGCTGAGACCGCGGCGGCTGCCACGAAAAAAGCCGAGGAATTGGCAGCCCAGTTCCAAACCGACCTTGAGTTACTCCGTCGTCAGTACTCGCAAATGGAGGAGCGTGCCCGCGAAGCTGAGGGTCGGGTTCAGATGTTCCTTGATCAGTTTGAATCGTCTGTTGATAACTATCGCCGCCAGTCAACGATCCCGGCCGACGCCGCCCATTCCGAGCACGTACATCACCACTATGGACATGATAGCGTTGCGTCAGCCGAGTCCTTGTATAGTCGCAATGATGGCTCCAGCACTCCTGAAGCCACCAATCGCCCAGCGTCTGCCGCTACACGCAATTCGGTGGCTCTCGACAACCTTGCGTCTGAACTGGATGCCCTAAGAAGCCACTGGGAAACTACAAACAAAGCTTATCGTTTGAGTGACCGCTTCGAGTTCGAGCGTGGGCCTGGTAGTGACAAGACTGATCTTAATGAATCCCTTGCGCAGTGGAGGAGCAGGGTAGACCTGGAAGATCACGCTCAGAGTCAAGCCGGCCTTCATGACTCCAAGCCTACCCAGCCTGCCGCCACTTCGCCATCTTTTGCCCATGCTCACGGGGCCTCTACTTAGGCCTTCCTTGACCAATCTTTCACACAGCCCCTCCGTGGCTTCAAAATCCATCAGCGTCTCATTGACGTCTGAGGAGCTATAGTGTTTACTTTCCTTTTCCCATCATGATTTGATGGATTTTTTCGTTTTATACCATTTTTTTATCTTACTCAAGGTATCTGTAATTGTGGGTTTTCGACCTTTCTTGGTCTAGCAGTTTGGCAATTAGGTGGCACCCCTCACACTTCTCAACGACTTGTCATTGTTTAGCATGTCACTTTATGAGGTTAATGGGGCGACGACGTTGTGAGTCCGCCAGAACGACTGTAGGCTTGTACGAGCAAATAATGTACATTATGAGAGTCTTTTTTGTAAACACGCGTCCCTTTGGGCGCATAAATTCCTGTCTGGCGTCGCTGCTTCGTTTGGGAACCAAAGCTTAATTTTTGATTATTCGGTTAGGGAAGCAGGGTCTGAGCCTACTGTTCATTCGTGCAGACCTTTTGGCTTGTGTGGGACGCGAGTGAAAGTGAGGGTAGCTCGACAATACGAAATGAGTGCATCGCGAACTCTTGGCGCACGACACCCGAATGGGACACAATAGAACGGATCTTCTCCTCCACTTGCACCAGCTTATACAATGATACGCGCGACACAAGAACCTGTACTAGTACCTTTGTAGAATCGTGTCGCTATTGTTTGCGGTCACGACAATTGAGCGGAGTAGCAAGGTTAGTGTCGACTGTATATATCCCCAGTTTGTAGTCTCCCATCTCTTCTTCTTCTGTTTCCGACACGATCTTCTTTTCCAACATCTTCTTCTTCGCAGATATCCCTTCTTTACAGACGCTGGATGTCATTACACTTGAATCTATACACTCTTTCTTCGGCTATCCATCGGTCTGGTACCAGATACTGCCCAATTTCAATACCCAGCATGTCTTCCTCTCCGGACGTACACCACTCCTCGCCAGCTCAACTGGGGCTTAGTGCTGTACAGGACGGTTCCACGGCTTCTCTTGGTGCAGCTACCGAACATGGCAGTGCTGAGAACAACGTCGAGTATCGGGAGGATGTTGTCGATCAGAACACAACCCATGACAACGAGGCCCAACAACCAAGCATCGATGATGAGTTTATGCATGAACTCGCAAAAGCTATATCGCGCCTCCAAGAAGAAGAAGTGGAATTGCCAGCCCCAAGCGATGTGGCGAACATGACGGAAGCCCAGCTGGACAGCACCTACCACAACATCATGCTTCGTTACGGATTTCGACGCATCGTTCCCTCCGGCACTGAGCCTGTCAACACTGAGCCTGTCAGCCCTGAGCCTGTCGACGAGCCTGTCGATGAGAGCAGCTACATACCGCGCATCTGGCCCAGCGACGTCAACCCACCACGGCAAAATGCTCCCCTGCCACTGTACCCAGCATACACGGGGCATTTCCAAACCCGTGAAGAGGCCAGGGCCTATCGGCAGCGATCGCGTCTACCACCCAAGCTTGCGCCAGATCTCGAGCGTGTGAAGCGTTATGGACGTAAGTACTCACAATTTCGTCGTTATCTACCCACAAACTAACATGGATTACTTGCAGGTCAGTACTGGGTGCGACGCATATACGAGGCCATGATCGACCGCTCCAACATATGCGACAAGGACAATTCCATCAACAGACAGCGGTTCGATCAAGCCGCCGGCTTTGAACCTCTGGACTTGGAGGCAGTCGCACACCACGTGTTCGACAGCGCCTTGGCAGTTCACGAGCGAGGCTTCAGTCGTCCCAGAGTCTACCACAAGAAGGTCGTACGCGGCAAGCTGGTGGACGTGAGTGAGCACTCCGTCGAAAGGCGCCTTTCTCGCATATGTTACTGCCTCTCGTACTGCAAGGCGATTGTTGACGACGCGATTCACGGTGGAGTGCCCCTTGCGCTTCTCTGCGACAACCCAGAAGCGAGACTTGCTTCCAAGGAATCCAACAACACGGGAAACTCGAAGCGTTCTACGCGCCTGAAGCTCGCCAAGCAACTGAAGGAACAAGAAAAAGGGAAAGGAAAGGGAAAAGGAAAAGATGACAATGATCAGAATAACGAGGATTTGGCAGATGGAGATGGACGAGACGATGGCGTTGAGCAGAACGAAGGCCAACAGCAAGCAGAGGAATGAGTATTGCTCATATTAGTACGCTTCGGGGTTTTGTACGCAGTGTGGGATACGGTTTCCGCTTTGTTTCGATAACGGTTCGTTTGAATGACGTGGTTTGGGGCTGGTCCACCCAATTTCGGAGAGTAAGATATTTCTTGACATATCTTGCGATATATCGCACAAAAAAGTCGCAGGGCTCAATAGAATTTGACTCCACCAACACTTTCCACCTTAGCTTTCGTGAGCCCTTCCTCCACTTTTTCCAGCTTGGTTTTGGTTGGGTTTCGCTCGTCCTCTTGCTGTCCAGCTATACTCAATTCCTTCTTGGCGTTCTTTTTCTGGTACAGAGCCTCCTCGTCCTTGAGTTCTTTCAAAACTTCGGCACGTTAGTTCTCAAAGAGCTCTTACCGGTAATTGCGTCTAGGTATGTATCACTCACCCTGGGCCCATTCTCCCTCTTCTATTGCATTGCCAGTCCCAAGCATCTCTTCGACTGGCACATCTTCGCCTTGTCGCACGCGATCAATGACTCTTTCAAGTATAGCAATCTTTGACCTAGATTTGCTCTCTTGCTTGGATCTTTCCTGCTTCAACCACAGAATTTGTATAGCCTGGCTGCCAACAAGTAATCCGAGAATGATGTACGGAGTAGCGGGATTCCACTCTTTCGGCCTAGGGTTTTCCGGACGACTCCTAAGTGGCTTTGGGATCATGGAAGCCCAAAAGCTCGGCTGCACAATGCGTGGTATGGAGATGAAGCGTGAATGCGCCAGAGGAGAGGCCATCATGGCGAAAGTGCGCGCTTGTAGGCGCATAGGCGGAGTAAGCACAGTGCGGTGGGCTACAGGCATAGCCAACAATTGACGGAAGAGGCTAGGCGGATGCATGACCACGAGGCGTTTCAACGGGCGGACAAGCTCGATGGTGGACGTTATCTGATGATGGAAAGAACGCATTGCATGGTAATTTTGATGACGAGGCTCGAATAGGTTAGCGCCCCATGGGGATGCCGAGGTTCACATGTGTCCCCGTCCCTTGTCGTTCAAACAAGTGCTCCTCTCTACGTTTATACATACTCAAAATGGAGAAACGACCTAGATATGCTCCAGCACTCGTCGATGGCCATACGCCTGCCCAAAGGGTTCAACAATGGGTGAGTACATGGGTCCACTTTTGCACATACGTATGCGCTGACCAGGAGCCGTAGATGGACGCGATAGAGAGCAGTGATTACATTGCATGTTCTCCACTGATATGAATGCTACATGTCTAATCCGCCCGTGTAGGGCCATGATGCTATGATTCCAAAGCTCCTCAAGATGGAATCGGTCACGTTTACTCCGTCTGCCGCCAATCCAAATGACGCGCGATCAGTGTTCTCGTTGGTCGTTCCACAGGAGCTGTGCAACGCGGGAGACTTACTCCACGGCGGTGCTGTGGCTTTGATATTTGATATCACGACTTCCATAACCATCAGGGCTTGTTGCCGCAAAGGATTTTGGGATACGGGTCATGTCTCACGCAACCGGTAGGATCCGCTGAAGAGGGAAGACTGCTACCATTGCTAATGCGTTAGCAGTAAGTACTATCCAGAAGCGCACCATCTGGCCTTGGATGGGAACTATTGTGAGCATTGGAACTTGAAAAGCTGACAATGGAACCTATTCAAAGTGAATGTTACATTCTTGAGACCGGCACCAAAGGGAACAAAGGTCTTTGTGGAGAGCTGGGTCACACACTTGGGAAAGCGGATGGGCCAGACGAGGGGAGAGATGAGGCTGGAAGACGGAAAGGTGTGCTATACCTGCGAGCATGGGAAAGTGCAACTGGACGCACCCAATCTGTGATATGGGCTCTTGGGCAAGTTATGAGACAGACATAGCCGTCAGTGTTTTGGGTGGAATGTACAAGTCAGAAGTATCCTACAAGTTCAGACGATGCAGATAAGTCGTTGTTGTTGTGAGGGGAATAATGTACATGTGGGATTATTCGGTTTGGGGCTAGTGGAGTGGACCCCTGGCCATCCCAATCCCGTTTATGTCATACCTCTCTAGACTGGGTGTATGCGCACAACCTAGGTACTGCGACTTGCACTTCACACCAGCACACTTGCCCAACTAAGCCCCTGTACATCTGCCCTTTGCGCCAATGGATCTCGGAGACGCAGAGAGCTCTCCATGGGGAGGTACGTGTCCATTGTGCGATTAATCGTCATGTGCGACACTGACAGGCAGCCAGACGTGCCCTCACAGTCGAGCCCTGCGGCGAGCATGACCAAGGCGGATCAAGAAGATGCCCCCGACAATGATGCGCAAACATGCAACACCAGACTATCAGCAGAAACTACCACTACCGCTGCTCCGCGCTCACCCGCAGGCCGTGGCCCCCGACGGCGGCAATATGGTGTTCAGTCAACCAAACTTGAGGCTGTCGAGGATCCTCTTGGGCCTCTGGGAGCTCCCACGCCGCCACCAACGGGCCCCGAATCCGCTCCTCCAGCGCCGCCTCAGAAGGAAGCTGCGGCTTTGCGCGCCACAAGGCCCGCGCCTGGCGCCTCAACGCCCTCGCTGCGCGGTATGATGGACTCGGTTGACCTGGACGACGACGAACAGCCACACTCTTCGCAGGGTGCCCGGATACCCCCTCCAGTTCAGGCTCCGTCAACTACAGCCCCCCAGCGCCAGATACAACCGAGCGTCAGTGTCGAGCAGGCTGCGAAACCGTCCTTTGCCATTTCCGTGGGCGATCCACACAAGGTCGGCGACCTCACGAGCTCGCACACCGAGTACTCTGTCACAACCAAGACGACGTCCAAGGGCTACCGCAGTCCCGAGTTCACCGTCTCCCGTCGTTACCGCGATTTCCTATGGCTATACACACAGCTACACAACAACAACCCAGGTGTCATCATTCCTCCGCCACCCGAGAAGCAGGCTGTGGGCCGTTTCGAGGCCGACTTCGTTGAGTCCCGGCGCGCTGCTCTGGAGCGCATGCTTAACAAGGCGGCTGCTCACCCTGTGTTGCAGCACGATAGCGATCTGAAACTCTTTCTCGAAAGTGATGCCTTCAACGTTGACATCAAGAACAAGGAACGCAAGGACCCCGGTCTAAGCGAAAACAAGGGCATGTTTGGTTCTATGCTCTCTAGTAGCAGCGGTAAATTTGTCGAACACGATGACGTGCGTTAGTCAACCCCTGTGATCTGGAGTATGCTGACTTTACTGGAGTGGTTCCATGACCGAAGGGTCTATCTTGATGCGCTCGAAGCACAGCTCAAGGCTCTCCTCAAAGCAACTGACTCTGTAGTAACCCAGCGAAAAGGACTTGCGGAAGCCTGTGGAGACTTCTCGGCTTCTTTGCATTCCTTGTCAGCTGTAGAATTGTCGCCCGCTCTGTCTAGCCCACTTGATAGTCTTTCCGACATCCAGATCCGCATCCGCGAACTCTATGAGCGCCAGGCCCAACAAGATATACTCACCATGGGCATCGTCATCGACGAGTACATTCGCTTGATAGGTTCCGTAAAAACTGCTTTCCAGCAGCGACAGAAGGCTTACCATTCGTGGCATTCTGCTGAGCAAGAACTGCAGAAGCGGAAAACAACCCAAGACAAGCTACTTAGACAGGGTAGATCTCAGCAAGATCGTCTGAACCAACTTAGCGCCGATGTCGCCGATGCTGAGCGTAAGGTGCATCAAGCGAGGTTACTGTTCGACGATATGGGTCGACTCATGCGCAGTGAGCTAGAACGCTTTGAAAGAGAGAAGGTTGAAGACTTCAAGTCGGGTGTAGAGACGTTCTTGGAGAGCGCCGTGGAGGCACAAAAGGAAGTAAGTGTGACCTGTACCTTCTTCTTCTTCATATCATACTAAACTATCCATCAGCTCATTGAAATATGGGAGACGTTCTTGATGCAACTCGACACCGATGAAGGTGATACATTTGTTCCGCCTGCTGGTGTCGTGGCTGCGCCCGATACCGAACCCACCACCAACCAGGATACGGAGAGGTCGGAAGTCAGTAACGAAGGCACGGTATGACTCCAGGACTAAATAGACGCTTGTGTATACCACGTTCGAAATGTAATGGTATGGGCTAATTGTTTCTTGCCTATTTTTCACACGAGCGTGCAGGTCAAGCCCAGATTTCATATGATAGAGGAAACGAAAAGTCAATTCGACATCTCCAGTGGGAATCTTATCGCATTGCAATCGCATTTGTCTACGAATACCTAGTGAGTTGTTGATGTGCAGATGCTACGTCTGGCTGTTGTGTGGATATTAAGGCGGGTCGACCCGCTCGATCCGGTATCCCGGAGCTTCCAGCAAAGCCACATCATCTTCATTCATACAACAGTTGCAGAATCCAACGCTCTTCGTATATCGGTCAAAAAGGTATACAGAGCATCCGAAGCTAACTCTTTGAGGAAGTCGTGTATCGTGTAGAGGATTTGCGGACCTGACGGTCAAGCCACTTGTAGTAAGATCCAGTTGATAAACCGTGCCTCTGCTTCACTAGACCGAGTAACTGCGGCCTTGCAATCTTAATCGGCTCAGCGCTCCGACAACCAGCCAATAATCAGTTTGCAAACGCATCTGCACATGAGTTTCTGGAAGATCACGTAGGCCGTCCCCACGTTAGTCCCACGTGCGGGGTCACGACATCGACTGAACACGCTGGCCAAGCAAGCGCCGGTAGAAGTGGCGGTTGGTGGCCGGCTAAATCAACTCTACAATCTCATACATAATGAAGCAACGAGCCTTGAAAATTTGCTGAAAACGGAATTGACATCACGACTGAACAAGCCATCATGCCGTTAGTTCGTAACCCCATCCTGCCCGGTTTCAACGCGGACCCTTCCGTGCTCCGCGTTGGTAATGACGGTAAGATACCTTTGTAGATTTAAGAGTACAAACTAACAGTAAATCATAGTAAGTATTACACAGTCAAAAACCCAGTCTTATCAGATATTGGGTACTTCTGAATAGACAGTAAATTCTGTGGGCTGCGAATTCAGAACCTCAAATTTGGAATCTTGAATGGGTAAGACATGTACTGACGGTATTTGACACAGTACTATATCGCAACATCCACGTTCGAGTGGTATCCTGGTGTGCAGATCCACCACTCCACAGATCTCGCCAACTGGGATCTCGTGGTCCGCCCCTTGAGTCGGAAAAGCCAATTGGATATGCGTGGCGATCCTGACAGTTGTGGTATGTTTTTTCTGCTCAAGCCGACATTGAACGTTTCGTAATCGACTCAAAGGCGTGTGGGCTCCCTGCTTGTCGCACGACGGAAACAAGTTTTGGTTGGTATACACGGACGTCAAACGCAAGGACGGTTCTTTCAAAGACAATCCAAACTATATCGTCACGGCCGACCGTATCGAAGGACCCTGGTCCGAGCCCTACTACGTCAACTCGTCTGGATTTGACCCCTCCCTGTTTCACGATGACGATGGTAAGAAGTGGTTTGTAAACATGCTACAAGACCACCGCCGACGCCCACGCTATTTTGCTGTTAGTGTGCTCATATTCCCATTACTCGTGGAATAAACTGACATTATATGTCTATAGGGTATCAGATTGCAGCAATGGGATCCTGAGGCAGGGAAGCTTGTTGGACCCTGGAAAACCATATTCGCTGGTACGGAGCTAGACCTCGTAGAAGGCCCACATCTGTACAAACGAAATGGATGGTACTACCTTTTGACAGCGGAAGGCGGGACAGCTTATGGACATGCCTGCACTTTGGCTCGCTCCCGCGATATCTGGGGACCATACGGACTCCATCCGCAGAAGTACATCATTACCTCCAAGGACGCCCCATTCGCGGCCTTACAAAGAGCGGGTCACGGAGACATAGTCGATACTCCGGATGGCAAGACGTACGTCGTCCACCTTACTGGACGTCCGATAACACAGGCTCGTCGCTGTGTTTTGGGACGAGAGACGGCCATCCAAGAGGCGTATTGGGACAAGGATGATTGGCTATACGTAAAAAATGGTCCTGTTCCGTCCCTCTACGTCGATCTACCAGCAGAACGCGATGACGGCCCCTATTGGAAGGAGCAGCGCTATGCGTTCGACGACGGCAGTCTCCACAAGGACTTCCAGTGGCTTCGAACGCCAGAGCCCGAACGTATCTTTAGCGTCAAAGACGGCTTGCACCTTATTGGCCGCGAGTCAATCGGTTCCTGGTTCGAGCAATCGTTGGTTGCGCGCCGCCAAACACATTTCTCATATGACGCTGAAACGGTCGTTACGTTCAGTCCAGATGACGAAAGAAATTATGCCGGCTTAACTGCATACTACTGTCGTTTCAATTTCTTCTATCTGACAGTCACCGCTGGGTCTGACGGTCAGCGCGAATTGTTGATCTTCAGTTCTGAAGCTTCTTGGCCTAACGGCAATCTGAAACTGCCTATGGTGGAACCCGTCCAAATACCGAACGAGGGAAAAGTAAGGCTGGCAGTGAGTGTCCGGGGAGGCGAGCTCCAGTTCCGCTACGCGCTTGAGGGGCAGTCGAGCTTGACCAAGATCGGACCCGTTTATGATGCCTCGATCTTAAGTGACGAGTGTGGCGGCCATCAGGCGTAAGTGATTTCAGTTTTCAATGTCTTACGCACGCCGCAGCCGCTGATTCTATGACTTCTAGCCACGGAAGCTTCACCGGTGCCTTTGTCGGTCTGGCCGCATCTGATCTGAATGGTACGGAGAAAGTTGCAAAGTTTGATTACTTCCAGTACACGCCGGTAAAACATAGTACGGACCGCTACGATGCAGGCACGTGAAATGTAGAAGACACGGAAAAGCTGCGTATTTGTCGTCACACTGAATCTCCAAGAAAAAGCGTGTTGATCATTATGCGTTGAGCACGTGCAAGCCTTGTCGTTAGCAGAGTTGTGTGTGACTGTGATAAGAACGTTGTGCGCCTGCAACTTAAGCTGAGGCATCTACTGCAAGAGGGTGCATCCCAAGTTCGGGAGGAAGCGATGACGAGTCCGGGTACCTGGGTAGTTGACACAAGGTTGCGGCTCCGACCGTTTCAGCCCCAACGTTATCTGGGCGCAAGCCACTCAACTTTCGAGCATCTCAGAAAACAGCACTATGACTCGCACAACGCTTCATGTCACACCAGCGAGATCTGCGGTCGGTTTACCGGCTTAAGGTGGGGTCGTTGGCCTTTGACAAAGTCCCTCGACGGTACGGTCAAGGTCTAAGACCCGAAAGAATGCGCAGGCTTCGTTCAATAAAGTTGGTCCTGCGCATCCTACCCGGTTCAATAATCTATGCCTGATACTGCTGTCGTTCACCCGTCGGCGTTGCAGAAAACCTTGCACCAGCCTCCTTGTCTCATGATCGTTTCACGGCGCTCAGGCACCATAGTACATAACTGACAATAGGAGACTGTAGCCTCGTTCTGCCATAGGAACCCAGTCTGCTATTAATCTGCTGTTGTATTTCTGATATCAGGTCGCTTCCGTCATCCAGTCTCACGACATCTTACCCGCCCCCAGCAGACACCCATACAGCCCTCGTTTTCCATCACAATAGCCCAACATGTGGACGCCGTCTACGAAGCCTAGCCGGCAAAATTCCCGCAATGCTTCCATCTATTCCATTGTTTCCTTCCAGTCGAACAACGGCCGACCGTTGTCCATTGCGTCATCCCAACTACAGAAATCACCCCAGATATCGAGTTCGCCTGAGATGCCGGGCTCACCACGATCAGTTCTGTCGTTATTGTCGCCCCAGCTATCACCCGTGGCGCAGCGTGCCCCAACAATGCAATATACCGCTCCAGTACAGGTTGCAACTCCGACCCAAATCGCTACCCCAACACAGCATGCAACTCCAACACAGCCTCCTCCCCGGTTCCAGGCTCCTCCTCCTCCTCCTATTCAAACCCTCGATGACGACAACTTCTCCGACCTCGGTTCAGACGATGACGACACATTCATTCAGTCAGCGCCGCCTGTATGGCATGCACCGCCATCAGCACCGCAGCCAATTATGAACGTAGCCCCACCAAAGTTGGACAGTAAGGTCGAGCATATTGCAAAACTGGCACCTCCGATCACGAACATTCCCTACCAATCTCCACGCACTTACGTAGAGCGGCCGATAGACGATGACGCGACATCACGGTCATCCACGCTGGACGGCGATGAAGATGATATCCCATACCCAGTGAAGGCACCAATGTCCCAAATATCCCATTCCGCCATCAAGATGAGCCAAACGGGTCGGGAGCCAACATCGCCTAACCCAGCACCACATGTTCCGGGACCTCTGGAATCACAACTCGCCGCCTTGATGTCCAAGCTCATCTACATCGAGCAGGAGAACTCTGCGATATCTGTCAACCCTGAAGAGTACAAGGAAACCATGTCACGTCTTAAGGCGTTAGAAGACGAGAAGAAGATCTGGTGGAAACGGCACGAGGCTATCTGGAGCCTCCGTGACGAGGATGTGGAGAACAACATCAAGATTCGCGTAAGTGTGCAATTTTCCCTGACCACAAGCTGCATACTAACATTTCATGCAGGGATTGCTTGCAAGCTGTCGCCGCGAGTTGGACGCGACAAAGAAGCTACGGGACGAGGATCTACAAAACGTCCAGATTGTACGATCCAAGCTTGCGGAGAAGACGAGAGAGTTGGAGCGGTTTCAGGCGCAAACCGGACGTTCTAGCCCAAGCCGGGGACGCCCAGGAAGTGTCTTTGAGCGACGTGACACATCGGACCTCTTCACAGCAGCCAAGGTTGCAGCTCTTGAGCAGCGCGCTCTGGAACTGGAGCGGAGAAACTCTGACCTCGTGGCACAACTGGAGATATCGAAGGCTGGTGGCAGCATCGATGACCTAAACCGCGTAACAACACAAGCGTGGACAGCCTCGGGCGGCGGAAATGGACTGAGAATCAGAACCGACGACAGCGAATTCGAGCGGATACCGGCTGGTGCCTCATCGGAGAGTCTGACGGGCTGGCAGCGAATCGAGGCGCTGCTCGAGGAACATATGAGCTACCGCGAGGGCGTCGGAGGCAGGATGCAGGCTCTTCGATCCGAAAAGGAAGTACTACTGAGAGATCTCCACCGCAAGGAGAACGAGTGCCAAACACTGGAGCTCAAGTTACAGCTGCTACAGCGACGGACGGGTATCATAGTTTAATTGATGTCGAAGGGTGGACGCTGGGCGGAGCCTTGTACATTTTTCGTGTAAAACATATTTGTATCATCCAATACCAGCAGGCTTTCTTGGGTGTATTAATCAGTCCTGGTGCCTTTGCGCCTATGAGTGAAATAGTTTTGGGTTTGGGTGAGCATCGCAACCTGCACAAGATGTTGGAAGCTTGGAATAGAGTTTCATCGCGTGTCTAGGTAAAGATCTGCAGCACGAATCGCCAAAAGGTGGCTGACGTGGCTGACGTGCGTCCAAGCTTGATTTCTAGACTTGCGATTGGCTTCGTTCCTGGCCAACATCGTCATTCTACACCCTTCACGTAATTGCAGGAAGCGCTGCCAGGCTTTTTGTATACGTTCCCCACCGCTGGTAGCTGGCATGTTTTTGCCGGAGATGACATCGTTTTGTTTTGTAGGCCTTAAAGGCGGCGCAGTGCGCATGTCTTTTGCAAGTGCATCTAGGCTCGCATTACAGCGCTCTTTTCCACCATGCAGGCTGCTCTCCTATCGCTCCTCATTGTCGCTAATGCAGCCGGCGCGCATACAGGCTACTCGTTCGACCCTCTGCGACACCTCGCTGGCATCGCGCCCTACTTTGAGGAGCCGCAGCTCGACCCTAAGCCACCACAAGGTTGCAATGTAACGCGTGCATCGTACCTGATCCGTCATGCCGCAATCTATGCCAATGATTTCGACTACGAAGAGTACATCGAACCCTTCACCGACAAGCTCAAGAACACGACGGCAGATTGGCGAAGCGCAGGCCCCCTGGACTTTCTCGCTCGATGGAAGACGCCCATCTCCGACAGCGAGCTAGAGGACCTCACTGCGGTCGGGAGGCTCGAGTCGTATAAGCTCGGTGTCGATGTTCGCATGCGCTACCCCAGCTTCAAGGACCCCAAACGTGTATGGGCGTCGACAGCCGAGAGGACTGAACTTAGTGCATCATCCTTCATTGACGGTCTCGTCGCTGAAAGCAACAACACGAAGCTTGTTCCTGTGCGCGAGGATAAAGCACGGGGCGCCGATTCCCTGACTCCATACAAGGGATGTCCAAAGTATAGCTCTTCTTTTGGCAGTGAGCAATCATCGGTGAGTAGTGCAATCCAATATCACAGAACCAACTGACCCTTTCAGGAATACCAAGAGATTTACACCAAGCCTATCATCGAACGTCTACAGGCCTACGCCCCTAGCTTCAACTTCACCGCCGACGATGTCGTAGCTATGCAACAGCTGTGCGGATACGAAACTGTCATTAGAGGCGATTCGCCCTTCTGCTCTCTCGACGTCTTTTCTCAGGACGAGTGGCTGTCGTTTGAGTACATGAATGATATCATGTACTTTTACAACACTGGATACGGAAGTCAGCAACTCGCTGGCGCGCTTGGCATGCCGTGGCTAAACGCTTCTGCCCAAATGCTGCTCTCCGACGACGCCGACCAGGATCTCTACGTCTCTTTCACGCATCGAGAGTTGCCCCCTACGGTCGCTGTTGCAATGGGCCTGTTTAACAACAGTGCCTATTCCGGATCAAACGACGTCAATGGCACCATGCCGCTTGACAGACCAAACTACGGCCGGGCCTGGAAGTCATCAAAGATCCTGCCTTTCTTGTCCAACTTTGTCATTGAGAAGATGACATGCGATAGCTATGGTTTCGATGCAGGCGACTACTTCCGCGTCCTCGTCAACCGGGATGCGCAGCAGATGTCTTGCACTGATGGACCAGGACAGAGCTGCTCAAAACCCGCATTTGAGAAGTTCATCCAGGAGAGGAGTGAGCTTTTCGGTGGCTATACCGAGGAATGTCAGCCAGAGTACACGAACTCTACTAATATTCTAAGCATATACGATTAAAGTAATCAGCCAATTGGCTAATAGTAACTTTTAATTCATCGATTTAGCCTCTTTGAATATGATAACAACACTTGCCTATATGCCGCTGAGTCCCGTGTACGGCCGTTGTTGCAAAAGCGTGACATCATGTCAGCTCATTCTCGTCCTGCCAAGCAATCATCTGTTGATTCGCCAAGCCTTCACGAATCAAAACATGCAAAAGCTCGGCGCGTGGAAAGAGCTATTCGCGTCAAAGTTCGGGTGATTTCCGAGCTATCCGTCGTCGTGCGGGGGCGGAGGAATAGCACCACCGCGACCGCGACGAGAAGTCGGCTTATCTATGGCAAGCGGCTTTCACGTGCTGCTCAAACAGGCCGACAAGCTCCATGAAAGTGGTAAACATGTCTGACTAGTCTTATTGATTTTGTGTAGACGTCATGACTCTGTGCACTGTTCCCACAACACCCGAGTGTGGCACGGCGCGTCTTCTCTACAACCTTCATCTCGCAGGTGTGCCGTTAACCTTGCACAAACTGCCAGTCCGCTAAGATGGGAGACCACTTTGAAAGCCAGGGTAAACCCCCTAGTGTCATCGTCGTCGGTGCTGGTGCTGGAGGCGTGGCCCTCGCAGCTCGTCTCGCAGCAGCCGGGTGCAAGGTCACTGTAGTGGAGAAGAATGGATTTTCGGGAGGAAGATGCAGCTTGATACATCGTAAAGGCTATGTAGGCTGACCCGTTGTTGCGCTACCTTTGCCCACGTTCCCCAACGCTGATGATACTACAACAGAGATTCGACCAGGGTCCGAGCTTACTACTCCTGCCTCGCTTTTTCCACGAGACCTTCGAGGACCTGGGTACGACGCTCGACGCAGAGGGCGTCAAGCTCGTCAAATGCGAACCCAATTACAATGTCCATTTCCACGACGACACGTCGTTCAAGTTGTCGACGGACATTTCCATCATGAAAGAGGAGATTGAACGATTCGAGGGTAAAGATGGCTTTGAGCGCTATCTCTCCTTTTTGCAAGAATCGCATCGCCATTACGAGGTTTCCATTATCCACGTGCTGAGGAAGAACTTTTACTCTCTGCTTAGCATGGTCCGGCCGGCTTTCCTGATGCATCTGTTTGAACTTCACCCATTTGAGAGTATCTACTATCGTGCAAGTAAATACTTTTGGACGGAGAGGCTGCGCAGAGTCTTTACGTTTGCGAGTATGTACATGGGTATGAGCCCGTTTGATGCTCCAGGAAC
Organism: Pyrenophora tritici-repentis; assembly: GCF_003171515.1. Taxonomy (NCBI): domain Eukaryota; kingdom Fungi; phylum Ascomycota; class Dothideomycetes; order Pleosporales; family Pleosporaceae; genus Pyrenophora; species Pyrenophora tritici-repentis. The sequence continues at coordinate 465,818 of NC_089399.1, read as the reverse complement.
GTATAGTCTGTTACAATACACCGAACTAGCAGAGGGTATCTGGTATCCCATAGGCGGTTTCCACAAGGTTTGTCACATGATTGCATATGGACGACTAAAGGCTAACTGTTTCAGGTGGTTGAGGCCCTTGTCAATATTGGTGAACGATTGGGTGTAGAATACATGTTCGACAGCCCCATTAGAAACATCCAGCTATCAGCCGATGGCAAGCGTGCAACTGGCATTGTTTTCGAGGACGACAACAAGAAACCCTTGACCGCTGACGTGGTGGTCTGCAATGCAGATCTAGCCTATGCATACAGTCGACTCCTGCCTTGCAGCTCATTTGGACGGTCTCTCCTCAAACGCCAGGCTTCTTGCTCCAGTATATCCTTCTATTGGGCTTTAGACCGACAATTCACCGAACTCAGCGCTCATAACATTTTCCTTGCAGAAGACTACAAGGAAAGCTTTGACAGCATCTTCAAGCAGCACTTGATACCAGACCAGCCGAGCTTCTATGTCAACGTTCCCTCCCGTGTCGACCCTTCTGCTGCCCCTGAAGGATGCGACTCCCTCGTTATCCTGGTACCCGTTGGACACTTGCAGGACTCCTTCACGGACGCCCATAAAGGGTCGAAAGGCACAAACGGCCTAACGCAAGACTGGGATACCATGGTCGCTACAGCACGCAGCATGATCCTCAAAATCATGGAGGCTCGCCTCAAGATATCTCTCGGTCCCCACATTATCGAGGAAACAATCAACACGCCGCCAACGTGGAAATCCGCCTTCAATCTCGACCGCGGCGCTATCCTCGGTCTGAGCCATTCATTCTTCAACGTCCTGAGCTTCAGGCCCAAGACAAAGCATCGGTCCATCGAGGACCTGTACTTTGTCGGCGCCAGCACGCATCCCGGAACTGGTGTGCCCATTGTATTGGCTGGTGCAAAATTGGTCGCGGAACAGATATTGGAGGACCGCCACCAGGAGTCTTACATCCCATGGGGCAAAGCAACTACTTCACAGAAAAAGCAAGGTTCAACAAGTCACTTGGATCGTACGCAAAACGGACCGTATTTGAGTTGGTTGGTTTGGATCCTGTTGAGTGTGTTTATGACTGTTGTTGCATCGGGAGCCTGGGTTTCTCGCAATGGTGGTGGGTTGATGGGTGACTGGTAATGGCAGGTGAATCTCTAGCGCATTAATACTTCCTGCTGTTGTATAATCCATTCTCATCTCCAACTAACATGCAATCGTTGTGAACAACCGTGAAGAAGCCCAATAAGCTAACCAGACTCACCATCTCTGAACAAGTTCGAACGAGCACATGGACGCCTCACCCTCGCTATTGCTAGCCCACTCACTCCCGTGACGACATCATTCGCATAGAAAGATTGCACAACAACTAGAGGTAGATGATTTCAACGCTCAGAGTAGATTTCCAACGCTGATAGCGTGATTACTTAGAGTGAGTGGTATTAGACTAAAGAAGGACCAATGGGTATATTAAGCATCAAGTCATAAAAGCCTCAAATCGACGACTTCCTTCCCCCAGTCTGGGGTTTGCCGACCACATCAACAACATGCCTCTGCATTACCATATTACATCATTACTACTTCCACAATACATTCTCCTTCCATTCATTTTATGAGGCTTGTGAGTTGTTCTCGATATAGCCTAGACGGTGGCATCGACTGGGGGTGCGGCGCTATGGTTTTGAGCCTGATGGGGATGAGTGATTAGCGAAGTTCATGAATTGATGAAGTGGCGTGACAGATGAAGAGGAGTAATAAGCTTGGAGGGGTTGACTTACAGGCTTAACCTTCTCGTGTACAACGGCATCACCATCGTAATCCCTGATAGCAAGACCAAGACGAGCAGGGTCAATGTCCCTGTGGCCCCACAAGAGAAGAGCACCAAAGATGGGCTTGGCCAAAAAGTCAAGTACACCGTAGAATACGGCCTCACTGTCGGGAGCAACAAGGTTACTACAAAACGAATTAGCAACTGAAGGTCCCAATAGTAATGTTCAGAGCAAAACTTACGCGCCCTCGCAGACACCCCAAGCAATTGGGTACAGGAGCCAGAGGAAAGCAGTCAAACTTCCGCACATGAGGAAGCACCTCTCAACATCGCGGCCAAACTTCTTAGCTTGTAGGCGAGATTCCCAAACAAGGTGGTAGACGATGTAGAAGAGAGCGACGCAGCCAAAGACAAAGTACGCCCACTTGTAGCGGTTGTCGATAAGGGCACCAATGAGTCCAGTGATAATCATGATCTCATCAACAGCAATGACGAACATCGTGGTGGGCCAAGGTGTGCCCGCGGTCAACAATAGATCGAGCAACAAGAGAGGAGTTGTGATGAACCAATCAATGTATCGAGCATAGTAGACGGCACGGTAGGTTCCACGGACCACGGAGTCGTCCCTGAAGAACTCGACGCGGATGGGGGTGAAGCCCAAGTTGGAACCCATGGTAACTAGCGTTGACGTTAGGGCACTGTACAGACAAATCTTGTCTCTGAAGTTTACTTACAGTAAGCAATGGCGGCAACGAAGACTACCGCAGCAGTCAAGTAGTGGAATAGACGGTCGCGACGCGCCTTGCGCTGGCCGAGGATTACAAACGCGAATCCAGCGAAGCCCATGACGGCGCAGATGGCAAAGTAGAAATCTGAGCCATGAGTGGTGATGGCGATATCAGCCGTCCTACCGTTGACGGTATTGGCTATCAGTTGTTAGGCGTGAACATGAAGATCAGCTTCAAACCAAGGGAGCATACTGTTGAGATCAAGAGCATCGTTCCTGCGTACGAAATCCATCATGGCCTTGGTTCCCTGTTGATGGCGTAACAAAAAAGCTTGATGGATGAATAGCTGAATACCAAGAAGATACAATGGTCAGAGTAAGGCAGCCGCAGGGCTTCCAGGCTATATCATGTTTTGGCGCCCTGCAACGCAACAAAGGGATCATCCAGTCGTCATGACGACATATGTGTAGCAGATCTGCACACGTCGAAACTGCTCGTACGATCGAGCTGCCCAGGCATATCGAATGAAATGATCAACGAATCGGATACGTCGGATGCGGCAAAGGGTTACTAACACCTAGTTCCCCACGGCTTGATCGCGCTCGGAGGGTGGGTTTCGAGGTAAACGTCATGTAGAACCTAGCGCGAGGCCGTACCCGTCACACCACTTAGAGGCCCCGCTATCATCATTAAGCTTTATCACGTAAATCTCCTGAGCTTGATTTCACATCAATCGCATGATGCGCAAATCGGCAATTGGCCGGCAAATCATACGTCAGTATTTTGATCTCCTGACGTTGCATAAAAATGCCTCCTACATGGGTGCGCTCAGGCTGATCTGTCGTGTGCTGTCGTGTGTCGTGCTGGGGTGTTTACAGTACACTGGGTGCGGGCGCTACTGCCATTGGCAGAATCTGTCATGTACACGGCGATGCCGAGGCTGCATCTACGAGGGTATGAGGGTTTTACTTCCTCGAAGGGTATCGCAAGTGTGCGCTCCCCTACAACGATGCCAAGTGTGGATACACGAGGAGAGACATGTTGGATACAAATCGGTACAAAGATCGGTGTGCACATGATGGCTGACTTTTGCATAAGTGTACTGGCATTATTATTATGACTAAACGGAGAAAGAGTCCAGGCCTTACTAGCCAAGGTAGCTAATGATCGACTTTTGCAAATGGCTCCATCTACTATCAGATGGGTGGTGGGTCTCAGATCTTAGTGTTTGGACATCCCGCTGGCGTGATATGTCCTCTTCAGTGAACCAATTGCCATGCAGGCCGTACGGTATGCGGGTCTGGAGTTGTACCTTGCAAACAACGGTTTGCATATCGCGCGCATCCAAGACCCATAGCTCACTTCTCGCGTCTGGTTTGCACTCGCCTTCTTCGTCCAGTTGGTCCTCGTTGAAGACATAGAAGAGCAGATATCCGTCTTCCTCAGCTAACGCGACGTCACCTTGCCCTGTGGCCTTGCGAGGCACAAATCTAGCTTCTTGTCCAAAGTGATTGGGTGGAAGCCTGAATGCCTTGATAGGATCATTGGCATCCTTCGACGCAAGGACCTCATCAATGTTACGGTTGTCGACACAACCAGAGATTGCTTCAGGTGCGGAATCATCCGCGCGAGCAAGCAGAGTCTGCACGTCAATTCTTACTAGTACATCGATCTTAGTAGCCTTGCCTAGCGCTGCGCCGAAAGATTCGATCACAGTGCTGCAGCCGTAGACATAGCGTGCGCGTGACATTTCCGTGAGCGGTGAAACCGTAGGGAACTCGAAGGATATGGCCGACAGTGCAAACTCGTGGGTGATCGTATTCGTAGAGCCAGGACTCAGTAAGAAACGGTAGTAATACAGCCGACATTGCTCCTCGTCATCATGTGAGATGGGTATATTGGGGATTGTCGCGGGACCTGAGTCGTCGTAATGAGATATGGATGTGTTCCGTTCCAACAATGGCGAAGTGTCGTCCAAGAATGGTTTTTCAGGATCTTTAGCATGGTCCTCGTCATCGTACTTGGCAAAGAAAGACATGGGTCTATTGCGCGTCGTCGATTCGCGATTTGGGTGTGGGGGCGGCGGGAGGTTAGCTGCACTAAACACGAGAGATGCCGAAGTCAGACGACATGCCAGGAGATTCACCGCTACCACATCGTCGCTACCATCGAATTCGTCCCATGCATTTGCCGTATGAAAGATGCAGCAACCGCGTGTCTCGAACCATCGTACTAGACCAGGTTGCCGACGAGGAAATACGCCGAATCTGGCGGGTTTCTCGGGTTCATACACAACGATCGGTTTGTTCTTGGCCAAGTTTAGAGGCGTGAGAGAAAGCGGCAGATCGAGGATGACTGTGTGGTGCCTGGATACACCAAAGTCGTGCATAAGCCGCCCACCGGAGCAACCGGGGACGGCAGCGTTGAGGATCGCCTCCTTTTCTGATTTGCTCTTACTGTTGCCCTTGGCCGGAAGTAAAGAGTAGTGTACATAAGGCGGAACAAAGTTGCAGTGAAAGAGAACCAGCTCATCGGTCACTGTGTCAACTTTTGGATGTCCGGTAGTCCACTCATTCATCCAGCTGAGCAAACCGGTACCTCCAAAACATTCTTTCTGTGCGTCGCGACTGGAAGTTTCGTCTTGCGGGGTAGCCTCACCTTCGGCCTCGTGCCCATCAAACCAGCCCACCGTTTCCAGGCTGGGCAAGGCAATGCGCATCGGGGGACCGCTTTCGCAGGTTGCCAGTGCACGTCCATCGTGGAACAGGATGCTGGTATTAGCCACGCTTATTCGCTTGATGGCTCGTGCAGATCCCGACAGATGGGTGTAGAGTACGACGAGAACAGTGCGCAAGATTCGCCAGAGGATGAACAGCAAGCTGGATGCGGGGTTGACGAGGGTTGAAATGCTGGGCAGGATGGGCGTGCGGAGCGTGGGGTTTTGGATGGCGGTGAGATAGACATCGGTCAAGATGAATTGGTTGACGAAGTTGACAACAGGCTTGGCAGCAGCATCGTGGGCGCGACTGAACCACACGCCCGAGAGCATGCCGTCGCCATCGAACCAGTGGGCCTCACGGCCAAGGTCGTCGTTAGTCACGGGATTGCCGCCGTTACGGACGTACATGCCGCCGAGCAGCTCGTCCGGAATATGGCCGGACCATGTGACGGGTGTGGGCGGACATGTTGAAGTGACAGACGCAAAGTTACCAGAAAGGTACCTGGCAGGTGGTTAGACCAAGTGAGGGGAAGAGTCGGGGTACAGAGAGGGGAAGAGGGCAGAGAGAGGGGGGGTGCTTACGGGTGTCTCGGTGACTTGTCGTTGGGCTGGCCAGTCTGGGACATGGCGACTGTATAGATATCTTGGCAGCATCGGTCGACGAACTGGTGCAGAAACAGCTGGTACGGTCAACGGCGCAAGCATCCATTAGTACAAAAGCGCCATGCCCGGTATTCACATGTCACTCGCCATAGCGCCGCGGCCTTGGCCTCGGTGCGGCACCGGCAGGATATGGATTAAAGAAGAGGGGGCATGATGCTCGATTGCCAGGTTTCACGGTGGTGCGGGCACTGCGCCGGACGCGTCGGATTGGGATTGTGAATCGGATCGGGGTGGAGAGATGATGATGTCACGTTGAGGCGGATACTGGTACGCTAGGCCGATTTGGGTGCATGGCATGTTAGACCTCGGGCGTGCAGCCCCGTCTGCCGTCGCTGTGTTCTAGCAAAAGAAGCTCCACCATGGAATCCTCTTCGCCAGATCCTGCGCCTGTGCCTGTCATCTGCCAGCCGCAGTCTAGTCAGTCCCCCTGCATTGGATCTACGAGTGAGTGAAGCCGCTTGTACAGTACATTGTGCTGGCTACTTCCTCTTGCTCAACGGCGCCATCATGGGCTTTGACTACGCGCTCGTGTACGTGACGTGCCTCTGCGCTGTGATACACGGCAATGGCTGACTGTGACGGCTAGTCATCTCAAGTACACCATCCCTCCGGCTGTCCTGCTCACCTGGCTGTACCGTCCCTTCTTCACCAAGCTCGACGTGTATAAAGTTGGTTATCTAGTTTCTGTATGTACTTTCACCGCCAACGGCTGATTGCCGACCACGCCGCCATGTGCTGACGCCCCAGATCGCTGTTGCTTCAACGATACCATGGGACTCGTACCTCATTCGCACCGGCATTTGGAGCTACCCCACTCACGTTATCATTGGCCCAAAGCTCTGTGATATACCGCTTGAAGAGGTCTTCTTTTTCATCATACAGACGTACAACACCTCGCTCCTCTATCTCCTCCTCAGCAGGCCCACCTTCCAGCCCGTCTACCTCAACACCGAACGCGGCGCCGCCCGACGTCAATGGCGATATATGCGCCTTGCCGGCCAAGTCTTCTTTCTGGCCTTGATTGCATGGGGTTGGCGATGCATTAGACATGGAGGCCTGGGCACATATACCGGCCTCATTTTGGTTTGGGCTGGCCCTTTCCTACTGATGTTATGGTATGCCAATCACTACCGCAATTGTTTCTTCTGGCCACTAATCAGAAGCAGGTCCCTTGCATATCAATTCATCCTGGCTCTTCCTGTGACCAATACCGCCTTGCCCATTTTCCTCCCGACCCTGTACCTATGGGTAGTGGATACACTGGCACTGCGCAGAGGAACCTGGGTAATCAGCACAGGCACCAAATATGGACTTCACCTATGGGATGGTCTCGAGATTGAAGAGGCTCTCTTCTTCCTCGCCACTAATGCCCTCATAGTATTCGGCCAATTGGCGTTTGACAATGCTCTCGCTGTGCTGTACACATTCCCACACCTGTTCACGGGCCCGTCACTGTTGCCCTCGCCTGTTCTTTTGATGCGCGCCCTGCTTACTCCCTGCTCAAAGTACCATGACGCGCGCATCAAGGGCCTCGACGAAGCTGTGAATCGTCTGAAGCGCAAAAGCCGCAGCTTTTACCTTGCCTCTGCTACCTTTCCTGGTCCATTACGCGCGGACCTACTATTACTTTACTCGTTTTGTCGCGTTGCCGATGACTTGGTGGACAACGCTTCCGATGCCGACGAAGCTAGGGCTTGGATAGCAAAAATGCGCAAGTTTCTAAACAATGTGTACAGCGACAAGTTACCACAGTCTGTAGTGCACAGCCAAATATGCGACGACTTCCCACCTAGCACACAGTCTGCACTTCTACAACTGCCTGCCACCAAACTGTCGCCCCAGCCACTGGAGGATCTGCTGCATGGATTCGAAATGGACCTGGCCTTTCAACAGGGACCAATTATCAGGACCATGGAGGATCTGCGCGTGTACTCGGAACGTGTGGCAGGTACTGTAGCTCAAATGTGCATTCAGCTCATCTTCTATTGGTATCCTAGTACATTGGATACTGAAGAGAAGAACGTGATAGTTGCTGCTGGCAACAGTATGGGCGTGGCGTTGCAGTACGTCAATATTGCGCGAGATATAGAAGTAGACGCTCAGATTGGTCGTGTATATCTTCCCTTGAATTGGCTTTCTGAAGCGGGACTTAGCTACGATGACGTGCTGAAGAAGCCGAATCAAGCTCAGATTCAGACTCTACGTAAGCACCTCCTAAACCATGCTTTCTCTGTCTACGAGAAGGCCAAAGATTCCATCGAGCGTTTGCCAATCGAGGCCAGAGGTCCTATCCGGGTTGCGGTGGAGAGTTATATGGAAATCGGACGGATCCTAAGAAGTGAACAATACCAAGTGAAGGCTGGTCGCGCTACCGTACCGAAGTCGAGGAGGATAATGGTAGCTTGGAGAACACTGAACAGTAAATAATGTAATATTAGATGAGTTAAACGTTCGGAAATAAATCGGAAACAACCGCGCACGTGCAGGATGATGTCGCGTCCTACCCCAACTAAACTTCTTAATCGCTCCAACATCGTTGCTCACATTGCACACTTGCATTTGACATACATTGTAATCTATGGAATGTATGCGAATCGGCTGCTTGGTCCCGAAGGGGCATCCTTTGCAACCACTGGTAGGAAAAGAAAAAGCGTGTCGCGGATAGCAACACGTCCAACAAAAGGCAACTATAAGAAGCTATTATGGTTCAAGCAGCCTTGTAAGTCGCACATAAGCTTACAGAAAGCCAATTCTAATTTGCGCAGTTCCCGACAACTATACAGATGAGACAACTTTTCTGGATCACCTCCAGAGAAATCCACGGCTACAGCCATACGAGTTCTGGTCGCTCATGTCAGATGCCACAGTCATCGTGCAGCATCTTGCATCTGTCATCATATTCTGCTGCTGTTTTGTAGCCATCATCCAAAACAGGGTGTCTCCCATTGCAGTGGTCGGGTGGGCTAGTATATGCACCGTTCTGGCGTGGCTTTTGTGGGATCACTGGATGGGTCAAGAATTCGACAGTATCGCGAATGTGCCCACATCAGATACAGAGCAATCTACATCGAGTGCGCCACAAGCTCACTCTCTCCGAACTCAACAACGCATCGCAACCGCAAAATCAGCCGTATTGATCTATGCAGCTCTACTTGGGCTGAGTCCAATCCTCAAGTCACTCACTCGTTCCACTACAAGTGATTCGATATGGGCTTTGAGCACATGGCTGCTCATGATGAATGTCGCCTTTTTCGATTACAGCGGGGGCACAGGTGCACAGTATGAGCAATCTGTCTCCTTATGCTACATATGGCTAACTGTTGCTCTTACAGCTTACCAGCCTCAATATCCACGAATTCTGCGATGATGGCGTCGGCTGTTCTTGCCTCGCGTTTACCGTCCACTACTCATGTGTTTTCATTGACTTTATTCTCCATCGAGATATATGGCTTATTTCCAATTTTCCGTCGACAGCTCCGCGCCCGGTCACCGTGGGGGCATCTTGCCCTAACCATCACTCTGATAACAGGCGCATGGGGTGGTCTATTCGTTGTCCTCACGGGAAACGGCAGTGGTGCATTCTTGGCCGGAGCAATTTTAGGTGGCATTCTCACGTTCCTCAGTATGGGCATCTGCAGCTGGTGGCTCATCGGCCTTCAAAAATACAAGAATGAAATTCATGGGCCATGGGATCCCGCAAGGCCTATTATACGACGGCATTGGGATTAGTCTGTTTATCCGCAATTTCCATGCTAGTCGAAGGATAGGTATCATACGCAGATATGGTACAATATCCATACAATGGCCAGACACCTGTTTGATTTTGTATTCCCCGCGACCCCGATCCATGTTTATCGACGCGTTCTTGCAACTGGTATCTGGAAAACACTTCCAGCTGCATTTTCCCGTTGTTTCGTGTCCATTTGACAATCTTATGGTTGCTCTGGTCTCCAAGCACACACTGGCTCATCCGGAAGAGCAAGTCGTTCGTGCCAACATCATCTCCGCCAACGAAATGGACTGGCGAACACGGCGGCTGTTGACCCATCCCTCTGCCCCTGCTCGCACCAGTTACAACTATTCTCTCAAGATCTTTGAGTTCTGATAGCATGCTCCTCAGGACATTCCAGAGTTCGATTCGGGGCATGGGAATTACGGGCCACGCTTCGAGATTGATTCGAATACACTTGAGGCCAGCCGCATCGATACGTAAGGAGCTGATTGTTTTAGTTCCTGTCATCGCCAGATACTGCAACCATCCGCGTGTGATATGGGCATGGTCCGAGTCGAGATTGCGCATGTCTATCTCGATGTCCTGAATCCGCGTTCTGTATTCGACTGGAAGTCCAAGAAGGAAAGACCGCATCACTTCAGGGTCTGAGAAGCGGAAGGTATTTTGTCTGAATAGGGGACGACGATCGACTTCATGGTATATTCTGCGGCATGTTTGAAGCAGAGAGGCCCCTGGTGTTGCACAAGGCATTATACCACATTGTTCGTTGACACGTTCAATGGTGATCGGTGATTCATTGGTGAAGCATAAGCCATAAATGATGTGCTTGATCTCAGCTGGTAGTCGGAGCAGTGGTGATTGGGACTGGAGGTTTTCGGGGGGTGTAATGACAGCCATGGTAGATGACATGTGAGGATGAGAGTAACGTCTGACGGCGGCGTCTTATCAGCTTTAACTGAGCATTGGGAGAGCCTGGCTTGTGCTAATGGCCCAATCCAGATGCTACTCAGCTACTGTTAGTTTTTCGTCTATCTCTGCATCGTGGCGTTACACCGGCACATTCTATCAGCCATTGCACGCCATGAGGCGTCAGTGGCCCAAGTGTCCAGCTCCCCGACAAATCCCACAAGTGGGATATGTTCCCTGAAAATTGTGCAATTCCGTACGAGTATTTGACCTATAGAGTATCTAAAGCGGTGAGTAGAGACGTCAAGACCCACCACTCCCGTTTTCGGCGACATTCTGCAGCTGAAGCTTACGGTACATTACGGGTCAGCTCAACAAAATTTTCTCCATCCTTTCCTCTCATTCGAAAATCTTGTACAATTTGCCTTGCGCTATGATGCGCTGTAAGAGTTGTCGAAGTGATGCAGGGAGAGGGCTGTGAGAGAAGGACCGGTATACGCTTCCTCGGAATCCACCCTATCAAACCTTTACAGCTGCTTTTGCAGAGTGATACTGCATACTGATGGAGAGTTGATATCCCACGAAACACACGAAGCCTCACAGACTCGTCAGTCACACAGAGCATGTAGTTTCAGAGCCCAGATTCCGGCCCCCAATTCCAGCATGGAGGAGCGAGGCTCCTTAGGGGCGGCTTGTGGAAGCTTTCCCGGCCATCGCAATTTTCAGCTTGTCCGGCGCGTAGCTCTCGACCACACGTGAATTGAGGGAAATATTCTCCACTATCTGCAAAACAAAGCAGAAGAACGGCGCCATGTCATTGCGACCAGACGAAGGTTCAAGACGGTCGCGGTCCAAATCGCCTGGGCGCGGTCGCGAACGTGATCGCTCACGCAGCCACAACGGGCGAGAGCCTCAGCGATACGGTGCAGCTGACGGTGCAGGACCCCCGCAGTATGAAATCAGGCAGCCAGGTAATCAATATGCGACGTGAGTACATCGACGTTCTGACTCCCCGAAATGTCTCCCACAAACATCACGAGAGCCAAACTGAGATATGGCGGCCAGATCAACGAGCGCGCCCATTACTATGGGCAACTACAATGACCTCCCGCCTCACGAACGTCCAGGTTATCACCCCCAGACGGCATCCTTTGCGCATCCCTCTACCACAGCAGCGCCCTCGACGGGTATCGCATATGCCCAACCCGGAAATGTGCAGTATGCGCCGACCACAAACAACTTCGCCTACACGGCAGCGCCAGCCTCCCAAAGCGCGTATACAAGATCGCACCCGAGGACACCGTCTGCGACAAGTGGTAGCTTCCAATATGCAAACCCACCCGCAAACATTACCTACACGGCGAAGCCCGCCACTAGCAACCAGCCGCCCGCTGTGCGACACAATACTCAGCCCATGAGCCCCTCATACTCTTCGCCGCCGCAGTCACAATACTCGAATACGTCGCAGACACCCTCATCGCAGCAATCGCAATACTCAGCCATGCCACAGGCGCCTCCATCGCAATCGCAGTATGCAGCCATGCCGCAAGCTCCCCCTCCACCGCAAGCTGCCCAGCACGCGTACCCCCCTCCGCCAATGGGCCAACATTCGCCGCGCCCCGAGCACCGTCGCGCGGCTTCGCATGACGGCCGTAATGTGGTAGAATTGCGTCCCCAAGGCAACTATGGCCGACCCGATAAGCCTGAAGAATTGCGTCCACAAGGCAACTATGGTCGACCTGATAGGCCTGAAGAATTGCGCATGGACAGGCTGTCTGTGAGCGGAAACAGGCCTGATCTGCGCATGATTGTACCCGGAGGCATGCCTGGAGGTTTCCCCGGTGGACTACCACCACCAAGTCCTTTGCTCGAAGCTTACCATGGCACTTATCAATCGCTCAGCCCTATGCCGCAGTCCCTTATGCTAGACGATGACGACCTCAATCATCTGCCCACTCTCGAGACCCTTTCTCCTCGAGATACTCTTTCGCCCCGGGACACACTCGCTCCCAGAGCTTCCAGTCATTCGCGGTCTTCTAGCAAGGGTAGGCATGTTCGCCGTCGTACCCGTTCGACCTCGCGACGACCTTCAAGCCCACCGTCGCATTTTAACCGTACCGATAAGCTAGCTGTGGCGACATATGATTATGGAGACCGCCTCCCTGAGAAAGAGAAGCGGAGAGTGCGCATATATGATGCGACCGAAGACGCGCTTGCGCTTACCAGTGCCATGGCTGGCACGCCTGATGCGGGTACAATAATTGATATCATCCCAGCTCTGTCGCATGACCAAATGCTCGAGCTGAGAACTGAGTACAAGCGGCATTTCAAGTTACAGGGTCGGGGAGTCAATATTGCGAAACACATCAAGATGAAAATTCCTGGTAGTTTTGGCAAGATTGCCTACATCACAGCTCTAGGCAAGTACGAAAGCGAGGGTTATTGGGCAAACTACTGGTACCAGTCCAACTCGGCTCGTCGCGAGCTCCTCATCGAAGCCCTCATGGGTCGCCAGAACCATGAGATCCGCGAGATCAAGGATTCTTTCAAGGACAAGCGTTATGGCGACTCGCTCACGCGCTGCATGGACAAGGAGCTCAAGGCCGACAAGTTCCGCAAGGCGGTCTTGTGGGCGCTCGAAGGCCAGCGGCAGGAAGAGAGCGATGTCTGGCCACCTGAAAAGCGCGATCGCGACGTTGATACGCTGTACAGGGCAATCCGAGCCAGAGAGGGCGGCGAATCAGACATGTTGGAAATTGTTGTGACGCGAAGCGATGCGCACTTGCGAGACGTGCTGAGAACGTACGAACGGTATTACCAAGGTAATTTTGCGCGAGATGCGCTGAAGAAGAGTAACAATCTTGTTGGAGAGGTTATTGCACATATCCTCAATGGCGTCAGTAAGTCATACACCTCCCTATGTAACACAAATTCACCCAAAGTACACCATACTAACACGAATTCCCACCAGTTAACCGCCCAGCGAGAGACGCTATGCTCTTGAACCACGCACTGGTCGATCTCATCGAACCCGCCAGCGACCCCCGCTCCTCCGGACGTTTATCCGCCACGAGCAAGCACGAACGCCAGCAAAGAGTCGAATTGCTCATCTCCCGCCTTGTGCGCTTACATTGGGACCGTCTGCATTTCTCAAGGGTGCAGACAGAGTACGACGAAAAGTATGGGCGTGTGGTGGAAGAAGACATTGAGGAGGCTACAAAGGGTGATTTCCGAGAATTTTGTCTGGCTATTTGTCAGGCGGGGAGGTAGGGCGATGTGGAAGAGCTGGAAGGGTTGTATGAGAGACACCCTTCTTGTGGTCTTTTGGTCTTGAATATGGTCAAAATTGTGGTTCCTGTACAGGCGGGTACTTCAGGGACGCAACAATCATATATCCAACGAAACGGATAACTTGAAGCTCCATCCTTGACCAATGTCAATTTCAACCCATCAGCCAGGTGTAGCAGCATTAAAGCGAAACCATAAATTCATATCATCATTATTAAAACATACTAAAATCAAGCCCGATACGTATACGTTGCCCTTGACATACGTTCCGAACTCGCAGAAAGCCAAGCATCCGCCTCCGCCAAACTCCCACCCCTCGCCCCATCCATCTGCGACTGCGATTGCGTCGTAAAACCACCATTACCATGCAGCCCATCATTCCCACCAAACATGCTTGTTCCCAACGCCCTTTCCGGGGGATTGAGAGTCCCCGTATGTGCATTCACCGCTGCCCCCAACGACGAGGCTTGCGTCATAGACGTGAACAGCGAAGAGGGATTTGCGTCTGCCCAGCGGAGAATGTTGCGACTAAGTGTGATTGGGCTTTCGTCACCGTTGCCCATGTCGTCGACGAGGTTTTCGTCGTCGAAGGGGAGGGTGGGAAGGGGGTCGGAGAGGTACGTTGACGAAGCATAGGGTTTGAGGGATAGACTTGAGTTTGACAAGTGTGAAGACATGGTTGTACCATAGCCACTTGACGGATACATGTCTTTTGTGATATCGGTGCTGTACGACTGGCTGGTCCTGTGTAGCTGCTGTTGTGAAGAAGACGAAGAAGAAGTCTGCGTAGCAGAATCGTCAGGTTTAGTAGAGGAGTCTGTTTTTTCTTGTTCAAGGGCTTGCTTCTCCATGCTACGTTCCTTCTCCTTGGTCTTGAGCTTGTACCCCGCCTTTGCATATTTCTCTGGATATCTAATCCTGAATCGATCGCGTAGATCGGTGGGGTGTCTTGTTCCAAAGTCGAGCTCGGCGTCGTCGCGCATAAAGTGCCACACTGGGCCGTACTTTTCGAACCCCTTGAGCAGATTCATGTCGTCATTTGCGCTAAAGGCGCGGCGGGGCCGACGTGTGGTTTTTGAAAATGGCTCGCGGATACCTAGTTCGGCAAGGTCGGGTATCACTGTCTTGTTGCGAGGTGGTGCGCGTTGTTGATTTCCTAATTGCTTCGGAGAAGCAATAGTCTGAGTGGAGGCGGAGTTTTCTGCATTGCTTGGTGACGGCTGCTGATGGGTAGGAGACGCATCCACTGATGGGCCTGGGGGCACATCGTCCTTCTTCTCCTTCCCTTTTGCTTTTGGTTGCCTTGGCTTCAGGCCTTCACCAGGGCAACATACACGGAATCGGTCCTTCAAATCGACAGCCGTCCGGTTGTGAAATGTAAAATCCGGGCTTTGCAATATCTTCTTCCAGTTCCCGATTCCGAATTTACTGACACCTACGAGGAGATCCTTAGTCTCTTGTTCAGACCATCTGTTCCGCTTCTTGCCGCGTTTGGTTGGGACCTGATCTGAAGCGGTTGTTGCCTTGTTGGTTAGCACATCCGTTTCTGGAACAGCAGCTGTACTGTTGACAAGTGTATTTTGAGCCCCTGGTTGAGAAACTGACATGGTCTCTCCATGTTGATTGATTCTGCCGAGTTCTTGTGTCCCGTTTTCAAGAAAGGCATGGTCGTCCACATCTTTAGTTCTCGACTCGTCGAATAGAGAGTCGTAGCCCCTGTCCCCTGCGAAGGCATTCTTCTCGCCGGTAATCGGTGGAAAAAGCCTACCCTCAGGCGGTAAAGGAGGCGGTTGATGTAAACCTTGTAGCAACGGAGGTATCCTAGGTCGTTTTGCTGTCCTTTTGGGCGGTTGCGGCAGTCTCGGTAGTTTGATTACAGATGGGCTATATCCCGTATTTTCAGGTTGTAAGAACTGCTGATCCTGGTCCCATCGCTGTTTCGAATGTTCCGGGCTGTCTAGTAGTAGGTCGACTAACCTGCCACTGAAGGGGGTTGTCGATGATGACGTAAAAGTAGTGGGTACAGATTGTGCGGACAGTCGATTCCCCTCGTCGTTCAACACCTGTGCAATTGGAGCGCTAGGCATAGCTCGTGTAGGAAAATTCCTGTCTTGGGTCTCTTTGCGGATGTCGTTTGCTTGGGAGTTTTCAGGAAGTGAGTTTCCCAGCATGAGCGCTTTAGGGCGTACGAAAGTAGGATCGGCAGGATGTGATGGCCTTTCCGTGCCAGGGGACGCCATGCCCGACGAGCTCATCATGGACGCGTTGTCCTGGGTCGAGATATCTAGCAATGCATTTAGTCGAGGCTCCATGATTGGAGACTTGATCGTGACCATGTCGAAAGAGGTAGAGATCCGGGGCGTCTCGCGTGGCGATGCAGCCCGCCAAGCCGCCGCTAACAGGAACCATGCATAAGCGTTGCCTACTGGATGTACATGTTCAACCAGGTTGACACTTGGAACCATATGAATTTAATACGAACTATGCTTCCAGCTAGTTAGTACGCCCAGAACATGCACGAAGCAAACAATCGATATTAAATTTTCCATAACGATGTTACACACCAAGTGACCGGATTTCAAACTTGCATGGTTCCAATCATACCTAGGTACACTACTACATACAGGATCTACTGATACAAAGGAACGTCTGAGAGAAGCGCAAGACTACAATCAACAGCTACAACTCTATGGCAAACGCGCCAAAACAACACCATCCAATGCCACCCAATATCCGAGCAACAAGACGACGGTGTTATGCGAGCAAGCAAGCCGAGAAAAGATGTCGATTGAAAACTCTCGTCGAAACAGAAAATCAGCATGCTGCTTGCAAAAGAACCAACATTCCCACACGAGTACATTCAGTGCGCTCCAGAAGCTCTGCCGTTTGTTTTTGTGGCAATATCAGACATCTTGGTATCGGCATGGACCTTCTCAAGATACTCCTTGTTGCCTGCGGGTGTTGCCTTGATGGTCTCATCACCGGGATTCCAGTTGGCCGGGCAGACCTAGTGAAGTCAAGTTAGCTCTTGTATATATTGGGAGATGTGAATGTACGAGTTGAACATACCTCACCGTACTTATCGGTGAACTGGAAGGCATCGATCAGACGGAGTGTCTCGTCGACCGACCGTCCAACAGGCAAGTCATTGATGGTAATCTGGCGTATAATGCCATGGGGGTCGATCAAGAACAGTCCTCGCAAAGCGATACCCTCCTCTTCAATCAACACTCCATAATCCTTGGACACGCTGTGGTTCTTGTCACTCAACAGCGGTATGTTGATTTTGCCTAGACCGCCATCCTTCTTGCTTGCGTTCGTCCAGGCGAGTAGACTATACTCGCTATCTGTGCTAGCGAAGACGACGCTGGCGCCGCGGGCGGCAAAGTCGGAGGCGCGTTCACTGAAGGCGATGATTTCTGTCGGGCAGACAAAAGTCCAGGCCATGGGGACGAAGCCGAGGACAAGCCATTGCTTAGTGGATGTGTAGGTCGTCAAGCTGAGTTCTGAGTCACATGTCAGTATTGGATATAGGGGATTTGGGGCAAGATGGCGGTGTACCTTCAAAGGTGCCATCAACAACTGCTGTGCCAGAAAAGTGAGGCGCGGCTTTCTGCACCCGCGCTTTAGGCTGATAAGCTGGAAAAGCCATTGGCGCGTTTGGTGGTTTGTACGACAAGAGCGATGCGACAGATGCTAACTGGGAAAACGCTGGCTGCAAAGTTGGCGCAACGGGCTTGCAGGGTCAAGGTGTGATGGCGTGCAGTGATTGCACTATGTGTAGAGTCTGACGTAGGTCAAGATGTCGCGATTAGAGTAGGATGAAAGCGTGAAAGAAAGAACAGCGATAGGCCGGGTAGGCGACTAGGAATAAATGCAAAGAGGTATCAAGTCTCAAGATCAGCAGATAATTTGCGACAGATGTCAAAACGCGTGGTCCCAGCCGACTAGCCCTACTCAGATAAGCGTCGACACGCTTCATTTACAAGCCTCAATGGCATGATTATACGGTCCTCGTGGTCTTATCGGCACCATTGCCTCGCAGGTGAATGTGCTCTCGCCCATATGCATGCATTACAAGGTTTACGAATGGTCGGGTCGAGACTTGGCCTGCTTACAGAAAGGGTCCAAAGTTTGCAGCCGTCACCCTACTTACACGGCTTGCCGCCCGCTAACATGCTTGTAGCCACTAGAACTTCAAGCATCGAGAGTGGCTGATTACTACAACACAAACCCTTACATACTGACGTTTTTTGTGTCCAGCTGCGCGGCAAACGTACCTGCATGTGTCGAGCTGCATGCGGCCTTGCACTTGCGCTATTTGGCCGATCAGCGACGCCTAGTCACGAGGGAGCGCGTGGACGCGGCACAGAAGTGCGCCAGCCTGCAAGCCACTTGCGCACGCATAATGCCGAGTCTAAAAGTTCAACGTCCATTGTCCAACATCTGCACCAAGGAATGGCAACTTCAGTCGAGTATTTCACAGGAGAAGACGGAATCGTTGTATTACAGCTTCAGTGCCATGTTATATGCTCTAAGGAGCAATTCTCCATGCCCGCATAGGCAAAGCCTGTATCCTCATAACGGCCGGCTTAATGTACCCCCAGAAAGTAACCACACCGATTACAATACAGAGAATGTTCACAATATAATATCCATCAGTTGTGACATTGCAGATACCGCCCCCCTCAATACACTTGTGCTTCTCTGGCTCAAGAGCACAAGAGAAGGGTTGTGTAACTAGAGGACCCTTGAGGAGATCAGGCTTGGGCGGGTTGGTTGGCGGTATGCACGTTGCTGCAGTAAACATGTCGACGGCCTTGAGAACAAAGTAGCGCGGGAATGTGCCGCCTAGGTTGGAGACGCTGTGTCATGTCAGTCATCGGTAGTGTGTCAGCAAGGTGAGGAAGACTTACGTAGCGAGCAGCGTCATGTATGTGCCACCGATGAGCGGGTCAGATATCTTCGCATGGAAAGCGCTGACAGCGACAAACATGACTGTATTCATAAAGGTCGACAGCACATGCTCGGCAATAACCAGCAAGACAAATCCAGACGATGCGCCTCCAACTGGGAAGATGGATACCACAAACTGTGCGAACCCAGCAGCCACCAGACGCCCGATAAAAGACCAACACCAGATGTGCATTGGTGGATATGTTTGGCACCATTTACCAATGTAGTACCCCAGGAAAACCTCGACAGGAAAGTCGACGAGAATGACGAGCGACAGCTGCTCCTGCTTCAAGCCCTTGTCCAGTAGCTTCAGACTCGTAACCGCGTCATTGGCTTGGAAGCCGATCTTGGCGATAAGATGGATGATGATGAAGCTTTGGATGTTCTTCAACTTCAAGATGCCCCACATTGAACGGTAAACCTCGCTGATTCCGTCACCGTTCTTGTCGCGATCTTCGCGCTTCATGACTGCCAATCCCAAGGTAACAATCAAGTATGCCCATCCCCAGAAGCTCAAGTAGCCGTCGAGCTCCATGATACCCGTCTCTGCCGGAATGGTGCGGAACCATCGATTTGCGAAATCTTTCGAGTTGAAGGCCAAGAAAACGGTGTAGGAGAGGAACTGGCCTGCAGTCAGACCGACGGTTTGCGCCGTCGAAGCGTACGCGAGGTTCTCGTTGGAGAGGAGGGTGAGGGCCCAGCCTGGTTGTTGTTAGCATCCAAATCTGACATGCAAAGTGTCATCCTTACCATCCACAGCAATATCCTGAGTAGCGCACAGGAACACAAGCGCAAACCACCACCAGGTGAAGTTCCATACACCGCTATCCGACTCGCCCGCCTCCTTCATCATGCGATTGATGTTCTTTCCTAGCCAGATCATAGAAAAGCCAGAGATGGTTTGAATGGGCAAGATCCAGCTCTTCCTGCGTCCTATCCTAGGCGACCAGACTGCATCCACGATTGGACTCCACAGAAGTTTTAATGAGTATGGGTATGCAGCGAGCGAGAAGACACCGATGGCGGCGTAGGAAACGCTGTGCTTGAGTAAAAAGGGCACAGAGCCATGCGCCAGCCCCATTGGTATACCCTGGAGAAAGTATAGTAGTACCAATAGTAAAAAATTGCTTTGGTCCTTCTTGGAGAGCTCAAAAAAGCCCTTGGATGGCCCGTCCTCTTGCTCTCCTAGCTTGGGTACATCGTCGTCCAAGGAGAAATTTGAGTTGCCCATGAGCGAGGCAGCCTGGCTCGCGGGTGAGTCGCTTTCGAATGAGGCATGTTTGCGCCGATGTTCCAACATGACGCCGTTCATTGTCGCAGTCGTATTGGCATTGCCGTTTTTCTCCTGCTGTAGCGAATCGGTTGAGCTCTGCTCTTTTAGTACAGAGCCGCGGTTTTTGGATCGAGAGGCTCGTTTGCTCATTTGGGAGCGTTGCACACGTAGGTGAGATCGAGGAGTTGATGATCGTCAGGTAATCTCGCGTGGATCAAAGTTTCGGTTGTGTGAGTGATAGGAGTCGTGTAGGTGGACGTAAGCGGCCAGAGTGTCAGGATCAGGAAGAGCCGATGAGAACAAAGACAAACTGCCGTCCTTAAGTTGGGGTCCAGAGAGTGACTAGCAAATGAACACGGGCGTAATACGAAACGAAACGGCGGATATAATCGTGTCTTCAACCGTGTCCTCTCGAGCCATGGACGCGGCGGCGGCGGCACTTACTATGCAAGCGAGCGGAGCTTCCATCCCACCTGGATTGACCTACATCCCTGCTACCACTAATTCACGTGCTGACGCGCCGCATATGGGCAGACTGCACGCGCTAAACACAACCTTCTTGTCGCATTGAACAACTTCAACACAAACATGGAGCCTGCCGAACAACTCGATGAGGACATCAGCCAGCTCCAAACCCGTATAGCGCTTCTACAAGCTCACCGCGCAAACCTATCCTCAGTGCTACTGTCGCAACCCCACCTCGCAGCGCGTCTCCAGACCAGCAATCAACGCGACACACATGCGGAAACCACCAAGTGCATCATTGCCCAGCAACAAAAACGGAACCTCGAAAATGTATACCGCACCTGCGCTGGCGTCACAGCCTACAGAGTCAAGGACCCTGACCCAAATGCCATTAACAACGGCAACATCCTCGGCGTAAGCATCGATGTATCGATCGGCGCCAAGTTTGTTGAGACATACCATGTCTTGCTTAGTGTACGAGAGAAAGAAGACAAGAAGATCCTGAGTATACACAAACATACCATTCCGCCATGCATACCACTGCAGCAATTGGCCCACAAGTGGATACCGGGCAGCACCAAGGACGACGAGACGGATCCTGAACAGGACTTGGTGCACTTTGGGCGACTGCTGAGGAAAGAGCTGGTGAGCTGGCATATGCGAGTAAATGCTGTGCAAGAGTTGCGCAAGGAGGCAGGGCTTGACAAGCCAAGGACAGATAGTGAAGAAGAGCTGGGGACTGCATCCTCAGCCAAAGTCCTCAACGCCTTCGTTAGTGACGACGAGGATAGCTCCGATATTGAGCACGAAGAAGACGATGACGACGTTGCTCTAAGACTACTTGACATTGAGACCGACGCCGCAGTAAGGCAGATGACAATTACCTTGTCAGACAGACGTACAGTGGTCATGAACATCACAAAGGACGGCCGAGTCGACAAGGTTGTATGCAGGACGAAGGATGGTAGGCGGGATGTGATGACGGGCAAAACCGCTATAGGTCCCCTGCATGGTCTGGTTCGCCGTTTGTTGTCATAATTAGCCTGTTGTTATTGGAGTGTCCGGAGTAAAAGGTGTTCGGTCGTTATGATACCCACATTCCTATAGCGGAAATATATATGCATATGCAGTAGGTTCACCGAGCCTTGATGCGTTGAGCTACCTAGTTACAACTGTAGTCCATTGAAGCTTTCCAAAAACCCACACACCCTCAACCGAAATTTGTTTGTATATAAGATCCTTCCGAATGACAAGCATGTTCATACAATTGCAAAATCGTCATGAGTTTTCTTCCTCTTGAAATCGTACATCCAAAGCCATCAAGACTTCTCAATCTCGTTTATCATCATCAGCAGGCCTTGGCTCCGTACTCAACTACAGACAGCTGTTAGTATCATGCTCCATGCCTTCTTTCGTCATAGTAACTCACCTGGTTCCCATTATAAAACTGTTGCGGCTCCCTAGCTCTCTGGTCCGCTAGTGTCCGCACTCTGATACCCGTGTTATCCAAAATAGGATCATGTTGAGGCTCTCGATTTGGCCTGGGCCCCATGGTATGCCCACTACCCTGCCCTTGCACTGGGGTTGAGCCAGTGCCAGTGCTAGGACCAGAGCCTAGGAATGAGCCCAACGTACTTCCTACATAGCCCACTGTTGAAGATATGAGGTCAAACGCGCCGCCTATCAGTCCAGTGGTTACTCCTACAGCACCGCTGTTATGCCCTGTGTAAGCTTGTGTATATCCCTTCACTGGTACAAGCACCAGTGTAGCGCTTGGTGCCATATCAATGTCACCCAATGACTGGCTCTCATCACCAGCTGAGAGCTCGCGACTCGGCTGAGGTGGTAATATGTGTCGGAAGAAATACGGTGGGAGTTGGCTGTGGTTAATGTTTTCGTCGTCCTGTGAGAGTTTTGAGAACTCCGAGTCAACCCACGACCGTACCTCGCCTTGCAGTGTAGCCTCTCGTGGAAATGTGGATCGTATCGTCCGGCCATCGAATAACCTGATATTGAGGTTGACGTTCTTAGCTTGTGATCCACGAGCCGATGTGTTTGTGCGTGGCGAAGCCGCCGTCTGCGCTGACTGATTCCTCTCTTGTTCTCGTTCGGCTTTCCGTCTCTCGGCTTCTATTTTCCTTGCTGCCTTGTCGGCCTCTATCCGTGCCTTGATACGTGCCAGTTCTTCCGCCTCTTCCTTCTTCTTCTTTCGTAACGCATCGCGTGCCTGTTGTTGTGCTTTACTGACAGAGCCAGACGATGTAGCGGGCTTTTGTTCTGGGGTTGATGTAGCTTTCTGTTTGCCCTTAGCGTTCGCGGAAGGCGTCGAGGCTACTGCTGGTGTGGGCATCGCAGACTCGGAGTCTCCGTACGGATCGTCTTCTACTTGGGTATTCGCCGTATTCTCTGTTGGTATTGGCGTGACTGCTTGTGGTGGGGATGTTGCCGCTGTACTGGATCCCGGGATGGGGCTGGCTCCAAGCACCTGCCTGATCGAATTGATGAAATCGTTCTGAGTGACGTCGCTCTTCAGCTGCAGTTGAAGTTGTCCGTTTTGGATGACTACGAGAGTAGGTATGCTCGAGATATCGGAGAAGGCTGCCAGGAATCCTGCTTCTGTGGAGCCTGCCTGGAGCCGCAAGAGGACAGCTTTTTGGACAAGAAGACTGGATAGCTGCACCTGGCGTCAGTTTATAGTTTATATATGACCAAGCGGTAGATATCTCACCCAGCCGCTCTTCAACCATTCCTCTTCCCACTCTTTACTCGTTGCGCCGTCATCTGTTCCGCTGATTAGAGGCGCCCCCACATTCCGAATGAGGCCCGGAATATACCTTGCACGAAGCATACGACAAGCTTCTGCTCTTGAATTGCAAGCGCAATACCGCTTTGTAGGCTGCCTTGGTGAAACATGGTTGGTTGCGCGTGGGGCAGAGAGAGGAGTCGTGGATATTCGCGGGGTGAGCTTGGGACGCGTTGGAGCCAGGATGTGCCAGCACGAGCGGCAGGGCGTGCGAACTGCCGCGGGAATTAATTAATCTACACGGGCTGTACCGAGGCCGAGTGAACTGCTGCGAGCATGAACAACGGGGTCTGGGGTCGGATTCACAATTACCTTCTCTTGCGTCACAGTTTTACAGAATCGGGCATATGTAGTTTGGTCAGAAGGAAAAGTAATGCAATAAACTGTTCTATCGGGAATGCTAAATCCATTTCCTATGATTCCTCCGCGCCAAAGAAGAGTAATGCCACAGAAAGCCAATACTAGACTCCTGATATCCAACTGCATCGAGCCGAAAGATGCCGCAAAGCAAATGCTATTTCACTTAAATGAAGACATATGCTGAGTGGAGCTCCTGCTTGATCTGCGCTTCGTAGGAAGTCACCCATCTTCCCGCTCGTGTCATCGCCAGCATAATCCTGTGGGCAGGCGTTACTCTGGACCAAGTTGCAGGATGTATAGGTGGATATTCACGCTTTGGCCCGTCCTCGATTACACCAAAATCTTCCCCCCGTTTCTCTCTTGAGCTTCTTATAGGATGGTGCACTTCTTCTTCTGGTTCCTTGCTGACGCTTGTTGAGGGCGGGGGCTGAGGACGGCGCTGTTTCATGTAAGCAGAAGCTTGCGAGCGAGCTTGGGGAAAACATACCGGATTGCCTCATCAAAAACGCTCTTGAGGTTGCGCTGCGTGAGCGCAGAGCATTCAAGGTACTTTTGCGCCTTGATCTCCTTTGCCACCATGACGGCTTGCTCGTATTGAATGGGCGCCATCTTCTTCTGTCTGAGCGACTCCTTGGTCGCTTCGTCATCCCTCAAGTCAAGTTTTGTGCCAACGAGGATGATGGGTACACCGGGCGCGTGATGATCTATCTCTGGGTACCACTGGGCATCTGTCAGCGTGCATCTAAGCTCGACGAATCCGATGCGTCTTTACCTTTGCCTTGACGTTGTCGAACGATGGAGGGCTGACGATGGAAAAGCAGATGAGGAAAACATCCGTCTGGGGGTAGGAAAGCGGTCGCAGCCTGTCGTAATCCTCCTGTCCAGCAGTATCCCACAGTCCCAAGCTTATTGGCTTTCCATCCACCATGACATTTGCAGAGTAGTTATCGAAGCTGGGCGCGTTAGCTCAAGCTCGCCATGGGAGCGGCGACACACATACACTGTAGGGATGTATTCGCCTGGGAAGGCGTTGGTCGTGTACGAGATGAGAAGACATGTCTGGCGGGTTAGCAGGCTCAGACGCGGTACAGGGAGCGCGATGTCTTACTTTGCCTACAGCACCGTCACCTGTCACGACGCACTGGAGAGCTGTCAGCAACCAACGACCATGTTGCACAAAAGAGACTGCGTGCAGCAGAGGCGCACCTTGAGAGATTGGGTCGCAGGAGCAGCCATAGTGGTGGTATTACGTGTGTCGTCTGATTAACCTTGGACAAGACGTTCGGACCCAGCTCGGCGAGGGAATGGGGCGGCTTCCGAGGATGGCGAAGCGAATAGCGGAGGTTTGGAGACCCTGCAGGTGATGGAGTCAGACTGGAGACTGTGAGGCGGTTGAGGAGTGAAGGACGAACCGTTGGAGCAGGTCAACAACTTCCGAGTAGCTTCTAAGAGGACTGCGGGAGCTATCTGCAGCGTAGGGGGGCGTTTTATCGCTTGGCGGCGGCGGCGGGTCAAGAAGCGAACTCGAAAGCTGGATGATATGCACGATGCGCGAGTCGAAGCAGCGCGGGCCAACTGGGGCCTGGCGGCGGGGTCCGAGTCGTGGATAGCTGCGGCAGCAGTTACAAAGCAGCACTTCAGGTCGTCTTGGGTGTATGTAATCTCAATTCTCAATCAATGCCAGCCGATTTGGGAGAAAGAAGGAGTCAGAGTGCAGTCAGAGTGCAGTCAGAGTGCAGTGCAGTGCAGTGCGTCTTGTGTGTGTGTGAGAGCGAGAGCGGTGCGATGAGCTATTTGGCAAAAGACTGGCAGGCGCGTATGGTCTTGAAACCGATTTGCGACACACTGCAGAGGCAGGCCTCTACTGAGTCTGATAGGTAGGGTGCCAGGGTGTCATGGCTCTCGTTTGGGCCGCCTAGATGGTCCTGGTCCCGATTCGCAGCAAGTGGCCGGCGCTGCAGAGACGAGCGTGCGAGCTTTGCCTACCTGCCTACCGTAGCGAGCGCCCGTCATGCATGGGACCAGGACGACGGTGGGACGGTGGAAACTGTGGAACTGCTGCTGCGGCATTGCATACCGCGCATGCCGAGTGTCGCAGCGACAGGCACCCTTTCACCACAAACTACACAACTGCAACGACTATCTACCGCCGGCAAACAACAGCCGCGCCTCGTGTGAGCCCTGCCCGCAAACTTATTCGCCGTCTTCTAGTGTCGTGATTCGCCTGCAGCTGCATATTTCTGCTCGCCAGTGTGACCGTGCGCCCGACTTATTAGCCGTACTAACTTCACCAGACACCTGAAAGCATACATTAACATTCGAGCCCGCACTGTTCCCCAAAAGGGAGACGCGACCCTGCGCGTGTGCCATGCCAGACCTTGTTTAGCCACTGTCTCGACACATCCCGTCTGCCGCCTAGTGCATGTGCGAATAGCCATTGTCGTTGTTTCTTGCTGCACCCATCATCATCATCGAGCCATCTTCCCCACAGACTAAGCCGCCCACGATTGCATTTCATTGGCTATCTGCCATAGCTTGCCTGTCTAATGCCTACATCCCACATCCCCAAGAGTTACCCGCTTCATTAGATTAGTAGAAGAGAAATAGTCCGTCTCCGCCCTGCTTGTCCTCGCCGACAAACTCTTTCCGCAGAAGCAATTTGATCACTGCCTCATGGAGATCTTTCATGTCAAGGATGCCGCGCTTCTTCTGGTCAATGTACGACACATCAACCACCACTCGCTTCAAGTTGACCGTTGAGAGAGCCCCATCCTGGAGTAATGCTGTCAGTCGATCGGGTGTCCCTACCCCATAGTCAACCCTGTCGTTCTGTCAGCATAAGCCACCCAAAAAAGACTATCTTCGAACGCACTTGCTCCTCTTAAGATGTGCTATTTGATCCGGCAGTTTGAGATGCTTTGCGAATAGCTTGGCCACGTTCGGTGCTTTGACGCCTTGCTTAGGCAGTCCTGACTTGAGAGATCTACAAACATCCGCTGCTCGAATTCCAGATACCGTGACTACAATCGTGTGCGGTGCTCCATGTGGCTTCGGTGCTGTCGGCTCGAGGCTTCCTGCCTGCTTTTTTAGGAAAGCTGATAAATTGTCGGTAGTTCGTGGTTCGGTCCAGCTACTACTATCTTGAACCGTGCGGGCTGCCTTTTGTCAGCTTGGGTCGCGTGAAAACTCGGCGCGCACATACCAGAAATGAACTTGTCCTCAAGTTCAACACTACTCAATTCTTTCCCGTAAAGTCGAGTTCGTGCATTCACATAATCCGCCAGGAGCTGGCCATCCATGCGCTCAAAAGAATGATTGACACCCAACTCCTGGTCCAAGTCATCTTCGTCGATTTCTTTGGCCTTCTGTTTCTTCTTCTCTTTCCGTTTCGCTTTCTTGGCCGCTTTTTTGCTGTCTTTGCTGGCCTCGGGCTCCGCTTCTCTTTTTCTTTTCTTGGACGAAGCGTCAATGTCAAACTGTGCCTCGATCAGGGGTACGCCTCCTTCTGATTCAGAATCGGACATGATGTCGCTAGTGTTTTGTGTGGACAAAGATGCGACCAAGAATTCGTGCAACAGAAAAAGTTACAGGTGATTAAAGTTATCGATAAGCAGCGACCTACCCCAGTTGAGACTAGTTCTGAGGCGCGCCGGGGAAGTCGCGTCCAAGCGACGCGTTTCCCTGACGTCTATCAAGACTCCCACTAGACGCTTTCAAACGCCGCAACCACAATGGCCAATTCAGCGCGCAAGAAACAGCATCTCTCTCCGGAGCGCCATGTACAAATGACTCCGCGCAATGATGCGCCCCTCCAGCTCATCACACCGTTTCGCCGCGCCATTAGTGCAGGCCCCACCCCCGGGAGCAGAAGGACGCCAATTGCTCGCACACCAGGTACGGGACGAACACCTCGAGGCGGGCCGGCAACCCGTCCCATTTCTTCACGAAGGATAGCTCCTACAACTCCGCATGCGATCAGAGCATTGCGCGAGCGAGCCAATGCAGCAAGAACACCGGGCAATAATCGGAGAAGAAGTGGACGCATACAAAGAGAGACCCCGCGGGACATATTGCGTGATCTAGCCAGAGGTATTTAATGTAAACTCGCTTCCCATTTGCCCAACTAAATCATGTTGTAGTGCTTGCCCGCGATAGTCGTCCTGTAGAACCCTCTCCGCAACTCCCACCCCCGAGAACACGACACTCAGCTCTCGATCTTCCCGATGTCGAAGATGGCCCACATATCGCTGCTCCCCGACTCTCCATGCCCCTTGATAACATGTACGATGACGAGGATAGTTTCCACAGCGCACCACCACGGCAATCGCTTCTCCCTGACCTACCTGACGATGTCGATGGCGGGACCGTACAGTCTCTCGAGTTTGGACGTAAAGCCATCAGTGAGGATCCGCGCATGTTTGGAGGAAGACAGAGCGAACGGTTTGGAGACTTGAGTGAGCTCGGTGCAGTGGAAGAGGAGTACGAGATCGATGGTACATTCATCAGCAGACGTGCAGATGGATTGCTTGATCAGACAATCGATGGAGGGTTGGACGAGGACGATACGACGACACAAATGCGTGCATTGACTGGGCGGAGAGACGGACGTCCAAGTGATGTGAACCTGGGTGTTTTTGGCGAAGTCGAAGACGACATGGACGAGCCCACTTTCCGCTTCCAAATACCCGAACGTATACGTTTGCCGGTGCAAGAAGACCAACGAGAGGGACAGAGAGATCAGGAAGTTGAGGAAGACCAGGACAGGGATATTGGTCCACAGGATCTACCCGATGATTCGGAGATGCTAGACGACAACGAGCAGGAGAATGAAACCTTAGCTTTGGACCGCAACAATCTCATCGAAGATGACGGCATGCTAGGCTGGGAATCAGATCCTCCGGAAGATGATGATGCTGAACTAGCAGCCTATCGAGAAGAGGAATCGGCGATAGACCGCAGTCTACAAACAAAGTCGCCCGAACAACGCCCTCCGGTGCAGCTAAAGGGCGTCCGGAAGTCCAAAGAATACATGGTCTCGGCGCATGGCATTGGGTACCCTTCATTCCCGGCGGCATCAGTCAAGAAGCTCGCCATGGGTTTCATGAAGTCGCAGGGGAGCAAAGGTCAGCTCAATAAAGAAGCGCTCGATGCTCTCGTGCGTACAACCAACGACTTTTTTGAGCAGATTAGCGGCGATCTCGCGGCATATGCACAACATGGCGGACGGAAGATGATTGAAGAAAGCGACGTCGTAGCGCTTATGAAACGGTATGTTGTACATGATCTAACCTACATTCAAGTCGGTTCACTAACGACGAGCAGAACCCGGACGACTACAGACAGTAGTACGTCGTTTTCGCTAGCGCAAAAAATGCTTCCTAGAGAACTACTCCAGCAGCTACGCATGGAGCCACCAACCAAGCTAAAGGGCCAAAAACGGAAGCGGCTAAATCCTGTACAAGAAGAAGAGGATGATGACGAGTAAAAGGCGATGATAGTATTTTACGACCAGTCAACACTGTGTCGTACTCGTCGTTGAGTGCCCGACATGGGCTTTTTAACGACCATCCAAAACATGACCGAGGTTGCGAAGCTCAACGCGTACCACGTGAAGATGTACTGCGTATGGTTATTCCGCAGGTTCACGGTCGGCGCTCTTCCAATTGGTACACCTTTTGGCTCACGCTCATAGTTTGTGAGCAGGTCCGGCGCTGTGGAAACAATTAGATACCCCAATTGCATGTGTTCCAATATATCAAAAGTACTCACTCATTGTTTCCTCCACCCACACAGGCTGGCTTCCACTGTATTCTGCCATCTCCTCGACGCTGGGGAAAAACCACTTGCCCTTCTCAGGTTCGTTCTTGGGCGTAAACATGTTTCCCTTGGGTGGTATCCTCAGCAGACCCTCAATGGTAACATCGCCTTCTGGCAGCGCACCATTCTTCTTGCGAAACCATTGCGGACTCGCTTCCTTCTTAATCCAACCTCTACACGCCAGTATCTTGTGCACATTGCCCCTTGCATCTTTGCGCTCCAAGGGCGTCACAACCGTATACCCCTCCTCGCCGTCCAGAATGCGGGGCCCAATCAACATTTCCTGATCATGTCTCAACACGCCCGTGGCATACACCTTTCTATAATCAAAGTCCTTGACAGCCTCTGGATCAATTCTGAGCGGCAGCTCCAGCGGCGGAAACGTCAACCTATCCTCAAACCGCGCAATCAGATCCGTCTTCCAGCCCAACCTCTGCACCTGCCAACATCCGAGCAGGAAAGCGGTGACGGGTATAATGGCGAGGATGATGAGGCCCGGGCCGTGCTGTTGGCCTGCGCGCGCCATTTTGGTGGGACGATCGAGGATGGAAACGAAGTTTGGGTCTAGGCCTGGTCCGCCGCCTACGTAGCGTTTTTGCTGCCGGAAGAGCAAGACATGTGGTTGGAAGCGCGTGCATCGACATTGTGGACGGGTTGCGGATTGGAAGCGTGGGGTTCGTATCGAGGTACGAAGGTTTTGCGTGTGATATCTTCGGAAGAGATTGAGCAGGGGGTTTAGTTTCGACATTTTGTGCGTCCCCCTCTCCTTTGTTGTGGTGGGGGTGGGGTGATTGCGATTGGGTGGGGATCGAGATGCGCAATGGGAAACTTGGATGAAATGATGTTGGCTATCCGAGCTCAGCTTGTCTTTCTAGCTCTCGATGCGGTATAGTCCCCGCAGCAATGCATGGGTGCCCAGATGTACATCCATGCATCGCTCACCACTCGACCTTTGAACGACCGTTTACCTTGCTTTACCCCTCCATCACGCTTGATCTGAAAAGCTGAGATCATGATGGATGTTCAAGAGATATCGCTGAATCGTGCCGAGATTGCGGCGAGGAGAGACAAAGATGACTTGCTTGCTTATTTGGATGATCTGCTCGAGCACTATCTCAATACGTTGCACGAATATCACAAAGTCATGGGTGAGCTGTCGACGCAACTCTCTTCGGTATGTTAGAGCGAGAAGGGGAGAGAGGTAGATTTACCACTAACAGTAGTAGGGATACATGTCACTTGCCCAGGCGAACTTCCACAATTCCTCCTCTGCAATTCGATACGGACAGGACTGTTATGATGAACGTATGCAAGCAATACGTAAAGTGTAAGTACTCTTATGGTATCTGTAAACTCATGTGTTCAATTTCGTTGGTTCAAATATCCAGCTCTCGAATTGCTTACATCCAAATGCTGACAACTGCAGTCACGTTGCCGAACACGGGCGTCTCCTAACTGACCGTCCTCACTTCTCTATCCATCCACCTGACGCTACTCCTCGAAGCAGAAAAGCCCCGGTTTCTGAAGAACAGGAGCATCAACCAGAAGACGAGGGAGTTGAACTTTCATCAGCAACAAAAGACGAAGCAGAGACGACCCCTGATGCAGACCAACGATCGAACCAAGACCCAGAGGAGACTGAAAAAGAGAAGAAGTCAAGTGAGAAGATTGCTGATCCGCTCAAATGGTTCGGAATCCTCGTTCCGCCCGCTCTCAGAACTGCACAGTCGACATTCGTGTCTGCAGTAGAGGGCCCGATTCCACAGCTCGCTACTATAGCAAAGGATCTGAGAACGCAGGAAATTGAAATTGGACGGGTGAGGAAGCAGATCAAGAAGATGTAGAGTAGGTGTCTTGAGCAAGTCAGAGCACAACCAAATATTAAATCGGGCTGCTGAACAAGCACCATTAGCGTTATGAGTATACCCACAGGCTGTTTGATCATATGCCTTGATCCATACCCGCCCCCAAAACGCCACCCAATGCATATCCCTCACCTCTTCACCACAACCACATCTCTCCTCTAAACTTCCTTCATGAGCTCTTCCAACTCATCGTCGTCATCGTCCCATCCACCACCCCTCCTGTTCACAACGATCTTCTGCTCATCCTTCTCCTGCGCTTCGGCCACAGCACCCAGTATTTCCTTCAACTGCTCTTCAGTGACTTTTTGTCTCAGTTGGCCCGTTCGCGCGAGCATGATGAGTCGATTCTCGATGTCGGTTGCGCGGGATTCCTTGACGAGGCGGATGCGGCCGAGACGGTCTGCGGCTTCGGGGAGGAGAATCTGCGAGAGGATGGAGGAGCGTTGGTCGGCTGGGGTAGGGTTAGTGTTTAGTTTGTTTGTGAGTGATGGTGGTGGTGGTGGGGTCGCGTGTGTGAAGGAGGGACCGTTGGTGGGAGAGTATGGACAGCTGGGGACATACCCTCTTGTTGCCTGTGGTTTTAGACTTAGTATATGCTCATGTTTCTGCGAATGTGCAAAAAAATTACTTTCGCGAATCTTGCTCTGAGCCCTCCCCGCCCTGGCCTCGTCCCCCGCCTTGCTGCTGGAGCTGTTGCAGGCGCGCGCGTCTGATTTGCTCGAGATCTTCGTCGGACATGCTGGCTTGTTGTAGCGGTTGCTGGGATTTTTTTTTCGAAGTGAACAGTCACGTAGATTGGTTGTTGGCACAGGCGCAAACTGGGCTGAGCAAAAGTGTGTTATGCGGGGAAGTTCGGGGGTCCGAAGTTCACATTGCAATGGGCACGGATCATCGGCATCCCTGCTTTCGACTTCCATGAAACTTGGTACTCACTCGCAACCATTAAAGAGGGTTTGTTTCTTTGGGATCAAACAGAACATACAACCAAGTCAAATCGTTCCTGAAACAAATCATATTTTGCACTGCGCATCATGTGCGACTCTTGACCACTTCGATAGCACTTGTTATACTGGCCCTACTGAAGTCTTCGTTCTGTTACTCATAGCCTGAAATATGTTCTCGCTCATAGTATGCTGTATCTGTGCATATGAAACGAAACATTCAGTTCACCACCACTAATTGGCGTGGAACCAACCTCGTGCCATGACTGAACAGATTATCGGGGTCATATTTGTGCTTCAACTCCTCCAGTCGCTTCACATTGGCGCCGAAAATCTCCTTGGCTTCAACTTCAGCACCTATGAAAATTAGTACCACGTTGATAAGTGTAGCATCCGTAAACTGAGCAACGTACCTGCCACATAATTTGCATATTGGCCAACTCCACCGTCATTCGAACGATCCGCAGCAGTCGAGGAGATCTTCTTCAAGAGGTTGCGCGAAAACGAGCGGATTTCTCCATCGAGGGATGGATCGAACCTGTCTCCTAGTCAGTGTCTATCTCTTCAGTCATGAGGTCATACCCACCACTTGAACATGGTAGCAACGTTGTAATAGTCTCCTCGGTTCGAGAAGGACGTCTTGTCGTTGGGCACCTCTACCACTTTCTTATACGGAATGGTTTCGAACAACATCATGCTCTCGTTCATGCGTTCATGGGAAGCCACAAAAGCGTTGAACTCGGCGTGTAGTTGCACAGCGAGATTTGCATCTAATGGCAGCTTGAAAGCTCCGCCACCGAATTGTTTGCGCCCGTCAAAGCCAGCTGATTGATTGAGAAGACTGTTCAGCTTCTCGTAGGGGATCATAGCTGTCATATTCGCTATGGGACCGAGCTCGAAAAGATCAGCGAAAAAGGCTTTTCCCTCTTCTTCACTGCCGTTATGGAAGAGCTGACAGAGTACAACTGGCGCGTTCGCAGGTGGTGGTGCAGAGAATCCCCATAACAGGGCTTGGTTTCCGTCGTTGGCAGTATGGAACTTGTTCGCGAACTCGACAATTTGTGGGATCTTGTCCGGTAGAAATATAAGTGGTCCTGCAAATACGGGGTTCTTCTGGTCGTACGCTTGGAAGGTGAATGTGGTTGTCACCCCAAAGTTTTGACCGGCACCACATACTGCCCAGTAGAGGTCAGGGTTTGAGCTTGCTGATGCAATAACTTGCTCCCCAGAAGCGAGGACGATATTGACAGACAAGAGGTTGTCTGGGTAGTCTTAGTCATGTATGCTAAAATTACTCTGGGACAAAGAGACATACCGATAGTGAGCCCGTACTTTCCCGTAAGATATCCGTAGCCACCTCCGAGGGTCAAACCGCCTACACCAGTGTGGTTGACGGTACCCCCCACCGTTGCAAGACCGTATTTGGCTGCTTCAACGTCTACATCTTCCCAGAGCGCACCGCCCTCAGCAGCAATGGTTTTAGCTTCAGGATCTACTGTGACTTTACGCATCTCGGAGAGATCGATAACGATGCCATTCTCGATGGACGCAGCACCAGAAGTGGAATGACCTCCGCCACGAACAGTGAAAGGTATACTACGCTTGCGTATCTGTGCGAGGGTTGCAGACACATCATCAGCCGTAGTGGGTTTGACGACAGCAGCCTAATCTCGTCTTAGTTTCTGAGCGTGGTACAGCAATGTAAACCCAAGTGCTCTATGTAAAGAGCCATAATGATTCAAAATCTCTTTCTCCCATCGATTCCAGGTATTCGGAGAAGGCTCCTAAAATCTAGTACACTTACGGCTCGCTTGATGCAGTGCTCGCTCCATCTTTCAATGCTTTTCTCGTATTCCTGACCGTCACCAGGAAGGAGGACCTTGGCACTTGTATCACTGAGCACCTCCTTTAGTGACGAGTAGTCGTAATCAGGCGATACTTTCATCTTGGAAATCTTGATTAATTGTAAGGGAATAGAGAATACAAGAGTGATGATGAGAAAGAAGCGGGGGCGTTGAGACGTATGTGACTAAGTGGAGATGGGATGACTAAGAACAGCTCCTGTGCAACTTGTAGGTACAAATATAAACAAGTTGGAGAACTATGGGATACTGCTTTAAATAAATTTGGCTATTCTCACGTTGAGTAAACAGGCAAGTAGCGCAGTTGGTGGGGGCAGAAGCTCGCCGCAGCCGAGGTGGCACTCAAAGATCAATAACACGATAGATGATGCAGGAGGACTATTCTGAGATAGATATGCGTAAGCAATAACCGAGGCTGGCTTTACAATGATTACTTGGTGACAGCGATAGGGACAGCGACTAAATGGGCGATGTGGGGTGCGCAAATAGCTGAGGTACGATTGGACGGAAGTGATGATGTGCGAGGCTTAGCGTGGACCCTGGAGTGAAGATGCGGCGAACTTTTGTTTGCGGCGCAGGCGCCCTGCCAGGTCGCTCGACAGCATCGCTGTGCTGAGGTTAAGATGCTAAAGACAAGGAGCGTGCAGTCAATATGCGCATCATGTCGTCTAAATATCGCCATTTCACGAGCGCGTAGTGCACGACTACCCCTCCAGCGACCAAGCGCGCCACAATCACGACCGGCGGCTTCCAGGTTCTCGACGCCACGAAGACCGTTCTCAACCACACTTGCAACGAGGCAATCGGAACCAGATGAACCAACAGCATCGGATGAAACGCCACCTATTGCGACCGAGGCTGTCAATCATGAAGTCAATGCGCGGAGAGCGAGACAACACTTTGGCGATTCGCTACCGCGGGACCATTTGACTGAAGAGGAATACATAATCTATGAGAGGCTGTACGGGGCGCCTGTGTTTGTGGACACAGTCGAGGATGCGCAGGAACTTGAAACAATAGATGCAGAAGACCTCATTGAGGAAGAACGACCAGACGGGTCCACGGTTCTGTTGAGGCGAGGCGAGAATGGCGAATTTGAGGAGGTTGAAGTCTTGGAAGAGCACGATGCTTCCGAAGAGGTGGATGCTGAAGATGCCGAGGCGGACGAAAAGACCATGACACCCGAAGAGTGGGAGGCACACAGGGAAGAGCAGGATCAAATCTATCATGATGGCATATACGAACAGAGCCGACTGCTACACGAAGAGGCAGAGGCAGAGGCAGGGCTGGAAACTGTCGAGGAACCAGAGGAAGACGACGACTTCATGCGAGCGCATCCTTTGACCATTGCAGGCCGCTTCAAGCCTTCGCCCTCGACCGTGTTCCTTCCCAAGGAGACTCTCGTTGACCCCACGGCCGTCCTCTTAACACGAGCAAACCACAAACACCTTGCTGAAACGGCCAATCGCATCTTTGGTGGACGAGGTCTGCCCTTCTCAGCCAGCACCACTCCAGCACGTCTTGGTAATGGACAGAAGCCGATTCCGCTCAGCCCATCTCAGTCGGAAATGGGTAACATAGAAGCCGACGTATACATGGCGGCTGTACAGCCAGGTGTATACGCCAGTGTCATGAGTGCCATGGTTGAAGTTCGCCGCCGACTGGGCACAGGATGGTTGGAGCACATGCTGCGAAACAAAAAAGGTGGCAACGTACTAGACGCCGGGTCAGGGGGTGTTGGTGTGCTAGCATGGCACGAGATGCTACAGGCAGAATGGCAGCGCATGCATGAAGAATCGGGAGACACTTCACACGGCTCCACACCACTTGGCAAAGCAACTGTGCTGGCTGCCTCTGACACACTTCGCCACCGCGCGAGTAAGCTATTGGAGAATACCACCTTCATCCCACGACTACCAGAGACAGTGACGGCCGAAGACGAATCCAACACACAGCAACCGCGCAAGCTTTACGATGTCATCATTGCACCGCATACTCTCTGGCCTCTGCGACAGGACTATATCCGCAAGGAGCAGGTTGAAAAGTATTGGTCCTTGCTCAATCCCAAAGGCGGTGTTCTGATCCTCATCGAAAAGGGTCTACCTCGAGGCTTCGAAGTCATAGCTGGCGCCCGCTCATATCTTCTGGACAAGCACATTGCCTCTCCTAGCTCAGAGCATATTGAAACATCGGTAGATTCTCAAGTGTCGAAACCAGACGACGACACCAGGTTCACCGATAAAGAAGTCGGCATGATTGTTGCACCCTGTACTAATCATAGCACCTGCCCCATGTATCAGACTCCGGGAGTCAGCCAGGGACGGAAGGACTTTTGTTTCTTCAGCCAACGCTACATCCGTCCTCCATATCTTCAGCGTATTCTCAATGCAAAGGACAGGAATCACGAGGATGTGCAGTTTAGCTACCTCGCTGTTCAACGTGGCCGCGATCAGCGCCTTCCACAGCACGACATTCTTGGAAAAGGTTTCGTGCAGGGAGAAGATTCCACTGCTGCGGCCTTTGAAGGACACGAATGGAATGTTCCGACACAAAATGCAGATGTCGGCCCAGACACAGAAATCGAAGAACCCACTTTAACTTCAGTCGACGATGTCAACCCGCTCACATTCCCACGCCTTGTTCTTCCAGCACTTAAACGACGAGGTCATATCATTATGGATATGTGTACACCAGCAGGTACACTCGAGCGTTGGACTATCCCTCGTTCCTTTAGCAAACAAGCATACCGTGACGCACGCAAGGCGCGCTGGGGCGACCTCTGGGCTCTTGGCGCAAAGACACGGATACCAAGAAATGTGCGTCTTGGTAGACCATCCGATGAGTTTGATAAGAAGGGCAGGAAAGTCAAGAAGGCCAAGAGAGTCACCATTGAGATTGGTGTCGGCGAGAAAGACGGCCAGACCGTGGAAGAAGGTCCTGCACGAGTCCTGGGCAAAGGAGGGAGAATGTTGGTGGGTGATCGCGACGGACGATATACTGATGATCGAAAGATCAGGGGCAGTAAGGGTAGAAAGGGCAGGAAGAAGCGGGTAAATGACGATGACAATGAAGACTTGTTGGGGGATATGTGAAGATAACGCCATGAGGGATACATGTACTATATTGCAATTCGATGGGAGTTTGGGACCATGCATCATTGCATGCATTGTTGGATAACCCCTCACTCAGAAACCCAATCCACACCATTCAGATCGAGTCAGAAATATCGAACATGTCGTGGGACCTAAAATTTGACGTATCCTTTGCCTTGTACAAAAGTGACCAGCCACGGTATATCACCCTCGTGTTGCACCAACTGCGCATAGAGCTCTCCATGTGCAGGACCACTGACGCCATTGAGCATAGGCGCGCCATCAGACAGTCTCTGGTCAGCATAGAAGAAACTAAATCCATAATTAGCGAATCCCCTACGAAACAAGACAAGACACAAGAGAAAAGAAAAACCACACATACCGCCACTCCTCCGCCCCATCCTCTTTAAAAACCTGATCCGCCAACCCAATCCAATGCGCACTCGCACTCTTCCCCACACCCAGCGTCAAAACATTCAGCATGGGAATAACCTTCTGATTCAGCATATTCCCCGTAAACACAAACGTCTTCTTGCCGCCCTCGCTGCCCATCGCTTGCCATCCTTTTACCGCCTCCTGCGCCGCCACATACGCACTCACGGTGTTGACATTGAGATCTTGTACAAAGTTCTCCGTGGGTATGGATAGTGGGTTTGCGGTGTCGGGTGGGGGTGTCAGGGTGGCTGCATTGTAGATGACGACGCTGGGGAAGGCGGAGAAGGTGTCTTTTACTTTTGTGAAGAGAGGGGGGATGGACGAGGGGGTTGTGAAATCTGCGCCGAGGCGCAGGATGTTGGTTGAGGGGTCGAGAGTGCCGGTGCCACTGCGGGAGGCGGTGGCGATGCGGTAGCCTAGGGTGGTGAGGGAGGTTGCTATTGAGGCGCCTAGGTTGGGTCCTGCGCCGAGGATGAGGGCGACGGGTTTGGAGGCCATGGGTGTGTGTACTTTTTAGGGATGAGGGATTGGTCGGTCAGACACACAAGGATGTCGAGATGTGTGTTAAATATAAGAAATGGGGATTTAGTTCTTATTCACTGCTCACCTATATATCTGCTACACATGCCTTTTGTCTACCAAGCCCCCAGTTCTTATTCGTAGGATCACGCATGTCAGCAGAGAAATTGCTTTCTAATCTTCATTACAAATCCATCTTCACCTGTGTATCTACCCACACAACAAAGGATGTCGCGTCACAAGGACCCTATCACCAAAGACTTTCGTAGAGTTACTCTTTCCTATACAGTCAGCAGGACCCACATATACATGCGGGGTACTCCAAAACGGAAAGAGGCCAACAGGTGGGGTGCATATGTCTGTAATGTTATTCGGTTCTGTATGCTCTGAATTGGGAGTGACGGGGCGTAAGGTATGGCTGCAACAGGTTATATAAGCTGGGCGTGCCAGGTTACAAATCCATAGCTGCTTGGTCATGAACAAACCCGGCGAGTGTTGTGGGAGCCGAAGCAGGCTTCGAGAGGGATGCCTTAAAGTCACAAAACGGTAGCATGCACCGCTCAATCATGTCAAGGCAGTGCGATGGATAAATGTGAGGTTGAGATCAATGCGTAATCATTGCCGCAAAGGTATGAGCTATCTACGCCAATTCTCCGTTTTCCCATCATCTCTAACCAAAATCTTCTCGCTACGTTCCGTACAAAGTAAAGTGGGGTATATCTCCGTGTTGGCTTATTAACACCATTGTAAATGCTAAAACAAAGAAAATGACCAGACAACGCCAGTAAAGCGCATGGAAAGATGCAGTAATATGATGAAGCGATGGCACGCCATGGAATGCAAAAAAGAATGTAGGAAATCACGGGGGCTACCCGATGCTTAGGCTTTACGCCTAGTAAAAAGCTCAAATGAGCAAGGTTACGCCAAGTGCAACAGTATTCAAGTCATTCTCACGACTATCCACACTGTGCCTTGTTTTACCAATGGCCTCCATTTGGCTTGCCGCGTCTACTTTTGTGTGCGACTCGGTCGTTGGAGATGGCGGCCCTGATTGTCCCGTCTCATCAGGGTTTGACTTGGAGGGCACAGTGGCCAGGTCCTTGCCAAACGAGATGGAGGTAATGGAGTCATCACTGACGCCACGCATTGGCGAACTCGGCCTATCTGGAGTAACATTCTCAGGGGCAGTCTTTTCTGCGACGCGCGTTGCTGAGTTGGGGCGTATTGGGGTGTGTGGAGAACGCTTGGACCTCGAGAAGCCGTGTGCGTCGTAACGTGGAGGGTGGGAGGTGTATTCCACAAGCATGTGCGCCTTGATGCTGATACGAAACCGTTGACCTTTGCCAAAGACTACATCGCTTACGCGCGGAGACGAAGCGAGCAGGACAGGCGCACAGCGACGGCGGTATCGCAAAGTCTGTGCAGACGAGGGGCGTGTTGCTGGTGTCGACTTTGGGTCCGAAGGAGATGTACTCTCGGATGAGTCATCCTCGCGGAGTTCGGAATCTTGAGAGGACATGCGCACTAAAGAATCTCTTGCCACTCTTGCAGGAAAGCGAACATCTTCCGGGTCAAATTCTTCAATTTCCGCATCACCCGCGGGTGATGGTTGGGTTGAGCCCGTGTCTCGGGTTCCGGCTAGGTGGGGGTAAAGTTGGCGGATGATCTGTTCTTGTTGTGCAACGATGCGGCGACCAGCTTCTAGACTCGTCAAACTTTCAATGTTCTCGGCAAACTGCACATTTTCCAGAATCCTTTGGCGCCGACTTCTCCGTGGCAAACTTCGATAGCGGGGCTCGCTACGGTCTTCCAATGGTAGACTAATGTCGACAGCCGCGCAGAAGGACTCTATCCAGTCAAGCATGCCTTCATGGGTCGAAGGACACAATAGGAACTGCTCAAATTCAAGACGCAGGCGAAGTGCGTGTTCTCGTACCGGCTCAAACAGCTGTGGGTCGCTTTCGTACAACTTTGGCCGAGCAACAGCCGGGACTAGGTGTGCAAATGGTGACTTGGGTACTAGGGCCGTCTTCTTGAAGTCAGCAGCTACGCCAACTTCGGCGTGTTGCAAAGAATATGTGCGCAGTAATCTTCCTGGCGTCGGTTGCTTGTTCTTGCTGAGGAGACGCGGATTCTTTATACGGTACAGGCTCAATTGTGTGCCTCGCAGTATGGCATATACATCGTGCCATTCGCGATGTCCTGAAACCTGGAAGGGTGAAGATAGTTCTTGCTTGATGCCGACAATGCCCCCAATCTCGACAGTGCAAGTGTATGGGGGAGGGGCTGACATGTTGCGAACAGCCTCTTTCTCTGTCCGGGTCCTTTCATCGAGTAGGCGAAGGGTCTCAGGGTCGATTGCGCGAGAATACGAGGGCGGTGATCCGATGGGTAACTGGGCGTGTGTGTGGTAGGTGTTGTGGTAGCCATATGTGGCAGCAGAAGCAGTCGAGCTCGAAGCGTTTGTCGAGCGATTGCGCGTGCTGCGTCGTTCAGCCATTGTTTCCGTGTTGGGCTCCATGGGTCAAAGAGCGAGGCGAGTGCCGGGTTTTGATATGTGATGTGAACAACAAAGGCCAGCAGTGGGTCACAGGACAGGGGCCGGCTTCTTCTCCGTGTTTGCAGGCTGGGCAGCCGGTCTTGTAATGAGAAGCCGTCTTCTGTACGAAAGCGGCCCCATGGAGCTATTGAGAATGCGCCGTCCACGGGTGGCGTGTGGTAGCTGTTTGAAAACGGAACACTCAGAGTGCAGTGTCACACAACTTAATTCTCGCCGGGAAAAAAGAAGAAGAAAGAAAGCTCGCACACACGGCCAGTAAGCGGGCTGTTGCTGGGGAGAAGTTCCAAGAAAGATGTTGCAATGGCTGGACTGGCGACGAGGATCTGCGGGCGTGTTTGAATTGGTCGCTGGGGAAGGCGCGGGTACTAAGTAATTCCTGGCCGTGAAATGAGGACCGGAAGGAGCGTCTTTATCGCACCGAGGAAGGAGCGCGCTGATGGCGATCAGGCAAAACAGCAGGGCGACGCACGTAAGTTAAACCATCTACCCACACTTTAGGAGTGACGGTTGTCGGCGCTCCGGGTGGTGGCATGATGAGTTTCGCTACCGCTACTAATAATCACTCGTGTCTATCAGCTGCCCTGCAGTTGTTGGCGCATGCATGCAGCTGTCCCCTCAGCACGACCACGTTCCAGATCCCGCTAACGCGCCCCACGGCCCCTTTGGGCATAGCAGACACCTGCTTGCAGAGCAACCGACTCTCGCAACCCATTCCATCACACCCTGTCTGCTTTTTGCTTCCAGTCACGCCTGGAGAATTTCGGCCGCCTCTCGCCGTGCTGTGCGCGCTATGGAGCTGCCGGGCATCACGACACCCCCCATATGCCCGCGTATGCCCGCGCCGCCCTCAGGCTGACCGCCTCGACCCCCTCAGCTCAGCACTCCGTCCGTGTGCCACCTGCCATGTCCCCTCGCACTGTATGCAGGGCATACCGCGCTGACTCAGGCCTGGCTCTGCTAGCACAACCCGCTTGTTTTTGGCTTCGAAACACCGATGCACTGTGAGTCGTTAGCCATACCACACATCCTACTATTCACGTCAGGGGTCCAGACAACTGGGGCCTTACTAAGTACTTGTGTGCAACATGTGTTCACACGTGTGGAACTGATTCCGCTTCGGAGATGCACCCTTCAAATCCCATAGTCAGCGTTGGCGCCAGCGGCGTACCGCGCTCTCTTGGTACCTCGTACATGCTCGTTTGGTTTGGTCTCGTCTCGTGTCATCTTATTCGGCTGCTCCCATAATCATATTACTTGGCCCCCGTACTTCTTTCTCGTCTTTTTCTTCTTACCTTGCCTCACTGTTTCAGGCTGCCCGATTGCTTCTTGCACGCCTTATGACGTCTTCAGCCTCATAGTAAAAAGTGTCTTCTATATATGTTTCCCACCATAGCAACCGGAAATGAGCACAAGACGATAGTATAGCCATGCAGCTACCCAATCCCACCCATCACGAGGACTAGCAGGCTACATCCCGCATTGTTCGGCCGCAATGACGCTTACTTGCCATAGTATGCGACAAGTGAAATTGCGTGCCGTCACAGTACGGCTTCAACACCGTCTTGCTCTTGACAGATCGCTCGGCAAGACCAGCCACACTCAAACATCATGAAAATAGCTCTACCCCGATGAAGCCGATTACGGGAGATCGCCCTGCTTGTCTCTGGACCGCTGACAAGCTTCGATTCCCAAGCCACCAATGACGCTAACCTGCTGGCGCCACCACGCTCTTTGTCTTAGCGTTGCATGCGAGGGAAATAGAATCTTCGGTTTCGCCATTGTCTTATTAACATATTGTTCCAAGACAGTATCTTGGTCCTGGTCACCAAAGACGCAGTTCATGGGTGCTATCAGCCTGCATATCCTTCGCATCGAGTAGCCATTGAGTTCGCTCGTCTCTAGGTACGCACTTTACGGGAGCGCTATTTTCCCAGTCCCCTTGTCCAAGCTTCTCGCTATCGCTATCGCTCTTCGGGTGCTGATTCCGGGGGAAATGTTTTCTTTTTACGGCTTTATTTCAAGGTGGACCTCCCATGCGCACCTCGGTTGTACAGGCAATAAAGGGTCGCAAGGAAAGATGCGGACGCAGGAGTCATGGATACAATTCAAGAGTACCGTTGAATCAGGTGTAGAGAGCCTCTGTCAATACAGTTCACGAACATGTCGAGGCAAGGCAGTAACAACACCGCAAAAAGTAATGCAAGTTAAGGATGATCTTGTTCAAATATGGCGGGGTGCTCTGTGATGTTGTGGAACCCAATATTTCAACGTCCTATGTAGTCTTGATCGACATCGCTTCCTGACAAGAGCACGTCAAGTAGATGATCATTCAGGAATGGTTGCATAGCTAGGTTAGACAAGTGAAGAAAGAAAGGATTCAAGAACAGTACACATCCTGTGAGTATCCAAGTACCAGCATATTATCAGAAGTTCAATGCAATTAGAGGAAGCCATAGATGTAAAAAGAAGTGGGTGATATTTCCACTTTGGAGAAACCCCAGCCTTGTAGCCTTGAAGCCTTGAACCTTGAAAATTCCTTGCAATGATATCCAATTGGATCGACATCCAACCAATTTACTCTAAGCTGAGACACAGGAGCCAACACTACCATTCAACCACCGACGCCGGCACGCTCACCATTGTCTTTCGCACCAGCCGCTGCCGCTGCCGCATTTTTGAATTGATCCAAGCCCTTACAGCCCGCCATCAGAGGTATGCGGGGGAGATGATCCCTCAATGAAAGGTAGGCCTGGTTTAGTGCTTGCGCACCATTGACCATCTGTCCTCCAACACCTTTCAAAGAGTGAGTGAATCATCAAACCACCAACCATCAAACCTGCCGAAGCAGTCCTTTAGGTCCAAAGCGAGATCCCAGCGAGAGCTGTTTCCTCGGGAACACAATCCCTCATCTTTCTGTCTTTGACCATGTATCCTGCACATCCCACCAGTATGCCAATCCACCAACCACCACTCAAGGGCCACCTACAGTCTGAACTGTACCCTGTACCAAAGCGCGAATGTGATTGTGTCTGCCGGGAGCATGCGCTGCCGCCATGTCATGATGAGATCTGGTGAAACTCGATCGGGTGAAGCTTGGATGTTCGTTGGCCTGAAAAGGGCTTGAAGATGTGGATGCAATGCGAAGCGAGGGAGGTTGGTTGGCCTGAGGAGGGCTTGGAGATGTGGATGCATTGTGAAGCGGGGGAGACGAGGGCGGCAGGCTAAAGTTGTCAGAACACTGTAAAGCTGGTAGAAGAGGAACTCACCAGCTCAGAGGCAGAACGTTTGGTTGAAGGGTTGATCATGGCTCAAGGTTGGTAAAAGGTTGTTGATAGTCATCGACGAATGCCATGTTGGATCATGGTCAAGTGAAGTGCTGATCGTGAAGTGTTGATCATGAAGTCGGATTGTAGAGCGACGATGTTGGAGGAGATAGAGCGATGATGTTGTTGGAGGAGGTAGAGCGATGCTCAGGTTTGAATGATGTCATGGAGATGTATGTGACTAAGGCAAGTCAGTGAATGTGTGAAAGGTGAAGGTGATTCGAGACATACCTTGTTCGATCCGATTTGTTGTGATGAGCCATGGTCAGGATTGCAAGAGGAAGGAACCTCTTGTGATGTAAGGAAGAATTGGGATTTGAAGTGGTCGACTTGTGTGAGAGTGTGG
This sequence comes from Pyrenophora tritici-repentis, assembly GCF_003171515.1. Taxonomy (NCBI): domain Eukaryota; kingdom Fungi; phylum Ascomycota; class Dothideomycetes; order Pleosporales; family Pleosporaceae; genus Pyrenophora; species Pyrenophora tritici-repentis. The sequence continues at coordinate 421,378 of NC_089399.1, read as the reverse complement.
AGAAAGAGTGTAAGAGTGAGGGGGCACAAGTCTTTATATACTACGCGGCGAGTCCGAGCGCGCACTAGGCCGCCGAGCTCCGGCTCCCGAAGATCTGCCGGTGGCGGGAAGGTCTGCGAAGGCGTTATAGAAGGTCTTCGTCGCTTGTGGAAGGGCGAGGTGGTGCCTAGATGGTGAACCAGTGAAAGCGGCTCTGATACCAAGCAAGTTTACGCGAAGCGAAGTGGTCCGAGCAACCTCCGTAGGTGAGTGCAAATTGAACTGCGTCGTATACGGCACTGAAAGAGGGTGTATGGGTTGATTTGTGGAATATGGGAAATCACTGGGGTTGGGCTGGGCAGACAGGCGAACATGATGCGCAGAGAGGAAAGTGAAGAGAGTTGAACGAAATACGACAGGAAAGCAGGTGTCTCTGCTGAAAATGTAGAATTCTCTGCTGCTATCTATTTGCATTGAGATCATTCCTATCTCCTTGCGCTCTAAGGCTAAATTTAGTTGCCTACAGGAAAGTGTCAAAGGACCATGCACGTTTTGTACTCTCAGGCGCTGCGGGGAATAAGATGACATTGTTGTGAAGAGCGGGTTTCCTTAGTAGGGGATGATTTGAACCTAGAAATTGTTCCTGCGGCAAACCAAGGCCTACCTCATGTTTCTTGTTTGACAGGAAGATGTAGCTTAACGAGCCACGGCGGATGCTCGAGCACTCCTTCTTCACCCTCCATTGCGGCGTTTATGCAGAGCGTCTGCTGTTTATTGTTACGAAAACCCTCAGCAGCATTTGGCGCCAGGCTTCTGAATCCTCTCCTAAGGGCTTGGTTTTCTCCCACCCAGTCTTTCAAAATTGGACTTGTTGATCCAGCTTCTACACCAAGTTCTTTCTGGTCATTGAATTCTACTCTGTATGCCTCATAGAAGCCGCAGCGTTGAGAGTGGATGTGTCCAAAACAGTGCAATCTCGGATGCGCTCTAGCAACGGCACGTCTCAGATGCTCACAGCCCGCACTCACGTCCCCAGCTCTATCCAGAATATACTTCGATGGTCCATGGGTCATGACAATGTCTACCCCACTGGGAATGATCGAAGTCTGGGTACTGACATTCTTCGCCCACGTAGCAGTCACACCTGGAGGATTGAAACGATCCTCCCCAGACAGGTACTGGAAGGCGGATGCGCCATACGAAGGCGTGTAAGGCGAGGCGTAAATGCTAAAAGTGGCGCCGCATGGAAGGTCAAAGGTGTGGGTACCCTCTGGAAGAAAGATGACACCGTTTTTACTTGCCTCTGAATTTTTTTTCGGGACTGATAAGCGCATAAGATCGCTCTACATCGGCTTCTGTGCCGCCTTGGGAGAGCCAATATGGCTTATCTAGCGAAATCTCATGGTTGCCTGCAATTACTAGCTTCAACTTGGCTTTGATTTTGCCCAAGGCTTCGAGGGCCGAAGAGATACTTTCCGGGGTCCCGTCTTGAGTCAAATCGCCGCAGTGTAACATGACGTCGCACGGTGGAAGGTTGTGGGGAAGCTCGGCGCCGTGTGTGTCGGAGAAGATGAGAAAATTAAGAGGAGTCGAGAGAGAATGACTGCCCTCATGCCGAGCACGCTTTGAGGTCTGAGGGCTTGGATCTTTGTTTGACAATAAGTGAATCATTGCGTTTATGATATGTTTAGATGAGAATAAGACAGGGAGATGGAAAGGGACATGCATAAGTTGTCCAAATGTAGGCGCAAAATTAGTCGTGAAACTCATCCATGGTTGCAAGATAAGCGAGTACCAAAGAAATATGCAACATGTCACTCAGTTCTCTAGGTCTTTCCCTTTTCTGCATATGGTAGAGAGGGTGACGCCCATGGTCCGAAGTCAATGCTATGTCTGACAAGCTTTAGCCCAGGCGCGGACAAAGCTTGGAAGTTGACAATTCCGGCCTACGGCACCATTGCTCCCTGTATCTCGCTCGACCCAACAACGACTACTGACGTCACACCAATTCATGGCTTGCGCGACACGCACCTGGGCAGACAGCGGCCCGCGTCCAAGTGCAAACGCGCGCCTGATTCGCATATTATACAACCTCTCCACGTCATGACAGGAGAACTCGCTACATCTGCAATTCCGCCAGCATCACAATGAGCAGCTATTGGCACTCGATTGCCTACTTTTCTCGCCTCCCATTTCACGTCCAATGGAGGACCGCGCTTGTACAGCTTCCGCGATGGGTTCCGCTTTCCATTTTGCACATCACATCGCCCAAGGGACCGCATCCATTCCTCATGTCGCTACCGAGTAGGAAAGGTAACCTCATCTACGTATACGTTTTCGTGCCACCGAAACCTGTCGATCTGGAAGAAAACGGCGACGAGGAGCGAAAGCGGACTGGAGAATGGCATACACCAGTGGTGCTAGATGCGCATGGAGGTATGTTCCCAGCAAAGGCTACCATGTTTATACCATAGCGCGCAAGCAATTGCCGCCGTCGATGCGTCGTCGATGCTGACTCGATAAAAGGTGGATTCATCATGGGCAGCCCCTTGGAGCAGGCGCCATATGCGTCGATGATGTCGCGCGAGCTTGGTGCTGTAGTCATTAGCGTGTCGTACCGTATTGGCCCATTCCACCAGTTTCCCGCCGCGATACACGATATGGAGGATGTACTATCAGCCATACTGGACACAAGCGGAGTTTCCGAAGCAGGAAAGGTCTTGCGGGAAGAGATACAGCGGTACTACTCGATAGTTCGGTCTGATGCGCTCGAGAAGGAGCAGAAGAAGAAGGAAACTGCAGCTCAACACTTCAAGGACGTCGAGACCATCACCCTTGATCCTACGCGTCTTGCCATTTCTGGCTTCTCCGCAGGCGGAAACATTGCGTTGAATCTGGCTATATCTGTGCCGCCTTGTCCTGAGCTTGGCAGTATGTCACCCACCATGGGTCGTCGTTTGGGTTCGATTGACCATGCCCAGGCGGACAGTATGTCGCCTACCATGCCGCAGAACCGTAGAGCTACAATTCTGGACGACCCTTTTGAATCATGGCCTAGTCTACTTCCTCCTCCTCAAGCGCAGCCGCGAATGCTGCCATTGTTGCTATTTTACCCTTCCTTGGACGCGCGATTGCTACCACATGAGCGCCCAATGAAACCCATGCCCAATGCCCTCAATGAAGACGATCATCATACCGAGAAACCGAGAACACCAGGCTTATTCTCCATCATGGGACCTACATATCTACCGAAGAGATTGCGATCTCATCCGCGAGCTAGCCCTGGTCTAAACGATCCCATCTATATCCAGAAAAACGCTGCCATCTTTCTGGTTCTACCCGAAAAAGACACATTGGCAGTTCAAAGCGATGTCTGGGTGGACAGGATGAACAACAACGACTGGAATGGGCCTGTCCGTTTCGGCGACGGAAGAGAAGGTGACTGGGACGGCCACAGTGGCGGACAAGCTGGTTCATCCAAGGAACCCAGTTCGCAAAACGGCGGTCTCGAGGTCTGGCACGCCCCAGGGTGCAGACACGGCTGGACACAATTTCCAGATAAATTTGTACCGCAGCATGAGAGGAGCGAGAGGGAGCTTGTCTTTGCGCGTACACTGGATTTTGTAAGAGAGAATTGGAAAAAGGAGTTGGATATTTCAAAGAGACAGATGGGGAATCAGATACAGGAGCTGACGCCGTTGCAACTGCCTGAGTAATGGTGGATGGGTCATCACAACAGGCTTTTGATCTACATGGATTGTTTTCAGAGCATAGCGAGGGAGTTCAAACATGATAGGAACTATGGTGATATAGTCCATCTGAAGTAATTAATAATACACACCACGCATATATGGAGCACATTGGCTTGAGTCATCGCCGTGTTGTACATGTCTACTCGTGCAGAAAACTGTATGCATGACGGCATGTTTCGTACAATAAGGATTCATACCAATACCGAGATGGTCCCTTGATCTCGATGGGTTGGAGTGAAGTCCATCTCCCTCTCTATTCAAGCTCACGTCTTAGGTCGCTGGGGACGCCTCTATTTTCCTCAATTCTGCCCCGTACTTGCAGGTCGTTATTGAGGTCGTCGTTTCTCGCATTGCTGCAATATTGTCTATCTCTGTTTCTGTATGTCTCTCCGCCTTACTTTCAAAAAACGGATACTCGTATCTCTTATCCTTCCCTCAACACTGCGTCCAGATGCACAGCCTCCTTCGAAACCTTCCAAGGACAGTCATTTGCATGAAACTAAAGCGTTTGTATCGAATGTATTGGTTATCATTGCTTATCTGCAGTACTGATGAAACTGTGCACCGGCCTGATGGAGGCGTCTTGAGCCGCTGCAGCTTCACTGTCCTCGGTCAATTATGGAGGTCCATAGTGCCCTGCAGCAGTTGTATGTACCGTATATGACACCAATCCAAAGCGACCATCCCTGTCCTCCTATAATAGCGTAAACATGTCACTCTGGACATATGATTATCCAGAATATGTCACCTACCAATTTCGAAACCCTCGGGACAATTTGTAATCCAACATCAGCAAACCCCAACGTGATCCAACTCGCCCCCCACATCGCGAGGTACCACTAAATAAGGAAATGATTACAATTGATATGAAGGCTTACGCAGAAGTCTTGGCTGTAAGATGCACATCAGTCTTGGTATATTGCATTTCTAGGCTAGCAGTTAGTTTACAATGGCTTGGCCGCGCGGGCCTACGGCGACCCGCGCGGATGATCAGTGTCGATGAAACGGACAAGCGGCCACGCCCAGGGCTTGGCTGAAGTACAACGTGTCTTGCGGAAAGCGGGAAATGGTATGACCGCGAGATTAAAGTAGTACGTGAAGGGAGTGGAAGACTTGGCCGAATGCCATGAAATCTTGTACCTGGTGACAACGCATGAAATGGGTTTAGTGCAGAAGATGGGATGCCTCAGGCAAAGCATTGATTGTATGTGAGATGATGGGCGGGATAGGAGGAGTGCCGCGTGGAAGATGAGGCTGAGCTGCACGTCAGCCGGCACTCAGTCGGGCTCCGAAGACGTGTTGATCTCGACATTGTTTCCAGTTTGTAGGTTGCTTTACTGCGGTGTTTCTGGACACTGGCCTGGGACTGGAGTTGATGCGACATGGGCCGGCTTGCCGTGTTAGGAGGTTTGGACAAGGTGAGCAGGGAAAGTATGGCGGAACCAGGCGCTACCGCGTCAGGTGGGCTGGTGGAGATTGTTCGGGCTTCGTCTAGCGCCGAATTGTGGTATGCTACATGTTACTCTGACTTGGAGACTACAGTGGCTGTACTGGATACTCGACACGTATGAGCATTTGATCGACTGAATTGATGTAAACTGATGTCAGACGCTGGGATGACTGAGATTACGTCATTGCACATGACAAGGATGGTTTCCAGAGGAGACCCTAGCGGCCGCAAGTAGCAGGCCGTCCGTTTACCCGGGCTGTTACCCCAATTTTCCATCTTGCAAGTGCACGATGTCGGTTCGAATGTCACAGCATTGGTGTAACAAGCGTCCGTAGTAGTGGGGGGCGCGCGCACCCGGCGCATAGGGTTATCTTGCGCACCGGCAAGGAAGGGTTCTAAAAACGTGAAAAGCGTCATGGGGTAGAGTCTTCCCCGCATGCATCATGCCAGACGGCAGCGATTGGGACAAGGTCATTCGCAGCAGGCTAGGGCGCTTGCTGTTGAAATGGTATCGGCAAGGGTACTAGTTGCCAGCGAACGAAACCCCAGACTCGGCGACGATGACTACCTACAAGCGGACACTATATGCGACGGCTCAGCGGCGTACGATGGGCATCGTGCATCTCGTCTCCATGGAGGATCACGTCCAATGGCGCCATAGCCAGTCAGATGATGGCCCCCAGTGCACTGCGTCGTATGTCCAGCTACGGGACAGCTACGGGAAAGAAGAAGAGCGGTGTGGTACAGCGGTGAAAAGGTGAAAAGGTGGCAGGAGGAGAAGATTGAAGGCGTATTGTGGAGCATGGAAAAGAATGAGGTAATCCAGTAAAAAATGAGGCATTTGAAGTAGGTCGACGGGGGCAGCTCCGCTACGGTGCCAACACAATACGAAAGCTGTTCATTAGGCGGAGAGTGCAGACTGCGGAGCGGAGCATTAGATACGAACTGTAGAGGGCAGGGGCATCGGACGCATGGTCAGAAGAAGGGCTGAAGCACGCGCAGGTGCCCATATGGGCACGGGCGTCATTAGCGCGGGCCTCCTTCACTGTGGTGCGTCGGCGGATTGCAGGCGCTTGTCGAGGTTTGGGGGCGTGGTAAAGCTTCTGGCGGTGGATTGCCCAGAGTGGTGGGCAGGAAGCGCAAGGGGGTGCGTGTCTCTATTGCGTCTTCCATCGGCTGTGCCCTGCATGTTTGAAACCGGCTTTCTTGTGTCTTGTTCGAGTGACCAAACATGGCGGGGGGCACAAAGAGCTGGTGGCTCGGGCACTCAGCAAACGCAATCTCAATCAAAGTCCAAGTGGGCCAAACAAAGAGAACAAAAGCACACAATTCAACCAAAATATAAAGGAGTCTTGGTCCAATACGACTACTCGTGGTAAACCTAACATTTGCCAAAGCCAAGGCGTGCATTGGCTGCATTCCGCACGGTGCCAGGGAAAGAGCCGGTAGTACCCACTATTCCCGAATGGTGCCGAGACGCTATTGCACATGAAATTCCTCTCTCTCCTCTCTCCTACACGTCCGACTCGCTCAGTCGCGCCGCTACTGTCGCAGCAGACCTGTGCATAGTCGCCTGACTACCGAATCCGCCATTCATCTACAACACAAGTCGACGGGATCATCTAGCTGCTCCTGCCGCTCCCTCTGCACCCCCACGGGCCGTCGCCACAAGTCGCCCACGCCATCTTCACCAGGTACCCCTTCACATGCCCCCGATGCCTAACGCTTTTTACTTCTGACACGTCCCAAAGACTCGCCTTTAGTTCCATCCAAGGTTCACTTCACACAAGTACACTATGTTTCTGTCGATATTATAACATTGCCTCCCTTGGGGCCCCACCCTCACCTACAGCCATCGATAGCTTTCGATTTCTCTACTGCATATACGACACTGTCCACGAGACGACATTCTGTACTGATTTCCCGACGCCGGTAGCGCTGCCCCAATTGTGTGTGTGCGGAGACGAAACGCGTCCATAATTTCCTGGCCCGTCGGCCAATTTTACCATCACTGCATCACTTCCAAACTCCAATTCCGCACCCAGCAACTCCATATCCGTTCCCTCGACTCTACAGAGCGACATGGCCAACGAGCAGCACCACATTAGCAGGCAAAGCGCGTTACGGATAGACACACCACAGAACATGGCCAATGCCGCCCCGCCCGTCGTCATGGCCGAAGACGAAGCCGTGGGCGAATTGGACGAACCTCCTGAACCTCGCGTCCAACGTCCGGCGCCCTTGAACCTCCGAAACTCGTCCACAACTTCTTTCACAAAGTCGAAACCCGTCCTGGATCGCAAAGAATCCCTCCTGACGTCGGCACTCAAATATGGCTCCGATGCGAGTTCGCCGGCCGAAGAGCACTTCGATGAGAGCCCAATTCGCGGCATGTCGTGCATCTCCACATGGAGTAACAACAGCGGAACCGCCGATCTCACAAGTGACGGAGGCTTCACAAGCCCGGGTACACGGCCGTGCACGCCCAGCCCGCCGCTCCCCTCGGCGGCGTTCCACAGCATGTTACCCCCCTTCAACAAGAAACCGCTGCAGCTAGACGTCAAAGTAGTCTCGCACGATGATGACAACATCAGCCCACTATACAAGGCAGCGCCTCAGACCACAGAACAGAACATCGAAGCTGTCCTAGGAAGAAAAAGATGTATCATGTTCGCATGTGGCCCGAAAGAAGAAACTAAACCGGCAGAAGCAACACCAAAGCCGGCACCTGCGCCCAAATCGGAAGAGCCTCCAAAGCGTGTTAGCACCATCAAGTTTGCGTGCCCCTCCAAGCCATCGACCGAGTCGGCCAATGCCAAACCCCGCCGTATGGGCAGCCCCGCACCGCCACCACGTCGGATAGCCCCGCCGATGGCATCTCCTCAGGTTCATCGTGACTCTGATTCTACCATCCGCAACAACTCCCCAGTCAGTGTCCGAAAGGCTTCTACTGTGGACCGGACCCGCCGATTAAGTGCAAACTCTGATCTTGCCCGATGCGAAGCATACCGTTTCCACGAGTTTGCTTCCTCAGAGGAGGAAGTTGATGAATGGACCCAGGAAATCACTTGCCACCGAAGCCGACTTACTGTCCAAGATACACTCAAGATTGAGAACAATCTACGCAAGCTAGGTGAAGAAGTTGCAGAAGAAGAGGCGATAGACGAGGAAGACGAGGACGAGGACGATGATATTGCTGAGATGGACGATGATGATGATGATCTGCTCGACGAGGACCAAGATGGCAGCGATGCGTACAGCGACGTCACCGACGAGGGCTTCCAGACTGATGATGAGAACGGCTTCGCAGTCTCAGATGACGAAAGTGACGCTGGTTCTGACTACAACTGGTGGGCGCCTGGGGCTTCTACTGCGGCTACATCTGTAGAGCATATGGAACAACTCCGATTGAAGACTCACCGAACCGTATCCGAGTCGTCGATTGGATCCCTGGAAAGTCGTGATGGTCTCAAGATCTCAGACAAGCCATCCAAGCGCAGGAAGTCCAAGCCAGTCAATATTCGCGCATCAAGTCCCGAGTTGCCTGACAGCACTGATTTTGTTTGCGGCACGCTGGATGAAGACCGGCCGGCCGAAGCTGCGTACATGTCGACGTTGAAGCGTCGGCGCGCAGCCAAGCATAAGCCTACTCCGCAAGATATTGACCCTAGTTTTCCGACATCGGACCCCGAACTTCCGGATGACGATGATGATGAGGATGAAGTTTCCGAAGTGGAGAACCTTGCTTCGGAGACTGATCACCTCATGGTATATGGCATGGACCCTGTCGATGGCGACGTACGAGGCCGGCGCAAAGACATTCACAAGAAGCGTTCCCCCTTGCCGTCACCAAAACGACTCCGGTCCCCCCCACCTGCAAAGCGTGGCGCGCACCGCTCTCCTCCACCACGTAAGCTGTTCGGGAACTCACCCCCTAATCGCCTCCATTCGCCTCCGCCTCAGATGCGCCTTCGGTCACCACCGCCTACTCGGCGCGGCTCGGTCAACCCCATGGCCGCTCGTCAGCGCAGCGAAGTGTCGATACGCTTCGGCGGTATCGCTGAGAGGCCTGCCCCTCTAGTATCTGCCTCTGTTCCTCGAACTCCCATCACAATGCAGAACCCATTTGATCTCGACGAAGATGAAGACGCTGATGGGTCCGACATGCCTGTGCGCCGTGCCATTGACATCAAAGTGGGTCTTGAGAAGAAGAAACAGCGGCGCAAGGAGAAACTGTACAGGAAGCAGCATCGCAAAGGCACCAAGGAGAAGCGTCCTGCTCCCGGACGTGGTGCCGAACGCATGCGCGAAATGGGATTGGCAGTCCACGCTCACAAGGGCAAAATGACTGCCTTCCAGCCCTTCCAATACCGCCCCCATGCGGATGAGGAAGATATGCACGTACTATCGGCATAGGTGATGGTATGTGTAGTGAGGATCAGCGCCGCTGGCATCAGTCGGCACTTTACATGTTCCTACAATGTCTTGTAGGGCTTGTTGGTCGCTGGTCTCACATTATTATCTAGGGCACCCAAGCATTCACTTCTTTGACCTCGGTCACTTGTAGACACCTTCTCACTTTTGATTATTTTTGGGCTTCTCATGTACATAGCCTTCATTCACACATTGACGGTTACTTCATTTTGAGCCATTCACCTCGGCGGTTGCGCTGGGCAAGGTGCCCTTAGACTTTTTAGTTCTCTTTTATTCCACTGCATTCGGGCCGGGTGTTTTGTCTAGCATTGATGGCCTCCCTGTGTAGAGCGGGTTGAGCGCCTTTGGGAGTTTGATAGCATGAAGGGTCGTACAATATGACAATGATCTTCGAGCGTATGGTCGTGCCAGCAATGATGGTTGTGTCGGGTGAAGTAAGCTGTGTATATGTCTCACACGAGTTGTGCCGGGCCTTGGATTCTGCTCTGGCACATGGTGCACAAAACGTACAGTAGACTTGACCCACGCAAATGGCAATAGTAATTTCGGATGTGCACACTCGCTCGTCGACACTATGTCGCCGCTGCTGTGGCTGTGGCAGGGCTAGCCCACAAGCCACAGTCGATCTGTGAACGGGCGGCTCCTGAACTAACGGGGAAGATTGTCTCGGAAATTGACTTTGAGGGGTTTCCGCTAGCACACAAGGTGGCCGTCGCACGTCCAGCATCTAGAACAACGGTTTGAAGTTATAAGATTCCACGATAATGCACCATCACGTGCCTAGAGGAAAGGCGCAAGCACGAGGCGCAATCTGCCAAGGATGGAAAAGATAGATTCGCACTCGCGGAGTAGCGGTAATTATGCTGTCAGACTGATTTGCATCCTCCCGGCTTGTATGGGGCACTGCGAGGGTACGTACATATGGTAGTTGGACAGGTAATTTGCAGACGCCTTACTCCTTTGGGCTGGCAGCTGCTAGTTACAAGGCCGCGCGTGTTTGACACCTGGGCAGTTCCCAGGCTGATGTCAAAGCAGTGCGTGAATGGCCTTGTACAATGAGACGCATACAGTGCAGCAGGTTGTGCAAGGCTCGCTTGTACACCCCCACAATGCTTGCAATATGTGACTGCTTATGCGCTTTTGACCATGCCGCTTGTTGCTGTCGCTGTCGCTGTCTTTGATACCAGGGTAAGCAAGACAACGGGCGACGGCGTGCACCCCGTATCTTCCTTTCCTAGCATGCAACTCGGGGCCCGTACCAGTACTGTACGTGTGATTCTCAGCGTCGTTCTAGCCGACTCCGGGCCCGTACTGTACGTGTGATTCCCAGCATCGTTTTAGGCACACCCCGCCCCCCTGTCCACAGGCAAGCCTTGTTCAAGATGGGTCCCAGTCCGATCTTGACCCTATTTTTCCCACTCATTACTCTCCGCAACGCCTCACCGTATCTCCAATGGGGCAAACGTTTTGACCATGATGCGGCATCCACTGTGAAGCTTTGTTGCTGTTTCTCTTCTGCACCACATCCTTGCCCCTCTTCCTTCTTACGCCCGCGGCTTGGCCCCAAGCATCGCCCTTCACTTCACCCTGTCGCATCACCACTCGCGCCGTCAGCACTCAGTCAACCCCTAGCCCTCTCCTTCGTTTGTACATATTCACCTAATACACTCGCCATTCATGTCGTTCCGGCCTGAGCCTGCTGCCCCCGAAGAGTCACTTATATAAACACACGCGACCGTCCCCATCGCGTGTGTTCGCTCCCGCGCCATCGTGCCTCGCTTTCGTGTCCCCCGGTTTCCGCTAGCGCAAATGCTCATGAGAAAGATGTGGATTGTGGAGGAGCGCAAGGACAAGACTGTATACCGCCGTCGCTGCCCCACGGGTACCGAGGTCTTGTCCTTCTTCTTCGTAACCGCATGCGCTTTGCTCTTCCTACTCATATGTACCATCTTATATGGCACCCGCAGCCAGAACCCCTCGCTACCACCGTTGGTCAAGGAGTATATGCCTGCTGGCCGTTGCCAGTGCGAGTTTAGTACAACCTTCGCCTGCGATACGTGTCTGGACTGCGCCGCTAGCCAGTCTGTCTTGGCCGCCAATACGACCGAACTCGACAACCAGAATTTGTGGACGTTTACCTACCCGCGCGACAAGAACAACTATGGTCTGGACGAGGCACAATGTACGAGCGCATTCCCGGGGCAGTATGAGGATATAGAGCGGGCCGTCAAGGTGCGGGATCGCTGGGGCAAGGTGACCGAGGCCGAGCTGAACAGCTTTGAGCTTACCAAGGGCATGGTCAGGGCCATGGTGTTTGACAGAGAGGTTGGTACAACTTTGGGTGCATCGGAGCGTGCTTGTGGCAAGAGTATACTAACGTGAATATCACAGCTCTACATCCTTGAGACGCACATGGTCGATAACGTTAACCGCCAAAAAGCTCTCGCCATCCTTAGTGCCATCTACCGCGCCCTCCTCGCTGCCCCTGCGAATGCCGATATGCCAAACATCGAGTTTGCCTTCTCTGTAGAAGACCTGCCCGCCCAGCCCGCGAAGCCTATATGGTCGCTCACCCGCCGCGTCCAAGACCACAGCCTCTGGTTGATGCCAGATTTTGGCTTCTGGAGTTGGGATATGCCTGCTTTGGGCACTCTGGACGAGGTGGCACGGGAAGCGGTACAGCGCGAGACCCGAGAGCCGTGGAATCAGAAGATTGAGAAGCTGGTCTGGAGAGGGAAAATCACCTTTGCGCCTAAGTTGCGTAGAGCGCTACTCGACGCGGCCAAGGGCAAGCCGTGGAGCGATGTTGGCCAGCTCAAGTGGACAGATCCAAACTTCAAAGATCAATTCCTAGGGCCAGTGGACCAGTGCAACTACATGTTCATTGCACACGCCGAGGGTACAGCAGCTCATACCAAGCTACAATACTAGACACCAGCTAACAAGATTTGCAGGTCGCTCCTATTCTGGCTCTCTGAAGTACCGCCAACTCTGCCGTTCAGTAATCGTATCCCACAAACTCCAATGGATACAACACCACCATTACCTCTTCCGCGCCAACGGAAGCAACCAAAATTATGTCGAAGTCGAGCGCGACTTTTCTGATCTCGCCTCTGCAGTCGAGGACCTACTCGATCATCCTGAGAAGGCCAGGCGCATCGCGGACAACTCTGTACAAGTCTTCAGAGAGCGTTATCTGACACAGGCAGCCGAGGCTTGTTACTGGAGAAGACTGATGACGAGATGGAAGGATGTCATGTCTTGGGAGCCTGTCTTGTACAGCGGTAGCGACAATGTGGACCGCAAGGAAAAGAAGAGGGGGGTTCGCTACGAGACGTTCATGTAAGTCGCTGGCTCCAGGAAGAAAAGGCAAACGACATCCAAAACTAACACTTTTAATAGGCTGTACGAACCAAAAGCTCAACTCTTCTACCCCCAGTCTGCTCAGTGAGCATTCCATAATATCAACGTCTTCCTTTGCCGAATTGCACAGAACCGAACGCATACGCATCTCCGCCCTATTCTTTTTGAGCGTGTTTTGTCCAGGAAGTACATACCATACGGAGAGAGAAGAACGAGAAGAGCAGAATAGACGGCTTCAGCCAGAGAGTAATCCCGCGAAAGCTCATTTTCATTATTTAGAGTAATAGTTTGCGGCCTTTGCAAGCGAAAAACGAATAGCGTTTATACCCCCCCACCGATGAAATGAGCGTGTTGTTTTGTTTTCTTGGTTATGCTTTGCTTTGCGTTTTTGTCTTTTGCATATAATGTTGGCGCGAGAAAAATCAATGGTGTCTATAAAACCGCGGCTGCACTAAGAAGGTGGATGGAGAAGAAGAAAGAGAAGGCGGGGAGTACAGTCTTGCTTTCGCTGCAATATGTATTCTTAGGGCTTTTTAGGTACATACACACAAAGGAATAAAGGAATAGAGTAACAAGCTTCCGTTCCCAACATCAGCACGTAGTGCCTGACATGTTTCCATTAGAAAGCTATCGCGTGTTATCCACGTGTGAGAATTCTTGCTGACCAACACGAGTAATCTTCCTGTCCAACATTTGTAATATGAGACATATTTCAAATTATATGGGCGGACAGAAGGAGTGGAATATAGACATGGGCTAAGAATAGCGTTGGGTATAATCATGGGAACCTGGTTTTGACACTCATATACAACACGAGCACGTATGTCATGTCAAAGTTAAAGTCAAACCGAGAGACGGTAGGGGTGAGAAGAGAGAGGCAGAGGGTATAATATCTTTTTATGTGGTATATGTTAAAGTTTCCGTGTTGTTCTCCTTCTAGTCTACTTGCTCCGTTGTTCTACTGTTGGCTCTCTGTTTGCCTACATGTCTAGCCTTGGGAGGCTCTCGCGGTGCCTACTTGGACTACCCCGCTTGATCCAGATCGCAATTGTTTCTCCCTGTCTTCCTGTGCCGCATACAATTCCCCGAGAACACTTTGCGCTGTCTAGTTGTAACGCGCAAGTGTGCCGGATGCTGGAAAGGTGTGGGTGTGGTGCGGTATCGATGAGTGGACACATTGTCGTGTACATTGTGAGGTAGAAGGAAATGTGTGTCGTATCGTCATGATTTGATGTTTAGTGTCGTCTGAGTATATCCTCATTGATGGGTTTGCCATGAAGGCAGGTACATATCCAGACGCATGTTTCTTGTTCGTGACCGTCTTCATGGCAAGCTTGATGGCGATGTATTGTATACGCCTTGGTTCAGGAGTGTAACAATCAGGGGTGTTGATTCGCAGTCAGCGACCAGAGTTTTCTCATCGCCTTCGAGCTTGATGCTTCCTGTTCGAGTTACGAATCTGATGTGGGGTTAATAAGTCGTTCGTATCAAATGCGAGTAAAACTAACTGACCTGATCCAAATAAACTCCGCAATGAGGTAGATGATAAGAAGCGACATGAATATGCCCAGTACCGCGCCAATGTAATGTATCTCCGGTACCGAATCCCTGTCATCATTGCCTACGACCTCAATTTCATCACCGAAACCGCATATAATCCTATTCTCATTCTGGATCCTATTCGATGGGTCCAATGGGCGCGCCTCTCCTTCTTGGACAGTTTGAAGTACGCTGGTAGGTAGATGTCTGGGTATTGACAGCACCTGATGTACAGCGGCTTCGCTCGCAAATTGGATCTTGAGATCATTGGTCGTTGCCAGTAGGTATGCAGCGTCCCAATCGAGCGAGACCAGTTCTTGATAAGTGCATAGTGTAGGTGCTGCACTTGTTGAGAAAGACAAACAACGGCACTGTAAGTCTTCAAGGCGAAGAGACTTGGTAGGAGTCGCAAAGGCGCTAGTGAGGCCTAGGAATGCAAAAACAAGAGCGCTTCGGGTGAACATGGTGGGAATCAATGGTAGATCGAGTCGGATATGTCGAAGCTGAAAGGGAGGATGACGATATATTGTATGGTAGTACGATGGTTGTTTGCCAACGGATCTAGACCTTGTTAGCGCACTACTCTCGTATATCCCTAGCAAGCGGGCGCACCGAGTGATGGTCAATTCCTCCAATGGTATCTCTTAGGCGTTCCTCGCAGGATGGATGGTAAAAGCCACGTGCAGTGAGGGCAGCTGAGATTATTTATCGAAAGTGAAAGTCGGCGTCGGACGGGTGCTGAAGTGTGGAATCAGCCTGCGCTAAGCTGCAGTAGTCGGTTAGATGAGTGAGTGAATTCAACCCTTGTAGCGATCTCTTTCACGCACAGCCGCATCTCACCCTGTTTTGCTGCACCAGAACAGACGTTGCTGGCGGGGCCAATCGGGCTTGTTCGGAAAGGGCTGGAAACGTCGTGATGTGCGTTAGAAGGGCGCTATTGTTCCACTTGCCATGGCGCCGTTTGTTTACGCTCGTAAATAGACGAGCGCAGATGGTTTGATCCCTGGATGTGGCTCGATCTTCCGCTAATCCGCTACAGTACTCGGGTCTGATAATAATTTCATCACGCAAAAGAGTGGTCTGATGAGGTCGCAACGGCTGTCAGCGCCTGTCGCGATCTGCCTCGTTTTCTCAAGTAGCCACGATGGGCGCTGCGAAGCCACGTAGAAACCAGCATGCCGAGTCTGAAGCATACGCGTCAAGCAGTATAGAGGTATGGACTACAGCTGTTACGGATCCACACATGTTCGTCGCCAGCTTGAATCAAGCTTTCGAGACGTGTGTCACAGCATAACAAGAATGCGGGGCTTGTGCAGCTTACGAGGTGCCCGGGCCCGGGTTTTGCAAAGTGCGTTGGGACGCAAGGTGCAGTGCAGTCTCTCGTGTCGCAAGCTTGGCTGCAAATCGCCCGTGTTGCGATGCACTAAGTCCGGTAACATGGTATCTGACAGGCCAAAACGGCACTGAAGCCGATAGAGGTTTCGTCCGCAGCCTGGAGCGAATTTGATGATTTGGAAATTGGAAATCGGAAATCATGGCAATTACGAAGTCGTTGGGCGTCAGCTCGGAAGAGTGACGCGGGAAGTGGCGCAGTCATCCAGCCCGGTAGATGCGAGCATGGGAGAGGGCCGTATAGAGACGCAATGATATCAAGGGGATGCCCTCAAGACGCCGGGTCGACTTGGATAGGCTTGAGCATAAGAGGCAGCGCCTTGCGATGCGGGGCTGCCGAAGTAGGAGCGACTCGGCACGATCAGGTAACAAGCCAGCTCGATAGCGAAGAAGGGCCGTAGGGCCAGTGAACCGTCCAAAGATTCGGATAGGCGAGCGATCATGAGCATGGACCGATGGCTGTGGCTGTGGCTCCCACTCATGCTCGTAAATGACCCGGCCCGTTGCGAAGCCTTCAGCCCTTTTCCTCACGGCCTACTGACTTAATTGTCGACTAACGGCGGCGGACATATTGTAACGTGCTTGTGTGAACGTCTGGCGTGATATAATATCATGTCTACTAAACTTCTTCTCTATGCTGAGCAAGGCCCATCCTTACCCAACTGGCATCATGGCTTGCTTCGCTTCCAACTTCCTTAATCCCCTCTGCGCCGACGACCATATCCACATCATCTGAAATTACCACCCCTTCATCTATCCGCTCCATCTCCGCCAGCCACTTCTCTACCTTGCACCTTCATGTCGTTTTTTCGTTCTCTCCATACCCCGTGATTCCCCCTAGGAGCCCACCAAGGCCCTTTCCAACTCCTCCGAGCGTGCTTCCCACCCCGCCAATTACGTCCCCGCGGCCGAGTTTGCTTACACCGTCCCCTAGTCCGCTGGTAATGCCTCCAACGGCATTGTTGGCACCCTTACCTACATTGCCTACAACACCGCCGACGGGGCCTCCAACCGTGTTTCCCAAGCCTGCAAGTCCGTCTCCAACTGTATTTCCTACGCCCTTGCCAACTCCTGTGACAGTATTGCCTTAAAGTTCTCAGCTCGCTGACTCGTCAGGGGGAAAGAAAGGAACGTACCGACTCCGCTGGTCGCCCCGGCCACGGTACCCTTGATATCTCCTTTCCCGAGAGCACCAGTAGTCTTGCTCACAGTACCCTGCACTCCCTTGGTCGCCGAACCTACAGTGTAGTACGCGTTGTCCACTGCGCCTGTCGCCGTCTTACCTACATTGTCTGTCACGTGCTTCACTGGCTTCCCAACACCGCCAGGTAACTTGTCAAGCCCCTTGCCAGCGTATCCAGTCACCCCGGTAACTGTGCCGTTCACGCCAGTGGTCGCCGAATCAGTGATTGTGTTCAATCCCCCTGTGGTCGTACCAATAGTCTTGTTCAGAGTGCCTGTAGCAGTGTTGATACCCTTTCCAACCACACCGGGCTGCTTCTTCGCTGCTATGGTAGATTGGGGTGTGGGTTGGCCTGGTGCGGGATGAGCTAGTATTACGGAAAGAGGAGTTGGGTAGGTACCATCTATATTCACTTTGGTGGGTGTGGTACCATCTGGGTTCACCTTGGCTGGCGTCTTCTTGACGGGCACAGCTTTCGCTGGGGTGGCTTTTGTGGATGTAGATTTCGCTGTAGCAGATGAGACTGCGCCTGTAGTGCCCTTGGCAGGCCCGGATATCGTTGTCTTACTAGCAGCACTCACGGGCTTAGAAGTTGAGGTGCTTGTAGTCGGGTTCTTCCTAACTGGCAGTGGCTTTGTGGTTCCAAGAGGTATGCGGGTACGTGCGGGCTTTGAAGCTTCACTGATCGGTGTCTTGGTTGCTGTGACCGGTGCCTTTTTCGCAGATGTGGTAGTAGACGCAGCTTTGTTGGCTGTAACAGTAGCTGTTGGCTTCTTCACAGGCGTCGACGTCGCGGCTGATGCTCCTTTCGTAGTACCAGGAGCAGAAGCACTCGTGGCATTGAGCTTTCTCGGAACTCTCTTGACTGGTGTAGCGCCTGCGTCGATGGTCGTCGCCGGCTTCTTTGCAGTTGACCCAGCGACTTTGGATACGTTTCCTACGCTTGCTGAACGACATTAGCATATGTCCTCATTAGATTCTACTAACCCACATTGTAGTGCAGCATTTTGCTGCTTAAGCTGATCTACGGCTGACATGTTGACAATGGTATGTTGTTAATCGCACAATCTAGATTGTAAGCTTCATAGATAGCAAATAGTGTAAGCTGGCAATGAAAGCGGTTTACCATTCGGAGATCCGTTCTTGACAGCTACGGCCCAGACATTGAGAACGCGCCTCCTCATACGTCATGCGTCCTGCATATCCCTGCGGTACTACGGCAGCCCAGGCTGGAAGATCCTGTTTTTGGGCCACGGGACGATTACCGTTGCATAAACGACGTAAGACCCTGAAGCCGTTGTTGTTTCGATTGCGACACATATTCCAACATAGGCGGGTGTTGGGCGATAGTATAGCGACGCTGGACTCGGGTCGTTGTTCGATTGATACCTGAGCAGGGGACATGGGCACCACACCGAACAACAAAAAGCATCAACCACTAGCTCGCAGGCACATTGAAAAAGCAATCATTGTTTTTAACGTTTCATCATTCATGAAAAACTACCCAGAGGTAAGTCTAACTAAGATACATTTCGGGATATCCATTTACTCGTGATGCGTGAAATACCACCACTCTAAGACGCCATCGAAGATTAAGCTCCGTCCATCATGCAAGTGAGGTGTAGAAAGGGAATGAAAGCCATGACACATGAAAGGGATATCAGAGCGCCAATAAAACTTTTCGAAACCGGGCGATTCGGGCGAGACGTTTAGTCAACCTCCTCCATCGCGCTCTCACCGGCTGTCGCAGTCTGCTCGGTCGCGGCCTCGCCCTTCTCTTGCTCGGTCTCAACCTCCTCATCGACGTTGAGGCCGAGAGAGACGAGCTTGTGGATGCGCTCAGCGTACTGAACAGGCTCGTCGATGGTGAAGCCAGAGACCAGGAGTGAAGTCTCGAAGAGCAGGAGGGTAATGGACTTGACAGTACGGTCATCCTCACCGTCAGCCTCAACCTTGCGCTTGAGCTCCTTGATGATAGCAGACTTGGGCGAGATCTCGAAGGTCTTCTTGGAAGACATGTACGAGCTCATGGAGGTATCACGGAGAGCCTGGGCCTTCATGATACGCTCCATGTTGGCTGACCAACCGAACTGGCCGGTACGGATAGCGCAGGGTGAGCCGACAAGCTTGTGGGAAACGACAACCTTCTCGACCTTGTCACCGAGAACAGTCTTGAGGCTCTTGGCGAGACCCTCAAACTCCTTCTCCTCGGCCTCACGCTCCTTCTTCTCCTCCTCGGACTCCTCAAGCTCAAAGTCCTTGGTGATGTCGACAAGCTTCTTGCCGTCGAACTCCTTGAGCTGAGTCATGGCGTACTCGTCAATGGGGTCGACAAGGAACAGAACCTCAAAGCCCTTATCCTTAAGGGTGTCGAGGAAGGGCGACTTCTGGACAGCCTTGAGCGACTCACCAGTGATGTAGTACATCTGCTTCTGGTGCTCAGGCATGCGGGTGACATAGTCGGTAAGCGAGGTCAGCTCCTCACCAGACTTGGTGGAGTTGAAGCGGAGGAGCTTAGCAAGCGATGCGCGGTTCTGCGAGTCCTCGTGGATACCAAGCTTGATGTTCTTGCCGAAAGCAGAGTAGAACTTGTCGAACTGCTCACGGTCTTCGGCGATCTCGTTGAAGAGCTCGAGAGTCTTCTTGACAATGTTCTTGCGGATGACCTTCATGATCTTGTTCTGCTGGAGGGTCTCACGAGACAGGTTGAGAGGAAGGTCCTCGGAGTCGACAACACCCTTGACGAAGCTGAGCCACTCGGGGATCAGGTCAGTGGCATCGTCAGTGATGAAGACACGGCGGACGTAGAGCTTGATGTTGTTCTTGGTCTTCTTGGTCTCGAAGAGGTCGAAGGGCGCACGCTTGGGAACGAAGAGGATAGCACGGAACTCGAGCTGACCCTCAACGGAGAAGTGCTTGACGGCAAGGTGGTCTTCCCAGTCGTTGGAGAGCGACTTGTAGAAGGAAGCGTACTCCTCGGTGGTGATGTCTTGTGGGTTGCGGGTCCAGATGGGCTTGGTCTTGTTGAGCTCCTCTTCCTCAATCTTGGATTCCTTGACCTTCTTGGTCTTCTTCTCCTTCTTCTCTTCCTCCTCATCGTCGACCTCCTCGACCTTGGGCTTCTTCTCGTCGCCCTCGGTGGTCTCCTCAGCAGCGTCCTCGTCCTCAACCTCCTTCTCAGTCTCCTTCAAGACGTGAAGGTAGATGGGGTATGAGATGAACTCGGAGTGCTTCTTGACGACCTCCTTGATCTTGCTCTCGTTGAGGTAGTCCATCTGCTCCTCCTTGAGGTGGAGGATGATCTTGGTACCACGACCAATCTGCTCGCCCTCAGTGTCCTCAGTGATCTTGAATGTACCACCAGCACTTGACTCCCAGACGTATTGCTCGTCATCGTTGTTCTTGGAGACGACGGTAACACGGTCGGCAACAAGGTATGCAGAGTAGAAACCAACACCGAACTGACCAATCATGGAAATGTCGGCACCGGCTGACAGAGCCTCCATGAACTGCTTTGTGCCTGAGCGGGCAATCGTACCCAGGTTGTTGATGAGGTCGGCCTTGGTCATACCGATACCGCTATCTTGGATGGTGAGGGTCTTGGCCTCCTTGTTTGGGATGATGTCGATGCGGAGGTCTTTGCCGCTGTCGAGTTTGCTGGGGTCTGAGAGGGCTTCATATCGGATCTTGTCGAGGGCATCGGATGCGTTAGAGATGAGTTCTCGTAGGAAGATCTCTTTGTTCGAGTAGACGGTGTTGATGATAAGGCCGAGCAGCTGAGAGATCTCAGCCTGGAACTCGAAGGTCTCCCCAGACATGGCGGCGGTTGTGTGAGTGTTTGACTGCAAGACACAGAGTCAGCTGGAGTTCACACTACGAACTAGCCGTCCCAATGCCTGACTAGGCTGTGATGTTGATAATGTGGGGAAGACGTACGGTTAGGCGGGGTAGTTGGATTACTGAGCTCTTCTATAGCGTGGAGATAAGAGCAGGCTGCAAGACTGAATGTCTATATGATGCGAGCGAGAGAGAAGCAATTCGATGAAGAAACTGCAGTGAGAAGGGTCGAGTTTGGAGCTGATATAGCCTTTGGTGGAGCTCGAGAATCTTCTAGACAGAGCGGCAGAAACGCAGAGAAGGGCGCCGCCCGACCAATCAGAGTGGGCCCGCCCTTGCCATTGCGCCTCACCGCCAAACGCGCTTTCCCCAGCAACTGCTAGCGGCGAGGGGCAGAACAATCGCGACTTCATGCATCCTGCGTGTCGACGTGCCTGTCGCCTACGCTTGTTTGTTTGTCCTCGCTGCTTGCACTAGTCTGCACACTACGGCTGTCTACAATGATATTACGAGTGACTGCTATTGAACAGCTGTCAACCGCGAGCGACAAGACAGCTCCCTACCGAAAGTACCAAGCTACAGCCTCACCTAGAGTAGCTGCCTAGAATGTGGCCATGCCATTAGCTTATACTAGAGAACCACAGCAATTGCTATCACTGCGCTTTTCCTTTTGCACAACAAACAGTAGCTGACTCAAGCGTCATACCGCGTGGTGTGAGAAGCGTTCAATAACCCTGAGCTCCACAGACCATTCTAGTCGGTTGTTTCTAGGAGGCTTCACGATACCCCCTGACGATGACGACGACCACCCTTCCCCCACGCGCAAGAAACACCGTCGCGATGCGATACCCGATTCGTCTTGGACCTCTACAAGACCTGCCAATCGTCGAAGCGCTACAGAAAAGCAGAGGCTATGTGAAGTTGCGGGGTCATCTAGTGGTGCAGAGAATATTGCCTTTCAGGAACATTTACTCTAGAGAGGGGATTAGTAAAAAGGAGCAATGCGGGCAAAACTGACTGGGCATGTATCCCGACAGGGACCTATGCATTGATTTTTCTAGATAAAAGTTCTCATGAACTCTCCTAGCGCCATGATGGCCATGGCCTGTCCATACGGCATACTCGTAATCTTAATATCCTTGTAATGTTGCAAGTCATGTCCCATGGCTGTACCAAAGCTAGTCTCCGTCAACTCGCCCTCTGCGCTGATTTTGCTCATGACGGCTTTGATCGCCTTAACCGCACTCTGCAGGTAAACCTCTCCACTGATATATCGCTTTCGGCAAGCTTTGAGCATGCCGTATGCGAAGCCTGCAGTGGCTGACGCTTCCTCATAGCTGCCTTCCTCGACCGGGATATCGAGGAGCGTTCGCCACATACCATTCTCACATTGCAGCTTCAGTAGCGCCCGGCATTGCGACTCAAGTATACCAACGAGGAAAAGCCGAAGAGGATCCGTCTCCTTCAGGTCCAGCAACTCGATAAAATCCGGAATCGCGATTGTTAACCACGAGTTCCCGCGAGCCCATCGGGCCCCCGCAAAGTTGTGTCCGACTTCCAATCCACCCTTGTCTTCCCACTTCCAGCCGTGGAAGAACAGACCTGTGCTTGTGTCGCATAGGTACTGGCAATGCAGGATGAATTGACGCTTGGCTTCCTCGACATATTCGGGTCGATTCAGAGTGAGACCAATCTTGGCGAGGGGCAGAGCACTCATCATGAGTGTGTCATCCCATAGCTCATCTTTGTTGAAAGAGTTGTATGTCTCATGCTGGAAACCACCAAACTTTGTGCGGGGCAAACCATGCATGACCCACTCCGCCCACGTATCCAACCAAGGAACAAACGTCTTGTTTCCCGTCTCTTCATACAGGTAGGCCAATGTGAGGAACGGGCTCATGGTATTGATGTTTTTGGTAGTGCCTTTGCTGAGCTGTTTGTCGAACCAGCCCTTGATTATATCGAGCGTGGCCGTGCTGCCCGTCAGCGTGTAGTAGTGCCATAGGCCGTAGAGTCCAATGCCGTGCGTCCATTCCCAGCCGTCCCAGCCTTTGGTATCGATTACACGACCATCGTCTAATTTCAAGAGAAATTCGCCAGTTGTGTCGTGGATGTTGATCAGGTTGTGTGTTAGGAGCAGAATCTTCTCATCTATTTGGCCTTTGGTAAGACCGTGGACTGTGAGGGTAGACATGATGAGCGCGTATCGTGTGCTCAGTAGAATCTGATTGTGAATGCAGTGTTAGATTTCAATTGTGGGAACTACTTGAGTATTAGAAGCCGGTGCAGACACACTCTAGCACGTGGATATTAGGAGCATCCCTGTCGGCTCCATACTCGGTCGAGCTACATACAACGGGTACCAAGAACTGGGGAACTTTCTGCCCATCAGACTTCGTGTCCTGCTGCACCGACTCGCCCGTGTATACTCCGACCGAGTTCTGGAAGACGTGGCTCCGCTTCTGCCTGTTCTCGAACATCAATGTCAGCATGTGCGGTAGAGTTTACCGTGGAGCCACGTTGGATACTTGTCACATTCGCCATGCGATGCACCGACGCTCGTGAATCACTATACCGACATGACGGAAGGCCAATCCCCTGGGCGGAAGGCTCCGGGCTGGGAAGTGCGACCGACGTAAACCTAGGCAAGATAACCGCCACCAACTCGAGAACGGAGAAAAATATCCCACCAGCAGCCACCGGCCTGCGACGAAGCTTCGCACGAGCTTAGCCTATAGTCCTGTCCTTCATAAGCGTATGTGGGGCGGTTCGGCAGCATTTGTGCCGACGTCTTACCAAGCTGGGGCATGTGCCAAGAATTGGTACCCCCCCACACTGCTTGATTCTGCGTACCGTATTTCCGACTCCGCATTCTGCAGCACTCCACAACTGTATGGACGCCCGGGTGGGTATGGGGTTGGTAACCTTCGGAACCAGCGACTCAGGATGCAGCGCTGGTGCCACTGGCTCACCTCTACTGCACCGTGTGCTTACCGTAATCCTACGTTAAACTGGGGAAGGGAAACAAGGAGATAATCTTCATCCTCAATTCAGGCTAGGCGGAACGGTGCAGGCTCGTGCCCCAGAGAATTTGCGGAGTAGCCTGCCACCATGGGGTAGGCTGGGGAACGCTTGGACGGATAATCTAAACGAGGTAGGTAGAAATATCACGGCCAGAACTCCTTCAGACGGACAGCCCACTGGATCCTCTCTCTCCACCCTCAATATCTCCCCATCGTCAATTCCCCGGGGCGTCTTCACAACATGGGCAGACCCAGTGCAGAAGGGGTGCACACCGCGTCCGCCACCCCTGGCCACCCCGACGATAAGCAGGACATCAGCCAGGTTGAGCGAGTGCTCTCCGTAGGCGATGAGAAGCCCCCGCAAGTCGACTACAGCCGCATCGACAAAGAAGTTGCCAAATATGCGGGTGCCCAAGAGGTCTACATTTCAGAAGAGGAGAACAAGAGGTTGAAGCGCATGATTGATAGACGTGTGCTTCCTATCATGGTCATCACATACTTCCTTCAGGCGCTGGACAAGGGCACCATGTCGGCTACCTCCATCATGGGCATTCGCGACGATATACCAGTTCTAAAGTCGAACCAAACTGTGAGTTACAAAACTCGTCAAGCTCTGAATGAAACAATTGACTGACTTATCGTAGTTCGGATGGCTTACTACCTGTATTTATCTTGCGGTGCTCGTCGTTGAATACCCTACCAACTGGATCATTCAGCGGGTACCTGTTGCCAAATACCTTGGAGCCAATATTTTGGCATGGAGCACTGTTCTTTGTTGCCACGCGCTCTGCTTCAGCTTCCCTGCACTCGTCAGTGTGCGAACTTTGCTTGGTGTATTCGAAGCTGTGTGCCAGCCTGCCTTCCTGGTCATGACTTCTCTTTGGTACAGGCGAGAGGAGCAAGCACAAATCGTCACATACTGGTACATGATGAGTAAGTGGTAACCACACTCATACTTGGGCATCACACTGACTTCTTTGTTTAGACGGCATGCAGCAAATTGTCGGAGGCCTTCTGGCCTACGGTTTCTCCACTATTCACCATTCCAGCTACCTCAAGTCACCCGGAAATGCGCCCATCCGCTCATGGCAGGCCATTTTCATCACCTATGGCTGCGTTTCCTTCCTTTGGGGCATATACGTTATCTTCAGGCTCCCTGACAGTCCTATGCGTGCCAAGTGCTGGTCTGAAGAAGACAAGAAGCTCATGGTCGAGCGAGTCCGCTCCAACCAGACAGGACTCCAAAACAGGAAGTTCCGCTTCTACCAGTTCAAGGAGGCCCTCCTCGACCCGCAGGCGTACTGTTACATGGGCATCCAGATTCTCACCACAATTCCTACATCTGGGCTCGGTGCCTTTTACAACATCATCATCAACGGCCTCGGCTTCACTGTCCTACAGACCCAACTCCTCGCCATGGTCCTCGGCGTCGTCATTATAGCCACACTTATGGGCTCAGCCTGGCTCGTCAAGAAAACAAAGCAGAACCTGCTTACAATGGCCGTCTTCATGATTCCCGCCTTTATAGGCACAATTGTCATCATGACGGTCAAGAACACAAACAACGCTACTCGTGCCGGTCTACTGATCAGTTACTGGATCGTCTTCACTTTCTGGGCTGCCCAGGGTTTGGGCATGTCCATGCTGACGCGTAACGTGGGCGGGCAGACGAAGAAATCTGTCTGCATCACCATGAACTTTGTGGCCTGGTGCGCGGGCAATGCCATCGGTCCAAAGGTCTTCTTTGACAACGACCCGAGGTACCTCAAATCTCTTGCCATTCATCTTGGATGCTACTCTACTCTGCTCTTCGTCATTGCGTTTTTAAGATTTAACCTCACCATGAGGAACAAGAAGAAGGACAGGGAGTTTGGTAAGGATATTGATACTACGCATGGATTTGAGGACTTGACGGATAAAGAGAACCCCAACTTCCGCTATGTTTACTAGTGTCTTGTAATTCTCAGACAACCTGAGAGGGGTATTATGAAATTTTTGGATGCCTAGGTAGTACTTGAGAAAAGTCAAACAAGTTGTTGCATCGCATTACATTATCACATATGTTCCTTCTTGTTTCTATCCTGACAACTCAGCAGCTTTTGCTGCCCTGTTCAGAGGCATGAATGAGACCAGGGTATAAGCCCAAATCATCATAGAAGACAAGGGTATCGCAATTTGTGCCTATCAATTCAGGACCTTTACTCGGCCTTTCTGATAAGCCTCTCACCTGGCTTCACTCGCTGTGCCCATTCCGTCCAGCTCCCGTCATACAATCGCCTTTGTTGTGTAGGAAAGCCAGCTTCTGTAAGTGCAGCATCGATGATAGCCGCTGTGACTCCTGTACCGCAGCTGTTGATGATGGGTTTTGAGGGATCCACACCCTTGGACTTGAAGACGGCCTGAAGCTCAGAAGCGGGGAGGAAGGTTTTGTCTTTGGGGTCGAGAAGGTCGGTAATGGGGACTGAAGTGGAATATGGGATATGTCCAGATGAGATACCTACTCCAGTCAGTACAAATAATCAAACTATGATCTTATAGACAACAACATACCTTCCCTAGGCTCTGGATCGACGCCTTTCCACCTGCCCAAACTCCTCGCGTCCAATATTTGTACTTCATCTGCCCCTTCCTTGCCCAATTCCTTTGCAATCTCCTTTACTTCTTCAAAGGCCACCACCTTTCCCTCGTCAATCTCTGGGACTGCATACTCTGTTATTTCCGCCTCTTTTGGCTCACCGCTCACCGTTGGGTACCCCTCATCGACCCACTTGCGGAAGTTGTTCAGTACATGTACTTTGGGATGACCAAAGACTTGCAGTGTCCAGCCAACCCTTGGCGCCGAAAAGATACCTAGTTCTTTTGTATCGTATACAACTACAATGTCTTCCCGTCGTATGCCTAAGTGTCTCATTGCAATTGCGAAGTCGGAGGCGGACGGGAGCATATGCGGATACGGCGAGTGCACATCCTTGACGGCATCAAGGTCGAAGAAGCGAGCATGCGGAATGCGCTGAGAAACGAAGGTATCGTATCCATTTCGGCCGTCGTTTGGTAGGAACCAGGATGCACAAAGAGGAATAATGCGCGGTTCTGTAGAAAGCTTGGTAGGGTTGCGCTTCAGAGCTGAACTAAGCTCAGATGGTGATACAAGATAAGAAGAGAGGGTAGGATATGAAGACATGGTGCGCCTGCTAGGGGTGGAAATTGTGAGACGGGCGGACGAGGGGAAGGAAGATGAGCGTAAAGAGCATCGGAAGCTTGAGACGAACATTTTAGCGGTAGAGGTAGGGCTCAGGTTGTGAAAGTGATGAAGTGTTAGTCGGCGAGGAGGGAAGAAGGAGCAAAGCTATGTGGAGTAGACGGCGAGGTCAAGTTTCCTATCGTGCCTATCTGGATTCATCACGCAAACTTGAGGGGAAGCACGTAAGCTTCAGGCAAGTGCGGGGAACTGAAGTAAACCGAGGAGGGGGTCGTGAGTTGCTGGTTGTCTCGTTTGATAGAGACTGTGCCCATTTACTGTCCCATGGTTCAAACAAGGTGATATGAGACGATTGTGCTGCAAACACAGCATTGCATTACTAGATGCGTCATAGCCTTGTGGGCAGCGGACAGCGGGCAGGTGAAGCTTGAGCTCAGACCTTAGCTAGCGGAATTAACGCGCAATCGCCGCTGCTCACCGCCGTGGAATCTGCCACCTCGGCGTGTTTTGGCGCTGTTGATCGGCTTCTGCTTCAAGGTTCAATTGGCGCCCAAATCCCAAATTCAAACTACAACCTTTCCAACTGACAAGGGACACGATGAAAGTCACGATACGAGAATGGAACGCCGTTGCGGCCTGGCACTGGGACATGCCAGACGACGATGTGTGCGGAATCTGTCGTAACCCGTACGATAGCACTTGCTCAAAGTGCAAGTTTCCTGGAGACGAGTGTCCGCTGTGTATGTACTATGTGGCGCATTGCTTGACTTGGGCTTACTCGAGGCAGTGCTGGGCGAATGCAACCACTCCTTCCATATGGTACGTATTGGTCTGACCGAGGATTGTGTGCATATCTAAGACGAATCCAGCACTGCATCATATCTTGGCTGAGGCAAGATAGCTCCCTTGAGAAATGCCCCATGTGCCGTCAGCGTAAGCAGTATATTGGATACCATGAAAGCCCACAGAGTCGGCTGACACGTTGGTGTAGCCTTCAAGTCGAAGAATCAGGTTGCGCCCACAGCCACCGAAGCCCCGGGACAACCGCAGGGACCGGGTACCAGCCCTCCCTGACTTGGTGAATATGAACCTATCTTCATAAGAGATTCGTTGTCGATCCCTTTTTGGAAGGCACAGTGAAAGATCTCGCGCCAGCGGTGCTTGGCTTCAACTTTGGAAAGCAGGAGTTTGGGTTCTTAGTTTGTTTCAATAGGCGCCAGGACTCGGTTGATACCCCAAGGATCTCTCTACAGCTGAACCCATGTGTTCATAACTCCCCCGCGTGTTTTATTCCCCGGTTGGTGGTTCGTTGGGAAGGGTAGTGTGCATGGACCACCATGTCCCTTCCCTTATCGATTCGCGCACCCTAGCACCCAGAGCTCCGTTAACTCCACACTTCCATCAATACCCCAACATGTCTACAAGCCCTAACACTTTAGGACGCTCGCCCATACCTCGCTCTACTCCTTCGCCGCGCTCAAACTCTCTAAACCGTGCTGAAGATGCTCCCGATGATGCGCATCCCGAGCAGCAGCAGCCTACCGACGCGCTGGGGCTGCAAGTTGAAATGCACGACGATGATGACATGCCATACCCTGAACCCAGCTCGGAACAACCGCTGCTCCCGCCACCAAACTTTCGACCTTTCTTTACCCTAATCGAAGATACTACCTCGGGCGAGCATTACCACCCTTACGTTCATTACGTCTTCGCCGACGATGACCCAACCATCTTGATTGCAGCCTCGATGCGAGGATTGGGATTGGATGATACGAGCTACCTACCACACGATGCGCAACCTGGCGACGAGAGGCTAAGAACCGAGGGAGGCGAACAAGAAGACGAGCAAGACGCACCGGTCGAGTCACCACTTCCGCCACCCATACCTGGCGTCAAGGAACACTACCTGATCATCGATATTGGAGCAGATGGACGTACAATCATGGATGCACAGTCATTGTCCTCGGAGTGGCAAATAACGGATACTGCCGTACGGATAGCTCCTTCGTTCGATGAAGATTCACCGGACCAGGGATACATGTTACGGATAGAAGGCGTCAAGATACCAAGGAAGAACAAGGGGAAAGGAAAAGGTCAAGCTGGGCTGCATAAGCTGGAAGAAGCAAGAGACAAACAAGGCGACATCTTCGCAGCCTTGGACGCGCTGGTACAGGGCATCGAGGAAGACCTGGAAGTTGCGGGGAAGATGACAGGTGTAAGATGGAGAGAAGGTGAGGACGGCACCATGGTAGACGTGCGCCAAGACGAAGTGGAAAAGACGGGCGATGAGCGATGATACCGCAAGTCATGAGACTCGCACCGGTTCTAGGCTGAAGATCCTATGGGGAATGCGCTGCGTCTAGGTACACGCTGGAAGTTTGGCCTCACAACTGTCTTGGTTGTTTTGAGCCTTAGAGGGACACATCAGTATATGCATTGGCGGCGTTGACCTTGTGTTCAAGATCACCGTTTGCGCCAACGACGTTATGCTTTCACCTGCCGCCGACAACAAACTCCTTGATCAAACCAAAAGCTCGTCGCAAGCGATCAGTCAGTCTACTGTCCACCAGGGTAGCCATCAAGTTCCATTGCACGGGTTGATACGTATGGTGCTAGTTTACATGGCCGTCATGTATACGGCAACGGCAACGGCAACCACGATATTCACCTTCCCCACCGAATAACTGAGGTTAAATACTCAGTGATTTCGTAACGTTTTGCCCTTGACGTCTCCCAGCATTTCGTTATAGCTCATAACAACCACAATCAATAAGATGTATGTTGGTGCCGAGGCACTGAGCGCAGCTTCCCAGCAGCGTGGGAGGGCAATGTTTGGAAAGAATATAATGCCTCAAACGGCGCAGGTTGTTGATAAGGGACCATTTTTTGGTAAATGCCGACAATCTAAATACAGCAAGTCTCTTTGAATGTTGTTGAGTATGCGAAGAATAAGAATACAAGAAGTTTTCTACATGTACAACTTGACGATAATCAATCATGTGTTAGCGCGACACTGACGCGAACGCGAGATTGGACGTTTCAGATAACTAATCGATTGTCGCATCCAAGCGCGACCGCGCTCCTTGCAACAACGAGCCAAGAATCAGTCTTCTATCTTGTATTTCTTAGTTCAGAGCTGCGCATCGTGGCGAAATGTGAGCATTAATGTTTTGTCCTTGCTTCTCACAGCAACATAGACCCGTGACGCTAACACTGTTTACGCAGACACCCACAGTTTGAACAAGCACCCTTCTGCTCCACTACCGTGCCCTGTTCCCCACAACTTGGTTGCTCACTAAATACACCCCAATATCCGAATCACGACTATGGTCCGGCCAACTACTAAAAGGAAGGTCGAGGATGAACATCATGCTACGTACGATAAGCGGCTGAGAACAGCGCCTTCATTCTCTAGTGGGTCG
The DNA here is from genome assembly GCF_003171515.1 of Pyrenophora tritici-repentis. Lineage (NCBI taxonomy): Eukaryota > Fungi > Ascomycota > Dothideomycetes > Pleosporales > Pleosporaceae > Pyrenophora > Pyrenophora tritici-repentis. The sequence continues at coordinate 390,805 of NC_089399.1, read as the reverse complement.
CGCATACCGGCATTGGGTACCCAAGATGCCCCGGTTGAGATTGAATCGAGTCCAGAGCCGGAGCAGAACACAACTCCGCCCCGTTCCACGCTCTCGGTAAAGGAATGGGGCCTTCCTGTGGATCTTTCTGGAGGTCGTCCGTACTACGCAATAGTTGGCCATGTACCTGGAATATACACAGGAAATTGGAAAGCTATAGAGGATGCATATCTCAGGGGGTATCAGGGAAACAAAAAAAAGAAGTTCAAAACCGTGGACGAAGCATGGGACTTTCTAGAGGAACACAGACACTTGGTCGAACAAGCACTGAACCGCGATCGTGGACGCGCCTACCTGACTAGCATCGGGAAAGCCCCGCCAGCCAAACCGCAGCCTAGACGATCTGCTGGTATCGCACAGCACCAATCGCCCTTGCCCTCGTCATCGTATACTCAATCCCGATCCTATTCAAATCAATCAGCAACTCCCGAGAGCGAGGATGAGTCGTTGACCCCCCAAACTGCTTTTCAACGGCCTAATTCTTCCCTGAATGGCCCCCAACCACGCGCAAACAACAACGTTGCCGCTGCGCCAGAGGTAACTCTAGATCCAGAACAGCATTATGTGGTTGACCTAATTATGGCGGGGTGCAACGTATTTTATACCGGTCCTGCGGGCTGCGGAAAGTCAGCTATCCTTAGAGTATTCAAGAAGAGACTTGAGGAGCAAAGGAAGATTATATTTGTGACTGCCCCCACAAATATTGCTGCACTTGCCATAGGAGGTCAAACTACATACAGCTACGCTGGCTGGCATATGGAGATTGGCAAGGAACCACTTAACAATCTAAAGAAGAGAGTATTGAAAGGCAGGCAGAAAGAATTATTCTGTAACACCGACGTCCTTGTCGTCGATGAGATCAGCATGGTGGAGAACAACTTCTTCGGACGTCTCAGTGAAGTAATGAAGTCCGCCAGGAACAGTAAGGAAGCTTTTGGTGGAGTACAAATCATTGTCACAGGAGACGTACGTGTACATACAATGTCTTCTCCGACATCGGCTAATGAATTCAGTTCTGTCAGCTGGCGCCCGTAAAGCCGTTCAGGTATTGCTTCACTTGCGGAGCCGAAAACGACCCGAACGCACCGCGGAATCCCACAGAATACGTATGCGGTAATTGTAGACATGTCTATTACGATGTCGACAAATGGGCTTTTCGTAGTCAAGCATGGAAGGTATAACACTTTAATCTATCTCATAGGCAAATCACTAAGGATAGCAGGAATGTAACTTTGTCAATATCAACCTATCGAAGATCCATCGGCAAGACGATCCATTCTTCAGATCTATTCTCAACAGGATCCGTCTCGGTAAGACCTCCAGCCCTCTGACTACAAGCCTTTCCCCGTTCAAAATATGATATCATATATGTGGTAGATATAGTTAACAAAGATGCTAATATATTATAGAGGGTATCATCCAGCCTGAGCATAAAGAAATCTTACTCAACCACGAGTCAGAGACGGAAGGGGCGATCGAGATATCTACTCACAAGGCCTTGGTCGCAAAGCAAAACAAGAAGAAGATCGACGAACTGCCGGGAAAAGCGATAGCTTACAGATGCAAGGACTTCTTCCTGTGGAAAGATCACCACAAGGGTGATATAAGCTTGAAAAAGTATTTACAGAGAGGCGATGGTGGCCACTTACATTATCTCGTAAGTGGAGATCCGGACTTTTCAAGCCTCTGCTAATGACGGACTGCAGAGCGACCATCGCTACGAAGCAGAATTGGACCTCAAGCAAAACATGCGCGTTGTACTACTACACAACCTCGCACCAGGCCTTGGCCTTGTCAATGGTTCACAAGGCACGATAATCGGCTTCGAGAGATATGACCCAGAGAAGCTACCCATAAAAGATAGCCCACTAACCGGTCCCCACGCACGCTACTGCGAAGAAGAAATTAAGCGATTCGCCGAGAGGAACGAGTTCCGACCTTGGCCGGTTGTGCGGTTCGACAACGGTCTCACAGAGACCATATATGCCGATTGCTCGGCCGCCGAACGTGGTGTCAGCGAGCCATTTAGCTTGCTTTCGAGGACGCAGATTCCACTCATGGCTGGGTATAGTGTGACGATACACAAAGCACAAGTTCGTTCCTCCTGACCAGAGATATGTGCGTACGCTAACATGACGACTAGGGTATGACGCTTGATAAGGTGAAGGTAGACTTGGCCAAGTCGTTCGAGACCGAACAGCCGTATGTTGCTCGTACGTAAATCTCTAAATCTACCCCTGGCATCGAGGCATTAGCTAATCATCTCAAACAGTCAGCAGAGCCAAGAGTCTACATGGTCTGACAGTGCTCTCACTTCCCGCCCACGGATTCGGTGGACGTAACAGAGAGGTCAAGGAGTTTCTTGACTCTTTTTCTAGGAATAGCGTCCAGGTGTTATGAGGAATAGTGGTTGCTGTGTCTTTTAGCAGCAGTCTCGCATCTTGAGGGTTGCGCGTAGCCGTCACGGGAGATTGCATAAACAGATGCATATGCTGCGAAGGAGGGTTTGGGTAGTCGTGGCGGCGTTTCGGGGTTTCGTGGAACATGTATGTATTGTACTTATATTTTACACATTACAAAGCATGTCCTTGACTATTCACCTTTCCAATCCTGTCCATCGTCCGGTTCCTTTATTTCGTTGTCAAGCGTAGAAGGTATAACACTTTGATCAATCTCATAAGTAGATCACTGAGGACAACATGAGTATAACTCCATCAGCCCTTTACATCCGGTCATGTCATTAGACCACGTCATCGGAAGACGGAGTCCATGGCCCTCCCGCACCCCATGCCGTAAGACTCACAAACTCCGCTCCGGCTTATCCCAGGCCCATCTCCGGCATATCTGTAGCTCTTCTCCTTTCTTGTACATAAGCACTGTCTTTACATTAGGTCATGTCAGGAGACCAAGCCATTAGGCCATGTAATCAGGAGGTAAACTTCATGGCCCTCTATCACCCCGTATGTTATTGCTTTTTGCTAGTATACATAGAGGTGGTGTTTTGAAACAGAGCTTGGGAAAGTGTATCTCCCCTTCTCTATGTGTCATAAATGCTCGTATAGGATTGTTGGAACTTTTATGAAGAAGCTGCTTCGTCACTGAAATACATGTATAAATTTAACAAAGAAACGGGGCTTCCGCCAGATCGAAAATCCATGCAGATGACGTAAAACCGATACAGAACCCGCCACCAGCTGATCGGCTTGTCATCGGGAAGCGGCACACAAGACTGTTGTAACAACATGGTGGTTTGGGAAAGGTGCAAACAAACCCACTGCCTGACTGAGGGTGGGGTGTACGCATGGTAAGTTATCCGAATATACGAGAGTAAGCTTACGTTTATGACGAACATCAGTACAAGATCGTCACAACAACACGAAGCTCAGGTTATTCTGGGAACAGTGGAAGTTCATTGCTCGGTCATTCGGAGGATAGAGTGTATGTATGCGAGGAAATAGATTAGTGTAACGTTAAGCTTACGAGAGAACCTTATGTTCTTAGCAGAACCTCGAAAAAGACTGCGAAGCAGATCAAAGTTGTGGGAACAGGCTACAAAGATGGCATCAAGGTACGTATTGAGGGATATATCACTGATATCATTAGCGAGACACTCGCAGTTCTATCATCGTGTGCTCTACACCAATTAATTGCCAACTCTCTCTTTCAACGCTCTATTTCAACGCCCTCCTAACTAAGAGCCTTTCTAAAAATGGCTCGTCTCAAGACGCTGAGCTTGATGCTTGCCATCCTCGCTGTAAGGGGCTGCGCAAAGTATGCCGGTGCCTGGTAACAGGATTGTATTCGATGAAGAAGAAAGCTATCTGCAGTGCAACGATATCTATATACGTTTGGCTTGTTGTTCACGTAGCTTCTCGAAGCATCTAAAGTGCCGAGGAAGCTCCGAAGGTTCCACCGAGGATCACCATAGCATCTGGGCTCTAGCCCGTTACACTCGCCCGGCTATTCATTACACCCATTGCGGCTTACGGGGAATACGACTACGTTATCACTTTCGGAGATGCGAATTGGATCTGTCACGTCAAAATCAGCATCATCACGTCTACCCTCGGCAATTCTGTCCATGTCGATGATACAACTGCGTGGTGCGCCGATGCCGGGGCTGCACTCGGAGCGGAAATCCATCACAACATACCCGCACAGGACATTGAGGCCTACCTCACCGACCTCGGCCCGGCTACTCAGATGGGAGATCACCATTTCGAGGTTGGCATCAACATGCGTTCTTTCTGGCTGATCCCAGAAATGAGGCCGCGGGTTGACATGATCACCAACTTTGATCTGGTTCCCCAAGGATTCTGCAATCAACGACAAGGAACCGTGGAAGTTGCACAGGATGCGGGAGAAATCGCCCCAAGAGCAGAATGCCCGGCTGGAAGTTTGTCGAGCTCAAGATTCGGTATCTGGACTGCGTGCTTCGCTTCATGTGCTAGGTTTTGATAATGTCGGTGGATTGGATCCATGGATAAACGGGGCACCTAGGTCGCAAAGATGTCAAGGCAGGATTCGGTATGTGGAAAGATGATTGCAATATCTGTTTACGCCTCTGTAAAACCGTTTGAGCTGGCGGAAGCTCATCTTTTGTCGACTCTATATTTTTGTAGTACAGAAAGCTTGATTGTAGAAACTCGAAAATCATAATTGTGATATCTTCATCAATTCTTTCCCTACAAGATCCCATTCCTGCTCATTTCCTTGTTCTTACTCGAGCTCCCCTCTAATCCCGCCATGAGTGCCTTATCCTCACCCGGAATTTTCATCTCAAATACGTCTCTCACAACCGCATACTCGTAATAACCACATCTGGCAATCGGCTCCGTCTTCTTGACATCAATCTTGCCATCTGTCAACACGCGCTCATTAATATGCACGCCCACAACTCTACCAATGACCACGTCGGCAGAACCCATGGGCGGATTGCCTGGAAGCCGGAGCGTGCTATAGTGTTCGCATTCAAACTTGACTGGACTGCGCTTCACCATTGGAATCTTAATCTCCCTTTCCCCACCATCAATCATTACGGCACTCAATCTACTGTCTTCTTTCTCCAGCCCCGCTTTCTCAAACTCATCAACGCCATAGGCTTCTTGAACTGCACTCGTGTTTACGGCGTCTCTCAGTTCGTAAGTCGCTAGGTTCCAAATAAACTTGCCGGTGGCTTCAACATTGCGGACTGTGTCTTTTTGAGAGTGCGTGGGCGTTTGGTTGGCGCTGAACATTATATATGGGGGATCGAAGGTGAGGTTATTGAATTGGGAGTAGGGGGCTAGGTTTGCGATGCCCGAGGGGGAGAGGGTAGATATCCAGCCTATGGGGCGGGGGATGACGCATGCCTGAGAGGGAGTGTTAGGGGTTTGATTTGGATTTGGCAAGCAGGTGTGTAAAGGGAAAATTCGTTTCGTATAATAGAACGGGATGAAAGAACATGTACCTTGAATGGATCATACGGGAGTCCATGATCCTCCTTGCCCGGCTGGTAAAACATGTTGAACGATGGTTTTCGGATGATGATTCCCGTATCAATTGCTACTTCAGTGTTTCCTTTCTACTTCCTGATACTGACAGTCAGCTTTCTAAATTCCAATATGTTTTATCACCCCTCTTGCTGATTATGATAGGAACGCCACTCAACGGGTATTGCGGGGTCCCACATGTCGCTAACATGCAGTAACCCGGAGCCGTGACGTATCTTCACCCCACTAAACCCGAGCTCAGATCCTCTTCCGGTATAGCTTCCCTATGCCAACAGAACTCTAGCCTTCTTTGTAATTGCAAGGTGTGAGGTACCAACATCCTAGCTCTGAAAGAAAGAAAGAAACATTTTGCAATTGTGTGAACAACATCCTACTGTTTCTCGCCTTTACTTCAAGATCATGACCACAGCAAGCATAGAAGACGACAACATCCTGATAACAGGCGCATCCTCCGGTCTCGGTCTCGCCTTCCTACAACACTACGCCTCCCTCCCCTCACACCCACCCATCATAGCCTTAGATGCCCAGCCCCTTCCACCACACATACACTATTCCAACCTGCAATTCCACCAAATAGACATCACATCCCACAAAGACATTCAAAGCCTCGCCGAGGACTACGCTTCAACGCCCATAAAGTTAGTCATACACTGCGCCGGCATCCGCGGCCTCGTACCCTCTGTAGTGGCCGAAGAAAAAGAAGCCCGTCAAAATGTAGCAGCCACCGAGAGCATGCAAGCAATGGACCACGAAACCATGGTGCGGACGTTTGAAATCAACACTTGGGGGACGTTTAATGTGATAAGGTCGTTTCTCCCGAACTTGCTCATGTCGTTCAAGAAAAGGGTTGACACAGAGCTTCCGGATTACTTGCTTGGGACTTCTTCAAGCATCTCTATGCCCAAAGTCATAATCCTGTCATCACGCATGGGTTCCATCACTGCGAATACAGCCGGCGGCGGATACGCATACCGGGCTAGTAAAGCGGCGCTGAATGCGGTGGTCAAGAGTTTCGTGCTCGATGTTCCTCACGTTCAGTTTTTGATGCTGCACCCGGGGAGGGTGGAGACGCAGCTGGTGGAGTGGAAGGAGGAGGGTACTATTAGCGTCGAGGAGAGCGTGGGGGATTGCTTAGAAGTTATGGGAAGGTTGAATGAGTGGTTTGATGAGACTGGGAGGAAGGTGTCGGGGAAGCTTGTGGATCGGTTCGGGGTAGAGATTCCATGGTAGGCTCATCTTGGAATTAACTCACTATCTATCACACGCGGACAGCCTTGGGTGCCGATGGAGAAGAGTGTTCAGGGGCGCCGTCGATAGATCTGCCTCAACTACTAGGGTATGTCTAGTATCCCTGATACATATACATTTACTCTATAAGTTACACGATCTAACAACAGCTAAACCTATGTTGCTAACATTCCCCTGTTGCGTATATGATAGCCTGCATGCTCAATTTGAGATTACCGTTTAGTTACACCTAGGGTGTCATAGAATACTTGAAAGTGTTGGTAAGCACCTAATAGGCGTGTGTGGTGACTACAGTTGTTGTACATTAGTATGTTAAGTGTATGACTTGGGTGGCTACGTCATGAGGCTCGCTATCGATAAAACATCCCTTGGCATTGTTGCTGAGTCAAGCAGAGCGGCCCAAGTTGTCGCAACTACCAAACACCCACCGTACTGACAGCCTTTGCACAACGTCGCGATACCGGATACCGTGCAATACAGTGCTATGTCTCATCGAAAAATCCCGACGAAACAAAACCGAAGATTACGCCGCCCTTGAGTTTCATACACCCTCCGCTGACGCCGCCGCCGACTGACGAGAGATCGTCCGCGCAAGCTCCTCGAGTTATCGCACTCTTCCAGGAGATCCGAGCTGGAAAGCATTTCTATTGCTAACCTTGGACGGAATTTTTGCTAGTGCCAGGGGAGATTGACGAGGTACAGCGTCTGCTAGATCGAGACGAGGAGCTGTTGGGGTTTGTAGAAGACAAGATACGGTGGGTGCACTTAATATATGATAAGTTAGGCATGGTAGCTAATGCCAGAGGTGGTTAGGTATGATTACTACGTTGAAAAGCACCTGCTTGTTGTTCGAATACCTACAACTGTGCACGAATATCTCATTGCTCGCGTCGAGGACGCTATGTTAAACTAACTGAAATCAATCCGTGAGAGATCGGGCAATACGGCGACATTCGCGCAGAAAGTGGAGCCTCTTCGGTCTAGTAAGATATGTTTTCCATCGGGATCGAAGCATGAGCCAGACGCGTCCTTCTGGCACGAGGATGCGGATTACCCTGGAGTTATCACTGAGGTTTCGTACTCACAAAAGAGAGAGGTTAGACCGGCTAGCTGAAAACTACCTTCTAGACTCGGATGCTAGCGTGCAGGCTGTTATTGGGTTAGACATTGAATATGGTAAGAAAGGGACACGCAAGGCTACATTAACATTATGGCGAGCGCAGGTAATCCACGCTTCTACAGGAGATGAGCTTCGTGTAGAGATAGAGGTCAAAGACGAAGTAGGTTACTTATGCAATCCTCTTCTACCGGTAATATTCTAACATTCATAAAAGGTCTTTCGTGACGCTTCAGGCAACACTACCAACTCACCAGGCTTGCACCTTCACCTTCGCGATTTTGCGCATGAAGAGTTAGTGCAGGAACAGCTTGGAAATCAAGATGAAGAAATACATATCTCGAGCCAGCAGCTTTGCCAATTTCTTGATGCAGCTGAGCGCAGAGTACGACTACAGTCTGGCTTACTAACGAGGAACATCATCCCTCCTAGCATTACAAAGAGGAGAAGATCAGAAACACCTCCAGAAGAGATTGGCTCAGAAGATGAAGTGCGATACAACTAACAAGAACGAAAGGTAGTGAAGCGCTTAGAAGGAAATGACAGCGATTACAAAGATACGTAAAAGGAGATAAGGAATAACCTTCACGTTTATAGCGTCTCGCATTAACTGTAATCGCTTTCATGCGTATACAGATATAGTCCCGAAAAGGCTGGAAAAGGACTATGCATGTTTTTGTTAATCATGCCGATGACTTGGTGGATATTGGGGGCTATTAGTAGACCTGTATCAACGACATTATGAGCCAACTGCGCATTTTAGAAATCCGAAAAAAACAAACATTATAGGCTTGTAATGAGTACGTAGAGAGTCTCAAAGTCATTATTATGTCGCATACGATGATCCAAGACGATCATAGTGACCTGTAATCAGCTACTGCTGTATACATAGCAGCTCTTTATATGCCACACAACCGGACATCTGCTGAGTGTGCGTAGTGGTCCTCGGGGGGACATGACATCCTGCACGACGAGACCAATAGACAAATGTATACTTCAAGCCTCCCAATCCCAGCATGTCCACCATGAAAGCTCATCAAGATCATCCACTTGACAGCGAACTCATGAGCTCCAGACCCCTGTTCACTTCCCCTTTCCTCGAGTTCCCTTCTTACCACCCTTTTTGCTCTTGTTCTTCTCGCCCAACGAGCCATCAAGCAGCGCGTTAAAAGTCTCGCTTCGTGTCTTGGGCGCTTGGTCTGGTGTCGGTACTACAATCTCCTCTTCCTGCCCGTTCTGTGTTGAAAGCCGTTTGTTGCGATTCCGTGTCACTCTTGCCTCGGCTTTTGAAGGCGTAGCTTCTGCTTCGGCATCGTCTACTGTGGCTCGCTGCGCCTTGTCCTTCTTTGGGGGTCTGCCACGTTTCCTGGGTTGCGTAGTGTTGACGTCTGGTTCGGCCTCTGGTTTTGGTTCTGCGGCTGAAGTGGAGACTTCAGGTGTATCGTCGGCAGATGCATCGGTGCTCTCTGCGCTCTGTCTTGCCTGTTCCTTTGCCTTCTTAGCCTCCTTCTTGGCCTTTGTCTTTTGTGTTTTTGTCTTCTTCTTCCCCTTCTTCGACGCTTCGGAGTCAATGTCCATGGGCTCGGTGGCGTCAACGCGCGCCTTCTTCGCCGCTGGCTCTGCCTCTTCTAGTCCTCCCAGTACTTGATCAGAGTCCTCACCATGGCCATCAACTTCGTCCACGCCCCTCTTCTTAGGCGTCGCATCTTCACTTTGCACTTCCTTTCCATCGTCGTCGAACTTCTTGTTCACCATCTTCTGTGCTTTCAGGTGCGCCCTTGCCTTTTCCTTGGCCATGCGCTCCCGCCTTTCCAGATCGTACTTGTCATTGCCCGCCAAACCATGCTTGATGAACCGTCCTGCGGCTGCTACATCCAGACGCGCCCTGTTTTCTTTGTTCTTATCCCGCTCCTCAGCCTCACGAATCTTGCTGTTGTACCCCTTCAGACGCGCAATCTCCTTGAAGATGGGGTGTTCTGTCACATCCACACCCGAAGCTTTCAGAACAGAAAACAAGATGGATTCGATCGCGTAGGCGGAGAGAGTGTATAGCTTGGCCTTGTCGAGCAACGGAAGCGATGACGCGGTCGTATGGAGTGGTTTTGAGAGCAGAGGTTCGAGCGTCGCCGTGAGTTCGTCAATGTTGACTTCAAGGTCCTCTACGAGTTCGGGGAGATCTATTTGCGGATCCATGATTGCGATTTGGCTGTCGCGATCAGTAATCTGGTGGTGTCTGGGTAAGTGACAAACGGCGACAGTGGAGTCGGGACTGTTCCGTGTTGCGCTCTCAGTCAGGTACAAGCCAAAGAAAAGTTGCGGGTCGAGCGGAAGCGCAAGGCGTAAACCCGCCCTAGCTCCGACTCCGAGCCCTCAAGACCTCGCAACTCACTACATCATGCTTTCACCCTGAAAAGCCCAAGTTGTGTTGCTTGAGCAAGTCGTTCAAGCTGTCTTTCCTCTCAATTTCACCGCTTCTCGCTAGGCTTCGGCCTCGAATACCGCACATCACAACGAGATGCGCCCGCGGTAGCAATTGCGCGAGCCGTGTGGCTTATTACCAAATGCGTGGCTTCATGTCGAGCTGGCAAAAGGCAGAAAGCGCGAGTTCCGATGAAACTCGTGGGGAGAAGTATGTCTTGTGATATATTCACTCTACCAATGCTCACAAGAGACAGCAAGGATGCAATCAACGAAGCCGCCCCTCCACAAACCCCACCTGATACCGTTGGCTTCTACCGGCTAAAGCCCGTGCTCGATCGAAGAATCCATATAATCGGTATCGGGAATGTGGGCTGCTTCATTGCGCATGCTCTCCGTGGCGTTGTGAATGCTCCTCCTGTGACGTTGATCTTTAAGCATTGGGACAGACTGAAGGAGTGGAATGAGTCGCCGCAAAGACTTACACTCGTCACCGACGGAGACAGCGAATTCCGTGACGGATACGACGCCGAACTAGCTATACCACGTATACGATACCATGGCAAGGAAGTAGGCTTGAATCCCCCCAAGGCAGAAACCGAAAAAGGATCACCACCCATCTTCACAGGAGAGTCGAGAGAGCCCATCAACTCGCTAATTGTATGCTGCAAAGCGCCATATGTACTTCAAAACCTCTCTGCAGTAAAGCACCGACTGCATAAAGACTCCGTCATTCTCTTCCTCCAAAACGGCATGGGTATCGTCGAGGAAGTGAACAAGGAAATCTTCCCTGATCCAGCGACAAGGCCATACTATATGCTAGGCATCAATTCACACGGCCTACACACGTCGCCCTCGCAGCGTTTCACAACCGTCCACGCAGGCTACGGCACAATCTCCCTCGGCATCCTCCCCCCACGAACGCGAGCGCGACCCCTCATCACCCTACATCCCCGACGTAAAATTCACCGCAAAGCACGACGGCCCAATCTACCCGGATCCCCCCACAACGCTCAACCCAGAATACCCAGAGCCCTCCAGTGCAAAGTTCCCCTTCACACCTAACCAACGCTACCTCCTGCGTACCCTGCTGCGCGCCCCCCGTTCTGGGCGGCGCCTCCTTCTCGCCCCCAGATCTCCTCCAAATGCAACTCGACAAGCTTGCCATAAACTGCATCATCAATCCCCTCACCGTGCTCCTGGACGCCCGAAATGGTGCTCTATTGAACAACTGGGCTTTATCCCGTACCATGCGGCTCCTCCTCGCTGAAATCAGCCTCGTCATCCGTTCACTGCCTGAACTGCAATATATACCCAACGTAGCCCAGCGCTTCGACCCAGGCCGCCTGGAAACCGGTGTCGTGGCTATTGCACACCGCACGAGGGACAATGTAAGCAGTATGCTGGCGGATGCGAGACAGGGCGTACAAACGGAGATTGAGTATATTAATGGGTGGATTGTGAAGAGAGGGGAGGAGCTGGGGATTAGGTGTTCGATGAATTATATGGTTATGCAGTTGGTCAAGGGTAAGACGATTATGGTGCAGCATGAGCTTGAAGATGAGGTCCCGCTTTTGCCGAGGAAGGGCGGTGGGAGGGCTGAGGGCGAAGTTGTGCTCAAGGAGGGGGTGGCTGGAGTGCAGGATAAGAAAAGTGAGAAATGAAGTTGATACACCAAAAATCAAACGCATGAGAATTTTACTGATACTGCTGCGTGTTTTTGTAACCTCGAGACTGTTGATTGATTCAAACTACGACGTACGATCCTATTCCCATTCTCACTCCCCTACCACACCACTCTTCTTATCCTCCATCCAACAACAAAAGTATAGTACAATTAAGATAAAAATTCCTAGCCAGCCAACCAACCAACCAACCTGCTTGAACATTCTCTCCCTTACCCAGCTTTATCCATGCCAGGTTCCACGCAAAGAAAAAAGAGTACCAGCCTCCTGGTATATCAATGTTTCCCTTGTTCCTCCTCCCAACCGGTGTTGGAAGCCAACTTCCCGATCAAAGCTTATGCGATATATGTGTGTAACCAAGACCAAGGAAAAAAAAAGTGCGCCTGTTTTGTATGACAAAGAACACGCACTCTCCAATCTAACGATACTCCTGCTATCCATGGAGCTTTCCACTGCCATGGATAAACTGATAGGATGAAAAAAAAACTAAGAAATGACAATAGGAAAACAATGCTGAGGGTGATGAATCCAACCTGGTCTCATTCAAGCGACAAAACCCCGGATAATGCAAAATGGAAAAGATGAAAAAATGTGCTTGCTAATCAGACTGATTTAGTCGAAGCCTCCGGGCATGGAACCAGGAATCATTAAGCTGAGCCTCTCGTCCTTCTTCTTCACCTGTACGGTTTGTGATGGGTGGGGATTCGATATCGAGCGCTGGCGCTGCCTAAAAGACATATCGGTCACGTCTTTTACGTCGAGCGATTTGCTGACCTCTTCGTGGAGTTGAGCATCAGCTTCGTCTTCGATCGTCTTCTCCTCGTCCACGGTCAACGTAGGTATCGGTGAAGTTGTCTCCTTGTCCGGCTGTACGGCTGGAGCATTCGAAGTAGTGCTGTTGTTGGATAGGATGGTGTTGCCAATGGAGATTCGTTTAAGATTCACCTCGCCCTTTGTTCGAAATGGATCTTCTTCACTCTTTCTTGGCTCCATTGCGGATGCTGGGCCATCTACCGTAATGTCCCTGGGCTCAAAAGAGACGACGCTCTCTTCACTCATTCTCTGCTCGCCATTTGAGAATGTTGGACTTCTTGCGCCATCTCTTAAAGGAATAAATGACGGTACCACACCTCCACCAACTCTTGTCCAGAACATGCGCTCTCGAAGCCGGACACTCTCTTCCCATGTTGACTTTTTCTCTTCTTCAGTTTCCGCTCGCCAGTGGCCCGCAGCTATCATACGAAGGAAACCGATGTAGTCGCACGTTGCCCGAACTCGACCTAAACACCAGTCGCACAGGGGGTAGCGTTGCGAGTCCTCGGTATCTGCAGGCTTGAAGCGGAACTTTCGTGCGTACTGGTCACCCATCCTTGCTTCTCCACATAGCGAGCAGGGGAAAACAGGTACTCGGAACTTGGATGATGGCGCGGGGTTCGGCTCTACGACGAGAGATCCAGAAGTGATGCTGTTCAGCACTGTACGGCGTGCCATCCAAGAGAGACCAGGTGCAATGTCCAGACGTAATGTCGGCTCAATATCTTCAATCAAAGCACGCTTGTAAAACTTTTCGTCCTTTAGGTTGGGCATCGCAGAGTTTGCTACTGACTCACGGGGTGAGTTGGCAGCCGAAGTGGGTGACTTTGAGGGTAGAGAGGTCGTAGAGCTATTGGTCAGCGATCCAAGGCCAAGTACACCAAGACTGCCGTAGCTGCCGCTCGAACTACGGCTCGGTGGCGCCGAATTGCGAGCGCTAATTTTGAGCATATCCTGAAACTCCTTGAATGCAGTAAGATCGGACCGGAGAACTGGGTGGATGAGATGGGAGAAGTGGAGCGGGTGGTCTGGAGTAATATCATCGGTGCCTGGGGTGCTGGGTGTGAGGTTCATGGCTTCAAACAGCTTGCTCATCTTGTCTGCAGGTGTGAGGCCTGGCGTAGAAGGCGCGGTGGTGCTAAGAATGTGGCTGTCGTTATCGTCGCCGTGTTGGCTCATTTTTTCCACTACGCCTTTGAGATCCTGTAATTGGTCCTGGAGAGAATGCTGGAGTACGGCAGCATCACCTAGTTGTTGCTTTAGTTGTTCACTGCGCTTCTCAGACGCTTCTGTCTCTTTTCGTGCAGCTGCAACCATCTAAGAAGACAATTAGTTTTGTCATGCTAGCACGCATCGTACTACTCACCACATTGGCCTCCTCGAACAGCGCAGCCGTCAAAGCCTCAACCTCACTGTCCGTCTTCCGCTTAGCTGCCTCTGCTACCGCCCTTCGCTTGCGCTCTTCTTGTAGCTCGCTCGTCAACTGCTTCTCCATTTTGTCGTAGACAACCTTGTCGACCAGGAGGCCCTTTGCGACCTTCTCTTCATGCACGCGTACCTGGACCTCCAAGCGTGCCAGCTTCTCTCGCGCTGCTTCCAGCTCATGCCGCGTTTGCTGTAATGAATCGTCGAGCATGGTGGAGTGGTTAATGGCGTTGATCAGCTTGGTGCTGAGGGTCGAGACTTCCTGGCTGAAATCGGGATGCGAGTCGGTAGAGTCGTGACGAGAGAGGGCGGGTTGCGGTGTGGCTGCTCGGGGATCGGGAATGGTGTTCATGCCATCGCTCTCGGACTGCGACTGCGACTGGGCGCTGGCGGTTCTGGCGAGTTGAGGCGTGGAAATAGAGCGGGTTACGTGATTCTTGGGCATAGGCGATAAGGAGCGCAGGCGCGAGGGGGTCATGTTGCCTGAGCCGTGGACCCAAGGGGCCGAGTGTGCTATGAAACTGCTGGGCAAGAGGACATTAGTGTTTCGTTTGGTAGCAGCAGCGATGGCGGCTGAGGAAGGAGGGCATTCGTGAGGCATCCCGACGTTTGCGCCATGCTCATGCCAGGGTCTAGACATACGCGTATTCAGCCATTGTGTGTGACAGAGCGATGCGACTTGGTCTGTTATCTCGTGCAGCGCATTACACAGCCGATGGGTGTCGGCTATCGGATACAGGGCGCCGTCTCAGGAGGCTCTGACAAAGGAGTGACGATGGGTAGGCGCGAGGGACCGCGGACGAGTACGGCGGGCTGAGTCTACTGGCTAAACATCTGGTTCTGCTATCGAGACACAGGCTGTCAAGCAAGACACGTGGTGAGGTCGGATGAAATAACAACAAGGTACACAAGTACACAAAGACAGCCGGTTGCCGGGTTGGTGAGAGAAGGGCAGCGACGACTGTGGAAAGTGACGCGGATGATGGAACTGCGAGAGATGACCACATGGAACGGGCAGGTGGTGGATAGGGCCGGAGCCACAGTCGGCGGAGGCGGCGCTTACGCTTCGATCGCGTACCAGCCCCGCGCCCCCCAGTGCATTTACGGACTGACGACGCCCAACGAGGCCCTGCATCCAGGCCATTTTCAATAGTCTGCACTTTCTGCAAATACTGTAATAGGTACTCCATTGCCAAGCTGCGCAGGAATGCGCATGTCCTGTCAACCCGAGGCCCGCCACTGTGACAGAGGCTCGCTGCCGTCACCGACTCGACAAGGACCTGGTGTTTAGTTACTTGCTTGCCCCTGGCTTAACCAAAGGCCAAGTCACACGTACCACGGTACCTACTTCCATAGACCTGCACCAGCCACGCCCAGCAACGGGAGCGCTACCCGTTGACATCATCATGCCTACCAGCCAAGCCATTACGGTCCATCCTGCTTCCGTGACCACGAGTGCTGCGTCCTGGCCTGCGCTGAGCCTCTTCAGCCTCGTGCTCGTATCCACCACCTTGTTGCCACTAGCTGATCTTTCTGTCCCGTGGCCCGATAGCAAAAACAAATCCTTCACCATCTCGTGGGGAACGAACGAACCTCCCCTGCCTGCACCTGCATCCAACCTTGTCTCTGCTTGCTTTTGATTTCGAATACATTACCATGCGTCAAAGACAATCAGCATGCTATAGCTTTGCTTTTGCGAGGCATGCCATGGCAGAGTAACAACTGACACCTGTCGCATGCACCAGACACTGTCGCACTCGAGCCCGTCGTCAGCATATACCCTGCACCACACAGTCCCGTTACCATATTTTTAACATAGTCACGAGCTATTAGTCTTGGCTCCATCCGTCAACGTCTCACATGGCTACTTTGCGACTTGACCAACGCCACTCATTTTTTCGCAAATTTGTCAAGGGGATACGCATACTCCATTCGAGACTACTAGCTTACATCCTTATCCCCAAAAGGTTGCTCGTTGAACGCGACAAAGAAAAAGAAATGACAGACATTATTGGATGTAAGCTCGCGCCCCAAGAGGACGAGCAGTCGACGAGTCCAAAATGCTTCAAAGGACCTTAGAAGCCCAACATCGGGCCAGCAATGAACTCCCAGATGCCACCCACCCCAGACAACCCGCGCCATCATCATGAGCTTTTGTCCAACATCAAACAACCGTACAGCGTATCGGGGCCGTTATTCATGTCTTGAGCATTTTGATGTACCTTATGCCATTTCTTGTCCGCTTATCGTCGCGCCGCCACTGCCTGCCATAGTATCCGCCTCTTGATTTGGCCTGCAAGAACAAAAGGCAGAGCCACCCTCATCGCTTCCTCCGGGCAGCACTTTCTTTCGTGATCCATCGTGCGCAACGGTACTTGAATGACAATAATGAAGGACAGGATTGTGTACAAATGTCAAAAGCCGTCTGGGTGGGTAACGAAATCGAGATCGAGTGTGGTTCGCGTCGTTCGGCATCGGGACTCGGGGGGGGGCTAACAATTGCCATCGTCTAACGACGCCCAAACCTGCTGTAAAAGAAGTTGGTATGGTTTCTCAATAAGCGTAGTGGTGACTACTTCTAGGTTTTCTTGGTGCGAGGAGACGCTAGTCTACCGCTGCCAAGGTTAGGGACGTACTTTTGTTTCTTCTCGGCAGGCTTCAGGATCTGTAATCAAACGTTAGACACTGTATGCTCGTACAAGGCATGTATGCACCAACCTGGAAAGAGCACAGTAGACTTTCATCCACGCTCATCATGGCCCCTGCGTTGTCGAATTCTCCACAGTAATTGGGTGCGCTGAAGAGTGTCACGAGTTGACGCTTGGAAAAGAACTCGTAGCCATCTTCGACGACTTGATGCGCACGGCAGATGAGGTCCATGTCATGCTTTTGCAAGAAGCGAGACACTACATCGGGTCCGAATGTAAAGCTCACACCTCTGTCATTCTCGCTCCAGCCAGTAATATCCTTATCTGGGTCAGACCATAGTAGATCACAGAGAAGACCGCAATCGGGAATCTGTATGCGTTAGTTTCGCGGAAGTAGTGCCAAATTCAACCCTCAACTCACATCGGTCGGTCGCATAACGCGCCTGATTTGCTCCATTGAGTTCAGATCCGGGCTCAGACCGCCGTGCATGGTGAAGATCTTTTCGTCGATGATAGCGGCGATGGGCAGGCAGTTGAAGCAGTCGGTAAATGTCTTCCACAGCTTGATGTTGTATCTTCGTTTGCACTCGTCGTAGAATCCGTAGATGCGGTTGATCGAGGCGCACTCGTGGTTGCCGCGAAGGACGAAGAAGTTCTCGGGGTACTTGATCTTGTACGCAAGAAGTAGGCATATGGTCTCGAGCGACTGCTTGCCACGGTCGACGTAGTCACCTAGGAAGAGATAGTTGGCCTCTGGAGGAAAGCCGCCATACTCAAACAGCCGCAAAAGGTCGTAGTACTGGCCGTGGATATCTCCGCAAATCTGTGGAAAAACTAGTCAGCATGTACTCACAAGTCGTACAGTTGAGTTCTGCAGCACGGCATGTCGTGACTAACCTTGATAGGCGCCTCAAGCTCGAGCAGAATGGGCTGTGAAATGAAGATTTCGCGCGCCTTGGTGCACAGGAAGCGGATCTCAGTTTCCAGCAGCTGCACCTGCTTGCCGGGCCTGCTACCGCGGACCTCGAGCAGGCGGTCTATGATAGAGTCCAAGTCCACCTCGTTTTCGGCCATAGCTGTGGCTTGCTACAGGCGCTAGATGGGCGTGGTTGAAGGTGCAAGGGAGGACCTCGCGCGGGTGGGTGAGGAAGATTTGCGCGTAGCACTAGCAGTGGATGTTTCTCCTGCGCAGGGCGAGTTAGCAAGGCTCGGATCGTCGCTATCGGGCACGTCTAGGTGACGCAACAGCCGTAGCGACCGCCACGACGGCGGCAGCAGGAGCGTTGGATGCAGGCAACGACAATGGGGTAGGTGCACAACATGCACAGCAGCAAAGCAGCAGCGACGTACCTCCGGGAACGATGTGTGGTCAGAATGGCGTCGCAGAAGTGTTGACGACTATCGCGGTGTGGAGTATGGCTCAAAGCCCCCTCAGAAGTGCCTGGCGGCAGAGGTGGGATCACGCGACGGGTGGGGCGGGTGCAAATTGTGCTTGTCAATTGTGCCTGTTGAGACGTTGATACCTGTGTGGGCTACGCCGTGGGCAGTCGAGCGCGAGTGCGAAGGGAAGCGGGGGGGGATCGCTGAGGCGTTGTTGTGGCCGGAGCCTGTCGAGTGGGATGCTAAGAGTGACTTCACCGCCTGGACGAGTGGGGACGGCAAGGCTCACGAGGTTGGCGGCGCGAGGAGCGTACGACTACCAAAGGCTGTAGAGTCGGGGTAAAGGGTGAAAGAGAAAATGTTTCCAGTGAGTCGAAGGCCGGGTTGGGTTGCGGTGGTAGGAGGATCGCAGCGCCTGAGTAGTTTTGCAGAGGTAGGCTCGGTTTCAGACCTAGGCCTGGCTTGGCGCAAGTCGCTGCTAGCCCAACACAGACGCGCGTCGGTGCCATAGCAAAGGACAACATAAAAGACGACGGGCCCTCGCCTCTGCTACCCTAGCACTATTCACATCAAGATAAAGACGCCCTCCTCTTGCCTCTCTTTCGCCATCTGAACCCTACGTAGCTTGTTATTGTTGTCGTCACGTTGGGCTGACAGCCTTCATTACCACATGTAGGTATATACGCCAGGCAGTGCCACTCGACGGCTCGGGCGTGCCGTCTCAAACAGAACGCACCACCACCACAACCAGCTATGCAAATGTTTCTTATGCGCTAGTCAGAGTATAAACAATGTCCCTAGGCTCGTATTTGCCACCTAGACCATACATGGACGCAGCCATGGTTCCGTCTCCGTCATCCGTTAGTCGTCATCCCGCATCCGTTGACGCCGCCAGTGAAGCAGTCTTCACGTGCTCACCGCCACAACCTGCCAGACTCGTACCACTACCACGCACCACAACTCAACACAATGCACGTCAGAACAGGCCAAGCAATCTCAGGTAATGAACAATCAGCTCTCGTATTCATGCGAGCATCTACCCGAACATGCGCGCTCATTATGCAATAAATCAACCAACGCCCATTCTTTCTTCCGCCCACGCCCCATCTCGACGTCGTTACGTGCTGGAGGAAAAAGAGAGGCCGTATACTCGTCGCCAATGAGAGCAAGCAATCAACAGACAGAGCGCCGGGATACGAATATCTTACAAGACCCACAAGCAGGAAACTGGAAATGCAACCGCACCGCCTTTTCTGACTCTGCAAAAAACCGCCACCAAGTTGAAAAAAGAGATGAGATGGATCTTATCGGCACGAGCGTAGCCCCGCCCATGATCGCGAATGCGATGTGGGAACTGCCGAGTGTCCTTTTGGGTATCCAGTGTATAAATCAGGCGAACGAAAGTGTTGCGCGGTCCCCAAGCCCATGCATCGCGAATGGGTGGGAACTAGCCGAGTGTCCGGCCAGAGGCGATACTCTGGCTGGGGGTACGAGGCAGTGTCGGTCGAATAGTAGGAGAGTTGTATCCGCGATCCGATGGAAAGCTAGTCACTGATGTCGTGTCCCAACTTTCATCTCCTAGCGCGCTCAGCCATGTGTTGCCGAAATCCTGTCGAAGAGCTTCAATTTTCTTCTTGTATAGGTCATCGCTGACATCAAACTCCGGAGACTGTGGGTCGGACGACTTGGCAGTCGACGTGTCGATGGGTGGCAGTTGTTGATGGCTCGTGTGGGTCTCGTCTGCAACTGCACGTCCGTCTGATGTGTCCTTTTTGGTAGGGTCGCCCGATGTTTGCCCTGACGGCTCCTCGAACCGAGGTGTGTCCGAGGCAGATGTAGTCTTGACAGATTTCATGACCCTGGGGGCCTGTCCGATGGCGGTATCCTCGTATGCAAGACCGGTCAAACTGGACTGAGACGATGATTGCATAGAGTCGGCTTGAGAAAGCTCAACGATTCGTCTCTTGGGGCCCTTCTTCTTCTTTTGCGATTCTTGCCCACTGCGCCCACTCTTTGTACGCTGGAGTGAACCCGCACGTTGAAGCATACCGGGCAGGTCGGCTGGGCTATCCACGGCCTTGACCACCTTTGGAGGAACATGCGGCAAGTGTTGCGTGTCGTCCTCGGGTGGAGGCTTCACAATAGGAACGCCACGAACTTCTGGTACCCGGTCAACGAGCAGTTTCTTTTCCGCGCTGGTAGGGCCTGTAGAGTCAATGACAATGTCCTCGGTGTAGCCCGGCGTCTTGCGGAAGAGATTGAAGATGGTGACCCTGTAGTTGGTGTGCGTCTTGCAGAAGGGATTGCGGTTGACGTAAACATCAGTAATATCAGGCACACAGGTGAGTCGAGCCACCTCGGTCGGGTCAGTCAATCTGTTGTCCCGAAAGTCAACGCGCTCCAGAGACAGTAGTCGCTCAACACCGGCCAACGACGTAAGGCGGTTTGATCGAAGGTTGAGCGTTGTAATGGCTGGTAACGGATTACGTCCTAAGGAGTGTAGGCCGTCAATCATGCAATTAGATAGGTTGAGGGCACGAAGACAGGTCAGTGTAGCAAGGCTATCCGGAATTTCGGCGAAAAGGTTTGCTGAGAGGTCAAGAGACTGTAGTGTGTTTGTCAACGGAGCAAGGCTGGCAGCTGATATGTTTGTGAGAGCATTGTCAGCCAGGCTAAGATGCCTGAGAAACCGCCATTTAGTAGCTGGAAACCAGCCCAGGGAAAGCAGGTTGGAAGAACTGCCCCTGGGGGTTGTAGAGCGCACACTGGAGCTGGAGCTTCCAGATGAACGGCGGATGTTTGGTGCACTGTTGGTGCTCCTGCCATAGACATGGGAGGCACCATGGCGGGAACTCGGCGGGCGGTTTGGGGATGTACTACGCTGTCGCTGGCCACTCCTGGAAGAGCTCTCTCGTGTCGCAGTGGCTGACCTCGGACTCGTGCTTTGCTTGCCTCCAACGGTGGGTGATGATGGAGGCGAGTCTGAACGAGCCATTTGAGCATGCTTCGCAGTTGGGCTTGCAGCAGACCAAGGGGCAGAAGAGGTATTGGTCTTGGCCGAGCGCCTGCGACGCTTGTCCATGTCATCCAACACGACGTTGATGAGTAGGTCAGCGGGGTCATCAACACCTGCTCGCTTGACGGTGAGGCTGCGTAGGTTCTCAGCTAGTCGGTCCCAGCCATAGAATTGACGAAAGTCTACATCGTGAATCTCAAGTGCAGTAACGTTCTTGAAAGCGAACAAGGGGACCGCAGTGTCGAAGGGAAACTCTTCATAGCCTGAAATAAGACGAGCTTTGTGGTCAGGAGAGAGGCGGAGGCAAGGAATCTTGGTGAAGGCAGAGTACAGATATCTCAAGTCTTCCTGCAACTGGGCCTTTTGCTTCTCTGCCTTTGCTTCACTGGTAGATCCGATGCGGAAAGAGGACCAAAGTGAGGACATGCCTGACATGACACTGCGGACACTGGACACTGAATGGACGGAGTCACGGTCGGAAGACTTTGTCTTGTTGCGCTGAGCGCTCCCGAGAAAGGAGACATAGTTGGTAGGGGCGTTGTCAGTGTGTATGTTCTCCAATCGCACATTCATGGGACCAACGGGTATGCTGAGATCTTCGAAGCGGGAGAGAATGTAGAAAAGATGGTGAGGCGTTAGTGTGAGCTTTGCAGGCTTGATCGACTGCGAAGTGAAGGTCAGGGAGGGCAGAGACAGAGCGGCAGCCCAGACACTCGAAGATGAGGCGGTCGGAGGGCTCGCGGGGCCGTTGGGCGACGAGGGCGAGGTGATGGCCTGGCCATTCTTGGGGTTCTGCCGTTGCAGTTGAAGGGCATTGGCGAGTGCCTTCTCGTGTGTGCGTACAAAGTAGGCCAAGTTCTGCAAACATGTCAATCCAAATGTGCGCCTAAGCCAGTTGTTGTGTCTCGCACCCTTATGAAGATGGTGCCGTCCTCGGTGTCCATGATGAGAGCTTTGCAGACCACGACTGCATACAGGGCTCCGTGGCAGACAGTGGAAAGAAGGACGGTTTGTTATTTCTTAACGGGGGCTTATTATGGGGCCGCGTGTCGAGGGAGTGGCCCGTGGGAAAGTTTTGTGTCGCGGGGTGTTCGCGAAGCACGTCGGGGCTTGAGTAGGACGCGGCGACCTAGGTACTGCCCAGTTAGCAAAGTTGGAGAGCACAGCGCAAACTTGCACTCGCTCAGTGACTCGACGGGCAGTCACCGTGTCAAGCGGCGGCGCTGTCGGAGCAAGGCTTGGCAGTGGGGGATTGGACTTGACATACTTACAGCAGGAAATGGTCTGGTGCCCTGGACAGGAGACCCAGGCAACTTGAAGGCGGACAAGCAGATAATATGCAGCTGCAGCGGCACAGGGAGTGCAGCCCACTGGCGGCAGGCCGTAGCACTAGGGCGGGCGATGTTCTAGATGTGAGCCTGTAGGAGCTGCAGCAGCGAATGCAGCAGGCACCCGGGATAAGAGATACTGGCCAGGAGAAAAGACGTCCCGGGGCGCACACTTGCTGGCGGTGCAGCTGGGGAAAAAGAAAGGGACGAGGCCCGATTCGGCGCAGGGGCTGATATGGGCTAACACGAGCGTGAATGCTTGGGTGGGGAGGCGGACGAGCACAAGAAATTAGATGGCTTCCCAAACACGGGCGTGCCGCCTTGGTTAGGCCGGGGATCTGGAGGGGCCAGTAGCAGGGCTTGCGACGTGGGCGGAGGCGGGATACAGCAAACAAGTCGAGTCTGCGGGTGGCGGGCGGCGGCAGGGCAACACGAGAGCAAAGATTGAAGGAGACCAGGAGGACTTGCAAATGCTTATGCTTGCGCAGCCCAAAGGCATCAAGAGGGCATCAAAAGGCTGCTTGTTAGACCGACTTGGGTCAGTATCCCCCTGCAAACTGTGATTGGCCGGGGCGGAGATAGCGCTAGCGAACGCACCTTCCTGGCATCCCTGGCTGGAATCTCACAAAACACTCCCGCTCGAGTATTGTTGCCCGCCCACGGCCGTGCTATGGAAGAGGCCGACGACGGGGGGTCGAGTAGTCGAGGAGAATAGGAGGAGAGGCACTTGCAAGGAGATGAATTGTGAGGTCCAACTAGGACCTGCTGCAGCGCAGAAACACACAACATCTACACCATGACATGCAACCACAACATTCCGCCCTGCTCACCATGGAGCGACAGACCATGTCGTGATAGACGGCCGCCGTGTGCTGCGAGTTGCGCCTTTGCCGAGCAGGGCCTGCATACAGTATAGACTGGACTAGCTGGCCACCAGATCCGACGCTTGTCACTCGGGCCAATATGCGACACAGGCAAACCGTGGCGTGCCCCAGCCTGACGCCATATCACTGCACTACTCTCCAGACCTGCGAGCACTTTGTTCGCTGAGAAAGGCCCTTTGCACACTGCACACTGCACACTGCCGCGGCGAATTCCAGACACCCACCATTCGACTCACTAGTTTGTATCATCTGTCAGACATGGGAGCCGGTGACGGGGACGCCAGTCACACGTTGCGTCACATGAGGAGCGCTCAACGTACTTCCATTACGACTACGCCGCACGAAGCCCGACTGCTCGCCTGCTGGACCCTGTCCCGCGTTTACCGTCGCTCATCACTCTCGGTGCTCGAACCTTGCACTCTGTTCTGAACAGTACCACTCTGCGCCCCTGCGGCCGACGCCCAGTTTCAACAAGGCCACGGATCGCTCATCTGACTGCGTGCCAGAGACATGGCCGTCCAGCATGGTGCGGCTATCCCGGCCTGGTGAGCTGATGCACACGATGAGTAGCACACGGCGTCGCTATCAAACACGATAGTAGCGCCAGACCCTCCACTCCTTCTCCGCTTAGCGGAACCATACAGGACCTGCTCTTGCATAACGCCCCTGCACTCCCGACAGGGGGTGTCCGTGTGCCCATTTGATCGCATAGACGTGTGCTGCGAGATGACATGCCGCTGACGGCTCTGCCAGTCTCCGAGTCTTCATCGATGATATACATTGGGCTGCGGACTCGTAGGCAGAGCAGATCGTCCACCGCAATCCACTGCTGCGTTGTCATGAAGCGGCTCAAGCCACGTTCTGTGAGGCTGACTATTTTTTCGGGGAACGCCCACCCCCCACTTGCCTGTTACGTGACAGACGGGAAAGCATTCGCATCCCTGCTCGCAACCCCTCAACACCATGTTGGCAGCATCTCACGATGAAGAGGCCCCCTCACTGCTTGCCAACCATCACACCACCTGCTGCAGCTCCTCTGCAGAAACTGCATAGTAGCCCTTCATGCCATGCTCGTTCCCCATACATAGCCGCCAATTCCGACCTGGGTCATTATGGGAGCTCACGGCCATTGCGCAAGAGACCATGCCGTGCAACACAGCGCGGCATGGCATGCTTCGGCTTTGCTACTTGTTCACCGCCATATTTAACCGAACAAACGCCCTGGCAGTTGTTCCAACGGCTTTCGAGGCGACATCGCTCGCTTCATACCGTGCAGCCTCGCCAAATCCAGTGACAGGATAAGCGGCTACCGGCGTTTCTGCTTCCTGTCCGAATGCGCATCTTGGCCCTACACTGCACTTCCGCCGTTATTTTGAAATGTAACCATCGTCGCCGACATCACGCCGTTAGCGGTGAGGCCTAAACAAAGCTCAACTGTCAATCCGTCAGATTCGCCCAAGGTACCAAGCCAGTAGGGCTCCATGGGCAAGTGCCGCTGCAACCGTGCTTGTCGCATCATCTTATTTCCTGAGATTTCTGGCTTTGAATACCACCGAAGTTGACAACTACCTGAGGATTGACATCATCATGCAGCTGTCACCCGAAGAAGCTCCACCAACGCTACCCAATGACCCACTGGGCATCCATGGCACTGGAATAAGCTTTTGTCGACTACGCAGCTCCGTTTGAGCTATGTATCATCAGACCTGGATAAGTGTATTCTGCGGCTAGTCATTCATCACCATCTGACGTATTGCTTATTCTCCATCTTGGTTCCAATTTACCTTCTACCACTGGCTTGCTTGCAAACGGCATCTGCCAGCAAATCTGGAAATCTTCACAATTTCATTTAATCCAAGAGCAGAAGTAATACACGTACAGTTTTGAATGCAACATATCCATAGTATTATCTACGGCTTTCACCTTTGCAACTTGCGCTTCCATTTCACAATTTGTGTAGTCACGTCGTCATGGTCGCGACTACTCTTTTAAAAAGCAAAATAGGCCGTGCTGGTTTACCCCACCACCCCACTTCGCCAACGTTCACCTCCCACAACGACGCCTAGACCACAAACACAGAACACATCCAGCCTAGCAACTAGCAAAATGCTTATCACAGAGACACACAAAGATGTACCGACCAAGGCGGGTGGTGACATGAGTACGGGGCAGCCACTCACGGTGGCAGCATGGAACTGACAAGAGGTTAGGAATCTTCATCTTCCATCCCACAGTTCCAAACTACCCGAAAGCAAAGTTTCCTGGAGTGGTCGTCTTCTCGGAGATATATCAAGGTATGCCCTAGTTTCTAGTTGCAGAACCCTACAGCATACTGGTATATTACAACCGGGTACGTGTCACTAAGACGCAGTTTCATGCACGAGAGCCGGCTAGTCTTGGTTGCAGCGGTATCTACTCAGCGTATCCATGCATGGGTCTAAGATTCATCTATATAAAGTTTGGACTTGTTTAGAGAAGGTAATACATGTAAAACTGGCTAATATCTCCAGTCACGGGGCCTGTTGCTCGCTTCGCCCGACAGATAGCCTCCCAAGGCTACATTGTTGCAGCGCCCTCTTCGTATCACGAATTTACCGGCCCAGAAGCACTCGCTTATGATGGACCTGGTACTGACAAGGGGAACGAGTGGAAGATTACCAAGACTGTAGAAGCTTATGATGAGGACGCCACACTGTCAGTTGATACACTACTTGATATGCCGACCTGCAATGGGCGTGTTGGTGCCACTGGTAAGTATCTATCTAGCGCTAGATTGCTTTCTTGAGCTTACAACGTCTACAGGCATGTGTCTCGGTGGTCATCTGGCTTACCGTTGTGCTTTGGACCCTCGAGTCGTATCGGCGATCTGCTACTTCGCGACCGATATCCACAGCAGCACTCTTGGAAAAGGCAAAAAGGATGACTCACTTGCCCGTACCGAGGACATCAAAGGCGAGCTTGTCATGATCTTCGGCAAAATGGATAACCACGTGCCACCCGAGGGGCGCGATCTGATCAGGAAGACGCTACACGAAGCGGGTGTTACCTTTTCATTCTACGAGCCAGCTTGGGCGCAGCGTGAGTATATCTTTATAGACGCAATTAATATGCTAACACGTAATAGATGCATTCATTCGCGACGAGCTCAGTAAGGGACGTTACGACGCTGCGCTATCAGGCATCTGTTTCGAGATGCTCAAAGAGCTGTTCAATCGCACCCTGCGATCTGATCTGGGTCCTCGCTCTGGTGGCGACGTGGAGATTGAAGATGTATGCTAGGTCGTTACCTTGCGAAGGATAGATATCGAGAAGCCTCGGAGATACGACATCACACAACGCGTATGAACATTTGCTATAGCAATAAGCACGGCAGATATAAAGAGATAAAATTCGTATGCTCATGAGCATTAGTTTTGTGCTTCCTGATTCTTTCCTCACAACAAGCCAGAGATCAGGATGACACTAATGAGAGTGACAGACAACAGGGCCAATCAACATCCAGTCGATACGCACGCGCCAAGCCGTCTAAAATGCGCTAGCAACGACGATGTTTCTCGAACCTCGGAACTTTACCACCTGAACATTGAATTTGCCATCGCAAAGTCCTCACTTGTACACCACGTCGACATCACCACAACTCATCACCATATCAATCCCGTCGCAATCAATCCATCAACATGCCTCGCCAACGCTCCGGAACCGCTCCCCCTCGCCGCCCGCAGGTCCCGGCAAAGCAAGCCACCGTTGCGCCCGCGCCCGCTTCATCGCGCCCACACTCGACAGCTGCTGCGCCTGCCCAGCAAGCTACCAGCAGCGCAACACCCCCCGCACAGGCTACTCCCCAAGGACCGGGTCTTTTTGGACAGATGGCTAGCACCGCTGCGTAAGTAGTCCCAGGCATGCATGTTCAATCCCTCTAGGGAAAACTCGACCATGTCTAAACAGCGTGCTAACAACCAATCCAGTGGGGTCGCAGTAGGCTCCTCTATCGGCCACGCAGTCGGCGGCTGGTTCAGCGGCGGATCCTCCGCCCCCGCCGACGCTGCGCCCCAAAACACTGAGTTCGCTGCTCAGCACCAGCCCGCTGGTGCGGCGTCCGCTCAAATGGCACAGTCGGGACCTTGCGCAAACGATGTCCAGAGCTTCCGCAAGTGCATGGACGAGAACCAGGGTAGTTTGACTATCTGTGGGTGGTATTTGGACCAGCTCAAGGCGTGTCAGGCAGCGAGCAGCCAATACTAGAGAGATTGTAATCCAATCAGATGTTTGCCTTGTTAGAGGTGAACTGACGATGTAAGGCGATATACATGTGTGTGGCATACCGAATTCCAAAATTCTGGAAATCATCTGCTGTATAGATGTATGGTCCCTTATATTTGTGCAGCATATATAGCGAGCATGGCATTGGACCATTTGGTACAAAGACTAGGTTAGAAATCAATCACCACTTTGACATGACCAAATCAAGATCCTTTCAGCCAAAACATGAAACAACGGGCCAGAAGCCCAAGGGTGAAAGATCTGGCTCCTTATGTTCACATCATTAAGTGGCCGCAATTGTGATTTGGTATTATGTTATTGTGTTGTCTACAATCGGAAAACGCCATCCCAAGTATCACAAGTCACACGCTATTAATAGAGGCCGCTAGTGTACCATAGTGAATGAGAGAACTACTGGAGATATCCGCTTTCTTCTGTGGGCAGCTCCAACTCGGAATAAGAGGTACGATTGTAATTTAGTGTCTGACGCCTGTCGAGCTGACAATTCGATTGACTGTGTTTCGGAATAACTACCTTCTCGTTCTTAGTTGTGCTTACCCTCAAAAAGGCCACATGTGTTGTGTTTGAGTAAGGCCGTTATCCGATGCTAGCCGATTCGGTGATCGTGTGATTTGTGGAGATTTCCGTCTGTCGGATGTTGCTACGTGCTGTTTTTATAATGTTTTAGTATTTTCTGTTGTTTCTTTGTAGAAATTGCAAAACTGTATTATAGTGAATGCTAAGGTTGGTGGATTGATTTTTTCTTGAACGAGGACGAAATTGAAAAGGGTTATAGAAACTATTACATAAGAAGTAATGCAGAAAAGAGAAGGCCAAATGTGTTAAACACTTTACTTGGAGACAATACGTATAGTTACAACAAAAGAAAACATATCTAAACAGCATGCGGATGCCCCTCCCCGGGCCTAAACCGCCACCACTTCTTCTCCGCATGACCATGTCCGACTTCGGCCTCGAAATGCTTGTCCACACTTCTCGCACTCGCGCTCCCACTCCCCCTCGCTATGACCGCTGCTGAATACCCATACCCCGTACCCACCTCCCCACTTGCTCTCGCACTATCACCCGCATGTGACCCCGCCGCAGCAACACCCCCATTCCGCCACTGACTCGCCTGCAACTCATATACCGTCTCCTTCTCGCCAGCCAAAGTCTCAAGACTCGCACGCTTTCCCTCTGGCACGAGAAAACTAGTCAGCATGCCGAGGAACATGAAGAGCGCGAAGATGGACATGACGCCGTGGATAAACGGCGTGGGGTTATCATGCGTCGCACCCCTCTTGATCATTGGCGCAAAGAAGATCTGAGCAAACACGGCTCCTAGCTTACCCATGCCAGCGCTGAACCCATGACCCGTGGACCGGACCCTCGTCGGGAAGATTTCCGCGGGACTGATAAATGTAGTTGCGTTTGGGCCGAAGTTGAAGAAGAACTGAGCCAGGACGTAAAGCACCAAAAGATGCATTTTATTGAGTCCATGCCATGCGAAGCCCAAAACGCAGAATATGATTGTGAGAATTCCGAACCCCCCTATTTGAATCTTCCTGCGGCCTATGGTGTCGACGGTGAAGACGGTGAGCCAGTAGCCGGGGAGGGCACCAGCGCATATGAGGACGACTTGGCCGATTGCCGTGTTATGGAGGTAGACATAGAGGTTATCGCGACGGTTGAAACCCATGGTGGAAATGAGGGAGGGGGAGCTGAAGCCTAGGCCGTAGAAGGCGAGGTCGAGGAAGCTTGTTGTTATCAGCATTCAAGATGTTCTGCTGGTCAGATAGGATACTACTCACAACCAAGACATCGAAGTGCCGAACAAGCGTATCGCTTGTTTCTTTTGCGAGTAGAAGCGTATAACTTCCATGAACGTTGGCCGCGGAGTTTTGTACTTTGCCATTTCGTTGCGTGCTCTTGCCTGGCTGACGGGATCGAGTACGTTCCCTTGACTACCATAGCGATACTTCCTTGCGTCTACTGACGCTTTCTCCACATCATCTAGTACGTCGAAAGTGTAGCGCGGTGTCTCCGGAATAGTGAGTCGGTAGTACAGTGCGAACCAGCCGGGAATACCGCCAAAACCAATGATGATACGCCACATCTTGTCCACGTTCAAGGCACATTGGCCTACACATTCGCCAACACCGGCTACCGTCATCAAGTCTCTTTTGTAGACGTTGACTACAGCTAGAGTAACCAAGGCAGAAGCGAGTTGGCCAAGACCTTGCATGGCGAAGACGGAGGCTATAATACCTCCACGATATCGGGTACTGGCGAACTCTGCGGTAATGACCGCACTGAGTGGATCTGAGATGGTCAGACTGTTACTTTTAAAAAAGGCGAGCCTGTGCAATTTCTGGTGTCCCAACACAGTTAAAGGAGGTACTGAGGAGTGTACTCACAATCACCACCTACTCCAATACCCATGATGACCCGATAGAATATAAGAACCCCAACGATCGATAGTGTTTTTGACTCTCCACATAGCGCCTGCGCAAGTGTTGTGGAAATGATTATCATTAGCTCAACACCATACATTCTCTTGCGGCCTAGATAATCGCCCAAAAAACCGAAAAAGCATTGACCGAATATCGCACCGGCAGATGTTGCAACCTTGATTGCGGTGTCGGCATGATGAGGCATAACTCCGTGGTGTACTTCATCTTGCCAGTATACTATGCCTAGTAGTATGACGGTAAGGTTGATTGCGAATAGCTGGTAACTGTCAGCCTAGCTTCAATCAAGTTCGATCCTGTTCTTGCATACACTGTACGCATCTGTGAAGAAGCCAATACCAGTGACAACGGCAAGTCTGATATGATACCATCCGAACGGCGCCTTGTCGACCTCGGCAAGGGCCATGCGCCGACGCTCGTTTGGGTCCGCGATATGAGTCTGGTAGCCTGATCAGTAACGGTATATTGCCAATCCGACCATGTCAGTTACATAGACCCCGGGTACATCTCGGTAAGCAGCATTACCCACGCGCCCGAATGAAGGCATTAGTAGCAGCGGATATGGGTGCTTTGGAGGGAAGGGGTCCACCACAGTTTATGGTTGTTCATGGGAAATGATAGGATGACAAAGGCTATATCAACCCGTCAGCCGCAGAGTATATACAGGTAACACGCTGACCCGCACGGCAGCCTGTCAGACCTGATATGCATTGGGTACCGATTTAAGGCCTGCGACAACGTGCTCGGAGAGAGCTTACTATGTTCTGTGAACGCTCGGTCAATGCCGGGCGGCCGGCAGAGAGCACGAAGATCGAATGTCATGTCGCTCATCCTCAATTGGATGGACCGGCGGGTTGGACGAGGATCTTTCCGCAAAAATTGTGCATGAATGCCGTGCGGAAAGCGTCGTCGGCTACACACCAAAATACGACGTCGGTTACACCACAAGATACGAGCACGAGGTCAGCTGTCGCTTGTGATAGGCCGACCGCACGCGAGCCACAACTCCAAACTCTCCCCTGCTGTCTCAATACTCATGGCACTACTCAAATCTCCGTTGGTCATTGTAGTCATTGCCATGGAGAAAGCTTGGAATTATGGTGCGAAATCATCAGGGTCCAGGCGCCACGGTCCACACTGTTGGGATAGCATGGCGTTCACCCCGGGATAGCCCAGTGCGATGGTATAACAGTAACCAGTAAGCGTCGGATGCAGCATTGTTAACAGCTTTCTGGCGCCCTCGTGGGGGCCTGCCTATGTAGACAAATGCGAGCCACATGGTACGACATGCCCCGATACCCCCAACGTATGCTTTGCTATGAGGATGGCCGAAAGCATTCTGGACTACAAGCCTTACAAGCCAAGTGATCAAAAGGCCAAGTACTGGCTTCCAACGTACGGCCGAAACCAGCACCTGGACATGTACGCGCAACTCAGAGGTCGACCAGATGACCAACTCGACGAAGCGGCTGAACGTGATATCATTTGATATTGACGACATGTATCTGTGACAGGCTCCAAGAAATTCCTCAAGCGACACAGATGGCCATATGGCCGCATACTCTTCGGATACGTCATAGATGTTGGGTATCGCAGTTGATACCGCATTTTATCGCCGATCTTATGCTGATTCTGTCCAACTTGCCGCTCGTGTAATCCGGAGATCCAAGGAGATATGTAGAGTTACTGCCCATCACTCGAAACACCATTTCGCAACCAACTGAAGTGAGAAGTAGGAAATTGTCGGCCCTGCTCTACCTGCTACAGAGACCCCGGGATGGTTGTACGCAGGATTGGTATCGTCTACTGTCGTATCGACATCCGGAGAGATTAATACTTAATCATCTCGATTCAGTCGACATGGTGCTCGTACTTTCGAACTTTGTCAATCGTGTTCAGTAGTGCTCGTACTCTCCTGAACTTTGTTCGTCGTGTTGATCGTGTTGAGGGTCCGCATGTTTCCGAAGTCCTTCGCTCTGGTGTTTCGCGTTCTGAGCCCACAGCGCCAAGCCCCAAGTAGACTAGCTCCACACAATTGTCGAAATTCGCTCGGTTAGCGAGCCTCAACTTCGAGAGCGCACGACAACCCGACAACACCACCTCCGATACTAACAACAGCGTCACAAGGTATGCTGCTCCTAGATGCCGTGAAATACTGATCATTCACTAATAATTGTTCTATCTAGTCCCCAGCCAAAATGAGTACGTCACGCTCCCACCCACATCGTCCACACGAGCTGCGAGACTGACTACGATATAGCGAAGGGTACCTCCAGTTTCGGAAAGCGCCACAACAAGACGCACACGCTCTGCAGGCGTTGCGGTACGTGATTCTCCCCCAGATGATGGCATTGAGGTAGCAGAGGCTTGGGCAGAAGCCAGATAGATTGCGAACAAGGACTGACAGGAGCTGCTTAGGTCAACGTTCCCTCCACATCCAGAAACACACCTGCGCCTCATGCGGCTACCCTGCTGCTAAGACCCGCAAGTGTATGTAAACCTCTACGTGCGTCGTAGATGCGGATGTTAACATGGCACAGTCAACTGGGGCGAGAAGGCCAAGCGAAGGAAGACCACCGGTACCGGCCGCATGCGATACCTCAAGACCGTCAACCGCAAGTTCAGCAACGGATTCCAAACCGGCGCACCCAAGGGAGCCAAGGGCCCCACCGTCAAGGCCGCATAAACGAATCGGGCGAAGAGTTGAGGACGTGATGGCGTAGAGGCGCGATTAAGGCCCTTCGGACGGATGCATGATCGGAAAGCGGGTTCTTACAGGCAAATGGTATTGCTCGGCATGGGGCGTTCTGTCATCCCTCTCCCGGTTGCTGTCCATCCCACATGACGAATGAGGATGGCATCACCGTTTGAGCGTATAGCTCTGGAGGCATAACTACGGAAAAATTTCATCATGTTCTGTCACGAAATGAAAGCATGAATCAAGCCAGCTACCATGTCCGATTTCTTTGAGACTACACTTTTGGGATGAATGACCGAAGAGAAGACTAGAATTCGTCGAACACTTCCACGTTGGGTCAAGCTAATTCCAACTCCATCTGCACTTTGAGTCTAATCCGAGGTTTCTAGCAGTTGCTGCATGCTGGATTTGATACCTATGTTTACACTAATTTAGCTGATCAAATTATCCCTATTTACGAGCAAACAGTCGGACTTTTCAAAGAGCACATTACATCCAACACCAAGAACACCCACGTCCAACCACCCAAATGTTCCCCTCAAAACCAGCGCCTCTGCTCAAGCTTCGTCCACCACCTTCCCGTCTCCCCTTCCTCCCTCGGCCCCACAAATTCCAATACCTGATCTCCGCTCCCAATTCTAATATCCAAGTCAAATATGTCATTAGCAACCCTCCTCTCGTCCTTGACACCCAGACAGAAACTGCCCCTCACCCTCACACCACCCTTGCGCTCCTTTGCCAACGGACTCAAGAAGGGCCCGATATCCCTCGCCACTCGATACGCCAGCGCAGAGGGCGAGAACTTTGTCTTGAGCGCAACAGCCCAACGATTGAATTCCTGAGGCCGCGGACGAACACGCGGATTAGCAAAAGTAGGGTATTGTCCCGGGTCGACGGCTTGATCGTGAGCAGGAGACGCGGGGGGTGTGACTACAGTCAAAGCCGTAGAAGAAGGCGACCGCACATCTAACCACGACTGTATAATCTCCGTGTCTCTGTAAGAATCCTCGTACCACGTCAGTAGCCAAAAGGACAAGACGAGTTGTTTTAGGTTGTCGAAGGAGCGGAGGCCGGCGAGTAAGGGGTTTGTAATGGGGTTTGGATACGAGAGGATGGGGCAGCCGTTGCAGCCGCAGATTTTGAGCTCTTCGACTGTGGAGGCGTGATGCAGGGCAATTGTTTGTAGGAGAGGCGCTTGTGGGGGCCAACCGTAGTCTGGTTCGAATTGGAAGTCTGAGAGCATAGGAAAGCCGCGGCGGTAGGCGGCTAGGATACCTGCTCCATCTTCTTCTTCGAGGTTGTAGACGAAATCTGAGGCGCTTTGGCCTGGGTCGACTTCTTTGAGTTGTTGGGCCCCTGCTCCCCAAGTGTTTCCTACGGGGAACGAGACGCCTATCATGACAATCTTCTTTAGCGAACACCAGTGTAGGGCGCGGAGTAGTTCGCGCTTTTCGTCTCGTGGTATTCCGCCTTCTATCTTGATTTGCTCGAGTTTTCGCATGTGCGGTACGAACTCTGCGATGAAGCGGTGACGACGTGTCCGTTCCTGGACCTCTCTTGTTGTTGCACAGTCGTCTGTGAGTGGTTCACCGCTGCTCATATACTGTGCGTCGACGCGAAGATCCGTCAACATTGTTGCTAGATGAGCAACTAGCTTCCGTGACCGGTTCTGCACGTCGACGGACGGCTTTACGTGGCTGTAAACCTTGTCCATCGGCCAGCCCAGACATTGTATCTTAAGGTGGGCCTCTAGGAAGCCTAGGAAGGTATCTTCTAGCAGGTAAATACCATCGGGCAGTCTCGTGAGCGGCATCACAGCATTACGGATCTGGAACGCACGGAGCTGAGGGAACCGCAGTTTGCTGAGCGAGGTTAGGAACAGGCTAGAGTTTGCGGATTCATAATGCGAGTTCCACTTCTTCCGCCAGTGTATCCAGTCCAAATTCAGACTTGTAAGGGTAGATGTGGAGCAGGCGATAATCCACTCGGTGAGCGGTCTGGAGTCGAGCGGGGGTGCCTCCGATATCCTAGGGTCCAAGTTGACCGGGTTGGCATCTATATATTCCCTAATCTCCCAAAGCTCTTCCCATATTGCGGCATCCAATGCTTTGCCCCTGTCCACCAATTCCCCTATTGACGGCCGGGCATATCGTGGTGGCAAACCGTCTGGTGCGACTTGGACTGTGGTTCCAACAAAACTACCCGCACCGTTGTGCATTTGGATGTAATGTCCGCCTCGAGCTAGCTTGAATTCCATGAAATTGAGGCGTTGTCGTGGTATGAGATCAAAGGATGCGTTTCCAAGCCTACGCAGCCGAATGCTTTCAAGCCCAGTTGTCTGGCTCGGTAGAAACCAGTACAGCGTGCCTGTATCGAAGCAACAGCTCTCCAACCATAGTTTTCGCAGGGGTACGCGCCGGGGTCGACTTTCATCGAGGAACCCCGCAACCAGGGTGTTTGTGAGTTTCCAGTGGCCATAGACAATCCTCAGGGTGTGTACATTGACCAAGTTTCGAAGCGCAAGCTTAACCAGAACATGTATGCGAGCATCTTGCGAGAGGTTCTCGGCGTCGAAGCTCATTCGCGGAAGTTCGTTGAATATATTCGGTGTAGGTAGATGACAGCGGTGTGTTACAACGTGGACCTTGGAGGCAATGGTCGGATTCCTGAATACGTTAGAACACGACCCCTCTATTGATTGTGTAACATACGTCGCCAGTATGTATAGTTTCTGGATAATGGGGGTGTCGTCATGCTCATCAGACTCGCCGTGGCCACGATCGCCCCATACTTGGTCCGTCTTCTCGTTCAGATGTAGCTTCCATTGATCGGCTAAACAGACATTCTGCCAGAGTTTGTCTGTCGCATGTTGATTGAGGGTATGGGAAACGAGGGCGACATCCTTGAGCGTGCGCGTGTCGAGGTAGGCGACAATGAGCTGGAGGAGTTCGCTAGGGAGTGATTGCAGTCTCTTGAACTCGCGTCAGCATGTCTTGGAGCGATGTTGAATAAAGACCAACGGTCTGAATAGCTGGCGGGGAGGGATACATGCGGAACGGGGCTAAGGTCGAGTCCATGTCATCTGTACATACGGAGAGTGGGCCATCTTGTTCTTCAGTCTCCTGTGGCGGTGAAGGGGACAGGCCAGTAGTCAGCGCCATGGATAACATTTCTACCTAGGTAGTCAGCGCGCTCAGAGGCGCCGCTTCAACATACAGGAGTCGGGCGCGCAATCCGCAACACAAAATCTAGAGTTGTGAACTGGAGTACGAGTCCGCCCAGCGCCATAGGTTGGATCTTTTCCCCACTGCTGCTCTCGTCCGAGCTTCAGCCGCATAGAAACACCTTAGACCACCGGAGTTCCGTCCCATGTCTATGTTGATCCAAGGCTTACAACGTTGCCATGTACCTCTGAATGTTTTACGACGCTTTTTCTTCTGATTCCATGGCCGGCACATTTACACTGCTTCTGGGCCTAATCATCCTGTACATGCCAATGCTCGGCTTCACGTCCTTGAACCCATACTGAGGATACAACTTCTGTGCAAGCGGCTCTGCGACCATGCTCACATATGCCAGTGGCGCATGCTCATCCACATAGTCGACAAGTTTCTGCACGATGCGTTTTCCCAGCCCTCTGCGCTGATGATCCGGATGCACCGCAACGTCGACCAAGATGAGGAACAGCGACCCGTCGCCTACCAATCGCCCCATTGCGACAGCGTCCTGGTTTGAGCCGGGAGTGGTATCGCTGAGCATATGCTTGCGCTCATAAGCGACGAAGCAAGCGAAGGAGTTGCCCAGGGATTTGGGTACAGCTTCTAGTGGTGGGGGTGTCATTCCAGCGAATTTGCGCAAGTCATGGTAAAGTTGTGGCGTCGGCAGGCCCTCGATGACGACGTATTGCGAATCAGCCATGGCAAATGCGAAAAAGTGTGCAATCGGTCGTATAGCGATAACGTTTGACTTGCGATAGGCGAGGGCTCAGACTTGACCTGTCTCCCAAATAAAGTGCGAAGCGAAATGTTAAAGTGCGGAAAGAACAACCGGGACCATCGTTCATTGATTTACTATTTTCGACCGGCCCACTTTCTCTCGCTCGGCACTGGATAAGCTCCAGATAACCCGGCATTTTGCAGTTCACACTTGGTTTGCCTTGGAACTGTTTCCGTGTTGGACGTTATGGACACCTCTAGTCATGTGCAGTCCGACATGCTTTGCCAGCCCGTCATTGCTCTATGTGTGGGGAACTGCATGATGTGGCAACAGGTACTATCATAAAGGGGTTAAGCATACATCAGGGTCTTTAGAGCTCGGGTTGAGTGGTACCTAAAATGGAATACCAGTACTATGAGCTCCTCCCAGGACCACGCATTCGCATTCCAATCGTCTTCTCCATTCATCTCGATTCATGTTCAAGACTCAAAGACTCAGAATCTTGTCTATGGACGTCCTCAAACCTCGAACCACACCTGCATTGTCACGCATTTCCTCACATAGTCGCCGACCAGTTTTTGCACCACGATGTAGAGGCTCCACAATGGCATGGTTCACATCGCGATCCAAGTATCAGTATTCACCGTATTTACATACCATCTGCTGGAATGGCGATCAACTGCCCTAGTATTACTCATCATGTCACGCGACAACAGCTCGAAGCTTGTCAGATGTCTCAGCGACTTTCTCTGGGCTTCTCCCCACTGTGTCGGCTCTTGAGTTAACAAAGATAGCAGTAACCACAATATATTGCATTACTACACAATGATCCCGAACATATAATGGTAGCTGCAAAACTATGGAAATCATCATGTGGCGAAGGCCACAGTTTGCTGAAGACGTGCATATTGAATCTGCTCATATACGCTCGAGCAAAGCGGGGAGCTGATTGATAATCAGGTATTTATGGAAATGTGTTAGTTCATCTCCCAGCGCGGATACTCCATTAAAATCACCTTTTGTGGTGTGAACACGTCATAGTGAACAAATACCCCCGGCTACTGATTACTCCACAGACCACCTTTTCGGCAAGATTATGGCCCGTTGAAGTTAATGCTGGGACTGGAGATGGAGTCAGACTGACACTTGGTACTGGGGCAGTGCGGAGAACTCGGTGGCCATAGCTGACAGACACGAAAGTCCCTCACTGCTTTCTGTTTTGCGGATGAGATAATATGACAACAACAACAAGCTTACGCATGAGGCAGACTTATTTGAGGTTTCATGGGGGTGTAGCATTTGTCGTA
This sequence comes from Pyrenophora tritici-repentis, assembly GCF_003171515.1. Classification (NCBI taxonomy): domain Eukaryota; kingdom Fungi; phylum Ascomycota; class Dothideomycetes; order Pleosporales; family Pleosporaceae; genus Pyrenophora; species Pyrenophora tritici-repentis. Next base: position 352,640 of record NC_089399.1, on the reverse strand, counting down.
GGAGCGACACCTACTCCGCTTCTAGTGTAGGCATTCATGCCGTGTTCGACGTTGTGTACTTCAAGAATTATGTTCGAGTCCATGACGTTCCACAACAGACGCAACCAGCAACAGACGTGCAGCTTACCCTGCATCCAAGGAAGTGGGGTAGGTCACGAGCTCCGCTGAGCTATAAGCTGTGACAGTTATGAGATGTTGTAAGCTGTGGGGTCCTATATGTCGTGTAAAATACACTGTGTACGAAGTTTTGTACTTCTCGTACGAGGACTTTGGTCTTCAATCTCTACCGGAACACCAGACAGGACCGGAACCAAGTCATCGGGTATGGGCGGCCCGTTGTGAGCATGAGCTTGCGGGCGAGCAATGAGCACAGATCGGGCAAACTTTGTGTGACGTTATTGTCACCAATGCCTTGAACCGGATAGCTGGTTTGAAAGTTGCTGGTACATGGCACATCAAGGCTGATAAAGTTTCAAAAAGTGGATGCGAACTAGTCCACTGTTGCTTCCACATGTCCTTCCTAGTCCCATTGGTGGGTTTGTCCTTCAGCTGAACCTATAAATGCGGTATATCGCTGATCTTGAAGACTTTGTTGGGACCCCAGCCATGCATTTAGGCATGCCACCCGAGAGGCTGGCTATGCAGTAGTGTCCCAATGATCAGAGCCCGGATGATGTCTCTGGAGCCATTGTGCAGATAACGACGCAGGCAGATGAGGTGCATAATCCGAGGCGGTGATACATGGGTGCCCCCAGAGAATGAGAGAGGTACCTTATCACCTTTCCCGGAGAGCCTTGAACCCAAAGTCTAAAGACATGAACGACGGGCACGCCGTCGAAGAGTGGTACTTGGAAGCGAAGCGGAGGCAGGGGTAGCGCCCGAATGCGAAGCCGACTTGGGAAATTGTGTGCCTGGCTAACCTACTAGACGTTGGGCGGTGATGGTCCGCAAGCAAGCTATCAACGCCACAATTATTGGGGTCGATTCATCAGGTCCAAATAGATTGTATAGTCGTTTCAAGGCCGGAAGGGTGTCGGCATCTTGACTCGATGGTAGAATTTGGAAACCAGAAGCGATGAGACTGGCCTAGTCTCGCAAGCCGGCGTTCCTGAGAGGCCCCTCGCTGTGGGTACGGGTTGATGTCGGCGTGAAGGGGTTTGAGTTGACCGACGTCCTAGGCGTTTTCGCCTGTCTTAGGTCGGACTGCATAAACCTCAGGGTCCAATTCAGGATCAGATGAGGTTACAGCTGCGGGTGAAACGGAAACATTCCAAGAAAAGCTCATGTCAGGCAAGGCGAAGCAGAGCAATGGAGGGAACCAGCATCGGACTTGAGACCGGCTCTCCTCATGGACAGCACGTGTCGCTTGTGACGGGAACTGGCCCATACAGATGGAGCAAGCAGGGGTTGGAGCTCAGGAAGCCACAACCCGGCCGATCATCTGCGTCCCCAGCATCTAGCGCCTAAAATAGATTAGCCCCATGCGTCCCGTACACCGGCGCGACGATCATCACCGGCACACGACTACCACTTCCCACAACGCTCCCATGTCCGGAATACTGACACCCTTTTCACTTGTCAAAGTGCTCGCCCAATCTAGAGTAGCAGGCTGTCCAGTAATCCGCTGCTGACGGCGGGATGCATATGCGTGCAATTCGCACATGCTTAGTTTGTGCCGCCAGAGTGCCTAATACCCAAACGAGAGGCAGCTGTTCAATATCGACTCGCTATTCTTTTGTTGCTACTGTTATCTTGCGTCTCCCGAACATCCAAATGTCTCGGGGCAAGCCGCATACGGTAAAATGATGCGTGTGGTATTGAACAGACAGACATTCTGCCCATGGCGATCGCCCCTATGGTATCGTCCGCTGCTCTCTCCATCAGCTTGGACCGTCAGAGGCCAGGCAAAATCAGCTATGAGGGCTATGTATCTTACATCTGGGTGGATATGAAGCCTAAGACTCAGCGCAGCCACATCGTGGATCGTCGTTGGTTAACCACTGAGCTTCAAACAAGCGACTGCACTAATTACGGGCAAGCCATCAGTCACGTTAGAGGCTGTGATCCACTCTACCCACTCTGACACGCAGCCTCCTGGGCCTGGCGCACGGCATCTCGGTTTTCAGAGCCATTTCGGTCATGGAATATCGCCACGAGCACGCTTCGGTTTCACACAGTTTCCGTCCCGCTATGAGTGCCGCAGGTTCTATATGTAGTATCTCATGCACCCACGTCGTTGGTAGGGAACTGAAGTATTTGTGATCCGAGTAATCATCACTTTGGCAGTGATCGTCTACATTCATCCACAGCTTGCCAGTATGGGTCTTCCTTCATTGTTGCTAGCGGCAGTCCTGCTAGGTGTATACGCACTGTACAAGCATTGGGCCGCATCTCGTCGTCACAGGATACCTACAGGTCTGAAGCCTTTACCAGGGCCAAAAGGTACGATAGTCACATTACTTACACGTCATCTATGATCAGCTTACTCCCCGGACAAGAGTCATATAATTACCTTTACTAACTGACATGCATAGGCTACCCCATCATAGGCTCAGTGCCCGAGGTCCCTGAGAAGAACGGCTTCATCAAGTTTGCAGACTGGGGCAAGCAATATGGTCCCATATACCAATGCAACCTCGCCGGAGACAACCATGTGTGGATCTCGACAGATGCTATCGCCAGAGACTTGTTGTCCAAGAAGGCAGCCATCTATTCTGACAGACCACACATTCCGTCGCTGATCGATGACAACCGTACGAGTGCACAATATCTTCCGTTACTCAGTCGAAATGGTATAGCATACACTCACCCACTTTGTATTCAACTTTAACACTTTACAGAGGGCCATACGCGCCAAAGAAAATTTGCAAACATCATCATGCGCGAGTCGGAAAAAGCTACATTCTATCGATACCCCGAAATCGAATCAAAGCGAATGTTGACCGAGCTGCTGGAAGAGCCCGACCAGTACAACCACATTCTTGAGTCTTTCATCTCACGCGTCACATGCCGACTGGCCTGGGGTCACAGCGAAGGCAGCGATGAGCTGAAGCAGCGTGCGCGCGAACTTCTCATTGGTGTCTCACCAACGGGCTCTCTGAGTAACAAACTCCCATTCCTGATGACACTGCCCGACTGGCTATCACCACCAAAGGCATGGGAAAGGCGGCGTGCAACCACCGAACGTACATGGTTTCAGACCATGCAAGAACAGGTGATGAGCGATATACAGTCAGGCCAAGCGGCCCCCTCATGGATGAAGACTTTTCTTGAGGGTCGCAGCAAATGGGGCTTCAAGTCCGACACTGAAGGAGCCTATGCTGTTGGCATGCACGGAATTGCCGGTGCTCTCACCATCGCCGCTCCTATGCAGACATTCTGTCTGGCAATGACACATTACCCACAGTTCCTACCTCTGCTACACGAGGAACTCGATCGAGTCTGCGGCGGCCGACTACCTCGTTCGGAGGACCGACCCAACCTTCCCTTCCTGCGGGCCATCATTCGCGAGTGCATCCGCTGGCGTCCTCCAGTCCCCACCGGTATTCCCCACTATCTGATTCAGGATGATGAGTACAATGGCTACCACATCCCGAAGGGCAGCACCATACACCCATTAGAATGGTAAGTGCATCACTCCTGACGTGTGTATATCTGTACTGATTAAATTGCACAGGGCTATCTCCCGTGATCCTGAACTGTACCCAGATCCCGAAGCTTTCAACCCTCTTCGATGGGTCAAGCCAGAATACCCCACATACCAAGAACCTCTTACACAATACCCAACTATAGTCAACTCGACACAGTTTGGTTATGGACGGAGGACATGCACTGGCCAGAACGTGACCGACGAAGATCTTCTCATCGGAATCGGATCTATTGCTTGGTTGTTCGACATCAAGAAGAGGCCTGAAGATGCCATTCTAGCCGTAACGGAGTCAGTGAAGGGACATCCATATGGCTTGAACAGAAAGGCTACTATATCACACGAGGAGCTGAACGCCGGTATTACTAACGATGAGCACACCTTGGAGGAGAAGATTCTTACCAAGTACACATACCCTGGATCTGAAGCTGCATCCTCAAAGTCCGCAGCACCAGCTTACAAGCCCTTGGAATGGGGCGATATCACCAAGAAGCCCGAGGACCCCACTCTCGACTACTCAATCTTACTCATCGCCAAGCCAATACCTTTTAAATTTGACCTCAAGCCACGCGACACTGTCCGGGCAAGTAGGGTCCAAGACCTGTTCCGAGAAGGCGTAGCAAACGGTGACTATCCAGAATCCCGGGAATACTGGGGTGCAAATCAGGGAAGAGATAAAACTGTGGGCTGGAGCAAAGTGTGAGAATCGAGACCTGCGTGATCGGCAAGCCCTGCAGCTGCAGGCTTGGTGGTTTGTGTACATGCCTGTCCAAAACCATGGTGGGGATCCGGTGCAGGCCCTACAGTGCGGATAACGAACTTGATGAGTATATAATAGTAATTTCATATGGGTCAGTCTGGGTATTAACGAAGGATTTCCATGCTGTATACCTTGGCTCACATTGTTGGCGGTGTTGGCAGCTTTATTAGAGGGCTTGGGTTATTGCAGCTCATTCAATAGAAGCATGAATACTTGTTTTATCAAACGCTCTATCCCTATTCGGACTTTCAGTCCCATGTCTTGGAAGGTACGATATGTCATCAGCTAACGTGGCGATAAACTTGTCAAGAGTGGGTCAGAAACGTTTTGGCGCCGTTGCGGCTTTTGATGGTTTCAGGCTTGCATGTGCCTGTAGGGAATACTTAGCCCACCTGGTATCAGTTGTTCGCAGCTTGTGGAAGCGGCGCTCACGTGACCCATACTCAGCCCTATATCCCAGGCGTCTACCAAGCCTGACATCATGTCCCTTCGGTCCGATACCCCATCGCGACATCAACCTTGTCCTGTTCAATCACGGCACGCCAATGCGCCCACGATAGCCGTTCCCAGCTCATCGCGAGCTACATAGCGTAAACAATGCTCGGCCTCGATTTCACCGCGACGCGTACGCAAATCGCATCCTACCTATTTGGCGTCGCGCTCTTCAGTATCAGCTTCCTCGTCTTCCTCAACAGCTCTATATCCTTTGTCATTACACAGCGCATCGGTCAATCGCATAGTGTGGGCGATGCGGTCGGTACTCTGGGCTTTGCAGATGAATTGGTCGCACTGGTCGCATGTCCGGCCTGGGGTTTGTTGAGCGATAGGGTGGGCGTGAGGAGTGTTGCTGTAATGGGCTATGCGATTGTCGGTATATCGCTGTGGGTGTTTGTGCAGGCAAAGAATGTGTACCCCGAGTTGTTACTCGCGCGGATACTGTTCAGTTTGGGTGGGACTGCGACGTGAGTATTGAAAGTTGTAGAGCGAAGGGCGTGCAAACTGATACGCACAGCGCGACCATGGTCACTGCCATTCTGCCCTCGATGACGATTGTCAAACCCGTAAAGTCAGATCCGCGATCCCCGACGCACAGTCGGGGCAGGTCACATGCGCCTGCTGCATCGATATCCTCCGAGTTGACAATCACACCTGCCCGCTTCCGCTCCACGTCTCCAGAAGAGCATGCGCAAAGAGCGCCGGCAAAGGATACTGGCGCATCTACGTCGCAACTTGCAGGACTTGTTGGCGTATTCACTGGATGCGGCGCCCTCGTCGCCCTCTTCGTCTTCCTGCCTCTCCCAACTCAGTTCCAAAACGCTGGCGCGCGCCCAGCTGCCGCCGTCGCAGATGCTTTCTATGTTGTCGGTGCAATCGCCATACTCGTATCTCTGGGCTGTTTCTTCGGGCTTCGCAATCTCCCTGGCGAAGAAGCAAAAGGCTGGAGACGACTAACTAGCAAAGGCGACTACAAAGACGTAGACTCGCATCTCACGCGCGACGTGGTACTATCATATCCGCGCCTCTTCCTTGAGAGCATCCGCCTGGGCTTCACATCTCCAAACATCGGACTGGGCTACGCAGGCGGTTTCGTCGCGCGCGCATCTTCAGTCGCCATATCACTCTTCATCCCACTCTTCACAAACCACTACTTCCTGCAAACCGGACAATGCAAAGCAAACTCAAAGATACCATCCGACATCAAAGTCGCATGCCCAGAGGCCTACAAGCTCGCAGCAATGCTGACAGGAATCTCCCAACTCATCGCCCTCATGAGCGCCCCTGCCTTTGGTTTCCTCGCAGGCCGCTTCCCCCGCTACAACATCCCACTCTGCGTCGCAGCCGTATCCGGAATCGGCGGCTACGCAGCCTTTGGCTCACTAACGAGTCCAGACTACAAGAGCGAAGACGGCACGGGCGCCATCTTCTTCATCGTCGCTCTTCTTGGCATCAGCCAAATCGGTGCTATCGTCTGTTCTCTCGCCCTGCTAGGCCGCGGTATCAACAACGATGAAGTTTCTTCAAATTCTTCAGATTCGCTGTCTGTGTATGGTGGTCATACCACGACTAGTCACCCTTCTGCGGGCGCTACACCACCGCATAGCGGACCTATAACGCCGGTAGATGAAAACGCACCGTTGCTACCGGAGTATGGTCAGTATCACTCGCGCTCGGCGTCGTCGTCCAGACCCTCGTCGCATAACAATATCAAGGGCTCTATTGCTGGCACGTATAGTTTACTCGGTGGCTTCGGTATTTTGCTGCTTACAAAGGCCGGTGGCGCCTTGTTTGATAGCAGTGGGCCTGGTGCGCCGTTTTATATGATGGCGGGCTTCAATGCGATGTTGTTAGTTGTTACTGTGGGAGTGAGTGGGTGGCAGGCCTGGGGCAGGTGGAGGAGCCAGGGTATGTCTTGAGGGGTGTTTCTCGGAGGGTTTTAGGGAAAAAGGAAAGGTAGGGTGCTATGTTGGGATGATGCACGTATGACCATGTGGTATCTGAGATATGATGGCTATAGTGTTGTATTGATATCATCTTCTTTCCTCTCAGTACTGGGCTTTCCCCGCTCCAAACTCGCCATGTGATACTCAAATCGTTATATAGAATCCAAATGATATCCAATAAGCTTCCTCCCAGCCACTACTCATCGTGATTGTATACAAGACCAACCCAGCTATCCATATATCGGCAAGAAAGGCAAATCCAACAACCAAACCAAAAAGTTCATACCAAGCAACCTCTCCCTCCCCCTCAGCCCCCCCTCCCCCAAAACATCACTCCACTCCAGCACATCCACCTTCCTCTTCCGCAACAACTCCGCAACACTCGGTCGAACAGCCAAGTTCTGAGGCCAATCTTGCCTCTCATCTACCTACAAAATTGACGCACGTTTTAGTCCCGCGAAGGTTTTCTAGCGGTGCGACTGCTGGAGGGCTTTGGACTCACTTCTGTGCTACCGGTCCAAGACGTGGAGCGCTGGACGGCGAAATAGTAGTCGCGGAAGGGATCGCCGGTGGTTTCTTCGGTTGTGGGTTGGGGGACGCTGGTGGAGGCGGGGATGGCAGAGGTGGATTGGCGGGCTGGGGGACGGGGTCGTGGTTGGGGTTGTTGGGTTGCGAGGGAGTGCCGGGGGGCGAGGGTGGGCGTTGTTGATGCGGGGTTGTGGGGTTGGTTTGGGTTGGTGGAATGTTGAGGGAAGGGATTTTCTGGAGGATTGTGGTTTTCTGGTTGGTGTGGGTGTGGGGTTGGGGTGCGGGTTTGTTCGTTGGGTTGGGTGTGGTGAGTGTGTTGTGGGTGGCTGATAGGGACGTTTCTCGGGCGCGCGTGCTTGTGCTGGTTGAGGTTGAAGTTGCGTGGGTTGACCGTTCATTTCATCGAGTGCGTTCTGCAGCACCTTTGTGGTTTTAATGATGCCCTTGTTGTAGAGCGTGTCGCGTATGTTGTCTTTGTAGAAGCGGTGATAAGGTTCTGGACTCTCTCCTTGGTCGATGCATTCCATGGCATACTGTTTGTAGTCTGTTCTGTTTCGAATGATGAAATCGTCCCACTGCCACTTTGGCACCATCTTATCTTCTTGCTCGAGCTTGTACATTTGTTCGCACTGTTTCTTGAAATGGTTCAGATCCCCAGTGTACTCTGGGTACGCCTCTTTGAAGGTCTGAAAGATGGTCTTATGGCCATTCTGATCAGACTTTGCGGAAGGCTGCTCTGTTGGCGCCTTCTCGGTTGCACGACCAGAGGATTGGTGGTTCAATTGTGGTGGAAGTTTGTTCTTGGCAGTTGTTGAGACGGATTGCGAGGTTGGATACGTAGTGCGTTCTCTCATAGGACTTGGCTCATCATACAAGCTCTGATGTCGAGGAGACATCGCACGTGGAGGTCCCCTCTCAACATCCATCTTATCGACATCCTCTCCCTTTGCAATCGAGGCTGCAGCTCCACGTCGACTATCGATGTTTGCACTTGATCTGCGTTCTCGTTCTTCTTGAAACCTGCGCAGCGATTCTTCTCGCTCCTTGCGCAGCGCCGCTACTGGGTCAACGGTAACAGGCACAACATCGTTACTGAATCCCACAATCTTGATCTCTCGCCTCTTTGACTGTTTTCGGCCACTCTTATCCGGAGAATTAGCAAGTTTTCGTTTGATCGCTTTAGAAGTAGGCTGAGGGATGCTTGGCGACATTTCCGAGTCGCTATTTTTTGAGGGCAGTTGCTTAGGGTTTGGTGGTACGTTTGCTGGAACAGTAGGCGCTGCATTTCCAACTGAAGTCCCTGCTATCAAAGGCGCAGCGTTCTTGGAGTCTTCTTCTCGGACTGGTACTATTCTTGTCAACTGTTCGCCAGATGTTCGCACATCCTGCGCATCAACCATCCGGCTGTCGTGCGCTTCAGCTTCAGATTGCTTGGCATCCGGAATCTCGTCCTGTAAAACAGGCTCTGGATCTTCCACTACAGCAACATGATCGCGCTCAGCTTCGGTAGTGGCGTTGGCTTTTGACATATCGTATGTACTCTGAACGATTGACGTAGATGCCGCATGTGGCTCTTGGCTGCTTGCCTCTGACCCTTCCTTTGCACATGCGTCGGAAACGGCGCCCTTGAAAATTTTACTTTTTGCGACAGGCGTCTCTCTCACCTGGACAAAAGACCGTGCTTTCTCAGGGAGTGATGAGGGTCGGTTATCAGCTGAGTCCGATTTCCCCGCTTCTGCTAGATCTTCACCCAGTGCTTGCGGGAGGAAATCTTCCATTTCCTCGTCTGAATCGACTTGTTCAGATTGTTGAGTGGATAGCTTTGCTTGTGAGCCGGATGTATGCTCTGCACTTGAAGTTTGTTTCTCGATACTAGAGTCGGGTGGGAGTCCTTGCACAGGTTTTACTGGCATTTGTGGTGGCTCCGGACTGGGAGACCAAGACACGGTACTCGCAACCTCGTCATTCTGCGTTGGGAGAGGTAAAGAGTCAGGTGAGGGATCGACGTCAGATTCATCATCCGTATTGACCCCGTCTTCCATCGTAGCCCTCTCATCAGCTATGCGATTAATCACCTGAAGGATTGATTGGGGCATGTTGCCATTTTGAAATGGCTGCAGTCCAGGTTGTGGCTTTAGCCAGCTTGTATCTTTACTCAGGCATTCTTGTTGTAGCTTAGGCACTTTGAGCGTGTCGCGATTAAAAATAATACCCTGCATCCAGGAGCATTGAGAAATGTGGGTAGTAGCTTTTCTGGGCTCATCATCTCTCTGTGTAGAGAAGTCAAGCTGAGCGGCCTGTGCGGACTTGGTCTTAGCAGTGCTAGCTTCTTTCCGTCGCTTCTTGCGGTGGGCTGGGGCGGGTGATTCCCAATGTACAGGTTCAATCTCTGATTCTTCTCGTGGTGGTGGTAATTGAGGCGTGGCGGACGTGGCTTTGGGAGATGTAGGTGATCCAGGAACAGTTGGCTGTCTACTAATAGTATTTGGCATGGAATCATCAGAAGCCACTGCTCTTGGTTTCCCGGTGTTTAAATGATCGAGAAGGCTGAGCAACTTAGCAGCGTCTTCTTCTACTTCCCCCCGTTGTGTATCACCCGCCAGGACAGGCTCATTTCCCTTTGAACGAGATGGAATGGGGCGAGGCGCCTGCGTCGCGGACGCTAGCTGAGTATACGCCGCCTGAGAATGAGGGTTTTCATCATCATCTGGTGCAGCCATTACGGGCTCAGGCACTTTGGGCTCGCTATATTTTGCTAGGCGTCGAAAGTCTTCCTGCGCGCGGGTCTTGCGTAGCTCCTGGACCAATTCGCAGATTTTCTCGCTCTTATCAAGGGGTCGTATGTGTGGAGAGTTTTTGTAGACGTTGATGAAGTTTGCGCCTACCCAATCCACCTGATGCAGTATGAAGCGCAGTCTGTCCCGCCGTGGCCCGTAGGATGTGTGTCGTATGGTGTAACTATGGACGGAAATAACAGTGCCCTCGGGAAATCGTGAATAGGTGCAGGGCGTGATATGGGCGACGATTCGATGCAGGCCGTCGGTAAGGGTGAGCGGATTGGTCTAGAGCAAGTTAGGGACTGATGGCAGAAACAGCGTTCATTTTGATATCACGTGCCTGTAGGACTTGCAGTGTACTGTTGCTCTCAGGGTCTATGTGATCAATTATATCTAGGCAGGAACCGTTGTCGTGGTAGACACCCTCCCAGTCCCTATCCAGCTTGAATCGGACGCCAGATGCTTTCTGCTCGTACCTCTGCCGTAACCAGTGGCTGCCTAAAAGGAGCTGCGCCTGGATAGTTTCCTCGAGCCAGGCGTTGGGGCAGACGGCCATGTGTTTTGTTTGTTTGGCGTTGTGCGGGGGACGCGACGCGTTGGCTCCCGGCGCGATGTGGATAGCGGGTGCGGTGAGATGGCCAGGTGCAGCGGGCGGAGCATTGAGATTGTCATTTTCGATTCTCTATTATAACCATAACATGATCCATGGGCGAGCGGCGCACACGGGCGAGCGGCGCACCCCACCAACTTTACTCACCTTACTGATCTTAATCTACAATGGCTCAACGCAGCGCTACTCAATTACTATCAAATGAAGCAGATATTCAGCTTGCTATCTCATCTATTAATGCGCACCAGATCCAAGGTACCCGTACTGCTGCAGTAGTCTACAACGTAGCCGAAACAACGCTCCGCCGCCGACGCGCTGGTATACCTGCCCGACGCGATTGCCCGCCCAACTCAAGGAAGCTTACCCAGAGAGAAGAGGAGGTGATTATTAGCTATATACTTCAGCTAGATCTGCGTGGATTTGCGCCTACCTACACAGCTGTACGTGATATGGCTGATAAGCTGCTGGCTGCGCGTGGTGGAGAGCAGGTTGGAGTCAACTGGCCATCTACCTTTGTTAAGCGTACAGACAGTCTTCGGACGTGTTTCAACCAAGCGTACGATAGGCAGAGAGCTCTTTGTGAGGATGCAACATTAATAAAGAGGTGGTTTAAGCTTGTAGAAGAGACAAAGGCTGAGCTAGGTATCTGCGATGAGGACGTCTACAACTTTGATGAAGCTGGCTTTATGATGGGCAAGATTACAACGCAGCTAGTTATAACAGGAGCAGAGAGGAGAGGCAGGCCGAAGAGTATTCAGCCAGGCAATCGCGAGTGGGTAACGCTGATCGCTGCTATCAGCGCTGCTGGCTGGTCAGTCCCACCGTTCCTCATCTTCGCTGGCCAGTACCACCTATCAGCCTGGTATAAGGAAGCTGAGATCCCACGCGACTGGGCGATCGCAGTCAGCGATAATGGCTGGACGAATAATGAGCTTGGAGTTGAGTGGCTAAAGCACTTCAACGCTCACACGCAGGCTCGTAGTGTAGGCGCGCGTCGCCTGCTTATTATTGATGGCCATAAGAGCCACCAATCTCTAGAGTTCCAGGAGCTCTGCAAGGAGAACAATATCCATACGCTCTGTATGCCTCCTCACTCATCTCACCTACTCCAGCCACTTGATGTTGGCTGCTTCTCGCCATTGAAGCGCGCGTACAGCCGTGAGGTGGAGAGCCTTATGCGCAACCACATCAACCACATCACCAAGCTAGAGTTTCTGCCAGCGTTCAAGGCAGCATTTGATCAAGCGTTCACGCCAGCCAATATCTGCTCAGCCTTCCGCGGCGCAGGCCTTGTTCCTCTACAACCAGAGGCTGTTCTATCAAAGGTAGATGTACAACTGCGTACACCTACTCCTCCAGCAGCTCTGCCAGAGGCTCCCTGGGTAGCTCAAACGCCGAGCAACGCGCGTGAGCTTGAGGCTCAGTCAAGCCTAATACGTGAGCGCGTGCGCCAGCACAAGAGCTCATCACCAGCTTCAATTATTATGGCGATTGACCAGCTAAAGAAGGGCGCCGAGGTGATGATGCTCTCTGCTGAGCTGATGCGCGATCGGATCTCTAGTCTTGAGAAGGCCAATAGCGCAGCCTCAGCGCGTAGGCGGCGCTCTAAAAGGCGTATACAGAAGCATGGAGTACTCACAAAGGGAGCTGGAGAGGACATACTGGCTCAAAATGAGGCTGACCAGCAGATTGCTCATGAAGAGCGTCAAGGAGGAGCGCGATCAGGCCTCAGCCAGCGGGCTCAAAGGCGCTGCACTAGGTGCAAGGAGACTGGGCACAACTCGCGCACATGCAAGACTGATACTATTAATATAGAGTAATCTACTGTATCAATATCTAGCAATAATATTATCGCGTTGTTGAGATGCATCGCTTTAAAGTTGCAAAAGTTGGTGGGGTGCGCCGCTCGCCCGTGTGCGCCGCTCGCCCATGGATCATGTTATACAGGAATCGCTTTGCATTAATATATTACAGATCAAGTCTATGTACATGATGTTCCGTCAATTTTCTATGGTAATTAGGCATGCAATCTTTAACTGGGAATCGTAGCTTTCGTTTCCATCAATGCATCCAAACTCCACCTGTACTGTAAGCGCTCATCATGCTGCTCATGGTGCTTGTCCTCCGCCTCCACGCAAATTATACACTACATCCTCCTCACATCACTACCCTCAGCACCATACCCCAAGGTTCTTCCCTGTGCGCCAGCCATGCTGCTACTCCCACTTATTCCCCGCTTGTGCCCTAAGTCCACGCTCCCTCTCCCATCTCCAATGGCTCTCCTTCCGTCGATCCCCTGACTCACCATCCTTCCGCTAAACTGGTGCCAGCAGTTTGGTGCTTGCAGGATGTACTTTTCCATCGCAATCCGGAACCTATTGCGATAGTCACGTGGGGATGTGATGGTTGGTTTGTTCTTGCCCCGATCTTTGATCCAACTCTCGAGCTTCTTATCCCATGTATATGTACGGATGCAGTCGATGATGCCGACAATGATCTCGCGATTCGTATCATCAAATCCAGCCATTAGCGAGTAGTCCATGACGTTGTTCTGAGATAGGAAAAGCGTGTCGTTGAAGACGCTGGCCTTGAGCAGCTTCTTTGTGTGCTCGCGCACAAAAATGGGCGTTTCCGAATAGATAATATCCACCAGGTTCTCGTCCAAAAGCACCTCATCGCGTTCGCCCGTCGCCTGAATCTTTCGGTTCCGCATACTACCCTTGAGATCGTAGCGCCGGTTAGGTTCGCGATCGTAAAAGAGGTTTTCCATGACGAGCATGTACCAGTCGAAGTCGCGACCGGTCGGTGTCTTGATTTGCACTTGGAAGAGACCAAACATCTTGGCGATGACGCTGGGTAGGGATTTGAACAAGTTCTGATGGGTGAAAGCAAAATAGTTGGGGCCAAACTTGAAAAAGGCCTGTACTTCTACTGGAGAGAGGGATTTGAGGACGAAGCGGTCGTCGAGTGTTTTCAAGAAGATGGACTTGGACTTTCCGCCCTTAGAGTCCCATTTCGAGCAGCGAGAGAGGGATTCGACGAAACGCTCTGCGACGCCGCATTTGCGACGGAGAGCGTCGAACGACTGAGCATAGAAGATCTTGCAATGTGCCTTGACTCCGCGATTCGTGAAGCTATAGCGAATGTTGTGATTCTCTTCATGCAAGAGATTACGCTCGATTGACTCCTCGAAAGTCTCCAAGTGACCCGATGCTGAATTGTCCTCACGGAACGAATGTCGTTTGGCGACATAATCAGGACACGACAACGCCAAGGCGATGATGGAACTCGGCTCGTCTTCCCGGATGATAATGTCAGAGTTCTCCCAGACATGTTCAATCTGCGAGAAGGGGTATTCAAGCGGTGTCCATCCACTTGCTGAGCGCTCAGACCAGAAGCTCGTCAGTATCTTGAGCAGCGTGTTCTTTTCATGTTTGGGCAATTCAAGTGAGTTTTCAAGTTGAGAATCACTCAAGTTCAGCAGCTGAGAACTGGCGAGGCTGTCTGGCAAAGGAATGTCCTCGGGTGTAATATCGGCATCGCTAATGTCGTTATCGTTATCTGGTTGGAACTGACTCGGGATTTCTGGTGACTGATCGCTACACGGGAGTTCTGCTGTCAGATCTTTGGTCTGTCGCTCTTCGACTGGAGATTGCGATGCTATCGTCATATCGTCCGTCTGTTCTGTAAGAGTACTATCGTCGAGCATGCTGTGATCCAAACTTTCATGTGTAGGTGAGCCACCAGGCAAGTCTTCGTCAGAGTCCTCATTCTCTTGCACGGCGTCGTGTACGTTCTTATACACCTCGACAACTGGCTTTGAAGAGGCTAATGGAAATGCACGCACTTGTCTAGCTCTGTCGTTTCGCCGCTCACGCATGCGCTGATTCTGAAATTCTCTCGAGAGCTGTTCAAAGTGCTGCGCAATCTTCGACACCTTGTTGGGGCTCTTGTAGGGAATCGAACGTGGAATTCGAGAGGAGTTCTTGGACTGTTTAGGGGTACTCAGCCCCAGTCCCAGTCGCTCAGTCATGCGCTCAAACGCTCTGGATGTGTCCCCAGTATTCGGCTTCAGTGCGGCAGGCCCACTGTTGAAGACAGAGGGGCTAATATGCTTGGCAATGTTTCCCGGCTGAGACTGTGTCCTGACAAGTGTAGCGGGTCTCTGCACAGGCTCCCGTCGGGCATTGTCAACAAGACGTGGTATTTTACTTTCTACGTTCGGGTTGGGGCCTGATTGCAAGGTTGACGGCGAAGTGGGCATGTTCTCGATCGCTTCCGCAAGAGACTTATCGATAGGATTCACCTTGGGATAACTCGTAGGAGTGGGTGACCCTTCATCGAATTTGTTGGGGTCAGAAGCACCGGTAGGAGTTTCGCTGTCTTCAGTAGTAACCGTGGGACTGTCGGGAAAGTTGGACGGAATCGCAAGATCAAGGTGGCGGATATCGTCTCGCTCCAGTGCTTCGCGTGGCGTTTGTATGGGCAATTCGGAACTGAATCGTGGCGAAGTAGGTGTTTTGTGCTCGGGAGATGTAGTACTACCGTCGGCAGGCTGATCGCTAGCCGAACTCTCTTCCTTCACCACGGAGCTCAACATGTCGCGAGCCATCTCAGGCGACATGTTGGAAGGCCTTGGAGACAGGGCAATTGAATCATCCTTCTCGTCAAGGTATGAATCGTCTGCACCCGACTCTGTGCCCTCATCCACCGATGCCAGAGAGCTCGTAGATTCGTCTCGCTCCAAAAATCTCTTCAGCTGCATATTTGCATATCTTCTGATGTCTCGCTCTGATGGGAAGAATTGTTGTTCGAACTCCATGAATGTCACGTCCCAGGCAATGGCCTTTTCTTGTATTGCACGGATTGCGCGATTCATGGGAATGATCTCGTAGTACTTGGAGCTCATGTACTTGTCCTGGAGTTTGGCCTTTAACCACTCGTGTTCCTCATTGGTGCGTTTGAGAAGTATATCAACCTCCTTTCGACACAAATCAACCTTTTCCGGAATGACGTCCTCGACATGTATGCCCTGAATTCGAGCGCGCAAAGAGTTCATGAAACAGTCCAGCTTTTCCTCAATCATCAGATACTGGCTGTTCTTCAACCTCAGGTCGCTGTCCACTTTCCAGGTAACGTTTGGTTTTGGCGCAATGACCTCGTACATGGGTACAGGATCGTACTGGATACGAAGAGCTACATTATTGTATCCAAAGTAGCGAACATGGTCCTTGTGGATGTCGTGGGGACATATGCCTGCTCTCGGATGCAGCTTCGTGCTCCAAAAGGTCAACTCGAGATACTTTGCAAACGAGTATCTCCAACTCCACTCCGACATTGGAAAAGTCTGCGTCTCCTGACCACACACCCTGCAGCAACTCCACATGAGAATAGTTTGATACATTCCCTTGAGTTTTGGTGGATGTTTTTGTACTATAACGGTCATCTGGCCTTCTCCATGGACATATTGACGAGAATGATCGAGCATTCTTCGGTCGCAGTTGCCCACTTCGCAAGCGACGCCGGCCGAGGTACACAGGTCTTCTACGTACTGTCCCAGTGTGCAGTCTGGTGTGAATCCGTCGTCGTAGTCGTGCTCTTGGTAAAAGCCAAGTGCAATGATTTCTGGCCCGATGCAGGGTGTAGAGGTTGTGGTATTAACAACGCTATACAATACAGCAATCTTCTGATGGTTGAAAGGGTCGTAGAGATCTGTGTTGCCTGAGAGGTACTGTTCCCATTGCCGCTTCTGTGTCATGTACTGGTGCATCGCCTTATCGTACTCCGATGCATGCACTGCAGATAAGAACTCGCGAACCTGTTTTGAAGCCTTTTCTACCACGGTGTGAACCATCTCGGGCTGCACGAGTTCGAACTTTTGGCCAACTTCTCCGGGCTTCTCATCTTCCTGGTCGTCGGCAGTGTACTGGTTCTTTAGTTTCTTCAGATGACCCAGTTTGGCCTCATACTGACGAGCCTGCTCAAGCAGATATGGCTGCATAAACTTGACAAATGGAGACGAAGAGAGAATCTTGGTTCGGTGGTTCTCGACCATATCGCTATAATACGAAGGCGCGGCATCATTGGTCTGTGTGTCGTCACCGTCCGCTGTCCGCTGGACGGCGTCTGCGGTATTCTGTGGTTGCGCGGCGTCCTGCTCGTTTTGGCTTGATGCAAGAGTGCCGATGATGGAAGTCGTGGGTGTGTCTATGAACTCATCCCGCATGAGGCAAGTCTCAAGACGCAGGTTGTACACAACATATGTCATGAACTCGGTGACGCGTTTCAATTTGACCAACTCCTGGCTCTCGGCTCCCCTCAAGACAATTGTACACCCGAGCTCCTTCTGGCATCCCGATAGAAAAATATAGGTTTTTCTTGCGTTCTTGTGCACATACGTTTTCACGTCGAAGCTGCCACAAGAGCCAAGATGAGAAGGGTCTGTCGCAAGTTTGTCCACGGAGGAGATCATCTTAGAATTTGTACACCTGGCGACTGCATTCAACACCGTGGGCTTGACGTTGTATACCACGGCAATGCCCTCCTTTTCTAGGAACTCGAGAGCTAAGCCGGCCACGTTGCGCTGTACCAACAAGACGTGAGGCTCAAGAGCTGCAATGCGGCTGACTAGGTTGCGGAGATACTCCCGCTCCTGTGCGATGACTGGTTCGAGGCTCATGAAGTGCGCCTGGTGACGCGCGTATTCGATAGCGAATGTTATGATAACAATCCTTGGATTAGGAATGCTGCGTGGCATGCTGCGTAGAGCGACATTCTTTGTGAAGACAACCCCCGAGACGTAGGCTGTATCCTTGGGCTTACCGCCCGGGATTTTCTTCAGTTTGATGTAGTTCCTCACGTCGATGTCGTCGCCCCTGTCCACGTCCGGGTTGACGTCATCTGTACACTGGCGTAAGATTGGAATCAGGGCCCTTTCCCAATTTGAAGCATGTGATACACCAGCATCGTGCAGCATTTGAATCAACAGCTTCCGCGCATGGTCGAGGCTGGCCTTGTTGAGCTCAACTTTGGGAGTCATGCCTTGCATTGACGCACTCCGTGTGATTCGTGATCCAGATGGTGTGGGCGATGGAGATGGCTGCAATTGTGGTGTACCTGGCCCACTAGCGCCGTAACCGGTGTAAGGTCTCAACAATGAGTTGCTCTTCGATCGTCTTGGTGATGCCCTATGGGTCATGCTACTTACGCTAAGGTTTCTCCGCCGGGAAGGTCGATTGCCGTTGCGGCTTGCGATGCTAACATTATCTGCATCTCGAGCGTGGCTTGTGCCGAAGACGCTCCTGTCGCCAGGCCTTGATTTGCCCTTTCTCATTGCGGCCAACAGACCACCCAATCCCCCTCGCTCGCTTTCCAGATTGGCAGTAGCCGTGGGATCGTCTTTCAGGGTCGCAAAGATACTGGGGTGCTCTTCCTCACTCGAGCCATCGTCAGACATGAAGGGAGCGAGATCTGGATCGATGATGTTGTCATGGTGGAAGGCAGACAGACTTGGCTGACTGCGTGAATTGTCATGATACTGATGGAAAGGGGCTCGATCATCGTGCTTGACGTTGCGCATATGTTGGTGTTTGGAAGGGTGGCGTTTGTGGCTCGACGACCGCGGTCTTCCCCCCAGGGACCGCAGAGATCGCGAAGAACTCGGCCGGGCCAGTGTCTGTGGACCAACTTCTATGACATGGGGTCGACGCTTCTTCTCATTGCCTATTTTCCTAGACATGGGGATGCTGATTGTCGGCGTCCCGATTTTGGTGTGATCGCTCTCGACATGGTCAGCCTCTTCCTGGTCGGAGTACTGGGCTGTGTCGCCAGGATCATATATGGAACCCTGATCACCGTCGTCTGTGTAATCAGATGAATCGTCATCGTGGCCATAGATGATGCCCTCACATGGCTTGCACACCTTTAGATTACTCTGCTGGCCAAACATCTTGCCAGATACTATCGACGTGCATTTGGAGTCAAAAATCTGTCCGCACGTGCGACAGTGATGCTTGCGCCGAAAGGTAGTAAAGGCATCACCACAATTGAAGCAGGCTTTGGCGTTCTCGTCTCGCATCCAGAATTCGCGGTCCAAGATTTTCCTCCGCATCTGGGTGAAGGTACTCCTCGACATTGTATTTGCAGCAGGCGCAGCTTGGACTTGTCGCTGAATTTCCTCAATAGGTGGGACGGTCGGCATGCGAATTGTAGAAGCTGTAACGACGGAGCTCAGGCCATCAGAAGAAGAAGCGCGTGAAGGGCGAAAACCGGGGAGATGTGAAGGGCCTACGTGGACCAGTGGCGGGCGCTGTGGCTCTGGTGCATGCGTTGTAGATTGGTTGACTGCGACACGATTGGGTTGAGTGCCCTCTGCAGAGTTCTCAGGCAGCTCCCTGTTGGGCACAGAGCGATTGGGCTGATACTGGCTATCCGTCCGAGAACTTACTCTGCTAAGACTCTCACGTGGGGTATCGGATCCGGTCTTGCTATCGCCTGTGGAGGCTTGACCGATTGCACCGCCCAAGTCGTCGTCGTCGTCAGTGTCGTCACTCTCCTGGCCGACGAGATCAAAGTCACCTTGTTGTCTTGGAGCAGCGTTTTCTCGGCTGAAGCGGGGTGAGTCTACCTTCTGGCTTCCCAGTGCAGAGTCCCTCGGTGTATTACTTCGTGGAAGGTCGATGGTGGAGGTGCTGTGGTTCTTGGAGTGGATACTCACAGGACTCTTGATATAGACTTCGTCCTGTTTCGCAGGGCCAGGCTCGATGCTTGCGCTTATTGACGGGCGAGACCGCGAGGCCTTGCTTGAGAAGGTGGTGCTGGATATGTTGGAGTCGCGCGAGGGCGGGAGGGTTTCGGGGAAGGTGGCCGTCGCTGGCGACTGCAGCCTTGATGGTGGCAGAGCTACGAGTTGGGGTGAGGATGTTGAAGTTCCTCCAGGACTGTTGCGGTTGCCAGCCGCTGGCGGAGTGCCAGTCCTGGAAACGCCATTGCCAGACCCATCTTGTGCTTGTTCCCTGCTCCCTCCTCCTACCGAAGCCCGTAGACGGCTATAGAGCCCACTAAAGCCTCCCTGTACCAACTCTATGCCCTTGGGCTCGCCAACGACCGAGGGGGCGGGGGGGACGGTGAAGTCGTCAAACGTGGTGAGCGTGTCGGAGCGAGATGCTACGGCATGCATCTGGTGCAGTGAGGGCTGTAGCGACCCCCGCCGAGAGTCCCTAGCCATGGCTGTACAAATGGGAGGACGGTTGGGGATCGATTACAGTGAATGATAGCATCAGGCTTTATGGAGCATCACTGACGGTAGGTAATAGGTAGAGCCGAGCACGTCACAACTACCAACTCGACCCACGTGTATTGGAATTATCGGGCCGGGCGAGGAATTAGGTGGGGTGACTATGGGACTTCATCATCGACCATGGGAGGTGGGAGCAGGGTCCAGGCATCAACGGTAAGCTACTGCTCGAGTTGCGACATCACGGGACGTCGAGTATGGAGAAGCTTGGAAAGCTGGCGATGCTACCGCTACTGCTAGACGCATGCAATGACGCGCCGCCGCCGCCGCCAAGCCCTCCGAGGTTCCACCCCACCAAGTCGCCGACAGCCTCGCCTGCGTGCTGATTATTGCCCGCTGGCTGGTGCTAAGCGCCGTGAGAATTGGCGCTAGAAGAGTGGTGGTGGATAGTAAAATGTTGCTAGTCATTGATCCTTCCCTTCCCTAACATGATCCATGGGCGAGCGGCGCACACGGGCGAGCGGCGCACCCCACCAACTTTTGCAACTTTAAAGCGATGCATCTCAACAACGCGATAATATTATTGCTAGATATTGATACAGTAGATTACTCTATATTAATAGTATCAGTCTTGCATGTGCGCGAGTTGTGCCCAGTCTCCTTGCACCTAGTGCAGCGCCTTTGAGCCCGCTGGCTGAGGCCTGATCGCGCTCCTCCTTGACGCTCTTCATGAGCAATCTGCTGGTCAGCCTCATTTTGAGCCAGTATGTCCTCTCCAGCTCCCTTTGTGAGTACTCCATGCTTCTGTATACGCCTTTTAGAGCGCCGCCTACGCGCTGAGGCTGCGCTATTGGCCTTCTCAAGACTAGAGATCCGATCGCGCATCAGCTCAGCAGAGAGCATCATCACCTCGGCGCCCTTCTTTAGCTGGTCAATCGCCATAATAATTGAAGCTGGTGATGAGCTCTTGTGCTGGCGCACGCGCTCACGTATTAGGCTTGACTGAGCCTCAAGCTCACGCGCGTTGCTCGGCGTTTGAGCTACCCAGGGAGCCTCTGGCAGAGCTGCTGGAGGAGTAGGTGTACGCAGTTGTACATCTACCTTTGATAGAACAGCCTCTGGTTGTAGAGGAACAAGGCCTGCGCCGCGGAAGGCTGAGCAGATATTGGCTGGCGTGAACGCTTGATCAAATGCTGCCTTGAACGCTGGCAGAAACTCTAGCTTGGTGATGTGGTTGATGTGGTTGCGCATAAGGCTCTCCACCTCACGGCTGTACGCGCGCTTCAATGGCGAGAAGCAGCCAACATCAAGTGGCTGGAGTAGGTGAGATGAGTGAGGAGGCATACAGAGCGTATGGATATTGTTCTCCTTGCAGAGCTCCTGGAACTCTAGAGATTGGTGGCTCTTATGGCCATCAATAATAAGCAGGCGACGCGCGCCTACACTACGAGCCTGCGTGTGAGCGTTGAAGTGCTTTAGCCACTCAACTCCAAGCTCATTATTCGTCCAGCCATTATCGCTGACTGCGATCGCCCAGTCGCGTGGGATCTCAGCTTCCTTATACCAGGCTGATAGGTGGTACTGGCCAGCGAAGATGAGGAACGGTGGGACTGACCAGCCAGCAGCGCTGATAGCAGCGATCAGCGTTACCCACTCGCGATTGCCTGGCTGAATACTCTTCGGCCTGCCTCTCCTCTCTGCTCCTGTTATAACTAGCTGCGTTGTAATCTTGCCCATCATAAAGCCAGCTTCATCAAAGTTGTAGACGTCCTCATCGCAGATACCTAGCTCAGCCTTTGTCTCTTCTACAAGCTTAAACCACCTCTTTATTAATGTTGCATCCTCACAAAGAGCTCTCTGCCTATCGTACGCTTGGTTGAAACACGTCCGAAGACTGTCTGTACGCTTAACAAAGGTAGATGGCCAGTTGACTCCAACCTGCTCTCCACCACGCGCAGCCAGCAGCTTATCAGCCATATCACGTACAGCTGTGTAGGTAGGCGCAAATCCACGCAGATCTAGCTGAAGTATATAGCTAATAATCACCTCCTCTTCTCTCTGGGTAAGCTTCCTTGAGTTGGGCGGGCAATCGCGTCGGGCAGGTATACCAGCGCGTCGGCGGCGGAGCGTTGTTTCGGCTACGTTGTAGACTACTGCAGCAGTACGGGTACCTTGGATCTGGTGCGCATTAATAGATGAGATAGCAAGCTGAATATCTGCTTCATTTGATAGTAATTGAGTAGCGCTGCGTTGAGCCATTGTAGATTAAGATCAGTAAGGTGAGTAAAGTTGGTGGGGTGCGCCGCTCGCCCGTGTGCGCCGCTCGCCCATGGATCATGTTAACTCCAATATAATCACGGGCATAAGACTGACGTCACCGACACTCCGCATCTTCAAACATTCGCGCGCGTGCGACCCACCATGTCATGTGCAGATTCGCACGCTCCCTCGTTACTCAAGCCAGCATGAAAATCGATCCAGCAGTTGTTAAGCTTCTTGGCTTGAACCCCGATAAGACAAATATTTCGTCTGTCGGAGGCGGTAGCAGCTTTGCATCAACGTCCAAGATCGTGTCGCAACTCGATGATGGTACGCAGAAGGCGTTCTTCATGAAGACGGGCAGTGGAAAGGAGGCAGAAGTCATGTTTGAAGGTATGCGACATCCATTGGCGTAGCCGGGCTAGCTAATTGACTAACAGCGCAATGAAGGGGAACACGCGTCCCTCAAAGCTATCCACGACGTCGTTCCATCGCTATGTCCACAATCTTTCGGACATGGCCAATTTGAGTCGCAACCATCGACTTCATACCTCGTGACCGACTTCCTACACCTTACAGGACGGTCTGGCTCAAAGTCGGGAAAGGCACAGTCGCTAGCAGCCAAGCTGGCAAAGCTGCACACGACGCCCGCACCCAACCCAGAGGGCTACGATAAGCCCATGTTCGGCTTCCCGGCGACAACCTGTTGCGGCGATACACCCCAGGATAACAGCTATAAGGAAAGCTGGGCAGATTTCTACGCCGAGAATCGCCTTAGATTCATTGTGCGGTATGCAGAGCAGAGGGGTAGGCGGGACGGTGAGGTGCGGAAGCTAGTTGAGCGAACTGCTTCGGAAGTAGTGCCGCGACTTATTGGCGATGCGCATCTCAATAATGGAAAAGGCGTTACACCTGTTGTTGTACATGGCGACCTCTGGAGCGGAAATGCGAGTGTAGGCGTCATTGGAAGTGACAAGGGCGAGCCAGAGGATGTGGTTTACGACTCCTCGGCCTGCTACGCGCATAGCGAGTTTGAGCTCGGCATCATGAAGATGTTTGGCGGCTTCGGTGGGAGCTTTCTGAAAGAGTACCACGAAATATGTCCGAAGACGGAGCCGGTGGAAGAATATGCGGATAGAGTGAAACTGTATGAGCTATACCACCACCTCAATCACTATGCGATGTTTGGTGGAAGTTATCGCAGTGGGGCAGTTGGTATCATGAATAATCTGATCAGGAAATACGGCGGTGATGGGTGAATGAGAGAGGTAAAGGAGTGACATATGTGGTCGAGTATATACAGCTAAAGAAACCAACATCCGATCCGGCGAGTCATTCCTGAGGATGTCCCATCTCCTACCATCGTGTAACGTTGTACCCTATCTAGGCAAAACCAGCAGCCTGGATAGCAAACGTAGCAGCAGCCTCAGCACTGCTACCATAGCTCAAGTGACTTCCAGTAGCACCACCATCACCGCCTCCACCACAAATCTGATCCACCGTGCCACAAAACTGCTTAACCTTATCCGCAGCCAACCCACTAATAGCCTGCCTCTTCAATGGGTCCCCAAACAACACAGCACCCGCAACATCTCCCGCAGATACCCCCTTGCTAAAAGCATTATGCACAACCATAGCACCCTGCGAATACCCAGAAAGGATGATCTTGGTGCTGGGACACTGCTTCTTAGCCAACTGAACCAAATCAGCCATCTTCTGCCCGCCATCACCACCAAGGTTGATGTTTCCAGCGGCGGAAGCGGCGTAGTCTACGCCTTGAACGGTGACACGGTCGTTGCCGAGTTTGACGCGGATGGCTTTGAACATGGGGGGTCCGGAGACGGTGCCTACGTTGCCCATTTCGCCGGTGCCGCGTGCGAAGATGACGGTCATGTCGGTACAGCAGGCGTTTTCTTTGACGCCGTTTTCGCTGCCGCCGAAGGGGGAGGCGGTGCCGGATTGGGGCTTGCAGTTTGGGTTGGTGACTGGGGCTGGGGTTGTGGGGGTTGTGCTGTTTGTTCCAGCGCCGGCCCCGCCGGTGGCAATGGGAGCGGAGATGGGAGCAATGGTCTTTGTGGGAGTGGCGATGGGCGAGATGGCGTCGGCGGTTGTGGTGCTGGATCCTCCTCCTAGACCTCCTCCCAGACCTCCTCCACTGAGACCCCCTCCAAGACCTCCGAACAGGCCGCTGAGTAGGCCGCTCAATGAGGAGCCGCCGGAACTGCTGCCACCACCTAGTCCACCAAGACCGGGGAGACTTGTTGGAAGACTGAAACCTCCCCCGAGACCGGGGAGGTTTGTAGGCAGACTGAAACCTCCACCAAGTCCGCTTCCAAGACCTGAGCCTAGGCCGGAACCTGAGCCAAAGCTAGAACTGGAGCTGGAGCCAGATCCTGAGTCACCTACTAGACCTCCATTGGGCAACGTGAAAGTAGGGAGTTGAGGATGAGGGAATGCGCTAGCTATGCTAGCAAGAGACAGAGCCTGAGCGGCGTGGTACTTCATGTTGAGCTATAAGATAGGACGCTGAAGTGATTTTTGGTATATCAAGCAAGAAACGAGAGTCAGTGCACTGCACAGCTGAAAGACTGAAAAGCCAAATAGACAAGGCGGAAGAGAAGCGAATGTGAGATCTGAGTCGATGATGCCCTTGAATCGCTTCCGGACCTTCACCATCTTATACCATTCATCTTCCACTTCCTTCTTCGGCGTGCTGAGCGGGGTCGATGATTCCCACAAGGTATACCGTTGGCAATTTCGAAACACCGTTGCTTTTGAAGCCGAGCACAAGATGAGGAAAGGACTAGCCAAGCACGCTTTCCGTCTTCTCTGCAGGTTTCTTTGATGTGTAACTAGGGTAAGTTGTGGATTCGTGGGTCATGATCGGCGTATAGTACGGCCCAGTGTTGAGTTACGCGGTATCGGTGATGCTACGGATTGATGGCATTGCTTTTGTTCCTTTCATTTGTAAATGTGAGGGTGATTGACACTGGGGTGTTTGTGTTTTAGAATCTCGTTGGCGTTTTGACGTAACGTGACGTGACTGTCGAGGTATGTTAGCGGCGGATGAGGACGGGTTGCTAGCCCTGTTTCATGGTCCCGTTATGTTAGCCAATGTTTAGTGGCAACGGTCCGGTAGGGAAACTGGACGGCGTATGAGTCAAGGACTAGGTATGATCACTTAGGGCAGGTGGGCGAGATTTGAATCTAGCTGCGACGGGCATGCTGTCCTGGAATTTCTTGGGTCAAACATGGCCGTGAAGTTCTATCATCACTTGGAAGTGATCATCCATTATTACTTGAAGACGGCCATTGCGTCGTCTGCCAAGAAGGTCAACGTCTTTCAGTCATCTCGAATATATGACAAGGTGCGACAGATGGAATTCTTTGGCGTAGGGCTGGCGCTTAACCCTTGTCGACATTGTGACGAGCCTCGGCACGTCGTCATGTAGTTAGTTTCACGATACCCTAGTGGAACATCAATCATGAATCGTGACTTCGCTAACATCGACCTCTTCAGCTAACAACCCATGTCGTGCCTAGCAACCGAGGCTGGCGTCTGTACGTTCCAACGTCCCGGGAACCTTTCTTTTCAGGCTTCCTTTTTGTCTTCCAACGTTCTGAGAACCTTCCCTTTACAACTTGCTTTTCTGCGTAGCGGCTTCTACTTCTTTCATCGCGTCGTAACCGTAAAGCCAAGGCTGTACTTCGGGACATGTCCAGCGACTTGGGAATGGGGCTTTTGTTTCCTTGCCTAGCTGGCTCAGCATCAGTTCGTCGCGTTTCTCCTGGTCCGGTCCATCCCGAAGATGGAAATCTCTCCGCTGCTTGAACGTCTCTTTTGCTATGCCTTCGCCTCGCGCCTTTCGCAGGCTTTGGAAGAGCTGCAATGTCTCTGGTAACTGTGACTTGTCCGTGAAGTGCTCTGGCGCCAACAATAGGCCCAGGACGGCGCCATCTTCAATCGAAGAGTTCGCACCTTGGGCGAGATATGGTAGCATCGGGTGACAGGAGTCGCCGATAAGCACGAGATTGTTTTGTGGATTGATCCACGAATCCATCTCCTCTCGGTGCATCAGTTTCCATTTGTCTACCTTGTCCACATACTCAAGAAGCTGGGTTAGGCTACTACATGTGAGCTTATTGCGTACGAACTGGATGGGGTATGGGTTTCTTACACCGGATCCCACCCCACAAAGAGCTTCCGCATCTCGTCCAAGTTAGCCTCTACTCTTGCGACCCCTTCTTCCAGATCATCCGGCGTGACCAAGACGACATTGTACATGTTGCCTCCGCGCATGCTGAAGGCTACCACGTGCCCATCAGGTCCTGGCCAAAATCGACACCCGGGATTTTGAACCATATCCCGCAACTTCTGATCGCCGATTTGATCGAGTCTAAGGACTATGCGATAGGCAAGATCGCCTGTGGGTAGCGGAGGGTCGTTTCGTCCAAGCATGGTCGATCGGCATGAGGACCATAATCCATCGGCGCCAACTATCAAATCAGCCTCAAACTTCTGTCCCTCGGACGTTTTCACCCGCGCTCGATCACCTGATGAAGAACCCAAGTCTATGTTAGTGACTCGCGCGTTCAACACAAGAGTCACGCCGAGCTCTTTGGCTCGCTTCGCCAACGCTTGCTGCAAGTCCACGCGATGGCAGTCAGCAAACGGTGCGCCATACTTGCGGCGGATATTGGCGGCAAAGTTCTCTTCGCGCGCAAGGACCTTGCCGCGATAGTTGATTATGGTCATTGTTGTAGGTTCGCAGACCCGGTCCCGGATAGTGTCGAAGACATTCCATCGCTGGAGAAGACGTGTAGAATTAGGCGTCAATTGAAGGCCAGCGCCAATCTAGGATACCAGTGAGTATGGTGCATAAAAGGGATGAAGTTGGCGACGACGTGGCTTACATCAGCAAGTTCTTTGGCGGCCTCCAACACCGTGACTGGGTGACCTGATAGCGCGCATTGTATCGCTGCAGAGAGGCCCGATAGACCCGCACCAATGATCAGTATATCAAGCTTTTGTGACATTGTGAGATGTTTTCGCGATGTGTGGATGGGTGGATGCGTGAAGGAGTGAGAGACCGTGAGCGATATGAGGGATGCGATGTTGCTGCGATATCGCACCTCGCTCTATCCTCGGATCATCATCCGTCTTACACGATGTACGTGGTCTTACTACATGCTCCGATGCACTACTACTGGCGTTTACGGATCGTATATGTCGGATGTTAGTGCCCAAGAAGCCGGATGTCTCCGCAGATGCCGAAGTGCGGGGGACGTTGACACTACAGTAGCGGGTCAGTCAACGCCCCACCCACAACACAACAGCTTCATGAGTATTGCAGCTGTAACGCCTCAACAAAACGTGATAAAATTGCGCAAAAGTAGATTTATACTATATAATAGCCTGCGAAGACTTTGCGCTAGTCTAAATCTTTTTTTGGGCGGCGGATTACCCGCCCTTTAGAGGTTTTTGGTGGAACTGGCTGTGCAACTACCTGGGCTCCCACAGAAGCTGTACCACCCCCAACACGTTTCTGACGCTTTGTAGCTGGCTTATGAGGTTTTAAAGCTTTGCGCTTACCCTTTTGGGGCAATTGTATAGCTTTTTGAGCGTCGCGGAGTCTCTTCTTAAGGTCTCTTTCGGCTTTCTCTGCAGCCTTCCGCTTTCTGGTCTCCTCCTAACCCTTCTCCCGCTTAACACGCTTTACAGCTTTGAATTGAAGCTCACAATCGCGAGCTGCCTTCTTGATCTCAGCTTGCTCGGCTTTTTGAAGCTTTTTAAGCTCCTGTTGTTGTTGTTGTGATGCCCGACGATCGCGAGCTCGTTGTACACTCCTGGGCGACCACAGTTTGGCTCCCCCGTGGTAAACCTCGTCCTCGTTAAGCTGGAGGGTGAAGAACTGCTTTGATCGCCTCTCCTTGATAGCTAGGGACTGCCTGAGGCCTCTGACCTCCTCACGGAGTATACTGTTTTGAGCTAAGATGTGGCACAAACTTCGTTAAAGCTTCTTGACGTCCTTACTGCTCTGATCCTTTACCTCACGGCGTACGATTGACTTGAGCTTAAGCTAATCGCTCCCCGATAGTACTGAGTTGCTGCTGTTAGAATCCGAAGCTTACTTGGCAAACTTCTCGAGTACAACGTCCGGGTTGGCTGGGTATATACTAGTGGCTTCAAACGACCTCTTAATGAGTAGAGGTTTAAATACGTTACACCAAGCCCTCCAGAAGAGCGGGAAGAAGTCTCCTTTGGTTAAATTGAGTAATCCCTGGCTGTCCTGAAGGTATCTAGCCAACTGAGTTGAGTAAGCGTTCGAGAGGGGTTTAAACATACAAACGTTAAGGGGTTGAAGCGTATGAGTAGCGTGAGGGGGTAATATAAACAAGAGGATCTTGTTGTTGTTACAATACTCAATAAACTCCATAGTTACGTGGGATCTATGGCCGTCGACGATGAGTAATCGATACCCGGTTGAAGCATGCCGTCTGGTTTCTCTCTCAAACACCCCCTTGAGCCAAGCCAACCCAATATCGTTGTTGCTCTAGCCAGAGGGTGATGACGTAGTAAATACTGAGTGTTCCCCTGCTTGTACAGCATTAACCCAGCTTGATTAAACAGCTCCGTTGGCTCCCTGGAAGATGAGAGTAGGACTCAAAGCTTCGCCATCCGAACAAATACAAGCCATCACCGTCATCCACTCGGTGGAGCCATCTTTAAGTGCTTGCCTTACCCCTTTTGACTCGTAGAGCTTCTTGTTGAATACACGATTTGTTCTACCAACCCGGCCAAGTTGAAACCCCTTTTCGTCCATATTGAATATATGTATTGGCTGGACGTTGTACTCCTCTATCTTTTGATGTAACAGCTTGAAATACAAGCTGTACTTGGCTCCTGAATCAGCTTTGGTCCGCTCCCTGGCCATAGCTTTGCCCGAGCGAGAGATGAGATGGTTGGGATGACGGCGGAGGAACCGGGAAACCCAGCTTTCGGAGACTGGTTTGCTAGCTAACTAGCTAGCAAACTGCTGTATCATTACTTTTGTAGGTGGCAAACGTCGTTCAGTAAGCGTTTTGATGTATCGTACAAGCTCGGCTTCGTGTTCTGGGTGTAGGGATCGATGGGAGACCCCGCGCTGGTCGTGCACACCCTGGTGCCTTCGAGCGAGCGTACTGCGCTCAACACCAAACTGGGCAGCAACTTTGTTGTACGAGAAATCATCTCCTAGCTCGCGCGATTCAATATATTCAATTGCTTCTTGAATCGGATCTATATCGGTGGAGTTGTGCCGCGTTGAAGTTTTGTTGTTATGGTGTTGGGGTGGGGCGTTGACTGACCCGGGGCGTTGATTGACCCGCTACTGTAGTGATGCATTGACTTTGAACACCATCAAAACGCGTGATATAGCAACGTCGAACTCGTTCGCGATTCAGGATATCGTGTGTAATGTTATGGATAATCATAAGTTGTCATGTCTTAGTTCTCACCCCAAAACCTAGATATGTGTTAAGATCGACTTGTGGTACCTCTTCCACTGCTACTACCACTGCATCTATTCCAGCCTAAGCTGATGCCAAAGTGAGCACTCCCATCAAGATGCGTAACATCGTAATAATGAAGTCAAGAGGCGACGCAATACTCCCGCTGTTAATCAGAAAAACAACGATTACAGCTACAACTCGACCCGATCCGAGATTGAAACTTTCCACCAGACTAAAAGCTTAGAAGATGGGACTTCATTGCTATAGACATATTATCCTTATTTCTTAGGTGTATAAAACATCGTTTTCTTACCCCTACTAGCGCTATTAGCTTCACTGCTTTACCTCCGTAAGTGCATATTTGAAATTGAAACTCGTGTGGCGTTTCAGATTTCGCAATGAGACGAACAAATCAGGCGTGAGCTTCCACTGAACCTCTGAACAGCTTAGCCTTACTGAACTATCGATTCTAGCTTTGCTCGAATTTCTCTATGAGATGTTCACGTGCAGGCAAGGTTGTCAGTAATCAATATCTCATCAATATTGTTGTTTGATTTGTTTGATTCGGAGCCAACCAACTAACCAACAGTTAGCCACTGTATTTCTGTCAATCAATCAACCAATCTTGAGAACAAAATGTTGATAGGATTGGTGTTGTTTGATAGTAAGCGAGGGAGGGGGATACCTAGGTGAGCAGACTCCGCAACAATCAATCGGATCGGCATGATTGATTCCTATCTAGGTTAAAGGCTGCCTAATGAAGTAATTCTTTAACCTATATAGGAATCAATCATGTCAATCGATTGATTGTTGCGGAGTCTGTAGGTGAGGCCTCTGGGATAGCTGCTCAACGACGAATTCTTAGTGTTGGATCTTGCTTACTAAGCCTACTCGCGTGTAAGTTATATGACCTAGGTTCCATCCCATCTCTCACTCACTCCAGGCTAGTACGTACGAGGCTTAGCGCCCACAACGCTAGCTGGCAGAGACATAGATCTCAATTCCTGTAGCACAATACACAACACGATTCACACATGTTCTATTCCTAGTGCTACTGACATCAGGCTTATAACATTTAACAACACCTTACTTTCTCGCGGCTCCGGCTTACTTTTAGCCTTATCCATGCCCTCTATACCAGCAAAACGCAAGCCCGAGGCTGCCGAAGAAGCTGATACTCCCTTCAAGCGAGCACAACGTACGCGCAAACCTACGCTCAAAGCGCTGTTGGGTGACGGCAGCCAGCCAACCCAGCCGATAGAGCTGCCAGAAAGTACGCCGGATCCGCCTACAGAGCCGCCTACACAAGTTATCGAGCCGCCCACACGGGCTATTGAACCGCCATGTAAGCCTGTACAACAACCCGAGGAGCGCCCTCGGCGGGCATCACCACTGCCTATTTTGGCTGCCTCACAAGCCTCTCGGCTCACTGATGAGCCAGCCTGGGAGTCGCAGTTAATGTTTGATAAGCCAGAGGACTCTATTGTACAGCCTTTAGCTTTCTCTAGCGCTGCCACTGAGGCTTCGGTGGAGGAGGATAGCGCTGTGAGCGTCGATTTTCGCGACTTTGAGGGCGTCGATTGGTCGCGATTAAAGGGGTTTGTCGCGCCGCTGAGCACTCCACGAGGCAAGGCAAGCTGGATTTTTCAACACGGCTGGCGTGTCTGGAAGGAGGGTACTCACCACCCAGATGAGTTGTACTTTGTGTGCAAGTACTGTCATATTCATAAGCTACCTAATGGTGTACACCGAGTAACGAAGTCAACCACTGCCGCCAACGGGCACCTCCAGCTTGATAAACCTGGTCATCGGCTCAGCAAAGATGGTCCAATCCTAAGCAAACCTCTCCGCAAACATGGACAACAATCACTTCGTCAGGCAGCTCTAAGCGGTGTCAAATTTAGTCTAGAGGCGTACAAGACTATAGGAAACTTCGACGTACAAGAATTTCGGCAGGCAGCTGCGCTCTGGCTGGTCGACAACAACAGACCACTCCGCGAGTTTGAGACGCCGGCTTTTCGCAAGATGATCAGGCTTGCTAATCCTGAGGCAGAGGCGGCGTTATGGAGGTCTCATAACAGCGTGTCAGCGTTCGTGATGAGGTTGTACAGTTGGCTACGGCCTCAGGTGGTGCGCGCGTTGGCTGAAGCCGAGAGCAAGGTACATATAAGCTTCGATGGGTGGACGACAAAAGGCGGCAAACGTGGCTTCTTTTCTGTAGTTGCTCACTACGCCAACAGTAAGGGCGCGATAGTTGACCTACCCATCGCGCTGCCGCAGCTGGTGGGTGCCCACACTGGTGAGGCGATAGCTGACGCTGTAACCAAAATCCTGCAATCCTTCAGCATTAATCGCAGCAAACTCGGCTACTTTGTGCTCGATAACGCTTACAATAACGACACCGCTGTTAACAAACTCGCCGCGATGTACCACTTTTCTGCCTCCGATCGCCGCCTCCGCTGCGCTTGCCACATACTTAACCTTGTTGGCCAAACGATTATGTTCGGGAGGGATGCTGACGCGTATAACAACGCCCTGGAGAACACAAAGATGGAGGATTTTTACATGAAGGAGTGGCGGAAAGAAGGACCGCTTGGCGTGTATCTTGATATTATCAACTACATCAACACGCCGAAGCAGTGGAGTATTTTTGAAGATTGCCAACGCGAGGCAGTTAACAGCATGCCCACAGGCGCCAGCGGCGGCACTCGCGAGCCAATTAAGCCGTGTGTTACACGTTGGAACAGCTATTACGACTGCTTTAAGCGCGGAGTTCAGCTCCAACAAGCTATCAACGCATACGCCACGTACCACATTCGCGAGACTGAACAGGCTGACGAACAGGCAGCTATTAGAGGAAACAAGCTGCCTGATGTGCCGCGGTGGATGAGGTCAGACGGCCTTACGGCGGCTGACTGGGCGGTGATTACTGAGTACATGGCGATACTGCAGCCGCTCAAGTTTGCTACAGATCGCCTCCAAGGCCGCGGCAAGTGTGGCCGTTTTGGCGCACTCTACGAGGTCATCCCAGTATTTGAGAGTGTGATAACTGAGCTGGATGCACGCCTTCGGCCATACGAATCGGTCAACCACGAGCCATCTGAGGCGCCCGAAGATCACATCCCGATCAACCTGCGAGCCGCGAGGCGAAAAGCGAGCAATTACTTTACTAAGATCCTCCAAAGTCCCATTTACTACGCAGCTACGGCACTACATCCACGATATAAAACATACTCTAAGCGCTTCTGGCGCGACAAACCTACACAATTGAGCACCGCGCACGCGAAGTTTCTGCGGGTTTGGGCTGCCTACAAGCCTGCCGCTGCTGCCACAACACCAACCCCTGCGCCAAAACCTACCATGAGCAGCTTTGACGACGCTATCGACGCTATACTAGATGAGGACGGCGAGCATACATTGGAGGTGGAGGATGAGTACGATAGCTGGTTAAAAGAGCCTATGTGGACGTCTGATCAACACAAGGAGGGTCCAACAGCTGTACAGTACTGGTTATCGTTGAAGCCGAAGTATCCACATCTTTCACGATTGGCGATCGACGTGTTGACTATACCCGCCTCCAGCTCTGATTGTGAGCGCGTTTTTGCGGGAACTGGCGATATAATTGAGCCACAAAGGCGGAAAATTGGCGCGCAGTTACTGGCTGCTTTGGTGTGCTTGCAACGGTGGACTCGT
Source organism: Pyrenophora tritici-repentis (assembly GCF_003171515.1). NCBI lineage: Eukaryota > Fungi > Ascomycota > Dothideomycetes > Pleosporales > Pleosporaceae > Pyrenophora > Pyrenophora tritici-repentis. Next base: position 319,200 of record NC_089399.1, on the reverse strand, counting down.
GCAGGTTTTACAACACCAAGCACGACAACAGCAGCAAAGCATACTGATGAGGAGCTCACGGAAGAGTTTGCGATAGGAACGTGGGAAGAGCCGCCTGCAGAATTGTCATAGAAACGTCCCTTCAGAACCTTAAGTCTATCAATATTCAATCAATCAACCAACCAAAAATTGGCTCTTCAGTCTCATCAACTCAAACAAACAAACTGTAGCCCTAAGAAATGAGCCAGTCAATCAACATCTACGCCTCAAATGTTGGTTGTTTTGTTTGTTGACTTCTCTGCGTGCAGGAAGCAATGCATAACGGACCTAAGAGCAAGTAGACAGATAGCTTGGCCTTGCGACAACAATGAGTGTTCGTGTTTTTTGGACATGGAGAAATCAGTGATATTAGCGTGCAGTAGTTGGGTTAATTTTGAGTCCAAAGATAGTTCATCTGGCTGGATTTAGTGGACCAAAGCGGAGGACGTCGAAGGAGCTGCATTACACATGAGTTTAGTACCAAAGCCATACGCTCAAATGACAGGTTGACTCGAAACAGAAACAAGAGGTCTAAAATAATGCTACGCAAATGACAGGTTGATTCAAAACAGAATTAAAAGGTCTAAAAACAGGCTACTGTGGTTCTAGAAACACCGGATGGTCTTTGACACTATGGCGCCAAGACATGTGACATGTGTCTAAAGAAATTAAAGTTCTAGTTATAAGTAGTCACCAAGTGCCAATAATCTAATCCATCAACAACATAAACAGATTCTTTAACAGTCTCCTCCATCAACATGGGAACACACTCTTGTACACTTTACACTTTACACTTCTCTCGACTCTTCCACATCTACACTCTGCACACCAGATCAACAACAAATCACATCAACGAAAAACCCTATCCTCTTCTCAATCGCCAATATGCAGTTCACTACCATGATCGCCGCCGCCATCTTCGCCAGCTCTGCCATCGCCCGTCCCGTCATCGCCCGTCAAGACCAAGGCTTCATTCATAACAACAACAACTGTAACAAGGCGAACAACTGTTGCTTCTCATCGAAGGATGCCTGCGCTCGCCAGCTTGGCGACTTGCTTGGATTCAACACGTTCATTCTCTGCAACACAAACGACGACACACTAGCAGACGATTTTTGCAATAAACTGGGCGTCAGCACTGCAAACTGTACCGCCGACTGCTGTCGTATTGACAATGCCACCGGCCGCAACTGTCCCAAGGCCCCCTAGATGATTACATCGCGCGGCAAATTCACAATCGAAAGAGAACCTCTAGCCAGCCTGCAACTGCCCTATTGGCCCGTATAACAGGGAATGAGCTCTTACATCGTGTTAAGAACTGTTAAGATTATGGAGACAAAGGATTGGGGGAAAATGGGTGCTTAAGGTTTCAGGTGTTGGTTATTAGAATATAGCGGGGCTGCCGACTTGGTGTATCATGTTATAAGAGGACAAAACCTAGAGGGTCTGCAATGAGACTTGCAGCAATATTCCCCCCTGTTTCAGCACACCGATACCAGAAGAATAGACTCTCAAAGACCAAATACGAATGTTACAGAAATATGCCCCACGCTCCATCTTAGTAAGATTCTCTGTTTGCTCATATGTTTCACGTAGTGCGTAGTGTTGTGACAGAGATAGTATTATGGGAACTTATCTATCAAAGTTGTGTTAGCAGAGGCATTACGTGCCCATTGTTAGGATACGAGAATCAACCTTACTAAATAGGTTATCGGAGGTTACCCAAAACTAGTTAGCACATGACGCGTTAGGTTGACCACATAAAAGGCTACACACTTTCTACTGGAACCTCATTATCTAGACTCATTATCATACCAAAGACAATGGACAACGAATCGCTCCAAACGATGAGCCTTCCTCCGCAACAGGACCCCGTCAAGAGAGTGGCGTGTATCCGGTGCCGTACACAGAAGCTCAAATGTATCAAATCGACGCTTGCATCTGTTACCAGCAGATGCGACCGTTGCCGGAAAGCAGACGTTCAGTGTACGTACGCTGCGTCCAAACCAATGGGACGACCAAGGACAGCTCGATCTCGGCAAGCAAACCAGATGCCCCAAAGTCCAACGTCTCAATCGGATAAGACAACAACACCACAGCCATGCGATTCTTCCCGCGAGCCACTCGAATTCGACAACATCATAGACGATGCAGATCAAATGCTTGATACGCAGAGCATGAACGTGTTCTTCGACCACATGACACCCTTCGACCACCACAGCGACACGACGACAAGCCAGGGCCTTGGGCTCACAGCCAGCGAGTTCGAATTTCTCACTCCATGCTCGAGCCAAAGCAGTCTACCATTTCCCAACAATTTCGATGCGTACATGGCCACCGTCCCGCTCGAAGGAGAGGCTCCGGAACCCCATGTGGAACCAGCGGCCAGTGCGTACGTTTCAGAGGGCACCCAACGAAGTAGCATGCAGCACTTGGCGAAGATTGGGCTGGACCTGTACGCCCAAGTGACCAAATATCAGAAAGCTGGCGACGGCGTCGTAATGGCAGATCTAGTCCGGGATGTGCTCCACAGCTCAACCGAGTATCTGAACCGGCTACTTTCACTGGACGGAACATTTGTAACAACCACCCATCATCAACAACAACACTGCAAAACCGGACTCGACTGGTCAGACGGGCAATCCTATCCACAACAACCCCAGCAATTGGACATGCCAGCCTCATTCCAACTTCTCATCCCATATGTCCGACTAGTGCAACTTCACAATATCCTATACCGGGCACTTCTCCGCTGCCTAAGCAGTGGTAGCAGCAGTAACAGTAGCATCAGCGGCAACAGTAGTAGATCCGGCCCCATCGACACCACATCAGCAGCACATGCATCATCCAACTTTCCCGATCTCTCGGTGGGCGGCATGTGTGTCAATGCCGGCGACCCACTCCGGGCGCGTCTGCTACTGCAGATGAATGTGCACCTACTAGCGGAGATTGAAACGACACTGGAGCTACCGCATGAGGCGCGGATATGTTGCTCCTCAGATCACGAGGGTAGTATCGGTGGCGCCATGGGCTTCATGTCGGCCAAAGAGCAGGGTGCTGCCGCTGTTGCCGGCGGCGGCGGTTTCGTCTTGCGCAAGACCGTGTCCCCACGGCTGCTCAAGACCATTCTCGATGAACGCAATTTGGGCGGCGATGATGTGCAGTCGATGCGCGATCGCATTGCTTACATTAAATGCTTACTAAGGTACTCCATGCTGCAAGCTTAACTTCTTGGCGTTAGGTGGGCAATTGATAAACTTTATCTCGGAACATCTGGACCCGTGTGGTTCTTAGGCGAGTGACGTGTGATCTTCTGGTCCTGTTTGATAGTGGACTGTGATATCGAGATATTTTGCTGCTGGCGGCTACGTCTCACCCGCTCTCAAACTCTTCCACGTAAAAGCTTTACAACAGATCCACTGAGAAATTCGCGTCCTTTGAGTCTGGATGCACTAAGCTTCTGCCGGGAACTCCCAAGACCCAAAAAATAAGAGTTCTGTTCGTATTGAGCCGCCTTCTTTTCCGCCTCATCAACTCCACTTTCCGAGGTTGATCTCGGATGTGAGCTTCCTGAGTGCGGATATGAGGCATGCAAGTAATCTCAGTGCCCACTGAAAGAACCACAGTTCGTGCCGCCAGTGACAGTCCACGACAACGAGCCTCTTACTCATTGATACCGACGTTATGCCGCCGTTGATACGTAGACATCAGCGAGGCTTTCGCGTACGGCGGAAACATGACTAAGGGACTACCTGCATGCTTAGATAATGCATGGGGGGAGAGGCCACCATAGGTGGGTTCACGTTGCTGCCGTCACTTTGCTGTCATTTTAAGACTCGGCTATGTTCCGAGTAGACAACTAGTATCAGAACATTCCCGGTTCGCGAGCATAACGTGATGATAAGCGTAAAGAACCTAATACCCATAGGGCTGTAGTGCGACAAAAGATTGCATGTTGTGCTATTTCTCGAGGCTGTACGGAGGTGTACGCATGCATTACGAGCTATCCGAATAAAGCATCATGTTGATAGCTGTAGTTTCCAAAGTACAGGGTCTCGCCACCCTTTTCCCCCGTGCGAAGATCCACAATACCCCCTAACGGCCCGAGATCTGGGGTTACTGCGACAAGCATCGACAAGCCTTGCGGGAGTAACGGGAAAGGTTCGTATGATGGGTCTTGTTGGGCTAGCTGGCAGAGGAAGGAGACTAAAAAGCGGAACATATCCTGCACTATGTGATCGCGTAATGAGGCTTATCGAAGCGGAGGTCGGCGAGGCGGTGGTTGACTTCATAGCGCTTTCTCTACCAGGCTAACGCAAAGGGGCTTGGGCTCGAAGACCAGATAGGCCTTTTGATCCATCCAGTTGACCCGTGTTCCGGGTGCAAGGCTGAGATCAAAGTTCCATAACGTACGCGCAAGGAGGATACGTGCTTCTGCAAGAAAGACTCTGTTCCGCGTTAGAAATGCATGCACGTGGCATAGGAGTGGATTTTGGGGTCACTGACTTTCCGCCTATGCAATTACGCGTGCCAATGGAGAAGGGTTTGAATGCCTCTTTATCGTCATGGTCAAAGCGGGCATCGTATAATTCGTGGCGTGGTGCCAGGAAACGCTCTGGATGAAAGGCTAACGGTTCGGTCCAATTGCGGGGCGAAGTCTGTGCGGTGTGCATAGCAATCCCCATGACAGTCTTTCGGTGTTGCATTAGCGCTGGGTCTCAATTGGAAGGATTCCGGGATGCAAACGGGGGTAAGGGTCTACTCACGTTTCCGGGGATCCATTGATTGTCGACTTGCAATCCCCCCGAGGGAATAATTCGGGGCAAGTGTATCGGCGTGGGGTGATGGATTCGCAGCGTTTCATCGATAACGGCCGCTAAATACGGCAGGTCAGCCGTTGTCGCGATGTTGATATCTGCTTCACTCTGGAAGGACGACCGGATCTCAGATAGAAGGCGCTGCAGCTGAACTGGATGGGTCAACAGCAAATACGTTGCCGTGGCCAGTGCAACTGTGGGCAATTGAGAGCCAGCAATGGTTACAGCTAGAGAATGAGTGTTGAGCTCGTTGCGGGTGATGCCCTTCTCCTTCGTGTCGTTGATATTGCCTATGATTGGCGAGACGAAATCGGACCGCGTCGACCCCAGGTCACCCATTTCCAGGCGCTTCGTCACCAGGTCGGCTGTATACTTCCAGTTGCGCGCTCGGATCTTGGCAGTGAGCTTCAAAAACAGGAAACCAAAGATTCGGTCAAGTGGGTAAAAATAGCTGAGGTGGTTGCGCACTGCGCCGAACTTTGCGCCAAGGAAGAATCCCATGATCCAGTTATGCTCGTTGTCGCCCTCAAGTCCGTGGAAGCTTTCGCCATATGTCAGGTCTGAAATGATGTCGAGGGCTGCATAGCCATAGAACTTGGCTAGATCGACAATGCCGTCTGCGCTCTTGGCTGCCTCGAGCCGCAATCGCTGTATAAACAGGTCTGTATGTGATTCAATGATGGGAGATTGCGCCCGCAAAGCTCGGTCGTTGAATCCGTTCAGGAGTGTCCTCCGCATACGCTGATGTGTGCTGCCGTTAGCCGTGAAGAGCGAGTCAGCGCCGTTCAATGGCGGCGTTTGTGGATGTGGGTCCTTTGGTAGCTGTGGTCGTTGAAGGTACAAGTCCCTCCACGCTCCAGATGAGATAGTTGTCAGTTCATCTGGGCCCACGCGGACAACATTGCCATAGCGCTCATGTAACCTGTCCATCCATTTGTATTGTTGACCGCGAACGGCTGAAATAGCAAACGGGAGACGAGAAAAGGCCGCAAACTTGGGCCCTGGAAACTTGGAAAGCGGGTGAAAATAAACGCAGTAGATGGCGGTAGTGATGTAGTACTTTGTCGCAGCGTGAGCTTGAAATACTCATAAAAAAATCTGGCTGTGTTTGGAATACATACTACCACTGCCAATATTGCGCCTGTTGTTACTACCTGGCCGAGCGGCGGCGCCGAAAACGATAACTTTGTGAATGCATCCATGGCATTACACAATGGAAATGGCGAGGCGTCCAGTTGCCATCTACTCTTATCTACCATTAGACTCATGTATCGTGGTGAATCTATTTGTTGAGTAGTGACCGAGCATGAGATATATCCCCGATTCAAATGTTACCGAGATGTACTCGACCGACCAGCTCAACCCGGGCTGGTGGAGTAGGTGGGTAGGCAATACCATATTCTTCCTGATACGTCTAGCAGGCCCATTACCGTAACCTGGAATGAGAAGAGATTAACTCCCCGAACTACCCATCGGCTCCTAGGCCCCAGTGTTCGAGGAAGTGAATACCGAAGGCTCCGAATACAACTCACAACCTCTGATATCTCGTTAAAGAGTCAGCCTCGTCTTGAACAACGTCCAATCCCACTCATCTTTCGCAGTACATTCAACATTGCACTTGCCAAACCACACCATACCATGTCGTTCTTAAAACCTACACAAGCGGCATCGGTCGCCATATTTTGCCCACAAAGCAAAGCGCCAGATGAGGCATATCTTGACCAACTACGCACATTCTTTGTAAACCATTCCCAACTGCGCAAGCTAGCAGATGCTGTTCAACGACTTGACGAAACATGGAATATCCTCGCTGCCCGCAGACCCGACATCGCTGCTCTGCATCAGGGCCCCAAGTATCTTCGGGCGCTGCACAACTGGGTAGAAACGGGTGCTTCAAAACCTGTAGCGAATGCCATGTCTGGAATTCTTTCACTACCGCTATTGGTAGTCATCCAGACATGTCAGTATTTCCAATATCTGCGACTTGCGGGCTTGACACATGCCGAGTTTCTGCACGGACTCAAGACAGGAGGCGCACAGGGATATTGCGGTGGACTGCTACCGGCTATTGCTGTTGCATGTGCCAAGGACGAGGAAGAAGTGGTGAGCATGGCGGGGATTGCGATGCGTATCGCTCTCGCAGTGGGCGCGTACGGAGAATTGGGCGACGATGAGAATCTGCCTGGCCCAACAACGATCGTGCTTCGTCTTCGACATGAGGGTCAAGGCGAAGATATAGCGAGAAAGTTTGCTGGGGTAAGCATCTTTTCGTACATTATGATGCCACTTGGTTAACTTGAGTTAGGCGTATGTTTCTGCGGTCACAGACCCTAAGACCATAAGTATCGTCGGTCCCGTTCCCACCCTCGAGAAGGTTACTGCATACGCACGAGAGCTTGGATTGCAGGCGCAAGGCATGCATCTGAGGGGGAAGGTACACAACCCAGAAAATGCCGAGCTAGCAAGAGAGCTGTGTGAGTTGTGTGACGGACTGGAAAGTCTTACATTGCCGGGCTGTGAAGACCTCCAAGTTCCTGTATACTCCAACATCAATGGCCGGCAGTTACAGGACTGCTCCCTTACACACGAAGCCGTACTCACTATACTAGCATCCCGATGTGAGTGGTGGACGCTCCTCAACGAGCTTGCATCCGCACTCAAGTCTACGGGCGTCCAAGCACACACGTTCGCCATGTTCGGCATTGGCGATTGTGTACCATTGATGCCGTTTCATCAGGCGAGACTCAAAGTTTCCAAGATCGACATCCATCGCACCATTCGGGAAGCAGAGCTTAGGGAGTATACGTTTCCGGAAGACGCCATTGCAATTGTCGGTGCTGCGTGTCGATTGCCCGGTGCCAACAACCTGGAAGAGCTCTGGGATCTCATGGCAGGAGGGGTCTCCAAAGCAGAGGAAATTCGACCGGATCGTATCCCGCTGCATGCCAGCTTCAGAGCCTCGCAGGATCAGAAGGTCAGCTAAACAATGTCTAGTTCATCTTTGCTGTACTGACAAGTCAATAGTTCACCAGTCGGCGGAAGTTCTTTGGAAACTTTGTGGATGGGGTTGATGGATTTGACCACACTTTTTTCCGCACGAACCCCAAGGAGGCGGCCTACATGGATCCACAGCAGCGCATCCTACTGGAACTTGCGTACCAAGCCATGGACTCCAGCGGCTACCTGCGAACGCACAAGCGTGATAACGGTGACAACATAGGTTGTTTCATTGGTGCTTCTTTCAACGAATATCTCGACAACACTTCGGCGCATGCCCCCACGGCATACACTTCGACTGGCACTATTCGGGCCTTCCTCTGCGGCAAGATCAGTTACTACTTTGGCTGGAGTGGGCCAGCGGAAGTCATCGATACCGCATGCTCGGCTTCGCTTGTAGCCATCAACCGCGCATGCCGGGCAATCATGAGTGGTGAGTGTTCCATGGCGCTAGCAGGGGGTGTCAACATCATGTCTGGCATCAACAACTACATGGATTTGGGCAAGGCTGGTTTCCTTAGTCCAACTGGTCAGTGCAAACCTTTCGACAAGAACGCCGACGGGTACTGCCGCGCTGACGGCGCGGGACTCGTTGTGCTCAAGTCGCTGCGGCATGCGCGTGCCGATGGCGACCACATCCTCGGTGTCATTCCCGGCGTAGCAACAAATCAGGGCGGACTCTCAGCGTCGATCACTGTGCCTCACTCGCCGGCTCAGATGACACTTTACAGACGTATTCTCAAGCAAGCAGGCATGAAGGCGGAACAAGTGTCGTACGTCGAGTGCCACGGGACTGGCACGCAGGCAGGCGACCCGCTAGAGATAGCTTCGGTGCGCGAGGTGTTTTGCAGCGGTGACCGACAGGGAAACCTGAATGTTGGATCTCTCAAAGGCAATATCGGACACTGTGAGACAGCAGCTGGCGTGGCATCACTGCTCAAGGTGCTTGCCATGTTGCAGAAGCAGCGGATACCTCCTCTTGCTAGTTTCAAGAGTCTCAACCCCAAGATTCCTGCTTTGGCGCCTGACAAGATGGCCGTCGCGAAACAGGTAGAGGACTGGGATGCGCCTCTACGTGCCGCATGTGTCAACAGCTACGGTGCAGCCGGCAGCAATTCTGCGCTCCTCTGCGTAGAAATGAAGCGAGGCATTCTTGGTCCACTTGCAGACGGTGCGTCAACAGCCAAAGCATCGGCTTGGCCTATTGTCATCAGTGCGGCCAATAAAGACTCTTTGTCACGATACTGTCACGCCCTGGATGACCACCTAGGCAAAACCCCCAATCTGTCGCTCGGCGACCTGAGCTTCACACTCGCGGAGCGGAAACAGCGTCACCGCTTCCAACTTGTGGCGACAGTGTCTGACTTGAGCAGCCTCCGCAGAGTTCTGACAAGTCGTCAGCTCGAAGCAAGCATGATTGATGTCGTCAACACGACACGCCCCGTCGTGCTGGCCTTCGGTGGACAAAGTAAGCAGACAGTGGGGCTCGATAGGGGGCTCTATGAGAGCAGTCCCAGACTTCGAGCTTATATGCAGGAGTGCAACAGCATCCTCGTCGACATGGGCTACTCGAGCATCCTGCCCGCCGTCTTCTCTTCTGAGCCACTCGCGGACGTGGTCGTACTACAGACAGCGACATTTGCAGTGCAGTATGCGTCCGCGAAATGCTGGACAGACGCTGGAGTGCGTGTTGGGGCTGTGATCGGACACAGCTTTGGCGAGCTCACAGCCCTCGCCTTCTCCGGCGCTCTCAGCCTACGCAGTGGGTTGAAGATCGTTGCGGCACGCGCAAAACTCATGGCAACCAAGTGGGGTCAGGAGAGAGGTACTATGCTCGCCATCCATGCAGGCCGAGATGTCGTCGAGCAAGTGATCCGAAAGGTGGGTGGCAGCGAACTCGAGGTGGCGTGCTACAACGCCGTTGCAAGCCAAGTTGTTGTGGGCTCTGCTGCTGCCGTGGAGCGCGCTGAGACACTGCTTGCTAGCGATGCGCAGTTCGCCAGCGTGCGCAGCCAACGCGTCGATGTGTCGCATGGTTTCCATTCCAAGTTCACTGAGCCGCTATTGGATGAGCTCTCGACGGTGGCAGCATCTCTCGCCTTCAGCGAGCCAAAGATGGCGCTTGAGATGTGCGTATCGGATGAAAAAGCAAAACAGAGCATAGGACCGTCGCGAATTGCCCAGCATACACGCGAGCCCGTCTATTTTGTCGACGCCATCCGTCGCATCGAGGCACGCCTAGGCCCCCGCTGCGTATGGCTTGAGGCCGGCACCGATGCGCCCATCATACCCATGGTCAAGCGCGCTGTATCGCAGCCAGCAGAGCATATTTTCCTTGGAATGCGGTTTGCGGGTGCAAAGGATGCTGCCCAGGTGTTGCCGGATGTGACGACATCGCTCTGGCGTGAGGGACTGGATGTCTCCTTCTGGCCGTCTCTTGGCGGGCCAGCTGAGTCAGGGCTTAGTCATGTCTACCTACCGCCCTACGAGTTCGTCCGCACCTCTGCCTGGGTCGTCAACGTCGATCGGGCTCTCGAGGCTCGCGCCAACACAGACGCAAAAGCCACAGTCCAGCCAGACCCGCCCCGGTCGTTGCTCGTCACTCAGCAGCAGCCGGGCTCCCTGACCTTCACCGTCAACATCGACACCAAGCGCTTTGGCGACATCGTCAGCGGCCATGCAGTACGTGGTCGTCCATTATGTCCCGCCTCCATGTACATGGAGTGCGCCGTCATGGCTCTGCAATGCCATCTTGGCTCTCGTTTCGACAAGGCTTGCGCTTTGTCTTTCGAGAATCTCACCTTTGAACATCCTCTGGGCGTCGACCTGAGTCGTCATGTAGAAGTGGTACTGAGTGAGGCTGGTCAGTCTGGCCTGTGGATTTTTCAATTGCGCAGTGCGCCCAAGTCGTCCGCGACTCCCCGTTTCTCTACTCACGGCAGAGGCAAGGTCCGACTCGGTAGTCCTCCACAGCTGCAGACATTTAAACACCTCGTCACTGAGTGCGTTGAAGATGTCAGTAACAAAGACGGAACTGAAACGCTCATGTCCAAGCGCGCCTATGGCCTGTTCTCCCAGGTTGTCACCTACGCGCCCCTTATGCGCGGTATTCAGTCCATCACCATGGACGGCACTCGAGCCGTTGCCAGCATCAAAGTCCCAACCCCTCACGTTGCTGCCGATGACAGCTCTGCCATTGCGCTTTGTGACACCGTCTCCATAGACACCTTCATTCAGGTTGTTGGTCTTCTCATTAACAGCAGTGACGCTTGCATTCCCAATCATGTCTTCGTTGCTACTGGCGTAGAAAGCGCCACGTTGTCCAACGCCTGCGATTTCACTGCCGCCGATTCCTGGACTGTCTACGCTGTGTTCCGATCCACGAGCGAGACAACAGCCACGGGTGATGTCTTCGTTATGACCAAGAACGGCACTATGGCTCTGAATGTTATGGATGTTGCCTTCACCCGACTGCCCATTGCAACGCTTGAGAAGCTCCTCGACACGGCAAACTCGACGCCTGCTGCCAAGAAGGAAACTGCACCCAAACGTCTTGCTGCGCCTGCAGTTCCAAGCCGCGGCGCTGTGCCCGAGTTGGAAGCTGCAGACGATCATCAAGCAGACAGTTCTTCTGATAGTGAAGACGGGATCGCTACCCCGCCTGGCGAGCTAGATGACAGCGGCCTTCGTAAGATGATTGCCATGTACACCGGCGTATCAGTTGATGCTATTGCTACCCAGTCCACTATGGCGGACTTGGGTGTCGACTCTCTTGCCGCTGTTGAGTTCGCTGAGGATCTACGCTCGCAGTTTGGCAAAGAAATTGAGTCGATGGATCTTCTATCAAGCGACCTCAATACCTTGTCTAAGCTCTGTCTGACTTCCATTCCCAAGCCACAGACTAAGACCAAGTTGACCAAAGCCAATATTGCTCAGATACCTCCAGTTATGCCGGTGCCTGCAAGCAACGGCGGTCGAAAACGCCTCGTTCAAATCGTTTCAGATGCTTGTGGCGCCCCCATATCGGATATCAAAGACTCACACACTCTCCGTGATCTTGGTGTTGACTCTTTGGCGTCGGTAGAGCTGAGCAGCGATCTCGAGAATGCATTTTCTGTCCATATAGACGAAAGTGACGTGCATCTCGACTGCACCATCGCTGAGATTTGCAGCTACCTAGGCATCGGAGAGGCGAGCGTAGAACCCTCGGCAGCCACACTGATCCAGACATCGACGCCTAGCTCGGCGCATGCCAATTCCACGCCGGCCGCTCCACAAGGCAATGCAAACGTGACCCACCAGCGCGTTCTCCAGATCATATCCGACGCATGCGGTGCCCCTTTCGAGGCTATGGGCGATGGTGAATTACTTCGCGACCTCGGTGTTGACTCATTGGCAGCGGTAGAGCTGAAGAGTGAGCTCGAGGATGCTTTTGACGTTCAGCTAGATGATGATCTACTAGATCTGTCCATATCCGAAACGGTCAAAAGCTGTGGAGGTACTACTGGGCCCGTCAGTCTTTCTCCAACCCCTAACAAGACGGCCGCTAGTCCGACCCTACCACCCAAAATCCCAGACATCAAGCCTCCACCAATCCCGGCCGATATGGGAAGTCCATTCGACTCTCTTGTGTCCAATGAGAATGACTACACTACCAAGGCAAGGAGATGTGGATTTCAAGACTTTGGAACTATGGTAGCTCCCCGACAAGACGAGCTCATGTTGGCTTATATTGTCGAAGCTATTGCGGAACTCGGCATTGACCTGAAAGGTCTGAGTGAGGGGGCCCCGTTGCCACCTCTGGCTTATCGAAGCAAGCATGCTTACGATCGGCTCATGCAAAGGGTTTGGGTCATTTTGGCAAAGCATGGACTGGTGAACACAATCAGCATGTCATATCGCGTGAGGGGATCCGCCAAGTGCCCGCAGAGTACTTCGGCCGAGCTTCTCCTGAACATGCAGAAGGACTTCCCCGCATATCGCTGCGAATTCGCCTTGATGAACTTGACTGGATCCCAGCTTGGTCAATGTCTTGCCGGAAAGCAGGATCCAATTGCTCTCATGTTCAAGACACAGGAGGCACAGGCTATCATGGAGGATTTCTATCTCAACTCTCCCATGCTTGCCACGGCTACAGAGATGCTTGTAGACACCATCGTCGATACTGTCTCTAGGTCCAATATCAACAACCCCATCAACATCCTCGAGGTTGGGGCTGGCTTTGGTGGAACAACAAGGAAGCTCGTGCAACGACTTGACCGCTTGGGTCGATCCGTTTCCTACACTTTCACTGACATCTCACCCACACTCGTCAGCCGTGCACTTAAGGTTTTCGCTAATCAGTATCCATGGCTGCAGTTTCAAACATGGAACATGGAACATACGCCTTCAAACGCCCTCTCTGCTACAGGACCTTTTGACATCATCATCGGCACCAATTGCGTTCACGCTACTCAGGACCGCATGTCTACACTCAATCGTCTAAAGCAATTGCTTCACCCGTCCGGCTTTCTCGTACTTTCAGAAGTCACAGAGATCGTAGACTGGTACGACATCACCTACGGCCTGCTTGACAGTTGGTGGTCCGACAAGGATGGCAGCTACCCTCTCCAACCCGCTGATGCTTGGATGCGATGCTTCAAGGATGCTGGATTTGCCGTCGCATCGTATTCTCAAGGCCCCAACGCAGATCTAAGCATACAGAGACTGCTCATTGCCAGCATGCGAAGAGACATACAAGCGCCGCACCGCACGCCCCTACGACCCGTAATGGAGACTGTAGTCTACAAGACGGCTGATGGCGTGGACATTCATGCAGACGTTTTCTTTCCAAAGCAGCCGCTCGCCAGCGCCATGCCCATCGGTGGGTCTCTCTGATAGCCACGCTACACAGCTGAGGACTAAGCCACTGACATTTCCCGTTAGCTCTCATGATTCATGGTGGTGGGCATATGACGCTTTCCCGCAAGGCAATACGCCCCGCGCAGACCAGCTTTCTCCTTCAGAATGGCCTCCTTCCAGTGAGCATTGACTACCGTCTCTGCCCGGAAGTTAACCTCATCGACGGTCCTATCGCCGACACCCTGGATGCGTACAAGTGGATCACGACCTCCTTGCCCAAGTTGGCACGGACCAAGGGCATCTTGGTTGATCCGGAGCGGGTTGTGGTCATCGGCTGGTCGTCCGGAGGTCAGCTTGCCATGACAACTGCTTGGACAACCAAGTCCGCTGGCATGAAACCTCCACTTGCCATTCTAAGCTTCTATGGCCCCACGGACTTTGAGTCAGGGGATTTAGATGCGCGTAGAGCGGAGGAGTACCCAGAGAGGACCATGAAGATGAAGAATATCATCAACGCCCTGCCCAAGAAGCCACTCACTCAATACGATGGCAACGGCACTGACAATACTGGCATGGGTTGGGTTCGCCCCGGCGACCCACGCTCTGAACTCGTGCTGTCGCTCTTCAAGGAGGGTAACGGTCTTCCCCTTCTCCTGAACGGTCTGCCTAGAGCCAGCAACGAACAAGACAGTTTCGAAGAAGACTCGGAAGACTCTGATAGCTCAGACAATGACTCTGAAGATGAAGGAGATGATATTGGCACATGGCTTCGCGCTCCGGATGCTGAACGCGTCGCAGCCATCAGTCCGCTCGCACAGCTACGTCGCGGCAATTACACAGTCCCGACCTTTATCATCCATGGAACCAAGGACGAGATCGTCCCCTACCACACCGCCGCTGCTTTCGTCGATGCGCTACGTGCAGCTGGTGTTGAGGGACAGCTGCTCACTGTACAGGGAGCTAGGCATATCCATGACGTGGCGTTGAAACCGGATACCAAGCGTTGGGACGAGACAGTGGCTCCCGGTTATGAATTTCTTTTACAGCATTTGAAACGTTGAGTTGTATCATATTTCAAGGCGTTTGGCTTTTTGGGTTTTTCTGCGGCGTTGGAGATAGATTTTGTTCTACTGTATTTCTAATTTTACATCCTGTCATGTCTTTCCAACGAATATTTCATATTCTACGATCACAACGTCCGTCTCACACCCTCTGGCCGTGACCTCGACCTCGTGTCATCGATTCTGTCCCACGAAAATCCTCGTTCGCCACAAATTCGATGTGACTCTGTCCCACTCTCAGTTTCACGCTCATCACATCATGAAAGCATCAATATCTTCTTAGTACCCACACAGCCCACGTCACCACATCTCCGCGTCTTCGCATCCGTTCGGCGGAAGACACGTCTCAACAACTACCATCCCCCAATACTGATCGTACCGACCGACTCTACTCACGTCGTCGAATAATCATGTCACCGGAGACCTATTGGTCGGTCTACGGCGCTTGACTAGCTAGCGACTGTATCCATACCGGCTATGCGGTCTCCGGCAATATTGTAACGGTCAAAGCGATAGCGTCGGGAATATCGGCCGTAGATGGGGCCGATATGTGGGTTTATTGTTGAAGTGAGTATAAATGTGGATGTAGACGTGGGTTCGGGGTCGGGGGAGAGTGCATTCGGTGACTATTTTGCAAAAGTGGCCGAATGGCGTGGTGGGGGCTTGGTGGGCTCGGTGTGGGCGTTGGGGGTTCGGGCCGATTCTGAGAGGAAGTTGGAAGGTGGATGAATTGTAGAGAGTGACAGTATGTTTTGGGTGGGTGGTTTGCGGTGCGTGAGGTTTGGGGGTGGAAGGGGTGTTGAAATGGTAGGAGGGGGAGTTGTAATTTGGCAAGAGGAAGATAACTTCTGTAAACTACTAGATATGCTGAGCGCGTCGTTGGTTTGATCAAATAGCATAATCTATTTGGTAGAGAGCGAAGATTTTATGACATGCCTAGATTATCCACGATGTTCTCCTATTGCAGATCCAGTATGCCCCAGCCATGCACATGCCCTCAAAGTTCCAACTATCAATACCAATACAATCACATCCTCCTCGGTGTCAGACGCAGATTCAAATCTGGTTTCTCGCGCATAATAAACACTCTCTGCTTCTCAAGAGCAAACTTGTCGTCGGCCAGCTGCCAGTCAAACTGCCACACCAGACGCGCGAGAATCAACTTCATTTCCGCCAGAGCAAGGTTCTTGCCCACACAGTTACGCGGCCCAGTGCTGAAAGGCTGGAAAGCATCCTTCATGTCGTTTGAATACTCGCTCGGTGCGTTCGAGAGCCAGCGTTCGGGGGCGAAACGTTTAGGGTACGCGAAGTTGCTGGCGAGGTGGTATGCGGGTTGTTGGGAGACGTTGACAATGGTCTGGGTTTGGTTGGTTAGAAGGAGTGTACTGGGGGCATTTGGAGTTAGAAATTGACTTACTCCTCCTGGCACAGCATGACCTGCGACTATGGCACCACCTTTTGGCACGATCCGCTGCAGACCCGCAGGAACAGGCGGGTAGATGCGCATGCCCTCGCTGATCGTAGCCTGCAGTACTTTGAGCCCAGCAACGCTGATCATATTGATATCCTCCTTCTTGCTGAAAGCGCTCGTAACCTCTTCCCGCAACGTGTGCATAGCCCCTGGGTTCGTCGCCAACAAGTACATGATTCCACACAGGGCCGTCGCGACAGTTTCGCTCCCGCCGGAGATGAAGATCCCGGCGTTCGACTCCATCTCCTCGATACTCATGCCTTTTTCGTCATTGTGGCGTAAGATGTACGTCCAAAAGTCCGATCTATGCGGTTGTTCGCCCGCAGCAAGCCGTTTATGGACTTTCTCGGCGCTGAGCTTGATGTGCTGGAAGCGTCTCTTGATGTCCTTCTTCGGCAAAAGAGCGATGATTAAGGGTGTAAAGGGCTTGAATAGCCTTGCCGCGCCAAAGAGCGAAAGGGCCTTGATGAAGGGGAACAACAGCTCTACCCAGGGGTGGTATGCGCCGCTTGAAAGACAACCAAATGGCTCACCGAATGCTAAATCACCAACGATGTCGAAAGCCGTCCATTCGAGCCAGTTCTTCACATTGACCTCGGTTGTAGACTGCACTTCCAGAGCACTCGTGAGCTGGTCGATGTAGCGCATGACAATGCCCTCCTGGGCCCGTAACGCCTTATCGCTAAAAGCATGGTTGACTAGCCTGCGTTGCCGCGAGTGATCTGCGTTGTTGGCTGACAGTATGTGGTCGACTGTCTTGTGGCTGCGCGTCATGCCCCATTTGGGGAAATTCCGGTTGGGTCCGTGACCATAGATGTCTGTCCATGCTTCTGGTGCAATGAAAGATACCATATCTGGGGCAATACGCACGGCATCGCCATATTTCGCGTGCAAGGCAGTGAGTTCATAAGGTAGGTATCCGCTGAGTATGGATTTTGCGTGAGGAACATGCGATACTGCTCGGCTTGCAGGGCCTGGGAATGCTTTGAGGGGGTGGAGGGCTAGGCGATAGATGGCGCGGAGTATCAGGAAAGAGACAATCTGGATGGTGTCAGTTTAGAAACAAGCAGGAAGAGTCAATCGCTTACACCAAGAGCAGCGATCAACCATTTCGGAAGATGTGACATCTCAGTAGCATATGGCACTACCATCCTGTCCGATTGACCTACTGAAGCTTGTAATTGTGAGACATTCTATCAGGCGATTCTGCAAGAAGTCGCAATAGCTGAAGTCTTCACGGTGTCTTCCATTTCGGCATCGGTCAATTTCCTGATTTGCAGCTCGGCTATATACTTTTTCACATGATCTCGCCTCGAATGAGTATACTGTGGTATCGAGTAAAAGCGTTGTTGGTGGGGATGGTGGCGTTATGGGTTCCAGGATAGAGAGTACAGGCTACGGTATGTAAGATGCACCTGCCTACATGTATACCACGTTCATGGTCACGTGATTCAATCCCCACTTCAGATGTACCAATTCAAACGCATTGAGCCCAGACCTGTAGACATCGCACAATGTGGTAATAGTTTCTCAGAATAGAAATGTTTAAAAGAGCAAAAACACTAATTTTCCAACGTCCCGGGGCCAGCTAAATGACTCCAGGGCAGATTTCTCGTAAACGCGCAGAGAGCTCCTCCAAGAATCTCTTTTTCGCCTCTTCCATATCCTGCGTCTTCGAATTTCCCGTTAGACTAAACAAGCATACGAGTCAGCCTCATCCTGAATCCATCACAGGTAACGGTGGCAAACTTACTCTTTGCAAACATCGCAGTCCATGAGGAAAGCACCATGGCACTCCTCTCCGAGTTCCGCTTTAACTCCATCGACAAGATTGCGGCTACCCACCTCCGCCGAGCGCGCGACTATACCAATCATGAAACGTCTAAGAACTCCAACAATCCAGCTCTCGTCGTCTTGTACAATGTTGCTTTTGCACAAGCCGGGCGTTAGACACGCAATGACTACGTTTGACTGCTCGGAAAAGGGGTATCGCTGCGCCATATCGCGCACCGCCCACATGAGCAGGAGTTTAGAGACGCCGTAGCTGCAGTTACTCGTTAGCAAAGATGCGCCGCGTGACATGTTGGGCCTTGGGCAAATTCACCGGTTCTTCATATCAGCTGTCTGTTCGGAGTTGAGAGCCGTTAGGATACTACCCTGAGCAGACTTCTCCTTCAGCGGCGCGATGAATTGGAGATCGCTACCAACGAATGCCAATCTTCCCCGACTACCCGTTTTAGCTGCAGACTGTTGTAGCTTGGGAAGAACGAGGTAGCCTAGAAGTACGGGGCTGATGACGTTGACAGCCATCTGACTTTCGCATCCTTCGACTAGTTTGAACTTGCTGGTCATGATGCCTGCATTTTGTATCACAGCGTCCAAGCGGTCCAGCGTGTTGATGCGTTCGCCAAATTGCTTTATGGACGAGAAACTGCCAAGATCTAACTCCCAGATCTCGATATTGCTTGAAGGAAGAGAAAGAGCTGAGGAGATCTCTTCTGCCGCCTGCTTGCCTTTGGTGACATTCCGCACTGCGAGGATGAGCTTGGATGCTCCTAAGCGTAGTATGTGTTTTGCAGCTTCGTAGCCGAGACCAGATGTGGCGCCTGTTACGACAACTGTTTGGTCCGAGAAGTCGGAGTTAGGAACCGGCGGGGTCACAAAAAATTGCGAATGAAGAATCGTAGTTGCGAAGCCCATGGTTGCAAAGTTATGATGATAATTGACGATACATCAGCGATTTGGGGGGCTTCCAACGTGTATACGTTGGCGTTTACTTTACAAAATCTTAACTCCGAATGTGATATCTCCGTGTTAGTGTTGATATCTCCGTGAGTAGCTTTCAAATTTCATTCGAGATGGTAGGATTGTGGTGGATACAAGCTACCGAATCGAATGTCCCCGAAACGGACCGATACGCCCGACTTGTTCATTCACAAATGCGGTACATCGTGTATATAGGTATGATGCTTCAATTGATATACTATACTTACGCATTGTCAGTATTACTTCTCTACACTAAAGGATGGCGGCCGTTCAGACTCTTCCTACTCCCATGGGAGGTACTTCGACATACTTCGACACCGATGCCATTGTTGATGGTTCAGCACCCAAAGTCGCGAACAGCGCTGGTTTCTTCAATGTCGCAGTCGCAGCCAATCATGTAAGACTCTACCATACCGTGTAGTGGGTCCTTGGAAACATGGCTGATAGATGACTGTAGAAAGAAGGTGCTGAAGAGCTTGCACTTTTGAAGTATGTATACAGCCGGCCGGACCTAGAAAAGCTACGTGGAAACCCAGATGCAGTCTGCAACGCCATTGACGACTTTGCGGACACAATTCCACGAGGGTTGATGACCATTGGAGCGGAGAAGCGTGCCTTTATCACAGACATGCTGGCTACTGCTGAGCCTGCGCCGACTCTGTTCCTCGAATTCGGCTCTTATGTTGGATACTCCGCCATCTGTCTTGCCAGCGCCATGGTAGCACGAGCGGGTCCGGGTCAGCGCGTTCGCTACGTATCGTTTGAGAAGAACCCCATCATCGCGGCTGTCGCAGCCAGTCTGGCGGATTTGGCAGGTCTGCGGGATGTTATCAGTATCAACGTTGGCCCAGCTGGCGAGTCGTTGATGCGTCTTGTTAAGGAGGGTGTAGTGACAAAGGGCACTGTCGATTTTATGCTCTTGGACCACTGGAAGGACTTTTACATTTCTGATTTGCAGCTGTGTGAGAAATCTTCCCTACTCAGGCCGGGCTCGGTCGTGCTAGCCGATAACATCATCTTCCCTGGTGCCCCAGAGTACCTAGCCTATGTACAGGCGGGTAAAGCGGAGATGTCGTCCGATGGCTTCAGCTATGCGACAAAGACTGCTGATTTTATCCTTCCTTTTGGAGGCCCAGTAAGTTAGCTTTCGGTTCTAAGAGTACCCTTGTTAACAAGAATAGGACCAACTGGCGATCTCCACCGTGTCGTAGGCCCTTATGTTTTGGGAAGGAAACAGTGCAAAGAAGAAGTTCCAGCCTGGTATTATGCAGTGATGATTTAGTGTCCAATGAAGAAACATATACCCCTTTTGTTATGATGACCAAACGTGCCTCTTGAAGCCCACAACCCAAATGTGCATCTAGTTTGTTCAAGGCCAAAGTTCAATGCGGCAGGTGGGAATGTCAACAATAGTACCGTACAAGGAAAGGATCGATGACCGACCCTTGTAGGAGCGTTACCCACGAGGATTGACATCATACAATAGGGTGCGCGAAGTACTAAATACATCTATTGTTAATCGCGACTTCTACTAAGAAAACAAACAAATTATATCCTTGTCTACCCAAATCTGGGAAATAGCCTCTTCGCCGCCCAACAATCGATAGACTCCCTCGCCTTATCACTCATATCCACAGCCGTAATCCTCTCAATCTGCGTCCCAATAGTCCCCTCCCTCGCAAAAGGAAAATCACTCCCAAACAGCACATGCCCCTCGTCCGCAAACTCGCTCAGCGCCTTGACCGGCCCCTCAAACCCCGTCAATGCGAGATCAAAGTAGAAGCCCCTTGCCTCTCTGATGAATTCCTCTGCGCTCTTATCTTTCAGCCCCAAATCAGCCGTCTGATGCGCGATTCGCGTAGCCACATACGGTAGCGTGCCGCCGCCATGCGACAGAATGATCTTGACATTGGGGAAATCGCGGATCGTGTTGGATGTGATGAGGTGAACAGCTGTACGAGTAGTTTCGTGTGGGAAATCAATGATGGGACGGGGGATACTAGGATCAGAGGGTGCACCCCAGGTTTGAGCAAAGGTCGGATGGATGAATATGACGGCGTTGCGGGCGTTGAGCTCTTGCCATAGGGGGCGAAACTCTGAGTGTCCTAGGTATTTGTCGGAGTAGCTTGATAGTAGAGCTACGCCGTCTGCTTTGAGGACGTCGAGGGCGTAGCGGATTTCCTCAAGACAGGCGAGTATGTTGTCAAGGGGTGGCACGGAGGCAAAAAAGCCGAAGCGCGTGGGGTGCGCAGTCACAATATTGGCGGCGTATTCGTTGACCCAGCGGCATAGGGCTGTGGCTTCTGAAGCTGGTTTGACGAAGGCGAGGCCGGGGGCGCTGAGGGAGAGGATTGAGGCGGAAATGTTGTTGCGGTCCATGAAGTCCAGATCTATTTCCACGTCCCAGGTTGGGAGTTTGAGGCCTTTGGGGATACCAGATGCCTCCTTCCATTCTGGCAAGGAACCGTTAGTTTTCTCTGGGATATGGATGGCTTTGGAGGCGATGCTCACTTTGCACGTACTCGGGCGGCAGCATATGGTGGTGGACGTCGATTTTCCCCATGGCGATCTTGGTCATGGCGTATCTGACCTCGCACGGATCTTTTTACAGTTTTCAATTCATCATGGCTTGCTCGATCGGTGTTGTGCTAGTACTTCGGCTTCTTTGCTTATTGATGCCGAATGGGGCTGTCGTGGTATCTAGCCGACTCTATTTTCATCACCGACTCCACAAATCGGGAAGAATGAAGCGGTGAGTAGTATACGAACAAAGTCTACGCGCCTTAATTGGTGTCGTCCACCCTGATGCAATCCTTCAGGTACCGCTCCTCATCCTTTGCCAAACATGGTGACTTTTCTCGTTCTCGGTCTGCTTTCTGTAGTCGGTCTGACTTCGGCGGCGACTCCAGGGAACATACAGAGTTACTTACAGAGTGAGCTCTCGTCCAAATCTGAAATTTATCTTTCTAGCTCCCAGTCCTACCAGACTGAGCTTACGGAGAGGTGGAATGCATACCAGGCGCCATCTTACGTTGTGGGCGTGAAACCTGCTACTGCACAAGACGTCTCCGCTATCGTGAGTCCCGTGGTCGTTTTTTGCTTAGGAAAAGAAGACTAATGACCAATGAACAGATCAAGTATGCGGCGCAAAATAACATCGCTTTCATGGGTACGGGTGGCGGTCATGGCTACACTACCACAACCAGTGCCGTCAACAATGGAATCAACATCGACCTCGGTGCTTTCAAGAGCATTTCCATAGACAAGGCAGCCAGCACAATGACCATTGGGGGCGCAGTCACCTTTGGAGAGGTCTTGGATCCAGTGTTTGCGGCTGGAAAAGAGATTCGTATGTTATCTCCTTCGGCATGTCCTGAACAGATGCTAACTTGTCTTCCCATCAGAAACTGGATCTTGCTCATGCGTTGGGTTTGTTGGCGCGACTCTAGGCGGTGGTATTGGCCCATACCAAGGTCTTCATGGCCTGATTATCGATGCGCTCCAGTCCGTTACCATGGTGACTGCCAAAGGCGACATTGTCAACGCATCTTCGTCTGAAAACAGCGATCTGTTCTGGGGCCTTCGCGGTGCTGGAATGAACTACGGTATCGTGACCTCTGCGACGTACAAGTTGGCGGATCAGACAAACGGCGGTCGTGCCTTGAACGGCGACTTCCTTTTCCCCGCCAGCGAGAACGCGACTGTGTTCAACATCTTGAGCAAGTTTGCTGGATACCAGCCAAATGCTTTGGCTCTTACTAGCGCCATCCAGTATTCGACTGATTATAACACGGTTAGTTGGATCACCCCTTCAGTATCGACGCAAGTTGCTTACTCGATCCACAGACAGTCATCATGGTCAACGCGGTATACATTGGCGCAGAGACCGAAGGAAGGAAAGTCCTCGCACCATTGCTTTCCACCAAGGCTCTCACGTCAAATGTCACCATGATCCCCTACAACCGCCTCATCTTGGAGAACCGCTTTGGCGTGGACCCCCTCGGTTGCATTGCAGGTCTTCCTCAAGCGGCTTACGGCTTGAACCTCTACAAATACGATGTTGCGACCTACCAGGCAGCCCTTGCTTCATGGATCGACTTCTACGACAAAACAGGACTGACAACCTCGTACATGGTGACAGAAATGTTTCCAACCAAGGTCACCCTCCAGACGGCAGACGCCGAGACTGCGTATCCCTACCGCAACACGATGGCGTATCTGTAAGTTTCTAGCCGCTACCGCTTGTATCATTCAGATTAGTACTAATGCATTCCCAGATTCATGAGTTTCAGTGGCTTCACGACTGACGAACAGAATTCTGCCATTGCAGATTTTGCCAAGGCGAGACGCGCAGACTTTGCGAAGCTCAATGGTGAAAAGGGACTCCAGGTATACGTCAACTATGCGCATGGCGACGAGGGACGCGATGCTTGGTACAGTACAGAGAAGCTCCCGAAGCTTGAGCAGCTCAAGAAGATGTGGGACCCACAGAGCTTGTTCAACTTCACAAACGGGTTCGCTTATTAGCAGGGTTGGACCTCCGAGTGGGTGAGTAGAGAGTCTGGAGGGGAGTGAGGAGTGATGTCTATAGTCATTGATTGAGGAGCCTGCCGTATCAATGTACATACTTGCAATCAGTCCTTTTGAACGCCTCCTACCATCCCTGTGACTGAGCAATTAGCAAGTCGTCCGCCACCATAATCAAATATTTTGTTTCCATTTTCCAGAACTTTGAATAACCCAAACCAGCACTTTTGACTCACTCCAAGCAAATCACGTCATCCTCCACTTTCAATCCTCCACCGCCGTTTTTCTCCCTCCACTCCAAACACTCCCGGGCCGCAGCAACCGCAATCTTAATTCCCTCACATCCTGTGAGGTAATATCGGTCATTTCCGCTCTCAGCCGTGGTCCCGAAGATTTTGGCTTCCAAGCTTTCGTAGTCCATCGTGAATACGCCATGCCTACTTTTAGGCAGGCATAGAAACAATTGGTAGTCCCCGAAGCAGTGAATGGACTCGAGCTTTCTGTAACCAACCACGCCTGTAGCTGTCAGCTTGATATAATCGTGAAGATGTACCATACGCCAGGATTTTGTACAGACATTTTGGAAATTCTAGTCGGTCAAGTGTCACACATACACCTTGATTGTATGCGTTATATGACTCCCAGATCAGGACGTGATTCAGGAGATCGATATGAAGACGCCCTTCTTGGCCACCGCCATCCTCTTCGGCGTTTCGATAGCCCTCGATGTAGATGTGTGTATAGGCTTTGTGGTCAGTGGGAGGTGAGGCCTCGCGTTTGAGGTGGGACGCATCATAAGATTCGTTGAATTTATCAAAGATCATCGTTACAGCTGTTGTGAATGTTGGTGTATCTGCTGCTATTTTGTCGAGATAAGTGGCCTTGATTGGCAAGCGGGTCTGTGTACCTATGTGGGTGGTAAGAGGTGTCGATGTCTGCATTGTGATGCTGCGAGTCTTTTTGCCGAGCGTCTGGGTCTTGGTATCCTCCTGTGTTGCATGTCGTTTCTTGTTCTGCTTTCCAGTTTTGACGCCGTTATCGACTCCATAGGTCCCAACCACACGGCCATCGTGCCTGAAGGAAAGCTTACTGCCTCCTTCGCCTCTGTAGGTAACATCGAGGATGCCGTCGACTTTTTCCAGATACATCTCAAGGCCTAGAGATATTATTGGCTGTCCATGTGCGGACTCACGATCCTGCTCTATCTGTTCGGTGTCTACAGTGTCTTCGCACTGAAGTTTGTGGAAGACGGTATAGGTGGCGTCGGCAGTAAACCGTAGCTCAAGTGTACCGTGGAGTTTGAGGAGATTGACGCCGAGGCCGTTTCCTGTGATGCGCTTGACCATGTTGAGTGATGTTCTGATGAATGCTGAATGCTGAAATGTGAGATTTGGGCTGGAGGAGACAGAAGGTATGAAGTGCGAATTGTGAAGATAAGTAAAAGAAACTTGATATGGTATGAAGAGTGCGTCGATTGGCTGACGCTTGTTCAGTTCGATATTGCAGGGGTGGATATGTGCTCGGTGAAGGCAGGTTTATATCTTATCAAGTTTCTCGTGTAAGGGTTGATGCTTGAAGATACAGTGCGCCACGAGAACAGGTTTACAGGTAATTATGATGATGTGAAGTCTCTAATGTTAACCTTGTAGCTCGGGAAAAGACTATTTTAAGATAGCCGAGTCGTTGACCAGGCGTAAGATGTGCTTCAAATTCTTGAGACAGTACTCCAAATTGATTCGTGATGCAATAATATTAGAAGCATGGTCTTGCGCTACAAAAGTGGGTGACCATTTCGGATCGGCGACGGAGGAGGCACTGAAGAAGACAAGCTGTGTCTTTCACATAAGGTAACGGCGATACTACGTTACACAATTCATAAATCTATGCGCGACCTTATGGAGAAAATGATTATGTGGTGGGTTGCTTGGCTGGTTGAAGTATGTCGAGGGGTGGGGAGTGGGAATCGCGTTAGCGCCTCACATGACAGCGCGTTGCGGTCTCCGAGCCCTGGAGCCCGCACACGTCAGCCTAGATGGCAAGCGCAATCACGACACCCATAACGAACATTCGCGCGGACCTGCAATTGAACAAACAATGCGCATACTAGCCACCAAAACGCCGCTTATCTGCTAGATCAAAACACCACGCCCCGCATCCATGTGGTTCCTCGAACACGAGAGCCTCTTTGGAGGAAAGCGCGTATGGCTGCGACCAGGATCACAGCAGCTCTTCGGTCGAACCAGGACTGTCGACCAGGACGGCCCGCAAGGAACGAATTGGAAGATTGACAACAAAGCTGTGTCGAGGAAACATGTCATGCTCAAAGTCTACGATGTGGCTCCAGAGGACGGTACAAAGCTGCACAAGCGGTCTCAGATTGAGGTCACCGACCTCAGCTGCCGGCAGGGAACTACAATCGACGACAAGAACACATTAAAGAGTCAAAAGGCGGAAGATGGGTCGATAAACTACAGTAGCGAGATATTGAAGGGGACAGAACACACCATCAGGCTAGCCCAGGGCTATGCGCCGTTCAGGATTGTGTGGCGGCCGGCTGTATTCACGTATGCGTCCAAAGAGACACGCGATGGCAAGGCCCGAAGCACGCGACTGCATGGCCTAGATATCAAAACTACGACCGACTTCGTATTCGACAAGACAACCCACGTCGTGTCCGCGAAACGAAACCTCCCCAAAGTCCTCTCGGGCCTGACGTCTGGCAAGCACATAGTCACTACAGAATTTCTCGATGCGGTCATCAGCGTTGCCACGGCATCGGTTGACGAAGAACAACATTACTTGCCCTCGAAGCTGGAAGAGGACTTTGATGCATGGTGGCCGACAGAGAAGGACTACGTACCGCCAGCGGGTGCAGAGCCAGTCGCTCGGCCACAAGAGATGCTGATGCCCGATCCGTCGAGATCAGAGGTATTCTCCGGGCTTACCTTTGTCTTCCTAAATGAAGGGCAACATAGCAGCTTGCTCGAACCCATCACGGGTGGAGGTGGGAAAGCACTGCTATTCAACGTTCAGCTGGGCGAGACAACTATACAAGAATACGTCGACTATGTCCATAGCGTTGCAGGTAAAAAACGGCGCGGCAAGGCTAGCGACAAGCTGCCAGTGGTCACGGTACGACTACCGGCATACCCTGACGCCATGGAGGAGTGGGCTGCAAATTTCGTAATCGGTGTTGATCAGGCACTTGGTCAGCGCTCCGTTCTACAAAATGAGTTTCTCGATGCAATCATCACGAAAGACCGAGCTTCCCTCCAGAGGCCGCCTACAGACTTGGGTAACACTCAATATACTGCGCCTGAGTCGTCCGCTGCGCGACGTTCAATGCGTACTACAACTCCCACATCTACTTCCAGAGCACCATCACAAGCCCCGGAAGAAGACACACCTCCAGCGGAAGAGCCTGCGAAGATCAATCCACGGAAGCGTATACAAAGACCGAAAACTAGTCGCTTTACTGGCTTTGATGACGATGAACCAGTCCCTAAAAAGAAGAAGGTTGAACATACTCAGATAGAAGACGTGCAGCAGTCTGCACCGCGGATAGCGACATCAGCAGCGGCTTCACAAGGGCGCACTGCAACAAACACGCAAAGCCAGACCACACCCCAATTACACGTTCAGGACACAATAGAAAAAGAAGAGCAGTTCGACTCGCTTTTTCCGACTGCTGCCAAGATGAGGAAGGAGAGAGCCGCTACCCGGGCGCCACCAGCGTCAGTTGAGCCCGAAGCAGGTGGACCAGTACAGACTTCAACTACAAAAGGCGTCGATGCACTAGCACGGCTGAACAAAGCAAAAGCCAGGGCGGAGAAAGACATCAACATCCGCGAGCACACACGCCAACGCATCAAGGAAGAAGAGGACAAGCGCAAGGCAGACGAAGAAAGTCTACGAGAAGCACTCGAAGGCGTAGACATTGGCGAACTCAAAAACCTAGCCCAGGTAGAAGAGATGGAAGTCCTCCCTCGACAGAACAGAGATATTGCACGCAATCCTAACCCCGCAAACAGCGACCGCTGGAACCCCGAATGGAACGGTCGCAAAAATTTCAAAAAGTTTCGTCGTCGCGGTGTCGAACAAGGCGTTCAACCGCGCAAGGTCATCGTCACACTCGAAGAAGCTCCACCTAAGAAAGGCATCGGTATCAGCGACACATTCCTACTCGAGGGCATCGAGCCTTCGTTGCGCTCTCGTGGAAGTCGCCAGGCTGTCGACTCCGATTCTGAGCCTGAAGTGGGCGGCTTCACACGGCGGAAACGTACTACACAGTCACAGTCGCAGCAGCAGCAAGTCGTCATCAATGTGGAAGATAGCGGGCCAGACGATGAAGAATTGGATCCGAGCGAGCGGACGCAGAAGAGTAGTGGACGTACGCAGAGGATTACGGAAACACAGTTGTCAACGAGTTCGCTGGCGCAGAGGGGGAAGAAGAGGCCGTCTGATGCTGAGAGTGTGCAGTCGACTAGTAAGCGGAGCAAGTATGGGAGGATTATCGACGATGATAGCGATGAGGAGGAAACGGGGTTTAGGTTTAAGCGGAGGACGTAGAGAGGGGTGTGTTAGTGTTCGTTTTTTGTGTGGCAGGAAATATGATACCCAATATACGCGGAGAAAAGTTTCCATTGTCGTCACATCAGATAGGTTGAGGGGTGGGTGTTTTGACTCCAAAAGCGAACATTCGTAGCATTCGTATAGATAACAGCGCCTAAACGCCATCCGCTTCTTCACTCGAGGCGGCGAAAAACCGTGCATAAAGCATGCCCTTCTTCCCGCAAACCCATGTCTTTGTTTGCGAGCAATATACCGGAGCTCCGGACTATGTACCCCGTAGTCCATCACAGCCCCCACCGCCGCTCTGCCCTTGCCTCCAGAACGCTCCCATTGTGCCAAATTTCCTCGCCGGTTATCAGGAGGACAATCGTCGACTTTCGCTGTGTGTAACAGACAGAAAGAAAATCTACCGCTTGCGTTCAAAGTAAGAGCTGGCGCCGAACAGGGCGACGCTCTGGTCCATGACAGTCTCGCCGACCCAGAGGTAGTTTTCAAACCACTTCTGGGCGCTGGGGTTTTCGCTGAAGGAATCGGGCTTCACACTGGGTCTGGGTTTAGCTTTTAGCCCCAAACTTTTTTTTTGTATTATAGAGGGTTGTGGGATGTGCATGCTGAAACGTGTGTATGAATGGACATCTAAGAGGGAGGAGATGGGAAGGGACTGGTGGTGACGACGACGCTGCAGGAACGGGGGACCTACGTGAGGCCAGTGGAGCGACGGACGCCGGCGAGGAAGGCGGATACTGTAATGGTAGACGTGGGTAAGCGACATGTTGATCTGAGGGGGTAGTTCCGGTGAGTTCGGGGGTAAAACCTACTTAATACCGCATCGAAAGCGTAATGCGCGACTTTGCCGAGCTGTGATATGTGTGAGCTATGCTGCATGGCTTCTCGGTAGTTTCTGACAAGCGCATGTCTCCGGGGGGTGGCGAGCGGGCTACGTACGACCATGATGGGCAGAGTTTTCGGAGGTCGGAGTATGGGGAAGTTGGGCGACTGGTATTGCACGGGATATCGAAGTTGAGTGGTGTTGTGGTTGTTGCTGGCGGGTGGAGGGATGCGGTGTAGAGTAGGTAGGTCGAGGGAGAGAGCGAGTGGCTGGTACCCTCCCTTAGTCACTTTGATGCATGTGATTGAAGCGGCTACCTGAGCTGGCACGCGACTCCAGGGTTCCCATGTCCATGGCCGAGATGCGACACTACGAGCATCTGGCCCATTTGAGCTTATTTCAAGTCTTGGTATTCAGACGTGCATGTGTAGTTGAGTTTCTAAATTTCCAATTGCCATGT
The DNA here is from genome assembly GCF_003171515.1 of Pyrenophora tritici-repentis. Taxonomy (NCBI): domain Eukaryota; kingdom Fungi; phylum Ascomycota; class Dothideomycetes; order Pleosporales; family Pleosporaceae; genus Pyrenophora; species Pyrenophora tritici-repentis. Next base: position 289,841 of record NC_089399.1, on the reverse strand, counting down.
TTCGGTGCAAGCTATAAACGATGAAAATCCCACTTGGCTTCAAATTCGACCATACCCTGTCTAAGCTTCTCTCAACCTCGGGCATACGGCGATGCGGAGCGGATGCGGGTGATCTAGGAGCGGGCCATGCTACAGGTACCAGCGATATATAACGGGGCCTGCCACGAACTTGATGCAGAACATTTCTCATCGCCTTGACGCTATGAAACTCCCAAGACACCACGCCCCTCCACGCGGGTAGAGGAACGGCGAAGGCGCCAGCACCCGGCCGCGCACCGATATCCCAGCCCGCTAAGCCACTTAGGACCCATGGAGAAGCGAGTACGGCGCCGAGATTTCCAATTGCACCGGACATGTACAGCGTGTGTTTGAGACGTTATCTGGGCGGCATGCTTGGAGGGCAATGATGCAGCAACGTGGGCGGAGCAAGAAGCAATGCGTGTCACGAACCCTCCCCTATGGACCAGGTTCAGATGCAGTCAGCAGGCCATTTGGCCACCGTGCAAACTCTGTTGATACAAGTCGGTCCAAGTCCTTCCAAGCCTACCGGTCAGCTTCGCGTTCTGTTACCAATTGACATATCCAAACCTTCGCACGCCGCTCAGGGTACCGCCCCACGTACTAACCGTGGGTTCACACTGCTAGCGCCGCTACTACTGCCCCTCCAAACCACGGTCAACAAGGTCCGACAAAACTTCTAGCCCGTCACAGAGAAGATAAAGTCGAGCAAGCTCCCATTTCCTCCGATCTCAGCGAGCTCTATCCCACTTCCATTCTCTCTTCTCTCACCCCTGCAGCTGTCGGACTCAATTGGAAATACTCCTTCCATCGGCCCCGCCCACCGCAATCTACAAGATCGCAGCCTTTCCCGCTTCTCAACTTACTTTCATACTCCAGTTGAATCTACTGAAATGGCGAACGCGTACGTACAACCTGTTTCTTCCATTCTCAACAAGACTTGTTGTGCACTGAAGCTGCCAATATCTCCCCCTCTTCACAAGCTTGAGCGCCCGCTGACAAGTCCGATAGTCTAGACCACCTCAACTCCGGCAGGACCAGGATCGAGTGGCTCAGCCAGCTCAACACTGAGTACACACCGGCGAAGCAGTACCGGAGAACATCCATCATCTGCACCATCGGCCCCAAGACCAACTCCGCCGAGAAGATCAACTCGCTCCGCAAAGTCGGTCTCAATGTCGTCCGCATGAACTTCTCCCACGGCTCGTACGAGTACCACCAGTCCGTCATTGACAACGCGCGTGAGGCGGAGAAGACACAGCCTGGCAGGCCTCTGGCTATTGCCCTTGACACCAAGGGCCCGGAAATCCGAACAGGTAACACTGTTGACGATGCCGATATCCCCATCAAGGCTGGTGCCGTCATCAACATCACCACCGATGAGAAGTACGCCACAGCCTGCGACGACAAGAACATGTACGTCGACTACAAGAACATCACAAAGGTCATTGCCCCTGGCCGCACAATCTACGTCGATGACGGAGTCCTCTCATTCGAGGTGCTCGAAGTCACAGACGACAAGACGCTCAAGTGCAAGTGCGTCAACAACGGCAAGATCTCGTCCAGGAAGGGTGTAAACCTGCCCAAGACGGACATTGACCTTCCTCCTCTATCGGAGAAGGACAAGGCCGATCTCAGGTTCGGTGTCAAAAACAAGGTCGACATGGTCTTTGCGTCGTTTATCCGCCGCGGCAGCGACATTACCGCTATCCGCGAGGTGCTCGGCGAGGAGGGCAAGGACATCCAGATCATCGCCAAGGTGGAGAACCAGCAGGGTGTCAACAACTTTGACGAGATCCTGAGGGAAACCGACGGTGTCATGGTTGCCCGTGGTGACCTTGGTATTGAGATTCCTCCCAGCCAGGTCTTCATCGCACAGAAGATGATGATCACAAAGTGCAACATTGCCGGCAAGCCCGTCATCTGCGCCACCCAAATGCTCGAGTCCATGACCTACAACCCCCGCCCTACACGTGCTGAAGTCAGCGATGTCGGTAACGCGGTTCTCGACGGTGCCGACTGTGTCATGTTGTCCGGTGAGACTGCCAAGGGTGACTACCCTGTCGAGGCTGTTACCATGATGCACGAGACGTGCCTGCTCGCTGAGGTCGCTATCCCATACGTCAACGCATTTGACGAGCTGAGGAAGCTCGCTCCCGTGCCCTGCCCTACAACCGAGACATGCGCCATGGCAGCCGTCAGTGCCAGTCTGGAGCAGAACGCTGGCGCCATCTTGGTGCTGACAACGAGGTGAGTTGTATGGAGTATTTTACCCGCATGGTATACTAACGTGCATTAGTGGCACCACGGCCCGGCTCGTGTCCAAGTACCGGCCAGTGTGCCCCATCATCATGGTCACTCGTAACGAGATGGCTGCTAGGGTAAGTTGCTTTTCCACGTGCAAGGATTCCCATGGCTAATTATAGCAGTACTCGCACCTGTACCGCGGCGTGTACCCGTTCTATTTCCCCGAACAGAAGCCCGACTTCAAGACGGAGCCATGGCAGGAGGACGTTGACCGCCGTTTGAAGTGGGGTATCATGAACGCCATCAAGCTGGGAGTGCTCAGCAAGGGCGATCCGGTCATTTGCGTGCAAGGCTGGAGGGGCGGCATGGGCCATACCAACACACTCCGCATTGTGCCAGCACAGGAGGACCTTGGCCTCGACCAAGACGCGTAGAGGCAGCGTTGGGGCGTAGGAGGGTAGGGGATGTTAGGGCTGGTGCATGATGTGGAGAGGGCCGCACATGGCGCATATACATGACTCGCTGAAGCAAATGACGGTCTGGCGCATTAACACAAGATTTGGTGTAAACACTAGTGGAATGAAAGCAAACCTCGTAATGACCACGTCGCTCTTTCTGATGCTTCCCTCTTGAATAGTGCTTTCCGTCTGCTAAAGGGGGCAAAGATGATGGCGACATCCAATTGCAAGAAGACAAGGCGATGAAAGAGTGACCGGGGTTGAGTCGACGTCCGTGCGGACAGCAACACGCCCTCCGTAGACAATGGTGAGTACATTGACCGACGCACAACCCTACCACACCCACCATGGACATATCTGCGCTAGTGAACCATGATGGGGAAGCAGCGGTGCCACCGCGCCGTTCGTTCTCTCACCCCCATTCCCTCTTTGCATCTTCCCCCGTCACCCCAGCCGCGAAGCTTCCCACGCCGTCGCCTAAGACGATTCATAAGCAGATGTCACCCAAGCGCAAGCGCAACGACCCAAAGCCAATATGGGCCTATCGCGAGGGCGAAGAGCTGCCGCCGGAGCTCAAGGCGCTTGAGGAACAGCAACGCAAGCAGTCGCGTCCGCCTCCACCACAACCCACCCTATCGTCTGCACCTGCCGTCCAGCCGCCGCATGTCGTCCACGCGCAACCCGCGCCTGCCCATCCTCCACAGCGACAACACTCCTCGCCCATGGTCGAGCGGAATGGACCTCCGTCCAGTGACGCTAGAGTGACGCCACCCTTTGAGCGCCCCATCTCCGACGCTGCATTCATCTACGACGACGTGTCGCACCATGTATGCGAGTTTATATGGACCACTGCCGTGAATAATGAAATGGTGCGCAAAGCCATCTCGGACCCCAGGGTCCAGCTGGAAGTAGAGGCGCGTTGGGGCCAGATAATAGACACGCAGAGCAGCCAGCGCCTGCGAGGCTTCTGGCGCACTGAAACCGTGCTGAACACTGAAGCCATCCAAGTCAAGTTTGAAAGTACTATGACGGCGCTGCAGCATCAACGCATGAATATGTATCTCAACACGCAGGTCCGGCACTCCAAACAGCCCAGCTCTTCGCGTCCAGCTATAGATTACCGGCATACGTACGAGACGGACTTGTTCTATGAGCTCGACCAGGAGGGATTTCTTAAGTTGAACCCCATTGTCCAGCAGCTCATCAACCAGTCCGGCTCCCGCCAGCGCGTCCGCGTAACCCGCGATAAGAACACGGGCGAATTTCTACGAGCCATCATAAAGCACCGCATCGGCAACCTTGAGGTGAGCTCGCCCAAGACAGAGTGGGATTACCGCATCGGCATCAACTTGGAAATCGACTTTCCGGGTTCCGTTGAAAGCCTGAAGCCCGCCGTCGAGGGGGGCAAGACGGTCGAGTCTATGAAGCGACAGAAAGACCGCATGTCTTACTCGTGGTTGGGCGCATACCAAGTTGATCTGACTCAAGTCACACAAGGACCCAGCAAGAATCACGAGCTGGAGTTGGAGCTGACTTCGGACGTGCTCATAGCAGAAGCAGACAAGGCGCGGAGGAACGAGGCAAACAGGTACGAGAGCCTGATCAACGGTATGATGAACAACTTGCGAGTGCTTTCGCGAGAGATCACAGGCCCCCCTGGGGCTTGAGGGGAGTGACTGTTGTATAATATCACTATTTTTATGGCGTTTAAAGCATCAGGCAAGGACTATCAAGCTTGGTCCAGCATCTCTGAACGGCGTTTTGTACTTTTAATCACATGATACCCGATACTCAATACACATTGATCCTGTGCAAGCTACATTGACATGTGATGGGTTCGTTGCTGACATACGAAGCCTGGCGAGCTTTCGGAAGCGGTTCCGATGTCGCAAAACAACCAATGCACCTGATTTTACGTACACGTGCAGACAGTCATCCCAATGCGGTACTACGTAGTACCTAAAGTGAGGCAGACAGGGAGCTTATCGTGGGAGCCCTGGAGTAATGCGCAGCTAGTGAACCGTGTATTATGTCATGCTTGGGGCGGACAAGGGTCGCCGCTTCCGAAACTACGAGCTGTGTTTGGTACCATCACGTACACGATTCCCCAACTCACCACCACGGCGTCCACGCCATCCCCATCACCCGCCCATCAGCTTCTCGTCCCTCTTTCACTGTGACCACCACTGTAAAGTCCGACGCAGCACGGTCCCTTATTCTTCTTGCAAGGCAGGCAAACCCCCGAGCGCCACAGCGCAGCTCCATACGCTTCCACCCACTTCGCCAATAGCTCCCTGTCTCCTCAGCACCACGATCGGTCACCCGACCACGCCTTGCTCCAGTCAAGTACAACACAATGGTCGGCCTCACATCCGCCGCCGGTGTCGTTGGCTTCCTCTCCGAGCCCGACCCAGCCTTGCGCTCATTCGCTCTACAGCGACTGAATGAGGAGATTGACTTGCTCTGGCCAGAAGTCGCGGGTTCTGTCAGTCAAATGTAAGACCTGGATGCGCTTTCACATACCGTGGATGGTTTATTGCCATTGAAATACATCTGCTAACATGGCGCGTCATAGTGAGGCACTCTACGAGGATGAATCGTTTCCGGAGCGAGAGCTTGCAGCTCTGGTAGCAGCAAAGGTGTACTACCAGCTGCAAGAATACAATGAGAGCATGGTCTTTGCACTTGGTGCGGGCAAGCTGTTTGATATCCACAAGGCTGCTGAGTTTGAGGAGACGATACTAGGTAAGACATCACCGGCTACTCGCATGGCCATCACTCTGCGCGAGACATTGCATCTTGTATCACTTGAGAGCTATTTGGCTAACTTGCTTTCCCAGCGAAATGCTTAGACACCTACATCGCCCTCTCTGTCATGCACAACCCCCCGACACCGGTCAGCAAAGCAAGCCAGGCTCCCCCGCAGCTCAGCACATCCTTCTCCGGAAATGCGGCGGGTGGCTCTAGCACTTCGGCCAGTCTAGCTTCGCCGATAACGCCCTTCTCACAGTCCGCATTACCATCCAAGTCGCTGCTTTCTAGGGAAGACTCGTCGACTTTTGACCCTACGGTGCCTGGAGGGGGTAACGCGGGAGTTGCTGGGGCTCACCCCACACCCATGGTGTTGCAGCGGAACGTGCAGAAGAACCTCCACAGCACTGTACGGCGGATATTTGAGAGCTGCTATGTGAGTGGCAACTACAAGCAGGTTGTCGGAATTGCCATCGAGGCCCGGAATCTCGAAGTTCTGCGAGAGGCAATTGTCCGCGCGAGCCAAGATGGAAAGAAGCAGGGTAAGAAGCCTGCACAGCCATCAGCGCAGAGTGAGGACTTGATGGAGTACGTTCTCGACATTTGCATGAACGTCGTGCAAGAGCGAGGGCTGCGAAACGAAATCCTCCGCCTGATCCTCGATCTCCTCAATGACGACCAAATCCCGAACCCCGACTACTTCTCCATTGCCAAGTGCGTCGTCTACCTCAACCAGCACTCTCTCGCTTCGAAGCTCGTTCGGCAACTCATCGAAAGGGGGGATGACAGGTCGCGCGCCGTCGCATACCAGATCTCATTCGACCTCTATGAAAACGGTACACAGGAGTTCCTTGCAAAGGTCATGGAGGAGCTGCCTGAAGCTGAAAAGGAGGAGACCAGCGGCGATGCGTCACAAAAGGCCGATGCAGGCGAGTCGGACTCACTGCTCGGAAATACAGACACCAGCAACGTCTCAAGTGCAAAGGGGGCATCTGAGGATCAACTCAAGGCCTTCGGCTCCGTCCGCCACATTCTCCGGGGAACAAAGAGCATCGAGCTGAATCTCGAATTCCTGTACAGGAACAACCGCACAGACAAGGCTGTACTGAACAGGATCCGCGACAGCTTAGAGGCCCGAAACTCCATCTTCCACTCCAGCGTCACATTTGCAAATGCCTTCATGAACGCAGGTACTACCAATGACACATTCTTCCGTGAGAACCTCGACTGGTTAGGCAAGGCCGTCAACTGGTCCAAGTTCTCAGCGACCGCTGCTCTTGGTGTGATCCACCGTGGCAACATTACCCAAGGTCAGAAGCTCCTGGAGCCCTACCTGCCAAAGGACAGTGTTTCTTCGGGCTCTCACTACGAGCAAGGTGGATCACTTTACGCTCTTGGTCTGATTTATGCCAACCATGGAAGCAACGTCCTCGACTTGCTCCTCAAGCAGTTCCAGAATGCGTCTGAAGAAGTCATTCAGCACGGTGGTGCGCTTGGTCTCGGTGTTGCCGGCATGGCCACAGGCTCCGAAGAGATCTTCGATGCGTTCAAGAACGTCCTCTACACCGACTCCGCCATCAATGGTGAGGCTGTCGGTCTCTCCATGGGTCTTGTCATGCTCGGCACTGGCAATATCAAGGCACTCGAGGACATGATTCAGTATGCGCATGACACACAGCACGAAAAGATTGTCCGCGGTCTTGCCATGGGTATGGCACTCATCATGTATGCGCGCCAAGAGGCTGCTGATGAGCTCATCAATGGTCTTCTCGATGACCCCGACCCAACCCTTCGCTATGGAGGTATCATGACCATTGCTTTGGCGTACTGTGGTACAGGCAGCAACAAGGCAGTACGCAGGCTGCTCCATGTTGCCGTCAGCGACGTGAGTGATGACGTACGACGAGTCGCCGTCATGAGCTTGGGTTTCATTCTCTTCCGAAAGCCAGGCAGCGTCCCCCGCATGGTCGAACTTCTTGCAGAGTCGTACAACCCACATGTCCGCTACGGAGCTACAATGGCTCTCGGTATCGCATGTGCTGGAACTGGACTTCCAGAGGCGGTAGATCTATTGGAGCCCATGATGAAGGACTCCACCGACTTTGTCCGACAAGGTGCTTTGATTGCGTTGTCCATGATTATGGTACAGCAAAACGAGGCAATGAACCCCAAGGTGGCATCCATCCGAAAGCAGCTTGCCAAGGTTGTTGGCGACCGCCACGAAGATGCAATGGCCAAGTTTGGTTGCGCGTTGGCTCTTGGTATCATCGATGCCGGAGGTAGAAACTGCACAATCGGTCTGCAGACGCCGACCGGTAACCTCAATATGGCGGCCATTGTCGGCATGGCTGTCTTCACTCAGTACTGGTACTGGTTCCCCTTGACCCATTTCCTGTCGCTCAGCTTCACACCTACTGCCGTCATTGGTCTGGACCAAGAGCTTGAAATTCCCTCCTTCAAGTTCCACAGCAACACCCGCCCAAGCATGTTTGATTACCCCCCAGACGCAGAGGTCAAGGCAGAGGAGGCGCCCGAGAAGATCAAGACTGCGGTCCTGTCGACCACTGCTCAAGATAAGCGACGACGCATGGTCAAGGAGCGTCAAAAGCGAAGGGAGAGCATGGATGTCGACCATACTCCCAACACACCGAAGCCATCTGCAGATGACGACAAGATGGACATTGACGAGGACGCTAAGAAGGAAGACGCCGACCGAGCACAAACAGTAGAGTCGTCGAAGAAGAAGGTAGAGAAGGAGAAGGTTGGCTACGAGCTGGAGAACATGTCGCGTGTACTTCCGCCGCAAGTCAAGTACATTAGCTTCCCAAGCGAACGATATGTTCCAGTGAAGAAGGTTAGTCGTCTCACCCAATATATGCGAAACGGACATCGTTTAACTAACACACTAACAGCCAACCCTTGGTGTAATTCTTCTTACCGACACCAAGCCTTCAGAACCCAAGACGCTCCTCGAGCTCAAGGTAAAGAAGGCTGCACCCGCACCCGCTCCTGGCGCATCGGGTTCCTCGGCAGACCAAGGACATGAAGGCATATCAGTAACAACTGCTGCAGCACCGGTCAGTGACAATATGGTGGATGAGGGTCACGCCGAGGCATCCACTCCAGGCGAGTTTGTATACGAATCTGATACAAACCCGGACGATGACGATTAGGCGTCGAAGAAGAAGGGAGGAAATGAACGAGTGATTGGTGTGGAAGGGGATGATTGTAGCTTATTTTGCACATTGATAATCTCAGGTTCCCAAAGGAGGCTTGTAATCAAAGCCATCTTTCCCTCAAACAACCGGCCTGGTTTTAGAGATAGCCCGGGTTGCTGCCGCATGGATGTATGTATAATAGCCAAGGGTTGTGTTATCTTTGACGATGTCGTTGTTTTTTATCTTTTGATACATTTCTTTTTGGTCTACCTTTCCAGTGCGTGACGTTATCCACCCACCCCCGCCCCGGTTCGGCCCTTTCTTTACTGCTCACCCGTGATGTTACCGGTAATGCCGATTACGCTTCCCGTCCTTCTAGAACACTTACAGTATATTATCGACTAGGTTTTCATACAACTGCCCACCGGCTCCTAAAGTGCAGGCAATATATAAATGCCGAACCTGGTTTGTGGAGTCGAGATACATGTATGTAGGTGTAGGTATATAGATGGGTATCACGCGGTCACACACGACTTATATTGTGGGGAATCGGATATTATAGTAGGTATGATATTGCCATAGTGTGCGTGTGTGTTTAATATATAGTTTAGATTAATGTGGCGAGTAGCCATGTGGGTATGTAGATCTATTTGATTCGGCACCTGCGATGGATGGAAACACTGCAGTTTAGAAATGCGCGAACAAGTTTTCGACAGAGAAGCACGGATCTCTGTAATCGTAAAACCATGTAGAGTAATTTCTTGAGTTGTAGTAGGACAAAAAAATGGAAGATTACTATCAAGTGATGTGTGGAGATGGGAAATGCGAGATAGGCGTGGGAAGCGGAACGACGTTCCTTTCTTTCCCCGGATTCTTCGGACCGCTAGTGTGGTTTAACTAGGGCTCGCCCGGCGGTTCCCAATTCCCCCACCCCACACATGTACATACGCTCAAGTCCGACCACCGGAGTAACATACGTTTTTTGGACGGCGACGGGAACGATGACGGAAACGGGGGTGCCGCCACTATCACATCACAAGTGATGTGATGTGAATGTGATAGCTTAACGGTTTTACCTAGTGAACCCTTGTTGTGCCTGGTCTTCGTTTCCCCCTTCGCACCGCACCTACCGTAACTGACATGTAAGGCTGTGGCACAGTTCGTTTCCGAGGATTCGCACATGCGGACGTGAGTGGATGGAGAGTATATGTGGAGATGACGGGCGGCCTTCTTTTTTTCAGCTTCCAGCCCTTTTGTAATCCTTCCATGCATGTGCATGGGACGGTGGATGGGATGACGCGATGCTGATTCGGTAGATAACGTTATGAAGGGAGGGGTTTGAACGACCCGATGACCAGGCCTCACAGCTCCACCAACAGAATGGAATGTAGATGGCGGACGATTACGCTATGCAAAACACCGTTAGGAACAAGGGGACATGGCAATGAGGTGGATTGGCTACACAACACAAGACTAAGCACTTTTTCTGATATTACTAGCCCAATCGGCGCACGCGAGAAGTTGTGGGCATCTGGCTAAATAACCCGGGGCGCTCATCCTTGCCACATTGTACCGTAACTGTGCCGCCCGCACCTTGCTCCGAGTCCGCCCAGTTTTTCGAACTGGGGTGTTTAACGCTGTTTAACTCGCCAAGGTGGTGGGGACGGGCGAAGGCATCTGGAACGGTGGGATCGCTCCTTTGGAAGGACGTCGCGTGGTATATTCATGTATATTGGGGGGCGGACTGGACTACTGGTACACACGCAATGCACGCACGGCACTTTAACTATCAAACCCCAGGTTCCGGGGTTTACTTTGTTTTTTGTAGGTAACTGGTATTGTGTAGTGTGCTGATGCATGCTGGGTTGCTGATGTGCTGATGTGTGTGAGATGCCCCGTTTCCTTCCACCTTCCATGCATGTCAAGGCCGCCTGCCTGGGAAGCTTGACTTTGGTTTGTGAAAGGTTCAGCTGTTGAAGCCTTTTTCTATTCATCGTCTTATATATTTTCTTGGGGGAATTGTTTGGTCTTCGTTCCTTTTTCTTGCGGCTGCCGCTGCTGCTGTGATACAGCTTAGCTTGGGTTTACGAGATGGAAAAGATGGATCACCGACAAAAGAGAAGTGGGGTGCATACTTCACACAGCTCGAGCACGACGGCGGATATACGGCAGGTGCAAAATGTTGCTTTTGCCGATGCGACGGCAAAGGCGAATGTGAAGCCATGGACAAAAGCCATGTTCAAGGTACCTTATACCCTCCATTAATCCTCACAAAACATATCCTTACTGATCAATCGCAACAACACAGCTTTACCTCTGTCTCTTCATCGCAACCCTCAACTCATGTATAAACGGCTACGACGGCTCTCTCATGGGCGCAATAAACAGCTACCACCAATACCGCTCCTACTTTGGCTTCAACATCGACGAAGGCACACCCACCACCGGTATCGTTTACGCAATCTACACCATCGGTAACCTCGTCGGTTCGTTTGTCGCAGGCCCCGCCACGGATTTCAAAGGAAGGAAATGGGGAATGTTCATTGGGACGTCCATCATCATCTTCGGCGCGTGCATACAAGCTACCTGCACTAACCTAGGCGGTTTCATGGGCGGGAGATTCGTGTTGGGGTTTGGTGTTGCGATTACCTCTACGGCGGGACCGGCGTATGTCAGTGAGATGGCGCATCCAAGTTATCGAGGCGTATGCACGGGAATTTTCAATACGTTCTGGTATGTTGGTGGTATTCCAGGAAGTTTCGTGCCATATGGAACCAGCAACATTGCCGGGAGTCAAAGTTGGAGGATTCCAATCTTTCTGCAAATGATATTTGCAGGTATTGTTCTAGTTTGTTCACCGTTTCTACCAGAGACGCCTCGGTAAGTATACTATCCCCGGGTCAATGGTGTCAGGGGAAACCAGGAACTGATGAACAGATAGATGGCTCATCGCAAACGACCGCCACGAAGAAGCACTAGACACAATGGCAAAATTCCACGGCGAAGGCAACCGCGACTCCCCCATCGTCAAACTCGAATACAAAGAAATGGTCGAAGACATCAGCGTCACCGGCTCCGACAAACGCTGGTGGGACTACCGCGAACTCTTCAACTCGCGCGAAGCGCGGTATAGAACCATGCTCGTAGTCGCCATGGCCTTTTTCGGCCAATGGTCTGGAAACGGGCCTGTGAGCTACTACTACCCAACCATGTTACAAGGCGCCGGCATCACAAGCAACCACACGCGTCTCCTCTTCAACGGCATGCAAAACGTCGTTTCCTTCAGCGGCGCCATTTTCGGCGCCGTCTACACGGATTCCTGGGGCCGAAGACCACAATTACTGGTTTCCACGGGCTTGCTCGTCGGCGTCTTCGCCATTGTGTGTGCGCTCGTTGCTACGAATTTGAAAACGGGAGAGGATGGCAAGCCAATTTATCTGGATGATGGGAGGACACCTGATATTAAGCGGCCGGGGCAGGCGAGAGCGGTAATTGCGTTTGTGTTTATTTGTGGGTTTATTTACAGTACGGGTTATACGCCTTTGCAGCAGTTGTATCCGGTGGAGTGTTTGCGGTATGAGAGTCGGGCGAAGGGGATGGCTTTTTATAACTTTTGGGTTAATGTGGCGAATTTTTATAATACGTTTGTTACGGGGATTGCGTTTTCGGGGGCGGGGTGGAAGGTATGTTCTTCTCGTCTTTACACCTTTTTTTTTGCTCTACATCTTGCCTTTGCCTTTTCGTTTTACAAACCTACAAGCTGTCCCTTCACTAACACAATCACACAGTACTACTTCCTCTTCATCTTCTGGGATATGTTCGAATTCACAATCATCTACTTCTTCTTCGTCGAAACCCGGCGCCGCACCCTCGAGGAAATCAGCGAAATCTTCAACGCCAAAAAACCCGTCCAGCACTCGCTCAACAAAACCCGCATCATCATGCATGGAAACGGCCGGGGCGTTACCGAAATGCTGGATAAGGAAGATGTAGTGGTTGTGGAGAGAGATAGCGGGTTTGGCAAGAGGGAGAGTTTTGGGGAGGAGAGCGGGAGGAGGGAGAGGGATTCGGCGGGGAGTGAGGGGGGTTTAGTGGCGAGAGATTCTTTGAGGGAGAGGGTTATGGGGAGGCTATGGGGGTGGGTGGGGGATGTACAGGGGTATTGTATGCGGAATGATAGATAAGGATTTCTTGTATATATGGTTTTATGGTTTTATCTCTTCTCCAACACCAAGGGTGATACTGAATGTTAAGTGATATTGTGAGGGCCCATGTGACGAACAAGTGATGGATACAAGTGATTACAGCCATGATAAACGGCCAGTAAGTCATGGGTGCAACGTTTGGGTCCTGTGCCATTTGAATGTTCAGGTCTAGTACATTCTACACTGGTAGTCAGAAATTCTTTTAGTTTCTACATGACCCCAGCTTAAAATAAGTAAATACAGTAACACATGATATTTGTAATCAAGACAGGGTCGGTCTTCTTCAGGACGTTTCCCATGCTACGCTTCTTGCCACATATTACCTAATCTCTTTCAACAAGCACAACAAAGAAGCACTACATACCGGAGAATATATCCCGAATACAAACCCACCCAACAAGATCCATAGGAAAAGAAAATAATAAGAAACAATCATATATACAACTCTCTACCTATATACACACGTCCCCCCTTCCATCCACCTCTCCCTCCCTCTCCAACACCCCCAGCCTAACAGCCCACCCTACTCCCCCCACAACAACATCATCATACCAAACCGTATTAGCATCCCCCCCATAACTCTCCCACCCAAAATAAACCCCCTGAATCTTCGGTGCCTTCATCCCCCTCCCCCACCCCTGCGCATTCGGATTACTCACCCCGTTCCCCACCGTCAATCCAGGTACCGTCACATTATTCAACCAGGTAGAAATACTGCCATCGCTGCCCAGCCGGTACTCAAAGCACGTCCACGCGTTTGTAGGCAGTGCTTTTGACGTGGCGATGCCTTGCGGGGAGAGGTCTGGTAAAGTAGCGTCGTCGGATTCGCGGTTGTACATGAGGATTTTGGATTGGCCGCCTATGCGGAGGTGCTTGTTTGTGCCGAGGGTGGGGTCGGGCATTGTGATGAGGGTGATGTGGGAGTCTGTTAAGGGTTTTGAGACTTTTCTGTTGGATATCTGGTTAGTATCTTTTGTATTACATGCCGTATCTTCTCATTGCAGTTTTGCAGTTTTCTATTTTCCTGCATGATGTCTTTTTGTTTGGGTTTGAAGGGGAAGAAGAAGAAAGAGAAAGAGAAAGAGAAAGAGAAAGAGAAAGAGAAAGAGAAAGAGAAAGAGAAAGAGAAAGAGAAAGAGAAAGAGAAACAGAGACCAAACATACAAATACGTCCTAACAAACACATCCCCACTCGTCGGCACCTTGGTCGTCCCAACAAATATGTGTCCGCAAAACCCGCCTGCGCCATCGACGCGAATGCTGTTCTTGCCCGTGTGTGCGGTAGTCGTGTCGAGGCTGACTTTGCCGCCTTGGTTGCAGTCTGTGGCGTAGATGGGCCAGGCGGTTTTGTCCCACCCGTTTTCGAAGCCTTCGCTGACTTGGGCGGTGATGGTTAGGGGGGCGAGGGCCGCGAGGGCGAGGAGGGAGGGCTTGGAGAACATGGTTGATGGGTATGAGAAGAGTTGGGGATTAGCAGTGGAGAGGTGGTGGAGGGATATAGAGAAACAGCAAGGTATTTATCTATATATTCTGGTCTAAATGAAAGTGACCGCCATTGCCTAAGCTTTTTGTCTCCGGTGCAGTTTGGGTATAGTGGTGAGGCTTAACTTGTATTGGCTTGTTTCCAGCAAATATATGATGGGGGCTGCGTTCTGGGCTAAACCGACTCGTCCCTACAGTGCTTTGCCATGTACCCTGCTCGTCATCGGGTTCTCGCTCCGTTTAACCTTGTGCCAGTTAGATTACTTTGAGATTTAGCGTGGTACACGATTATATTGCAAAACGTCACATGAGAGGAAAGATCAGCCATGAACTTTCCACAAGGACTGATTGTTCGCATCTAAGGTGTAGATTGCACCGAACCAGAGTTTGGGGTGGTTGTCATGTCGTTGTCGGGTCGATGTCGGGTCATTAGATGACCGAACACCCCACCAAAGTAAGCACTATATTTTGGGAGATTCTCTTTATTTCTTGATATATGACTACGCAAGCTCGTGTTTTGGGAAAACTACGTGATACCACCAATCAGCCGGTACTGCAATTCGGCCTTGCTCTTTATAAATCAGAAAGTCGCTGAGAATGAAAAAGACGCCATGAAGGACCAAAAAAGGGAATTGCGGTAGACCGGCTTTCCGATGCAACGAAGTAAATGCAAAGAGAACAGGGGTATGTGTATCCACCATGGAGCATATTACATATTGTACGGGACCGGCCTTTTTGAGAGAGTTAAGAGAGAAGAAAAATGGTGGATTTGGGTATGACGGTCCGGCACAAAATGCACCGCAGGAATTTGCAGAGGAATAGCGAAGAGAGCTTCTCGTCGTTTATGCGACTGTGTTTGCTGCCGCCTTGTTGACTTGTGTGACAACAACGGCGATAATGACAACAACAATGATGATGAGCAGCAAAACGAGGAGGCACCACCACTTCTTGCGGTTGCGGCTGCGAGCCTTGACGATAGCACCATCGATTTCCACGTTGGCAGCCTTGACGTTGTCTTGGATCTCCTCGCCCTTTTGCTCGATGTTGGCGACAAGCGGCTCTTGCTCCTGGACAATCTGGTCGAGGTCTTGGAATAGTTGGGCAAGCTCCACCATCTGACGTTCTATGTTTTGAATGGCTTCGTGTCGCTCCTTGACGTTGCGCAGGGTTGATGAGGCTTGGCCACGGCGGTCAGAGTTGAGGAGCTAGAAAAGGGTGAGCTATTGTTATGAATGGCATGTGGGAAACGAGGGTCCTTACAGCTTGCTGGAAGATTGGCGCATCAGGGTCGGAAACAGCGTCGCGAACTTCTTGCTCGGTAGCATCCGGGCGCACAATACGGTATTGACGCTCAGCCGCAGCCTGTGAATCCCGCCTAAAGTCCGACTCGAGTGTTTGGTACTTGTTGATGGTAGCCTTCAGCCTCCGGTCGACCTTGCCGACTTGGGGAGCGTTCCTGGGGTGGCCAGAGTCGGGCTTTGATTTGATGTTCTTGACGCGTGTGACGAGGCCGCGGTAGTTGCTCATGATCTGTGAGCTGAGGTTGTTGATCTCGCCCGAGGGCATGTCAGGGCGAGCCAGTGACTGCCTGAAGACGCGGTCAAGGTTGGCGAGCTGGCCATCGAGGTCGTCGAGGGCGCGGTCAACCTCGCGACACTCGTCAAGGATGGCGTTGGGGTTCGCGGCAGCACCGCCGTTGTTGTAAGCTTGCATCTCTACGTCGCCTGGACCAGGTGTTAGACAGGTGTCAGAGGTGTAGTGTGTAGGAGAAACGTACGGTCGTCGTATCCACCCTGTGCGTAGTTTTCGCGCGCATCATAGGGGTTGCCTCCAGAAGAGCCAATCTGGCCGTATCCCCTGTTTCCGTACTGTTCGTCGGTGGCAGCCATGGTCAGTGAATGTGGTAATTGAGTTTGCGGAGGTGTCGTATAGGAGGGCGCGCGGGACCGAGTTGTAGGACTTTGACTGCACTTACGCTCATTTCTGAAACGGGCCGTGTGTGGTGCAAGTGGACGTGAATTACTCCTGAGACAAGCGATCGCAAACGCGCAAAGCGGCAACCAGTCTGAAAGCGGAAGGTTTGTGACGGGAGTAATGTAACGTGAATCAATGCAAAATAGACTCGAGGTCGAATCAATGCTAGTAGAAGGCTGCAAACAGAAGATATTTGTGTTTCAGTAACAGGCGTGCGAAGTCATTCCTGGGGCTGAGGCCTCACTTGCGCTGACCTGGTCCGGGCTCGTAGCTGCAGGTAACGCCCACGCTAGACTAGATGGGGTCTAGCGAGAAGCGGCGCGTCCTTGGCCCGCGGTTCCTCTGACACAAGTCTAAATATGGCATTGTGCAACTTGTTTGGCCTCTGCAAGGAACCGTCGAACCATGCCACTACTTGGCTGTCCGCATTACTTGCAACTTGCACTATAGTCTCTAATCTACCTCATCTAACCCGCCCAACTAGCATACCGATCTCTCCATCATCCTCACAAGTGGCGTATGGGAGCTTACGCACCCGGTGGCGGTCTTACCAAGGTTCTGTGGGTCTGCACTAGACTCAGCCTTGCAGCTGAAGACGTACTCTGGTCATCGTACGCAAACGTACCCGTCATATAAACGAGTAGCATGTCATCTCTACACGCATCGCTACACGCAGCTCTAGGTGGCTGTCTGGTCTGCATTGCCCCACCGAGTCTTCTCGTCACCACCAACCCACGACTTCTCTTGATACCCAAGTCGCTGCTTGACTTCGTTGACCGTTGCCTGGTCTCCAGTGTTCTTGCCAACATTATCGCTAATCTTAACGGCGTGGCGACCGGCAGCAGAAGCAATCTTGATAACAATGTTGAGGGGTACTGACTTGCTTCCCGTTGATGTCTCGACGAAATCATCTGTGCGTGTCAGCCTCTTCCACCATATGCACGTGAATGCTTACTAGTCAAGAAAGTCCCGACGCCAAACGTAGGCTGGAATCCCTGTTCTTCCGCCGCCTTTTTATACTTGAAGCAGAGCTCTATGTTTAGAGAATCCGAAAACACAATCGTCTTCTTTTCCTTGATGCCTTCCTGGTCGTAGAACTCCCGCATCATCCTGATGAACTCTAATGGATCACCTGAGTCTTGGCGCACGCCTGTGAAGACTTGGGCATACGTCTGCTGTGGCCCTTTGTCTCCATCGTATGGTGCCTGGATGGGCGCCTTTGTCGACGACAGAGATTCCACGGCGTCACTGGTGGTCGTGTTTCCAGCTGAAGCGAGCGTTGTACCGCCTCCCGGGATAGCCGTGGTAATCCGAGGAATCTGCTTCTTGAACGCCTGGAGGAATGCTGGTGTACCAAACGTGTCGGTAAGTGCGATGCTCAAGACTCCTGCACCAAACGTAGCTGTCCAGTACTCTAGGGCAATCTCATTTGCATTCTCGTAGCTGTTTGTGATTGCAGCTACGCCCATGAACCATTCATGCGCAACCGTGCCGATGGGGACAAGTCCATGCTTCATGGCAAAGTGAACATTACTTGTCCCCGAGAGTTTGCCTTTCCATCCTGCTTTTGTCCCCTCATCTACCGCGCGCCGCAAGCCTTGTAGGACAAGATCTTGAGTGTGGTAATCACGCCGTCTTCTCGAGCCAAACTCGGAGAAGATGCAGCCTTTTTCCAATAGCGCTCTCCCTTTCTCATAAGCTTTTTCAACTTGTCCTTGGTGACTCCAATCCGTCTCGACAAACTTGAAATATGCCTCACTGACAAGGGCCAGTAAGGGAATCTCATACAAGATGGTGTCTAGCCATAGGCCCTCTGTATGGATGTAGAAGTCGCCTTGATCGCTGTCCGAACCGGTGTCGCTCGCAGGCTCAAAGGACAGTTTGAGTTGTTTCGAGGGCTTGAGGCGGAATGTGGAGAGAAAGTGTAGGTATTGCGCATTTAGATAAGGGCAGTTGTCTTTGAGGAATTTGAGTTCCTCGTCGGAGACAGCTACGTTCTCAAGCTCTGACCAAGGTTAGTGAGATTATCATCACAGAAACATGTGCACTGACTATCTACTTGAGCTTGCAGCCACTTGAAGGCGGCGCGACTGAGCTTCTTATCGGGAGTGCGGTTCGTGAAGCTGTACGTGACTGACACATCCGGGAAGAACTTTAGTATGCAGCATTGCATAGTCAATTTGTACAAGTCGGTATCCAAGAGAGAAATGATGCCCTCGGGCAAGTTCGCCGGCGCCGCCATGATGTTGTCCGCCTTGGGTACTATGCTTTGGTAAAGTATAATCGCGGTCGCGGTATCTGATTGCGGTGTTGGAGGGGTGGTGGGGCAGGCGCGAGTCTATATAGAGCGGCAAACAATTGTGGGACCTGTAACCGTGTATGCGCAAGAAAAGCCTCTTATATAGAGTCTTCAAAACATCGAGTCAGCTCGAATAAAGCAATTGTACACACCCACACGTGAGATGTTACGGGTGCCCTGAAGATGACGGCATGCAGCGCGTGGAGTCATCATAGGTTAGCGCGATCCCCTTCAGCCCTACGGGCCCTAGCATGTGCATGAGGCGTGTGCTTTGGTGGTTCCGCTCTTCGCAACCCTGAAGGGTTCAATCATTCCGGTTTCTTTGTCTTCAAGCTATGTTTGTCGCTCTTTCTATTTTTGCCCTTTCGCTTTCCTTTTTGGTCTATCAACGTCCGCCGTCCACATGGCTTGCCTTCATTACGCGTATTACGCAGGCACCTTCGCGGGCTGTCGCAGAGAAGTCGCAGCATGGCCAGAAACAAGACAGCGCTCCCACTGAGGAGCAGAGCATAGAGTTGCAGTCTCCCACAAAACATGAAGACAGCAGGAGCTCGATGAGTCTGTCACGAGAGTCGACACCAAAGGCGACGCCGGTACCCGAAGGCGACGTTCCTGCAGTACCGACCTTTACGCTCAACGAGCACCAAAGTTCAGATGAAGAGGAAGAAGATGACCTACCACCGCCCTCCTTTCCCGCCATGAACTCGGCGCAACGGGCTTCTAAAGCGCCATCAATGTCAGTAATGGCGCCGCCACCGCAGCCTAACAAGCCAACCCTCATGGCGCCTCCACCCAAACCCACGACTTCGCTCATGCCGCCACCGCGAGTCGCAGCTTCAAACCTGCGCGCCCTTCCCACCTCGCCCTCTCCGTCGATGCGCGTACCCACAACTGGGCCTCTTCCCAACCGTGGTCCGCTGCCGAATCGCGGCCCACCCACCTCAAACGGCAGTCTAGGATTACCACCCAGTGCGGGCCCGACACAAAAAGCGCGAGGAGGAAAGGTACTTTTGTCCCCAGGTCACTCTCCACTTGACTGGGCACATTTGCAAAAGTCTGGCAAGAATCTGTCCGGCGTCGACTCCATGATACGTGTTACACCCACCATGTTGAAGGAAAAGAACGGACGCAAGGGCAAACCCGCATGGTCAAGCTATCAGGGAAAGGTATACAATATATCACCATACCTACCCTTCCACCCAGGCGGAGAGGGTGAGCTACGGAGGGCCGCGGGTAAGGATGGGACCAAGCTGTTTATGGAGGTGCATCCGTGGGTGAATTGGGAGAATATGCTAGGGGAGTGTATGGTAGGAATTATGGTTAGTGAAGAGCAGTTACCACAAGCTACTGAAGGTGCCGGTGCTGGCAGTCTCGAGGACATGGATTAGGCTATGATACCCCTATAGACGATATGATGTACATTGATTGGCGTTTTGCGAATGCCAATTATGCCACTCCCGATTCCAAGACGCCCAGAGGCGGAACCAAGCTTAGGTCTCACCGTCACTCCTCATGACCATCAAGAAAGCTATGGATGTGAGGACAACAGTAACCTAGAGGATCGGTTTCTTCCGTTCAGATAATCTCTTTGATCGAGATTGTAAGTGGCATACCGCGGCAAAGCTCAGGGACATCTTCGGTGCTATGCAGTTCGGTACTTCTCTCGTGTTCGACGTTGCAAGATAACGTCATATCCCGTACTCCCCTTCCCATCTCATGAGATTTGGGTACGTGCAACGACGTAGTGTTGTTGTAATTGATAATAAAATATTCAATGCAAGTATCGCACCACATCAAATGACAAGTGTTGTCGTGAAAAAGAAGTTTCTCGCACCCGCAGACCTCTCCCACACGCCCATCTACGTACTACCCGTCTCAAGCGCAACAACAATTGGAATCCCCTCCACCCTGCGCACCGCGATGCTCGATATGCGCGATTATAAACCCCAGTACCCGTATCATCTGAGCACGTCCTGCGTCCAGCTCATCGGAATTGGCACTCTTGGCACGGCAAACAACACATGTCAACCCAGGCCTTTGGTGTATTTCTCTCACGCCATGCGGCTGGCGAGCGCAAACGTGCTTAGTGTGCGGGTGCACGATTGGACGGGGAAGCCGCCATCTTGGGGGGCACAAAACACATGCACACGCGCACTACTTTCCTTCACTAGGGATTCTCAGCTCCCACCCCGCGGGCGAGCAATCAGTCGAGTAGGTCAACCAAGTCAAGACAAGCCACCAAGTATTACTGTAGGCCCTTGCACGTACTTGAAGCACGAGCATCGAGCATGTGATGGATTATCAGCCACAAACCCCGGTCACACCGCGGTTCTCTTCGGAGGCGCGTCCTTGGGACTTGTCTTAGCTTCCGTCGGGTGCAGTGGTGGCTGGCCGCGGAGTAGGTACGTAGGTAGGGGCAGGTAAGCAAGCAGCAAAAACGTTGGAACTGCATCGAACCAAGAGGGCATGCTTGATGCCTGCCTAGCCTAATCTCTGGGCTGACGCCCGCCTTTTTTCTGGGGGAGTCTTGACTGGTCTCGGCCCTTCTAAGCTTCGTAGTTCGGGGATTAAAAAGTATGGGGTTCGCGTGAAGGACGTTTATTTTGTTTGTCTACCTACTTACTCTGTGTTTCTTTGTTCTTCTCAGTTTTCGTTGAACGTGAACGTTGAAGCTCGGTGGTGAACGCGACTACGACTACGACTGCTACATAACTTCTTCGATATTGGAGGGAGGTCATGGCTTCGCAGACTATGGCCATGGCGAGTCCGTCGCCTACGGCTCCGCCCAAGGTCGCGCCGCAAGCTGGTGTACTGGAAGGCATGAATCCAGTGCACTTTGATGCTAAGAACCCCCTCACCTTATTCATTATACAGGTAAGTCTCCATCTAGCAACCCACCAATTCTTCAAGATATCATTATCCACAAACCCATGGGGAGAATCTATACCGCATCTCCCCTTCCCACAACACCCGCATCCCCCCAAACTCTCCAGAGAACAACCAGCTAACCACCCACCCACCTAGGCCGGCATCATAATAATCGTCTGCCACATGATAAACTACCCCCTCTCCAAAATCCGCCAACCACGCGTCATCTCCGAGATCATCGGCGGCATCATCCTAGGCCCCTCAGTCATGGGCCGGATCCCAGGTTTCAAAGACTCAATCTTCCCCCAAGCATCAATGACCAATCTGAACCTAGTCGCCAACCTAGGTCTGACTCTGTTTCTCTTCATCATCGGTTTGGAAGTCGATTTGCGCTTCTTGCTGAGCAATTGGAAGATTGCGCTTAATGTGGGTATTGCGAGTATGGCGGTGCCGTTTGGATTGGGCGCTGCGATTGCGGTCGGGTTATACAACGAGTTTAAAGATGAACCCGGGATGGTGCAGATTGACTTTTCGGTTTATATGCTGTTTATTGGTGTGGCTATGGCTATTACGGTATGTTATGCTCGGGTTGTTTTTGTGGTTGAGGATGGGTTTGCTGACTTGGTGTCTAGGCTTTTCCGGTGCTTTGCCGTATCTTGACGGAATTGAAGCTGCTTATGACGCCGGTTGGTGTTATTGTGCTATCGGCCGGTGTTGGAAATGATGTTGTTGGTATGTATTGCAAAAAGATTCCCCTTTTTCGAAAAGGTTGCTAACGACAACGTTCAGGCTGGATTCTTCTCGCGCTTTGCGTTGCGCTCGTCAATGCTGGATCTGGACTAACGGCGCTGTGGGTTCTTCTCACATGTGCAGGCTACATGTTATTTCTGGTCTATGGCGTCCGTCCAGTGTTCGTCTACGTGCTACGCCGGTCACGTGCGCTTCAAGACGGTCCCAGTCAAGTCATCATCAGTCTTACCCTACTCATCGCTTTGGGTTCGGCGTTCTTCACCGGTATCATCGGTGTTCACCCCATTTTCGGAGCCTTCATGGCTGGCCTGATTTGCCCCCACGAAGGTGGTTTCGCTATCAAGGTCGCTGAGAAGATTGAGGATTTGATCGGTGCGCTCTTGCTACCGCTCTACTTTACCCTTTCTGGACTCAACACCAACATTGGCCTTTTGGATTCTGGTATCGTCTGGGCCTATGTCATCGGCGTTGTTGTAGTGGCTTTCTTCTCCAAGTTCATTAGTGCTGCTCTTGCGGCTCGTGGCAGTAAGATGCTATGGCGGGAGTGCTTCACTGTGGGCTCACTGATGAGTTGCAAGGGTTTGGTAGAACTCATTGTACTGGTAAGTGCACGATTTA
Source organism: Pyrenophora tritici-repentis (assembly GCF_003171515.1). Classification (NCBI taxonomy): domain Eukaryota; kingdom Fungi; phylum Ascomycota; class Dothideomycetes; order Pleosporales; family Pleosporaceae; genus Pyrenophora; species Pyrenophora tritici-repentis. The sequence continues at coordinate 267,013 of NC_089399.1, read as the reverse complement.
TCCCGTAATCTCGAATTCCAGCACTAACAGTTGCAGAACATTGGTCTAGAAGCCAGAATCTTGAGTACGAGGACTTTCACCATCTTCGTCGTCATGGCCCTTGTCACCACCTTCGCCTCCTCACCGCTGACCATGTTCTTCTACCCTGTCTGGTACCAGAAGAAGGTCGAAGCATGGCGTCGTGGAGAAATCGACTGGGACACCGGCAAGCCTCTCGACGGCGCTGATGGCGCTGGCGACGTAATCCAGTACGAAAAGATGGCCGCCGAGAAGATCCAACGCATGACAGTGTACCTCCGTCTAGACAGCATGCCCAACCTGCTAGCCTTCACTTCTCTCTTCAGCGGCACCCCAGACCTCCTCGCCGCAAAGCAACACCCCTCAAAAGCCATCAGCGAAAGCAAGGAAACCGGGTCTACAGCCGTAGCCGAACAAACACCACCTCAACGCCCCGTAGAAGCCTATGGCCTCCGTCTACTCAACCTCACCGACCGTGGCTCCTCCGTCATGCAAGTATCAGAGATAGAATCCTACACCGCCCACGACCCCGTCGTCAACACCTTCCGTACTTTCGGCCGTCTGCACAACCTCGCCGTCAGCGGCGAAGTCCTGGTCGTACCCGAAGCCTCCTTCGCCGAGACCCTGACGACACGGGCGTCTGACTCGAACCTCCTGGTCCTCCCCTGGAGCGAAACAGGCGGCATGTCGGAACAAACCATCATCGAAGACTCCAACCACAAGGCCCGCAACAAACTCGAAGCCTCAACCTACACGTCCTTTGTCCAGCAAACCCTCGCCCAAGCCTCCACGCCCGTCGCCATCCTCATCAACAAGAACTTTGGCGGCAGCAGCGGTAGCAAGAATAAAGACACCAGGCAACGGCTCAAACTCACCCGCACTTACAGCAACGTCAGTCTATCAAGTACGCGCGACAAAGCCGTCACAGCACCCATTGCAGACCCAAGCCACCACGTCTTCCTGCCCTACTTTGGCGGCAACGACGACTGGACTGCGTTGAGGCTGGTGTTGCAATTAGCCCGCAACCCACACGTCACAGCGACGATTGTGCATTTCGACGTCCCCCGCAACGAAGGATCCGTGGATGAAAAAACTACAATCACCACCACCGCGGTGGGGGAAAAAGGTCACGACATCACTACTACATCTACTTCCACATCTTCCTCACGCGAACAAGACGCAGCCTTCTTCGCCTCCCTCCGCGCCTCTTTACCGATTGACATTGCACCCCGTGTTGTCTTCGAGACTGTGACGTCCACGTCGCCTGTCAAGGATGTCATCGCAAGGGCTAGTATAGAAGTCGGTCAGGCGCCTAGGAACGCTGGTGATCTTATTGTGCTGGGCAGGAATGTAGCGAGGAACGCGGTGCTCGAGAGGGAAGAGGTTGCCAAGGGGAACCATGGCGGTAGCGGCGGTGGGGGTGCCGATGAGATACGGAATAGTTCGAGTACCAGTGCGGCAGCTACGTTGGGTGTGCTTGCGGAGCGAGTGTGGGAGAGCAAGTTGGGGGCTAGTGTGTTGGTTGTTAAGGCGGGGTTGTGAATTGTAAAAGTGATGTGAAATGTGAGATGTGATAGTTTAGTTTGGTTGGTGGCGGCGGTGGCTTACACCACCCACCTCGTATGTGTACCCCAGGCAGGCGCGAATTGATGACTGCTTTTCACCGAAGTTTCCTTTTTGCGTTTCCAATCAGAGGTACACGGGGCAGGAGCAAGCGGGGTGTGGTGAAATATTGAGTATGACTTGTGTGTGTTTTTTAATATACTTGTTGGAGCAAGTGTCTCATGGAAATGTACCATCGAGTAAAAGAGTAACATGCAGGAGTTCGTTGTGCAACAACCGGTGAGCATACCTACCCGATGCTTTGGATGAACAGGACTGAACACCCAACCTAAACCCCCTGTGGCTATAGTCCTCAGCGATTAGCGACAAGGGAGTCGTTTTGGTCGCTTATTGACTTGTTTCAAGAGCAACACTCCACTCGGACAATCCTGGCTTGGGCTCTCTTCACCGGGTCGCCCCGCTCGAGGAAAAAGCGGTTCTCTTCGCCCTTGGTTCTTCAGTCATGACAACAATCAAGCTCAGCAACATACGTATACGAGGGTAAGAAGCCAAGTCGATAATCAACGGTACACACACGTGCCTACTGGGATCATTGACTGGTAACGTGTACGTAACCTTGTTGAACCGCTGCGCCCGGGGCCGCTCCAGGACTAGGAAGAAGTTCGGACCTAATACTCCCGCCGATACACGAGCATCCCTCCCCAGATGTGTCCACGTACAGATACACGCGCCGGAAGAGGAATGGTTGGAGTACGTACTCGATGTTACGTGGGGTCCGTGTCTGAACTAGGTCTACGTCAGCCCTTCCCCGGTCGTGCTGCGTGTCTGTGTGTGGACTCGTAACCCTAGAAACTGATTCACGCTTCTGTGGGAAATGAGTATCATGCGGATTGACAGTTTTGGTTATCCTTGCGGGCAATCGCCAACTGCCGATGGTTTGGCTGGCAGCTTCTTGCAAGTACGTATGATGGTGCAACGAGGCGCACGAGGTTGGAGGTAGTGGACGAGAGGGGCGGGTATTCGTGCAGTGGAACGGGATATACCGGGTTTGGATAATTGGCCGATTAATTAGTTGTGCATCAACCGTTATCAGCTGTCTATATTGTTCCAGATCAAGCCCAGGCCCGGTTGCGGTGTAGGTTCGAAGAAGCTTTTTGATTTCAAGCGGTATCATGTCACGAGGTGGGCGGTAAGCGTACACACGATGGTGCGACAGCATGCCATCGAGTGCAACATTGGAACATGTGGTGCGCGTTGCTCATGTTTCCAGCCTTGCAAAGCATTGGTGGTGCTTGTTCTAGAAGATCGCATGTGCGCCAAGTACGGAACCCAACGACGAGGTAGGCAACAATTTTGTCGCACACACGTCGTAATCGGATTATGACTTGCAGCTGATCGGAGAGATGCACGACCGAGAGACACCGGGCCGCGCATGCACGCATGCGGCATTGGGCTGGAGGCGTGGTGGAGACGGACAGCCCACAGCAAAGGGAAGGTGGATTCAGATGGCGAAAAAGAAAACAGGAAGAGAATGCGATCGAAGGGCAAAAGGCCATTTAGATTTGGCCATGTTGGGTCGGTCTTGAAGAGATTGATGTCGGAAGGCGGTGGTCAGTGTACAGTAGGATTAGTGGGGATTCAGTGGGCTTGGACGGACGCGTGGCTAGCGAACGATCAACATGCCCACCACTTAGGCGTGCCGCAGACGTGACGCTAAATACAAAACTGAGGGCCAAGGGAGATGAGAAGTCAACAGACGAATATTGTAACCGTTTGACTAGCAACTAGCAAAGGAGCGGTGCGCCAAGCCAGGCCGGTCGGTGAGAAGGCGTAGATATTGAGGGTGCTAAGGTAATATGGGGAAAGAGCTCGTCATGGCGACGTGTGGCCCCGAAAAACAAAGTGCATTAGCATGCAAAGAGACAGATTTCTCAATTCTGACTTTGTAAAGGCGTCGTCAATGGGGTAGCAAAGCTTGTATAGTTGCGAGACGGGTGGTGCAAGTCTGGGCGTCGGCCACGAAACCATTGGTGATGTAAAGTTCGGACCTGATTGCGCACGCCGAAGGCCAAGACCAGCGAGTCGAGAGGGTGAAAGTGGTTCACCAAAGATTGCGCAAGCTGCAGTGCGTACCTGCCACTGCCACTGCCACTGCCACGCTTAGCGAACGGGCGCCTGCCCCTGCGTTGGCAGCGTCGGACGGTTGTGGGTGAAGGGTGACAAGACGGAAGGAGTGCAGTTCAGGCTGTTATCATGTAGAGCTTTCGCAATGCGCATCCGCAATCCACAAGGTCGTCGGGAGTGCAAGCGCTCACGCTCGTCCATGTCGCAGCTGGCGGGTCAGGGCTACGCCGATCTGACCGTCGTTACGTGGTTGCAGGTCACGGTCACGGCTGGTCGGTGTTGTGGGTTCTAGACGTGAGGAAGCCGCGACAGGGCCGCGTCAACACAGCCCAAGGCGGCTAGCGCTCGTCGTCGCCCTCTTGCCCCATCCCTCAATCAATTACCCTCGTTCGCACCCGTCCACACGCACGACTCCAGGAAAACATCGACGAACGAGCTTTTTGTGTCTTCCAGCGCCGGATACACGCCTGCAGCAGCAGCTCCCCTCCGCGACCTTCGACAACAGCTGTGTTTCCCAGAATACCTGCGAGGTGGCTGTTTCGTTGCTGCGCCGCTGCATCATCGGGCTGTGCACTGCCAATCCGCAGCCTTGAGCCTGTCTTGCACGCTATACACCGAACACTCCCCGACACCATAACCTCCACCACTGCCTAAACACACGACCACCGCGCACACCCACACTGCGACTAGCAGCTCGCACCTGCCCGTCATGGATCACAACAACAGCGCTCAGCGCTCCGCACACCAGAAAATGGACACTGACAGATTAGCCGCCGAGATGACGGAGCAGTTTCGCCACGTCCTCAGCACAAAGCGAATGAACGACCTCACATCGCGGACTTCACAATCACGATCATCATCACCAGCTCCGCGAGACTTTGTATCTCCCCAGCCGCCCTCGTCGCACGCCGCCGCCCCGCCCACGTACGCATCGCTCAAGAACATTCCACTCGTACCTGAGGCGCCGCGCGATGCACGATCACTGCGATTCAAGAACATGCTGCACTCACTCTCCAACATGCCCCTCCGATGGGAGAACCCAGGACTGCTCGATGAGGCGCTACGCGTCATTCCACTCGAGAAGATCTACGACGAGGCCGAGGAAGAGAGCCAAATTCTGCAGGCCGAGGCCGAGAGCATGGCGGCTGGAAAGAAGGCTGCCTGGGGCTACCAGGACTGCGTTGTTCGCGCACTTCTCCGATGGTTCAAGCGATCGTTTTTCTCATGGGTCAACAACCCGCCCTGCTCGCGATGCTACTCACCAACAGTGGCCGTTGGCATCACTCCACCACTCCCTGACGAGCAAGCACGTGGCGCCAACCAGGTCGAGGCCTACCGTTGCTCACACGAAGGCTGCAAAAACTACGAGCGCTTCCCACGATACAACGACGCTTTTGTCCTGCTCCAGACACGAAAAGGTCGATGCGGCGAGTGGGCCAATTGCTTCAGCATGCTTTGCCGCGCCGTGGGTTCGAGAGTTCGTTGGGTATGGAACGCAGAGGACCACGTCTGGACCGAGGTTTACTCTGTGCACCGCAAGCGATGGATCCACGTAGATGCCTGTGAAGAGGCCTGGGACAAGCCCCGGTTATACACTGAAGGTATGTTTCTTTTCAAGCCCTCGCTTCTGCAGCTACTAACACGTTTTCAGGCTGGGGCAAGAAGCTCTCGTACTGCATCGCCTTTTCAGCTGATGGTGCCATGGACGTCACTCGCCGCTACGTCCGTGACGCTAAGCATGCTGCCGAGCGTAACCGCGCGCCAGAGGCTGTCCTTCTCCACATCATGGATGAGATCCGAGCAACACGACGAAGCAACATGTCCAAGCAGGACAAGTTCCGCCTCGAGGGCGAGGACATCCGCGAAGCCAAGGAGCTCCGCGCCAATGTCATTTCCTCCATTGTAAATGCCGTCAGCAAGTTGTCCCCAGAGGACATCATCAACGGCCAAGTCACCCGCCGCCTGGACCCAGATGCCCAAAAGGCATTGGAAGGGCGAATGAGCGGCAACGCCCAATGGATACGAGCGCGCAACGAAGGTGGACAGCAACAGAACCAGCAAGACCCCCGAAACCAACACCAGCGTTGAAAGCCCTCGTGGCCCCGCTCTACCTTCACTTCACCATCTCCCGGCACCTTTCCATCGCTTCATGCCTACAACGTACGCCGACCGACACGATAGTGCATCGCTCGAGCATGTAGACCCCGATAGAAACCAAGATACCCTTTTCATATCCCCGCGACACTCATTACGCGGACGACAGTCCCGCCTGTAAAACATAGAACTGGGATTCATCGCCACTTCGACTTATTTGCGCCGGCGTTCTGGAGCAACATCCAAGAGACTTTTCCGGTAACCTCTAATGTCTGCACCTACCTCCACAGAGGCATTTCCTATTGTTTACCGCCCCACGGGCGACTGATTTTCTTTGCAAAACTGCATAGTTTACTTCAGCTTCTTTTGTGTGCACGCAGGGTTTTGGCGGCACTGTTTATACACCATTTTGCAATTTCTGTTCACGATTTGCGATATCTCACGTCTTTTTCGTATGTTACGAGCATTTTGGTCATTTGTACGCACAAGGCACGGGTTTTCATGTTTCTAGGCATTCACTGCAATATTGGCACCTCCAAGAGTTGGATGTGTTGTACAATTGTGGTGTGGGAGCCGCGGCTGGAAGGGAGCTGAGGTGTAAGAGGGGTCGACGCGCGTCTCTTTGGGTGACGGCAGCGCCCAAGATGCAGGGCAGGCTGCAAGATCAGTCGAGAAGACGCAATCAGGAAAATCAAAGCCATGATTGGCAATGTTTCTGCAAACCACGTTGAACTACTGGCGCAATCTCGTGAGACATGGGTGACAATGATGATCAAAGTCGGTGGGCGAAAGATTTGCGGGGACGCGCGTTAAGCGCACAAGGTGATTACAGCAGAGACACGGGATGTGATCTCCAGGGTCTACCCGTCCATTTCTCAAACGTCCTACCTCCCCACTATGGTCAAGGCATGTTGTCGATGACGGAGTAGATAAAGCAACGTCGTCGCTCTCTGTTCAAACATGGTTGACTGCGTCTGGGATGCCGCTCGTGATGGTGGGAGAGTGAACGATAGTACTCATCATGTAAGATCAGCACTCAGCACTGTGACATGCGGGCCGTTCGTGTCGCTAATCATTCCTCAATCGGGTTAAGATGTGCTTCGCAGGGGAGATGTGGCCTATAAATAACCACCTATGACTGTTAGACCCCGCCAAGCAAGACTTGGTGTTTCGTCAGCGGCCGAGGGTGACGAGGAACTTTGAGGCTCTGCGACTTTTTGCCTCCGAGGTTTTTCCTCTTCATTTTCCTAGTGCCATGTTGAGGTGCCATCGGAAGTGGGTATCTTTTAGAAAGCTTGGTACCGGTACGTACATGTACAATATACGTATGCCATGGCATTGCGACGAGGCAAGGGTCAGAAAGTGCATGTTAAAGCTGCTGGGGGGAATTACCGGTGCTTTTGAACTGAGGGATGAAACGTCTTCTTTACACGGAACCAAGCTGCTCAGTGCGCATCATGGGCCCTAAAGATGAGGAGTATCAGCCTGAGGTCCAGCCTTAGTCCATTACAATTCTTTGACGATGCAAAAGCAGGATTAATCACGTCGCATAAGCTTGCTCGTCGTCGTCGTACTTGCAAAGCACCAGCCTTGGTAACACGTACGTTGACTGGCACTTAGTGTCGTGGAGCAAAGACTATACTTGTGCACTACTTCCTTCACAGCATAGATGCAGTGTCATCATCTGGGGTCAGCACTCTAAGCCCACCACCGCATGCCACAACCGTCGCAAGCACATTGAGGCTGGTGAAGGCCAAGTAAGCCCGACTACCAGGATAAGCCACCTAGATCCCGCTCGCACGGTCCCTCATGCTCCTCAGCTGTGTGGCCGCTCAGCCCCCTCCAGCCTGGGCACCTAGCCTTGCGCATTTCAGCTTTGCGTTTGAGTGAGAAAGTGTACAAATGCTCAGGTTTGCCCGCTTGGACTGTCACACACATTTCATCTCCAGTCGTTTGCCGTTTTAGCTTCTTTTGCGTATTTGCAACCACGCATCCGTGCCGGTGATTTTGTCCACGAAACCGCGCGGCCGACACGATCGCTACAACTAGCATCTCTTTTCTCCGCTACTGAGTGACATCAGTCCTTCGCATACCCTACCAGCACGCAGCTTTTACCCAAACACAGTACAGCAGCGCAAACATGGGCAAAGTCGGTCGCTTTGCGTGTATTCTCACGCCCATGTGCCTTACCCTCGCATCTTTAATATGTTTTGTCATCGTCATGATGGGCCAAACACCATGGAAGGGTAACAACGCGCCGGCCACCGATCTCGGACGAGAACTATATTTCTTCAGGGTATGTTCTCTACACACAACCGTACACGACTGTTCCCCCCTCTAACATGACACCAGGCCAACACAGCAAACATAACGCTCGACCCGAATGTCATCACGGACAAACTGCCCAAGGGCGTCAAGATCAACAACGACTTCCTCGACGCCATCAGCGCAAAGGCAAACTCAAAGGAACTCAAGGACTTCTACCAAGTTGGCCTCTTCTCCTACTGCGAAGGCGACATTGTAAACAACAAGACGGGCGAGGAGAAGATTACCTACTGCTCCCCTCGCAAGTTCCAGTTCCACTTTGATCCCTTGGCTATCTGGCAGCTCAACAACACAAGCGTGCAGACGCTGCTCGGCGACAAGTACGACAAGGGCATGAATGCGTATGCGAAAGCAGCAGGATGGATGAACTGGGCGTTTGTTATTACCCTGGTTTTGACGATTGTCGAGTTTGTCGTTGGCTTTTTTGCGATTTTCAGTCGTTGGGGTAGTTTGGTTACTACCATTGTTTCTACCGTATGTCCTCCCCTCAACACCACCCAACCCAGCCCCAAACATCATCACAAGAACCCATTTTTCTAACGTTTCCCAGGCCCAAACCCTCTTCGCCCTCGCCGCCGCCGCAACAGCAACAGCAATCTACGGCACCGTAACCGGCGTCTTCAAAACCGTCCTCGAGCCCTACAACATCGACGCCTCAATGGGCTCGCGCATGCTCTCCACCCTCTGGCTCGCCGTCGCCTTCAGCATCGCCTCGGGCTTCTTCTGGCTCATCAGCGTCTGCTGCTGCAGTGGCAAGAGCCCCCATAAGAAGGTTTCCGTCGAGAAGACTCCGTATACGTATGAGCGCGTTTCTAGCCCCGCGTTTGGTGGACAGCAGGGACATCAGATGCAGGAGTGGCCCGGGTCGCATCAGAACAAGGGGCCCGCGGGTCCGACGGCGTATGAGCCGTTTAGGTCGAGGGTTTAGATAACGTGAGGTTTGGTTAGGAGGATGTAAGGAGGGATGTGAGAAGGGGAAGGGGGTGAGGGACTGACTGTTGTTTAACGACTTGTATGACCATTTGCTTTTCTTTGGATTTTTCTGTTCTGCGAGGGTGAGAGGTGCTGGGTCGGTATACCCCGAATGGCGCTTTCTTGCATTTGGGCAACGGTTTTGTTTACGGGGTGTTCTTGCATCTTTTACATGGCGTGTATCGTTATCAACATACCCGGCAGATTAGGGATGAGCGAAACTGAGATGAACAAAACAACATCATATACATATCTATATCTACATCACATCATCCAAAAGCTTGCTGTGCACGATTCGCATGTTCAACACCAACATCTACATGACCAAACACACGCAACCCAAGTCTCGGAAAATCGACAAGGTTAATTTCTCTAACCTAACATGCATACACACACATATACGTAAACACAACCAAAACCCCCTCACTGCTGTTCATGACTTCCCACAAACCTAGGCGGAAGATCCAGATCCCAACTCGGCCGCTCCACCAGCACCACCTCTGGCGCATGAACGCCATCATCCGCACTAATGGGCACAATACCGAGTATAGGGCGGTACTTGAGCGTATGCCACCACGGCTTAGTCTGCTGATCCTCGTCATGACCGTTTTGCTGTTGCTGGTGCTCCTTACCGTCTTGCGTGTTTGCCCTACGTAGACTAGCCAAGGGATTCGCGTCGCCCTCGGCATCGTCGTCGTCATCGTCCTCAGCGTCTGATTTACGCAGCGGGGCATTAACATCGATCCACTTCTGGCGTGCCTTTTCGTCGTCGTCGGTCTGGAACTTGCGCATTTTGGTGACGGGGGCTTCTTTGGGGGGAACCGCGTCACCAGCGCCGCTGTTGTGTTTGCTGACAAGGTCGCGCTTACGCTTCTTGCCCGCGTGCTGCTCGGCGTCGGAGACGGTCGTGTTGAGGTCTTTTCCGAGGTCGAACATGAAGAGCCATTTTTCGCCGTAGAGCCACACGCGGCGTTGGGAGGTGGAGGCTGATATGTCCCAGATACAGCCTTTGGCGGGGAGGTCGAGTTGCTTGTATTCGCGTGGGTAGCTGGAAGGCGGGTTTCTTCGCGACCAGTCGGAGAGACGGCCGGACATTACGTCAAAGAGGTAGAGTTGGTGTTCTGCCGAGACAAGGAGGAGGTGGTAGTCGCCCGTGGGTAGCTCGTGGGAGTGAGGGTGCGGGTTTTGTCTCGTGGGGTGGACAGCGGGGTTGCCGTTGGGTACTGGTTGAGTCGAGGCGTCCGGGGTGGGTTGGAAAGAGAGTAGAACGGGCGTTGCGTCGAGACGAGGGAGGAGGTGACCAGAGGGATTTCTTATCCAGTGCTGGCCGAGGTATGTTATTTGCTCATAGGACTCTTCCTCGTCGTCTGAACCATCGGCATCTTCCATAGCTGGGCTTGAATCATCGACGTCAATCTCTGGCGCGGTAGCATCTTCGTGCCCTTCAATGACCCATGTATCCACATAGCCAGCCAGGTCAACCACTGCGAAGACGTTGCCATCTTTGGAAAAGTTCGCATGTGCGATGGATCGTTCGTAAGAACCCGAGGGGCCGCTCAGTGAATTGTGGGTAGTCATATCGCGATCGAGTCGATAGAGAGGCTGTACTTTCTCCAATGCGCGAGGCATATCTGTGGGATCGTTTGTCCGCACTATCCTAACCAGCCGTACCTCGTCGGTTGCTAGGATTGCTGCAAGCCATGTGCCGGCTGCGGACATCTTTAGTGATTTTGCACCCGCAATCGAAGGCATATCGAGCTTTCGTATACGTAGACCGGCACCAGCTCCTGCCTGTGGATGTAGCAGCTGGAACAGCTTAACCATACTGGCTGTTGCAACAGCCAAAAGCCCACCATCTCCGGAAATCGATACCGATATGATGTTCTCCTCTCCTTGTAGAGCCAGGCGTGCGACCACCTTGGGCTTCTCCGTACCGTCATCCTGGGGTTTGACACGCCATATCCGCACTTCTGTATTCCACCAACTGACCAACAACCTTGCGTCGGGGGCGCTCGTCAGAGGGGGTGTAGGAGGCAAAGCTGGAAGACCACGGCTTAGTTCCCTTCCGAATTGACGGATAGGGACAACAATCGGCTGTGTGTCGATACCTTTTTTAGTGTTAGTTTAGCCATTTTCAAATCGAAGGGGTTGCCATACCTCCGGTGACCACAACGCTGAGTTTGTTGCCTTCGTATGTCGCCATGGTTTTGACATCATGCTCATGATGCCTCTGGTGTGACACCTTTCGCCATTTTCCGCTCTGACCAGATTGTCCTTTCTTGCTTGTGTAGAGACAGGTGCGGCGATCCATACCAGCACTGAAGATGCTGCATCCGTCGCGCGTTACAGCGAGATCAAGTACATCCGCCTCGTGTCCAGATATCCTCTGCACCTGACTGTAGTTCTTGCCATTGTAGATCCGAATATCACCAGTCGAGTCGCCAGATACGAAATCGCCGTTTGGAAGGCACTTAACCTTCCACACCAAGATTTCCTTTGGTCCGCCACTGGGACCGCTACCTAGGGATATGCTTCTGATGACGTTGCCATTCCTCGTATCGAACACTCGAATCATGCTGTCCGCAAATCCGGCCAATACAGTGTTCTGATCCTTGTATGTGATACTCAGTGCGCGCGCCTTCTTGTTCGTGGCGCGAGAAACGAAGCGCTCGAAGGTGAGGTCGTTGTCTTCTGTAGATAGTAAAACGATTGTTCCATCTGCGCAACCAGCGACTAGTTTCTGGCGCATATGAAGTTCTTTTGCGCCTTTCGCCATATTCTTCTGCCTAGGCTGAGCAGCGAAGCACCAGACTTCGCTGTGGTTACCGTCGGAATGGCGCGCAGGAAGGCCGGTGATCAAATCCCATTCTGTAACGCTACTGGAGTAGCCGATACTGAAGAGCCTCAGGCGCCCGGGCACAATCTTTCCATGCGCATTGCGCTCATCCGGCTCTTGAGTCCAGGCAAGCCCTTCGACGCTCCTGTCTTTACCCCCATAAAAGACCTTCTCTTGCAACCAAGAACCCTTTGCTGGGTTCCATATCTCGATGTTTCCATTTGCGCGTCCAATCGCGAGTCGCAGAGAATCTTGTTCTTGCTGCCCGTGTTCGGCTTCCGGGTGTGAAAAGGCGAGCGCGTTGATTGCAGAAGGCGGATAGGGCACGAAACGGGAGCGGTGAATGTCCATGATTGGCGCTGGGAGAGTTGTTGCGCCTCGTTATATGGTAATCTACGCGCACGTCTACAGGCTGAGCGCTGACATCAAGGCAATACAGACATTGCGACGGCCGAGCTTGATCTTGAAGTTCTCTCGAACTCTTGGCGAGACGACTTTTCGGTGGGTCTGACCGGAGCTCGGTCACAGTTTTTCCGAGCTATCGACGACCTCCGCATCTCCTCCGCAGCAACCTCACGATATTATCCACTGCAATGGCAAAAACATCGCAACAGAACCAGCTGGACACTCAGCTGTTTTCTCAATTGCTTCATACTATGCTCCTGAACATTCACTCGCACCATTTAGTCCCTGTACCGCAGCCTTGTGCTATAACCTGACTCCGCGCTCCACGAGCATACCCGAGAGCCATCACGCCGGTTATCGACACGTTGAGCACTATAAGATAGCGACCCTCACCTCACAAACATACGGGAGACTTTGCTATAATCAAGGTGTTACACTTGGACGGCAAGGGAGCAAAGGAGCAGGTGGGCATCCCACGCTGTGCCAAATATTGCATGGCTGGTTTTTGCAGTAAGGTGCATTTGTAGTTGTTACACGCAGCTGCTGTGGCTCTAATTCAGACCATATCATGCAAGCAAAAACAAGACAACTAGCTCTGTTGAGGCCCTTGAACGCTGCGGCCAAAAATACTCGCGGTGGAACGAGACTATACATGATGGCATTGAAAGTTCGACAAGCGCATTGCGTCGATAAGCATAATGCACTCTACGTAGAGTTCTGGGCACACAATCATGCTATAGATATACTAGCACATCAATTCGCAATGGTTCTGGCCTTGTCGTAATGATTATTGCACTTCGATACTGACGTCGGAGGGCGTTGATCTACATTTTCAATAGCCCCAGCACCGCCTCGGCAAAATGTCGCGACGGGCTACCTGTTGAGAATAGCGACGGCAATATAGCGCGAGTCAAGACTAGCTTTGGCGCCCACGGGCGGACCGAAATCATCGTTTCAAGAACATCGTCATGACAAAACCGTTGCTCTAGAAGCGTTGGTGGCTGAACGCACGTGGGAGCACCGCCTACGGGTGTGCATGCCGGGGCTTCCGTTGATGGTGTTGTGAAGCGTCAATTCGGGGCATCCCTTCGCTACCAAAGTCTGTTAGGCTTAGGAGCATTAATTGGATTTAGTTTGGCTAAGTTTGCACAGCTGAAAAAGCAATCCGAGAGCACTAAGGGGTTGCCCTGGGTAATAATGATTTCAAGGGCACACGACCAGTCAATATCGGAGGTTGCGTTAAGTCGAGATGAAGGCTACGATGATCATACTCAGCACACCCACAAGTGTGTCATGGTACCTTGCGGTGGTGTGAACCATAAGGTTGCGCGTATGCGGTACGCGTTCAAGGTCTTGTTTCAGGGGTTTCGTCAGGGCTAAATAACCAAGACGTGTCTGGAAGCAATTGTGTTGATGATCTCGCGATGAAGCAAAGGTCGAACCTTGCCAATGTCAAGTCTTACGCTTGGACCGTCGAGCGGGGTATGTCATAGTAAGCGTTATCACTGCGGGCCTCATGATACGTGCGACAGTCAGTCAGCCGTGAAGGCGTCGGAAGATTGTGGTGGCGACAGGCGGGAGCCACGTCCCCTCACGTTGATTGATGCAGCAGAGCGGATGTTGAAGTATTGAAACATGCAGCATGCTTCCCGCAGCCATTTCCACAGGCAGTTTAAAAGTCTGCTCATCCTCGGTGGTGCAAGCATGCACAGATGTTCTGACAAGTGCATGCAGTGTCCAGGTAACGCGCTAAAGCGATGGAGCTGGAGGATAGGGATCCTTCCACGTCTCGGCGCCTGGTTGCTCGGTGCAGCGGTTGACGTCTTGTGATACCGACAAACATTTTTCTGCCACTGATCCGCTTCTTGACGAATTGATGAAAAAGTCGGAGCAAATTTGCGTACAAGTACGTACAAGTAATGGAGCTGACAGTCAAGATGGGCCCACAATCAAAGTGAGGTGGTCCGCCCGACACAGGCGAGCACGGAGTAAGATGAGAAAATAGGCTGCATTTCCAAGGTTTCGTCGCGTGCGCACAGCTCAAGCACTTTTGGACGCGTTTTCTTCGTGACGAGTGACATAATGGCTGGGTCCTGGCCGTGCTGAGGTGCAGTGGTGGCTGGGGGACGACACAATTACGGAGGTCGGGAGAGCTGCTAGCTGCAGCGACAGGCTGAGGCAAGACGGTTGGAGGATCAACATGAACATGGCCGAGTGGCCGTGGCCGTGTCGTGTCGGCATGGTGCTTTTTTACTCAGATGATGAACACGCAAGATTGCGCTAACACTAACATGCATGGCTGCGAGATGATGGGCCAAGGCGCATGTCGATATCCGAGGACGCATCTCATCGTAATTATCTGCCAGACGGGTTGCGAAACGCGGTAGATTGAGCAGCATAGGCTGATGGAGACATGAAGCTGGGGGGGCGCTGACATCACGTGTTTGCTGACAGGGTGAAGCCCTGTCTTGATGCAACACCTGTGTGTGTGGGCGACAGCATAAGAGCAACAGGTAACAGGTAACAGGTAACAGGCAACAGATGCGAGTTATATGTGGGGATGCGGCCGCATATGCTTGCACTTGCACCACCTCGACACCAGACACGGCTGATGAGGGCAATGCACCCGGGGAGAAAGCTGAGGCTCGCCTAATCTTAGGGAGCCGCAAACCCGCATGCTTCCTTACTCAAGATGCCTCATGCATAATCAAAAAAAATAACTGTCCACGCTGCCCGCACCATCACGGCGTCAAGTCAATCGTTGCTTCTTATGATGGTGATGGGGTAGGTCATGTGTTTGCATGCGGCGCAACAAAGCCCTCGTAATAGATGACCCGGTCGTATCAGCCAACCCCCCGCCACTGTCCAGCAAGGGAAGGTCTACGGCTGATTTCTGGAAACTTCGCAGTCGAGGCTTGCCAGAAACCCACCGAGTCGCCCAATTTGTACGAAACCAAGTTAGCTTCCGAGACGCGTTGCTAGTAAAAGCTATCAGAACGCGTGCATATAACCAGATTACGGGGCGCTAGACGCTACTATCGAGCAGCTGCAGCCTCGGATTACCAACTGCAATCCCCGTCATGATGCCAGAGTGAGAGTCGCCCCAAACCATGGACATCTCCAACGGGCGCATCGTTTGCCAGTCCTGCAAGGGACCGTCTGGACGTGGTACACGGCCGATTGACATGCGGTGCCGACGTTGCGCACAAGTCCCCTATTCAGCAAACAACCATGTCGACCAACATGAGCAGAAGCCGTGGAGTCGACCGTGGCCTCTTGAATGAATCCACCAAAATCTCCTCCTGACTGTAGATGGTATTGACAGCCCCCAACACGACCCGGTCACCCAAGTCGACCACAAACCGTGTGCGCGGGCAGTGTTCGCGGTGCGACGCGTGACAGGGATGCTGCGTGCCGGCAAGCTTCTTTTTATGTGTTAAAAGGAGGAGCCTTGCAACTCTCATCAATAGTAAAATTATGACGATATGGGACCCCAGGACTCTGCTTGGCGCGAGTCTAAACTCAGCTGTCCGTCCCTATGTCAGGGGAACCACGACTCGGCCTTACTGCAGCGTAGGACTGAGCCCACAGCGCGCGCGCACAAATAGTCGCCGCTGCAGTCACAGTTCCTCGTCGACGCGGCTTGGGCTGCGCGGGTGAGTGACGGCCTGACCAGCGTGGTGGTGGTCAATGGTGGCTGTTCTCCTCGCCTGTCCCCGCTCGAATCAGGGCCTTGTCCAGCTCCGGTGAGGCCGCTCATGCAGAGCTATACAAGGTTGCAGGATGGGCCTACGATCGCTGTCCAATGTATCTGTCGCCTGCGCACAGGAAACAAGTTGCTTCGGACACGGCCAAGACCTGCATAGGGCACAGTGGCCGGCACTCAGTCTCGCTGACTGCTAGTGGACTGCATTTGACCCCCATGTCCAAGCAGAGACAGCGTCCTGAAGCCCTGGCGCGTGCACAGCAGCGGGTGCGAGCGACAGCGAGCGGGAGCAACCATTCTGGTTATATTTGCGGAAGATGCGGACGGGACTAGAACGCGTTCAATGGGCGTGTCTCCTGGACGAAGCTTCCCAGACGCAAAAAACGCCATGGATGATCCACAATGGGGCACGACGGCGGCGGAACACGCATCGGTTGGCTGGGCGCTGTGGGCGTAGGACGTTCCCTGTTCCCAGCTGTACATGTTGCCGTGTATCAGAATCAGGTTAGCTCAACCTCCTAGGCCATGCTCGCCCAGTCGTTTTCTCGAAGCTGCGTCCGTCTGTATCGTGCTCTCTCTTACCTCCTCACCCTCCTTCTCATACCTCTCTCTTTAAACTACGGTCGAGCACGGAGAATTCTTGGATCTGATGTGGTGCTGACGATTTCGGCTCCTATCTTTCCATAAAACTCCCATCTCCTGCTCCCGGTCCCCAAACACCCGACCGCCGTCTCTCCTCGAATAGGACCGTGAAGCGTAATAGACTCTCTGTGCCTTCCAGCTTTATTCATCCGCCGACTGCCTACCTCGTCTCTCGCTGGACGTAGAGATAGCTGAGAACAAGCGCCCTCGCTGTACTCTAGTCTCTTGCTGCCTCTACAGTCGTCGCCCCAGACTTCTGTGCTACCAGCCTCGTGTGTGACAATCCCTCGGTAGGTGCTTACTTTTCTCCTGTTTGAACTCCGCATGCTTCCGCTAGTACCTGGATCCCGTTTACGACAAGTGTTCAATGCCATGGCCCGACCCGATTTGGAACCAGGAGATTGTCTGTCTGGCAGTGCAAAATATCGCAGGATGAGTGAGGATAAGGATTGGGCGAGCCAAGGGTGAGGAATTTAGGTATGAGGTCTGGGGAATGGTCTTGGACTATCGGCTGCATGCCACACCATCGGATGGCACCTTCCTTCTACAACGTCGATAAGAAACCGTCTCGCCAATACCACCACGCTTCGCTTCACCCAAGATTGCATACCACGCCAGCATCTCTCATCATGACCCACGCGACGGCTTCACCTCGACTGCAAGCTGCCAGTGTGCTACTGCGCAATGGGAGACTTGCCAAAGGGCTATACTGTATCGATTGCGCCTCGCCGGCTCTTACACCGCCTATACTTTCGCCTATCGTCAGGGTCATATCGCCACTAGGGGTATGCCTACAAACGCCACGCCGCCTCCACACCGGATTTCTCCGCCCCATTCCACTACGCGTAGTGCTGACTACCGTCATTTCAATTCACTGGCCGGACCGCTACCAAGCCGCCCTTGACAACAGGGGCTCCGCTCTCATATATGAACAACTGCTGACAACATCTTGACATAGATCGTCCACTTCCAGCTGCACCTGTCTCCGCAACTAGCGCCGCATAGGTCGTGAGTCAGTAGTCGCCTTCACTTCGACCGATAACTTGCTCACAACCGCCTAGATACTGTCGCCAGCACTGGGATCTTTGCATTCCATCTCTTGGCGATTTACCCCTACCCGGCGGACTCGTTAGCTCGTGCTCTGCCCCTACGACCTCCCTTCTCACCGTGGGAACAATACGAGACCGCATACATCGCCCTGTTTTCTGGATGCCATTAGCAAGGGACTCTTTTTCTCCGACTTCTTCAGCTGTCTCTTTGGTGTTTTTACACTCCGTTCACTCTTTACCCTAATTGTATTAATTCTACAAAGGTATGTGCCACAGTCACGGCCTCGCTTAACCCGAAGTCGGAGGTGCCTGACTTGGACGCACGCTAATGCACCTGTTCCAGGCCCGTCAACCATATACTCGCCCCTCAAGCCACCGAGAATCGCCAACCACGGACCTTGCTTTACATATCAACTAATCACCCTCTTTGTACCAGTTGCCTCCAGGCTGCCACTCTCTAGACCGGCTCATCATTTGACGCCATCCACTCACTCACAGCGAACGTATCAACACATCGATCGTCCAACCACTAACCACGTCTATCCCGGAGACCTGACGACTACTATTTCGACACTTCATCAACAAGATGGCGTACTCCCAACAATCCCAGAGCCGTTACGGCCAGTGCGACTCATACTTTGTAGAGTCACATGATGACGGCATCTACGCTATGCGAGCCGAAGCTAGAGAACGCCACCGAGCAGTATCAAAGATGCAGCAACGGGCCATCGCTGACGAGCTTTCGAAACTAACGGCTGATGAATACCAAGAAGACATAATGCAGCACATGATGCACATGGAGGTCAGTGATTGGAGGAAGATGATTACCGAATGCACCGCTAACCAAGCCCAGTCACAAACCTTGCCCGATGTCAACTCCATTGACATTCAGACCGAAATCCAGTGGTTCATGCGCCCCTACCTCCTTGACTTCTTGGTTGAAGCTCACGCCGCCTTCCAGCTGTTGCCCGAGACTCTCTTCCTCGCTGTCAACCTGCTCGACCGCTACTGCTCGCGTCGTGTCGTCTACAAGCGTCACTACCAACTTGTTGGCTGCGCTGCTCTTCTCATTGCCGCCAAGTACGGCGACAAGAAAGACCGCGTCCCTACCGTGCGGGAGCTGAAGTCGATGTGCTGCTCTCTCTACGACGATGAGATGTTCACCCAGATGGAGTGGCATGTTCTGCAAACTCTCAACTGGGTCATCGGTCATACTACTGTTGATGCATTTCTCCAGATTGCTTTGTTAGAGGCCCCGTACGATGCTGAAGTTGAACACATGACGCTTTACATTGCTGAAATTGCTCTCTTCCATAAGGAATTTGTCTCGACGCGACCATCGGTTCTCGCCCGCTCTGCTCTTGCCCTCGCGAGGTGTGTCTTGTCTCGACCCCAAGCACGAAACAGTGAATGGGCTGGTGCCTACGATCCCCAGACGGTCATTGGCCTTTCCAACCATCTCTACCAGCCGTCTCCCGTACTTGCCCGCAAGTACGCCTCGATCCACCTGTCAGCCGTTTCCGCTACCGTCGAAGAGTTCCTACAGCGACAAGCACAGATTGCGCGACGAGGGACCGGCCCGCCGACACCCCCACCGACTGTCACCATCGATGAGCCAAAGCCTGCGTCAGGCGCCTATGTGCCCCAGACCCCTAACAAGAACCCTTATGGATCTGTCATGCACAACGGATGTCTTACCCCGCCAATCACCCCCGAGTCTGAGCAATTCACCTACGGTCATGTTGTAAAGTCGCAGCCTGCTTCTCTATACCCCACGACGCCCACGCCAGAACATGCATCGAACGGACAACACAATGGGCAATACTACCAGAGCCAATATCTCCACCCCCAGCACATGTAAACGATGACCCTCGCTGGGCAGTGGCTGTATATCCTTCACCGTCGAAAAAACTCAACTGTGGTGGACCACTTTGACAAGTCATCGTGCGTTCCGTTGTACCAAAAATATCTTGTGTGAGAGCGTCATAGCGTTGGTCTTGTTTCTCCAGCATTTACAAGCGTCTGTTTTTGTCACATTTGCCATTTTCAAGACGCCCCTTTTTCTTTCGAGCAACTTTCTTTTGTCTAGGTCCCGACCAAAAAAATTATACAGTCATTCCACCACTACCTAATGTCTCACTCGGCTTACACAGTCGGCGTAGGCTGCGGTTGGTGGAGCCCAGGTCAGGTCCCGACAACCTTCCTTTCTGGATATAACATCCATCTAATACGGGTTGTTTGGTTCCTGGGCCCCCGGGCACGAGGGGAGGAAACACGCGGCTTTTCAGGCTGAAATTGGTACACAAGCAAGCACAACTAGGCTCACTCGCAATTGTTGTTTGCTTAAGCGAGCAGAGATACCCTTCCTTTCTCCAATTCCAAACTTTTTTGTCCTGGCTTCTTGTTTTGATTGTTTGATGTCCTTCCCCCATCTCCTTTTTGCACATGTTGAGGTGGAAAGGTGAAAAAAGGCGCGTGTTCATGCTATAGGCATGGGTGATGTTTAGATTGGCAGGGCTCCATCATATTGTACTGGACGGCAGGGCTGACAGGGCTACGAGAAGAGCATCCTTAGTTTATAGAATTGGTTCGACCAAAATCAATGAGTTGGTATTCCACGAACGCTTTGTTCTCGTGTTTCTGTTTCAGCGCACCGTGTCTTCCTGGGGACATCAACCTGGAATTGGCGAGCGGATTCTATACACCATGCGCCGCAGGGTATGTCAACTCGCCACGCGTTTCAAAATAAGTAATGCCATCGCGACTTGCTTAAGATTGCCTCGCTCTGCCTCACGCTCAACGAGCACTTACCTGCATGTTCATCGTTTGCAGACGCCGGCGACTATGCCTCTAGTGAGTACAAGGCGGCAGTGCGGTCCTATCAACGATTCCAAGACACTAACCGCTCAAGCTCTCCATCACCACCACCGGACCATCCCTAGGGGCTTACAGTCTCCTCTCACCCTATAGCGACGATGACACAGCCTTTGCCCATAACACGCTCTGTCCGCGATATGCAGAGTTAGACCCTACGTCGGCGCCACCGTCGCCCGCATCCATCGAGTCGTTTGAAATCTTGGACAGCATACCATGGCGGAGGGGCTACATCTCACTAGACACACCTGCAAGGCGCGGCAGCACCACACTATTAGAGCGCTGGATGAGGAACAAACTCCGCGCCATTGCCATGCTTTTCCTCGTAGCACTTGCTGTAGCCGGCTGTATCTTGGGCGGATACCATCTAGCCGTGTCCAAGGCTTCGAAAAGCAACAACTGAGGCGCACAGACAAGACGGCCTTTGTCCTAGCATATGACAGAATCAGCGCATCATGGTGCGCGTTTTCCAGGGAGAGGTTGGGGAGGTGAAGTGGGGGCCGCCAAATGGGACCGGTCGCCAGGCACGTAGTCTTCCTTGCTAAGTGTTGATTTTTGAGTTTCGGCATCTCCATCACGTGTCGACTGTAAGCCTCAGCTTGCCCAGGTCCAAGGCCCCCCTCCCCAAAGCAAAAGAATGACAGGCACAAAACACGTAGTGGGCGCGGCGGGGTCCGGAATGCCCGAGGTCAAAGATGCCTTGCAAGGAACATCCCTTTTAGCCAGCTGAGCCCGACTTACGCCAGCGACAAATATCGCCGGTGTTCCGCGGGGCGAGTGAGTGAGCGGAGGAAGCAGCGCGAGAGGCAAAACGACTACGACTACGACGACGTGTTGGATGGTGGTCAGACAACTGAGACTGTACAAGGAAAGGGATCACCACTGTAAATATATCTTGGCTGTGTAAGGAACGAGGGTTGGCCACGTTCGCCGGCGAGATACGATGCGATTATCGTCCGATCTTTGGTGGTTGCGTTGGCGCGCAAGGCTGGGATAGCCCTTTCTGACGGCGTGGCTTGCGTTACGAATACGGGGTCAACGTTACGCGTCCCTGTTTGCTCGGAATATGCCCGCGCAACGCGTTTCAACTAGTGCTGAATCGATGATGGATGAGATGTTCAAGATGGTAAACCCCGCGGAGTGCTTGTTCACATAAGTTTTAGTTTGGACACGTGATGTTGTGTCGTGTCTTGAGGTTCATTATCGAAATCACGTGCTACGTGTCTTATCGCGATTGCGATAGTTGTAGCTTGAGAGCACAACACCTCAACGAGTAGACTACAAAACAGACTCACTTCAGATGTATGATAAACAGTCATCATATCAGTCAAATGATGATATAACAAATGTCTGAAGTCGATAGCAGCAAGCCACTGCTCTCTTCCTCCCCGCTATCACGTACCCCTTCTCCCATGCCTCCCGCATCAAGCAAACGCGCAATATGGCCACTAGTCCTACTTCTCGTGCTAGTCCATCTATCAGCAGTTTTGTACACACTGCCTCTCAACAGAGTCATAGAGCTACGGCTGTGCCAGGAGCACTATGAACGCAACGACCCGTCGCTCATTCAGCCAGACGGGTCGATACCAGAAAAGCTGTGCAAGATTGATGATGTACAGCGACGTTTGGCTTGGTTACAGGGGATTATGGAAACAACACTTGTTGTTTGTGGTATGTGATAGTGACTGCAGCAAATTTGCAAATCCCTAGCCTTGTGACTGTGCCACGGGGTAATCAGGGGTGTAAAATGGCTGACACGAACTACTAGACTTTGTCGTGACAATACCATTTAGCTTCGTCGCTCAGCGTTGGGGGATCCGAGTTGTACTCTGGTGTAATCTCATACCGAGGGTTTTCATGAGTGCCTGGGCGGTTGTGGTTGGTATGTGTTTCCGCTCTATGATTACCATAGGAAATATATCCTGATTCTCGCAACTAGGCCGTTATTCACACATCCTACCAACGAAAGCTATTATCGCGGGACCTTTCCTCAACGTACTGGGCGGCGAATGTGTATTCCAATCCACAATCTTTACCCTAACCTCCGCGCTGACAAGCGAATATGTGCAGCGGTAAGAAACACACCCAAAGCCATCTTTCCCAAAACCTAACAAAACATCTCAGTGCATCCTACTTCTCCTACATCAGCTCAACATCCTACGTCGTCTCCTTCATGGGCCCAACCCTAGCGTCCTTTACCATGAGCACAAATCTCTGGCTCCCCTTCTGGCTCAACATGCTCCTTCTAACCTGCGCAATTCCCACCATCCTCCTCCTCCCCGTTACCAAAAGGACCCCAAATATTCTTTCAACTCCACACGGCAGCATATCCAATGCCCACACAGAAGAGGAATCCGGTCCTCTTCTCGAAACCACAAATCCCAGTCCGGATCGCTACACCACGGCATTCGAAACGCACACCAGCATCGTCCAGAGTATAACGCAGTCTGTACGCAAACTATGGCGATTGGTGATTGGGCGGCGGAAATTTCAGGTTTTGCTTTGCTCGTTCTTTCTCACGGCGCTGGCGAGTTCGGATACCAAACTTCTAGTGCAGTATATTTCGAAGCGGTATGAGTGGACGTTTGCAGAGGTAAGCGATTGATTTTTTTCTAAATAGAACTTTACAGTTTCAACTAACATGTTCTGTTGTAGGCGGGCTACATGCTCTCAGCCAAAGCACTGGTAAACTTCACGTTACTAGCAATCATAATACCGCGTATCATCCACACGTCAATGTCTACAAAAACCGTGCATGGCTCCGAGGTTCGGCTTAACATTCTCGGGGCGGAGGTAAGTATCATAGTTTCTGTGCTTGGCGTGCTATGTGTTGCAATGGCTGCGAAGTTTTGGATGATGCTTACTGGTAAGTTGTGTTATTTTTAAGGTATTCTTGGTTCACACGGGTAGCTAATACTGTTAGCGCTCATCATCTATGCCTTGGGGTCTGCACTACCGGTGTTTACCATGTCGTTAGTCAAGTCGCCGCTTATCGCGTTGGCGCACTCGGATATCCAGGACTTTAGCATTGTCATGTTGACTAAGACGCTTGGGTCTTTGGTTGGGGCTCCTTTGATGGCTGTGTTGTGGGTTCAGGCGATCAAGATTGGGGGTTTGGGGTTGGGATTGCCGTATTTTGTGTCTGCTGTGAGTGAAGATGATATTTGAGATGGAGAAATAAGCTAATCGTTCTTGCAGTGTATATATCTCATGGCTGCGTTCGTCATTTCACGCTTGAGATCTTGAAGGCACGCTCCCGTGCCAACAATCAATGTCAAACTATCCCATCGTTGTTTGCGTCACAGAGCACCAGATCAGACGAAATTCTAGTCAGGTTTCATGTATTATCTACCAAGTATAGGTGAATCATTACCGAGCTGTAGTAGCGCGTTATGGTCTTGAGTGGGCGAGCACGACTAAGCTGAGCCTGGTTCCTGACAATCCCCTTCTCTTTGTTACGCGTACCAGCCACACGCCCAACGACCCCAATTATCTAGAGGATCCTTGGTACTAGCCACGCTGTATTTGATATCTGAGAGACCTCTTGATGAGAGAACTATAATGTTCGGCACCTGGCCACCGCAGCGGGGCTTCGTGTGGCCAAACCCCTTGGCGTGGGGGGTTCGTTGTCAGTCTCTATTTGCGTTAGTATATAGTTATATGCATTTTGTTATAGTATAGTGAAGTTATTAAACACACTTACGCAAAACCGAGTTGAGTCTGCCGGGTAATTGAAGCCGGTGGGGGGCAAGCCAAAGTCATGATTGTTGCTAGCACAAGCATAATATTGCTTTGCTAGTGCATGACTTGAGAAAAGAGCAATCGCTAGACCCGCAATCGACTTCATTGTGTGGAAAGAGCCAAGTAATGTGCTGATTTCGGTGCTTGTGGGCAGGAAATTCGGTTGCTTCGGGGTGCGAATGTGTGATTCAGACGATATTCTGGTGGAGTGTTGTAGGCTGGATGGACGGTGTCGTGGAGGAACGTCTTACCGTACCTACAGACAGAATAAATGCCCGAAAACTTGTAATTGCCGAACAACTACCCAGGCCTGAGCCGGTACCGTGTCCAACAGTCAGCTCAAAATACGGTACCGATGCTGGTACCATGGTACAGTCGACCCGAGGCACTCCGCCCCCCTCCCAGAAAAAAAACTACCGCATCCAAAAGTCTTCCAATGACTACATCGACGCAGCGAATTTGCGATCAAAGAGAACCCCTAGCCAACAAAGTCAATGTGTGGTAGTGAACGCTTACCAGCAGCGACCAAAAGGTATGTTGATAATCTGTAAGCACTGAAGAACTACCACTCTTCTTGCCGCTTTTAACCCCTGAGGCTAAGTTTGGCATTAACACGAGCTTTACGATTTTCTGACATCTACATTGATGGTTATGTACGGAGGTGCCTGTCAAAAGTTTGCCCCCCCCCCCCCTTGTCAGAGGGCTATAAACACTATTCCAAATTCGGTAGTTGCTCCGATTGTACGTGGCCTCTGCTCACATCACAAAGCGATCGCTTTTGACAAACTACCTAACGCTTTTTATCAAATCCAAGCCTTACAACGAATTACAGTGCTGCGACTCGTGCTCTTGCTGTTTCTCTTAAAGCAACAGGTAAAGGCAACGGCGAGATAACCGACTTAACGGGTATAGAGAAGCGTACGCTTAACAAGATATACGCCCGAGCGATTGAGCGTGGATTTGACCTAGCGGAACGTCCACTCAACCTTCAGGACGAGCATGTACAAGATGCACCTCGATCTGGCCGTCCGTCAAAGCAGACTGCGGATACGTCTTCTGCTGTAGTGCTTACAGTACGCCGTGATCGCTATAGAAGGGAGAAATTATGTACTGACATTGCTGGTATGCTTAGAGAGAAAGGGATCGAAGTCTCAGCAAGCACTGTTTATCGTATTCTTAAGAAAGCTAGGTTCAGAAAGACGAAACCGACAAGGAAGCCTAGGTTGACGAAGCAGATGCGGGACGATCGACTTAAGTAGTGTTTAGAGCATAAAGACTAGACTCTTAAAGACTAGAAGAATGTAATTTGGTTAGACGAAACGAGTGTGGTATTACTCCATCGACGAGGTGGCTATCATGTGTGGCGTAAGGCTGATGAAGCTTTTATACGAAGCTGTATTCGAGAGCGTTAGAAAGGCTATTCTAAGTTTATGTTCTGGGCTTGTTTCTCCTACGATAAGAAGGGGCTATGCTATTGCTAGATGCCTGAGATAATAAAAGACAAAGAAAAAGCTAATAAAGAGATAGAGGAGATGAATAAGAGCCTTGAGCCGCTAATGAAAGAGCAATGGGAGCTTAATAATAGTATGCGTCGACTTAATCTATGAGCAATACCTGGCTGAAAGCCTTAGTGGCGATGGAATTAGAAGAATGGCAAGCTAGCTCGTGGTAGAGGTTCTAGCATTGATTGGTATTACTATTAAAAAACGATTCTTTAACTAAAGCTACTGCCCTTTGCGCCAGACTTGCTATCAGTCAGGTAACTCAGTTAGAACTGACTGAACTGACTGCCAAGACTCAGTTCAGTCAGTCAGTTGTTAAGGCTGCTGGACGTCAGTTCAGTCAGTTCAAGAAGCCTCTAGACTGACTGAACTGACTGACGTTGGACTGACGTCAGCCATTTTAAGGCCGTATTTTGCAGCCGTGATAGCCACTTCTGGTGTTGTTTGAAAGCGGCGACAAAATGACGCTAGTCATAGATAGGCATGCACTAGTCCTATATAGGTTAAGGGTAAACTGTTTAGCTAATTAGAGTTTGTAGGGTACGCTAGTCTTACCCAGCAAGCTCTACGCGTCTCGCCCGCTACAACCACTCGACGCATATTTTCTTCTAGAGTACTTCATGTCTACTCCTCTAACTCAGGCCTCCGCCGCCTCATCGAATACGATAAGCGCGCTTCTCCTCGACCGTCGCTATCGAACGCGCCTACTATTAGCGATACTGCGTGCGAGGCTCAGGCCGATGAGCCCGTTGTAGTACAGGCGGACACACCCAACGACGACGACGACAACTACGTCGGGCTTGATTTTAAGCGCGTGCCATACCTAGAGCGGCGCCAAGTTGAGCGCTGTGGTCGTGGCGGGCCAAAAAGCTGGATCTACCGCCACGGCTGGTGTAACGGGCTGAGCCTCGAGTCACATGACTAGGCTGCTAGCCTAGTCGCTTCCCGGCAACGTGAGGGCCGTGCGCCAACCCAAACAAAGCA
Source organism: Pyrenophora tritici-repentis (assembly GCF_003171515.1). Lineage (NCBI taxonomy): Eukaryota > Fungi > Ascomycota > Dothideomycetes > Pleosporales > Pleosporaceae > Pyrenophora > Pyrenophora tritici-repentis. Next base: position 240,178 of record NC_089399.1, on the reverse strand, counting down.
GGCTCGCCGCTTGCGTCTTACCTTCTTTCTTCATCTTGACTGTAAATAGCATCTGGACTAGGTAGCTGGAATACAGTCCCTACAGACCGTTCACATACAGTCAAGATCAAGAAGAACACGCAGAATACGCAGAACACGCAGAACACGCAGAACACGCAGAATACGCAGAATACGCAGAATACGCAGAATACGCAGAACACGCAGAACACGCAGAACACGCAGCAACCAAAGCACCGCTATAATGAGCTCCCCCGGGGATACTGACATGACGACGAACGATTCGAACCAGCTGTTACAGTCGCTACTACAGAGACTTGAAGACATGAGCACTAGGATGGAGAGGCTGGAAGCACCATCGCACGAGCTACCTCAAACGCCTGGTCACAATACAGACGCCACCACTGATCCAACGCCAACCTCCGAGACTTCGAACACATCTGTGCCTATAACCCCAAAGCCGCGGCACAGCTTACCCCACCCGCCTACGTTTGGTGGAAACAAATCACAATGGCGAGGATGGAAGCTAGAGATGGAGGGCAAGATCGAAGAAGACGCGCAAGCTATTGGAAGCCTAAAAGCTCAGCTACGCTACGTCTACATGCGTCTTGATGGGGCAGCGAAAACCAACGTTACAACATACTACGAGATACAAGTTAAAGAAGAATCGCCAAACCCTTTCAAGCTGCTTGACCGCCTTGAACTCCTCTACGGCGAACGAAATCGGAAGGAGAAAGCCATTCAGAACCTCTACTCTATACGCCAGAAGGACGACGAGACGTTTATTTCCTTCTATCCACGGTTTGAGAAAGAGATGGCCAACGCTGACGCAGAAAGCTGGCCTGAGCATACGAAGATATCCTACTTACGCAATGCATTAAGTGGTAGGATAAAGGATAGGCTTGTTGGTACATCAGGAGCAGAAACAAGCACATACGCAAGGTTCGCTCAGAAGTGTGCAGATCTTAGCAACGACATGGAGTTGTTCGGCCAATGGACGAAAACAACCCGCCGTTACGGTAGCCGAACTGCTGAAAATGCACCAACCTATGAACCACCAGCAAAATCAAATAATGCCACGCTCACAGCAGTTTCCCCCGAAGACATGATGGAATGGGAACCTACGCAGCCTACAACTACCCAAGTGAACGCTGTCGGCCTCCGCGGCAAGACCAACATGAATGGATATCCATCTAGGCGTCCCGAAGACCGAGAACTTATTGGAAAACGAGCAAAATGGGTCAACCAAGAGGAAATCGATGCTCGACGCCAGGAACGACGCTGCCTCCGATGCGGCCGCAACAATTGCCGAATAGCTACATGCCCGTTAGCAGCCGCTCTACGACCAACTCACGTTAGCGTCAAGACAGCAAAGAGTACTGTGGTCACCAAGGCAGCTGTAGAGGAGGAAGATCCAGAAGACTCCGAAGCAGAGCAATAGGAACACGCGGCAGCTCAGAAAGAATGGAAAGAGACCGGAAAGCAAAAGATGGATAGCGATCCCTTTGTACTGGACGTTAGACTTAATGGAACTGACTTTGTCACTGGACTTGTTGACTCAGGTTGCCTTTGCTATTCTGCCATTAATGAACAACTCTTTCGATCTCTGAGACTGCCATCAATCAAGATAGCCCGCGCCAGCTAGAGGAAGCAGCTGGGAAGAACGCAGAACCAAGTACTGTCCTAGATACAGTTACTTACGCCTCGATAGACATAGACGGCCACCAGCAGAAACGCGTCTTCTTCTACGTTGTACCTGGCCTAACTTACGACGTGATCCTAGGAAAGCCCTGGTTAGAAGATGCCGACGTCACAATTTCGGCCAAACAAGGCTGCCTAGATATCGGCGCGTCAAACATCCGCGCATGGAACCACAAGAAAGCGTCATACAAGCCACCACTAATGAAGGCTACTCAGGTGATGGCTTCCGCATTCATGGCGGAGGTGAGAAGAAGCCGTAGGAAGAACAAAGGAGACGGTATTGCGCTCGACACTGGACTGTTCGCTGTTTCCATCGCCGACATTGAGAAAGCTTTGAAACCGCGCAAACGATCCGATCCAAAGACGAAGCTCCCACCCCAGTACCACCAATGGCTGAAGGCTTTCGACCATTTCCTAGCTGAGAAACTTCCCCGCATCGTAAAGGCGTTGATCTCCACATTGAGATTGAAAAGGATCAAGACGGAAACGAGAAGACCATTCCATGGGGTCCGCTCTACGGCATGAGCCGAGAAGAGTTACTAGTGCTTAGGAAAACTCTCACCGAGCTGTTAGACAAGGATTTTATCCGCGCAAGTAACTCTCCCGCAGCTGCACCCGTCCTGATGGTCAAAAAGCCAGGAGGGGGCATCCGATTTTGCGTTGACTACCGAGGCTTGAACAACATCACCAGGAAGGACCGTTACCCTCTGCCTCTATTCACAGAAACACTGAGAAATGTAGCTAAAGCTAAATGGTTCACAAAACTTGACGTTATCGCAGCCTTCCACAAGATCCGTGTGGCCAAAGGAGAAGAATGGAAGACAGCTTTCCGAACAAGATACGGCCTATTCGAATGGCGGGTTGCTCCCTTCGGACTAACAGGAGCACCAGCCGCATTTCAACGCTACGTAAATGGTGTTCTACAGGATTACCTTGACGACTTTGTTTCAGCCTACGTTGACGACATCTTAATCTACTCGTCAGGATCGCTTCAGGATCACAGAGAGAAGGTTGGAAAGGTTCTTCAACGCCTTATAGACGCTGGACTGCAGATTGATATCGACAAGTGCGAGTTCGAGACTAAACGAGTCAAATACCTCGGGTACATTGTGGAAGCAGAAGTGGGCATTCGAGTTGATCCTGAAAAGATTATCGCAATCCGCGAATGGGCTACACCAACGTCAGTTAAGGCTATCCGAGCATTTATTGGTTTTGCCAACTTTTACCGAGTTTTTATACCAAACTTCTCGGACATTGCTGAACCGCTTATCAACCTAACTAAGAAAGAGATGGTTTTTCATTGGGACGAGGCTTGCAATCAAGCATTTGAAACGATTAAGGAACTTCTCATTACAGCACCAATACTCGGCCATTTTGATCCAGAGAAGGACACCTTGGTAGAAGCCGACTCCTCAGGACATGCAACTGGCGGCCTATTGCTGCAGAAGGACAAGAACAACAACTGGCAACCCGTTGCCTACTACTCAAAGAAGCACTCACCAACAGAGGCCAATTATCCAATTCATGACAAGGAGCTTCTAGCTATTGTTCGTTGCTTAGAAGCATGGGCTCCTGAACTACGTATGGTTAGGAAGTTCACAGTTCTGACGGACCACAAGAACCTTCAATACTTCTACCGCGAACGACAGCTGTCTGAAAGACAAGTACGTTGGTCAGAGTTTCTCTCACGATTCGACTTCTCCCTGGAATGGAAACCTGGAAAGACTATGGGAAAACCTGACGCCCTGTCACGACGAGAACAAGACCTACCCGCCAACTACGACGATGAACGAATACGGTCTCGATTTATCCGTCTTTTCCAGAGCAAGCACTTGCAGAGTGTTCAAATCCAGTCCCTGTCGTCCGAGGAGATTGACTTCACAGAAGAGATACGCATGTTTGAGGACCAGGACATGCAAAATCTCTGGCACCGAAGCCGCCAAGAGGATAAGCTTTATCAGGAGCTCACTACGCTGGTAGCAAACAAGGAGCGGAACCTCCCTACCAAACTTCAGAAGGAGAAGTCAGTGAGTATAGCAGAATGCACCCTAGACGAGAGAGGCCTGTTGCGATTTCGAGACCGGATATGGATCCCTGACTGCGAACCACTTCGCACACGAATTATTCAAAATATTCACGACTCGCATATCACCGGCCATCCTGGACGAGATCTTACCTACTCAATCTTATCAAGGCAGTTCTTCTGGTCAGGTGTAGCAAGCGACGTGCGACGCTTTGTCCGTAACTGCGAGATTTGCGGGAGGAATACGATATGGAGAGAGACAAAGAAGGGCCTCCTTAAACCGCTACCGATCCCAGAACGTATATGGGGAGAACTTTCAATCGATTTTATTACGGACTTGCCGCCATCTGGACGCGATGACGCAACGAACTGCATGGTGGTCACTGATCGGCTGACAAAGGGAGTTGAACTGGAAGGCATGCACGATATCTCGGCAGAAGCAGTAGCACAACGGCTTTTAGAACGGCATTACCCTATTCATGGTATTCCAACGGCAATTACGAGCGATAGAGGACCACAATTCGTCAGCGATCTTTGGAGGCATTTCTGTAAACTCCTCAGCGTTGAGCAACGCCTGTCGACTGCCTATCATCCGCAAACCGATGGTGCAACAGAGCGAATGAACCAAGAGATTGAGAAGATGATTCGAATCTGGGCCACCTACACGCAAGAAAATTGGCTAGCACTTTTACCTATCGTTATGGGAGCAATCAACAATCGCGAGGCCTCATCTACTGGCCTAAGCCCCTTCTATTTTATGCACGGATATCACAATGAACCCATTCAGCTGGTAGAGGATCGAACTATTCAGGACCGACCAAAGAGAGACGGCGAAGCACTGGCAGAAGGCTTCCTTAAAAGACTCCAAGACGCAACAGAGTGGGCCCAAGCTGCGATCGCGATAACACAAGAGAAACAGCAACATCAAGCTAACAAGACAAGAACAGCAGCGCCCCAATACAAGGAGGGAGACTGGGTGTTTTTGAACCTTAGAAACGTGAAGACAACACGACCTTCCAAGAAGCTAGACTGGTTGCATGGAAAGTACAAAGTCTTGAGGCAGGTCAACTCCCACTCTTATCAACTTGACGTTCCGGGGAAGATCCATCCTGTCTTCCACGTAGACCTGCTTCGCTACGCGCCTAACGACTCTCTCCCATCGCAGAAGGTTGGAGACACTCAGCCAGGGCCTATACTTGTAGATGGAGACGAGCTATGGCTGGTTGAACGTATTCTGGGCGAACGCACAACAAGGCAGGGAGGGAAAGAAATCAAGGAGGCATATGTGAAGTGGGTGGACTATACTGAACCGACATGGGAACCTGTGAGTAACGTACTAAAGACTGACGCTTGGAGGAAATGGAGAAAACTACGCGCTAAAGGGAAAGGAGGGGGTAATGTAACGGGCTGAGCCTCGAGTCACATGACTAGGCTGCTAGCCTAGTCGCTTCCCCGGCAACGTGAGGGCCGTGCGCCAACCCAAACAAAGCAGGCTCGCCGCTTGCGTCTTACCTTCTTTCTTCATCTTGACTGTAAATAGCATCTGGACTAGGTAGCTGGAATACAGTCCCTACAGACCGTTCACAGCTGGGGCGTCTGGCACCGCAAGCACAAGAAGAACTACTAGCTTTGCTAGTACTGCCACCAACGACGGCAGCAGGAGGCGTGCTACGAGGCTGACAGCACTACGAACGCTGGCCGACACCTCTCGAGCAACAGGCCTGGGCACTCACTTAGACCTGACGGACCTATACTAATTGCTAGCTAGGAAGGCAACATTATAGGCGCGCTTGCAAAATCACAAGTACATATTATAAGGTATAGAAGTATCGCAGGAGGTAGCAAATAAGATAGCAGTAAGCTTTTTAACCTCTCGATTTTAGGACGCGCTAAAGGACTAGGTAGTCGCGGACAACTAGAGCCTCCGCGTAATAGAAACGCCGTAGTTTCGAGCCATAATTGCGGCCGTGAACCCGCTAGCTAAAGCCCTCCTTTAGCGTAGCCACTAAACGCTCCGTAACTATATTATTGCTAAGTACAACGTATACGTACCAGCCGTTGCCGCCTACCTTTGCAAAGCCTAGTCGCTTATACACGTATCCTTTGACAACTAGACTTCGACTAGTGGGTAGTATGCTTTTACTGGTCTCTGCGTACACTACCTTGACGGTGAGGGCAAGCTAGTCGACCACCTGCTCGGGTTGCCTAAGCTACATAGAGCGCACACTAGCAATAATATAGCCTCTGTAGCAGCGACAATACTACGGCTATTTAGCGTTAATAACGCAAACGTTAGGTACTTTGTGCTTAACAACGCAAGTAACAATAATACTACAGTTAAGTTATTAGCAGAGGAGTTTAACTTTACCGCAAGCGAGCGGCGGCTTTAGTGTTGCTGCTACATACTTAACTTAGGCGCGCAGTTAGTGATCTAGGGCAAAAACCGTAGCGCGTACGAGAATGATGCCGCCCACCTTAACGACGAGGAGAAGTACATGGATGAGTGGCGCAAGTACGGCCCTATTAGCGTCCTCTTTGACGTGATTGCGTCTATATGCACGCCGCAAACTCGACAGCTGCTAGAGCGCCTACAGCGCGAAGAGGCGGAGACTTTAAGCGTTACGGCTAACGTCCGGCAGCTTGTTAAGCCCGTTAAGACCCGTTAGAATAGCTATTTTAATACCTTTGTGCGCGCAGCCAAGCTATACGGTCCTATCGATAGCTATATTAAGTATAAACTTGAGGAGCAAAGCGCCGCAACAGTAGCTTTACGACGCCAGAGGAACCGCGAGCAGCCGCCTGCTTCGCAGCCGCGACTATATATACGCGAGGGCGGCCTAAGTGGCAAGGACTGGGCGATAATTACGGAGTATATTCAACTCCTTAAGCCATTTGCGGAAGCTACACGGCTGCTTAAAGGCCGCGGCCTCTACGGCCGCTATGGCGCTATATAGGAGGTTCTAGTAACGTTTAAATAGCTGCTTAACCAGCTTGAAGCTCTTAAAGACCGCCTAAAGGACATTAATTACGAAGATTCTAACGCGCCTAAAGATTATCTTATTACGCACGTTAACCTTGCGCACAGTAAGCTTGCTAAGTACTATACAAAATTTAACGACGCGCCTGTCTACTACGCTGCTACAGTACTCCATTCGCACTACAAGCACCACCTCGCGGCGCTCTAGAAGGTGCCTAACACCTATATTACTGCCCGCGACGGCGTGCACTATCGCGACGGCTGGCTTAATAATAATCACCAAGCGTTCCTGCGCATGTGGTAGGAGCGGAAGGACGCTGCCGCTATTGCAGCTTATACGGTGTCGCCGCCGCGTAAGAAGCCCTAGCTAGGGTTATTAACGTCTCGGTCAGCTTTTCTACAGTCGTCGATCGAGCACAACATACGGTAGGTAGAGGCAAGCCTAGCAGAGGATGAGTATAAGATCTAGAAGCGGCAACTAGCGTTAGCTAAGGAGGACTAGCTGTCTCTTAACCTGCTGCTATACTAGGAGTTAGTTGCTGGGCAATTCCCTATACTCTCGAAGTTTGCTATTAACATACTAACGATACCGGCGGCAGCAGCAGACTGCGAGCGGACTTTTAGCGAGCTTAGCGACATGTTAGGTACGCGGAGACTCCATATAAAGCCAGAGCTTATTTTAGCTTTGCAGTGTTTAAAGCAGACTCCGCAACAATCAATCGATTGACATGATTGATTCCTATATAGGTTAAAGAATTACTTCATTAGGCAGCCTTTAACCTAGATAGGAATCAATCATGCCGATCCGATTGATTGTTGCGGAGTCTGATCACAGTAGATCTGATGTCTTGCATACTCTCCGTCTTCAGCCGCAACAGTTGATGCAATATCAGAATGCCCCAAGGAAATAACGCCTAGGGAACCAGAACTGCTCTCAACCTTTCTCTCAACATGGCCGCTGTCGGGACGACTGATCTGATCCTCCATTCTTTCAATTCCTGGCTCACCGGTAGAAAGTCGAGTAGTGATCATTGAAGGTCGTGTTCTCAAGGTTTCTTTGATACTCGGCTCCGGATAGTCGTTTTCAGACCACCCCACCTGAATGGCGCGTTCTTGTTGAATTTCCTCCTTGGTATCAGTACCAAGAAGCGTTTGCGCTGAAAGTACCGAACGAGAGCCATGATCGGATCTCGAATTTCTACTCAAGGAATATGCTGGTCGTTCTCCCGTAATGTTACGATCCCGTTCGATTGTCGAATCAGGTCGATCAGGGCTCAATCGTGACCCATCCAAAGCTTTCTTCGTTGCCCCGGAAGAGGTACTCCAGGGTCTGTTCTTCCTAGCGTTGGCCATGACTACTTTGCGAGCTTCACGCGCCGTTCCTTCGCCTCTGAAGTCATCAGGGTGATTAACGACAACCCTAAGCAAACCTCCAGTGTCCGCCCCTGGAAGATCTGTGTGTCCTTCAAGTACAGCAGCAGAGGCCGCCATAAACCCAGTCTGACCCGACTCATTCACTTCGCGGCTGTCTTCCATGTCCACAGCATTCCGAGGAACGGGCACATTGCGTTCAATCTCACTCTCCGATTCGACATCGACCACACGTGGTCGACGACTTACACGAACCATCGCTTAGAAATGCAAAACTTCCGATATGGCGAGAGCAGAATGCGCTCAGCAACAGCATAGAAACAGACGAAGGAATAACGAGAAAGAAAGGGAAGAGAGTGAAGAGCAATGCGATAATCAAATTGCCCGCGCAAACTAGCACAGCCCACAGCCCGCCAGGCTGCATACGCGGTATACCCATTCAGGCGCCACGCCCACCACTCAGCCATGACGCCACTGGGGGCCGATTCAACCTTGCGCGCACAACCGACATACGGTATTCGTTTCAAGGTACTTGACTTTTGGTACGACACTTACATGTACCCATGGCCTGATAAGCTACTGGGAGGACCGGGATAAAGTCTTGCGGGGGCTGTGTACTGCAGGTTGCAGCATGTGGTGAGGCAGTAGTCCAGCAAACATGTGTAGTATAGGCCAAGAGTCAGCCTTTTGGTCTGTCGGCCTCTTAGTCTGTCAGCCTTGTGGTCCAGCTGGATATAACAAAAAAAGCTAAAGCACAGAGTAGATGCGAAGTCGGAAGAAGGAAGAAGAAGAAGAGGTTCAGAGGCAAGTGCGCACCCACGCAAGACCCGACTGCCGACTTCCAAAGTTAAAAACATGACGCCATACACCATGTCTAACACCCAACTTCCAATTTCCTGCCCTGCAACTCCAGTGAAGCACAGAAAACGCAAGCCATCCCACCGTTATCATCACAAAAGCACCGAGATCCAAAACTTATTGACTGGATAAAAACATTCATCGAATTTATACTTTTCTCTCATTCCTCTTCACCATCTAAACTATCCATGTGCAACACATGCAAATACGTCTATAACAAAGCATCCATCTTGACACCCTGCCGGAAACCCAGAGCCAAACAAAGGAAAGAAACGTCAAGGAAAAAATCAAAGGCATACATGCGTGTGTGCGTGCCTATGTGGTCATAATGCGTAAAATATATCATGTCTCCAAGATTCATGATAAAGTGGCAATCAATCGCTTACAACTGTGTCAAGAGACCCTCGCTCTCCAACAGCAGCACGATTTGGTGCACGGCTGTCCTGACATTGCTTGTTGAGAGATCAACAGTCAGGTCGGCCTTCTCAGGAACCTCGTACGGGTCGTCGACACCGGTGAAGCCCTTGATTTCACCGGCGCGCGCCTTGGCGTAGACACCGCGCTTGTCGGTCTTCTCGGCGTGCTCGAGGGGAGTGGCGACGTGGACGAGGTAGAAGGATCCGTACCTCTCGACGGTCTGGCGGGCCGCCTTTCTTGAGTCTTCAAAGGGAGCAATGGGCGCGACGATGGCTGCGGCACCGGCCTTGGTGAGCTCAGAGGCTACAAAGGCAATGCGGGCAATGTTCTTGTCACGGTCGGAGCGGCTGAAGCCAAGTTCGCTGGAAAGTTCGCTGCGGATGGTGTCACCGAGAAGAAGAGAGACGGAGCGGCCACCTTGTTGGTTGAGAGTGACGTTCAGGGCGCGGGCGATGGAGTCTTTGCCGGAGTTTTGGTAACCCGTCAGGAAGACGGTGAAACCCTGTTGGTTACGGGGAGGGTGCGATTCTCGGAGCACGCGGACGACCTCGGGGTAGGAGAACCATTCGGGGATCTCTTGGCCAGTTCGGAGACGCTTGCGGAGTTCTACCCAGTGAGTTAGTATTTTGGGCTTACAAGTGTAAAAGGTGGGATGACATACCAGTTCCAGAGATGTCGAGAGTCTTGATACCCTGCTCAACCTCGTTCTTGGGCTTGTACTCGTCGGAGTCGGGGAGGTAGGTCATCTGCAAGAAGGGTACAACCTCAATGCCAAGCTCGCCTCTGTACTTCTCGACGGCGTCCTGGGCGTCATATGGACCGTAAAAGTCAACGCCCTTGGAGTTCTTGCCCGGGCCAGCGTGGTCACGGCCAACAATGAAGTGAGTAGCACCATGGTTCTTGCGAATAATGGCGTGCCAGATCGCCTCACGGGGACCAGCCATACGCATAGCAAGAGGCAGAAGGGCGAGGACAGCCATGCCGTTGGGGTAGCGAGGCATCAGTGCCTGGTAGACACGGACACGGGTGAAGTGGTCAATGTCACCGGGCTTGGTAAGACCAACCACGGGGTGGATGAGGACATTGGCCTGGCGAGCGCGGGCGGCACGAACCGTCAGCTCACGATGAGCGCGATGCATGGGGTTCCTCGTCTGGAAAGCGACAACCTTGGACCAGCCAAGCTTGTCAAAGTGCAGACGCAGTTCCGCGGGTGTGTATCGGAGACCGACATAGTCGTAGTGCTCCAGACGGTCGATAGCCTCGAGCTTGCCACCAACGTAGAACTCCTTCACGGTCTCGTACAGGTACTTGATGGCGGGGTGTGCCACATCGCCGTCCTTGTCGAATACCTCGCGCGCCTCCTTCTCCTTGTCTGGCTGGTATACATCGTCGACTGTGAGGATAGCAAGGTTGCGGTCGTCACGGAAGTCGCGAAGAGCGATGCGTGCACCCTGCTTGACGCCAACTTCATCGATGGTCTGTTTTGAGACATCGAGCGTGATGGGAATGGAAAAGAGGTTGCCGTCGGCGAGACGGTTCTCGGCAACTACACCATCGTAGTCCTTTTGGTTCATGAAACCTGCATGCTACTGTCAGGTACCATCTCGGTGCAAACACGGCAAACACGAGGGGTCGTTTTCGCTGCCCCTCGCCTAGCGCGGCGGGATGACGACTTACCCTCCAAGGGTGAAAAACCTCCGTTGAGGATGAGTTCCAAGTCGCAAAGCTGCCTCTCAGACAAAACAATTGCGGGGAGCTTCTCTGCCTCGTCGAAGAGCTCCTTGCGACGGGGCGCATCGCGTGCAATCAAGTCCTTGAGGACGCCGCCTGTAGTTCAAGTTTGTCAGTGACCGCTGTGCTTGTATCACTAATTCTGTAAAAACTAACCGTGGGGTGCGTTCGCCATTTTGCGAGGATAAGATAAAGAATGAGGGGTATAAAAAGTCTCTGGACTAGATATGAAGACTTCGAGTTATGTCTGGCGGTTCAAAGCTTCTTCGCAAAGAGGTCTTTGGGTCACTTGAAATTTGAAAAAGATGCGACTGAAGAACAGAAGCCGGGGCACGGCGCAAGCCCTTTTTATTCTATGGAGACTACAGGTTCCATCCTTTCCGATTGTTGACCGTGTTATTCTGGTTTTTCACTGCCGCAGCGCCTAGGGTACAAAGCGGGTGTTTGTATGGGTCGGCAGATCTATGGAGCGATTGCGCAATTGCACGCGATATTTTAGAGCCTTACCTGTGTCGCCCGCAGCTTTCCGTTGGGCAAGAATAACAAAGTGACGTGAGCGGAGCGGAGTCCAAGAGGATCACATCTAGGTAGGCCAAGGTACCGTTTTAGCGGCATATCGGAAGCACTTCACTACTAAGAGACAGGCCTGGCATGTGGATCATTAAATGTCTGATTCATTTGTGAGCTTCATTGGCTCGTATTTCGGGGGTATCTCGGCCCCGCATACATAATGCCGGCTGTGACTTCCGTTTACCCCATGTGCTGTCCTAGAAGAGTCCAACCCACATGCTATGATGCCATATCCCAGGAAAAACCCAAACGCCGTGCTAATGCGAGTACAAGAAAAGACAACTACTGCGCCACGCAATACACTATGCGTTCAAAGAAATTTGCTGCAACTTGTTCTCAAGTTCTTGGTTTTGTCGCTTACTTTCTTGCTCTTGGAGGAACTGAGCATATCGCGACTTGGGGTTGTGGATACCGCACTCGGTCTTGTTCTTGCCCTTCCAGCGTCCTGATCGCTCATCCTCTCCAGCAGCTACTGGCTGGGTCGAATGCCAATCGCCAACGCTCTTGTAGCCCCTGTTGAGAAGCTCGTTGTACGGGACGTCGTTGGCATCCACGTACTCCTTGACCTGAGTAAAGCTCCAGTTGGCTAGTGGGTTGATCTTGATCAGACCAGCCTCGTCGACCTCAACAATGTCTAGGTCGCCACGCTTTCCACCTTGGCTACGTCGTCGACCAGTCAGAACGGCCTTGACTTGAAGCTCAGAGTATGCTCGCTCTGCAGGCTCGACCTTGGCGACATAGTCGTAGAGCTCATCGTTTGTTTCCCAAAGCTTATCACCGTGCCTGGTGGTGAAGTCATTCACACTGTCACAGCCGGCAGGCTTGTAGACATGGACGGGGGTCCCGTATCGCCTCCTTATCCGGTCAACAAGGGCGTATGTTTCATCGAAGTGATACAAGGTGTCCAAAAAGATCAGATCGATGTTGTGCTTCAGAGGTCCTTCGAGCTTCGAAAGCATATCTACGGTGACGAGTCCAGTAAGACCAAAGGCTGTGGTCTGGAAAAGTCCTGGTAAAGATGTGATGCACCATCGAAGGATGTCTACATCATGTTAGTCGAACATCCTCATAAGAATGTACCGCTACCACTAACCTTGTGGCTCGAGCTTCTGAAGCTGAGAGTTGATGAACTTCAAATGCGGCTTTGTGAAGTAGACCTCGGTCAGGCTTTCCTGACTTGATGCAGCAGAGGCATAGCCTGATTCTTCACGCATTGTGGGTTGTTTGTAGGAGTCGACTGCGGAAAACATTGGTGACGACATGTTTAAGGGGTGTGGCGAAACCGTGGTAACAACACGTGCAGAGCAGCCAAAAGATGGTCTTTGTGGTTTGGTGTTTAACGAAGGCTTCCCGAAAGAAGATTCTATTATCAAGCGTTGGGTTCTGGAGGTAGAAAGAGGGAAGAGGTCCACGGTCTAGAGTATATATTGGGCGCCGCCATCGCACTGGATTTGTAACCCACCTCCGCAAGGTGCGATAGCTGGGGGTGAAGACGTGCGATCACGCAATTCGCGCTAGTACATGGTGGAGCAAAACTCTTTCTGCCAGACTTATGTAAGTTGGCTTCACCAATCAGTCGGCGGCAGCGAAGGTCTCTCAGGTCTGAGGCTGCAACGACGTCCATGCTCGTGCATTCCGCGGTGTGCGTTGGTTGCTCATCGCCCGATGGCTTGCGAGTTTGTCATCCAACGTCATACGGTCGATGTTTGTCGGACTTTGCGAAATATTGAAATCATCTTGCAGGAGAAAAGACGTTCAAACAAGGATAGCTCTTGAGATGCTTATTTCCTTATCCCATTATGACCCTCTCTTGATGTTTGCTTGTCCGTTGAGGCTGACAAAACGGTTTCGCCATCTTAGCTCGGCTCATCGGACAAGGGCCGGGCGATCGCTTCGGGCGCTTCGCTGATACGACTTGCGACACACATCGCGTTCCCCTAAGAAGCCATCGGTTAGTAACTATTGTGTATGTGGAGTTGCGAGATATTTTACCTGAATCTCTCCTCGCTTCACTATCAACGGCCACTTAGCCTTCTCCACGACATGATGTCTTCGGTGCCACTGTGGGGAAAAACCAGCCCTGCGCATTCATCTTAACTCCGAGGCTGCTCACTACCGTCTGCGTCCGAGTAGAAAGCGATGCGACTTCTGTTCTCTTATAGCATGTTGCTGTTGTGAGTGTGGCGGATGTCAGCACGGCGGGGTCATTGAGGAGGTCTTAACAATCCTCGCCTCCTCACACTAATCCAGCCGCGGCTAACCGCCGTGCCCAGGTGCTCTCCAGCTTAACATCGATTGGACGGAGAAATAAGAGCGTAGTTCTGATCTCAACATTATGCATGATACCTACTCAAGTGTATTCTCATCCATTTCATGTTATATTCTTCTCAGATTATCGGCGTTTAATCCTTTCATTTTCATATTCTTCACATCGCATGATCCAGCCCCTCCAACATCGCAATCTTCCCCCTCCACAGCTCCCTTGCATTCCTCCAAAACACCCCATCTCTCTCTCCATCTTCCAACCACTGAACATCCGCCAATCCCCTGATATTAGCATCCACATCCCAGAATCCGATCCCATAAGGATAATCCGTACCAAACACCATCTGACTAACCGGCACGCCCATGCCCTCCGTCAACCCCTTGATCTGCTTCGGCCATACAGGTCCCGCACTATCGTACCAAAACCGCGTCTTGTACGCTTCGCGGGCGGCATCCGAGGAGTTTGGGAAGCCGAGCAAAAAGCGCTCTGAGATGTCTGGAAAGGCACCTGCACCATGAGAGATGCGGTAATGCAGATTTGGGAATTTGGTGATTGTGTTTTCGGCGGTGAGGCTAGACACTGCTCTTGCAGTCTCAAAGTAAAACTCTCCTAGGCCAGAACGTAGGGGTGCTGTTTTAATTCATGCTTAGTCAGTTACTCCGGTCCAGGAGGTTAGAGAAAGATACTTACATGGTCGCGAGTTGATCAGTCGTCCATCATCGAGCTTGATGATGGGTTCCGTGGGATGCACAAACACAATCTCCCTCCCATCCCCTCCATCACTCGTTGCTTTTTCTTGCAAAAACTGCCAAATCGGGTCAAAAGCTGCATCCCCAGGATACATGCCCTCGTGATTGGTCAGCACGCCAACGCCCACTGGTCCTATACCGAGCATTCTCTTCAACTCCGTTACAGATTCCGGTACATACGGCAACGGAAGGATAGCTAACCAACTAAAGCGCTCAGGGTAGATCTTGCACAGCTCAGCAGCGAAGCAGTTGAGCAGCCGAGCGAGAGCAAGCGTCTTCTTCTTGCGCAGATTCTGGTCCTTTTCTCCGAGAAAAGCATTTGCCTGTGGAGTGGAGATGCAGAGTACAGAATGAGCGATATTATGCTCGCTCATGAACTCGAGATGGCCTTGTACGCTCCATGAGGGTGTTGCACGGCCTGCAGCGTTGAGCTCAAGGGCACGGAACCAGTCTGGTATGGGACTGTGAAACCATTAGCAACCGATGATGTGAATATCGAACGTTCCTGAGTGGGGTTCGAGCGTTCGAGCTTACTGAGTGTGTGTGTCGATCCTTTTTGCGTATGCGAAGTCAAAAGACGACGTGTTCACAGTGCTCGTGGCTAAGGCAGTGATACTCTCAAGAGCTTCTTTTGCAAATGGGAGCACTGTCAGGTCGATACCATCGACATAGGATTCATGCTGGATTTGCTTCCATAGTGTGTTGGTGTCTCCGAAAGGGTACATCTGCTTTTCGTTAGGCTCATGGAAATAGGAAGATTACAAGGGGGAATGAACCCGTAAAGCAGATAGATCCATGGCTTGGTGTATGAAGTCGCTGACACCTGTGGTTGCAGCTAGGGTGTGACGAGCTGGCCATGTCAGCAGAGGCAAGATGTAATGCTTTAACATTGTTGAAGATGATGACCTACAAGCTTCATAAACTGGACGATATACTCTGTCTGTCTGTTTACTTATTCAGAAGTAAATCTTTTGAAGTGACGATGGGAGATGGTGAGTATCTATGTTAGTTGCAGATGCAGCCCTCCTGCATGTACATAGCCTTGTGGGGAGCCGCAGCCGTAAAGCGGTGCATCTGCACTGTACAAGTTTGGGTTTCTTGTAACCTTTCAAGTTTCATCAATGCTCGAAAGAAATTGAGAGAGGCTTCTATAGAAATAGCACAACCGTTACTTTGGGCAGATTGCATCGAGGAGATGTTCACGCCGGCGACCGGGACGGAAGAACCCCTGACTACCTAGGTACACAACAAAAAGCACTTCACACCAACTGCATACGACCGTTCACATTGTACATGATTGCGAAACCTCGACAGCCACGACAGCACTCTGATGTTTCACCGCCCCCTACGGCACCTTAATCCTAGAGAACCTCAGGTCACGTGCCCAGCATGATGTCTGTCGACGCCCGACTGTTGCCTACCTTGGGCATACACAGGCCTTTCTATCCTACCGGCAGGCTCCAGATGCACCACCTGGATATTCTTGTTCAACGTGGCTTAGTGCATGGTGTTTATCGATTCTGCGAGTTCGGATGCCGAGGTTGAGGCTGAGAAACGAGGCTATGCGGGGACGGCCCTTGCACATGGGAACGGCTCTCATGCGCAACAAGGCCATATGCCAAACGCACGAGTTTGTTGCGCACTGCGTCACTGGGCTATAGGACCTGGCCATCTGTTTGTCGGCTATGCCCGCATACCTGCAAGCTTAGAATAGAGAAGCGCGGGCATCGCCCGCGCTGCTAGTAGTGGGTCCGCGGCAGCGGTTGGGTCCTCATTTGACAGCAGGCCTCGTTTTACGGGCATCTCAAGGGAAAAAGATCCGTCTCCACAGTTCCTCAGAGGCACAGAGTTGGCCGGCAGCAGTTCAGCGGGCGCTTCTCACGGGAGCCTTGACGGCCGGAACTCGGTTCTTCCCGCTGCGATATTGTGGGTTGTGGTTGAAACGCTCCATCACATCACTCACACTCGCCCATCCAGTGACCGCGCCTATCGTGAGCGCCTCGCGGGCTATCAAGCGATCGCGTCGTGACATTTCGTGTGCATGTCTATGTATTTGGCATGTTATTCTCAACCTCTCCTTGGACTCTGGAAGCTCCGTGCGCGTTCGGATTGCTGACCTTCCGCCTTTGACGTTTCTACACCTGCATCCTACTGCAGGTTCCCGAGCTCAGCCCTACTCCCGCCAGGTGGGTATTGATCACTTCAGCGTCCTACTTGCAGCCGTTCGACCAAATGAGGTACCCCTTGCCCGCTTGTCGCTTGCCAAGGTCTTTATTTGGGCCCGTGGCTGCTCGTCGAATCAACGCCAGGTTAGCCGCCCTTCCCCTCTACCGCCTGCCGCTGCCCCTCCTCGGCAACGGTATTATTCTTAGACATAGCCGCATAGGGAACACAGTAGGCACTCTCAAACAGGCGCTTCTGCTGCAGACATGCTCCCTTGTTCGAGGGGACGAACCGCTCACGTTTTGTGGCCCGGCCACTCACAGGCCCAATTTTGGCCTCTCCTAGCCCTGTCTGATGGCGCTTGCGCCCACGACCCAGTGAACAGCCTCCTCTTTGCCTAGTTGCACATCCATTCTCGGTAGATATGAGATCGATCCGGCGATTACAGAAACATGTCCTGGTTTCAAAACAATTCTCCGACCGGCCTACTGGCCTTTGTTGTGGATGAAGGCTCAGCATGCGGCTCAGTGTATAAAGATGTTGGCTTTGCCCCTAGACTCAACTTTAGATCGCACAGACTCCAAGGTACGGACCACAGTTCTTTCGTTTTCCAGTGTGAGAAAATCTCCTACCTTTTGCTCTCCATCAATCACTCTCATTCTCCCACGTCCGCTCTACCATAATCATAATACGCTACTCGACCGCTTCCACCAGTCCCATCTTTGTCATCACCGCCTCATTCCACATCTCTATTTCCATCATCACTATCTCCTACTACTCGTCTTCATTCCGTTGGTCAACATGCCTAAGATTGAAAAGGGTCCCTCACATCGCCTCTCCGTGTCAACGGCCTCAGCCGCAGGCGGATCACGGAGTTCCTCCTGGTCCACAAGAGATGACGAAACACTCATCCAGGCCAGAGCCCAGGGCCTCAACTGGAACCAAATTGGACCAAAACACTTTCCCAACAAGACCCCCAATGCCTGCCGCAAACGACATGAACGTTTGATGGAGAGGCAAAATGCGGAGCAGTGGGATGGTGTCAAGTTGGATGTATTGGCACAGGCCTACATGGAAGTCCGACGAGACATGTGGAGCATACTTGCTGCCCGTGTTGGTGAGAAGTGGCAACTGGTTGAGACAAAGGTACGTAATCAACCTCATCCTGTCTATGATACATTTACTCATTCAACTTAGTGCATGGAGAAGGGATTGAAGAACCTCACTCAGGCCTACAGGTCGGCACAGAAGAAGCTCGAGAATGGTACCTACCATGACCATGATGACAGCGGAGTAGGCGTTTCTGACCTCGAAGAAGAACAAGAGGATCATCATGTCGACATGTCCAGCATGTCCAGCATGCCCGCAATCCCCGAAGCTCATTACACTACATATCCGAGCTACCCAACCCATTCGCACCAACCGCGGGTACCGAGCATCCAGTCCATGCTGCATCCGATGCAACACCCGCACCCCATGCAGCAGTCTTTGCAACAACAACCGATGCAACAATCGATGCAACAGCAGCCCCTACAGCAGCAATCGATGCAGCAGTCTTTGCAACAACAATCGATGCAGCAGCCTTTGCAACAACAATCGATGCAGCAGCCTTTGCAACAACAATCGATGCAGCAGCCTTTGCAACAACAATCGATGCAGCAGCCTTTGCAACAACAATCGATGCAGCAACCCATGCATCAACAGGCGATGCAATACCCACCACATCACCTCCCGCACCAGCAATAGGCGCTCAACGCTAACTATGCTGGGTCGGTCTTTCTTCAATACTTCTTGTTCATTCCATATCTCCTTATCACGATCGCCACGGCTCTTCTGGCTTGCCTCTACACGGCAAGCTATCTCGTTTCTATACCCATCTCAATACCCCTTCGGTACCCAACCGATATGACCCCTGCCATCCGGCAGTCTTTTCTTCACTACGCACACCTCCCATGATGCTCCTAGACCCGCCTTGCAAGGCAGTCTTTATTTGACCTCGAATTTTTAGTACAAGACAGCGGAGGACTGTAATCAGGATAGGAAAAGGACAGGACATTCGCTTCCACCTGATCTGGAGCACTGTGGTGTTTGGTGGTGTAGATTCTTTTGTGCAATTTTTGCTGCACTTTTGTTTACACATCCCGTACTTGGGATTTTGTGTTTTGCTTTTTAGATTTTCTGTAGCCATACACTTCCTTGTCAATGTTGTCAATGTTAGTGTACTATTTCCTCTATCAAGATTTCCGTGCCAAAGATGTCGCAGAGACGTATCATGCACCGAAATTCAGGTACACTATTTGATGGCGCATTAGAGCTTAGAATGCGATTTTCTTACTCTCAGTAAGCACACTACCCCTGACACCGTTACAAACCGCCAGGCCACCTTTCTGACTACCCTCTAGTTCTGTAACCGCCCACGAGGTAAGGCTGCGCCCCTCTTTGAGGCTCCCTTTCCCGTAGCACAGCCCCCACGCCGCACACAGCCCACGCTAAATGCACACATATCCACCACACCACCACACAACCCCACGAACGCTCCAACATAAGCACAAACAATGACCCTCACTACACCCTGTATCTCAGCCCTAAAAATATGTCTTCCTGCAGCGGGTCACGATAGATTGCCGTTGGCTAGCATGTGAGGCTCACCTAACACACCCACACACACAGACGCCCTGGACCCACGCTAGAGGAGCATCATGACATAACCACCTCATTCGGGTTGCGCGCCAGCCACAGCGCACCGGTCCTCGACAACAAGCCTAGGAAATCTCGCAACGCGTCTCCCGCTCACGATGCATAAATTTGGAGGCATTGAGCAATGGCACGAGCGCCCCTCCTCCGCGTCCCTTACACCGACCCCTTCCCCGCGCCGCGGATAATCCCCGCCCACGCGACCACACCCAGCGCTGCCGTCGCAGCTCTAGTAGATTTCTTGGCACCGTCTTTGTTCTCCGCAACATCAACGTCTACACCCCGATCTTCCCTCGCTGGCAAGCTCGATCGCGGCAAGACGTTGCTGCTTACTGGGGCTGGGATATCCGTGGCATCAGGACTGGCAGACTACCGAGGTACAAAGGGGACGTATACGCTGAATAAAGGGTATAAACCTGTGTACTTTCACGAGTTTTGCGAGAGCCATGAGGCGAGGAAACGGTATTGGGCGAGGAGTTTTCTAGGCTGGACGACGTTGGAGAGGGCGAGGCCGAATGCGGCGCATGTGGCTTGTGGGGAGTTGGGAAGGATGGGTGTTGTTGGGGGGGTGGTTACGCAGAGTATGTCTACCTTCTTACCACAAATCATTTCATCTCATACCCCACCACACGAAAGCAATGATAAACCTAAGAAAAATGAACGATTGCTAACACAACCCCCCCAGACGTAGACTCCTTCCACCCCCTCGCCCACCCCTCCCTCCCCACAACCGAACTCCACGGCTACCTCCGCAACCTCGTCTGCCTAACCTGCCGCCAAGAATATCCACGCCATAAATTCCAAACCCAGCTCTCGACTCTAAACCCCTCCTGGTCCGCCTTCCTCGCCGAAATGCTCGCCTCCGGCGCGCTCGACACCGAAAACCCCGTCGAGCGCCGCAACCGCGGGCTAAAAGCCAACCCAGACGGCGACGTCGACGTGCCCAATGCGCCGTATACTACGTTTCGCTACCCAGCCTGCCCGACGTGTTTGGCGAAGCCGCCGGTGCGGGCGGACGGTAAGACGGTGCGGGTGCGGGTTGACAAGGATGGGGCGTGGGATCCCGAGGGGAGTGAGGGCGGGGTGTTGAAACCGGCGGTCATCATGTTTGGGGAGTCGATACCGGTGGCGACAAAGGTTGCGGCGGAGAAGGCGGTGGAGGAGGCGGGGAGGGTGCTGGTGGTTGGGAGTAGTCTTGCGACGTATTCGGCGTGGCGGCTTGTGAAGAAGGCAAAGGAGATGCGGCTTCCGATTGGGGTGTTGAATATTGGGGGTGTTAGGGGGGAGGATATGTTTTTCGGGGATGTTGGCGAGGGGGGATGGTGCGGTGGGGGCGGTAAGGTTGAGTGAGAGTGCTGAGGCGGTGTTGCCGCAGGTTGTGAGGGTTTTGGAGGGGATGAAGGGGGGGGAGGGTGTAGATGGAGATGGATATGTATATGGAATAAGTAGACTAGATGAGATTTAGAAATTTAGAAATAGCTACGGTGTTTACGATACTCGACTGTATCCTGTATTTCTCTCGTCTTCAAGACAACAACGACAACAACAATACAACAAACCCACTACCTATCTTCCTCCACACACTACTCCTCAACAACAACCCCAAGCACCTTCCTAACCCTCTCCTCCCTACCCTCCATCATCTTGCCCAAATCCCTCCCCGGCACAGCCTTCAACTCCTCACTACAATTGCCACAAATCCTCAACTGACACCACGTGCACGTCCACTTACGCTCGCGGTTATTCTCACGACACACCATGCACGCCATGGGCTGGAACGTGTTGTTGCTCCAGATGTTGTGGCGGTGGGCGGTGTAGCAGTTTAGGTGGGCGGGGGTGATTGGTGGGATGATGGGGAGGGGGATGGGGTGGCGGGTTAGGGGGAGAAGGGGGTGGTGTTTTGGGTTCTTGGGGGAGGGGTTGAGGTTGTTGGGCTTGTTGGACTGGAGGCGAGGGGAGGGTTGGTGAGATGGTTTGTTGTTGTGGTTGTTGGAGAGGTGGTGTGGGGAGAGCTTTGGGGGCTTGGACGGCGGGCGCTTTGCTGGGCGATGAGGGCGAAATTTCGACTGATGGTGATGGTAGCGAATGTACAGGCGCTACTGCTGCGTTTTGAACAGTCGGTACAGACTTGACGGGAGAAGAAGGGACAGATGGGCCTGGCTCAGGAGATAGGGGGCAGTCCTCGAGGTCGGAGGATTTCGGGTAGAGACCTGCGCTGGTAGATTGGGTGGCAGGGGACGGTTCCGGTGTCTGGAGAGAGGGTCTAGAAAGCGGGACTCTGGGTTCTGCTGTTGGAGATTTTGAAGCTGGGGCGGCGGGGGCGGCGGTCACTGTCACTGGCTTCTCTTCTACAGGCATTGGCTGGGCAACAACAGCAGCAGGGACAGGAGCAGCATCGACAGCAGGAACCGGCTCATAGCTAAACGGACGCCTCTGATCGCTCGGCGCAGGCAAAGGTGAAAGAGGAGAAATCATAAAATCATTGTTTGCGGCGCCTGGCTTCAAACTGGGTGGTGAAGGTGTCATTTCAGGCGTCATGGAACGCACATCAGGCACATTTGGGGGAGGAGGAGCTGGTCTCATCGCCTATTCACAAGCATTAGCCAAACAAACACAGATTGTGGGGGCTGGGGTTGAGTTTCAAGTACCCTGCTGTAGATTCGCAATGCGGTACGAGGACTCTTCTGAGATTCTTGATTCTATCGCACGAGCACAGGTGCGGGGAAGGGGAGACGGATATATACCTTCAAGACGTTGAAGCCGGTACTGCTCTTCCCACGCATGTGCAGCGGCGAGGCTAGTGCTTTGCCGCGTGGGTTGGAGGGGAGGCCGGTGAAGACCTTCTTGGGTGGTGCAGGAGGCTTGGCCTCATCTTTTTCTTCATCTGGTGTTGGGGGGAGTTCTGCTTGCATGTTGCGAGGCTGCTCGTTGCGTCGAGACTCGCTGGATGTGGACATGTCCCGTTTGCTGTCCACACTGGTGTTCCTAGCGGTAGCATTTGATCGCTGGCTGTCGACGCTCTCATCTCTCTGTGCAGATGTACGAGAAGTAGGGGCCCCCTTTCTTCCTCGTGGACCATTACCGAGCTCTGCAAGGCTCTTGAACTTCTTGACTGCCTCAGGAACGGCTTTGCGCTTGACAATCGGTGGCGAGACTTGTGCAGGTTCGCCTTGAGACAAAAGGGAATCGCGCTTGGCAGCCTCTCGTGTCTTTGACATTTTGCTTCCCATATCACCCTGCCTAAGTGATTGCCGCCCTTCAGACTTGGTTGGCGGAGCAGGGGGAAGATCCTTATCCGGTACGGACTGCTTTCGCGGAGGAAGTGCCGGAGTAGGTGGAATCGTCGCCGTGGATCCGTTGCTAACGGTCAGATTTAGCGAAGGTGGTTTGGATCCACGAGATAGACTGCGAGACAGAATCCTCTTCCTTGGTGGAGAGTCTTTGAGCGGGCTAGTAGGCGATAAAGGCGCGTCTTGATCATCTATCGCATGTTAATTCAATCCCCTGATGAAGTTTGACGAAAACAAGTCAAAAAAGCCCTTTCGAGGATTGCGCACGAGCACAGTGCATCGTGTAAAGCCAGGTCGTGACCAATGTGGATATACCAGCCTTGGAACGAACCTTGCAAGATCCGCAAAAGCAATTATGTGGAAAATGTACCCGCATCGACGAACTTGCATGTATCAAGACGAGAGTTTGCTTACCTCGCAGCTGGAAAGGTGCGTGCATCGCTTGCACACCGGGTGGTAGTTGTTTGCGTGGGATATCATGTGGAGTTGGGGGAAGCGACTTGAGCTCCTGTATAGGCGAATATACTGAATTGCATGCATCACCGCGTCCGAATCCAGTGGCATATTCATTGAGTAGTGCGCTGATGATATCTTGTCTAGAGTGAGGAGCAGATAGGCCCTGTTGAGACATGACGTCGGCCATTGTAAGAGTAGTAATGAATGTGGGATGCCGCGGATGCGTGGATTGCGGCTAAAGTATGACACTTGGATGAAAAGAATGTACGGTAAGAACGAATGTATGGTATCTAAATAGACCCGAGTAGTGACTGTAAAGAGCGACGAGGCAACGAAGAGAGCGACTATGCCACGAAGCGAAATAAGATGGTAGAGACAGGTCCCAGCCCAATTAATATCAACTTTGTCAAGGAGAACGAATAATAGGATAAATGAAGGAACGAAGAGGAAGAGAGGGACGCGGGTGGCGAGATGTGGTGGAGAAAGTCGTTGTCTCAGATACAAGAAAGAACATGGGACACGGCTGACAGACGTGTGGTCGGGCCTTTCAAACGCATGAAGCGTTTGACGTCGGGTGAGGCAGAAGCTGGCCTGTCACAGGGTGACGCCAGCGATGACGAGGATGGCCTTTGCAGGGATAGAAGTTCTGGAGATGACAGGATCACGGCCTACTCCACTGTGATGCGGGACCATATCGATAGCTCAACGATACTGGTACACTAGGGCCGTCTTCAATTTCGGACTGTGTTGTATCTGATGTAATACGGTTTTTTTAGCAATGTTTGCACATGTCAAATGATCGGAAAGTATCAGGTCGAGAAGCGGGCATGAACGGAAGATGAGGCACCGTCGAGTTGTCCGACAATCAGGGGTCCATCTCCGTCAAATCACAGAACCCCACAAGTAAGCTGGGCACGTGATCAGCTTCCATTGCGTTTCAGAAGGCCGAATAAGGCTGTCGGAGCATATCCAAAGGAAATGCCGTGTCCTTGGTCTGACACGTGGTGCGAATGCGTTGTTGACGTGTGTGACGTTCTCGGCTCCACACGTCGTAGTTGCCGGCCTGGACATGGACGGCTACACGACTCTGGCTTTTGCGCCCTTACAATCTCCTCTTGGAAACACATACCTTGGTAAGAAACGAAATGACAAGACTGTATGCAAGGTACGCGCGAGTCTATATCGGTAGCGAGCTCAAATGCACCATCGCTGCGGATAGATTGTGTGGCTTGGACGTTGAGCGTCCCGGGACCATGGGTAGTGCTTTGTGGCATGACCCTTCATACTCTGTTGACTGACGGATACCCAATCAATCTACAAAACATGCGTACAGGTGTTCGTGAAACATTTTTAAGATTGCTTTTTGTTTGTTTGGCTTGCCTTCTTTCGATGCTAAAGCCGGTGTATCGCCATGGATTCAAGAAGGAGCCTTCTCTGAGGTCATCCTTGTATAGATCCACATCTCTCCTTATATCCTGAACAGACTTCCTCTTTGATGAAAGCCAGTGCCCTGGGCCCACGGTGCCGATGGGAATTTGCCCCAGCTATACAGTCTGGTTACAAATTCTATAAAAAAAACCTCCGATGCGCCATCGCTAATGATCGACCGTCCGCAAACGTCGATGGAAACAGGGGTAACCTAAAGTATATACAAGAAAATCCGAGTAGGGGTATCGCTCCATTATTGGAAGAAGAAGAGTACAAACATTAGAATAAGAGTTATGGTTGGTGCAAAGGTTGCGCTTGTTGTTGTTGTTGGTGCTGCACCTTTGAGTGGGGCGGCGGTGACGTTTACGAAAGTGGAACCGCATGATATGGCTATTTGCTGGGCGGCCGAGGTATAGGTTTTGGAAATGGGCTGTGTCGCATTATTGGTGTAGAAAGCGAATACACCCATCACTTGTTGCAAGCAGGAGTTGCAGGTCGGTCTCGATCCTCCGGGAAGTTGTTGACCGATGGCCAGGTAATATGGATATGCGTCTCCTGGTGATGACATGTTACTGACAGCGTCTGCGAAGCAATAGTTCCCCTCTTTGTCGTGCAAGCAGCTTGCCTTGTACGCGGGTTGGTAGGCAATAAGGCCATTGTAGGCTTGCAACACTACTGGATTATCGCTGTTGTAGTCGGACTTGCATGCATTTTCCTGTAGTAGCTGTAGAGCAAAGCCATCCATGACGGTTTTACATTGTGCCGAATCTACCCCGCAGGTCGCGTCGAGGGTCTGTGTAATGCGAAGGGTGGACTTGGATGCGTCAAAGAAACCACTTGACGTCTGCAGCTTGTTAGTACAAGCGGGCACGCTCAAATACATGATTGAAAATACCTGTATTAATAAAGAAAACGGGTCGCAGCTGTTGAATTCCGGGCTCTGACGGAGACGGTTCAAGAAGTTGGCGCACGAGTTTGAGAAGTTGCTAGAAAGGCCGGTATCAAACGCTCTTGGGACAGTGAAATCGGAGCCGGTAGCCGCAGGCGCAGTTTGAAGAGTTTTAAGGGATCGCTTTGATAATAATGAGGGGTCGGTTTCGGTGGCGTCGTCGTCGTCGACGTGTAGAGGAGGCATTAATAACGGTGGCGGGCTTGTGTCCAGGTACAATGGCGCTTCTCTCCAGGCAAAGTCGTCGTCTGCCGCGCGCAAGGCTGGTCGATGACCATGTGTGTCGGTTTCCAGTAGGGGAGCAGCTAGGGAAGCAGTGGAAAGAAAAACAAATAGAAAGAAAAACAAAGCGCGGGAGGAGTCGAAACCAAAGTGTGGTGACACGCGAAGATATACGGGCACACGGCAGCAGCGGTTTTCGTGTTCTCTTTTCCGCGTTGGCAGGGGATGATGGTGCGACATGATCGCTACCGACGGGCACTTGTCGAAACATTGTGAACCCATCTCAGTAAACGTTGGCGAAGGCGCTATTATTATCCTTAGGGTTGGGTCCAAGTCGTGCAGCCCATGACGATCCGTCGACGACAACCGTCTATGGGTGATAGGCAGACAGACAAGTGACGGTTACGTCGTCGGGTCCAACCAAGTACAAGGTCTGAGGTTCGGGTACCTGCAGCGACTGCGCAATGTCGGAAGCGTTCTGCGGGCCGCCAGGGGGAGATAACGGTAGCGGTAGCGAAGAAAAAGAAAGACCAGTTCGATGACGATCGTCACCAGAAGGAAGAGTGGAACAAAGTTTCGTGGATTTTATTTAGTAGCGTCCAGAAGATGGCAATGCATGGGAGCGGCCGGGCCTTAACATGAATGCCATGGAAGTTGCGAATCCTGCAAGCCGGCACGGTTCCTGGTATTGGTATGCTAATGCTAATAAAGCCACGAGGCGGCCTCCATGGATACAGCAGCCAGATTCGCGGTTGGAGACTGAATTACGATTTCGGGTAATGGAGGCCATGGACAAAGGTCGCGGCTCGTGCGCTGGTGGGCGTTGATAGGTTCGTGATGCATTGGTTCGCTCCATGCAATATAATCGTGACCAGATCCGGCCATGTTCTGGCCAGAAAAACCGGGACTCCAGGCTTTTCAGGCGGCGATGCCAAAGCCGCTAGCCCTATGCTGCGCCTTGCCCCGCGACAAGGCTCAATCTGTCAGCTCCTGTGAGGTACGCAATCGCGACTGGAGGGCGCTACGAGGGGTAGCGCTGCCATGGCGATGCGTTGGAAGCGCGACTACTACTAAAGACAGTCATCGACCTCCGTTTGGCGGTTTCATGGCTGCGATATAGAGGGTTGAGGTATAGGAGGGGTGAGTTGTCTGTCGCCTGATTGCTCCCGCATGTAATCTCACAACTCGCCCTCAGCTCCCCACCCTTTCGATCTCGCCAAGCCAATAAGCCACGCCCCTAGCCAGTTTCCATTCCTCATTCCGAATTCCTCTACGTCCTTCTACGTCCACCTACAGAGACAAAGCCGATGCAGATATTGGACACATGCACAAGTGCCCATGGCTATGCCAAACACCGACACAGTACATGTTTCAACCTATCCCTTCAGGCACCCACCAACCTATTGGTCTCTCTTATCCTCTTCATCCAAATTGCGCAATGTTGTTCATTCGTGTCAGCGCACTAATACCCATCTCTTTGTTGGTTCCCCACATGAATGCGATCAAACCAAGCATCCACAGTCCAGGGGAGTGTGCCGCTTGCTTCCTCAGTCGTCAACTGTCTCCAGCCTGCATCTCTAGTGCTCACCTCCCAGCTGTCGCATGTCCACATCATCAAAATGCGCGCATGCATTATCATTACCACCATGTTCGCCAAAGATATAGCCAGAATCCTACTAGTCCATATCGGTGAGCTGACATCTGAGCTACTTACCGGTATATTGAGCCTGAATGCCTTGTCCATTTCAAGTATGGTATATCTACCATCTTGACTTTGCGCCTGCATATCCGTCTGCTTTGTCTTGATTTCTGGAAACTTGCACAGAGACCGAAAGATATCATCAGCGCGCGACTTGGTTCTGTCCAACTTGATGTCGTTGTCCTGGTCCTAAAGAATTGACAAGATTCAGTCTTCTGAGCGCCGAATAAGTCAAGAACTGTGCAGTATGTCGTTGGCCGGGGTTTGGCAACGTGGTGGCTCTTACCCCATCCACTATCGCTCCTATCACTATTGTTCATGATCCCGTTGCTTCCTACCTCGATGCCGCGCCCCTCCGTGTACAGACACTGCCTCACCCACTATCCATCCATGACTATGTTATATATCCGCACCAAAGACAATACCACAAATGTCGACGCAGAGTTACTCTTTCAGCCTGAGACGCCGACAATAACACCACCTGACACATACCAACAAACCCACTATTAGCACCGGCACCATGTGTTCCTACCCCGACAGCCACAAGATCGTACTCGAAGCCTTGATCCACGCCCTAAACATCTCCATGGCCGATCTCCTCAGCCTTCTCACTTACCAAGCTCCAATATCCAATTTGCTCCTGGTGTCGCCTATAGAGCCCGAGACCAGTCCCGCATGGACAGCACCGACACACCCACCACCGAGACCTCCGCGGCACCGCCCTAGTTCACCTTGGTACCACGTAAGGGCCATTTTTACTTCGTTGACCATCATCACATATATCTTGACGGTCGTTTGTACCTACATCTACGTATATACAAAAAGCGAACAAGGACGAAAAATGGATAACCCCGTGTCGATAAACCCTAACGAGGAGTCAATATATGAACATGTGGGGTCAATATCAGACGATGAAGACATGGAGCTACTATGGGATGATGACGACGCAATACAGGGTGACAATGAGGATTTGATCCAGGATCATGAGGGAGAGTCAATACAAGACCATGAGAGGTGGCAGAGGGGTCGACAGAGGGTGCGCCAGAGCGACGCGAACCAGGAAAGCGAGGAAGAGGTAGATCCTATACTCGCATGGCGGGCCAATGTGTTATAAGCATCCATTGCTGACAACGGAAGCACTAAAATCGAGAAAGAGGCACCATAGTTCCAGAGATCTTGTGCAAGAACTACAATGGGGACGATTACCATGGGATTAGGCTGAATGATCAGGGGGTATATCTCTACATGGTTTACAATGTACTAGCATGTACCACGAAGGTAAACAACACCTTCTAATGCGACTGACCTTCAATTCAACCGAGCGCACATTGAAGACATGGTACGGTACACTTTCCCGTCAAACCTCGGCAAGTCCAAATACCCCACACGTCAATCTCCCGTAGTGCATCATGTCCGTACGAAACGCCCAGGATTCTCCAAATCACAACGCGAATAACAACTGCCAACATGGAAGCCATTCGTATTGACGAGTTTGTCACGGTAAGTTCAGATGATACGAGGTTTCAACACTAGTCCCCTGCTGATAAGATCCAGAATCTCACAGACCTTCAACCCTTGACGGTCTCTAAGGCAGCATGCCAATCACCGCAAGATCTTCGCATCAAAATTACACATGCAGCAGTGACACACGTCGACGTTTTATACGTCCAAGGTCTGCACCAAAATAATCGACGCCACGTACAACCTCCCTTTATCCCCGGGACTGAGTTTTCCGGCATTGTCATCTCCAGCCCGACCCACTCGACTTTGCAACCCGGTACGCGTGTTTTTGGTGGCGGATTGGGCGCTTACGCTGAGGAAATATGCGCGACTGAAGAATCAGTACGTCGTGTACCTGAGCAGTGGACAAATGCCGAGGCATGTGCTGTTGGAGCAAGCGGAGCAGTCAGCTATGGTGCACTGCTAGATGTAGCCTCACTCAAAAGAGGCGAGACTGTACTGGTCTTTGGTGCGAGTGGCGGTCTAGGTGTTATGGCAGTGCAGATTGCAAAGGCAGTTGGCGCGAGAGTCATTGCTGTTGTAGGTGATGAAGAAAAGGGTGAGATGGTGCGAAAGATTGGCGCAGATGCTGTGGTTGATTATCATGATGAGAAATGGGAAGAAAGAGTGAAAGATTTGACGGAAAGACGTGAGGGTGTGGATGTGGTGTACGATGCTATTGGCGCCGTGGAGAGTGGAATCAAGTGCTTAAAGTATCGCGGTCGTCTGGTTATTGTAGGATTTGCGGCGAGGAACGGAGATATGGAAAATGTTCGCGCCAATAGAATCCTACTTAAATCGGTGGCGGTGCTTGGATATGTAAGTGTTTGGGTACCTTGTCTCTCTCGGTTCGAATTCGATGACTGATTGCGATGTAGCGGTTCGGAGAAGACGGTAGAA
Organism: Pyrenophora tritici-repentis; assembly: GCF_003171515.1. Classification (NCBI taxonomy): domain Eukaryota; kingdom Fungi; phylum Ascomycota; class Dothideomycetes; order Pleosporales; family Pleosporaceae; genus Pyrenophora; species Pyrenophora tritici-repentis. The sequence continues at coordinate 210,217 of NC_089399.1, read as the reverse complement.
GAGATCCACAAAGAACAAAGGACGTCTGGAACGGCTTCATGAAGCTTGTGGAAACTGGCAAGATACGGCCTGTCACGTATAAAGAGAACTATCGAGGGTTAGAGGCAGTTAGCAAGGCGCTGGAAGATGTCAAGGCGCGGAAAGCATGGGGGAGGTCGGTGGTGAGGATATGCGAGGATGGGGAAGTCGGTGATGGACAGAAGGCAAGGCTGTGATCAAATGTGGCGATGGAAGTGAGAATATTAGATTGCCACTTTTTAGACATGGACACATGTCACAGTGCAGCTTGGAGAGCTTCGCGTAACGGAGATTACGAATATATTGATACTGATTTTGTATATTAGCATGCAGTGTGGTTCGATATACCCTCCAGCTTGTTAGTCGTTCAACAAACCCAACGTCGGACTATTTTTGAAACGACCTTGCTTGATAGACCAATGAATTGTACACGTGATCGTATTGGGTATCTTGAGTCGAATTGATGCTGGTGTTGGTATCAGTGAGCTGTCGCATTACAAGACCTCTGAATTATCAAGCAACTCCTACCACAGGATCTATACCAGCCCGAACTGATCTCAAATCAAGTATGCAAGCTATTCTTTCCCTAAGAGGACTGTATTAATGTAGTGCTTATATTGTAGTGGAGTAATGCCAGACTGTCTCGCTCGCTACCATGAAGCTCATATCAAGCAACCGTGTACTCATGTAGAGTTGAACCGTACTATCAGACACAAGCCAATAGCAGTTCAACGTTATCAAACCCTTGGGTAAAGCAGACGTACCGCGATGACAGCCGGTTCGCCAATCACCAGTGCTGTTGTGAGAATGAGTGATGGAAAGGCGCCAAGGTTGAGTTCAAACTGCGGCTGTGCGCACGGACTCGGAGGCGCGTTACTGTAGCTAGCGCGGTTTCTCTGGGTGGACCAGGCTCGACCGACGTTCCCAAAGGTTCAAACAAAGACCATTACCATCGCCGCTCGACGTGTGCTCTTGCATTTCTCTTCTTCAACCTCACTTGCGCGACTACGCGACAACCAGAAGTTGCCGCGCATATCAGCCGCACGCCCATCTACCTGCTGTGGCTCCATTGCCCAGCTTCGAGACAGCCCCCGGCACCACTAAGCTCACCTTCTTTTCACCACCATGGCATCCTACGGCAGCGATGTCGAAGACGACGAGGAAGATTTTAACCCCGCGCCTGAAATTGACGAGGATGACGTCGCTCCGAGCAAAAGTGCCTCGCGCAGGCCAGCCGCTGAGGATGACGAGGATGAGGTCGATGCGCCTACCATGACCGGCAACGACGACGAGGATGAAGAAGGCGGGGGTATAGACATCGACAATGACGACGATGATGACGACGATGACGACGATGACGATGAGGAAGACGAGGACGACGAGGACGTAGTGGTATGTCTCCACCAAAAGACTAACATTTGTGAGCCTCACTTGCTAACTTTCGGACCAGGCCCGACCCTCAAAGCGGAGAAAGAAGGCCAAGCGCAACATGTTCATCGATGTCGAAGCCGAAGTCGACGAAGATGAAGAGGAGGAGGAAGAGGGTGACGACGAGGGCATTGACGAAGTCCACCCCGATGACCTTTTGGAGCCCACAGGCGCCGACCTCGACGACCGCCACCACCGCGAGCTTGACATGCGCCGCGAAGTCAATGCTCAACGAGATGTCGAAGAAATCGCAAAGGAGTTCGACGAGAAGTACAGGCGGAGACAGATGCAAAGCACTCGCCGCGGCGGTGCTGGCGCTGTTCCTCTGGCCCTACCCACGGTCGACGATCCGTCCATTTGGGGTTGCAAGTGCCGTCCTGGAAAGGAGCGAGAGATCATCATGGCCATTCAGAAGCGAATCGACGAGAAGCTGCGCGCTGGCATGGGAGTGCAGGTATATTCAGCTTTCGAGCGAGGCCCTTCAGGACCTCAGTCTGGTTTCCTATACGTCGAAGCCGATTCAAAGCAGGCCGTTGTGGAGCTGATTGAGGGCATTCAGAATGTCTTCATGGGCTCCGGCCAGTTCTCTATTCCCCCCAAGGAGCGTCCAGATCTGCTCCGAAAGAAGAAGCGCGCACCCCTGGAAGTCGGCAAATTTGTGCGCATGCAGCGGCCACCTACATACAAAGGCGATCTTGCAAAGGTTGTCGAGGTTTCGACTAATGGTCTTGACTGTGTCGTGCAATTAGTGCCCCGTCTGGACTATGGATTGAACGACGACGCCAACGCCGCCGTAGACAACAAGCGGAAGCGAGGTTTCTTCGGAAAGCAGACCGAGCGCCCACCCGCGAAACTCTTCAACGAAGCCGAAGCGAAGAAGCGACACATGAAGCATCTCAGCATGACTGGTTCCGGTAACCAGAGGGCATACACATACAAGGGCGAAGATTACCAAAACGGTTTCTTAATCAAGGAGGTCAAGGTCAACTGGGTCAGCACTGAAAAGGTCAATCCCAAGATGGAGGAGTTGCAGTTCTTTTCCATCCAGAACGCTGATGGTACCGAGACTATGGATCTCATGGCTGTCCAGGCTGCGCAAAAAGCTGCCGACTCGGGCTCTGCCTTTGCCGCTGGAGAAAATGTCGAGATCTACACTGGTGAACAGAAGGGCATTCGCGGTACCACTGTCACAGTAACAGGTGACATTCTTACTCTCCGAGTCAGCGAAGGTGATCTCAAGGGAAGGAGAATTGATGCCCCTGTCAAGACCCTTCGCAAGCTCTTCCGCGACGGTGACCACGTCAAGGTCATTGGTGGAAGTAAATACGTCGATGAGGTCGGTCTAGTTACAAGGATCAGGGACGATAAGATTACCCTGCTCTGCGACTCGACCCAGCAGGAGATTACCGTCTTTAGCAAGGACCTAAAGCGCGCTGCTGATTCGGCAAACGTTGGTGCCGACTCCAACTTCGACCTATACGACTTTGTGCAGATTGAGTAAGTCAATCCCTACTACGTATGATAACCCACTAACAATCTATAGTGCCTCAACCATTGGCTGTGTAGTCCGTGTCGACCGTGAGGTACTGCGGATAGTTGACCAACAAGGCGATGTTCGTACACTTCTTCATACTCAGGTCTCGCAAATTGTCGGAAGGAACAAGCACGCGGTAGCAACCGACCGCGACGGCCATGAGATCCGACACGAGGACGACGTCAAGGAGTACGGTGGGGAACAACGACAAGGCAAAGTCCTGTATATCCATAGAGGTGTGCTCTTTGTCCGCAACCGCGAACTGGTCGAAAACCAAGGTATCTTCGTTGTACGCAGCAACAATGTCGTCACCATGGCAGCCAAGAGTGGTCGGGCTCAAGCACAAGGCCCAGATCTCAGCGGCATCAATCCTGCCCTCAACGCAGGTGCGAACACTACCGGTATGCCTCCACCTCGTGCCTTTACCGGGCGCGATAGGTTGATCGGTAAGACTGTCGTTATTCGAAAGGGTGCTTACAAGGGTCTTTTGGGTATCGTCAAGGACACCATGAACGACGAGGCTCGTATCGAGCTTCATACCAAGAACAAGCAGGTCTCCGTTAAGAAGGAGCTTCTCACTGTCAAGGATCCCATCACCGGTGCCAGCGTGGACATGGGAGGCAAGTTCCCCAACCGCTCACGTGGTGGTGGCGCTGGCGGCTACTCTGGCGGAGGTGGCCAAACGAGCTACGGTGGTGCAGCAGGTGGACGTACACCAGGCTGGGGTAACTCTGGTGGAGGTGGTCGTACACCCGGTTGGGGCGGTGGGGGTGGCGGTCGTACCCCAGGATGGGGAGGCGCTGGTGCCGCTGCTGGAGGCCGAACACCTGGCTGGGGCGGAGACGGCGGACGCACAGCTTACGGTGGAGGCGACGGATCACGGACTGCCTACGGAGGCGGCGATGGCTCGCGGACAGCCTATGGCGGCGCTACCGCATACGGCGGTGCAACCTCGTATGGCGGAGGAACGGCATACGGAGGAAACGACGGAAACCGCACCTCCTACGGTGGCTTCAACTCCGGCGGCCGCACACCTGGCTGGGGTGGTGGCGGCGGCGCATCAGGAACCACGACATCAAAGTCTGGTGGCCTCTCTGCTCCAACACCTGGTGCTTACAACGCCCCCACTCCAGGCGCCTATGCTGCACCCACCCCAGGTGGCTACGGCGCATACTCTGCTCCTACACCCGGTGGTCCCCCAATGGACGCTCCCACACCTGGCAACTACACTGCACCTACGCCTGGCGATACCTCTGGTGGTAGGTATACCGCCGCTCCTACGCCTGGTGCTTGGGATGTTGCGACACCAGCCCCCAGCGGCGATCCAGGCTATGACTAGAGTTGGAAGTAGTAGAGATACTTGGATGGCAGATGTGGTTGGTCCGCGTGTGTACCATTAATTTGCGTATTTCTCATCATTATATTTTTTTGGTCACGCGCGCACCAGTGATGGGAAGTGGGAGAGAGTGTGCGTGTGTAGTGCGTGTGTAGTCTGGGTTCTGCGCATATGCAACAAACAAAAGACTGTTGTTTTCTGACAAAGGGTGTGCGTAGGATATAGACGCTTTTTACTTTTTACTTTGCTTTGGCATGCATGCTTGCATTGGGTCATGGAGTTTATCAATCTTTCAGGTTAGGGAACACAAAATATGTCAATGGATTTCTATTTTATAGAGTATACTCAATATGTACCAGGCTTTGTTGTTTCTATGTTCTTACGTGTAAAAGTAACTTTTTATCATTCTTGCTCTGTTATCTTTTCGCATATCTGAGTATACGTATGTTGCATGCATATAAAGTGTCTAATCGATACCTCATCATCAGCTATTAACTCACCCACCCATCCCCGCCTACCTACACAGCCACACACACACACACACATACCCTATGTAAAAGCCTCTAAGCCTCTCAAACCCACAGTGCAAGAACAAGAAGAACAAGCCCACCCAGGCTCCTATTTCATACTACCCATACTCCTCAGGCATAAACGTATATGCGATTGTGTTCCAAGAAGCGTACATTGTACATGTACAAACTGTCTTCAACCCAGACATCTCTCTCCCATTAACCTTCTGCGCCATTAACCCCATCCCAATCTACCCACACATCCCATCCCATACACACAGTCTTCCAAACCCGCAATGCCAGAACAGAAACAATAGCCTCAGGTTCCTGTTTCACGCCAACCAAACCCTCAGGCATAAACGTATATGCGACGATGCTTCAAACCGTGTGTCCGATCGACCCGACGAACGGGTATGGATCCACTTTTTTTTAATTCAATGCTTCCTGAGGCTGTTCGGTTTTGAGTCCACTTTTTTATGCTTTCCTGAGGCTGTTTGGGGTTTCCTCTTCCTAAGGCTGTTTGGGAGGCGCGGTGTGAGACCCACTTGGAGCGGTTGTGTGACGGGTGCCTCACGGGTGTCTGACGGCTAAGGCTGTTGCTGACAGGGTTATGTGCGATGGTTGCTGGCGATGCTGACAGGGGGGTTTCTGTGTCATGTTTTCTACAGGGGCTGAGATGTGTGTGTTGTGTGTTTTGTGTTTTGTATTTTTTGTGAAGACGAGGTGAAGAAGAACAATGTTGGAGTGGGAGAAGGACATGGGAGGATAATTAGGACAGTCAGGTCGAAAATACCAGTAAATTCGAAACATAAATTTCTATAACTTATATTTACTAGAACCGAAGAAAAGGAAATAAGAACAACAAAACACTGTAGTGTCATCCTCCACCTTCTTGCCTCCCCACCCACACTTCTAATGCAATGCTTAAAGATAGATAATGAAAAATAATAACGCCTCTCTGCTCCGTTATGCTACGCTTACATCGATAGTACAACGACGCGCGCAAAAATAAGATTCAAACAAGAATTTAACAAGAAGGGAAAACAATTATTCATAGTCACACCAGCGCGATGAAGCGCTTTAGTACTGGGGTGATCTCCTGTTGGCTATAATGGTAGGGATCCACGTGGGTCTTCCATTAAGCTCGGTTACGGTCAGCGACTTGTCAGTACAGCTGCTCGAGGCAGCGGTAGGGGTAACCTTACCGGGAGAAGGGGATGGGATAGGGGACAGGACGGGCACAGGGGCGTTGGCCACGGTGGCGTTGTCGCCAGGCGCAGTCGCGTTGCCAGGCAGAGTCATGTTGGGCATGTAGGCACCGGGGGTTCCAGACACGCTGCCAACTTCCACAAGGTTGGGGTAGCCGGGCTTGTTTTGGATGACGCGCGAGTTGAACTTTACAATCTTCTTGATGGCGTTGAAGTCTGCGACGGAGATGTCAAGGGGCTCCTTGACGATGAGGAAGGTGACGCCCTCAGCGCAGGGTGGGGTGGTGAGCGAGCCGGAGTAGGTGAGGATTTCGGACTTCTTGAGCTTGTCCTCGACGTCAGAGAAGTCGATGCCGCCCTTGATTGGCGTCTTGGTGCCGGGCTTTGTGATCTTGGGGAGCGAGTCCGAGAGCGACTTGATGATGGAAGAGGACTTCTTGTCTGAGACTTCGAACATGAGGGCGATGACGGCGAGTTGGCTGGGGTCGTTGACGCCCTGGTGCACCATGTGGATCTCGAGTGGATAGTACTCTAGGTTGATGTGGTGCTCAGAAGGCGTATGCATGTGGAACTGCTTGATGCGGAAGTCTGTGCCAGCGTAGTTTGTAGTGCCGTTTACAACAACCTCAATAGTGCTACCAAGGTTGAGAAAGTCCATTGAGTCGACCTCTGGGACAGAGATGACGGGACGCGCGGGAGCGGGCCTGATGCTGTTATCTGTGTGAAGGGTTAGGAGATGACAGTGAAGAGCGGATGCAGTGGAGCATACCGATGTTGATTGGCGACTGGTTCTTGCCCATTCTGCACGCCTCGTTTGCAACGTCAAGGGAGGCCCAGTTCATGGCTCCGTCAAGAGGGCCATAGCCAAAGGTGCTGATTTTGATTTCATCAGTCGTTGCGCGCTTAGCAAAGGACAAGCCGTGCATGCAAGTGGCCGAAGCCGTCGAAGCAAGGAGGAGGGTTTGGAAAAGCATGATTGAAGAATCGGTGAATGAAAGTAGGTAAGATGAGAAACTGATGCAACCTGAATGCCTAAGATGCCTGGTAAAAGACGGGGTACTTCGTTCCCTTAAGAAGTATTCGACCCAGCGCTCTTGTCTACAACAAGCCCTGGGAGGCCGGACGGATAGTCGAGATTAGCGCCGACAAGCCAGCAACGAAAGGCGTAAAGTAAACGAGAGTGGGTAACCAAAGATGTCTGCAGGATCAACCTTGCCGAATCGTGCAACTAAGAAGAACAACGTGAGTCGATTGTACAATGCCCAAGACAAGAATAAGCCCGTTAGGTGTGCCTAGACAAGGCTGAGCATTGCAAAGCACTGGAAATGAACGACTGGAAATGAAAGGAACGATTGGGAGAGAACTGAAGCGAGTAACGAGCGAAAAGGACCGCAAATGGACGAGCCAGAGATAGCGAAGCTCGGGAGGGATAGTGTAAATGCTTGGAAGTGACGCTACCAAGCATCAAATCATGGAGGCTACAATGCGTAGACCTCATTAGCTTCACCGAAGCCATTCCGATGTTCTAGTGTATGTTGCTTAGCTTCATCTAGGGCCAAGATCTCCAAGGTGGATGAGGATAAACCCTGACAGCCGCCACATGGTTGATGCGAAAAAGCTCCGTAACGGACTCTCTCATAGGATGCAGGTGCCAAGTTGAGCGTTACCCGTCATATGGTGATATTAAGAGGGGTCCTGCAAGGGTCAAGACTTGTGACAGTTGCTTGGTAGCCTGAGACGTGGGGAACGGCAGCGAGAGCTGGGGACCGATGATATCGACAGTTCGTTAACCTCGTCCGTGACCTTCCTACGGCCCAACCCAATCGTGATCAAGACAATAACCTTGGGGCATGTTTTGCGAAGGAACAAAAAGACGCACCTTTTGTTAGTCACTCACCAATTACTCCGAACCGACAAGATTGATAATCTTCTCACTCACACAAAAATCCCCTCATCTTCGCCAACTAAGCTCGCCGACTGCCCGTACAATTCTCCACGATCGCCACTTAAATCTAGTATAGTAGGTACATTCGTCGGATATGTCTCTTGACCCCTGCCCTGTCTTGAAACTTGCATCCTCCACCTCTCGATCTCCAAAACGTCCGTCCAACGGTCTTGGCACACTTGCGGCCCTAGTCAATGCACGCTACCGGCTTCGGGAAATACTCAAATTCAGGCATGCTAACGAGACTGGCGCTGCCGGTTGTCAGGCATGCAATTCCTTCCGGCTTAACCCAGGCGCCGGCGGCTGGCGACAAGACGTCTGTTGCTCGTGGTCGCCATCTGGGCAGGGCACTTACCGCCGGACGGTCGAACCCCAAATCTTTCATCGTCATCCCCATCATATCTCACCTCATGAATCGTTCGCCCACATGCCTTCCCCTTCTTGGTGACGGGAGGATCTGCGAAAGGGGGGTCGGAAGGAGCATCGGAGGTGAGGAACGGAGGTAGTTAGGTAGCGTTGGATCCATGTCATGGACAACGCAACAATCGTCACTGTAAACAAACGTATTTTCTAGCTCTCTATTTTGCCGGAAGTTATGCAAAAGCGTCGTGACAGTGACCTACCCGCGTAAAAAACCAATCTTGGCAGTAGTGGCGAAGACAACTTCCCGACAATTGAACCAAGCCAAGAAAGACTTGTCGTTAGCTTCGTGGTTTAATGGTACGAGAGAGCGAGGCTGTGTACGTACCTACAGTATCTACAGTACTTACAGTACGGTACATTACAGTACAGTACAGCCCGGCAACCCGGATCAGGTGCACAACGGCGGGTGCCTGAGCTTCCACGCCGACGCGGCATGTTGCGGCAATGCGCTCACACCAGCCACTGCGCCTCCCATCCTTCTAATCCCGAGAGAAAATAACGCTCACAGCTCACAGACGCCCGTTGTATCGAAAACCTGTCGTAGATTGCCGGTGGTGGTCTGAAAACCTTCACAAAACACATCTGCATCGCAACAAGTGACGCAGATGTCACTGCTCCTCAGCGCTAGACGACTAGAAGAAGTCCAGAAAGCGGGTCCCAACTCCGCATTTTCCCAATATTCCAGGTCCTTTCCTGTTTAGTTCGAGGGGCTTGCATAACAAACGGCGCATCATCACATCTTCGAGCTCGCCTAACCCTAAGAATAGCATACTAGTCGCCCTCTCATCTTCTCAACACCACGCCCAACATCTTCACCTTCGGCCAGCGTGTCCTTGGCACTCTACATCGTACTCACGACGGTCTTGTACTCGGGACGCCATTTTCTTATATCTTCTTTTCACAGTATAAGGCGTTACACACTAAATGCTACGACGCTAGGGAGTACGCGCTTACATGATCTTCTCGTAACTTGTTACTTGCTGCGCCTCGCCCGCTATATCACCCTATTCGCCTGCCCTACTTTACTCCCTGTAGTCTTGGGAATAGTGGGTATAGCTATCTATGTACATAGGCAACTGGTTCGTCCGCGGTACTGGGCCGAAGCGCCGCTTGTTCACACACGCCCCCATTGGGAAATTCGCGACGCTTTTCCAAACGCACGGGCCTGCATCTCTGAAAAAAGTGTCGTATTTTCCCGACGAGGCCGTTTGCACACAAACGAAAAGGTACCTATTCCCACTGATCGTGTTAGCTACCTACCTACATTACAGACGGCCGCGGAGTCTTACGTTACAACCATGGAAAAATCACACCACCACGAACGTGAACGGGAAGCCGGGAACAAGAAAGCTTGCCTCATCACGCGATATCTCCCTACCAAGACCCCAAGCCCCAAGACACCCCAAGACACCCCAAGACCCAAGCTCCAAGAGACCCTTTTTCTAGTTTCTGCACCTTTTTTGCCGCGCTTCCCCATGTCGCAATATCCAGTTCTCGGCACGCACGTTGAGCTCGTGTAGTACTTTAGTGGCTTGAAGTTCTTGCCAACTTCTTGGTAGTATGCTCTGTCAAGAGTGACAAACATTTCGGAGCCGAGACTTTCCTTCTCTCCGGGACCTGGTATATCGCGCGACGATAGACATATATCCCGCGCCGAGACAATCTCCTATATCAGTACTTCGTTAAGATGAATCCGTAAACGTCAAAGGAAGTAGGGCGAGCAGGGGTTCTTGCTTGGCAAAAGGAAAAAGTGGTTCAATACATCTGCAGTATGATTGGACACGTCTCACACAACATCTCACCTATAATTCCCAATCCAAAGCATTGGATCCCATCTCAAGCGCTAAGATCAACCATCATCTCGTGTCTCACTATTCTATAGTCCTATTTTCAAATGAACAGCCCGTGGACTTGGGAGATCCTCGGATCTGGAACCCTAGTGCTTACGCGCCATGGCCCTACAGTCAATCTATCTGATCGGAAACGAAACAAACCCCGAGGGCCGGAACTATACTTGCCTTGGCGAGTAGAGTCATAACATCACACCATTTTCGGGAGACTTACTCCCCCACAAGATGCGAAGAAGAAAATGCGGAGGATGAGAGGGCAGAGGAGGAGCTATGTGGAGCACGACTCGTTCACACAGGGTTTAAAAGCGACGGTCCCTCTTGGTCCAGGTCGTGACATTAATCTTGGCATTATTTTATTAGGTAACGTACCTAACGGGCGAGTGGGCCACACGGGCGAGTGGGCCACCTGCGCTAAGACCCCATTAAAACCACGACTGTACACGACTATATAGCACCGTCAAAGATAGTAAATAGAAATCGTAATAGGCTATTCTACTCAGAATCTATCGCTGCTTCTTGCCTACATGTGCGCATATTATGTCCTGCCTCGCCGCAGCGTCCACAGCGTCGTTGGCTAGGCTCGCCTGCCTCAACGCGCACTCTCTTCTTCGCCTTCTTCCTATCACTACATGCCCCAAACTCCTTAAGAGTCGTCAGTCGCACGCCCTCATCAATTGTTAAGGTCCCTTGCTGCTGTAAGCGCTTCCTTTTATATGATCTACGCTTACTTGAGGCCTCGTTGGCGGCTTGGAGCTCAGCGTTGCGCTTGGTCATTAACACCAGAGAATGCGCTATCATCTCTGCACCTTTTGACAGGCTTTTGATCGCCTCAACCATATACGTAGGTGAGCTATCTACATGTCTTCGAATCCTCTCTTGAATCAGCTTTGATTGCGACCCAAGTTCTAGGGTATTGCTTGGAGTTTGCGACTGCCAGGGACCGTCCTCGACGGTAGGTAGCAGTGGAGTGCGCAGCCGCACGTCAAGCGTCGATATCACAGCCTCTGGATTAAATGGGACTAAGCCAGCGCCTCGAAAGCTTCCTTGTATATTGGCCTTTGTAATCGCAGCGTCAAAAGCGCCTTTAAAGCACGGTAGGAACTCTAGTTTAGTGATATGGGTGATCTTGTTGCGCATTAGATCCTCGGCTTGGCGGCCATACGCTGTCTTCAAAGGCGAGAAACACCCCACATCAAGAGGCTGTAGTAGGTGCGACGAGTGAGGAGGCATGCAGAGAGTAATAATGTTGTGATCCTTGCAGTACTGCTGGAAATCGAGCGAGTCGTGGCTCTCGTGGCCGTCGATAATAAGCAGACGATAGTTTCCTACAGTCCTCTTCTTTGTGTGAGCGTCAAAGTGCTTTAACCACTCTAGACCAAGCTTGTTTGTTGTCCAGCCGTTCTCAGAGACTGCAATAACCCAGTCGCGAGGTAGGTTATCTTCCTTGTACCAGGCAGAGAGGTGGTTCTTGCCTTTGAAGATGATAAAAGGTGGGATTGCCCACCCAGTCGCGTTGATACCCTGGATCACTGTAGCCCACTCGCGATTGCCCTGCTGAACGCTCTTTGGTCGTCCTCGACGCTCAGAGCCTGTGACTACTGCTCCAGTTGATATCATGCCCATCATGAAGCCAGACTCGTCAAAGTTGTGGGTGTCCTCATCAAGGATACCGTACTTGGCCTTTGTGTTCTCCACAAGTCGGAACCAGCCTTGTATAACCTCAGGATCCTCACAGAGGGCTCGCTTGTAGTCATACTTGCGATTGAATTTGACCTTAAGCTCAGGGCGACGTTTGACGAAGGTTGCAGCCCAGTTCTGACCAACAGGGTCGCGGTGGCGCTCAGCCAACAAAGAATTAGCCATATCCTGCACAGCAGCAAGTCGGGGCGGAAATCCTCGCGCGTCGAGGTCAAGGATATGCTGGACAATTACATCCTCCTCTGTCTTAAGGAGGTTCATTGAGTTAGGCGTACAATCGCTCCGAAGAGGTATTCCAGCGCGTCGGCGCCCAAGAGTTACTCGAGATACGTTGTAGATAGCTGCAGCGCGTCTCTGCGACAGCGTCGCGTCGCGTTCGATAGCCTTGAGAGCAAGCTGTAATCGAGCCTCTTTTAAAGCTGGTAGATTGTTTTGTTGTTGGCTCATTGTGAAAGTACTGTAGGTAACAGTATGTTTTGGTGGGGTCTTAGCGGAGTGGCCCACTCGCCCGTGTGGCCCACTCGCCCGTGAGGTACGTTAGTTGTTCGGTTTTTTTGCTATTTTCTCATTGGGATGGTTCAAAACCGCCTGATCTTATGCGGAGTAGCGGCATCTTTCGTACCGACTACTTCCCTCTGAAAGCATCCGTATCAGCAACATTACTATACCCCGCACCTCGACCATCAGCATCGGCATCCACGTGGCCGACTAAACGCTGCCAACCATCCTCGCTGCTGCGCAAAAGCACGTCACCAGTCAACGGCGTCGCCGGATCTACCACGTCGATACCCGTCTCGTCGAAGCCGTCATCCGGCCGTCGATAGCCTCTGGCATACGAGGTCCCTTGTTCGTCCAGCTGCTCCAGCTCCAACCCCTCCTCTTCCTTGGTACCAAGATGTGTGCGGCTCGATGCCCTGGACGACGACGGAACACGCGCGTGCCCATACGGGCCCATTTCGGTCAGGGTAGTGAATGTGGATGGCGTGCCCGGACGGGAGGAAAAGTCATCAGCCCGCCCATACAACTCGCCTTCGCCGCCAAACTGCTCGCGGAACTCTGCGCGCTTTTTGAAGTTGGAAAAGTCGAGCTCGGATTCTGTGACCAGTTCCATGCGCGGTAGACCTGCGGAGTTGGGATTTTGCTTTGCGCCTTCTTCACCATGGGCGTCATACTCGGTCGTGACAAAGTCGCCAAAACGGTCGTAGCCGGGTGTTGAGGGCATGGCGCGATCTGTTGAATGGCGGCCCGGTTGGTCGAAAATATTATGGCTGTTGTCCTCATTGCCCGGGCGGTGAGCATAAATCTCTTCAAGTAGATGTTGCGACTTTGCGTGTACCATTGGTGTCAAAAGTTTCTTATACAGCGCAGGATGGCCATATCGAGACGATACTTTGCTACTCTTCTTCTGCTTGGGAAGCCGCTGCTCAGAAGACTCCTGCCCGCCTTCGACATCTGAAAAGGGGACTGTGGAGTAGTAGACCAATTTATCGTCAAAAGCCGTTTTGCAGTACCACTTGAAGCCGAAGAGCAGGAATGGAAGCGGTATCATGGCAAAGAGCATGTTCCAAGCACTCGCCTGGGCTACGTTGAAGTCAATCATTCCAACACCCTGTGCCCCGACGATCAGCGCAATGACTGCGTTGCCGAAAAAGACCGCGAAGAGCAATCGGTTCGCAGCCATACGCCAGAAGCGGCCCCCGGACTCGGTCTTGGTAACGAACACGTACTGGAGCAGGTACTTCTTGAACACGCAATCCATGGCCAGGTACAAGGCTGTTACAGGGAAGATGATCGGCTGTAGGGTGCCCATGCAAATGCCTACCGTGGCCACGAACAGGTAGTTGTTGTAATAGTCCGCATAGGGGAACGGCTGCGGGGCGGAGAGCTCGATAAGCTCTCTTGGTGTTGGTGAGAAGAATTTGCGCTGAAACCAGCTCCAAGACAGAGCCCAGGCTTGTGAGAGATCGATGGCAGCGCCTAGATTTCGCTGCATCTGCCAAGTGAGCCAGAAAGTTGACACATTACACAGGCCGACCATGACTTTGGTGAACAAGTGACCGTCGCGCATGGCTTCCCACACACCGCGATCGTGTGCTGCGATGACACCGGCGATAAAGCGCCATGCCGACCCAAAGACGGAGAAGACGACAAGATTGTTGAAGACGAAGAAGGAGTAGAGCCGTGCTGTCACATGTCGCTCTCTTGACGTCTTGGAGATGTCACCAGAGTGGGTGAAGAGCCTTCTGAAGACAACAGGAATACCCATGTACATGAGCGTCTGTACCAACGGGGCTAGGATACCCTGTGCAATGGCCCATCCTGTTGGATGCGCCGCTAGATTCGTCTGGAAAGCTGGCCATACAAGTCCCAGATGGGAAAAGTCGGATAGGAATACTGACGTGAGCATGTTGGGTACGACAAACGCAACGGTAAGCAGTACGATCCACAACCCATCCCAAAAGGCGCGGATTCTTCGGGTGTTCCTCGTCATCGCCAGATTTTGCCACAGCAGATCGTGTGGTCTGGGTGCTAGGTATACGTCGCACCCAGCGGGACCCTTTTTCCTACTCGCATATGCACATGCATGGGCGTCTTCGATATGGTCGTAAGATGCAAACCCGTAAGGCATTGGGTTGCGCATATCCACGCTTTCCCGCACTTCCTTGATGCTGACTTCCAATCTTGCAATTCGTTTTGTGAGATAATCGATGGCGTCCTGTTTTCCCTTGCCATAGATCTTCTCATCTTCCTTAGCCACCTTGCACGTAGGTCGCTTCAGAGGTAAACGATTCGGATTGCGTAGGTATTTGGCCAAGTGCCTTTCGAGCTCGCGGACCGCTTCGTCATGCGCTTCGATCAATTTTGGCAAGTCCTTAACATTGCGACCAATAACTGTTCGAGGAATGCTCTCAGTCGGCAACGCTTTTTCGACGAGTTCCACCAACCCAGCATCGGTTCGCGACGAAAGAGGAACATGAGTGAGCTGTAACACATTAGCTACATCTCCATAGAAAAACCCCTTTCAAACATAAACGTACCAACAAAGTCCTCGAATGCAAACTTTTCTTATACTCCTCTGTATCAAAGTACGCCCTCCTCAACTTCACAACCGCCAAATAATTCCTCCACAAAAAGAAACACACCGTCCCCTGCACCACATACGCAAACAGTACATACCACCAAAACTTGCGCCCGAAAATATACTGCGGCGTAAACTTCATCAACGTGGGGATATTACTCCACTGGTCGTAGAAACTCGCGCCTCCAGCCACAGTCACGGGTATCAAGATCAGGCAGCCCACGGCCATGAGCACAAGGAAGATATTCCGCGTCATGCGCATAAATCGTAGGAATACCACCGCGTCCAGCCCAATTGTATCCACAAGATCCTGCTCCTTGACATCCTTTACCGCGCTCACCCACGCAAACGGCTTGTTGTCCAGCGGCCGCGGCCGGTGTCTCTCGTCAGCATGTTTGGCGCGCGGCGCATAGACTCGTGAGATGCGCGGTCGGAGGAAGCAGAATACGATGACTAGGAGGCCGGAGATGACGAAGGAATAGATGATGGCGGCGTAGATTGACGTTTCTTGGACCTGTTTTCGTACATGTTTGGTTAGTATAGTTTTTGCCAAGTTAGAGAACTGGAGCATACCTCAGCTTGAAACGGATCCGCTATCAAATCCAAAAACTTATCAATACCGCTTTGATCTCGCCGCTGCAGCTGCCGCGCGGTGGTGTCCATGTTGGAAATAACACTCCGTCGCACGTAAGTTCCTCACGCAAGTATTACCGCTGGTAGTTATCACGCAGGTAGGTAAAGCGAGTGTAGCAATAATAAGTAGACTCTAGTAAAAAAAGTCCCCAGTCGTTTACGTTGACTTGGTAAAAGAGATAGCGTTCGTCAATCTTGTTCAACAAACGAGTGTGTCCAGAAACCACCAACAAACAAACCAAGAAAAAAGTCTCAAAGCGATAGAAATTGAAGAAAGAGCCGCAGAGCCGCAGGTTGCAATCCCTTCCCCTCCGCTCGCTCGCTCCCCTCCGAGGTAACCCCACGCACGGTGGTTAGGCCACGCGTAACACCACCCCTTCAGGCACATGTCACATCTGATCCCCTAAGGTCCAGATCTAGATGCTTCTCTTCCCGCCTTGTCTCTGTTGGGACGTGACGGGTGGGACACACCTCCCAAAACGCTATTAATATGTAGAGTGAACTAGTGCTATAACACTCTTTTTCTTTCCCGAGTGTCGCGGTCGAGCGACGTCATAAGCGGATGTCCGGACGTGTAGAGTGGGGTCACACGAACACACACACACACACACACACACACACACACACGCCCTCACCCTCATCAATTTTTAGCTAGGGTTACTCAATGTACTGTACAACTCAATATCGCGACTAAACTTCACAGCTTCACAGCTTGCGCGCAGTCGCTCAAAACAAGACAACGCAGACGTAGGCGTACGAAACGCAAGATATTTTGCGCTTATCACGATTCCAAGTCCCAAGTACCACCGCCACGGTATTTCCAAGCACAAGGGCTAACAACTAAAAATAGCTTTATTTGGTTTTGTTCAACGTCACCGTCACAGTCAGGTCAGATCAGGCAGCACACTGGGCAGCACACCTGGGCAGGTTCGTATCGAAGTGTTGGTATCGTGGCCTCGTGTTGTGTCTAGAAGCCGCGTGCTGTCGGACCGAAGGTTCTGGAAGCCGAGGGGAGATGACGTTCACACGTGTTCACACAATGCAAACTTCATTAATATCTAAAAAACTTCCCGTGTCTTAGATTCTAGACTGAAGAAGTGGTGGAGGTAGTGTTACGCATGTTTGTGGGCATCGTGGAGACATCTCGTGGAGCAAGCTATGCTACCACTACCCTAATCGATAAAGTTTAGGCGGGCAGTAAAACGTGACGTCACAGCGGTGAAGGAAAAGTTTAGTCAAGTAGTCAAGAAAAAATCTTCTGTCCATGTCTAAAATTGTAGCATTGCCTTTGCGCGATCATCGATTTTTACATTCATACCTAGTCCTGTCTGTCTGTCTGACTGTCCCGAAACACCACCATTTATTTTCAAGCCGCCCATCTACATTTCACCAGCGCCCTCGGAACATACTTACACCCCATCATCACGAAAAGATCAGCGCGTTCACGCATTTTCACCAAAAACTTGCTCCAAACTCAACGGGGGGATAAAAGAATCTATGGATATCACGAAAAGAAAGGAGAGGAGAGAGGAGGAGAATTCGAAAGCAAAAGGCAGGGGGATGTTCTAATCTCATGCCTTTTCTTTCTTCTTGTCCTTTTCCTTTTCCTTCTTGTCGTGGTGGTGCTTGTCGTGCTTTGCGTCCTTTTTGGCCGCGGCTTCGGCCATGAGCTGCTCGAACGCCATAAAGTCTCCTTCTTCTTCCGGGTCGCGCTCAGCCTGTGGGTTTTGTTAGCATCCGTCCAATCTGAGATCAAGGTGATGAGCTTACCTTTTGGAACATCTCGCCGATAATCATGAGCGCATGCGCCCTCTCCACTCTCTTCTCGAGTTTGATCTTCTTATCGTTGAGAACGGCGTCACACACATCTCGCAACACGCTCTGAATCTCAAACTTGCTGCCTCTCCATGCGGCGGCGAGAATTTTGCCTGTGACCCTCTTCTCATACTCGGCCTTCTTCTCGTCTGTCCATGCATCTCCACCCTGCTCTTCTAGTTTTGCCATCTCTTCCATGGTGAGCTGTGCGTCTATCGCAGCAGACATGGTGGACCAAGTGTCTTTGACGAGCGTACCCTTATCTTTGATGCGAGAGAAGAAGCCTGAAATGCCGAGGAACTTTTGCGATTTGAGGAATGACGATGCTTTCATAACGTATGTTGTACCAATAGCATGGAGGATTTCGAGGCCGAAAGACTCCATCTTGAGGTTCTCAATCTCGAGGTGAATCTTCTCCTTGAAGGCAGCGGTAACATCAGTAGCTTTGTCGGTCTCCGTCCATACTGAGATACGATCGACGAGCTTCTTGGAGAGGGTTGCGATACGCTCATCACGAATCTTCTTGCGCTCCATTTCATATGCCGCGAGCTCTTCTCGTTGCTCCTTGGTGAGGCCGGCCTTCTTCTTCTGTTTCTCACGTAGTTCCTTCTCTGCGTCGGTCATACCTTGTGCCTCCATACGTGCATCTTCCTCGGACTTATCCATAATAGCCATGCGGATCGGTATACCTTGAGACTGCGGTGTGCTTGTCCGGGACGGGGGCGAAGTCGCTCTGGGGGACGTAGACGCCTCAGCAGCGTTCGTTGCGTACGCAGGTGGTGGCTCGGTATATGCTGGGGGCGCATCTGCTGCATGCGCTCCCGCGCGCTCAGCGGCTGCTTCGGCCTCCTTTGCCTTAGCAGCGGCACTTGGAGCTGTTGTGTCTGCTGCGCCAGTTGGAGGAGTAGCTTCGGTCGCGCCGGTCGCCGGGGCTTTGGAAGCCTCGGCCTTTTCTGCTTCGGCTTGTGCAGCAGCTTCTTCTTCCATCTCCCGCTGGGAAATCTCCATAGTCTTGGTGAGATCCTTCATTAATGAAATCTCTCCGATCCTATAGACGTCAGCTTCCCTCGTTCCGAACTATGCGTGGTTGCGGTGTCGTACCAGTCTACAAACGCCTCTCCGCCAAAAATCATGGTGAAGAATTCGGACGGATCCTCTGTGACTCGTCAGCGTCGTGCGATTAGAATACTTTCATACATGTCCATACCGAATCCACTGCTGGGCATAGCGCCTTCCTTGCCATATTTGTCGTATGCTGCTCGCAGCTGTTCATCGCTGAGTATTTGGTATGCCTCGCCGATCTGTCATATTACTGTGAGCCCCGCAGTCCTCTTACAACAGCCACCAGGCTCGACACAAGCTCGGCTCGCACAGAATAATCGTACCTGTTGGAACTTTGCATGCGCCGTCTCGTCGCCGGGGTTCTTATCTAAGTTTGCGTTAGTTTGACTTTAGCCAGACAGACGTTATGCGCTGTACCTGGGTGGAGTTTGATGGCGAGCTTGCGGTATGCCTTCTTAATTTCCAGCTCTGATGCAGTGGGCGGTACGCCGAGGGCGTCGTAGTAGGCGGTTTCTACAACCATGATTGCGTGTAGAGGTAATCTAGGGTGAGTCGTGGGTCAACGTCGAGGTTTTGGTGTTTGGGCGCGCGGCAGGTCAAGAGCACGCAGCCGCCCGCGTGAAAATCGCTGCACCGCCACAGCCGACGTCACCACGCTAATGCTCCGAAGAAATGTCTTTTGCTCAGCCCAGTGAACAGGGTACATTCGACGTTGTAGCTAATTTCTGGCGCATGTAGGGGTTTGTCCCAAGCAAAAATGTGGCGCATGCATATGCTTTCATTCGTAGATATGTTCGATATAAGAGCCTGTTTATTCAAGCTCAAAGCCCCCCACCTGTTCGAGGTATACCCACCACGACTGAACGGCCTATGTATAGAAACCGATATCACCCTTCGCCGCCCATGCAGACGCCATGCTAGAAACCCAGTCCGTATCATTAACCGTTAAGTGAGATACTTTTAGACCAAACAGGGAATAAATCGAGGAAATGCAGTCCAGACGTGACTGCGCCGTATGTCCGAGGACGGCGGAGGTATCGCAAGCGCTAAACACTGTTGCATGCTTGAGTCTGTCGCAGCATCCTTAGACGCTGAACTTGGCCTTTGCGCGGGTACTGCCAGCATGAGCGGCATCGGTATGACCAGAGAACTCAACCGAGTCGTTGTCCTTGAGCTGAAGCGCCTGCTTGAATCGCCTACCGATCTTCAGCAGAACCTCCTTGCCCTGCTCCTGAGTCCTGCCCTTGCCTCCCTCGCCCGAGATGGCGCGGCCGACGGAGCGCGTCCAGAGACCGATACGGTAGAAGCCTCGCCTAACGTTGACGACAACACCCATGACCTCGTTGTCATCCTCGTCCTCGAGGTTCTCGCCGATGGCGGCCAACATGACGTGAAGCCAGAGCGCATCGATGTTGATGGCCTTCTTGTCCTTGAACTGGAAAGCCCACTTGCCGCCGTGCTTGTTCTGCGAGTCTTCCCACTCGGGCCGTACGCCCTTCTTAAACAGATGGTAGTCAGACTTGAGCGCGAGGTCGGATGTGGGGGTAATATTGTTCTGCACGCAATGTTAGCTTCACCGGTTGCGCTTGCTGCCGAGGGCAACTCACGTAGATGCCCCAGAACTCTTCAACTGAGTCAAACGAGATGACCTCTTTCAGCAGCTCAGCCCAGTTGTCGCCCTGCAATTATTAGCAAACACAAGCCGATGCACATGGAGCAGTAACTTACCTTGCCACTCGGAGGCTTGGTGAACCATAGCGTCCATGTGTTCATGAGCGGGTGCTTGACATTGAAGTTCTCTGGGTCATGGAAGACGGTACGGATCTCGCCCTCAGATGACGTGTTGTTGGTCGATTCCTCCTTGCTCTCGCCAGAGTTCTCCGTAGGCGAGATGGGAATCGTGTCCAGCGGAACCTGCTGATCGCCCTTTGGTGCAGCTGCTACTTCGGCCATTGTGAGGAGGTTTGTGTGGTTTGTTGGACTAAGTGCAGGTGGGGCAGGCTATCAAAAGGACAAAGGCCAAAGTCGGTGGTCGTGGGGAATTTAAGAGGGTTAGTGGTGGGTGGGATGAGGGAAATTGGCGGGGTCGTCGCGATCGCACCGGGCGATTTCACGGAAGCAGTCGCGAGTGTCTTCTGCCTAGACTACTATTTGCGGAGGAATGATCGAGGACAAAGTGGCTGTTTGCGGCAGGCGTGTTTGTTGGAAGAATATGCAATGCAGTTGCAATTCGCGTGAACCTTTTGGCCTTGGCACGCTAAATGGCGGCCCCAAAGTTTCAGTCGTGTAACATGCAAAGCGCCAAGCCCGCAACCCTCATTGTCATTCATGTCATGTTTTTTGTCGCATCAAAGGTAAAGTTTCTATTACTTTTCATGGTAAATGTGTCCACACCACCGCTCCAGAAAAGCCCTTGGTGAGCTGTCCAGGTAGCGGCCTCGTCGCCGAGCAAGGCGTGTATCAATATAAGCACATCTTCGGCCCAACGGCCGCTATAGAAGAGCAGCGTTGGAATTTGACATCCGTGCTATGACATCACTCTGATCTTGCAAGCACACCTCCACCTTGAAGCAGGAATTAAAATTAGTAGTGACTAGATACACACTTGCCCTAGATAGCCGTATTTATCGCCCACTATAATACATATAGACATCAGTGTAGAAAGACGTATGCTCATAGTTCACTCTTGACCAGAGTCTCATGCACCTCTGTTACTTGCGCCGTGCCGTTGTCTAATCCTGCGAGGCTCATGAGCTTGCCAAACTCAGTCTTGAATTGAGAATAGGCAATGTCGAAACGAGCACCAGCGAGCCAGGCGATACCAAGCTGAAACAAGTTAGCAGAGTTGTGGAATAGTTTACGTTTGGGACATACCATAATGAAGGTCATAAAGAGGACGGTTCCCAAAACAGCCGCGATGATGTAAATCAGGTCCCATTTGGCTTCGTTGTCTTCCTTTTGTTTCTTGATTGCCTCCTCTATGCTGGATGGCAACTTCCTGTCGACTGGAGGTTGGTGCGACGGGAATATCGACTCGATGAATTGCTCAATCTAGAAAGCATTAGCAAGAATCCTTCACGAGGTCAGTGGTCACTTACTCTTCCCAATGTGATGCTAATCTTCAGGAAATTGGGGTCATGTGGGTTGTTCTTCTTGGCGATCTTGCGAGCATATCGCCTGAAGACCTCGCAGACAAGCTGCAGGTTCTGTGTCGACTCTACCATCAACTGACACGCCTCGCCCTTGGTAATCTTGACGTTCTTCTGGAAAAGGGCGTAGTTCTGGAAGCACGTCTCCAGCGTCGCAATCGCCATGGTCTGCGGAATAGCACAGAAGTTGAACACGCTCTGCTCCCGGAGACCAGCTAGATAATATAAGCAGTCGTCAGCCCGAGTCAACGCAGTCAGAATCATCTCTGAGCTGCAGTTGAGTGCCTTTTGCTTGTTCTCCTCCTTGAACAGGTCTTCAAACTTGTCGACATGCTTGGACCAAATCTCTCTTGGCCAGAATCGCCGTCCGTCATCGAGGTCCTCTTTGATGTCACGGGTGATGTTGACCTGCTGGAGGAACTGACCCATGGACTCCATGAGCTCGGGCTTCTTCAGTAGCGCTGCGTTCGCCAACCCAGCCTCAACAAAGAGGCGCGTGCAACCCTCGCCAACGAGACCTGCGACGTAATGGCAGTAGAGTTCGTAGTCCTTGATGGTGTCTACACCAGCATTGAATTCAGCGTTGTTCGCGTAGTCGGCCATGCCGTTACCCATGCGCTTGGTGATGTCCTTGATGATCTCCTGGTAGGCTGGCTTGATCTTCTTGAACTCCTCAATCACTACATTGAACTCGACCAGAAGCTGCCTGTCCTTCTCGTTGGGGCCATTTTCGGTAAAGTTCCATCCATCCTGCTCTAGGAGATCCTGGAAGTTGCGCAAAATAGGCTCCTTCTTCGCCAGAGGTATGGTCATGTCATCCTCCACGGTATCGAGACCTCGCAGTACCAGGTAAAATAGTGTGACGGGCACCAAAAGATCAGGGTGCAATTCGAGGATGACGGCGGCGAAACTACGGCTTGTCTTGTTGAGGAAGTGAAAGCATCGTTTCAGGGATTCGCTTTCTTTCGCCTCGTTGCGCTCGTGTACGGGGTTGTGCCATACTTTCCTGTGGCGGCGTTAGCAGCATTCCTGACTTGCGCAAACCCCCAAACGCATGCGAAAGCCCTGCATCGATTGTGTCACATACCATTGGATGATAGAGCGCAGTTCACTGGGGTGAACAGCGTAGTAGAGAATGCTCATGGGGCTCGGCATGATGGCGGTCGGTAAAGGAGTTGGGGGCTGGACTCGGTTTCAATGCAATCGTTGAGGATTGCAGCAATATCGCACAACACGGTAAATCAGGCGATGGCGGAGAAGGAATCGAGGCACCAGAATTTCTCGTAGAGTGAGTTGTTGTTTGGGCGCAAGAGTTGTTCTCTGAAATCTAGGAGTATCTCCGCAAATTACAGCACCTGGACCCTGGTGTGCACGGCCTTCGGTGACCCGCATTTCCCCTCTAGTTAGCGATCAGCATTTGTGGTTCCATATCTACCTACCCATCTTGTTTCCTACTCCTATCCTATCGACAGACGCGTAACCGTTCAAATTGTACCTATAGTTCTCTGGTAACGACGATCACATCCATCGAGTACTCATCTAAGTAAACAGAGAACGCGACAGACAGAATCTACAAATCTTCACTCCTCGTGACGTCTGCATCTTAGGTCCCCCACTGCCGAGACTATAGCAGTCTGGACGCAAGCTAGACCATGGACATTAACCGTGGCATGTTCGTAAGAGGATCATGCGTCCCGCTTCTCGTATTTTCGAGACCGCCTGCCTATGCACATATTGACTTACATTCTGGACTACGCTTGTCCATTCGCTCGTGTCTTACATTCAGCAATAGCTCGTGTGTCTGAAGAATCAAAAACTAGCTCCAGCTCTGTCATATCGCTACATGAGTAGACCTTGGCTTAGTAGCATCAGTCATCATAGAGTAAACATGCGCCCGTCGCTACTCCACGCGCCCGTCACTTCAGACGCGCCAATTCAGAATACCTGCCCCTATACTGATGCGATGCCATTAATGAGACCTGCTCTATTCGCTCCTCTGATGTCGAGTACCGTAGCGCAATCCGTATCCCATCATGCAACGTACTCAAGATCTGTGTCTTATCCGCCATAAGGACGTGTCATCAACTAAACCACTCCATCCTAGCCAAATAAGGTTTCCACACAAAAAAAACGGTCGATGATTATACAGCGCCCACCGTTGTCAAGACGGGATATCCCCGTGCAAAAACCGAAATCACCAAAGTCCCCGTAATATGGTGGAAATGCACCTTCCAATGACGCCACACGCCTATCGATAAGCCGCCCACCTTTCCTCCCCATGCTCACCCACGTTCGGCAAGCATCCATCCATCCATCCACCACAAATCCAACCATGACCTCAACACAAACTGCGCCTGTGAATCTGCCCCGCGTCGCAATCACATATTGCACGCAATGTCGCTGGATGTTAAGGGCAGGCTACGTAATGTTTTCACCTTGCTTGAGCGTATGTACATAGTTCACGTGGCGCTAATACATAAGGTGCAGTTTGGCCAAGAACTTCTATCTACGTTTGGCAATCAGATTGGTGAGATTGCGTTGATACCAGCTACCGGGGGTTTGTTTAGTGTGGAGTTGGTATGTGATTTTGCAACACCTTTTTGTTCAATGAGTGATGGAGGTTGATTGTTGGATAAGACATATGTACCCGTGTCAGTGGAGGATGGAGAGAAGGTAGAGGCGAAGAAGGTGTTGCTTTGGGATAGGAAGACCGAGGGTGGATTTCCAGGTACGCATGATTTTCCTGTGGCGGGCATGGATAATGAGGGCTTACATGATGCAGAGACCAAGGTGCTGAAGCAGCGGGTTAGGGATCATATTGATCCTAACCGCGATTTGGGACATTCGGATAAACATGGAAAGAATAAAGAGGACAAGGCTGAAGAGAAGAAGGACGAGCAAGAGCAAAAGGAATCGAATGAGGGCGTGGAGGTGAAGAGGAATCCAGATGGGACAGTCTGTGAGGACTGCAATGCTTGAGAAAGAGACATATCGTTTCGTGTCGCTATACTTTAGGCTGATCGCCGTGAGGACTTTCATGCCCTTGGTCGTATACCCTTCGCTAGGGTGTGAAATTCACCACTCAAACCCCGAAAATACACGAATATGGCAAAAGACATGCCACTCCCTTGGTAAAATTGCACTCTCTGCTTCCGAACGCCTGAGAACTTCCTTTCCATAATGTATATCGGGAACCAATCAACATAATCATCTCACAAACCATAGCGATCGACCTTGTCGAGACGCTTCGTAAGGCGGATATCCATGCGGTGAACATTTTTGCGCATGAGCTCCATCTCGCTGCGCAGCCGCTCAAGCTGGCGATTAGCATCTGCAGAGATCTTTTTCATGTATGCGCGGATGTCTTCGGGAACTTGGCAGTCTGTCTTTGGGGTAGAATCTGAAGGCGCTGACAAGAAGTAGGTACCCTGCTCATTAGGGACGCCTAATGCTTCCACGAGGTTGTCGATGCGTAGGCCATATGACTCAGAGACTTCTACGAGATCATTGTAGCGCTGACCGAGATCCTCCAACTTGATCTTGTAGATCTCGCCTGTGAGGTTGGTGACTGCCTGAGCACGATGAACGAGATTCATCACTTGTCCATGCACGCTGCTGCTTGGAATCATACTTTCGAGGTCGAAACCACCAGCTCCGTATAGACGTGCTGCTGTGAGACCGATGGCGGCACTTGTTGCAGCCCCGAGTACGATCCCAGCGGCGTTCCACAACCAGCTTGTGCGTGACGCGTGCAGACGAGCTTCTCTCTCGGCGATGAGCTCTTTGATGAGGGGCATATCAGGGTTCTGATAGGACTCATCAATGGTAAGCGACTGTCTGAGCAGATCAAGTGCTGCATATACACGTTCAGTTGCTCTAGCACAGTGCTTCAGAAGCTTCTTCAGTTCGGTGGTGACGAACGAGTGCGCAGTACCCTTGCACTCAGCACTCAAAGATGATTCTTCAATCTCATCGATACAGTTGGCGGATTTTTCACTCATGACGCCCATGGCAAACACAGCAATCTGGCTAACGGCGAGAGAAATCTGTGTCGCTCTGCTAAGGTATATCTTGACTTGAGGACGAGGGAGATCGGCCGGCTCGAGTTTGGCCGCTGCTTCATCCAGATCGTTAATTGAGCGACTAATAACGCGGTAGCCTTCGAATTTGGACCATTTGTAGAGGGGCTTGTTGCCATCCTTCTCGGCCTGTATGTACTGCTTGAACTGGAGCATGGCTTCTTCCACTTTCTTCATGCAACCGAGAATGTCATCTGCGACGCGACAGAGATGTTGAGCCTACCAGGATGGTTAGTTCCATACAGCATACATTGAACACGGGGTACTTACTTTGGTCGAGAGAGATTTAAGTGATAGCGTGACCCCTTCTCGTTCAAACCCCTTCTGTTCCTCGACGGGGTTGCTCCGCACAGCGGTCGCGCCGTTAGTCGTCTGGGACATGTCTGGCTTGTTCTCGAGCTTGGACACAGTAGTATAATTGTCGCGCTCAGCGCTAATGCTGCTACTAGTGGATACAGGACCTTCAGATTGCTTGTCGATATTTGCTGTTTGCGTGCCACAAAGCTCTGGCGAGCCCGAGCGACTGTGACCATCGTGGCCGGCATATCGCGCGACGTCCTCGTCACTAGCGATGTCACTCATTGTTAATGATCGTCACAGACTGGTCTTGCTTGAGTCGCGAGCCGGCTGGTTCCGTCCGGATGCAGAGCGAGATCGAGAGAGCAGAGCGGAGGTCAACCAGTCGTTATCGAGTGGTGGGGTCACAGCTGCACGTGAAGTTGGTTTTTTTGGCCCTCACGTCGTGAGAGTGAGGTAAGTCACTCGACAACGATTGGCCGGGGGTGAAGGCTCTCAACTAGCGCGCTTTCCCCATTGAGCCATGTATGAGAGAAGCACTAGACAACCCGTGGAGTCACACCAAACAATAGGGGTGCAGTGATAGGGGCACGTATTGCATTGAGCGCAGTAAATAGAGAATCATGAAAACATGATGCTTTTGTTCGTATTTACGCAGCTTGAAATTCCAGGAGATGACGAAACGCCAAGACTTTGGTCTGACCAAGCGATATGATGAGTCAGATGCGGCAAGCTCAGTTGGCTGATGAAGGAGGTGTGGTTTACTGAATATTGAAGCAACGTACGGATGGAGTTGCTCTGGAGTAATGAAGCACATTGTGTGCTGCGTTGATGTCTAGGTAGGGTTGTGGTAGCCACCAGTTCACTGCAAGACAAGCTACTACTGCAACTCTAGGGCGAACAGTCGCAATCATTGAAAAAGGTGTGGTGGGCGGATGTCATGATTAAAAGGACGCGCGGATAGAGAAGCGGATGCATTGACAAGGGGGGATGCATGCTCTATCTAGTATTGCTGTCATCGGGCTGTCCGTGGTCAACCTGTCATCTGGGGTCGGAGAATTGGCTGGCCGCATATGCAGTACGGGATACCTGTTTCTGGTAATTCAGTGCTGCATGTCGGAGCAGGCATATTCTCTAGCCACAGCACTAGTCTTCTCTTATCAGATGGCTACGTACTCTACGGGAAACTCCAAGGCGTCGTATGCCTTGTACAACGTCGTATGATCAGATTGCTGTCTCAGAACTTCGGGTATAGTTGCCAGATGTTGCACTTCTAGATGAAGACGTCGAGTAGACGTACACAGTACATGCAGCAGGCAGGACTTGGCATAAAGAACTGACACCAGTCGCACCACTGAAGGGTAATGTTGACAAGTTGTGGGCATGAACCAGACCCAGACCCGGCATCACGGGTCGTATAGTGATTCAGACCTTCTGTTTCATGACCCGTGGCAGACGAGGCATAATTCCAACGTCCGTGGCAGATAGTACCTGGTTTGGAATGCCTGTGGTAGAGAGACCAGACTTTGCTGTGAGGCGAGCAGGTCACACAGCCACCACAGCAAGCGAACGTTGGCAAAAGATAGGCCAGTGCATGCATCGATAGATGCGTTGTTGCTGGCCCAGATGCAAATGGCTGGTGTGCGGCTGGGTGAAGGGATCATGGTCTAGTCAAGTGAGGAGAGCCGAGCCCTGCAACGAGCCTAGAACGACGATCATGGCGGGCACCACGGCTTCCCCACTCCGACTTCATCAAAAGAACATATGCATCATCATTCGTTGCTTTGTTGCGACACGCACCCTCTGGCGACAGCACGGGCGACACCCTCGAACGCGATATCGCCATGCAAGTCAACATTACGCACCCGCGCTGGTGGATCGCTGCGACAATTGGGAGCTGTGAAACCCTTGCGAACCTCCCCAGGTAGCCACCCCCCAAATGCCCAGCTACGCCAACTGCCGTGCCACATATCGCGACAACCACCGTCACTTTTGGCCAACAGAAACCATTTCATGCTGCCGTTTGCGACCTCTGTCATCGATATGTGGCCATTGCCATTATGACGCGGGCCGTTCAGAAGATACGGTTTCCTCCCGCGCTACTATTACCACTACACCACCCGGATCGAGGACGAATCCCTGGCGGCTGGGAAGCCCGGCGACTTGGAGGCGACCAACGCACGCCACTGACTGCCGATCCCGCATTGGGGAAGATCATTGCGCAAATCCGTTCTACGGGCATCTATCGAAGCTCCCACACCAAACAAAAGCGCCAGTGGGTGCTCAACCGGCGTCGCATCCTAGCAGTCAAGACAGCTCGAGGATGGAGGCGCGACAAGGGTCTATCGACATACAAATTTGCTTATTGTCCCACGTGCGGCTGCGACAACCTTCTGCTTAGTTCCGACTTCACCGGAGGGACTAAGAAAATCGATGCTAGATAATCCCTGTCTGTGCTCGTCGAGCATCGCAGTCTGCGGCACGCATGCACCCTCTTATTTAGCCCGACATGTCCTGGAAGCCTAGCGTTGAGGAGCTTCACGAACTTCTGAGTCCCCGCCGCACCCCATCGAGATCACAAAGCCTTTCCATCGGTAGAGCTAGGTCCGTGGATCAGGAAGTTTCCGTGACTCCGTTGGGCGGACTGCTTCCCTCGCGAAAGCCATCACTTACATCTTCGATATCACGTCATAGCCTAGTCGTAGGCCGTCGCATGTCCTCTGGCTTTGTTGGGCATGATACCGTGACCAGTGTGATTGCGCCCACAGTGAGACAAAGGTCCTCGAGTTGCTCTGCGACAATCCACGCTTCAATGCAACCCACCAAGATCCAACGATGGTCGGGTTTGACACGTACTGCCAAAGACTGGGACCATGGCCTAAGAAGGGTATGTTGAGGCCATCGTGCTCCAAGACTCTGCTAACAGCGCGAAAGGACCCCGAATTGTGGTATGAGGATGGTGACTGCTACGTCCATCTGCACGCAAAGGGTGCTTCGCGGCGCGGTCCGTCTTTTCGTATCCCTTTTGCAGTATTGCGACAGAAAAAATGCAGCGCCATGCTGAGTCAGTGTGATGCTCAGCTTGCATCTACATCGACAACTGCGTCCGAACCGCTAAGGCGAATGCCCAGTTCACTTACTAATTCAAGTCGACAAGCAAGTTCGGTCGAACTCTTCATACCTACGCCCAATGAGGTCACTCGACAAAATGCTTTCAGGTGGCATATCACAACTCGCAACTTCTTCGCCTTCCTATTGGGAAAGCCATTAGTGGGTGAGCACATGGGTCAAGCTTTCGTGGATCTCCAAGAAAGGTTATGTCTCTTCCGGCCTAGCGATGTCAACAACCGCGAAGATTTTCTCGATTACATTGAAAATCAAGGCTATCGGGATTTGGTCGAGTGCACTGATTATGCGCTCGCGAGTCTCTTCTACGCAGAGCATTACAAGCTTAGAGACGTTTGGGTTGACGCGTTCGCCCATTGTGTTGGCATGAACGATAGCCTGATTCTCAGCCCAGAATTCGCGGTACGAGGACCCTGTACATTGATCAAGACTAGTACTAATACCAACTTATAGGCGATATCGAGACTCACCAAGGCCTTAATCACAAGAGCTCATGTCGAGGTCGGTGCCCATCTTGGGCGTGTATCGACTGCCCTTAGCAATTTCCTTGAAGAAGACCTCTCGCCGAGCTATCTTGGGCTGACTGATGCGACTCGAAGCCATCTTGACCGATTTCGTCGATTCTTACATACCTTCTACGTCGACAAGTTCGGTTATTGGCCACCGCCACAGGGCCTTAGCTTCCCCAAAGCTCTATACAAGTCGATGTATTATGACTTCAAAAATCTCTACGATTATCTCGTAGATACCGAGTCAACGATTGATATTTCGTCACAAAAGCCCGCAAGTGGTGGCATATGCGTTCTGCAGAACGTCGTTACATTCGACCAAAGACTCCATTTCAACTCACAACCGCACCCATTGCCGCTTCTACCAACATACCTACCGCCTCCCAAAAGGACAGACTCATACAAAGCGTTGAGGCAGCTGACCCTAGCGACACAGCACAACAAGACCCATACCCATCACGCGATGAGCGATGCTTTGCTAGCCGCGACAAACACTCCAAGCCGGCATATGGCGGAATCCAAGATCGTCCAGGCCTATATGCATTTCGAGGAGGTTCATGCTGCGACTAGCGGCCAGCGTGGGGAGAAGATAACAGCAATGGATGCACGCAAAGTGAGATGGCTGTTGATATACGGCACTCTGCAGTATCTTTTATCTGCTCTGCAGTCTCCCAAGGAGGTTCGAGATGCCGAAACTCCAGAATACCCCCTGTGTTATGTTGCTGAACCAGCAATATCGACTACAAACAGCAGAGACGTAACCCCTTTGGCGACTCCTTCCATTCAAATACCTGAGAAGATTGACGAGACCCTTTCGGAATCCCATGCCACCTCTTATTCAATACAACCAGATTGCCAAAGGGAAGACTATTTCACCCCAACAAATCGAAGCCGCCGTGGGTCCTTGGAGATTGCACCACTAAAAGTGTCTCAGTCGCAGCGCGAATCGTGTGTGCGGTTCTCCGCGATTCGTTCCCTGTCCACTCGGAGCTCGCGGAGGAACAGTCTTACGACTACCCAATACTCGCCAACCACTTTATACGGATACGGTGAGGAGTTACACCTTTCAGTGCCATATTCTCCGCCTTTCGCAAAGCCACGCCCGGCGTCCTCCGTTTACTCCCAACAATCCCCCACATCGATTATATTCGACGAGCACAAGGTTGAGACATCGTGGTTCAGATCGCGAACGCCTTCTGCATCACGAAGCAGGCATGCCTCCATAGCCAGTATTGATGCCGGTCCCACAAATCAGGGCCGATTCATCGGCACTGGTGAGCCTCCCTGTCGATCGGATAGCACTAGTTCTACAGGAAGCTCAGTATGGAGCGAAGGAGCAAGTGCAGTGTCGTCAAAGTCAAGCACTTGCGGAGAGCATTTTACCCCCAAGGCCAGCGATGCAGAGGAAAGCGGCTTATTGGGCGGTCTTGTCTCGGTCGCAATACCAATAAGTCCAGCAGAGAGTCACATCCATCCGCTATTGCGGCAGCAGTCCCTAAAACACGAGTTCCAGTTTGGTTTTGACACTGAACCAACGCGTACCCACAGTGTCCACGAGCCAACCGATGTCACCTCAACCATCGGCATGGCCGTGTCCACCCCATGTGCACCCGTGTCTAGCGTACAACTTGCTTTGGAGAGACAGTGTACCTTTGCTCCTTTTGGGACACCATCGCTCATCTCACAAGAGGAACTTTACCTTTCCTCGCAATGCCTTTCTATACAATCAGCTTTAGAAAGGACGTCTTCAAAGAAAGACCGTGGAAGGTCTTCAACCTTTAGCTCGCCCCCAAGTGGCTATTGGGAGCAATATAGAGCTACCCTCACACAGCAAAAGGCAAGGTCAAGCGCCGGATCGCCGTCGCCGTTGAACGCGAGCTCTGCTCTGCCGTCAATGTCCAGATTGCCTACAGTTTTCAAGGTACCTTCGTTTCGCCTTTCCAAGCCAGGTGAAGAGGAAGACCGTAGCGTCAAGAGTGAGCGAAGGAAGTCCACTTTCTGGCGGCGGTAATCATGCTCACCGCCATGTACTTTCTAATTTGAGCATCCTTACCATACGATGTTAGCGATTCGCATTCTTCGTACCCATGCTCCCAAAACTTTCAAACAAACATGTTGTATACCCTCTTAGCTACGAGTAATTCTTCTCTTGTACCAATAAAATAGTCACGATTCGATGAAGCATAAATAACAATTACCAACCTTTGGATTTCTATCTGTATGCGGCAATGTGTTGTTCGTTCTGTAAGCTGACTGCACAACAGTTGTGTGGTAAGTGCCAACGCTGCCACAGTGACAGCACCCCCACACGGCTATTGCGACCTACAAAACCCCCGTCATAGATGTTGTAGATCTCCATACTACCGATGACATTTCACTCTAGGGTATAGAGGGGAGATGCGACAAGTGTTTGTTGCAAGTGTATAGAAAGGTATTTCCAGCGACACGTCAAAGAGTCGGCTATGACAGGATAGATGGCAGTTGTTGTCTTGAAGAGGTTCTGAGGCCGCCCTCGCGATGTTGCTAGAGGGCTTAGAGTTCGTGTTCGCCTTCCACCATCTTAAACGCGTGACTGCGCTACGACGCACGCTGGACGATACGTACAACCATCCGGTTCCCATTGCAAGACTCAGATTTTGAGCGGATCATCTTGTACCTATACTTGGATCTCACTCGCAGAACAAACGCGGTGATAACGCAGAAATCCGTCCACCCTCCGCTGTCACTTGTATCTAAGAATAGAACGGGCGTGAGCGGATTTGCGATGATTTCGGTCTCTTTTCACCCAGCGATTGATGCCGAGATCCGAGTAACTGCTTTAGTGCAAACTATCGATAGCGCCCGCTGCAGGCGTGGTCTCGGTGACGTACGTTCACACTAACTTTCGCTTTTGATCGGGGTAGAGAGATTGGGAGCACCGGTTTGCTGATTCTTATCTTGTCTTGATGTTGTGGGGAGTGGTTGTCATCCGGTGATGTTCTGTCAGAAGTCACGGCCAGTTGCTTACATAGGGCCGATCACTCCTTCCACGAGTAAGCGCATCCGCCGGGTAGAGTTGGCATGTCTTCCAACCGGTAGAACACTCGCCATAGTGTGCTATTATTAGGCCGGCTCTCTTGTTGCTTGCAGCTTGAGTGCGGTGTGCGGCTCTGGAATTTTCCTACGGCCTCTTGGTCGTTCATCGAAAGAGTTGACCATCAGACCCTCAGAGGATCACTCAAAGAGTTGGTCCCAAGCTTGCCAGCACAAGTGCAGTGCGCTTTGAAACGATGACGAAGATGCCCTAAATTTACGTATGCCCAGCATCACGTTCTCTACCGTCCCTCTCCCATTCCCATATTCCAGAACTGCCGGTACGTAAGTATCACGCCAGGTCGTTCTGCCGAGATGCAAGAAAAGAAAGATTGCAGATTGCATTGATGAAGGATCACACAGCGCAACCAGCGTATACGAAATCTAGTCTTAAATCTCCAATCGCGACGATCATTGCCATCTACATCATGCCACTAGCGGCCAACCTTCCGGCCGTTTAAGTAGATTCGGAGGTTACCCCCTTGTCGCCGTGGCAAATCCGCCGTGGCGCGTTGCGTTCGGAGTAACATCATTGCTCGGATGCAATTTAGGCTGGGGGAGAAAATACGAAATGGGACCGCATCCGTGGCATTCATCACCAAGCTTTCAAGTAAGACACCGTTAGTTAATATTAGCAACGCTGTTATAAGTACAACAGGAATATCCGTCTTAACGATCCTCACCCCCAAAATTCATCAGCTATTTAATATTTGAACATCTCCACCACCAGAAAACCAAGCACCATCACCATCAACATGCAGTTCCTCGCTCTCGCTGCCCTCTTCGGCGCTGCCATCGCGGCACCCCTCAGCCTCGATCCCAACTTCGAGGAGACGATTACAATCACAGCCTACACGCTCGTCCTCCAAAACGGTGGAATCCACAACGTCGTCTTCAACCTCACCGGCAACGACGCCACCAACCTCGACTGCAGAAGCAACGACTCTATCGAAGACCTCTCAAAGATATACCAGTGCGGCAAATTTGCCAACGTCACCAACAGCCCTTACAGCTTCGGCCTCTATGCAACTAACGAGGACGAAAGCGGCTACGGGCTGCGTCTCTACCACGCTTTCGGAGTCGGGTAAGTTTTTTTTTACTCTACGTTCTTGAATGATGAAATAATGACTAACTGTCTGAATAGTATCGGTTTCTACGGCGAGGGTGTTCTCAACACCACATGCACCAGATTCGAGCCTGTCCCTATTAGCCCCACGTACTGCTCGCAGACCCTTCAAAATCCCGTCGCCAGAATCCCTATTGACTCCAAGGGTGCGTTCCCGAATTAGAGAGCTTGTCGCAGTAGTACGCGCAGCAGCGCTTATACTGAGTGTCAAGTTGTTGTAAATGTTGTTATTTTGTACATACATTACCCTTCAATAAAAACCGGTGTCAAGCGTAGTAGTTCTTGACCGTATTCCGACAGTGTAATGTACGTTTGGTTTGAGATACTGACGTTAAAACACGATATCATGTGTCTTTTTAGTTTTTTTTTTAAAAAGTTTTTGGGGATGTTTTTCGAGCTCTGATACCATGTCCGTGCGCGTTTTGGCCACGTTCGCGTTTTGGCCACCCCAACACAACAATCACCTATACAGAACACGTCATAACTCCACCACCATGGATCCGATTCAAAAAGCGATTGAAGAAATCGAATCGCGCGCATTAGGTGCACCATTCTCGTACTCAGAAGTCGCAAAAAGACATGGTGTAGGTCGCCGTACGCTAGCTCGAAGACACCAGGGCCAAAACCAGCCGCATACGCTCGCCTATAGAATCCTTCACCCACACCAAGAAACCGAACTGTTAAAGCATATTACGACGCTTACTGAGCGACGTACGCCCCCTACACGAGCAATAATACGCTCCCTTGCGTCGTCTTTGGCTGGTAGGGAGGTTTCAGAAAGCTGGGTTACTCGCTTCATCAACAGAAACCCAACCCATCTCATCTCACGCTGGCAGACCGGGATAGACCGCAATCGCCACAAGGCTGATTCAGGAGCTAAGTACAGCTTATACTTCGAGCTGTTACACAGTAAGATAAAGGAGTACAATGTAGAGCCCTCCCACATCTTCAATATGGATGAAAAGGGCTTCATGATTAGGGTAACTGGGAGATCGAAAAGGGTCTTCGACAAGAGGATATACGATCGAAAAGGGATTACAGCTGCTGTTCAGGATGGCTCTAGAGAGTAGGTGACGGTGCTAGCCTGTATCTGTTCGGATGGTACAGCTCTATCGCCAGCGCTTATCTTCCAGTCAGCTGCTGGAGCCCTACAATCGAGCTGGACAGACGCAATCAACAAAGAAAAGCACTAAGTCTTCATCGGCTCATCCCCTTCTGGCTGGACAAACAACGATATAGGACTTGCCTGGCTTAAGGAGGTTTTTGAGAGAGAGACTAGATGGAAAGCTCGCTTAGGATACCGATTACTACTCCTTGACGGCCATGGATCCCACGTAACTATGGATTTTATCAACTACTGCAATGACCACAAGATCCTGTTACTCGTGTTTCCTCCTTATGCAACCTATACGCTTCAGCCGCTTGATGTTGGGATGTTCAAGCCTCTCTCGACTGCCTACTCAACTAAGCTTTCATCCCACCTTTATAGAAGCCAGGGGCTTATCCCAGTAACGAAAGGAGACTTCTTTCCTCTCTTTTGGAGTGCCTGGGCTGCTGCTTTTAAACCTCAAACTATCATGAAGTCGTTTGAAGCAACTGGGATACACCCACCTAACGCTGAGGTTATACTCCGAAGATTCCGCAAAGAGGCATCAAGCTCAGATGAAAGCTCAACTTCTGTGCTTAGTGCAGAAGACTGGCTTAAAATCAAGACTCTTATATCTCGTCAAGTGCGAGATAAGGACGCAAAGGATACAAAGAAGATTTACCGAAGTCTCCACTATATCTCAGCTCAACTTAGTATCCTAAGCAGTGAAAACAGGGACCTCAAGGAGGCTCTTTTAGTGAAAAAGAGACATAGGAAGAAGAGCTATACTCTAAACGTCAACAACAACCATGAGTATTATAGTGGTGCTCTTCTTTGGTCTCCTCGTAAGGTCCATCGGGCTCGGGACGATAAAGCAGTTCGACAACAACAAAAACAACAGGAACAACTTCAGAAAGCTGAGAGATCTCAGATGAAGGAGCAAGCTCGGTTGTATAGGCTTCATCAAGCTCAGGAGAAGCGTGTTGAGAAAGAGAGGCTCAAGGAAGTGAGGGAGAAGGAGAGAGCCGCTAAGGAGGCTGAAAAGGAGCGCCAGAAAGCAACTCGCGACGCTGAAAAAGCTATACAACTGTCCCAAAAGGGTAAGCGTAAGGCCTCACAAGCCTCTAAGCTACCTAGAAAGCGTCAGAAACGTGCCGTTGTTGTTCCATCTCATGTTCAAGCTGAGGAGGCTGCATCAGCCGCCCCAGCGCGTACCACCCGCCTTGGCCGCAAAACTAAGCTATCAAGTAAATACAAGTAGCACAAGTTAATCGCAATGATATAATTACTACAACTCCACAAGATTTCGCATTAATAGCTATTGTTGCTGGTGATACAGCCTCATTTTTCTGGTATCTTCATGTTGTTGGGGTGGCCAAAACTCGAACATGGCCAAAACGCGCACGGACATGGTAAGCTAGGATTAGCTGAATGATGATTATGACTTCTACATGCGAATGACAGGCTTTGGATTATGTGATGCTTTTTCCCTGTGTCTAACTAGTGAGCGGGCATTGAAGACAAGGACTTGATCACTATTGTACATACACGCACTTGGCTACACGACGCTGTCTGTTTCTCTTGCATGATAGCATTACATTAGAACGCTGTGCTTACAGCAACATACAGCGCATTCAAGAACTAACTTCTAAACTTCAAAGACCAATAATGTGATAGCAATAACACCATTATCGCCCTCTTTCTCCAATGTCCACAAAAGCCCCGTCTTCTTTCTCTCCCCTAACCTTCTTACCCAACAACCCCTCACTAGCATCTACTCCCGAAACCCACTTCTAGCAACACAAAATCCACAGACAGTAACAAGCACACACAAAACATGCCCAACACCCCCCTCCTCCTCCTCTCATTCCTCTCCATAGCAATATACCTCCTCACCCCTCGTCCTCGTCCCCGTCCTCGTCCATACCCCCCACCACTCAAGCAGACAGAAAGCCTACAAGATTCCGTCTTCGATATGTTGCTCGCGCGTGATCTACCACATAAAACTAGTGGAGCAGAAAGTGTGCACAGCAACAATGAAGACGTAGACCAAGCGCAAGACCAGGGACAGAGAATAGATGTACCACGTAGGACGAGTATCCGATGGACCGACGACAGTAACAGCGAGCTAGGAGAGACTATGCACGTGCGCGTAAACGGTGATGACGACATACGGGATCTATTATATGATAGTTTGAGTGGAGTTCGTTCTTCGGGTTTGAATGGGAATGGGAGTGCGCGTACGGCTTCTCCACCGCCACCTCGCACACTTCATTCTCCCTTTATCTATTCCCCCAGTCCCTCCTCCAGCCCTTCCCCCGGCCAAATCCACAACGCACGTATATTCTTCTCCCCCCAAACCCTCCCCCCACTCACCCCCCTCCTCCTCACCCTCCAGCACACCACGCCCCCCCTCGACCCTTGCGCAATCCGGTCCATCCTGCGGCAACACATTATAGACAGCGGTTTGGCGTTTGCTGATGCAGCGTTTAGTGTGCCTATTAACCGGGATGGACGTGTGAGTGTCCAGCGTGGGGAAGGAGATAGGGGAGGACAGGCTTTGATTGGGGAAAGCGCGGGGTGGTGGGATGAGGTGAGGGAGTGGGAGTGTGATGTGTTGAGGGGAGATAGTGGAGAAGAAGAAAGGGGGGAGGTGGGGGTTTGGAGTTTAGCTGGTGCTGGCGATGGCGATGGTGATGGTGATGGTGCTGGTACTACTATACCGCACGACGGTAACGCCACTACTGTCGTACATGCCGCTGGGGAGATACAGAGCAATGGAGTGGTGGGTGGCCCGGCAACAATACCAGTAGAGACAGCGAGACTAAGACGAAGGTCTGCGATCCAAGATCTAGGAAGGGAGTTTTGGATGCAAGATGAGTATCAACACGCACACGTAAATGGCGTAAATGGGATCGATGGCGGTGAGACGGGTACGCATAGGGACACGGATACGGGGGTTGATACGGAAGTAGGTGCAGAAGTGGAAGTGGAAGTGGAGGATGGGTGGTGGCGGATCAGACAAGGCGATGGAAGCAGTAGTAGTAGTATAGCGTAGGGTGACGACAGTATCGAAGAAGAGATAACGAGACATTAGGTTAGTCGTAAGAGGGGAGGCAATAACGATGATGAGACACCTACCATAAACGGGTGGGTGAATGATGCGAGACAAGGATGAGTAGATATTTTAGTATTCATCCATTCAATCTTCATCCTATCCATTCCCCCAAGCCGTTCCACATACATTTGCATAAAACTACACATGAAAAAAAGTCACTAGCTCCAAAGCCGCTCTTCTCGCGTATTAATCGTACAGATAAACCAAAGCTGTCAACATATTCACCCCGCTATGACCCAGCAGACACGCAATCACATACCCGCAGCACCACGACGCCCTCTCCCGGAATAATACTCAACACTCTCCATCCCCTGACCAATACCATCCTGAAAAGCCTGCATAACCTGCTGATAAAGATGCACTCTCGAACGCAGCGCCAGTGCAAAAGCACTAGCAATAGAACTCGTAGTATGAATATCTGTGGCGCTGTTCGCTTGAACACTGAATGAATCGACCAGGCTAGCCACCAAGCCTTGAACATGTGCCAGACTCACGTTTTTGCGGTGCATGCCAAAGGTTCGACACACAGCGGCCATTGCCTTGGCCGTTGTAGTATTGAGCATCTTGTTCTGGGCGCGCATTTTGGACGAGACAGAACTGGTTCTTTTTCCGGGCTGGATGCATTGTAGGCTTAGTATTTCACTGCATGTTTGGTCCTGGTTCGAGAGGGACTGCAGGTCTGCGAGTGGGAAGTGTGAGAGGATAGCATCGGCTTGTACGTCGGCCCAGACCATTCGTTCTAGTTAGTGTTTTGTTAGCAAAGTCCAGGAAAAAGGTAGTGTGTTATCGGATTACCAGCGATGCCTTTATAATTCGCCCAAAAAGCGAGCCCGTCCCGCTTTAGCATCCGCATTATTTCCGCTCCGGGCATTGTCTTGTTGGGTTCGTTGAGAACTGGGTGGTCTAGCGCTACTATATTGGAAAACATAATGTTAGCTGGTTTTTCTCAGTCCATAGCGAAAAGCTCGAATGAGACACATACTGATTGCGATTATTGGCTCTTTCATATTCGATGCTTTCACCAAGGCCTGCAAGAGGCTAGTCGAGACGGAAACAAATGTCGAGGCACCGCCACTCAAGGAAAGATGCAGGTTAGTCAAGATCTTGAGAGCTTGGAGACCTTGTGCTTCTTCTGGAGAGAAAGGCGGTGGATAATCCCCACTCCAGAATCGTGCAAACGCTTCGCTAACAAAGCCGTCTTCTTCCGTGAACATGGTTCTGCTATCCCCGTCCCAGACGCGGAAGCCGATGTGACGGGTACTAGGATGAGGTCTTGATGGAGTTCCATGTGGAACAATTAATGAAGTTCTAGGCAAAATGCTCCTCGAAGCCAGAGGTTCTTCTACATCGAAGAATATGTCTTCAACTTCCCATTCAGGATTGGGAGCTAGAGTCGTCCGCCCTATCAGGCAGGCTCGTAAAGGTTTCTCCGGCTCTGGCTCTGGCTCTGGCTCCATGGATTGTGGTTGTCTGAGTACGCGAAGTTTCTCCCTTTCCTTCTCCGCAGCACGTCTAACAAGGTTCCTATAATGTTTACGCGTCTTTGGTGATTTGGCCGACCGTGCTTGCCCCGATTCGAATATCACCTCAACCCTTCTGCGCGGTAGATTAATACCAAATTCAATTGCTGTATTATCA
This sequence comes from Pyrenophora tritici-repentis, assembly GCF_003171515.1. Taxonomy (NCBI): domain Eukaryota; kingdom Fungi; phylum Ascomycota; class Dothideomycetes; order Pleosporales; family Pleosporaceae; genus Pyrenophora; species Pyrenophora tritici-repentis. The sequence continues at coordinate 170,478 of NC_089399.1, read as the reverse complement.
ATAATATCGCGAATCTCATTGTATACCTTGGGGTCAGAGAAAGGAACTGCCATAACCCGCTGGTACTCTGGGAACGCCCGACCGCCGTACAGCAAGATGTAATTATTGAATTGGTTTCGTACGATACGGGGTGAAAGCTGTAGACCGGTCACCGCGTTGAAAACCTGTGAGATGGATGTTGGTGTCGCGTCTTCATACCATCGATGGAGAATGACTAGGAGCTCTCTTTCGTCTTCGTCCCAGTGATGGGGTGGATCTCTTTCTAAACCTCGTAATGCTATGAGTGCTGCTCTACCGCATGAATCCACCGCCTGTGGTACGGTATCGGTCGTTTCTCGTGAGGTGGCCATCCCAGAATCCAAAGGCTTTTGCAGGGGGTTCGCAATAGGTGTCTCCAGTAGTTGACTGGTAAGTCCTCGATTAGGACAAGGCGAGGAAGCAACGAACTCGTAGTCAGCCCAATCTGACCCAGAACTCGCTGAGTTTGAGGGACTCTGTGGAGATCCAGTAATATCCTGTCCGTCTGTTGGCCGCACAGGAGACTCGGATTGCCCGTACAGCTCAATGCCGGATAATAGATTAGAGAAAGTCGACGACGATACCGAACGAGCTCGTATTGTTGATGATGATGCGTCTTGCATATGGCTTCCCTTGTCAGCACAAGCAGTAGACGGACTCGATGACCGCAACGTGTAAAGATGCTGCACAAGCTCATCTTTTACATGTGTCCCAGAGCTGAATTTTTCGATGGAAGGAAGGATCACTTCTTCCTCGTCGTCGTGACTACCACCTAGAGAATCTGTGGCGCTGTCAGCACCTGCTTTGTAGTGTTGGAAGGAGGAACAAGTTAGTCCTACTTACCTTGTATATCCTCTTCTTTCAGTGTCTCCCATGGTTCCTGTGGCTCTTCTGGTATCAAGTCCAATGCAGTTTCCGTAGCCGGCTGCCAAAGCATAACGCCAGCATCTGCTGCCTCCCATGTATGTCTTGATGCCATGATTAGAAAGCTTCAAGAAGTAGAGAAGTAGCTTTTGTTCGTAAGCATTCACAGCGTCGAGAGAGATAGTAATTGGGCTGGGTAAAATCGTCAAGGATTGAGAAACCCAGGTACCTGAAGACGCGTCGGACTGAACGCGACGCGCTTTCGCGCCATGGAAGACGATATAAGCCTGTTCCACGCGTCATGAGCGCGTCTGTTAGCGTGTAAGGCAGTGAAGGAAGCGACTGCTGACGACCCAGGCCAGCACAATTACTAAGCAATACGGGGATAGTGTGTCTCAGGTGAGTGGGCAAGCATAGACTGTCAAGCCGGTGAGTTGGATATAGGCCGGCTCGATGTCTTTGCCGTGAATATGGTTGTGAGTGAAGCATCGCTTGAGGTTTGAAACGGGCAATCGCTAGTCATCCATCAGATAGCTTGGTACGGCGAGGCTAGCTGATCGTTCGGTCTGCTCTTTTCATATAACATAGTAACATTGGAATGGAAAATGTGTTGCGAAACAATCGTTGACATACAATGAAACAGCTTCAATCATTCTTACTGCTGACACATACTTACCGTGAGGTTTACTGAGCCGAATGATGTGTAGGGCGGGAAATTCAAACGCAGAGAAACCGAGATAGCGAAAGATACTCTGGATAGAAGCCGATTATATAAAATTTGGAGAGGAAGCCGTTATGATCGGGCGTTGTAGGTAATAGTAGAAGTTCACGCCAAAAGACTCAAGATAACGTAAAGAGTTGAGATGTCTACGATCTCGAAATTGCAGATACCCTCCCACGCTACGTTACATTCGTTATTCGGTTATTCGTCGCTGAGAGTCATGCGAAATGGGGGTACAAGACTTTTGGCCTGAGATATCCTAGGCTAAGGATCGCCATTGGGGAAGATGTATATTCAAAAGGATATATTTCGTGAGCGCCTGCGCCACATGTTGGATACTGAATGTGGAAAAGCCAGCTGATTCGGATTCGTGTGAGCAGAAACGCAAAGAGATAGAAGAGGATGATGTTGGTGGGCCTGAAGGCCGCTTATGCGATAGATAGGGAACGCCACCCTCGGCGTCGTCTGCAACCCCATGTCCAAACCCGAATGAGAGCAACGGTGACGGGTTTTCGGGTGTTGCATAAGCGCCTGAACGTAGTGCTATGGCTGCTGCGAACGTGCATATGCGAGGTTCAAAGACCGCATACTGGATCCAGAGCGTGACCGCACCCGCAGACGGGCCACGGCCGGTTCGACCGCAATTTGATTTTTACGCCCCGAGTGGTAGCCACCACCACCACCACCACCACCACCATCAACGCCTAAATCATGCGGAAATGCGCGCTGCTTGCGACAATTGAAGAATAGACGGTCGCTCATTTGTGACCATGTTCGGTGCAGATCTTCCTCACAACCCACTTCTCCCAGAATTTTCGTTGTTGATTGGTGACCATGATGCCATCATCACCCAAAGCCTCAACACTATCCATGTGGCCGTTGCAATTGCACCAAGTAACCGAAGCTGGGGTGTCGGGCATTGGCGGGAAATGTAGAATGCCACCTTGCTCGGGCTCATCGGTCTCGGCATCCGAATCCGTGCCAGCCATGGAGCTGTCGTCGGGTTCATCCCCGCTACCACTGTGGTCATCCGAGGGATCCAGATCCTCTTGTTCGTGTTCGTATTCCCAGTCGCTTTCGTCACTGCTGTCACTCCCGACCAGTGGATCGTCTGGAACCTCGGCCCCCAGGACTACCTGCTCATCGAAATGCTTTTCATAGTCGATTCGTCTTAGACTGATCCAGTCGAGTTTGACGAGATCATCTCGTAGGCACGGAAGCACGTCATTCCAGCGACTGCCTTCTTTAAGAAGTACATCGCGAAGACGCAGACCGCGCAATGTTTCTCGGTGTCTCTGAGCCAGGCCGATAATTTCGTCAGCATCGAGACGCCATGCCTGGATTCCAAAGGCGTGTAATTTTTCCCATTTGACGTTGTGGAAAAGCTCCTCTAGTCGAAGAGTGAGTGGGCGGTAGGAAGGAAAGCCAACGTGTACAGCCTCAATATTCTTAGCTGCGGTAAACACGGCCTTGGACAAGGGGGATAGACGGCGCATGCGTTCGTCCAAATCCGTACTGTCATCAAAATGTAACTCTAGACAAGTCAAGCGTTCGGCGAGGACGCCCATGGCCGTGGGCGGATCGTTAGCGGCACCTAGGACGCTTTGGGGGCTCAGCATCGGCGATGAGAAGCGTGAGCATGGTGATCGGGAAGCGAGGAGGGCCTGACCCATAGTCTTCGCACTGTGTAAGCATGCTGGTGGCCATTTCGGCACCAAATCGGTCAGTTCGTCGTACTGCCTCATGTAGTGGATCAGTTCACCCTCTTGTCGATCCTGAACTCGCAGGATCTGGATATGCTGGAGGGAGGTGAATCGCTGGAGGGCAAATTGGAGGACTCGAGCATCCTCTCTCGTTCTTACAATGTCCTTTTGTTCATTCACCTTGTCTTGAAAGTGTCGGAGATCAACAAGGCCGAGGCTTTCTGGGCGCGTACGGAGGAGTTCTTGTATGCGTTCCCGTCCTGCTGATGGGTCAGTGTCGTGTGAGCAGTCCAGAGCTGGAGCGGGTACCTTCGGCGTAGAAGAACGGCACCATGTAACTAAACTTCTTCACACGGCCCGCAATGTGCGGCTCATTTGCGATCCTCTCCAGACGGCTAAGACCCCTCCTTGAGAAGCGTGTCGTAACGCGCGAGAACTGATGGATGACACCGAGGTCGGAGAACTTCCTGCACGTCAGGCGAAAGGCAGCAATAGTTTGGACCTGGTTGTCTTCTTGCGGCACGGGCAGCTTGAAGCTCTCCTGGGAGAGATAGGCGCGGCGCTCCAGACTGATGGGCTTTTCAGGCTCAGAGGCAACATATTCGAGGATGATGCGAAGAAGCTCATCGGCAAGATCGAGGATACCCATTTTATGTGGGACCATGCATGACGGCTGTAGAGAAAGCCGTCTACCACTCAGCCCTCCAGCAGCCTAGGAGTAGTGGGCACTGCACCGTGGATATAGGGTCAGTTGGTGGCAGGAAAAGATCGGGCCGGGTGGGTGGACAGATGTGGCGGCAAGTAGTTGGATAGACAAGTAGCAGCAGCAGGTGGTTGTCTTGTGACAACGTGGTGTTATCCGATGGCAACGTCCGGTTCGATGGCAAGCGGAGAGAGGCCAGAGGGGCACGGTCGGGGAGAGACAGGCAAAGGCATGACCAGTTTGCCAGTAGTCAGCTAAGCGTCGCTGAAGTTGCGGAGGGACGACTGGACACGCAACCTGCACTTGCAGCCACAACCCTGTACGCCCGCTGCAAATCTCCAATGGCACACGCCCACTTAGCCTGCAAACCGCCTAGCGCTCACATGACCTTCGCTCGACGCGGCCGCCCGCCATAAGCACCCGTCGAGTGACGGGAACATGGCTCCTCCCGAGCGATAAGAATCCATTCGTCCTTGTCGACGGCTGCACAACATGACGGGGTGGGGCAGCAGCCCATGTCTCGATTCGAGCCTGCTTCGAATCAAATTTCCGTCGCCTCGCTGCGTTGCCAACGAAGCATTGCATGCATCTGATGCGCTTGTGACGCCAATCACCCGACCCACATTCCGTCATCCGGACCATTACCACTGCCGTGTACTTGGGTGGCCTTGGCTGGATGCTGGAGAGACAGCTCTCTGCTGACGACATGGGCTTGAATAGAGCCGCAAAACGGGCTGAGACGTGTATCAAGCATGCATGCGCCGGAGGGGAGTGCGTTGTCACGATTCGTCTGCATATAGTATTCATGGCCTCAACTTCACACCTTGGGTATGCTCCTGCGGTGTTACCCGCGAGCGCATCATGACAATCACATACGTCCAAACTGCCCACTGTTCCTCACCTGATAGCGACGTGTTGCCCATGTACGGTACAAGCCCTATACTTGACCCGGCCCGCTAACGTCATGCGGACTTGCGCCGTCGTGTATCGTTGCACAAACACTCACCCTAGACGACTCGTCGCCTCGTCGCCTCGTCTTTTTCATGTCGTCGACTTGGATTGGGCCACATATCGCCAGACGCTGAAAGACGTGTCTGGCCGTCGGTTTGCTACCCCGGTCAGGCTCTCATGTCCCTGTCAGAATATAGGAGCCTATTAGTGGCGGAAAAGCGGCAGAAAACAATTCTTGATGACTTCAATGGGCTGAATATGCAGCGATGCCATCATATATTCCGACGAGGACGTGCTTCCGCCCTGAGTTATGTACGCTCGCTCCGTTTGCGACGGATCTCGGTACTGCTCAGCTTGCTCTGGAACGTCTCATCCACGTTGTCTTCTTCGCTGGCATCGAGAACGGCAACTTCAAACACCTCCAGGGGACCCCACCCCTGCTCAACCCGCTTTTTGTTGACGGCAGCACCCCCACTCCGCGTCTCGAGGGAGAGGACCAAGGCAGAAATGTCCCTGTCGGTGATGGTTGGGCCAAACGGATCCCAGATCTCGACATATCTGATGGTCAAGCCGAAAGGATAGTCGACGTTGACGACATGTCCGTTCGGCCCGGGAGCTTGGACTTCTCGTATGCAGACGCGCTCATCATTCTCGGGGCCAAAGTAGACGAGAGAAGAAAGGAAAGCGTGTACGGATCGTTGGCGCTCCTTCCAGCTTTCCAGGTGTTCAGCGAATTTCTTATTCTGTAGCAGGGCGTCGCCGGTGATTCCGACGGTGAGTACACTTGGGGGTGCATCGGGGGTAGACGGCGATCTTCTACCAAGCATAAAGGCAGACATGGTGATCAGAAGCTTGTGACCAATATGTAGATGATCGAATGTCCCCCCAACAGCGACGGAGAGGTGATTCACGGCCTGGTCGGCCGAGGGCTCTGGTTCTGAGGTTTCGACACTGACTATACCACCCCGGACTTTGGTAACAGCTTGCTGAGAGATGGACGAGGAAAGAAAGCTCTTTAGCACCTGCTCGCCCTCTTCGCTCTCGACAGAGTAGACGGCGTCCCAGACTCGCAAACTCTTGGCTAGTGTGTGCATGTCGATCACCGGTCCTTGCAGCTCTTGCTCTGGAGTAGCATCAGGCAGGGGCGCCGTCAACTGACCATTCCTGGGATATGCAACGAGCACAACGCGGGCGTCGATGCCCTCATCATCCTCTGTGTCGATGGCTTCTCTGCTCGCAGTGATGCAGATGAGCTTGTAGAGGTCGGCCACGAGCTGCTGAGTGGTAGCGTAGTGCAGTGCCCGTGGCGCATCAAGATGGCCGTATAGATGCGGACATGGCAATACAATTTCTAAAAGTGTGGCACCTTGGACCCTGGATGGACATGTGGCCAGCTCTTTCAAGACGGTGAATAGTGGCGCGTTGTAGGCGGCCTTGAGTGATGCATATGACGATGGCGATGGTGCGGGCGGCAGCAGCAGCAGTGCACGGCGGACAGGCTTGTGAGACGGCGGCATAGTGACAAGCCGGCGTAAATGGGCAGCAAGAGGCAGGGCTCTGTGGGTGGCTATGGGTATGTTGGTGATGCGGCTTGCCAGGAGAAGTAGCATGAATCCCAAGCGAACAGTGCACCCACAGACGACGTGAAGAGAGTGGGAGAGTAAAAGCCCAACAGAGCAGCGGCCTCTTTAACCTACAGTTAACGGGGACGTCCTATAACTAGCTACGAACATTTCGGTACTAACAAGAGCACTCGGGCTAATTCTACACAATCACATTCCAATACTACCGCTCTCAAAGTAAATATACTCGCAAGCGTCTGCGTCGTAGAGCTGCAGTCGCAAAACAGCACTCAGGGTGTCAGTCGAGGCGCTCGCACTCGCTGGAGGGGTGGTGGGGAACATCAGCCGAGATAGAGCCGCAGCCAGGGCATCTTGAACCCCAACCACACCTTGCTGCTTCTCTCTCATAAGTTTACGCGCCGCCTCAGCCCAGGGCCACGCTTTCTTTTCCTCTTGTCAGCGCATTGCTCATTGCAAGCGCCATGCCGTTCGGCCATCATAACCACCACGCGCATAACGATCCAGCGCAGGGCATCTACGCTGCGGCGTCGGCGCTAGGAAGTATGTAGGCATCTTGGGCTCTTTGGCCATGAAATGTGTGAATATGGGCTGATGTGTATCTCTCGACGGTAGGTATAGGAGCACCTGGAGGCAATCTGCGGGGCGCCACCCAAGGCACCACTCGGGCAGGTACCGACGCCTTCTTGCCCGGGAGCAGTGGAAATGGCCAGCAGCCACAGACACAGGCACAGGCACAAGCTGAGGGATATCTGCCGTCGACGGCACCGCCCGCTGCGAATTCGAGTTTTGAGACACCACGCCAACGAGCACCGACGATAGGAGGACGCACTACCGAAGACCTTCATGGGCAGAACAACGCAGGTCAACATGTTGGCCCCCCGCCCTCGTCGGCGTCGGCGCAGCCCATGTATAACCCGCCCGACAACTATCGATCGGCGCCCAACATCAGCGTTGACCATGGCACTCCCCAGAACAGCCAATATGGCGCCCCGGCAGTACCCGGCAGTCTCCAGCCCGCGGGCGGCTCAGGCCAGGCGCAACAACAACAACAGCAGCAGCAGCGACCGGGGCCGTCTACCGCCTACACGGCACCCGTCGTGCCTACCCAGACGCAAATAGCCAGCAACGCGCAGCAATACACGCTCCCCACGCGCTCAAACACTATCTCGCAGCCACAGCACTCTCCGCACTCGTCGCATTCCTACTCGCGCTCGAGCCCAGCTGGCCTGGGCCCCGATCAAAAATACATTCCTTTTTCCAATACGCCCCCTGAACAGCAACCCAAGTACGCCGCTGGAACTCCGGCCCAGAAGTATTACCCCACCACCCCTTCTGGCGCCGCCTCGCAGTCGCCGCTCGGCCTGGCTGATATTAGGCCTCGCGCAAACTCGACCATGGACCATGAGGGGAGCATGGGCGTCCACGGCACTAACATGGTCAGCGACCAGATCAAGGTGCCCTCGAACAGCAACTACCTCGCGCCATGGAGCATATACGCCTACGACTGGTGTAAATGGAGTGTTCCTGGCGGTAACAGCGCCGGCAAGATGGCCGTGGGCAGTTATCTAGAAGACAACCACAATTTCATTCGCATCCTGGACACCCAAATTGCGCCCCAGGATGTCTCGTCTCCCGGCGCAACACCCTACGGCGTCGAGTACAACGCAATCGCCGAAGCTACATGCTCCTTTCCCGTCACGCGAATGCTATGGGAGCCGCCATCGTCGCAGAAGCAGTCTACCGACCTCCTCGCAACGTCTGGCGACCACCTGCGCCTGTGGTCACTACCCCAAGCCTCTGGAAACAACATGAGCAACACAATCACTCGCTCATCGTCTGTCAACACCCGAGAGCCCCAACTCCCTAAGCTCACCCCGCTCGCGCTCCTCTCAAACTCCAAGACGCCCGAACACACCGCACCCCTCACATCCCTCGATTGGAACACCATGTCGCCCAAACTCATCATTACCTCCAGTATAGACACAACCTGTACGATATGGGACATACCGTCTCTGACAGCCAAGACACAATTGATTGCGCACGACAAGGAAGTCTTCGATGTGCGCTTCTGCGCAGGCAGCGTTGATGTCTTTGTCAGCTGTGGTGCCGATGGCAGTGTCCGCATGTTTGACCTCCGCAGTCTAGAACACAGCACAATCATCTACGAGCCCTCAGATAAGGGTGGTGATAGAGACAAAGGTCAGTACTTTCGCCGTCATCCTCCCAGCCAACTGCTAACCCCCCCTACAGGCTCACCAACAGGCGGCCGCATGTCGCCCACCAAAGCGCAGCAAACCATGTCGTATGCGCCTCCACTCCTCCGACTCGCCGCATCCCCTCACGACTCCCACCTCCTCGCCACCTTCGCCGCCGATTCAAACCTCATCCGCATCCTCGACGTCCGGCAACCCGGCCAAGCCCTCCTCGAACTGCGCGGCCACTCCGCTGCCGTCAACAGCATAGAATGGAACCCGTCTCGACGCGGCATGCTCGCCTCTGGCGGTGACGATTCTCTCGTCCTCATCTGGGACCTGTTGCACGCAAACAACGGCGCTACAATCAGCGGCGAACACGCCTCCACTCAACCTCCTGCCGCACCCCCAACCACACATGCTGCAAACGGTGCTGCTGGCGCTCAAAACGTACCCGTCGGTCAAAAGGGTCCGTATGCTAGCTGGAGATGCGACTACGAAGTCGGCAATATCAGTTGGGCACCGCAGAGTGCGCTTACGGGCCAGGGCGGCGAATGGGTTGGTGTTGCCGGTGGACGTGGTATCTGGGGCGTCAAGTTATGATGAGGGATAGACACATATATAACCATGCCATCTCTGGCAATCTGCGTGGTTGTTCGGGCACGGGGACACGGAAGGGACACGGCAAGGGAAACGACAAAGTTATGACTGAGACGCTTTCTCTTGGGAATCGGTGTGTGGGCAGGCAACGAAGGAGGAGGGGAAAAAGTGTATAGCAGCAAATTTCTTTTGGAAACGTCTTTTGTGAGCGAAAGGGACTGCGGGCGTTGTTTGTTCCGTGTCTGTCTATGCGTGCAAAGGCGGGGAAGCGACGGATGCATTATCGAAGATACCTTTTTTAACCCCCCTTTTTTTCTTGCAAACCTGGGCGTAGTCTGTTTTCTTTACATGCGTGCGTGCGTGCGTTCGTCAACGTTTTCCTGCTGCTGCTGCTGCTGCACTCCCTCCCCTTCTCAGACCTTTTGATACAAGAAAAGAAGACCAAATCACACAAACACAATTTCCATTCTCTTCCAGCTTTTTCCAAGAACATAGAACATGCCCTTTACTACCGAATAACAACCTCAACAACAACCTCATTACTCCACCCGGCCCTAGAATCCGTCTCCTCCCACGCCCTCACCGTATCAATCTCAAGCACATTCTCACAATGCTTGCTCACCCTCACGCAATGCGCAGGAATAGGCCGACCGAACAAGACAGCAAAAAAGTCCTTTTGGATATCTCGTTTGGGGAGATCGGAGACGTAGAGGCCTAGAACACACACACACACACAATGAATAAGTATACCTGTGCGGTATAGAAAGGGGATGGGAAAGGGGGGAGGTTGAAACTAAACTTACCAAACGATCCCAAAACCTTGAGACTAGTCCAAACTCTCAGTCGACCCGAACTCCTATCCACATATGCGTCACTAGACACTATAGCCGCTGCACCTGTCATTTTACCTACTACGCCCAAGATGGCTACTTGGATGTCTTCTGGGCCCTGTACGTCATGGCCTGTCTCTCGCTTCAGGGTGAATGGCAGAAGAGGGAATGCGGAGAGGATTTCCCAGCCGCGGACTGGCAGGTCGAGATGTACAAACGAGGCATTAGTAGCCACGCTTGTCGGCTTGCTGACCTGGCCGTCGGTGTGCGAGCGGATGACGTAGGTACCCTTTTCTGCGCCGGGGAAAGCATCAAGGCCGATGAGTTCGGCGACGGGCTTGGGGGTGCAGTTGAAGACACCCAGGATGGAGACGCCGCTGTGTGCCATGCCGACGTAGGTGCTTACTTTGAGGAGGGCCGTGTCATCGTAGGCGTTGTATGCGGTTGTGCTTTTGCCAACGGTGTGTGGACGCAGAATCACTGTGTCGCCTCTTGGTGTGTTTCCAGTCATCTGCGCAATGAGATCGACGTCGTGCTGGCCTGGTACGTCGGTGATGTAGATTGGTCCTCCACTGACACAGCGTCCCGCAGCATGAAAAGCAGCGTAGTCGTGACTTGTTTGGAACATGTCCCAATCAGGCAGAATGTTCAGATGCTGGGTCAAGATGGAGTTGTGTGCGTTGCAGAAGATGTGCCATGGATGGCTTGCTGGCACTTCAGGGAAGAAGTCATCTGAGTTCCGGAGCAACACACGTGGTTTGTTGGATGGTAGTTGTGAGTGGAAAATGATGGGGGGTGCTTGCGACATGCAGGATATGGCTCGCGCGGAAAAGGAGCGAAGTTGAGCAATGGACCATGCGTCTTGGTAGGCTTTGATCAGATTGCGACGGTCGTCTGCGTCGTGGAGTTCATCCAGGAAGAACTGTGCATCGGTCTTGACAGAGTCGACACCACACGAGGATAGAAATTGGTAAAAGTCCTTGTAGAAGCGGTTCACATCTTCCTCTGTGACGACAATGATCTTTCCACCCGAGACGCCGTCCTTGAGTTGGACGACCTTGGTCTTGTACTCTTTTGCGATGCGGCCTTCTGGCGCAATACCGCCCCAGTAGCCGAACATGGCATGCCAGACAGCAACATGGCGGATATGCGGGTATTTGCTTCGAATATCGCCCACTGTAGCTTTGAGACCACGTGGAAACCCATTTTTAGTTGCTTCGAACTCAACCCAGGCATTGCTAAATTGATCGCCGCCTTCCGTGTTGAGTGATTGCCAATTGTCGTCGATGATAAGGTTGCTGATGTTGATTTCATTCTTGCGGAGAGATTCCAGGGCATCGAAGATCTTCTCTTCGGTGAGCTTTTGGCCTAGACCATTCCAAGTGCAGTACGTCAACCCGTCATACCAATTCTCCAGCCACTCAGGCTTGAAGTCATCAGTCAAGGCCTTTTCTTCTTCGTTGATCTGTCCTGTTGACTGTTCGTATGCCATGATGAGCTTTCGCACATAGTACATGGAGGCTGCTACAGCATCTTCCAAACTGTGTCCTACTGAAGCAACGATGCGTACAAGACCATCTTTGTCGCTGTCATTATTGGAGTTCATAACGACTCTCCCATCACCATCGTGATTAAGCGTTGTCAGCACCTCATTCAAACCACTGACTGCGAGCAACACAAGATGAACTCCGTCGTGACGTTCAAAGGATGCCAACACGGCCTCCTTATCAGGCTGAAAGCGGTCCTTACCCTGTCTTGGAGCGAGCCATGGGCCCCAAAGTCGGACCTCCGCAAACCAGCGGGACAGGTTCGTTGGTTTACCAAGCTTCTCGCTCGAGTGGCCGGACGTCTTGCCAGACGCTGCCACAATGGGGTAGGTGAGGTCCCAGAGAACCGTATTAGGCGTGTCACTTTGCTCCTTGGAAATGTCCAAGAACGGTGGCAGACCTTCAAGATACCAAGTCAGGTCCTGCGGCAACGGCTCTGATGATTGGTAGATGAGGCGGCCATCCGAAGTGGAAAAATGTTCGTTCGCCCATTTCCATGGGTCATTCTGCATATGTCAGTGGGAAGTTTGGAAGTGAAGATATCACACCAGCCGCCGATGTTTGTAACATACTTCTGATGCCCTGAAAGTGACGGTATACGACAAAGAAGATCCATGTTTCGGGCGTCCAGCAAGGTCAATTGTAAAGTACTGACGCCGCACATTCTGTCTGTTTGGATTGACTACCATCTGACATGGTCAGCTTCCTAACAGCCCGTAGATTCGGCGAGTATACCACAGAAGGCTCAACACTCGGCTCCAGGCTAGAGCTGGTCCATTGGTCGCATGCATGAAAGTTGTGCCACAACGCAACTTCCCAATTGTTTTCTGAACCAGCTGAGCTCTCAATAAGTACTGTAATTCTAACCTGCGCACATGGTCAGACCTGCTTCCATCAAGCAGCTTGGAGGCGGTGTACTGATTCTTTGTCTGAGGGAATCGTTGTCGTCTGACCCAATGGAGGGTGACAGCTGAGTGTAGCATACATAGTGGCAGGAGGACAGGTCTCGAAGTATTGGACAAACAATGCCTCTGGGTGAGGTTGAGATGGAAGAGCAAGCTATAATCAAGATGTCAAGATGAGAGTTGATGGACTTTGGCAGGCACAGCAAGGGAAACGGTAGATTGATGTTGGATTGATTGAGTAGCTAAGTAGAAGACGGTGTATATGCAGGCACCGTCGTAAGCACAGGAGAGGTGCAGGTGACGTGTGCAGGTGCGGAGGTAGTCGGGGAAGCTGCAAGGTCCATGTAGATCAGCCAATCGGCGTGACGGCGGCTTCCATCTTGGCAAGCGCGGAGACGCGGGCATTTTGGACTGCCCCAAAGTTTCGACGGCCGCGCAATTGGAAGCCATGTCGGCATTACGGCATTGGTCAAGGTCACGACAAGTCATCGGTCGCCAATGCATCAGACTCCAACACACTTTGGCGCGTGGTGAGCGTCCGGAGTTGAGATGGGCAGAAGAGGAACAGGATCCAGAAGTACGGCGGGCACGATGGGAAGAGCAGGCGGGGAAGGTGCGAACGGGGATGCAGCAGAGTATGCTGAGCCTCCTTGAAGAGCGTGGATTTGTCAAGGACATTGCTGGGTGAGGAGACATGTCTGAAGTTTCCAAGAGATATGCTGAACAGGCGCAGCGGGCGCAAGACACTCGACTGGCTGCTCACGGAAAAGCGCATTGGCGTCTATGTTGGCGTAGACCCAACAGCCCCCTCGTTGCACGTCGGCCACCTTCTCCCTCTCATGGCGCTCTACTGGATGTACCTCCACGGCTACTACGCCGTCAGCTTGGTGAGAAGCCCACGACTCGATGCGTAACGGCAGTTAATGTTGGGTAGTTAGGTGGAGGCACAGTGCAGATTGGCGATCCGTCTGGGAGAACAACGGCACGTTCACGGCAGGGCGAAGATGTACAGAGCATGAACGTGCGGAGCATCAACGAACAGCTGAAGACACTATGGACGAATGTCAAGTGCCTAGGCATCAAGCACCAGTACTCGTACAACATCAGTCGCAAGCAGTCCATTCTCAACAACCGGAACTGGCTAGAGAAGCTCAACGCCGTCGAGCTGATGAGGGATCTGGGTTCAGGCATGCGATTGGGAGCTATGCTTAGTCGCGACTCGTAAGTCGATTTCGCCTTTCAAGGCCCGCCCTAATGCATGCACAGCGTCAAGCTACGAATGGAAAGCGGCGAAGGCATGTCCATCTCCGAATTCAGCTACCCCCTCTTCCAAGCCTACGACTGGTGGAGCATGTACAAAGATCGTGGCGTTCAGCTACAAATCGGTGGATCTGACCAGTATGGGAACATCATCGCGGGAATGGGTGCTGTCAGCCACATGCAAAAGATACATGGCCTGAATGGAGGAGCGGAGGAAGAAGACCCAAAAGAAGCGCCGTACGGACTGACCACACCTCTACTTACAACGGCGTCTGGCGAGAAGTTTGGTAAAAGCGCTGGCAACGCCGTCTGGCTCGATGGCCAGATGCTGAAGCCTTTCGATCTCTACCAGGTCGGTTACTGGAACAACTAGAAGCGTTGATCAACTGCTAATTTCTCTACACAGTACTTCCTACGCACCGCCGACGCCGATGTAGAACGCTACCTCAAACTCTTCACCTTCCTCCCCCTCGACTCCATCGCCCTCCTCATGACGAGCCAAAACCGCGACCCCTCCAAGCGCATCGCCCAACACGCCCTCGCCCAAGAAATCGTCGAGCTTGCTCACGGCGCCGCAGAAGCAAAGAAGGTAGCAATGGCACACAAGGACGCCTTCGGCCAAGGCACAAACACCTTCTCCCTCTTCACCCTCCGCAACGCAATCTCCTCCACCAAGACCGCAGAGACACCAACAAAGGCCTCTGCTAAACAAATAAGTGAAGCAGAAAAGAACCTACTAGCCTACAAAAAAGCCTTCGCCGCAAGCGCAAGCGCAATCACACCACCCGACCAAGAAACTCCAACTTCACCAGCCGACACCAACACCAACAAAACCGTCATCACCCTCCCCCTCTCCCTCCTCCAACCCGGCTCCTTCCCCACCGTCCTCCACGCCGCCGGCCTCGCAGCCTCAAAGTCGGAAGCCAGCCGCCTCATCGCCAGCAAAGGCGCCTACGTCCTAGTCCCCAACTCAGGAAGCCCCGAGACGCCCACTGCGCTCCGCTGGGAAACCATCAAACCAACCAAAGATTGCGATCCAAACCACTACCTTGTGGACTTTGAGGCGCTGGTTCTCCGGTCTGGCAAGTCCAAGATACAGATTTGTCGCGTGGTTAGGGATGATGGGGCGGTTGACGGCGGGATGGAGGACGAGGTTGAGATTCATCGAAAATCTTGAAAAAGTGGGTGGTTTGGGTGGGAAGCGGAGATGAACCTTGTTAGAAACAAATCTGCGTGTACCTACGTCACGCGCATGGTATAAATCGGATATTTCTCTCCATGAAGATTAACTCTGTTATACACTTCCATGGGCATAACATGTGTAGAAACTACCAACTACTTTCCTGTAAGATAACAACATGGCTTGGGCCAATATTTTCCTGTTTTGGTGTTGTACGTACCTAGGATAAAATGAGCTAGCTACCGGAGATGAAAACGCAATGCGCACACCACCCCTTCTTAAGTAACTTCCCCAGCCCCAGCCCTAAACTCAAACTCTATTTTATTTTATTAAAATGAGATCAATGTTCACTCGTGTGTGTCCCATCTATACTCGCCTAACCGCTATAATCATGCTTTCTGGTTAATCTTGGTGTTCCGAACAACTCCTTGTGCTGTGTTGTGCTGTGCATTGTTGTTCAGACTCAATCTTGCACAGCTTGTCGCCCAAACCTAGTCAGACCACCACTACTACCCGCATTATGCCGAGCATGTTGGAACCTTGTTCCAACCCCAATCTTACACGCTGCAAGGGTATTCTTCCTGCCTCGCGGAGGATCCAACGTCAATCCAGTAGGGCGATTTTCCTCGAAGCGAAGACGTCGGATATGAGCTGGGTGACGGTCCTGAACGGGTGAGGAGAGAGGTTCGTTACGATGAGCAGAGTGGTGGCGGGCTGGACCGCGTTCGATACATACGTTTGGACTGAGAGGGCTGAGTTGCACGCCGCCGTCATCATCGAGGAGAGTGCGGGTAGGTTGAGGAGAAATGGGGGGATTGTGGGAAAGGGAGCGGATAGTTACAGTGGAGTGGTGGGGAGGAGTTGCAATAAGATTATCGAGGACAACCCTCTTGTCGCTATTGAATAGTGAGTGGCGTTTAAGTTTGTGCTTGTCTTCTTCTACGAATGGATCAGGTGGAGAGGATGTAGTCGCCCGTTTTGGGTGCGACGTGTGGCTTTGTAGGGTGTCGTCATGGTTTTCCCAGGGCAACGGTTCGGGTGATGGTGTCAAGCTGTCAATTTGGTGCTCTGCTACTTCAGTGGTATGCTCTACTTCGGATGGAGAAACATTGAGGAGCCAGTCGGATATGCGTTCTACGGGTGGGACGGCGACACTAGATGATCGGGCCCGTGAGCCGGCAATAAAGTATCCTGAATCGTCCGACCACGACTCGGAGCTTGCTTCGGATACTGCCGTACATTCCGCATGTAGTCGATATCGGAACGAGTTCGTTGACATGCATAGCGACTCTGGACGACGGATAGGGGAGTGCGGGGTTTGACGTTCTCCAGTGGCGTTGTGCTCTGGAGGCGACGAGGCTTTCCTCGATATATTTGGCAGTTGCGGGTACAGGGTATCTCTGTTTGGCTGCGGTGTTTGGTTTCCACGACCGGCATCTTCAAATATCTGTCTCATGCGTGCAGCGTGTCCAGCACGGGCTGGTGACTGCAGTAGTGCCGGGCCATGATGTGCACGGCGGACGCGGATATTTGCTAGTTGGGAAGGTGAGGCTGGCCCTGGGTTTGGACATGGCAGCTTGTATGGTGTCGTGGTAGCTTCGGCGCGTCTATAGTCAGTGAAGATATCGGTCGTGGTCGGACGAAAGTATGCGGAGTCGATTGGACTAAGAGCAACACCGCCGTCTGTGCAGGACTCTATGCTATTTGCATGCAAAAGACGACCTCTGCATCTCTGGTCGGGTGTCACGGGGGTCTGAGTATGTTCGCGTTGGCCGTCCCGAGTGTCTTCCGTCGGGGTGCGACGGTGACACGGTACAGTAGCAATACCCTGCTAGCGTTAAGTAACTGGTGATGGCAGTGTTGGAAGCGTGACATGGACGAACTTGGTGTGAGTAGGCCATTTCAGTCGGTAATTGCGCGGTTCCCTTTGCGTCCTTTTTCAGTAGTAGTTTGATTTGATCCAGGTACCCGCGAGGTAGGTTTGGCGCTTGTGCATGGTACGGCTGCCAACACCAACATGAACTTGGGTTGGATAGAGTTGTGCTACATGGCACGGTGGCTTTAGGGAGGCTGCAGGAGCCCCAACGCTTCTACAGATGCCGTTACCCGTTGTGCCTGCTTACTTTACTTCCCGACGGCTTATTGTCAGACAGGCGCATATGTAGATTACGGAAGTAGCCAATCGGTCTAGGGCAGCTGGGATCTGGATATTGCAGCGGCCGTCCATGTCAGCATATCGTCGCTGCAGATGTTGTTGTGGGGAGAAGTGAGAGAGAGATGACGTATGACGTAAACAGAAAGGATGTGCAGAAGGGACGGCTGGGACGAGGGTGGAAACTGGTAGCGACGGTCGCGGTTTCCGCGTGCACAGCGCACCTTCCTGTCTGTCAGTGTTTGGCTCGAGCGGCACCTTCCAATGGCAGATACGCTCAGGGTCGCAAATTGAGGGCGATCAGTCTTGCCTTGGGTGCGGGACTTGCCCTCTGCCTCAATCTCTCAGTTCACAATCTCCGTACGGATCCGGGTCGGGTGGCATAACCGTCAGCGCTCGAGGTTCTGGCCGTCCGTTACGTCAAGGCATGCTGAATCACAAATGCGATGCACGGCATCGTTTTGGGTTTTGGGTTTGCTGGTCCAAAGGTTGATATTGCTAGGCCAGGCACAGGCGTAGTCACGACGGCGATCACAAGGCCAAGTGCGCCTCACATAGAAAAGACAGCCAGTGGGTAACGGTCGAGCATCCCGCGACTACGGTTCGGGGCTAGCGTGCTATATTTATCCATGTTTCTCATGTCCGCCATCACTCGCACCCGTCGCCTCTTGGATTCCATCTCGGGCACTTAATCTCACACACTAGGCGGCTTCCGCGCCACCAATAACCCTCCGACTGGCCTGCTACCACTGGCCATGCTGTCTATCGACACCGGCACCGGCTACACACGGTGGCGCACGTGAGTAGCAACGGTTATTGGCAAGCCCTTTATGAGACTTGCACCGGCTGCTCTGGCTGGGCAACCCGAGAAGCGTCATGCATGCAGGAACAAAACGGTGCAGTCTCAAAAGGGCCGTCTTGGCCGGCACCACAAGTCGAGACCGACTCGTGTCTGGCTCGCCTAGGCAGGGTCATGCTATGCAGACCGCGCCATCACGGCACACGTCTGAAGCATGTATGCCTGATAATTGCGAGATGCCTTGACTCGAAGACATCATGTCGGTCATGATCAGCTTCTGAACAACTGCATGCCCCTGCATTTGAGCTCCCGCCCGTCGAGATGCGCATCCCCGACGGCACTCGCACGTAGGGAGCATCGTCGGCACTCGCACGTAGGGAGCATCGTCAGCACTCAGCACCTTCACATCGCCCATGCACAGCAACGGGAGTGTGTGCGTTGCCCGCGACTGTCGCACCATTCTGCTTTCGACTCTAAATGACCAACACGCGGCCCCTGAGTCACCGCACACCTCGTGGCTTCTTCGCGACTGCACCACACCTTCTAGCCCGTGCATGCTAAACTCTGAACCATGCCAACCTGGTCTTGTTCCACAATCAGCCCTGGCCTCCCACAAGCCTTTGTATCTGCCAGACATGCTGTCCTGGCCTCTCGCGTCTTTTTGCTTACCCTTCACTCTCTTCAATTTCCATTCTCCATCGTCCTGGTTATCCAATTCCCGCGAGCTCGACGCTCTTAGGCGACGCTAGTTCATCGCTGTCCTCCCACAACCGTCTATATTTTCTTTTTCCCGCCTTCAATACCTCCGCGTGCCCTAGTCTCCGCGTTTACCAACTGTAAATACTCTTCTTAGCTCAACGGCCCGTCAAACAGCAAACCCGCCTCGTTCCAATTACCTGTGATTCCTATCCATGGCCAACGTCTTCGCTTCCTCAGTCCCAAATCTTCCGACACCCCAAGTTTGACTTTTGCTGGGGCCTCTCTTCCAACTGTACGTACATGGATTCCTTTTGAAACCCTATTGGGCATCTTCGTCACCTTGCTGCAACGCACAACGTCACATACTCCCCCTCTTTTCCAGTTTGCGCAACTCGATTGCCATGTTCGGCCTCTCATGGCTGGCCGGTAAATGCTATTTGGGCCATATACCCGATATCATCTGCACCATCATCATCTTCACTGCCGAGGCCTTGGTGACACCACTTGGGCTGGCCCTTTTGAGCCTCACTTGCCATGCGAGCCATCCTTCTGACTTGTAAAATCTAGGCTTAACTGTCTCCGATAGTCCGTGCCGCTCCTCAGGGTACTGTCTCGACCTGTCCTCCAGGCTGCTGGGTACCCCCCACGCAAGGAATCGCGGCCTTCCGCTGTCAATCCTCGTCAACCGAACATTCTCACCTATTCCTGACGTGTATCGTTCCCTCGCCTCGTTGCCTGTAATTTAGATCAGGTACCGGGACCAGTGTTCGGAAGAACACTCTCTGACCAAAGTGTGTCACACATGCCCGCATTGACCCTTGGTTGTCTTGCAACAAGGGCATATGCGTCAGTTGTCGCACAATTGTACTAACGGTCAACACCTCTTCCAAACCACACGAAGCTGCCTGACGCATACTCACCATCTACCCAACCTCACGCTCCGAGGGTGTGAACCTCGCGTCACACGTCACTCACACACAAGCAGCTCTGTGTCCATTGACACACTTACCGGCAACATTCCTACGCCTAATTCATGAGTTACGACCCAAGACTGGGCGCCGAAGCATACGGTGCGGCGGACGCGTATAGCGATGGAGACGCGAGAAAGGGTTCGGTACAGGCGGCCAGGGAAAGGATGCAGGCTGCGCAAAAGAGGACACAGCTCCCAGACACTTCAAAGATAATAGGCCTGCCACGACGACCAAACCAGAACCTGCCTCAGACTTCCCAGGAAAGCCTCGAACAGTCACCGCAGCCAGATTACTCAGGCTCCAGGGATGATGTCGACTCCGGGTCCCCGTCGCCACAATGGCCACTCCCAAACAGCATGGTGGAAAGCTCAGTACCTATTCCACCTCGTTCACCAAGGAGGTTGCAATCACCACGAGAAATAATTCGGCCGGTATCCGAGGACTTACCCATTCAACAACTATCCCCCGACTTACAGTCACCCATGTCTCCTGGTTATTTGCAGGCAAGTGAAGACGCACTTTCCCCTGGTTCCTACAGGTCTTCGCGCCCCATCACTACCTCATCCATCGCATCCGAATCCTCCATAGGATCAATACCCGACTTTCCCATACCTCAACCGCCCATGCCAAGTATCCAACAGGCTCGACGCTTTCCAAGTTTAGGTCCACCACCGTCGTCGCGAAGAGGCCCCTCGTCATATTACACACAAATGTCTTATGTGTCACCAATCGTCGAAGAGTCGGACACACAATCATCTAGGATACAATCGCAGCGCGGATCATTCGCATCGAGCAACGTGTTCCCTACCAACAAAGATAGCTTTTATCCCGAGGACGACCTATATTCAGATGACGATGAAACAGTCACTAGCGATCGCGGAACCATCTCACCTACAGAGCACGATGACCGGAGCGGCCTTGTCCAGCAGTCGCCAGCACTAGTGCGACAAGCAAGTTTGGGAAGGCGGACCAAACCGTCGCTGATGACTATCAGATCTGTAGAAGGTCCTGGAGATAAGAAAAGCGGCGCAAGCAAAAAAGCAATGGGTCTAGGGGTTGGAGTGGGACTAGGGGCCGCAACGCTCGCAGCAAGGGACGGCACGCCTATCAGAGGAAGGTCGCCCCTCAGCAGCCATACATCGTCAGACTCTCTGGACACATTGCAAAATTCAAAAGAGCAAGCTGGATACGCAACAACGACATCGTCACCCCATCCACTTTCCCAGGAGACGCGCTTCAGCGCACTAGCCGAGCGTGCCGGAATGCGAAAAGGGAGACCCCCAACGCTTGACATGGACGCCGTCCGAGAAGCTGAGGCGCGTGGCAGCCTGACAAGTCTGCCAGACCTAATTCGAAGAGCTACACGGCTTGCAGCCAATCTTGATCGTGGACGCACAGCTAGCCGATTGAACATGGACTTTTGGGAGAACGGTGCTCCTGCACAAAACCAGGCCCGCCAATCTGGCTTGTCAGAGATGCTTGCTGCTTTCCCACCACCTGGCCAGGAAACGCCAACTCGTTCGGGTCGTGTCAGTCCAAGAGTGGGTGGCGGCGGTCTTACCAAGTGGCCGTCGACTGCTGAAATGCGCGCAAACGGAATGGGTTCTGCTGCATTAACCAACGAAAAACCCAAGAAACGCCGGTGCTGCGGTATGCCCCTCTGGACGTTCATCACGCTTCTGATAGTCCTGTTGTTCATCATCGCCGCCGCAGTCGTTATCCCTGTGGTTCTTGTAGTCATTCCTAATATGAACAAAGCCACCAGCGCCGCTGCTCAGGAAACCCAAAGCAACGGTGCTGGTCTGACCAACACGAATGTGCCTGCAGCAGCCCCAACATCCCGCCCCAACAACCCTGGAAATTCAGGAAATGGTCAATGCGACGGAATCATCTCTTGCCAAAACGGCGGTCTTGCCATTTTCAACTCTGATCAATCCTGCAACTGCATTTGCATCAACGGCTTCACAGGACGCACATGCACCAATGACGATGCCACTGGCTGCACCACGACCAACATCGAAGGTACTGTCAACAATGCCACGACGGGTTCCGGGATTCCCCGCCTGATCTTGGAGACAGCTCAGAGTTTCAATGTACCAATGAATGCAACCCGTATTCTGTCGCTTTTCTCGACATTGTCACTCAGTTGCGCGGCGGAGAATGCCCTCATTACCTTCAACGGTTTGGCATCTCGGAGCCTTCCCTCGCTTGATGTAAGGTCCACGCTTCGCCCGTCACGTACACTCCCCCTTCTCTACCAACCGCACCCTGCGCATGCCCTCCACCAGCCACATAAACGCCAGACAGTCGGCCAGACCAACAAGGCTCCTACGACTCCAAACCAAGCGGCGATATCCCAGGCCCCCAAAATGGTGCAGCCCATTTCTAGCAAC
Source organism: Pyrenophora tritici-repentis (assembly GCF_003171515.1). Taxonomy (NCBI): domain Eukaryota; kingdom Fungi; phylum Ascomycota; class Dothideomycetes; order Pleosporales; family Pleosporaceae; genus Pyrenophora; species Pyrenophora tritici-repentis. Next base: position 148,407 of record NC_089399.1, on the reverse strand, counting down.
ATCGTCGCCCTTGACTTTGCGCGTGTCGCTGTCCTTTTCGCACTTGAACAAAGTAATTCCCTCGACGTTGCTGCTTCTGCCCAGGAATCGATACAGAACCTACTCACAAGCAACCGTAATGGCAATGCCAACAGTGGTGCCGTTGACGTTGGGCCTTTTAAACTTGATCTTATTCAGTTCACAATTGAGTTCCAAAACGGAACCACAATCCGCGCGCCGCCACAACAACCCTCGTCCTAAGTGACGATTGCTTCTTTTTCCCCCTTACTTGAGACTCTGCTTTATCAGCATTACTAGCATTAGCGATACCCTTTTTTTGTATTTTTATCATCATCATCCGCAGACAGTTATACCACCACAAACGCTCGGAACCAACACCTGTGTACGATACAAGTAAAAGACCGGTGACTGCCTGCGGCAGCACGGCGCTGGCGTTTTCTCCTTTGTTGTACTTTTCTTGAAGACTGTTTGTTCTTTTTCTTATACCCCCGCCCGTCCTGTGGACATTTTTTTTCTTAACCCACGAACCAAAATGGACTGGATCTAATGTTTTTCTACTATGGCGGGAAATACCCCTAAGATGGAGTTTGAATAACGGCAGTTTAGATCTAGTTGCGAAGCGAAGCGGAGCAAGATAACACCGGAGTAGCATACTATGTACAGCGGCTACACGCTCAATTGAATGTAGCAAGATTTACATCTATATGGTTTCTCTGATATGGCTTTTAGTGTGTGATGTGTGAGCGTGTCACCCATCTTTGGCGTACCAAACTGAACAACCATCGATTACATGATTTTAACGAGAGCTCTTTTGACTCTTGCCTCTGTGGGCATGTCAGGGGGAGCCATTGTCGTTGGTAATTACCGTGTGGCGACGATGAGATTCGCGATTTCGTGGACATTGTAGAGTCAGGGGTTCAGGGCGCGAAGTCACAGTCGTATTGGAAAGCAACACTGACAGCGCCACAGAGCGCGACTTGCCCTCGTATATATCCCATCGCAGTCTCCAATTCAATACGCTCATATTATCGTTCTCGTGTTCTTCTTTGGTGTCCAGTGCCGCGCTAGCGCCAACTCTCATTCACTTTCACCATCCCAACTTCTGCCAAGAGTGAAAGGTCGCAACCCCACAACGCAGTCGCCACAACAATACCGCTCCGCCGCCTGGATGTGAAGAATACAAAAGTTGATTTTTCATTACTGGTGCGCTACATGTGAGTGGAGTGATACATCTTCTGCGGTTTGATGTAGGTTAGTGTATTGTCCGACACGCATCTACTCTAAACATTAATTTGCTGTTACCTCTAGACATCTCTTTGTCGCTACATGTAGGTAGAGTATTTTTATTTTTGCGCGAATCTCAGAAGCATTATATGGATATCGAACTCCTAATTATACTAGCATAGCACGATATAGACACCGTTTTGGAAACAAAATTAGCAGCCTGCTCAGGGCTCTTAGTAGTATCCAAGACTACATCTCTACATGGGGCTTTTAGCGCTAGACTCGGTGGTGGTGATATGATGTCATTGAGGCTGCTCAAGTTCGAAATTTGTTCGGGTGGAAATAGACGGAATCGTAAGAGTACATTGTATGGCAGGTAGTTATGCGAATGCAGCTCTTCAAGGAACTTGGCTGCTGTGGACGGCTAAATTGAACCTTGGAAGTGTGGTAGTTGGAGGCGCAGGGTATGCGCAGTGTGGCTGCTATTTAGTACCCCTCCACGCCCCACCTAGGCAGTGCTCAAGCAAGTGTCCAGAATATTGCGACAACAGCCACCACACCTCCCCATCATCCCCGATACCTTCATATCCCTACCCTTGGTGTCTCCCGACCATGCCTCAAGAAAACTCCAAGGTTTCCAAACCCGACGCAACCGAGCAAGCAGCGGCCGAAGCTGTCGCCGAATCGAGCAAGCAGGCAGAAGCTGAATCAGCAGACGAGAGCGCCAATGAAGCAACAGAAACAGTAGAAGGTGCCGAGGGCGCGTCGGAAAAGAAGAAGAAGAGCAGAAAGCGTAAGATCAAGGATGCTCTCAGCGGTAAAGGAAAGGGCGAGGCGACAGACATGAATGCGCCTGCTAGTGGGATACTGCCAAAGGAAGCAATGCAGATGCTGCTTGCAAACAACCCTGGACTCGCCAATGAGCTCCAAGGCCAGGCGGGCAGTAAAGCGGAACTAGAGAATCTTGTTCGAAAGCTCAACCTCAATGAGATGTTGACTGGGCTAGCACCTCAGGGCAGCCAAAAGGACATGGCCAGTCACGCATTCTGGAAGACACAGCCGGTACCCAGCTTCGATGAGATGGCGAGCAAGGAAAAGATCAAGGATGGACCTATCAAGGAGATCAAGATTGAGGAGGTTGACAAGAACCCCAGTCCCATGTACCCGGGCTTTGAGTGGGTTACTATGGACCTCGAAGACGAGAAGCAGCTCCACGAAGTGTTTGAGCTGCTCACCAACCACTACGTCGAGGACAAGGACGCGACGTTCCGCTTTAACTACTCGCCATCATTTCTAAACTGGTAAGCCGGAATAATGCGACTCCCGCGCTTGACTGACAAATGTAGGGCCCTGAAAGCGCCTGGGTGGAAGAAGGAATGGCACGTCGGTGTCCGCGCAACCGCATCTGGCAAACTCGTCGCCTTCATATCAGGCATCCCGATACAGATGCGCATCCGCGAAAAGATACTTGACTGCTCCGAAGTAAACTTTCTCTGTATTCACAAGAAGCTGCGCTCGAAACGGCTAGCACCCGTCCTGATCAAGGAGATCACCCGCCGCTGCTACGTCGAAGGTACATTCCAGGCCGTATACACTGCCGGCTCCCTTCTGCCTACACCTGTCTCGACTGCCCGCTATTTTCATCGTGCGCTCGACTGGCAAAAGCTCCATGATGTCGGCTTCTCTCCCCTGCCCCCGAACAGCACCGAAAAGCGTCAGATTATACGATTCAAGCTCCCAGACACTACATCTACCCCAGGACTTCGCGAAATGGAAGCAAAGGATGTCGATTCAGCCCTCGATCTCCTACAGCGATATCTTAAGCGCATGGATATGGCACAGGTCTTCAACAAAACCGAATTTGAGCACTGGATGGCGCCCAAGGAGAAGCCCAAGGAGCAGGTTGTGTGGAGCTACGTTGTTGAAGATCCCAACACTCACAAGATCACCGACTACTTCTCCTTTTACAACCTCGAGAGCACCGTCATCGGGAACAAGAAGCATAACACTATCAAGGCAGCTTATTTGTTCTACTATGGTACCGAGGTCGCCTTTGAGGAGGAGAAGGACCAGGCAAAGTTGAAGCAAAGGTTGAACCTGCTGATGAAGGATGCGTTGATATTGGCCAAGAAAGTGAGTAACACGGTCGGTGGAATGTGGTGACCCGCTAACAAAGTTAGGCTAATTTCGACGTCTTCAACGCGCTAACACTTTTGGATAACCCACTGTTCCTGGATGAGCAGCGCTTTGGTGCTGGTGACGGCTCACTGCACTATTATCTCTACAATTATCGTGCCGCACCCATACCGGGTGGTATTGACTCACGAAGCCAGGCGAGCAAGGACCACATGGGCGGAATTGGGTTAGTCATGTTGTAACCGCGGTTCGGTACAGCCGCCAAGGCGTACGTAAAACCATGTAATGTCTGTTCGCAGGGCTGGTTGGAGTGATTCAGGTCCTGAAAAAGTCAGCATTAGGTAATAATACCCTCTGAATAAGACCACCCGCCAAGCGGTGCATATGGTTTGCTAGTTGTAGAATGCACACCACGGTTGCTCCCTAATTGCTCAAATGCTCACCACGCGTCAGTTGTGAATGTGAATTCTTCGAAACCATGTTGATAGCCAGACCCTATTCGTCGCCTTTCGGTCTCAGTCGCCTATGTGGCGCCCTCATTGGGCGGGTGCACCTGCGTCTATCCGTGGTTAGACCAACCCTTACTTTTCTATTTCACTTTCTCATTCACCGATTTCTCTCACTTTCACCACTCATCTGCGCCTCTGCTGCCTGCTCGCTTATTTTGCATGTTTATTAATTAGAGTTCCTCTTGTGCGGTGCGCGCGCAACGTGAACGCGACGCAGCCTCGTGTATTTTCGGAGCACTCTAGTATCTAGCTACTTCGACACACCTTCTCGCACAACCAACCACCACGCTGCTTGCCGGACCTCAGATTGCCTTGCAGAACAGCTTACTTTTAGGCTGTACCGCATTGCCCATATACTGACATACACAAAGACAGAATGCCCGACCTTGACGGCGGATCGGTCGTCGCCTGGATGTACGACATGGACGCAGCACGTGGATGCGGCACACTGACCAATTTCGCGGACTTCACAAAGCACACCAAGGGGAGCGCCTGTCCCCGGTGTGATACGCCGTTCTTCAAAGAAGAAACCAATGTCCGCAATCTCTTCAGCAAATGGTTGAGTGACGCCGCACTCACACTATCATCGACTATCGACTGCGAAGGCTGTGGGGCACTGTGTTGCATTTACTGCGCACAAAAGCACCCCATAGAGCCAGCAGGCTATGCCAAGTACGGATCGCATAGCCTCTCTTGGTGTTGTGATGACGGCCGCCTCTTTCTCATCTGGGCGTTGCTGTGCGGATTCGACCAATATGCGAAGGAATGCAGCGACATCGAAAAGAAGCGCAAGCCATCGGCATCGAAGTCAAATGGTCAAATTAAGAATCGCGCACATGACGATAGTGCAACACCCAAGGGCAGGCACCATCTGCTCTCCAGCGGTATTGGTTACGGACGGCATGGTAGTCCGCAAGAATCTATCGAGGGTCCCGATCAATCAGGTAATCAGTCTTCGTTGTGGAGGCTGAGCGCACAGCGCGCCGCAGATGACACGGGCACAATGACCCTGACGCTTTTGCAATATCTGCTTCCGTCTATTGATCGCAAGACACGCTTCGACATTGACACTCCAGGCGCGGTGCTTGAGATGCTTATGAACAGCAAGGTACTCAGCTACTGCGCTGAGCTACTGCGGAACGACCAACTCGTCGACATTACCAGGCGCAAGCACGTCTACATGTCTTTGACCAAATTTCTGGAAACGATTGGCTCGCATTCCAGCACGAACGAAGCACTATTCTCGCCCCACATTATACGCCCTGACATGGTCAATATCTTGACACTATCACTCTGCGATGATGTTACTGCACCGAAAGAAAAAGGTCCTATACTGGCGGCTTGCTGTCGTAACCTCTTTGCACAAAGCTCTGTGTTTCTGAAGAATGCGGAGGCAAACAAGCAAGACTTCCAAGATGACGAAGGCCAGGATATGATAGCGATCTGTCGCGAAGTATCACTTCTTGCAGAGTTGGTCGAGCTAAACACTACATCGGCCGCCAGGGATCTTGCAGTGAAAGAATTACCTGGCATCCGAATCAAATCGACTTACAAGTACGCCGAAAAAGGAGCAAAGCTCATGCAGTCTCCGCCAGGACGACTCAAACGCTTGATCATCGAGATCACGACACTCCAAACAAGTCTTCCCCCGGGAATATATGTCCGCTATGCCGAAGACAGGCCTGATATCCTCAAGTGCGTCATCACCGGCGCTGTTGGCACTCCTTACGAAAACGGACTGTTCGAGTTCGACATATACTGCAATGAGAACTTCCCAAACGCACCTCCCGATGTTACATTCAAGGGCACAGGAGGCGGCAAGATAAGCATCAATCCGAACCTGTACAGAAACGGCACCGTGTGTCTCTCTTTACTCGGAACCTGGCCAGGAGAGTCTTGGAACCCTGCAGTATCGACACTGCTGCAGGTCCTGGTATCCATCCAAGCCATGGTACTGTGCGAGGAGCCATGGTACAATGAACCAGGACGAGAGACGCAGTATAGATCTGGCAAGAATAGTCCTTCAGGAGCCTACAACGCCGACATCCGTAAATTGACGGTCCGCTACGCTCTACTGGATTGGCTTGACAAACCCTCGAGCCTCTGGCAAGACGTCGTAGACTACCACTTCAAGGAGCACGGCAATGCTATTCTACAGACGGTTGAGCAGTGGGCAAAGGAGGCGGATATACCAAACACACGTCGTGTATCTTGGTCCGAGATTTACGAAGGCGATATTCGGCCGGTTCGTGACACTCTGAGTGTGGGCAATATGCTTTCAAAGGTGGAGGTTGCGCTGTACAAATACGGCACCACTTTCAGGATCACCTACGTCGCGCCTGTCGTCGATGAAAATAAGCTGCCGCCTGTTCCTAAGGTCCAACTTCCGCCTCCACCCCAGCTTCCGCCTCCGCCTCTGATGTCGTTCGGCAGTATGCATTACGGTATGCCGTTCCCGCCTCCACCTTACAGCCACACATGGTTACAGAATACCCCGCAATCGCCCATTCCGCTGCCTTCGTTGCCCCCTCCGGCCCCGAGTTGGTCGAGCTTGGTTGCGGCCGACTTTCCACAGCACAGTTTCGGTTCACATCCGCCGCCTCCGCCATCGTACTTCTCCAACGATCAGTTTGCACAGGCGATGAATGCGACTGCCCCGACTATGGCATATCCAGGTAGGGGTGGTCACGCAGGAGTGCCCGTGAACTCTCGTGGCCGTGGTGGTGGTAGTGGTGCAGAGACACGTGGTGGGCGCGGCGGTCTTGCTCCTGGTCATGGTCGTGGGCAAGTTGTACCAGTATTTCAGCTCGGGAGTGAACTACCTACAGGTCCCTATGGAGGCCGTGGTGGACATGGAGTTTGGGGTGTAGGTGGTGGACGTGGTGGACGTGGCGGTCGTGGTGGACATGATGGACCCGGTGGACGTGGTGGGCGTGGTGCTGGCAATTTGCCTCCCGCTTAGGAATGGTAGAGGCAGAGCATATGCGAGAGGCATTGGATCCGTCTACTCATACGTCGACGTTGAACAGCATGATCGCATGTTAATAGGATGGTCTCGCATACACATGGACGCGAGCGCATAGCTGAGAGTCATTACATTCTCGAATTCTGTAGATGGCGTGGCTTATCGAATACGATAGAGTCAAGTTTCAGATGGAGATGAATGATACAATATCCCAAGTTACAGTTTACATGTGGCGTGATCAATAGGTGATGTCCAATTCCAAGACGTCTGTCGGCGTTATCGGAGATAAGCAGCATTCCGTCATGGCTGATGGAGACAGCATCGCGACGCGACCATTTCCCCAACCGTGAGCCACTGCGGAACCGCCCACCAAACGTGAACATGGGTCAAGGGGCATCGCATAATACCCCGCAATTAACACTTGGTGCGTAAGAATTGCTGTCCTCTCCTCCATCTACAGAATCTCTCTCTCTTCAACATGTCAGCCTAGACAAGGCAATGCTAACACCCACCAGAGCAACTCTCACAAACCATTGCCCAACGATTCGCACAAAAAAGCTTCACCCCACTTGAACTCTACTGCTTCAACTGCGTCTTCCGCTCCCTAGCCGACACCGAATCCGGAGTACACTACTGGAGCGAGACTACGCTATGTCGCTTTCTCGAGCTGCCAGATGCACTGGGCGTGGGCTCCGTCATCTTTCAAATGGCTAGCTATCTTGGCGCATTCCCCCTTCCGAGCCAAGCGCCCGCTATCCTGACTTATGAGGCGTTGCTAAAGGTTGTCACAATCCTTACCGAGCGGTATGGGGCGGTGGTGAAGAAGAGGGGGAGGGAGATTTGGTTGCGGGAGATATATCGGAGTTTGGCGATTTATGACAAGGGTATACGGTCGAGTTTGGAGGACAAGGAGAAAGAGAAGGAGAAAGATGTGCCAGCGCCGGTGAGCAGTGGTAACATGGGGTTTGCGGTTGATGCGCCGGATGATGGGGACGAGGGAGATGAAGACGAGGATGATGAGTTGGTGTTGGCTGCACTTGATTCTATGGACGCTATAGATGCGTTTAAGCATGGGGAGCAGTCCAACGTACATCACTCGATTATACCCACGGACAACTTCTTGAAGCTGGTGGAGCTACTGCTCCTCATTGCGCCAATCGACGCGCAACAGAGCCTCTCGACACTAGCTCCAGACTTGTCAGACACACGCGTAGCGGAACTGCGAAGGGCGGCACATGTCATTATATCCTCCTTTGGCGTCGAGAATCATCCAGGTGTCACATACCGCACATTCAACGCCGTCATCTCAACATGCCTGCCCTACCTCTTCAACGGACTAAACCCACTCTTCGAGCACTTCCTCTTCGCCAAAGACATGGACCTGTCAAAACGAAAAGGCGGCCCTAATTCCCCCACCAAAGAGAGCAAGCCCGTTATCCCGCCTCCAAAAGCGCAAAGCGAGCCCATCCTCCGCGAACCAGGCGAAATCCTTAACCTAACCATCCTCAGCCAACTCTCCTTCTTCCTCAAAGGCAGTGACCTCTTCCGCCGCCTACGCCCCCTCTACAGCGGCAACACCCACGGCTTCAGCATGGGTTCCTTCGAAAAACAAGTCTTCAATTGGCGCGCCCCCACCATCCTCCTCGTAAAAGGCCGTCTCCTGCCCACCACGCCCTCCACAACCCGCGAACGCGCACTCCAAGACATGCTACCACCCAAGCGTCATCCATCTAGTATCACACCCGACTCGTTGTCGTCGAACCAAACACTCATCTACGGCGCCTACATCTCCTCGCAGTGGAAACACACGGGTAAAACTTGCTTCGGCGACGCATCAACGACACTCTTCCAACTCTCGCCCACCCACGACGTCTTCACTGCTTCAGCATTCAGCCACGACTACACCTACTTTTCCAAATCGCCCACCACACCCGCGGGCCTCGGTCTCGGCACTCCCATCCCCACGCAATCAGCCTCGCACTCCTCGCACTCGCACTCGCACTCACACCCCGTTTTCCGCCCCGGCCCCGTGTCCCTGCACCTCGACGACGCGCTGGAATTCGCAGTCTTCACGCATCTCGCCGAGGGCGGGGGGTCCTTTTTGCCGAGTAAGTTGCCTGCTAGGAAGGGGAGTGATTGGCAGGATCGGTTTGAGATTGAGTCGTTGGAGGTTTGGGGATGTGGCGGGGATGAGGTGGCTGAGGAGCAGAGGAGGACGTGGGCGTGGGAGGAGAGGGAGGCCGAGGCCAGAAGGAGGGTTAATCTTGGGACAGGGGATCAGGAGATGGATAGGGAGCTGTTGAAGATGGCGGGTGTGATTTCGGGGGACAGGAGTGGGGGGAGTATGGGATGAGTGTGAGGGGTGGTAAGGTGGAAAAGGGGGGGGGTGGGGGTGGGTGTAATGATTTATGCAGTTATGAGTACACGATTAGTTTCGTTGTGAAGATTCTAAGAATTTCATTTCTTCTCATATCAAAATCTTAAGCAATGGAGTTTAATCCCATCCCGTCCCATATTATAACACCCTCACCTAACACCTACTGCCCTCTCTCCATCACTCCACTGAGCCCGTATAACCAGACCACATCTGTTAAGACAACGAGAAGCTGCAGCATCATGATGGTCCAGCTGCTCGTCGTCCTAACAGATGTGATCGTTTTACGAATTCAAGCAGAGGGAGCGAGGTTGAATGTTTGTACCGGCTTGGGCGGTTTTCTTTTCTGTGGGGGGAGGGGGGGGTGTATATTCCGCACTCGTGATGTGTGGTGTGTACATTTATGATACATGGTCCTCCTCTTGTTCGTCCTCTCCTCTCACGTCATGGTTGTGTGCTCTCCTCACCCCAGGTGCATCTGAACAGCTCACAAGCATTGTCTCAGAGCAACCTCTAGCACCCATGCACATGCACCGATCTATCCTTGCCTAAACCCCCCGTTAGCAAAAGTCCTACCACTACTCCCCTCCCTCGAACTCACCTCTGCTTATGCTTAGGATTCTTGCTGCAAATAATATAAACATATCTCCCCCCCTTCCTCCTCACACTCTTACACCCATCACAAAGTTTCTTCACCGAGCTGCGCACTTTCATCCCGCGTGTTTGTATCCGCATGCCGCTGGCCACTTTGCCGCTTGCCATTGGGGTCGCATTGCTCGTGCTGAGGCCTGTGAAGTGCGTGGTGAGGCTGGCGGTGGGGCGCGTCAGGCGTGTCGTGGAGAAGCAGGCGCAGGTGGGTGTGTGGATGTGTACTTTGGGCGTGCGGAGTGTGGTGCGTAGTGGGGTGCGGAGGGTGAGGGTGCGGAAAAGGGGGATGAGGGCGCGGGCGTTCATTTTGGGGGTTTTGGTGCCGCGGGCGGGCTTGGGTGTGGTGGGTGTGTGGTGAGAGTGGGTTTGTGGGTGGTGGTGGTGGTGGTGATGCGGTTGGTGTTGCGGCGGCGGAAAATGTTGCCAAGGAGCTAGTGGGATGGATGGAAGTTGCGATGTTTGAACCTCGACTTTCTTGTTTCTTGCTACTTTTTGGTGCGTCTTGTTTGTCTTGTTGCGCTCTTGCACCAATATGCCAGAGAGGTCTGGTCAGTGCCGCTTCTTTGCGTTGGTAGCTAGCGGAGATCGTATGTATACGTCACAATATTACCACCATCGAAGCGCAACTCAACTCAAACAGGGAGAGACTATACCTAAGTAATGGGATGTCCCCATCAAGTCCCTAGATGAAGCCATTAGAATGGTTGCCAATATTGATTAGGGTGGGACGTACCAAACTTCTGGTTGACTGGGATCCTGGAGCACTGTAGCGCATCACGTGACCCACTGCTGCCTTGGGAAGCCTGGGACTTATAAGCCGCCGCTGGCCTCGAGTGAACTTCTGATTCCTCATCTCATCACACAGGAGTCCCATTTACATAAAATTCTCCAGTCATGGCATCTACATCGATTGCTCCTGACACCACTACATTCATGGATCAACGACAATACCCTCTCTTCAGCACTCCTCGCGAACTCCGGGATCACATCTACGAATATTACACGTATGACGAAGAAGGTCTGGCTTACGACTACGCCTCGAGAACTCTGAAATACGCTGATAGCAGAGAACTCGAGTTTGCTTATACATGCAAGCTCGTGGCAGATGAGATGCGCGGGGTTCATCTTCGTACCAACGTCATTACATTCACTCCCAGCTGCGCACAGAGCAAAGAAGAGACTGAGCTCGGGTTGCGCCCAAGAGCTGCTCGGTTTGAGCATTTGCTGCATAGTACTCGCTTGACTCAAATGGCCATGCTCCATCACGCCATCGAATGCGTCACCGAGGACGATATTGAAAAGGTTGAACAGGCATATCCATCAATCAGCAGCGCCTTCTGGTCTTCCTTGGGCGCAATCCGAAATGGTTACGAATTAAGGAACTTGGATTCCCACTCTAGGAGCATGTCAAGAGACCTATTTATAGCATCATTTTGTGATGCTGTACAATACACTCTTGACCTTGTCTCAGCCCACCCACGGTTTAAAGAACTCGTGTCAAAGGCATGTGAACTAGCAGAACCCCACCCTTGGGGAAGACCGCCTTTCAAGAAGGGGTCGCATCGACAGGTCCTTGCATGGCGGCCTCATTTGTGGCAAATTCCCAGCTTGGACGAGCTTTCTTGCATGGAAGACGCTTACGTGGATCCCTATTACACCGAAACTTCACTGAGGAGATACCTAATCAGTACCAGAGAACTTGGCGATGGCGGCGTAAGATACTACTTCTCGGCAACCGCTATATGTATCGCAACACTGGATCGGCTTCCATCTAGCGTTCGTAAGCAACTGCGTTCCATTGTTCTCCAAGAAGACTGCAGAAGTGTCGGCAATCCCGAAGTCCACGCCGAGGGACTCGTTCCGTACTATACCGAAACCCCTAACATGCGCATCCACATGCAAACAGGATTGCACACCATGCTTGCTCCAACTTTTTGGACCAATGCGCGCGCAGAATCCCCCTCTCCAGATGTTGTTACGTGTGGTAACCTGCATCATTATATACGTATTCTGATCGATTGGCTCTTACGAACATTCACATTGTCATCGCATGGAATGCCAGCAGGATCATTTGTCGCAACCCTTGATATCCGTTCAAAAGAAGCTGCTTCCACATGGGAATACTTAGAAAGAGCTGCAGGTGCAAGAGTATTCTTCCCACAGGCTGACAGCGACATGGTGGGTATGAACAGGGCTGATGCGATTCCCGGTTTATCACAAATGTTTGGATGGATAGGCCGCCTTCCTGTTGGTAACTCTTCTGTCATTGTAGACATAAAGAATAAAACGTCTGTGATTCAACTTGATGCTGCTGCTGATCAGCAGCCACAGTATGATGCTGGTCCGGCTAGCCCTCACTCATTGTGGACGATTTGGGATTGGCTCGATATCTACAGGCCAGCGTCTTTTATAAGAACCGTTTTCTACCCAGCTGACTCGAACGCATACTTCAAGACATATCTCGACGATAGAATTCGAAGGAAACTCTGGTCTGAGGTACTTTAGGCTTTGGCAGCGCGCGAAAATGTCCAGTCATGAGCATAGCGACACTAAGGGAGAATCCGCGTTCAGTCTCTCGACGCCGGTATCCCCTTCTTCGATGAAGCAATGGGTTTACCGTCTACCTACGTACTCTGGCGCTGTTGGAAACTCAAATCCATTATTTCATCGAAGAAGGGGATACCGGCGTTGAGAGCTTGAACGCGGGTTGCCAGACTCCGCAACAATCAATCGGATCGGCATGATTGATTCCTATCTAGGTTAAAGGCTGCCTAATGAAGTAATTCTTTAACCTATATAGGAATCAATCATGTCAATCGATTGATTGTTGCGGAGTCTGCGGGTTGCTCTGTCGCAGATCTCTGGAGTGGCGGAGACAGGAGTATGGCGTCTCTGTTTGGGTTGTTTTCTTGGTCAGCTTTTCGTAGCATTATGGTTTACCATGAATGAGAAGTTTGAAGTTCCTGATACGCTTCTCGAGACTACGCATGCAGTGAGCGTTTACATATTGTTCAATCGCTTGGAGAATATTCATAACCTTTCCTTTCTTTCTTGAGCCAATGAACATCCTGTAAAAGTCGCAAAAGCATCATACTGCCCCAATGCCAAACATATAGCAGCTTCCCCTCTAGCTTCTGTTTGCCTTCATTCTCTAGGCCTGGGTTGATTGGATTGCATCAAAAATGGAGAAAACTGGACTATGTAGTAGAACCGCTTCCACGGCTACCGTTGTGTAGACTGTTAAGCCAAAAACACTCATATCTGCAGGCGCGTCCGATCACACTGGCATGTAGCTACGTAGCTATAAAACTTTGCATATTCCATATAACCTCCTACAAATCCTTAATCTCAAATTGTTTATCCAGACTTTCTCACAACCGCCAGCTTCGACCGCACCGGCACATTATGTTCAGGCTCCTGCGTATCAGGAAACTCATCTAACTTCACCCCTTTTTTTAAAAATCACACAATGCGTACTCCCGCCATAGTAAAACATGCTAATCTCATCACCCTTCTTCACATGCTGGCCCTCGGAAACCGTAATTTGACAAGTTGACACCTTAGTCATGCTTATGCCCAGGGAAACACACGAGACCCAAATCCTTATTGTCGGCTTCAATGAAAACGATGGCACGTGTAGCTTTTGCAGTGAGATATCCTTGGCTTGTTACCTCTTTACCTTTATCAATATCGGACTTTGTGGAAGGATCACCCAGGCCTTCAAAGAGTGGCTCGGAGAAGTACGTGCCTTCTTTGAGATAAGCTTTGACGATTTTTCCGCTTACAGGGGCGTGTCAGCGGTGGTAACTGAGTGCGGAGAGGAAGGCTTGGTATACGGTGCCACCGATGAGGTGCTCGTGTAGTAGATCCATGGCAAGCATGTCCATGAGCGAGTAGGCCTGGCCTTTGATCCAGAAGTGATCGCGCTGCGCGACGTTGCGGGCTACCTTGTAAGGTTTCGATTCACAAGCGTTGGCGATGACGTTGTCGTCCTCTGGGTTGGCAATTAGTCTTTTGTCTTCTTTGAAGCAGCGGGTGAAGAAGTGGTCCCAGGATTTGTAACCGTGGTGCTCTTTGGAGGGATCGCATTCGAATAACTCTTCAAATAAATAGGATTTTTGGCCCACATTAGCCGTGATGGGAAGATCGTGGATGCCGTGATCGCTGAGCCAGCCAATTTTGTCGTCGCCTAGTACGTATGCGGAATCTGGTGAGACAAGGAACTCGGCCCATGCGTTCAGGACTTTCTTGACCATCTTGTTGACATCGGGATCTAGGAAGAATGCGAAACCAGATGGTGTGCCCTGCATGGGGAGAAGTGCACAATCAGCGTTATGGATCTCGATTTTACAAAGAAATTGCTTACCATCGGCCAGTCCAATATGGCATTGAACGGAGTCCCCACCATTCCAACAGAGTACTTCTGATCGCTCCACTCAGGCGCCGTTCTGAGGATGTGATTGAACAGTTCCAGCACATGGTGATAGTCACGGACTTGCTTGTAGCCAACCGGGTCTTTCCTATACGGCTTTTTAGAAGGTATCTCCTATATGGAGTTGACCAGAATGTAAATCCGTGTGTTCTTCTCGATCAAATCTTTGAACTCTTGCAACACGGGATGAAGTTCCTTTGGGTTGCTTCCCACGCGCCCAACGATGTTACAGAGCCACGCCTTGTGCACACGATGATCTGACGGGAGCCATGATCCAGTTCTATGCACATGGTGCTCTTTGGGTACGTTTGTGACGTTTTCTTGATGAGACGTTTTGTGGTTCGTGGGATTTCAGAATTAGATCTTGGCTGAAGTTTTTCTCCAGAGTTGTTTGTCAACCCCCTTGAACTCCATGTTACTCATCATTTTCATCACTTCTACGTAATATCTATACCCCTGCGTTTCTGTACTCCGGGAACAGACTTCTTATTCCAAGATTTACAGATCATTCCCTGCACGTCATCTCCCTAGGATTGTGGCGTCAATCGACGGGTGACTGCAGTCCCCCTAGGTAGGAAGGTGGGGTAAACCTGCTTAATCGGGTTAGTCGTAGCTTGCGGAACTGACAACCTTGGAAGAAAATCGCTGAATGAGAAAGATGTGAACTGGACGATGAGATGTCCATAAAGCACGTGAGTATGCTTATGAGTTTCGTATGCTAATATCACTAGATCAATCCAGGAATCACCCCACCAAGCTGACCTACCGAGGTTAAGAAGGCTTGGCCCACATCTCAACATTATATATCGCGCATGCTTACTTACACCTCAACCTTGACGTTGCAGCTATTTTCAAAATGGATCTTCTAACTCCCGGAGATATCAAGCACAAGAATGGAGAGACGACGCACTATTATGAAGGAGGGTCTAAAGAAGGAACACCCCTCATCTTCATCCACGGCTGGCCGGACATAGCGGAGTCATGGGAACACCAACTCTCCCACTTCGCCGCTGGCTCAAAGTACCGCGTCATTGCTCCCGACATGCGCGGCTACGGTGATTCCACTGCCCCAACCACAAAGGAAGCCTACTCACTGTCAGTGCTCGTCTCGGAAATGGTCGAATTCGTCGAACAACTAGGCATCAACAAGGCCATCTGGGTCAGCCACGACTGGGGCTCGGGCCTCACCAACGCGCTTGCAGCCCATCATCCCGAACTCTTCATCGGTGTCGCCAATCTTTGCGTCCCATACCGTTCTGTCGAGCTCGGCTTCGATTACCTCGTGAGCATGGTGAACCGCGACATCTACCCCGAAGACGAGTATAAATGGGGACAATGGGAGTACATGAAGTACTACCAGCTGTATCCCGAAGAGAGCGTCAAGATGTTTGACTCAGCCGTGGAAGGTATGACAAAGGTGCTCTACCTGAAACAAGACCACAGCCAGTCGTATGGCAAGCCCTCCCCTATGGCCAGGATCATTAGGGACGGAGGATTGTTTGGAGGACACCCGGAAAAGATTCCTGATATTCCACTCGAGGCTACAATGCTCGACGAGCACCATTACGCTAGTCTCGTGCGGGGCAAGAAGAAGCATGGGTCCTTTGGCCCTGTGGCATGGTATTTGAACCACGAGGCTAACGCCGAGTACGGGAAGAGTGAGAAGAATGGAGGAGTGCTGGAGTTCCCTGTGTTGTATATCGACGGAAAGTACGATGCTGTATGCTCAATCAGTCAGACGCCAAAGATGGGAGAAAGCCAGAAGTCAGCCACGAAGAAGTTAACAGTAGAGACCATCGAAGCGGGGCATTGGGTGCAGTTAGAGAAACCTAAGGAGGTCAATGAGGCGTTGGAAAAGTGGCTGAGCACTTTGTGAGGTGTTGCTGTGTGGTAGTGTTGATAGAACGCTGCATGCGCGTTAAAATGAGACATGACTGGAGCACCAGTAATGCATACGTAGAGAGAGGGCGTGGAGTCATTGTTATGCTGAATAGTACAATGATCTGAATCGGGCATGGTGTGGTCTTGCGTTCGGTTGTGGTGCCCTTCCCCCGCCCCGCTCCATGCTGAGGCGTTATTTGACGACGATCGCTTCGACAGTAACAAAGATGACTGTACCATTGAAAGAAGAAATGCAGCCTCTGAGATCGATTGATGGGCTGCCTAACATATTGAGATACATTAGTATTGATCTGCGCCAGATTGCGTTTCCAGGTATGGATAAAACAAGTGAGATGCAATGTTTCCTGAACTGTCAAGCTAGAAAGGACGACCACCCACGAAGTCGCATCATTTCCGTCGGTGAAGTATCGCCGTCTCATCTTACCGGCAGTTCACATCTTACATACAAACACATGGGATCAGCCGCGATCTCATGGTCCTAGATGACCACGTGAACGCCTGAGAATGATAAAATGACTGCAGGTGGTTGGCGCGCGCCTAATAAAACGGAGACCCGACCAGCCGACTTAACCACTGTATCTGATTAGCCGAGAAAAAGCTTGGCTTTATAACTTCACGAATTAATCACGTTACACGCCTCGCTTTTGCAGTCTCATTTGTCGCTCTTTCACTGTCGTTTTTTGATGACCATTGAGATTTCATTGTGATTTGTTTAGCCTTAGTCTTCCTTTCCTTGTTATATATACAAATAGTGCGAACCACTCAACTCATGTTTGACCTATTTGTATCGTCATTGACTCTTGACAAACATGTCTGCTCAAACGCTTACACGAGCGGCTGCACTCACGCGAGTCTTGGGCCAGTCAGGTCGTCGCTACCTCGTCGAACGCATTCTTCAAGACAAACCTGGGGACCAGGGACGTGTGTATCTCGCAACGT
Source organism: Pyrenophora tritici-repentis (assembly GCF_003171515.1). Classification (NCBI taxonomy): domain Eukaryota; kingdom Fungi; phylum Ascomycota; class Dothideomycetes; order Pleosporales; family Pleosporaceae; genus Pyrenophora; species Pyrenophora tritici-repentis. The sequence goes on along the minus strand of NC_089399.1, from coordinate 131,278 downwards.
AAGTAGACCCAAGTTAGGTAAACATAAACCCACAATCACTAACCTTACGTTTCTTCTAGCTCTAGAGACCACAAGTACGTCTTAAAAGGCGTTGTACTATGCGACTTTAAATATTTTAAGGATATGTTCGATGACCTTCGGAGCTCACCCTACCTACGCGTGTTCGACGATGCTTGCCCCGACAAATCTGTGTTCGTATACAAGTACCTTCGAGACCACCTTCTGTCTTTTGTCCAAAATGAAGTTCCACTTCCCACAACTAAGCGAATCCTCTGAGACACCCTGTGTGGAATCGCTACTCTACATAGCAAAGGAATCGTTCATACCGATATTAAGGCGAACAACATCTTGATAGAATGGAAGGACCAGGGTGGCGAGATAGCAGTGGAGCAAGTGTAGGTTGCGGACATTGAGGATGCGGCCTATGTATCACAAGATTGTGTTATCAAGGGAAGACAAGTTGGAAATTGGATGTGGCGAAGTCCAGAGGCGCACGCATCGGCTGAAGTGCACACGCCGTCAGATATGTTCTCTTTTGGACTTGTGGTAAGTCTCTCTTCAATCTTCGAAAGTCCCTAATCTGAAGCAATGCATTGCATCTATGCCATCACAAAACGAGTGGTACTCGCAGTAGACGAAGAAGAGATTCCAGAGCGCATCGAACTTTTGGACATTGTTCTCGAACGTCAGCTTTCGTACTTCTCTGATCTAGAGGGTATTGGCGGTCTAATTCGGTACCTTGGCGATAGTCCCTGGGCTCAGCTCATTGCAATGATAGCGGCGGACTTTAATGCAGACAATCCAAGGCGACTGTTTGCATTGTGGCAGGTAGACTCCGCAACAATCAATTCAATCCGGTCACTCTCCTAGACCCACTTACCTATCTAGGTAGGGCTTAAACTCCTATAGGTAACTACTAGGCTTAAAGCGGTAATCAATCAATCCAATCTGAACCTTCTAGGACCCACTTAATTGATTGTTGCGGACTGTGGTGGCAGGATATCGACCCTGACTTCAGGGATCTTGTTGTACGGATGATGAACGTGGACCCCACTCGGCGACTCACAGCTAATGAAGCACTCGCACATCAGTGGTTCTCAGACGTTCCGTGATGAGGCGATGTGCGGCGGGTCAATCACGCAAGTGGATAGAGTCTCTACATACATATGTCCACGCTCTGGACGATGTGCTTCCGCGAAGGTACGCATTGACAGCCATAGATATTGTGGAGCAGCCTCGTATTTGATAATGACTTAGCAGCATGTTGCCGCAGTCTGCTGACAGTAACCAAAGTGCCAATGTAAGATGCCAAGGAGAAGCCGGGTAACTTACCTCTATGTTGTGAGATCGTCGTACTTGCCATCCTCATTCAGAAAGCTCCTGAGATCCTAAAATACTATTCGAGCCTTTTACAATAGGAGTTGCTGGAAACTTCCGGTAAGCTCGTATCTGTTTCGGATATTCGGTCTTCTATCATGGTGGCAGCGTCACCACGGCGTAGGACAGCATGGAATAGAATGGACAGCCACCATACGAAAGGAAGTCTTGCAAGAGGTAAATACGGAACATAGGTTATATAGAGAAGTAGAGGAAGGTAGGAAGGCAGATGTCTATGTACTTGGCGACAGCCAGATGAAATATGTCTGCAATTCCATATGAAATTACACCGAGAATCTGCATAACCTAGTACCACCGTATATTGCGCGTGGCTTTTGAGTGACTCCTTCTCAAAGGGACTTGCCTAACTCTCAAGAGGTATAAAAGAACGGGGAAACGTCTTTCCAACTCGAACAAAGAACGTACCAATTACCACCTACAATTCTAAATCAAATCCAGTTATTCGTAATTCCACGCACCATTACAATGCGTTTCTTTGCTACTCTAGCCGTGCTCGTCACGATAGCCGCTGCTGCTCCTTACGCTGGAGAAAAACGTAATTGCGAAGGTGTCGAAAAAGTTATCGACGGAAATGTGGTAATGACGTTGGAGTGTCATATGGAACCTATCCCGATTGAGAGATGAGGTCCTTATCGACGATAGAACCGGCAAAAAATCTAGTATGTATTGGCGTTCCACGATGTATAGGGTATGGCAGTCTAACATTATGGTTCTAACAGTGGTTTCTATGAGAAATCACGTCCGGTCCGAAACTATGATCGACATAGGCAACAAAAAAAGAGTTGGTAGTGAAGACGCAGGATGTGTCTCCGATGAAACTGGATAGGGGATAATAATTTCTGTTAGGTGACGATATCAAAGTCGTTCCTTATCATCGGTTGGTTTTGGTTGGAAGCGGTGGTTTGGGGGGTCTCGGTATATAAGCAAGCACATGTACATCCAGAAGACTTGTGGCAAGAGAAACACTAGACGGATTGTATTGAAAATAACACCTTTGCTCACTGCAATCATTTCTATCGCATAAGACCGTCAGTCCGCAATCTTCGGCGTTTTGCAAACACACGGGATTCTCGTATCTGCCACCCGACAGTCCTTGTCCACGATATCAAGACCAATTGTATGCGCTTCGGATGAATAGGAGCAAAGAGTAAGTCCCGATTCATCTTGGGGTTCTACGTAGATCCATGATTTTGGACGGTTGACAGCCCCGAAGAAGCGGGCTGATAGTGATCGACATCGTGGAGCAACCTCGTCTTACCACGATGACATGGTGGTAAGATCTTAACGAAAAGGGGGGCATCTCAATTCTCGATGGTTCGTGAGATCTTCGTACCTATTATGGTCAGGATATTTCAATTGAGATGCCGAGACGACTGTTCCATCCATTCACAGCAGGAGTTGCGTAAGTTCATCTCCACAACGCTTACTCAGATTCGTAATTGCGTCCCGGCGGAGCCGCAACGTGGGGTAGCATGGGGAAGATTTGCGTCGCTGCCATGCGAAGGTGTATTATTATTATTATTATTATTATTGTTGGTTGGCTTTGCACTAAGTGCGTAAAGGGAAATAACGATAACTAGGAATGCATTCTGTTCGGTGGTTCTAATTGATATCTACGAACATAGGTGCTACGAAGGTATACCTAAGCTCTTGCGCAAGGTGGGCCGAAGTCGGGCCGAAGTGTCCAGCAGCCGACGTCTCTACCGATACTCACGATCCGACAATTATTCCATTTAAGTCCTTTTTCAGTCAGAGACTATGTAGGACTGGGCCGGAGGCCGTTCTATCTGGTTTTGTTTATCGTACATTTTGGGTATTTGTTTGGCTATAGCAGTTTAGGCTTGCTTCTAGCTAGATACTCGGTGTCTAGCTAGTGCCTGGTGCTAAAGAGCAGTTTGGTGAATAGACATGCGAAGGTGTAAAATGGATAGGAACCTCTCTTACTTACACTGCCAGCATATCTACACCCTACTATCCACGATACATTGCTGGTCTGAAATTCTATTATTCTCATCTACCATACTTCTAACATGCGTCCCTCTCTCTCTATTGTTCTAGCCGTGATCGTCACGGTAGCAACTGCAGCTCCCCTACAACTACAGCCTCGAGACGATTGCCCACCTTGCGCACAAATAAGACCAGGAGGCCGAGGTCCAGAACTCATCGGGGGTGGTTGCTGTTAATGCTATCTCGGATCAACGAGTTTCTTAGCAACGGTAGAGCCAACTATCAATAAGAGGTATGTTTCTTTTAGATTTCCAGGATCTAGAAGATGGGATAATCTAACATTATGGTTTCCACTAGAGAAGATGGTTACGAGAAACTTCAAACTTTCGGAGACCGCCGCGATCGATACAAACAGAAAGGAAAAGGGGTTGCAGTCAGCGTTGGGAGTGGAGGTGCAGTGAAAGGTTGCGATGAAGCGAGACGGCTGGCAGTAGGGGAGTCAGAGGACGGCGTGTATAAACAAGCAAGCACATGTACATCTAACTTAGAAGACTTCCGTGGAGCGGAACGCCAGGCGTAACTTCTTCATAATACAATCGCATTTGCTCGCTATGCCTTTTCCAATCTCAATGTCTGTCTGCTTCATCTGGAGAATGGCACGTCGTTTCACCAGGTCCGCGAGACCTCAGCTTGAGACTAAGTGCTCTAGTATGGACTTGTGTGTAGACTCTATAACAGCTGTCTACATACACAAATTGTTCGGCACTGATAGGTAGGCGGGTTACTTGCAATTCTCGTCAAGATATTGGATGCAATTTTCCATTATAGAGACGGACTGCTTGGTTTTTTGGGCCCGCAAACATGCTGGAGCAGATCGCGCCTGTATTTCTGGAAGCCCCTCGAAAACACGACGCTGCCTGTCGGGGTGAGCGGTGGCGTGGGAGTTTGCACTACCCAGAGCGTATGTAAGTATCTCTGATCTAGGGCTGTAAGTGCGACAGACAAAAAGCCATCGCGTAGGTGTTTATGCATTGTTTCTGGACTTGGTCTACATTGGGCTAAATGTCACTCATACGATGGATGGAAATAGTATTTCGTTTTTCTTGCCTTTGCTTTGGCGTACGGCGTCTTTGCATCCTTCTTCTATCCAGAGACGCGGAAGTTGACGTTGGAAGAGGCGGGGGAGTTGATGGACACCGCGAAGGCTAGAATGAATGCCAGGAGGAAGTGAGTCTGCTGAATGTAGTTTAGAAATTCTATGATGTTTACATATATCAACTGTACCTTGGTTATCTTCATCTATGTACCATGACTTGATTCGTGCATCGAATCAATGCCACTATGTACTGCGTCTATTGCAGCTTGGACAGATATCAAATTGAGCATATAGGCTACCCTTTTGCTTCGAAGAGACGGTATTGATGCATTGATTTACGAGGCCTATTCTGCATCATCGAGAGACTGTTTGAACAAGTAAAGTCGGGTTGTAGCACATGGTCGTCATGTTGGAAATCGGGCGGCGGCGATACAGAATACGGAGAATTTCGGATGCTTGTCGGTGAAATGCAACCTGTCTGAGTGGCTAGCGCGTCTCGGGTCTTGGCGCAGGGTGCATGTGCCTACCAAAAGTTCGTCATCCCATTTGGGCCGCCCGCTGAAGCTCAACCCCATGCCGCCATGAGCTTCCGACCAATACTGCCACGGCCAATTGCAGTGCGGGAAGCGAATTCACTATGTCTGCAATGTTGGAGGAGGCTCGCCAAAGCGCCGCTACAATCGCGACAGACATTTTCGTCCATTTCGTCGCATAGAGAAGGCGCTGTAGCCTCTAGGGGACGCCCGTATACAGTCGGCAAAGATTATTTCCGGGCGAACCCGATATTGAAAGAGACATTTTGGACGTCGAGGCAAGAACTGCAGAGTTCGATTGTATCCATTCGGAGCGGGAATGGCCAGCTAGGAGCGAAAGAGCATGCCACGGCTACAGCAGATGAAGTGCTACCACACAGGCGGCGGAAGAAGGCAAAGGAGGATGCAGCAGCAGTAGAGAACACTGAAGCGGCATATCCTATTCCACACGATGCATCCTCCAAACTCGCACACATATCCTCGAGCCTACCGCAGCAGTCGCTCAAGCGCATATTGACTACATACCTTTCGCTATCGAAACCCCGCCTGTCCTTCCTCGTCGTCCTCACAGCCACGGCTGCGTACTCGCTATATCCCGTTCCTGGCCTGCTTGCGCCTGCAGCAACAGCCACGCCCTCCCTTTCGACCCTCACACTATTCTTCCTCACATCTGGTACGGCGCTATGCTCGGCCTCGGCGAATGCCTTCAACATGATCATGGAGCCTGCCCACGACGCCAAAATGAGCAGGACGCGTAACCGACCACTTGTGCGAAAGCTGATCAGCCCTCGAGGCGCCATCATCTTTGCCATCGCATGTGGACTTGTTGGAACAGGCGCCCTCTACTACGGCGTGAACCCCACCACTGCTTTTCTCGGCGCAGCGAACATCTTCCTCTATGCTGGCATCTACACGCCCATGAAGCGCATGCATGTACTGAACACCTGGGTCGGTGCGATAGTAGGAGGCATTCCACCATTGATGGGCTGGACGGCTGCGGCAAATCAATATGCGTACCACGGTACATGGGATGAGCTGCTGTTCGGCGAGGGCTCCGCTGGCGGATGGCTGTGCGCTGCGCTTCTCTACGCCTGGCAATTCCCCCACTTCAACGCGCTCAGCTGGGCTATACGCGACGAGTACAAGAACGCTGGCTATCGCATGTTAGCATGGGTGAACCCCGCCATGAACGGCCGCGTCGCATTACGATATTCGATACTAATGTTTCCTATCTGCATCGGACTATCCTACTGCGGCGTCACAGACTGGAGCTACGTAATCACGAGCAGTGCAGTCAATGGCTGGATGACGCTCAAAGCTTGGCAGTTCTGGAAGGCCGGGGGGCACAAGGGAACAGCGAGAGGTTTGTTCTGGGCCAGTATCTGGCACCTTCCCATTGTCATGGTTCTGGCCATGGCTCAAAAGAAGGGACTTGGAGAGCGCATCTACCGGAGTTTATTCGGATATGCCGACATTGATGAAGAAGACCTCTATTATGAGGTCGGTAAACTCGAGGAAGAAGAGCAGAAACACTTGGCCCTCGTCCAAGGTAGACGAGACACATAAGATCCACATGTTCTGAGCCCACATTGCGTGCCTGAATTATTGCGGCATTACCGACGATCGCTCGATCAACAGGTACATGTTTCTATGCCCCACTGTATCATGTATCATCACGTCCTACTTAGGCAGTTGGACTCGGGTGTAACGGATATAAGCTTCGTGGTCGATAGTAATTCATAGCGTCGTCCCGGGTTTCCCTTACTGCACCTTTACGCCAAGTCACAGTGTAACTGTCTCTACTTTTAATATCTCCGCATCGGTTGCGCGCCCAAGCGACATGTATGGAAGCTCTCGAGTAGGCGCCTCCGTCAATTTCCACGGATAGCAAGGCTGCAGCAATCTATCAGGTGCACAAAGACGGACCAAGGCAATATATCCCACGGGTCATGCGTTTCGACTACCGGCCAAGGCATAAAACACTGGGCCAATGACCTCGGCTAGCGCCACCAAGCTCATCTAAACATGAATATGTCTCTTGTCAATTAATTGTCATTAGCTCCATTGTTTCGAAAGCCATGCTCGGCAGCAGCCAACGCCTACCAAACGTTTACCCGCCGCAACGACGCCATGGATCGTGTGCGCAAGCCTCGCCGGAATGAAGTACCACACGCCCAAGTAATGGGTACTTTGTACTGCAATTTAGAACCCCCACCCTGGCGGACTTGTGTGACAGCTGCGACGACGCCATTCTAGGAAATTGTATATATAGAGGAGTCTCATAGCCTCGTTTTTATTCATCATCACAGTTCATCCAAGATCATCCAACAGCAAGATGAAGTACAGTCTCGCCGCCCTCCTCGCTGTCGCCAGCACGGCCAGCGCACACTACACGCTCCCCGAACTCACCGTCAAGGGTGTAAAGACCGGCCAATGGGCCTACGTCCGCAAGACATCAAACTACCAATCCAACGGTACGTCTACCTACTCGTCTACTCCCACACCCATCAAAAAACTAACATGCCCTCCCCAGGCCCCGTCACAGACGTAACATCAAACGCCATCCGCTGCTACGAGCTCTCCCCGGGCACCGGATCAAAAACCTACACCGTAAACGCCGGCGACACCGTCGGCTTCACAGCCGCAACCTCCATCTCGCACCCAGGAACCCTCCAATTCTACCTCGCCAAAGTGCCGTCTGGTAAAACCGCCGCCACTTGGGACGGCTCGGGTACCGAATGGTTCAAAATCTACAGCCAAGGCCCCTCCTTCTCCGGCGGCCAGCTCACGTGGCCATCAAACGGTAAAACAGAAGTCGACGTCACGTTGCCGAAATCGCTGCCCAGCGGCGAGTACTTGCTCCGCGGTGAACACATCGCGCTGCATTCTGCGGGTTCCGCCGGCGGCGCGCAGTTTTACCTTAGTTGTGCGCAGTTGAAGGTTGAGAATGGCGGGAACGGTAGTCCCGGGCCGAAGGTGGCTTTTCCGGGCGCGTATAAGGCGACGGATCCGGGCATTATGATTAACATTTACTACCCGGTTCCTACTAGTTATACGGCGCCTGGGCCGGCGGTTTGGAGTGGGTAGATGGGGGTAGTTGATGGGATGGGTAGGGTTTGCGGGATAAGGTGGTTGGGGATTGGCTTCTTCTGTGTATATATCTTTTATGGAATGAATGAGGTTTATGATTAATTGTTTGACTTTGATAGAGCATGCATATGTTGTGCATTTGTGTCATCGTCGTAAATACGTTACTCTTCCTACTCCCAGTCCTACTCGGCATATCCCGTATCTATACAAAGACTACATATAGCTTACCTTATCCGTCCTAGCTTACCCGTCCACACACACACACACAACCCTCTCTCAAACTACACCAACATCCTTTCCAATCTAAACAACTCTAGGAAACAAAACAGATAATAAGTTCTTGTTATATTCAGTCACTAAGCGTTGAAGATCAACACGGCCATCGCGACTCCAACCTCGCTACCATCACACATCTATATAAACACAAATCCTACAATTCTATTGCTAACACACATACATATTTGAAATAACAAGCCCTCCTCATTGCAAATGAACGCACGTAGTTTCGCCGAATCCTCCTGTGATGCTAGGTAGCATTCATAGCCCTTTTAAAATTGGTCTATAGAACAACACCAACGGTAGAGTGTAGTACATTTCACACAGGCAAACGCTGGTATAGTATACTAGCACGTACGTCACGTAAGGATTTCGGGGATATTTTCCCATGGTCAGTAACGTTCGATGGAAAAGGGTTGTGTTGCGTATCTGTGTGTTTATAGGTGTTCATGTTGGTAGGCCTTGTACGATCGTACGGGTGAATAGCAACAACGAGGTTCTTCTGATGACTGGTATTGGTATTTGTTTTGATTGTCTACGAACATAGCTGCTACGAAGGTACACCTAAGCTCTGCGCAAGGTGGGCCGAAGTCGGGCCGAAGTGTCAAGCAGCCGACGCCTCTACCGATACTCACGATCCGACAGTTCACAATGTAGTCACATTTGGATTCTTGTGTAGATGTGGTAGACGGCCATGGCCTTTGCGATGGTGTCTTGAGTGGCATATTTCGACGGGATAAATGTTTATTTGTGTTTTTTTCCTACTTGCCAATCGTGGTTTCCTCCCGCTTGTGTATCCACCAAGGCTTTAACCCATCCTACCCTACCCCACTCGTCAGCAAACAACTCCCCACACTAACTTCCCAGCCTCCCTTACTCCCTATCATCCTCCTCCTTCTCCTACTTAAACTATCCAACACTCCAAAGCAATTCGGTTCGGTTCAGTTTATTCCAACTACAGATTGCAACGCACCCCAAACAGCGGCCCCCTATCACAGCAGACAAAATCCTTGGGGTTTAAGCTGGGGATTCCATTGTTGCAGCAAGAGTTGCAGCCTGCTAGGGCGGGGATTGGGGCTGGATTGGGCATAGTCTATTCAGTCTCTCAACTCGATAGCGACCGCCTCTCGAGATACATATCCACCCTCTCTCCTACCACCCCTTTCTATCCATCTCTCCTACCACCATCCCTCTTACCCCTCCTCCTCTACTCAACTACCCATTACATCGGGCGTCCTGGAGGACTATATTGAAAGCCTCTATCACACGGCTGCCCTAGCTTGTCTGGGTCAGCGCAGGTAATCGGGCCTCCGCCATCACTTCCATGGCAGAGTTTGCAGGTCTGCGGTTCGGGCGCTGCGACTGGATTGGGGACGGCGGCGCCGAAGGTGGCGAGGAGGAAGCGCGTTTCTGTGCTGGACTGGAGTTGTGTGTGTGTGTGTGTATATATATAAAGGCGTTGAGTTGACAGATATGTGTAGATGTGTGTAGTTAGATGTGTGTAGTTAGATGTGTGTAGTTAACGCGTGGTACAAAGCGCGGGCGGGCAGACCCTTTTATGTCTAACGGCGTAAGCAAAGGGATCGTCGTTACTGTCTCGCTTCCTCTGATACAGCACTCGTTGGAATAGGCCTTTTTTTCGGGTGAGTTACCTTTGTGACGTTTTGCTTACGTGGATGCCGAGACGATGTTGTTATCGGCATTTTTAAACCGGCGATGACTCTCTGGTTCTCACCGTGTACTTGACTGGGTGTGAGAAGTGTTGGCTCGGGATGGCGCGGATGCTGTGGAGGTGTACGGTGGGTGTGAGGGTTTTCGGTGGTGTGGTTGGGGAAGGGGGTGTCGTATGATGTTTGTATAGGTCGTATCGTTGGTGTTGGGTAGATCTCTTGTCTTGTCTAGGTGTATGTTTTTAAGTGTGTCGTGCGATGTTACACCTTAACTTGGCTATCGCAACAGTTAGTTATCTTTAAAGGCGTTATTCTTTAACCTTCTCAGAGTCGCTATGTACACTACTAAGTATATCCCTCCGCCCTCCTCCCGTCCCGGGTGCTCGGTGATCGACGGCGTACCGAGAGAGAGTAAGCTGCATTGACGTTTGTTCTAAAACTGTTCGGCACAAAGAACCGGATCGTCAGGAATTGCCTACCAGTGATGATCGACCAGCCGATGGAGAACAAGTGCGGGTGATTGACTGTGTCGAGGGTTTCGTCTAGGTTGTTAGTTCTTGGCAACAGTGAACGTCCAGGGGAAAATGCAATCTTGTGTCATCCTCGCCTGTTGTGAACAGACACTATGTGTATATTTGTGAGTTGCGTTGATTTGTTTTATTCTTCTTTTGTTGCTATATTTCTTTACATCTTGAAACGTTTCCATTCTTTGGGGTAGATTCGTGATATCAGTTCTTCCATTCTTACAATCGTCATCGTCGTCATCATTGTCGTTCCATCCACATTCACTGCTTTGAGCTAGAGCCAGCATGGGACCCGCCATGCTTCCTCCGACTCGAACTCTTCTTCTCCTTCTTTTCTTTGCTCTCCTTTTCTGGCTTCTCCGCCTTCTCCGCCTTCTCATGTCTCTCAGGCTTGTAGTCTTCGGCAACTTCCCGTACAACCTCGCTCTTGCCATCGATCCTTCGCACAACCCTGACGATATCGTCGGCGCGCTCAATTGCCACTTCATGGCCTACACCATCTAGCACCTTGACGCGTACGTTGTCTTCACCCAGAACCGTGCGCGCGTCCTCTGTAACCTCGTCGGCAACAACAATGGGATCGGTTTCGCCGAGAACGAGCCAGACTTCTTTTAGCGGACCGGCATGCGCCTCGATATTTTCGCGAATGACAGCCCAGCGATCGTGTTGGTTGTAAATGGGGGCGTTGCGGACGGTGGATATGAATGCCGGGACGAAACCCTTGTGGTGCTTGATCTGCCAATCTACAACAGAAGACACGGTACTGTATGGGTTTCCGGGCAAAAGCATTTGGTTGCTCGACACGTATGTTGCGTTGCCTTCGCTTGCAGTTGTAGTCGTTGTCTCGGCGTGTTCGACAGCCTCGGGGTCGTTTTCTACCACCTTGGCGCCCGTCCAGAGTCTGCTTGCTACCAGGCTACGGACCATCCATTCGGGCATCCAGGAGCTGTTGTAGAGCATTTTGCTCGATATGGAGACATGTGATTTGCGAATGATGCCTCCCGGGGCGACGAGCACGAGTCCCTTGACTAGGTTGGGGAAGTAGGAAGTAAAGTCAGCGGCGATGACGCCGCCAAATGAGTAGCCGACAATGGTGAAGTTTAACCAGTGAATGGGCGAGGACTGCAGAGCAAGTAGTACCTGTGTGGTGTAAAGGGTGGAGTCATACTTGGTCGTGTCTGGGGAAGGTGCATCCGAGTAGCCGCGGCCAAAAAGATCTGTCAATAGTGGTTAGCGTTTGCTTTTTGTAAAGTTTAATCAACCTGGCGTTTCGAGCATGCAGCATGGACTTTTTGCTGATCCCACGTGGGGGGAGCAGCTGTCGTGCACGTGGCCCACCGTTAGGTAGGGCTGGCGGGCCCCTTGCCGAAAAGAGTAAGGCAGAAGGGGAATGGACGATCCATCGTTCCAACTTTAACGTGGGGTTGAATCGACAGATCTGACATATCGCAAGGCAATTTCTCCTCTTAATTTGGACATGGAAGTTTTCCAAGACATTGGTCAAGACGGCGGAAATGACGAGGTAAAATTGCAAGAGGCAAACTAGTGACGGGTGACAACAAGAAAGGGACCCACCAAATAGCATGACACGTCGACCCCTCCCAACCAATTTGTGCGCAAGATCTGTCAGCGCGATGCTCGGCGTAGAGATGCCATGGATTAGAAGGACTTTTTCTCCATCTCTTGGGCCGAATTCATAGACGCGAATGGAACCAAACGGAGTGTTGACATCGCGGGCTCCTGGTAACGCGGCTGGATGATACGGTAGCTCGGCAGCATCCTCATCAGAAAGCTCGGGGAGTAATGAGTCCCTCGGGGAGCGGATCGGCGGGCGTTTGGCAGACTTTGATGAGGCTGTCAATGCCCAGAGGAGAGATAGGCCGCCGACCGAGGCGGCGCCAATGATGGCATAACGCTGGGCCTGGGGAAGACGCTCGAAACGCGACAATTGGGTTGCGGAGAGGGTTGAAATCTTCTGAATGGCAGCCTCTGCGGCTTTGGGCTGCGGCTTCTCGCCGGCAAATAGGGAAAACATTGCGATACAGGAATAGATGTAGAGAGTCGGGCCTTGCAGCGGTGACAAAATGAAATGATCGCCATGGCGCTAACTGGGCCGTCGTGGCGCGCGATACGACTGCGCCACAACTTCTGGGGCCAGGATTGAAGGGGGGGGGGCCAAGGCCTCCGAGGTGGCATCTTTTTGTAGAGTTTCAGATGGGAGGCCTTACAAGGCTGTCCTGACATGTGCTAGAGCTGCGGCTGCAGACTCAACTGTCATGGCGACATGAAAGCTCCGACAAAAGACGGTGATTCGGACAAAGGCGCTGATCTTGAGGCGGCTAGCGGCAAGCCAAGGTTTGGGAGCGCGTCAGCTCTTTGGCTCCCTGTGGCTGTGTGGGCGCATAGTAGTCCGGAAGAGCCCTAGATAGCTTTCCAAAAGGTATCCTGGGCCCTGTTACCCCCGGACACTTACGACTCCCTTTTGGTGTCGACTGACCACTGCCCACTGTCTTTTGTGTTGTCGCCGGTCCTTTACTTCACTCTTTTTCCGTTTCCATCTCTGTTGCTCTTTGTTTCGGTCGCTGCGGAGTCTCATATGTCCGCTTCTGACGTCGGCAGACTCCCGAAGACATACCGTACGAGCACGTTGACGGCGCTGTCATCCCCGCCCGTGCTGACAGGCCGCGATAAAAAAGACGCCATCTACCTTACCCTGCGTTGGCGCAGGTGAAGAGTCTCTACCACACGGCGCTGGGCCCTTTGAGCTCACCATCACCATGGACGAGTGGACATCGAAGCAGCTCCCTGAGCGTCTGCCCTTCTCCAAGAAGCGACTTCCCAAGAGCGTCATTTTCTCGTGCGTCATGTTGCTCAAATACCACATAAGCTGAGGCTAACCGCAACAGATACATTGGCGACTATCTCATCATCTTGTAAGCCCGCCCCCGGTGCACACGCGACCACCTTCGCACCTCCAAATCGGCTAACAACAGCCACAGCGCATTGTTGATCATATTCACCATCGTGGATAAGATTCCCCCTTTCCACCAGCACTTTGCCCTCGAAAACTACACGCTCCACTACCCCTTCGCTACAAAGGAACGCGTGCCCGTCTTTTGGCTATGCGTTTACGTTATCCTCGCGCCCGCCGTCATCATCGGCATCTACACAATGGTCATTGATGGTCTCTTCTCACATCAGACGGCAATGCCGGCCGGAAGAGCCGGCATCAAGCGCCTCTCTGGACGGTACCGGTTCAAGGACCGCCTATGGGAGTTAAATTGCGGCATTCTAGGCCTGGGTCTGAGCATCGGCGCCGCCTATACCATCACGGGCGCATTGAAGAATGCCATCGGAAAGCCACGACCGGATCTTATAAGCCGGTAAGCAATACCCTGGGCCGGCGCAGGCCATATACTGATCGACTACAGGTGCATGATAGACGAGACGAAGATCAATACCGCAAAATACGCCCTTCAAACCATCGACATTTGCACCCAGACCAACAATTACATTCTCCAGGATGGCTTCAAGAGTTTTCCGTCAGGACACAGCAGTGGTATGTGATATAGTCGTCGCACCTGGCAACATTCCTAACACTTTCTAGTTTCATTCGCTGGTCTCTTCTACCTCTCCATCTACCTCGCCGGCAAGCTACACGTTATGGACGCAAAGGGTGAGGTCTGGAGGACATTGATTGTCCTGGTTCCTGCACTAGGCGCTGCTCTCATCACCGGCACCCGTATCATGGATGCCCGTCATCACCCATTCGACGTCATCTCAGGCGCTCTCATTGGAATACTAGTTTCCTGGGCTTCCTACCGACAGTACTTCCCTCCTGTTACCGAGACCTGGCGCAAGGGACGTGCGTACCCGATTCGAGCCTGGGGCAAGGCATCTCGAGCTCCTCCGTCTGGCGCAATGGACGACGACGCACAACCGCTACAACAAATGAACAAGCCGATAGATGAGGAACGCGGAGAAGCATCTGGCTACTCTTCTACGACCGTGGTGCCTGATAACATCGATACTACAGGCAATGTGTTCCGTCAGCAAATCCACAACTCGCAACGAAGACGTCAAGACCGTCAAGACTCAGAGTCCCAATACGGCGTAGATCGAAGTGATACCAACGCGTCGAGCAACTACCGAACTGGGACCATGGGATCTACCATGACTGCAAAGGTCAACAAGTACCAAACTCAGTTGCCTGCCACGAACCCTTTTGCCGCTGATGTTGCACGCCAACGCCAAATGGATACCTACGACTACTCATCTTCTGAAGACGAGAACCATTATGAGCTTCAACCACGTGGTGCTGGTGCTGGTGCTTACAACCCAGTATCTGGCAGACTTACCGATACTGGCTATCATCCTCCAACTGGCATTTCGCCTGCTCCTACACCGCCCCCTCCGATGACCAGTATCCTAGCGAATCAACACACCATGATGTCACCGACGGGAGATTTGGCTGATAGAAGAGACATTGGACCACCACCTCCACTTCATGCTCCAGGTACCACGCCTCAGCAAATATAAAGCATTGTTCAAATTTTAGCTGCTAGCGGCTCCTTGGTGGTAGTCTGGACTGCTGTTCTATATCC
This sequence comes from Pyrenophora tritici-repentis, assembly GCF_003171515.1. Classification (NCBI taxonomy): domain Eukaryota; kingdom Fungi; phylum Ascomycota; class Dothideomycetes; order Pleosporales; family Pleosporaceae; genus Pyrenophora; species Pyrenophora tritici-repentis. The sequence continues at coordinate 116,140 of NC_089399.1, read as the reverse complement.
ATATTTACTTTTCTTCATTACAACGTTTGAACATGCAAATAAGGCGTAATGGGGAATAATCTTTAAATTAGTCGGCTTCGATACGTACGTGCCCATTTGGAGCAGGAGTGTGGAGTTTGGACGGAACTAGGTTGGGATTAGTGTTTTCACGGGGCAAATACATGGTGTGTAGCACTGATAGCAAGTTAACTTGAAATGACGAATCCTCAAGCGCGTATTATTGTTTTAATCCTTCAATGTTGTTTCGCACGAACCTGAGATTAAGAAATTCTCTTACTTACCTGGGTGATTGGCAGACGTGTGAATTTGTAATTAAAGGTGCAACTAGAGTACATAGGTACTGCCTCGGTAGTCTAATAAACTTTCGCTAAGTTACTTCTACCTAGGTAAGCTGTTTGCGATTTAACTTGAAAACGCCAGGTTGCACACATAGGCCCAAGGAAGCGATATACTAACTCACATGCTATATCCACGTACTCTCAGACACGCTGGTTAGAAGGACATGCTGACTTATCACCACGACAGGATGCACACCGAGCGATACGGCTTACAATGTCAATCTCTAACGTCTAGACCAACATCTTAATATACAACCCGAGCCTTCACCACCTCACATCATCGATTCCACGACATTACACTCCCACCCCCATGTACAGGTGCCTGACTGGCCTTTCTACTACCTCAACAAGCACAGTAAGAACCCCCTCCTCGTAAGAAAGCCCCCTGAAGAAAACTTTACTCCTTGAGTTTCTTTCTAGGCAGGGGGGTACACGGGGTAATGCTAACTAGCAAGATGCGTACGGTAAACGAGATCTGGATATCTAAGTATGTACATGTAAATGTACAAATTAGGACGTTATTGATATATGGGAATTTCATGAAGCACTAAGTAAGGACCTGTATATAAAAGGGTGTGTGCATTAAGCTTCTGTGTCCACGAAGCGCCGGTATATATATTACGCAATACGAGATTATCAATTATGATGTTGCGCCTATGCATGGGATCTTGCGCTCCAAGGATATTGGTAAACGGAGCGTCGGCACAGCATGCTTCGGCTGTCTTTCGTCGCAGACTCCAGCCTACAGGATCGTAAGCCTCCCTCACGCGTCCAATCCAACGCAAAAGCACCATTGTCGCTGTCACAGGAGCCCCAACCGCCGTGTCAGTCCTCCCTTGAGTGGCTACGAATGCTCAACGTGGAGACGCACCTCATCTTTTCCAAGTGGGGTGCCGTGTTGCAACAGTCGAATACGCAAATCGACTTGCCTGACAACACGCGAATCCCTAGCCGATTTCACATACTAACCTCAAGACGTATCCGCCCGCCTCTCTGTTCTCTATTTCCTTCCTCAAACACACGGCATGATCGTCGTGCCCCGCTCCATGAAAACACTCGCATCGGCTACGACAGCGATTTGAACACGCGTGCGGCGGGCGTCATCTTGAAGGAGAGGAGAAGGACTGTGTTAGTAGTGAGGGAGACGTCGCTTAGTACCTTTCTTCTTGATGATATGCTCGAGATGACGAGGGCTGGGACGGTTGTGTTTTCCTCCCGTTACGACGTTTTATACGTGGTTGAGCAGCGTGCAAGATATGGTGAGGCAGAGTGTGATGGGGTTGGTGAGTGAGGGGTATGTCGATGGTGATGGGGAGGTGAAGACACGTAGTTATAGTGCACAGTAGGGCATTATCTAAGAAGAGATACTGTAGTCAGTAGAGAGGCATTAAAGAGGGTTTGGCCAACACTAAAAGCATAGATCAAGGGAGTTTTATACGAGTGTATAGAAAGTCCAGACGAAGTCGAAAGAAAAATGCCACCTCCTTCCTAAATAGGCATTTTCTCCAAACCATCGATTATGGTTGGTCTAATTTCGACTGTTAAAGGCGTGATCATGCTCGTTAACTTGAATTATTTCAACCTTCCCGATTAGGCAAGTATGCAAAGTGTGGATTATAGTAACTGTAGTTGCAAATAATTGCTTCGTCTGATCTCAACATAACTTGATTATTAATACTAGACGGCTTCTACGCCAAGCCTTGCGTCAGCGGAACCAAAATACCTGGACCCTTAATTTTCATTCCGCATCCGAAAAGGTGTCCCTTCACCATCACCCCAACCACACCACCAACCATCTATCCACCACAACCACCCATCATGGAGACCCTAACAAACACGCTCCAACCGCTCCTCCAACCCATAACCCGAGCCCTCCCCTCCCCTATCGCAGACATCGGCATCTCCCTCCTCGGCGCACCCTGCTACCAAACCCTCATCTACAACGTCGACCTCACGGCCACGGAATGTGTCAAACTAGGCATCTCCAAGGGCCTGGGCATCGGCATCATCGGCGCCTCCTCAATCGTCAAAATCCCGCAACTACTCAAGCTGCTGAACTCGCAGTCAGCCGATGGACTATCCTTTCTGTCGTACCTGCTCGAGTCGAGCTCGTATCTCATTTCGCTGGCGTACAATGTGCGCCACGGGTTCCCGTTTAGCACGTATGGCGAGACGGGACTTATTCTAGTTCAGAATATTGCGATTGCCAGTTTGGTGTTGAAATACGGCGGACACGGGGTTGGCGGCGTGGCGGCGTGGATTGGGGGGTTGGCGGTTGCGGGTGCGGCGTTGTTTGGTGAGGAGTGGGTGGACATGGAAAAGTTGGGCTTGTTGCAGGCGGCGGCTGGTGTGCTGGGTGTTGCGAGTAAGGTGCCGCAGATTTTGACGGTGTGGAGTGAGGGCGGGACGGGCCAGTTGAGCGCCTTTGCTGTGAGTTTTTGAATTGAATCCTATAGTGCGTGTTTGTGGTGGTTGCTAATATGGAAGGGCAGGTCATCAACTACCTCCTTGGTTCGCTGTCGCGCATCTTTACCACAATCCAGGAAGTCGACGATCCGCTGATTTTGTACGGCTTCTGCGCTGGTTTTGCTCTCAACGTCATCCTGTTCCTGCAAGTCGTATACTACTGGAACGCACCGGCGTCCAAGAAGACCGAATCGAAGAAGCTGGAGAAGCCGATTGCGGCGGACAAAAAGGACATGGCGCGTGCTGTTTCGAGCGGAGCTACGCCTTCGTATGCGAATGCGGCTGGCAAGAGTCCCAGCACTAGACGCAGGGGATAATTTTGTCCTCTTAGGCATCATTTCGTGGCCGATTTAGGTCAATTCGATTTAATTGCACTGTTTTTCTCCATCGCTTCGATATCATTGACTGTGAGCGTGAAGAACATGTCAAGTGTAGTGACGTTGTACATGATGCATTTACTACTGCCATTATCACCCCCACATGGTCCGTTTCTAACTTAACAAAACATGCGTCTACGACACGTGCAAAATGGTACAAGCATGGCTACCAAACGATTCGTTCCGATCAAACAACACCCGCGTGTAAAGACCCCAAAGCTACACAATAGATTCATCAACAACCATAACTCCCATCCCACATGCGATTTAGTAGACACCCTGTAACAATCATTAGCATCGCTCACTCCAAACTTGACAATGGAGAGAAAAAACTTACCGGAATAAAAAGATAAGGCACCTGCTTCTCATACTCGACCCACGCCTCCCCATACTTCTCCCTACACTTTTCAATATCCCTCAAAGCACGATGCACAATCATGCCACCGAAGAAAACCGAGTAAAACCACGGAAACGGGCTTTCAAACCCGGTAATCAAGCCCCAGCTAATCGCAAAGAAGAAATCACACGTATAATGGATCTTGCGTGCTTTACCGTACCATCCATCTGCCAGAATCTTGTTGCCGTGTTTCGTGCTAATAGTCTTTGGGTTCTCGATGCGTCCGTACTTGAAGTAAGGGAACGTAGTGCGTTCCTCAACGACGCCGCGTTCCTCCTGCCTGAACTGGTTCTTCTGGCTATTGGTCGTGTCCCAGATGTAGTAAGCGTACACGTAGGCGAGGGTAAGCGCGGCGGTGAACCAAGTCGGCAGACCGTATTCAGACGGGTGGTGGTTGGCGATATACAGCGTGCAATGGCAGTATGACAGCGGGACACCGGCCATATTCCAGAATATCAGCATGAAGCCTAGTTTCTCGTAGTACATATCCCACGTCGTGATGATGAGGTGTTCGCCTTTTGCGCACGCGTTGGCGTAAAGGTAGTGCGCGAAGAGGAGGAAGATGGCCTCGAGCGAGACGGAACCGTATTGGTCGTATTGCTTCAGACAGGTTCCGAGCGAGAGGAAGAAGAGGATGAACCACGGGATGCGTACTTCGAGGAACATTTTAAAGTCGAGCAGGCCGAAGAGACGGGGGTTTAGCTCTGCGCCGAGGAAGAAGTCGACGAGGAGGTTGTCCGTCATGCGGAGGGAGGCGTTGCGCATGCGGGCCGAGACGTATGCGATGATTGAGCAGAGGAAGCCCGAGAGTATGGCTACGCTCATGATGTGGCCGAATTCGTCGATGAGCGTGTCGAGTTTGAATGTGTCTGTGAAATGCAGGGTGAGCATTATGATGACGCTGGAGTAAAAGGACCACATGGCTGAGCAGTAGTAGTCTAGTTGTCTGCCGCCGAGGTGAGGAAGTGCTTTGCCCTTGCGGTATACACCGGGCATGAGCATGTAGAAAGCCATCTGCATGAGTCCGAAGAACCAGTAGATTTGCCACGCCTTGTTGTTGGGGTACGCTTCCGTTTTCACCAGGTACCATATGTGACCGAAGAAGTCGGCGTAGCTCTGACCCTCGACGCGTGTGGGAAACTTTCCGTTGTAGAAGGTTGCTCCGATCCACATGTAGTACATGAGGGCGGGAAAGCATATCACCATGGCGCCCATGCCGAGGGCGCCTCCAAACTCATTCAGGCCTGAGGCGTCCTTTTCCGCGAAGAACTTTTCAGCCTCGAACTTGTAGTCGAGCTCGATGACGTCCTTTTTGTTGGCCTCTTCGTTCGCATGTCCATTCGCGTGGCCGTTGGCGTAGCCATTTCCATTCGCATGGCCGTTGCTCGTCTCTTCAGATTTGACCTCCTTAGGCTCGTCTTTAAAAGGAGCAACTTCCTCGCGGTCCGGTGTTGATTCGCATGCGCCGTCGAGGTTGGAGATGTTTGATTTGCGTACCGACCGCCTGCGACCTGGGGTCTCGACAAATCCTGGACGTTCGGGCTTACTACGTTATGCACGTCAGCGACTGAGTTGCACATCTCTGCACATCCGGTGCCACACCAGCTAAACTTACGATGGCGTCTTGCCCAGCTGCGAGCGCGTAACTCGCTGCGACATGTTGACTGTATGTGCGTGTGTGTGTGTGCGCAATGTAGCTGTACAAACGCGCTATCCAAGGGGGTAGAAGTTAAGAAGGGATACAAAGTTTCCGGTACATCCGTCTAGCAAGCTTCACTTTTAATCTTGTCTGCTGATATCGGAGAAAGAGTCGTCACGAAACGAGGGTGAAATAAATACCGCGGGATAAAAGGACCAATGGCCTTTGAAAACACGGCAATGAAATTCTTCGGCCAGCTGTTTGTTGACGAACCGTGGCACCCGATGGAGTTGCTATGGACTAGTGCATTGCGCGCCAATCGGGAGCCGTGCGCGTGTGCGATGCCCGACATCAAGGTTAGACGAGCGATCCGTGCGGCTATGGCGATACCAATACGCTCAGTACGCGACGGCACAACCGCGGTCGCGATGACGATTTGCGCCGTCCGTCTGACAGTAACACGCTTCGGCTCGAGATTAGCCGCCTGATCCCGAATGATATACCCCAGGTTTCTAGCAGCGCACGGAGATTGGACCTGGAAGGATATTTGAACCATGGAATGCAAGCTCGGAACCAAACTATTACCTATGACACAACACATGGGTCAGCTTGACGACCGGTAAAGGACCAAGAACCATGTAAAGTATCGCAGGGATGGACACAGCGCTGCAATCGATGGGACTGTTCGCCGTCCTGGAAGCCTTGTAGCTACATATGGTACTTGCAACTCGATAGATGTGCGGTATTACCCACTCGCCGCACTTCGTTAAAGTCACAAAGACAAATCCAGCAGAATTCAAATCGGCATTTGGAACCTGAGCAGATTAGCCAAACACCTCTTCCGCCTTTCGGTGAACTTACACGTCATGTGATCGCACCCATGATTCTTCTGGATATTCCACGTACAACCAGGCCCAGGGCACTTCTTCGTCAGCTTTCCAATAGCTTTCAGACTAGCCTCTTCCTGAGCTCGCTGCTCTCGCTCTTTCCGTCCTGAAGTTCGGTATTCATACTCTTCGCACGTCTCGCCTTCATGCCATGTGTTTTCATGGACAGTGCAGGCTTTGTGTCCGCAGTCTACACATCTGAAAATGTTGCCTTCCACACCGCTGATGTGGAACTGACCAGAGTCACAGGCACGACACCATCGAAAGTTTGCTACGAATAATTAGCACAGAATGAAAATCAAAACTAAGTTGCATTACTTACGGTCATCACCGACAGCGGCCCGGGTGATAAAGGTGTCGTATTGCTGAAACGTCTTTGGGCTTGCATAGGCCTGGATCTCCTGGTAGGATAATTGGACCTTACACCCATCACCTGGACATTTGACTTCACGCCATCCACTTTCCTGGAGCTGAGCAGCGATCCACCCGGAGTAGCAACCAGTGCAAGTTTCAGGTTGATGGTCGCAATCGGCAAGCGAGGGTAGGTCGACGATTTGGACGCTGTCACCGCATACAACACAATCACGGCTTCTCTTAGGTGCCTTCTTCTCTGAATCTCTGCTCTTCTTTGAATATGTTCGAATCGCATGTTGTGGCTTGAACGGATCCATGCCATCGATATCCATGGGCTCCCCATACCGCGCAGTATAGTCTTGGACCCGCGCTCGCACTGGTATCCTAGTCCTTGCTTCGTTTTGTTCAGAGTCTATTCTGATAGGATTCGTTTGCGTGCCTCTGTGTGCAATATCACGCTTTCGACTGGTATGAACGCGCTTTCTTTGACCTTTGGCTTTCGAAAATGTCCCTCTGGAAGGTGCATTTCCGACCGCATCCTGTTGCGCTTCATTGGGTCGCTCAAAACCTTGTACATGTAGTCCAAACTCTTCATCTTGAAGACGCTGGGCGAGCAAAAGGTCTTTCTCTTCCTCGACTAACTGCGCAAGTCGCGATGAGAGGTCTTCATGGGAGGTTTCCGAGCTTTCTGGGGTAAGGATAGCATCGGAGCCGCTGTCTGAACTGTATGGACTTCGACTTCTCTCCAAGAGCCTATCTCTCCGATATCGTCGTTGATTCGATGATTGATTGGGCGGTTGGGTTGGCTGAAGGAAGTTTGTGCTACGGCGGTCGGTCCTGGATTGACGTCTATTCGATGATTGATTTGACGGTTCGGCTGCTTGGAAGAAGTTCGTACTACTGAGGTTGGCTTTAGGACGCTTTGGGATTGATCCATCTTCGCTATCGTCGTCGATGACTACCACTCCCGTGCTACGCTGCGTTCGTGAATGAGGGTTAGAATGCAACCGCTCCCCTCTAGCTGGTCTTCTAGACCTGCGTCTAGCCATGTTATTCTCTACTGCCTCGGCTGCATCCGCAGTCCTGTGAGATGCTTGTGGGAGTGAGTGGTCTTTCCGGTGATGAGATGATGATGTAGTAGGCTGCAATCGCAATTTGTCCAATGTCTTAACGAGGGAATCACTCGTCTCAGAAGCGGGGCTCGAGTCTTCCTTCCTTACAGGGCTCGAAGCTTCCTTCCTTAAAGTGCTTGGGTCTTCCTTTTTGACAATGCGTCGCTTGTCCTTTCCCGATTTGTTGTCCGGGCTCGGTTGAGGGCCGCCGGGGCTAGTCTCTTTTACCAACTTCTTAGGTGTGCGCGTAATAAAACTAAACTTATTCCTAGGTGGCAGTGAAATCTGCCGCGATGCTTTATGAGGGCCTTTTGTGAAGAACCCGCGCGGTGACGGTGCCTGACGCGTGGGCACGTGTGAAACACCGCGCAAATCGTCTGTAGGTAATTGGTCGGCCGGAGACCCCATGTCAGGTGAGTGAAAAGGTGAATAGGTGCTGGGTAAGTCTAGAAACGGTGTGACGGGGGGCGAAGGCTTTGATTTGAATATGTGAGGTTTGAACTTTGACAGGCGCTTGGTGAAGGCGAGGCTGCGTGTCTGTCGTGGTCGGTCCGGCGGTAGCTCGGTTGGGAAGTACCTGACCGCCACGTCAGTTCTATCGTCAAAACATCTAATCGTTCTGACCAATGGATTTTTGAATACTGAACAACAATTTCTTACTTGCCTTGTCATTGCCTAGAAACGACAATAATTGCTGCGGGCCTATAAGATGATGAGGCCGTAAATACCGCGATTATGCATTCAACCACACTTTTCAGTCTCAAATATCAAGCGGTCGACTATGGTCGGTGGAACTGTGCGTACAAGTTATATGAAACAAAGTGTGTTATTAAGCAGGACTAAACTAGAGTGGCTCCCTACACACCGATCACAATTCACTCGACTGCGCTTCTGTTACCATAGTGATTTGGCGGACCAATGTGCACAGCCTGGGCAACGAAAGCATGATCGGGAGGCTGAAATACAATGCGACCCCGCGTATTCACACTATACGTGCATACGCCAATCGTATAGAAGTATGCTACAGCTGCGCCACCGACCACCAAAACCGGTGAGTAGACCTCACATATTCCCACAGATATCAGCCTAGGTCTCGACGCACAACATGTGGCTCAGCTCTCATATCTGCCTCGCAGGCATCACAGTGCCAACACATGCTCCAAATCCGACACCACTATCTGCATCGCCGACTACACCAATATACCGGAACTCATCCCCGTCCTCAAGGAACCGTAGTTCAGATCCATCGCCCAACTTGCTAGGCACTTTGCCGTTCTTGGTCAGTTCGAGCAGACATCCATGCTCGTGCTCGTGCTCCCCCGATACAGTCCCGCTTGCAATCAGATCTCCTGTCCGAAGATTACAGCCACCAATGGTATGATGTGCGAGCATGTGTCTGAATGTCCAATACATTGTTTCGAAACCAACTTTGCAAGTTGTAGTCTGTGCGCCGTTGCGGATGATTTGACCTTCAAGGTGGATGCTGTAGTTTGTGCTTTTCGGGTCGTCCATGAAGTCTGCAACGGGTTCCATACGCGCTGGGGCTGAGACCTCGTAAGGCTTCAGTGCTTCCAGTGTAACAATCCAAGGCGTAACCGACGTCATAAAGTTCTTTCCGTTAAATGGTCCCAAAGGATTCATCTCCAAACCCTGGATGTCTCTTGCACTCCAATCATTCAGCAAGATTAGTCCGAAGATGTGCTCATCTGCGTCTTTTGCTTTGACAATCGACCCTTGTTCGACAGGTTTGCCGATGACCGCAGCAATCTCCATCTCATAGTCTAAACCTCTGGATGGGCCGAAAATGATCTTCTTCTCGGGTACAGTGTAGTCTTCGATGAATTGACCCAAAGGTCTTATGACCGGTGCGCCTGAAGTGGTCATGGACGAACAGCGACCTGCGTAACCAACTGGGTATTTCTTAAAAGCAGGCGGGTATGCACGAACTCCCATAACAGCCTCGCCAGCGTTCAAAACATGGTTTGCTGAAGCGCTATAGTCTGTAAAGTCTCCGACATGTACAGGCATATGCATGGTGACATTGCTGACATTCTCGGAGCAAGTACCATGTGATTTCGCCTTGTATGCCTCTTGTATAGCAAAGCGAACTTTACTGTGTATGCTTTTGTCGAGAGCGGCAAAGGTGTTTAGGGTGGATTGGCGGAAGATGGATGAGAGAGGGGCTGAGATGCTTTTGAAAGAGTCGTGTTCCGCGAGCTCCGCAAGGAATATTACTTCATCGCCGATACGTGTTGCGCATTGCGGTGTTGAGCACTTTGAAGAGCTCGCAATCCCATATGGGATGTTGTTGATGCCGAAATGCGATGCGTAGTTGTCAGCCATTGTTGGGGATGATGAGACTTGTTGTTGATGGAGTCGTCACTTGAATCAGATACGACTGACGATGTGCAGAATCCGGATTTGAAGAGTTTCACCAATCTATCTTGAACAGTCTACCTATACCTTGACTCACGAGTGCGAGTGAACGAGCTGTAAGCTTGTGGGGTACTTGGTCTCGGACGCTGTCCCCCCACCTCGGAGCTCCACGACAGCTACTAAAGCCGAAGGCCGACATTGTCGAGCGATTGTCATCGGTAGATTCTCCCATAGTTTCCGCGTCATGAACTCGATGTAGTAACGGTTCCTTGTATACATCTTTGGGTCCCTTTGCGGGAAATCCCGAGATGAAGCTGCACCGATTCAGACCATTACAAAAGCAGACAAGCGCCGATCTTATCGATAACTAGACAGCCATGGCAGGCGTCATGCTCTCCATCGAGCCTCCCCTTCTTCATCCATAATCACGTGTATCCAACGATCGAAGAAATTCTATCGTCCCTCCGACATCCATCCCCACCACATTGAATCTGACTAACTTATAACAATCGTGGATGCATCATGCAGGGATTAGTACCCCGCACTGGTGCCGCCGCTCCTGCAGTAACGCGGCAGATAGTGGCGGCTTCGGAGCTGCTGGCGTCTCCTCCACATCGGGAGAATGTAATCCAGTCCTTCAATTTCAAAGTCTCTCAATTGTAAGACCAAACCGTCATTTAAACTCAGAGTTCTCTTGCAGCTGTACCTTCAAGCAAAACACCCGTACAAACCACATCCATCTTTACCTTCATCTTGACAACTATCTACCTCATCGCACCCTCAAACTACCCCTGACATCATGGCAACAAAAACCGAGGTTGCGAACGACCTTCCCAAAGTCAACCGCTTCATTACGACCCATGACCCATCAACAAAGAAAGCCATCTTCTCCAACGCTGTCCCAGAAGAAACCAAAGTCGATCCCATTCCCAACGCTGAGTTCAGACTTGGATATGTCACAAAAGGATTCCCCGTCGACCTAAACAAGGACGCTGATATTGCTGTTTACAAGCCCTACCTCGAGAGCCCTCCTGGTCTTGTCGCCTCAGGAGGAACTGTTCTCCGCTATGTGGACGTGGCACCAGGCCAATTATCACCAATGCATCGCACAGTCTCACTAGACTACGGTGTTGTTCTAGAGGGTGAGATGGAATTGGTGCTAGACTCTGGAGAGACACGAACGATGAAGAGGGGAGATGTTGCGATACAAAGGGGTACAATGCACGCTTGGAGGAACAAGAGCAGCACACAATGGGGACGTATGCTTTACGTTCTCCAGGAGTGCAAGCCAGTCGAGGTTGGCGGGGAAGTACTTGGGGAGGACTATGGAAACATGGAGGGTGTTCCAAAATCTTCGTAGTTGTATAATTGCTTTGTTATCTGAACCATTGCGCTTGACCATCTTGGTGCGTTGAAGTAGCGTGATGTTTGATAGTAGCAGTAATCTAGAACATCGATCTGGTACTTTGAGCTTTTCAGAAGTCCACTGAAACGTGTATGTAACGTTGAGTCTCATGTAGTCACCCTGAGGATGTTGCAGTACAATGCAGTCAATTAAAGTGTAACCGCGCGAGGCAGTCATCAGAGTATCTTGTGTTCTGTTGTTGTTGTGATGTCATGGCCACCTTATATGTAGCCATAATCAGGGTCTATTTACATGACGTATCTCTGATGCTGGTGAGAGGAGAAGGTGCTCATGGAGGGGAGGGAGGAGCGCCAGGACAACGCACGTGACATGCGCAATACCCTTGCCTCACAAACCGCAACAGAGGAACTTCGGCGATTGGCAATAGATCTCTCAAATGACGTAATGTTGGTGCATGCTAATGTTGAATCAACAAACTACGAGGGAATAAAGAAAACAGCACAAAAGCTCCATCGATACTTGCGAATATCGACAGACTGTTTCTCAGTACCTGTGTTCCATTAGACCTCCCTCGTATCTGAATGATGATCGTTTCAATCAACCTCCATTAATTCGATGCACTATCAGAAACGATCTCGGGGTTATCTAGATGCAAAAGGGCCGCGACCTACAGGTTTCTAGGTTCTTTGCTCGTGTAATGTCAAAGTCAGACAGACAGGTGGCCGTGGCAGTTGGTACGCTACAGCCTCCACATCCCGAATCTGCCCCGCGAACCGCCGCACCTCGACGACGGCGCGCTGTCGGCACCGACGCCCACTACGCGTCGCAATGGACATATTATGTCCAAAATAACCTGAAAAGTACATTCTCTCATACACCACCATTACTTACACCATGTCTGAACAATTAGAAGTCAAAGACGCGTACACCATTGACGAATCGTCATTCCCGTACATTTACGAGGAGAATATCGCTGTACCGCTAAAGACATCGTCAAAAGGCATCATTCGATGCAACGTTTACCGCCCGAAGGCGACCAAGGAGGGAACGAAACTTCCCGTCTTGGTCACATACGGACCATATGGTAAAGACATCCATTACAAGGAGTAAGTCAAGTTATCCAGGACACAAGAATGCAGCAACTGATTTTGTACAAGCTTCCACGGGAAGTCTTTCGGAGAAGTCAACCCCGAGCACCACTCTGATCATTCAGCATGGGAAACACCAGACCCGGGTTTCTGGACTAAGCATGACTACGTCATTGTGCGCGCTGATGAACGTGGACTGGGACAATCGCCGGGATTCCTCGACACCATGTCGAGAGGAACAAGCGAGTGCTTTTTCGATGTCGTAGAATGGGCTGCGGAGCAACCTTGGTCATCTGGAAAGGTTGGCCTGCTCGGTATCAGTTACTATGCAGGGTCGCAATGGCGTGTAGCTGCTCGCAAGCCCAAGGGTTTGGCGGCTGTCATTCCGTGGGAGGGAATGAGTGATTACTACCGTGATAGGTGCCGTCACGGTGGTATCTTAAGTAACAAGTTCATTGACTTTTGGTGGTATGTTTGCCCAAAGCACGTGGTATTTTCAGATGCTCATGAACATCTTGTAGGAACCGACAGGTCATCACCAACCAGTATGGTCGCCCGGGTCGCGCAGAGCGAAACTGGGGACCTGACACTGTCGATGGCAACCTTTCAGAAGAAGTACGCGCGAAGAACCGACAAGACCAGACTATCGATACCGCTGCGAACAGGTTCCGCGACGAACAATACTATGCGAGCAAGGAGTACGATATGAGTGACATTGAAGTGCCTCTACTCTCCGTCGGCAACTGGGGTGGCATTCTGCTCCATCTTCGTGGAAACATCGAAGGCTATGCACATGCTGGTTCAGAATTCAAGTACCTACGAATGATCACCGGAAGACATGACCTACCATTCTACTACAAGGAGGAAGTCGAGATACAGCGCAGCTTCTTAGACGCATTCCTCAAGGGCGACGACAGAGTCGGCTGGTCAGTCAAGGGCAAGCTCCCTCCCGTCGACATGGTCGTACGCAAAGGCGACGTCGGCTTCGACGACGCCGAAAAGGAAAAAGTATACAAACGACGAACAGAAAACGAATGGCCCATAGCCCGCACCCGCTACACAAAATTCTACCTCACGCCCACCCAAACCCTCACGCAAATCCAGCCCATCACCCCGCGACCCCAAAAGCTATCCTACGAAGCCCTCGGCACGCTCGACAAACCCAAGCTCCTCCAATTTACCACCGCCCCCCTTTGAACAAGAAACAGAAATAACCGGCCACATCGTCGCACACCTCAACGTCTCCCTCTCCGCCCACCCCACACACCCCACACCCTCCGACATCGACCTCTTCCTCACACTCCGCTACATCTCCCCCCGAGGGAAAAGAAGTCCACTACACCGGTACAGCCGGCGACCCCATCCCCCTCGCCAAAGGCTGGCTGCGCGTCTCCCTGCGTAAAACCAACCCTGATCATCCCAAGCACCGCGAGTACCTCCCCTGGCGCGACTACTTCAGCACCGATGTGCAGCCAGTCATCCCCGGCGACGTGTACGCCGTTGATGTCGAGGTGTGGCCGACCAATGTTGTCGTGGAGAAGGGCGGCAAGATTGTATTCGAGGTTAGCAGTGGGGATACACAAGGGAGTGGCATTTTCCAACATAATCACCCCGAGGATAGGAGTGAGGAGAAGTTTGCGGGGTGGAATCATTTGCATTTTAGTGAGAGGGCGGTTAATTATGTTACTTTGCCTGTTGTGCCACCGAAATAGAGTGGGAGGGGAGGGTTTGAATCGATGCTGTTTCTTGTACATATAGTGTTTGTATTGGAACAAGGTCCCTCTAGTAGTATGACTACTATGGATAACCGAGTGGGAGGAGGGACAAGGCGGGGTGGCTGCAACGTATTGTATTGACTATCGTAGTTCGGTGTCAAGGTCTCACTTTATTGTGGTGGGTGCTATTGCCCACCGGGCAGTGCCTGCCACACCAGCACATCATGTGATCCCCAAGCACCTTCTACCTGGACTGAACCCAGATATTCTCAACAGTTTGTTTATCTGTGGTGGTATTGTGATGTCTTGTTCACTGACTGTGTCTTGCATTTCCCTTTGTGCTCGGGTTGTGTTGTGAATCATGTGTAGCGCATATCACAATATCGTTGAAGTGCATTTCTGGTGGCGCGACGGTGACGTTTTGTTGAGGAAATAAGGACATGGGCATGGTGATAGGGGTTGTTGGCTAAGTATAGAGTGGGAACAGGCTGGCGGAATCCCGAAAAGTCCGATCTTTTCTATCTGCTATTATATTATACCCTGCTTTACCGCATGTGACATTGACGCTGTCCACCCGTCTTGTTCTCTATATAGATGGCCTTACTCAACTAGTTGGAACGGGAACTAGATTAGATGATACGTAAAGGAGCTTCTTCGAGTAGTTTGATAAGATCATGGATCAATTAAACTTATCATGGATCCAATGTCTTGCGCTCAGGGTATAATTTGTAAAAACGCTATCATGGAAAGCTACTTGTGCTGCGACCCCATCAAGTGGTGAGTGAAAGATTAAGACTGTATGCCGCTTCTTTTTAGATAAATCCCGTCCCCTTCCACCGTCAGTAGCACTCAAAGTGCAACAACAGTCGTCAAGATTGAGCGGTCTCCATACCAAGTACACAACTACTCCTCATTCCCACTTGCCAATCGTAAACTGACTATTGCACATGTTCACCAGCTCCCAATCCTCGGCACCAAGCACACACTCGTCACTCTCCTTCTTACTTCCATCAACGACACCAGCGACGAAACAAGCCGCCATATAGTGATCGTCGGTCGCATGCGCATCCCTAAACATGGGGTGCTTCATCAACCTTGTGATTCCGCGAGTCAGGCTACCCTTCTTCGCACCCTTTCTGCTGCAGCGGACAAAGACATCCTCAACGCATTGACGGAACTCAAGCATGGGTGCCTCTGGTGGGTAGGGCATGGCGAAGTTGTCCGAATATCTCAGCATTTGTGACCAGTTATTGCGGTAGAGGTTGTGTACGGCGCCTCCAGTACCGATGATGAGGTAGCCTTCGTCACGGAATTGAGCGAGTATGTTTCCTACGCGCGCATGCAAGTGCGGGTCGAACCGCGAGTTCATGCTGATGATTGTCGTGGGGGGGCATTTTTCCGGAAACATTCGGATGAGGATGAGATATGTGTCGTGGATCCAGTCAAACTCCTCGTTGGGCCGTGCGTCAATGCCCTTTTCCCTGAGTGCTGCAATGCACTTCTTTCCGCTTTCGAGATCTGGTACCAGTTCGTAGCTGGCGTATTTGCTGGGGTGGACATAGGCGACTGGGGACTTTGTGGGTTTGGCCTTCATGGAGACGTCGATGCGGTTTACGCCTCGTGCATCCCAATGGGCGCCCATCATAATGACACCTTTGAAGCCGTGGGAGAGGGCTTCATCACCGCAGGCTTTCCAGTAGTCGGCCGAACGAGACTCCTCACCCAACATCATGGTCGAGCCATGGGAGAAGAAGTGTACTGGTGGGGTAGGCATGGTGATGTGTGGAGTAAGTGTGGGTCACAATCGACGTGTGAATATTTACAGTGTTGAATGTATGAGGATGAGATGTGAGTGAAGATTCCCTTGAAGATTGCAGCCATCTTGAGCGATGTCCAACTGGGAGCCCTGGGTGGCCAAGATCGTAATGTGGAGATGGGTGGTGGCTGACAGGATGTCGGCGGCAAGCCCGGCGACCGAGTGGCCGAGAAACATGCCGGGCCGGTGGTGGCCGCGTACATGGAACGGGACTATGCACCTCCGCAGCCCCCTTCCCCACACGCTGGGCTTATCTCCAGCTTCCCTCCACTTCCCTCCCCGATGCACTTCCTTCTTCCGCAACTTCCAGCATGCAGACCGCCCCGACGCCGTTGAATGAGCCACCAGCACTTGCCGAAGCAGACCAGGCACGCTTGTTCCAGTGTAGCACATGCAAACGATCGTTCACGCGAGCGGACCATCTCACGCGACACGTGAGAGCGCGTAAGTCATTGAGTTTGGGCAGCCGTGTCTAGCCCAGCTGATAGTTAGTTACGACTTGCGTCCGTATAAGCGGGACGAACTCTTCTAGGGTCCACCGACTATTTGCAACTTTGCTGTCACTCTGCTAGCGCTGTGTATTCGTAATAACACCGCTGACTTGGCACCCACAGACACAAAGTCCAAGCCCTACATTTGCCCTGTCTGCTCAAAAGGCTTCGCACGCATGTAAGCACTATGCGCGGCCTCTGCCGCCACCTCAAACTTGCATCATTTGACCGACTACTGCAGAGACTTGCTCAAAAGACATGTAGCGAACCACGCCACTGAGCCTGCCAACAAACGACAGAAACGCGAAATCGCTCGCGACACGAGAGTTGTCCAAGCATGTGAAGCTTGTTCGCAGAGTCATCTTCGGTGCGAAGACGAGAAGCCATGCAGTCGTTGCAAGAAGAAGAAGATCCCTTGTCGCGTGCCAGACGGTGCGGCTGGAGATGAGAATGAGACCCATGAAATAGATGCTGTACATGCGGCGCAGGATCTACTTGACCTGTCAAATGGGTTTGATTACCCCTCATCGCTACCGAGTCGCGCCGGCGGCGCCAACACTGCCTCTGCAACCTCTGAGACTCCAGAACCATTCCACAGCTCAATGGCAGACTCGAAAAGCATGGCCCACCATCCCAGGGCCCTTGGTGGCTCTGGAATGAGTGTGTCAAGCCTGAATGACATGCACCCACCCTCCAGCAACGGTGGGCTTCCGCCAATGGACCAGAACTACGGAGACCCAACCAATTCCATGTCCTTCTTCGATAACCCAATACCGCAATTCGATACCACACCCGGCCAAAACCCCTTTCTTCCCGACTACTTCCGAAATATGCCTCCATTTGATGCGTTTTTCTCCGGCCAGGCTACACCGCGTGGCATCATGGACCTTAGCTTTGATATCGATGTTGGGCTGACTGATTGTGATCTTGGATTGCTTGACCAGTACAACTTCCAGGTTCCCTTTGCCGCTGATACACCGTCTACGGATGCTCACGGGGCCGATCAACACCCATCAGAAACTGACACTGCGCCAGTGAGAGCGGAAGCTTTCAAACAAAGCATATGGCGTTATCTTCCCCAACGCTCAAGGAATCCTAATGCAGAACAAGTAAATTTGGCTTTTACAGATACCGAGAGAGATCGTCGATCTCACTTGACACGTCGCATAGTAACAGAGAAGTAAGTACATGCTCAGAGCACATGTGAAATGCGCTAATTTGACACCGCAGACTCCCACGTGTCAGTCGCGATCGATTAATGGCTCTAGTTCTTGGTACCTGTAGCACGGAAAATATCAAAAAGATTGCATCAGCTTTCCCCAGCATAGAGCTCCTCGACGGTCTCATCCAGTATTTCCTGTCATCGCCAGCGTTGGAGGCCCAATTGTGGTTTCATGTTCCGACCTTTTCCCCTTCAAATCTGAACCCGGAGTTACTTGCTTCCATAGTATCTGCCGGAGCGGCTTCTATCCCTGACATATCCCTGCGTAAGCTTGGGTACGCTTTCCATGAGGCTTCTAGGATCGGCCAATCAAAGACATTTGAAGAAGACAACACGGCCATCAGAGACCTTCAGCATCTCCAAACCTTCCTCCTTCAACTCAAGGTTGGCATGTGGAGTGGTATTAGTCGGAAGATGGAGATTGCGGAAAGCTTTCTCCAGCCATTGATGACGATGCTCCGACGTGGCGGTCGTTTTCGTCGCTTGACCTGGAAGGAGATCTACCCGTTTCCTGATGACCAGGGCATGGCTCTGGAGGAGAAATGGCAGAGCTGGGTGAACCAAGGTAAGATTCCTGCGCGGATTTTGTGACGCATAAACTGACTCGTGCTTTTTAGAATGCTGGCTCCGCCTTGTCCACCGGACGTTCGAATTTGACAGGCAATCTTCCATGGCGTTACTCAAGCCCCCACTGCTTTCATATGCGGAGATGCAACTTCCTCTCCCGAGCTCGAACATTCTATGGCAGGCCAAATCCGCTGCTGCCTGGAAGGCGGCGTACCTAAACATGCCACCGAAGGCGACGAAACAACCCTCTGCGATCGAATGCTTCCTGAATCTAGAACATCTTGCGCAGCATGATTTCGCCAGTCCGACTTACCTATACATGATTTGGGGCACGATATGGGAATACCGTCAAATGTGCACTTTGACGACCAGGTCTCAGGCCTTGTCAAACAACAGCCTCATACTATCTTCTCGCTACCAAGAGCTTACAAAACAGCTTGAGGATTTTAGAGTCAGCAGTCCGCCGATGAACAAGACTGTTGAGATCACGCTGGAGATTATGCTAGTTCACCTCAACGCACCGCTCGATGAGATCCAGCTCTTCGCGGGTCTGGAAGGACAGGAAGAGGCACGAAGCGCATACTTAGGTTTACGAGACTGGACCAAAACTTCTTCAGCACGCCAAGCGCTGTGGCACGCTGGTCAGATTCTACGGGCCGCTGAGGTACTACCAAAATCTTTGCTCAACAACTTCAACGCCATCGCCGTGTACCACGCCGGGCTAATACTATGGGCTTACGGATTTCTGAAACGGTCTGTACCGGAATTGAGTCAAGTAGACTCTCTTGTCGTACTAAACGGAGACGACTCGCTCAGCGCGCGCAAGTTCATCACTTTGGACCGTGGAATCCCCGCAATCAGGATTTCAGGTTCACAAACTCCTACCCAACTCGGCGATGTTTGTGGAGTCATGGACGGGCTAATACGACTCCTGCGAGCGCATCACGAAACATCCGAGCCGTCGCCACCGCTGGTCGGAAACCTGGTTCAACTGCTTGAGGGCCTGCGATCTGCTATCAAATGAGCGACATGCCAAGGGACGATTTTCGGCAGTTGTAGTGACGCGTGCGCCGTCAGACTATGCTCGTATATCGGGCAATTTTCTGTAAATCTCTTGGCTTTGAGACATTTTTACCTCGTCGTACATCTTGTAATACCGTTCATACAGAGTATGTTCATGGCATAGCCACTGTCTCATTACCTACGACTCTACTATGGACTTTGACGAAATACTCCGAGCTGAGCGCCTTATCTTGGGTATACTCCGACACATATAGCATGTTCTCCGACTGCATACGCAGTGCTATCACACTGCAGTAGAGGCTGCGTATGCACGTGCCCCACCATGGTTTCAATCTTGCGGGCCGAGAAAGATCTCACAGCACACGTACCGCGGCATCCCGTCTTCTGGCTAAGATGCTGACTAGCTGGAGGGGCATTTATGGGGTAAACGAGAAGCACGAGTTACAACCCCGCAAAATCGAGGCCACATCAAGGCGGGCGTCGAGGCGGGCGTTCCTACTCCACATTCCGACTACCCCGGACTACTCTGGGGTATAAGCGATGTCGCTGCACCAATAAGCCAGTGCGGAGAAGCAGCACGACATCCGCTATTGGTCCAAAGCCGGAGTTCGGGCGTAAATCACTATCTACATCTGGAGCAGGATTAAAACGCCTCTTAGGACCGTGCGGTGTATTTAGATTGCAAGGAAAACCATTATACCTAACATTCCCATAACAAACATCTGTTCAAACCCTATCCGATTTCCATCGTGGTGTTTGCCTGCTGGTTTCCATTTGATTAACCTAGCATTGGCTGTGATGACTTCGTTGAAGCAGGCGTTCAGCCTGTCCAAGGAGGAGGTCAGGAACGCGAAACCCCCGGGTACTGCAACGCTTGTCGGTAAGGCCGCCATCCCCGTGAACCGACCATGTTTTGTTTAGCTGATGTTTTTGGTTTCCCCCTTTACACAGAACATCTCGAATGGACGGCTTCGCAAACCAGCCACGATGAAATCCGCCTTGTACCGCAGCCTTCTGCCGACCCAGCAGACCCGCTAAATCTGCCCATGTGGCGGAAGATAGCGACGCTGGCGGTTATGTCGGTGCACCCTTTTGTCGTCAACTTCACCAGTGCTTCCATCTCGAGTGCATTACCGATATACGCGTCCACGCCCATTTTTGGGCTGCCACCAAAGTCCTTTTCCACGTTGACATATCTTCCCGCTGTCAATGTTCTAATGCTGGGAGCATCTAATCTGTGGTGGGTGCCGTTGGCGAATACGTTTGGTCGTCGCCCAATCATCTTGATAAGCATGCTGCTTTTGATTTTCTCGAGCATGTGGGCGGGACTCACGACGGAGTTTAATAGTCTAGTCGCTGCGCGTATCTTCATGGGTATAGGGGGTGGTCCGGCAGATGCAGTGAGCCCGGATGTTGTTGGAGAAATCTTCTTTGTGCATCAGCGTGGACGCGCTTTGGTATGTTAATTCCTGATACAGATGGAAATAATTTCAATACTGACGATTCGATACAGGCGATTTACACAGTCTTCCTCTCCTTCGGCTCCACAGTCGGCGCCGTAGCCGGCGGCTACATAGTCGCAGACATGGGTCTAAAATGGCTCCACTGGATGAACGTCCTCCTCTCCGCCATCTCCTTCGTCCTCTGCCTCGTCCTCTTACCAGAAACGCTGTACCACCGGCCCCAAACCACAGTCACCTTCAACGACGACCCGGATAAAGTGTCCGCCGAGACCAAAGAAAGAGTCACCATTACCGACACGGCTGCGTCTTACCCTTCATACTCGTACCTCCAGTCCCTCAAACTCTTCACCTACCAACCTGGTCTAGAAAGGAAATTCCTCGGCCCGTGGAAAGTTATCAGACTACCCGGTGTGTGGCTGGTGTCTGGGTGGTATGCTGGTCTCGTGGGATTGATTGTGACGATGAGTTCAGTGGGTCCGCAACTAGTGGGCGCACCACCGTATCTGTGGGGTAAAAATGTTGGTTTGATAAACGCTGGTGGTATCATCGGTGCTCTTCTTGGCTGTGTAAGTTCCTCCCCCATCCATCCATCAATCCTCCCCACTTTTCCTCACATACACACACTAACACCACCCAGGCATACACCTATGCCATCTCCGACTTCGCCACCAAACGCCTCGCAAAAAAAGACACTCATGGCTTCGCGGAATCCGAATCCCGCCTTGTCACCGCCCTCCCCGCCCTCTTCATCGCCACCACCGGCGCCCTAATCTTCGGCTTCGTCGCGCAGCACCCTTCAGAAACCGGGTGGGTGGGTCTCCAATTCGGCTTCGGCATGGTATCCTTCGGTCTCATGCAAGCCCCCTCTGTTGGCTTCAACTACCTGATTGAATCGTATGGATCGCTGGCTGGCGACTGTTTCGTCACGGTGACTACATCACGCGCGATTGTATCTTTTGCGTGGACGTTTTTCGTCGGCGAGTGGATTACGAAGAAGGGGGGCTGCGGAGCCGTTTGGGATTTTTGGCATGTTGATGGGGGTTTTTGGGTTGTGTACGATTCCGTTTTTGTGGTGGGGGAAGAGGTTAAGGGTGTGGTCGGCCAAGTGGGTCCCGGAGGATTAGTTGGTACTGTACATACGGCAGGAGTTAAGGGAGCCACGAGCTATAACTATGGCGTGGCGGGTTTTGTAGGATTTTCTGGGGTTCGTATTACTCCAAGTCGCTGGTAGCGAGATGGTGGGATCATTAATGATGGAGAGTCGTACGATTGATTGATTTGTGTTGGCTTTTTTATGTGGCGTGGCGTGATTGTGATGTCAGTGGTATAACTCCGATCAAGCTATAGGAGCAGTACTGCTGATGTATGGGAAGAAGTGAAGTCAGGAGCTGTGATATCTCTCAATTGCACACGTGACATTTTTTCAGAAGTACCACAGGCTGGGCGACATGTAAACCTATGTATGATAAGTATACACTACATCAAGACCCACGCTCAAATCTCATCAAACCCCCCATTCAGAAATACAAAAAAATCGAATTCGGTATCAACCCCTACATAACCCCCCCCATCAAACAAAAACCCACCTCCTCAACCCCGCACGCACCCCAAAGAAAATCGTTGCACCGATACACGTAAGAAGCGGGATACCATAAACCCCCAAGCCAATCAAAATCCCCTGTTCGAAATACCCAATCGCAATAGACTCTGCCCGCTTCTTCTCCTTGATCTCCTCAGTCGCCTTATTAAACAACTCCGTCGCCGCCTTCTTAGTCTCCTTGCCGAGCAACACCCTCGACATGGGCGCCTGCGACGCCGGGGGCGAGATATACGCTGGTGAAGTACGCGTAAAGTGCTCGGGTGTATACCTTGTTTCGATGTCGATGGGGTGGGATGATGGGGCCGCGGGACCCAGCAGGATGCGGAAGGGGATGTGGTTTACGATTGAGATATCTGCGGGTATGAATTGCGAGAGGTATTTTCCAGTGGATGGGGTGCCGAAGTGGTAGGCGGCTAGGAGTGAATCCTGGGGGTCTAGTTCTTGCTCTACGATGCTGATGGCGTGTTCGAGCGAGGTGATTGCTGAGACGGCGAAGACGGGTTGGTGGGACTTTGTGGGGAGGGTGGAGAGGTTGGTTAGGTCGACGATGGCGCCGTTGTCGCCTTGGGTGATGACTTGCAGTTTCCACGCTTTGCTGTCTTGTAGCTCGGTTACTCGTGATGTCTTCTTCGGTCCTCGTGCGGTTGTTGAGCCGTTGGAGATGCTGCCGGTGCCGGCGAGGAAGCGGAGGGAGTGCTTGAGCACGTGCTCTATGAAGTCTTTCTTGATGAACTCGTTGACGAGCACAATGTCGGGCGCATATGGCGATGTTCCGCCGAATGCGAAGCGTGCTGTGACGAGCTGCTCAGCGGCAGAGGCGAGGTCGGCTGTGCGGTCTATGACGGCAATAACTCTCGTGTGAGGAGATACATGTTGTGAGTATGTTGGTGCAGCGATTTGCTTCTCTTGGAATACCTGAACACATCCTGCGAGGTGCTCCGGTGCCGGGTCGGACGAGATGATAGTAAACGTGTCGGACTCGAGGGCTTCGGTTAATAATTTCCGGAGTAGAGAGGGAAGTGCTCGGGGTGTGTTTTCGAGCTGAGCAGTGTTAATATTATGAATTCATGTCAAGTTGGACATGTCGTACCTTTAGCGCAACACAGCTACCAGCCGTGAGGGCAGCACTTAGAGGCGCGATGGCGGAAAAGAATGGTGTGTGGTTTCGTTGCGACTCAATGTATGCGACACCATATGGCTCTCTCCTATCACCCGCATCCTTGCCTTTTGTTATTCTGTACTCGGATTCAAGCTCTTTGGTGGTGTCAATTGAGCTGTAGTGCTCCTTGATCGTGTTGAGCGCGAGCGCAACCTCTGTAGTCGCCTCCTCATCTGACACATGGGTATCCTGCTTAATCGCATCTGCAATCTCATTGCTCTTATTGCGCAGCGTGTCATGCAGCGACTTGAGTTGTTTTTGGCGGAAGAAAGCGTTATGGCAGCGAGCCGCAAGAGCAGTCGCCTGGAGGTTTGACAGCGCAACAAAGGGCGAAGTTGGCGACGACATTATCTTGGTTGAGAGAAAAATTGGGTCTGGTTGGGAAACAAAAGCGAAACTGAGAGAGTAGAAGAACCGCAAACTATCACTATGTAAGATTTCCAAGACGTTGGTGGTGGTCGTATACCCGTAACCCACATCCACATCTCCCACAACCCCCATTGGGCCGCCGGATACGCCGGGCGAGCATCTGCCTCCACATTCCGACCGAAGCCGCGAAAGCGTCGCGTCTCGCGCCCCAGTTTCTCCGCGTCTCCAAATTTACCCGCCCACCAGGGCATTGCCGTACAACTATCGCAGACGTCTCGGTACCACCTTGAACAGTCTTACTGCCTGGATTTCTGTCGCCACCCCTTCACATCCCACACCACCGCAAACATCTCATACTGCAAACATCCCATACTGCAACCACCGCAATCATGTCAGTAACCACGACCGCCAACCCCGCCACCTACAACCTGCAAAGCGTACTTGCAGAATACGATTTACATCACACGGAAGAAACCCACGACCCAAGTCTCAACGCGCATCCCAACCCAAACTCATCCGCCCAAAACCCAAGTCACTGGCCCACCGACCATCGTCGCGTTCCGGCATACAGACCCATTAATACTGCGCTGGACCAGGGCCAACGCAGAGTTTACCTCAACACTGGCGAGCAAGTCTTTGTCGGCATCATGTTTACGGGTGTATTTCTCGAATCGGTGAGTAGTGGGGTGTCGCATGGGAAGATGAATGTGCTAATAAACATATAGGCTGTATCGAAGATATGGAGGGCGTCGCTGGGTAGGGTGTGGAATGCTGGGTATAAGATTGGCGGGGAGTGGTGATGTTGGGTTTTGTGGTTTTAGGTGTTTGTGCAGTTGCTTCTTACCGCAACTTTGATAAATCGGATAACTATGGCGTTTTTTCTTCAATCTCCAGCACCAACTTCTTCTCTACAAACACCCCATTTTCGCCATGAACATATCAATGCGATTACCTCTGGACAAATCCACACGGCGTGATGCAAGGCCGATCCCACAATGTAGATCTCCTACCATAACTCGCCTCACAAATCTTAGCATACGTATACCTCCCACTACCATCCATTCTGTCAAGTTTTGCGAGAAAAACCCACCTGCGACGGCGTTACCACGGCCCCAGCACAACAACCCCACATCGTACAAAATAGATTATCTGACTCCAACCCTGCAGCACCCACACTCCCTACTAAAAGACAAACTACCGTTTCAGACTCGCGTATTCTCTAAAAAAACGACCAACCCACCCATCGTGGCCGTGTGCGGCCGAGATGTTGTGTACGTACCGTCCCGCGACGACCGTTAACTACCTATGTTACCCCACCAAAATGTTGCCTACACCCACACTGCGGGAAGTGGAGGGTCGTCCGTCCAGATTAGGTAATCTTGGGGGGGGGGAGTGGGTAGATACAAACTGGTTTACTATCGGGATGTATGGTAGCACAAGATTGATGACATTGCAGCCAGCAGTCAGTATTGTATTCTGCCTTTTTCCCCTCATCTCATCTCATGCTGGTTTGAGTGAGTGAGAGAAAACCGTATCTGTGAATCTTTCTTCTGTCTTTCCATCTCCTGTCTTCATCACCACAACCTCATCATGGCCTCCACCACCACCACCACAAACGGCACTTCTCATGCCGCACCGCCCCCAGAACCGTCTCGACCGCTAAACATCACAATCTGCGGCGCCGGCATCGGCGGCCTCAGCGCCGCAATCTTCCTCCGCAAACAAGGCCATGCCGTAACCCTCCTCGAAGCCTCGCGCTTCGCCAACGAACTCGGCGCAGCCGTGCATCTCGCACCCAACGCAAACGGCCTGCTCCGCCGCATGGGCTACATCCCCGAGCAACACGGCGCGGTAGACTGTCTGCGAATGTCGCAGTTTTTACCAACGGGCAAACAGCTATTTAGCATAGACCTCAAGGCCGATGCGGGCCGCTGGTTGTATCCGTGGCAGCTTGCCCACCGCGTTACGCTGCACAGCGAACTCAAGCGCATGGCGACGTGTGAGGAAGGGCAGGGCCCCCCAGCGGTGCTGAGGTTGCGGTCGAAAGTCGTGGATGTAGATGCGAAAGAAGGTGTTGTTATTTTAGAAGGCGGCGAGCGTGTTCACGGTGATGTGATTGTTGGTGCCGACGGGGTACATTCACGAACACGCCCACGCATTCCGGGGGCTGAAAACGTAAAGACGTTTGGAAGTGGGAAGAGTGCGTTTCGTTTCCTGATTTCTCGCCAAAAAGCCTACGACGACCCTGACACGCGCAAGTTTGCGGATCAAGACGGTCATCTTATTCTGACGTTTGGGAGGGATAGACGGGTTGTTGTGTATCCCACGTCGGATAATACGTTGTTGAATTTCGTCTGTATCCATCCGACGGCTGAGAGCCAGATCCAGAGCGAGGAGCCTGGTAGTGCGGACTGGCAGAATCAAGGTAATCTGAGTAAGATGTTGGAGGTGTACAAGGATTGGGAACCGGCGATGCTCAAGTTGCTATCCATGGCGGATGAGGAGACACTCAAGGTGTGGGAGTTGTTGGATATGGAACAATTGCCTACTTGGACAGAGGAGAAATTGGTGTTGATTGGTGACGCTGCTCATCCTTTTACTCCGCGTAAGTCTCCTTATATCCCCCCAGATTCCCCATTCCTTCACTAACACACCCCCAAAGACCAAGGCCAAGGCGCCGGCCAAGCAATCGAAGACGCCGCCTCCCTCGCCGTCATGCTGCCCCCCTCCACCCCCCTCTCAACCATCCCCGCCCGGCTCAAGTTATACGAAAAATGCCGCTTCAAACGCGCCTCCACCATCCAAGAGTTCTCCCGCCTCTCCGGCCGCGACCTAGGGTCCGGCCCGCCCGTCGACGCAAAAGCAATGACAAACTACAATTTCGGCCACGACGAATGGGACTACTCGACACAGATGCTGCGGGAGTGGGAGTGGGAACAACAACAACAACAACAGCAAAGTAAGAATTTACTCTGGCGTATGCCCACGGCGTTTGGTCCCATGCCAGGACCGCGGCAGGACCACTACGGTCGAAGTCGCGATGGTAGTACCGCGGGTTTCAAAACGGCGAGTATACGGTTTCGAACGTCCAGGACGGTGTTGCAAGGTCTTTTGCCAAGGGGAAGTTCGTTACAGTTTGCAGCGGCGGATACAGCGGCGTATGCAACGTTTGCGGTAACCCAACTGCATGACTTGGAGTGGCTTGGTGGGAGGGGGTATAACCATTTCGGCCTGTACATTCACGGCGTGCAACACACATCCGGTGTCGATGGGTCCACAGTACAAGGCACATACCTCCCCATCCTCTTCGAGAACCTCGCCGACCCCATTCTGAGCGGGAGGGATGAACTCGGTTTCCCCAAAGTATTTGCAGACGTTGATTTCAAGAATGAGGCCGGGGGGTGCGAGATGACGGCTAGTTGGATGGGCTCTGCGTTTTGTAAAATGAGTCTGGGGGATTTACAGGATGCGCCTGCTACTAATGGTACCCATCCTACTCCTGCTGCTCCTGTCAGTGAGCATGCCCCGCCCCCAGCACCGAAAGACACGGGACTTCTCCTACACAAATACATACCAGCCACTGCTCCACGCGGTAGCAAAGACCGCGGTCAGGCAGACGTAGAGTACACGACGTACGTGCCCGACGACGAGGAAGCGAAGACTGTAGAGCGCAAAGTTGAGCGGACGCTCAAGGCGGGGTCGGCGAGTATTAGTTTCGATGCGTTGGATTGGAAGGCGTTGCCTACGCTACATCATGTTGTGGGGCGGTTGGCGGAGATACCTGTGTATGAGGTTGTGGAGGCGAAGGTGGTGGAGGGGAGGGGAGTTGGTGATGTTGGCTCTATCAGGAGGTTAGGTTAGGTTAGGGGGACCCGTCCGTCTCCTAGATAGTCGTAGTTGTACGCGTATATATTCCAATTCACACACAAACTCACACATCACACATCACTTCAAACCCACCAAACATTACCAACATCTTTCATTCGTCCCCCTATCCACCTGCACACCCACCCACTCACTCAATCTATCAAACAGCCACCACCACCAAACCGACTCCTACAAAAGAAACACACGCTTGTTCCTTCAGCCATGTATAAACGGGGGGGTATTACCAGTGGTCCATCTATAAATGCTTGTTGCTATCCGAACACCATACGACCATATCAATGCCAAAAAAAAACAAGTACAAAAAAGAATAAAACAAAGGAAAAGACCGCCCGTTTGCGTCGCGCGCACATGTGCGTAGAGGTCAGTGTCTGTGTGTCTGTGTGTGTGAATGTGAATGTGAATGTGTATATATGAAACCCACCCCCAAACCAACAACTCTTCTTTTCAATGACCACCCAGCATCATCTCATCTCAACAGCCGAGTCGGGAAACATGGAATCCGTACTGATACGCGAGTTCTTCTTCGGCGATTTAATGATATTACCGCTGCGGGAGAAATTCGGTGTCGCCGCTCTTTCTTGGTTCTTTGGTCGTTCTGCCAGTTTAGCCGAATGGGAGAAGTGAGATGAAGGCGCAGGAGGAGCGTTCTCGTCGGGAAAGTCTTGGCCTGTTTTCCACAAAAAATTATCAGCCGTGGTGCCCCTTTTGAGGCAGACCCCCTTCAAAGGAGTAGAGTAGCCATGAAGCACGCGAGGAGGTCTACGCACTAGCCACGCCCAAGCCTTCGCACAGCCTCTTCCTCCATTTCCCACAGACGTCTTCAAACCCGTCCAACACACTGGCGCACGCGCGTTTGGCCTCCCTCTCCTTGAGCCGGCGATCCCAGTCGCCGTGTTCAATGTAGTCCTGACCCTCTTTGGTCTTGTCGGATTCGCGCTTCCAGTCCTGGAGCTGTTCGGTGCTGACTTTCAGTCTCCGTGTAGCCGTCGCCGTGGTTTGGCGCGACATGTGCAGCGTGTCGCTGACGTTTGCGAGATGTTGCAGGAGCTCGCGGTTCGAGTGTGTGAGGTGGGATATGGCGACCAGCGGCTCGGTGGATGGGTAGGGGAGTAACTCCAGCGTGGATTGGATCAGGGGCAGAAGTTCTTCAATCGTGTCTGGGTCGGGTAGAATGGGGCGTGGGCCAGAGAAGGAGGCCGAGAGTGAGGTTAGACTGCGAGACTGGTGGGTCAGGTGCGTTGCTAAGGCATCATGGGCAGTCTTCAATCTGGGCTTTGTTAGTAGAGGGGGAGAAAAACAAGGCCGACACACGTACCTGGTCGCCCCATTCTCTATCGCAATCTGACTACCCAAGTTTTGGAGTTGCTTGGTCACTCTCTTGACAACTTCATCCGACGCGCTCCCGTTTTCCTCTATGCCTCGCCGTACCAGGCTCTCTATAGCCGCCATTCTCGACTCGAGCGCGGGTGAAATACCCTCATTCTCCAGGTCAGAGTCGTCGCCATAGTCGGAGCCGTCGTATAGCGATCGTGCCCGCGCGTGTTTCCGTGTTTTGACCGCCGACTCTGGGCTCAGGCCGGCGGGCGACGAGTCCTGCATGGCCACGCCGCTGTCCCGCACGCCGTTGATACTGGCAGCGCTTTCGACGCCATAGGAGCCGTCGTGCTCTACCGCGGTGCCAATGTGCGCCAAGTCGTCGTGCGAAGCGTCGACGTCGTCGCCGTAGTCGCCGTCCAGGGCCTCTTCGTCGTCGTCCCACACTTCGCCGAGTTCGTCGGCCAGGTTGCCAAGGCCATTGCCGTCTCCGCCGCCGTCGAATTGGTGGGTTGATTCATGGTCAAAGTCCTGCGAGGAGCGCGGGGTTATGGGCGAATAGCCAGACGAGCGGCGGTTGAACGACTGCCGTCTCGAGGCCGTGTTGTGTGTCATGTCGAGGCTTGAGGGGTGTCGACGGTGTGACGAGGCGGGCCGATCAGTGGGAGTGCCCGGGGGGGAGGTCATGGTGGCCTGTAGTTGTACGATGGCGGTTTGAACGCGTCAAAGGCAAAGGGTTGTGAAAGCGCTGAGATTAGGACAACCGGTCCGCATTGGGAGTGCCCCAGTCGGGGATCTGCCGGGAGTGAACAAGGCGCGCGCGCATGTACCAGTACCTCAGCACCTCACGAGCCGCTAATCACGTGTCTGGTCGAGAAACCCAAACAAAGCTGTACAGTCGTCCAAACGTCTTGTGGCGGGGTAACGGTGTGTTGACAATCACTGCAGCTTTGGACGTGATGCTGCGGCCTTGGCTGCGGAGGTGCGCCTCAATGCAGGGCAGGTTGAGAAGCAACTTGTGGCGCCTGCACAGAAAGCTAGCTGCTAACGATTGCAATGGTCGCTGGGCTGGAAGAACAAAGAATACTGGACCCTGATTTAAGTCGTGCCTGGGAACGCCGATATTATCTTGACCCAGTGCTGGTGAGTTGTTTGGGCGCCATGCACTGGTGCCTTGCCCGACCATGTCCCAGGCCAATTTCACAAACTATGGGTATCCTTGTCACTAGCAACCGTCTAACAGGCCTAGCAAAACGTGCATGTCATGTGCACGAATGTCTCTCACCGTCAACACACGACTTGAAGTTAGTTGCTGGAGGCAGAGTCTGCTTAGTTGCTGGAAAAGTGGCACCTAGTTTGTCTATCATTGCATTCATGAACCAAGATACCCCTATCCGTCCTGAGCCTGTTCTCCCGTGGTAATCCCTATCCAAAGCCCCCAAGCATGTCGTGAAGCAGGCGGGTATCGTGTACCATCATCCTAAGCCGGGCCTGATGAGTCCTCACAAACACCTCAACGCCTGTCCCTAAGCCAAACCATGCTTTTGCAATGTATTGACATGAAGCCGCCAATCAAAACCAAGACCCAAACAACTCCTGTGATGCCGCTCAATCCAATGTCGCCCGTGTATGCACTTACTGCGCCGGCTTGGTCTGGTCGAGCTTCGCTAGCTGCTTCTTGAGCTGGGTGAAGAAGTCTTGTCCAGTCGGCATGAGGTGCGGCATGGTGCCTGTGCATGTCAACGTGTGTTGTTGCGCGGTTTTGTTCCAGAATGTCTTACCTCCTTTGCCCCACGCACCGCTGCTCCTGTTCGAGACCGAGTCACCCGGGACCTTGTGATATACCGACGCTTGATCTGCGGACTTGTTAGTCATGCCGATGCCATGCGCGCAATATTGAGATTCATACTGGCAGTGCTCTCCATGTACTCTGCAGTTGGGTTAGCCGTCATCCAGAAGCAAGGCCCATCAGACATACTCTTCTTGAGGAACTCCTTCACCTCGTTCGCGTTGAAGTCCTTCACGGGAACGTGGTTGTCTGGCTGAGCTTGGGCAGTCGTCGCCGTGGGGCCGGCGCCTCCAGCCTTGCCTTGCTTGGCTCCCCATGCATTCCCCGTGAGCGATGACATGGCCTGCTGCCGTCCATTGTCCTTGGTGGGGGTGTTTGTGCCAGAGTTGCGGTTGCCTTGCCCCTGCCGTCGCCAGCTGCGCGCATTGTTAACAAGCCATTGAAGCCTTGAAATCTGACCATGTACGTACCGATTTTCACCTGGACCACTCATCTTCAGTGTACAGAAAAGGATGTGGAAGGCGGGGAGGGGTCGAGTGGAAGATATAAAATCCCGGGAGCTCTCCAATCGTTCTTGGACGCGCGCGAACTGTGTCTGTGCTGCATCATCTAACCCAATGAGATAGCCATGCCCAAGCTGCTGCTGCGACTGCTTTTGGCCAGCTCACCACTGCTAGCCGTTTGCAGGCCAACCGCAAGGCTATGAACGGCCTTTTGGGTAATGAGTGGATGGGGATTTTTCGAGCTACCTCTCCCGCGCCGATGTGTTGTACGTCACGTGTAGCTTCCTCCAATGGCAAGACCAACCGGTCCCTGTCGCCCTACACTAGTAGCAGGGTTCACACAGTACCTTGACCACACGGGAACTTCCCCCAATGCTTGCTTTTTCTTTGCATTTTGTCTACACCGTCTTCATGATCCATGTTGGGCTGGGCGTCATCACAGTCATCACCGCTTCTGCCTGTTCAAGTCTACCGCTCCTGCCTGTTCAAGTCCAAGGCAGCAGCCACTATCAGTCAGAGCGAAATTTTCATTTATAGTATCATATCTGTAACAAGATGCTCCCCACAAGAATAATCAAACAACAACGGCATGCACAGCTATGCCGTGAGGAACCCGCCTCCTGAACTACGCTACGTCCCACACGTACCGACAAACCTCCCTTGACGCGTTCTCTCACGCACTCTGTAGAGCGTGAATCCGCTCACTCATGGCCTGCTTGATAGCAGCATTCTCCTCTCGCTCCCTCTGGATACGCTCAGCGTACTTGCTGCGAGCTCTAATCTGAGGACCCCATCTGTAAATGAAGAACACCGGCAGGCAAACCAAGACCGAGATGACAAAGAGCACCCAAGTCGAATTCCTGACACCAAGCTTCTTGTACATGGGACCAGTGTAAAAGGAGCAGATTCCAGCCAGGACATCTCGAGCGAAGCCGTTTCCACCCGTGGCCGAAGCCGAATATGTGCCTCCGTAAGCAGCAACCATATAGTCGATAGTAGCATAGTAAATAGCGAGATTCGCGCAACCGATCAAGGCGGCGAACAGGAGAGGTAAAATCCACGGGAGAGGCGGACCCCCAACTACAAAAGCCGAGCCGAACAATCCGATAGGAAGGAGTAGCACGATCCACCGCAAAGCCGACAGACGACTCTCTGGACCCAGCACCAAGCCGAACTTACGTTGCTGGTTGTGACGTCTGATGACAGGGTAGTATATCACACCCGCCAACCAGTACCCGATGAAGAGCGCGAAGAGGGAAAGTCCAGCCTGGGTAGGTGTGAAGCCCCAGCCGTCGGGCCCAAACACGTAGCCGTAAGACTCCAGGAAGCTGAAGATGAGGGCGTCGCTGAAGCCGCTCAGCAACGAGAGGAAACCAACAATCGGCTCGCACACCAGCATCTTGTACGGACGGCCCATGATCTCGAGCACCTTCTTAATGCCAATCTTCTCGTGCTCCGTGGGTCCAACGACTTTGTTGCTATACGGGTCCGACTTGCGTTTCTTCGCCGCCGTCCGATTCAGCATGATCGTTGACCTAGTTTCGGGAACAGTCCAGTAGTGCACAGCCTGCACAGTAACACCCAGTATAAGCTGGATCCAAAAGTTCCACCGCCAATCGAGGTACTGCTCAATAGGCCCGCCGCAGATGCCGCCGATAACTTCGTCTGATTAGCTTTATCATGTGCAACTCGCATCCAAAACATACCAGACCCCAAACAACTCCACAAGCTCACCCACAGAATCGGCAACTGCTGATCCTCCGGATCAAACATATCCGCCACCATGCCCAACGTCACCGACCCGCCCGCCGAACACAGCCCCCCCAGCAACCGCGCAATCAACACATGATGCCATGCACCACTCGCCCCAGCAAACACCTGCCACATATTCACCGTAAACAGCGAAAGCTGCATAATGGGAAACCGTCCAAACTCCTCGGACCACGGCGCCCACAGTTCGCAGCCAAACCCATACAAGATGAGGAACCACGCCATACCAGCTCTCGCGTTGGTGAAGTGATTGTCACCGAGATTATAGTGTTCGTTAAGCGGCCTAATCGCACTTGAATACACCGCTGCGTTGTAGTCTGTTTGGCTTTGTCAGCGCAGTGCAATGAATATGGTGGTAGGGGGGGGGGGGAAGCGGGGGCGTACTCATGCTCGTCTGGCATAATCCCACAACCGTCAGAATCCACCATTTTCTCCGCGAAGAGAACATGTACGCGGTACTCTCTACCGCGTTGGTTTCGGTGAGCATGGTTGCGACGGGTGGTGGGGGGCTGCGTGTAGGTACCATTTCTATGGCTTCTTCTTCGGCTTGCTTGCGGCGCGTGGGGGAGGCGTTGGTGTTGGTGCTGTAGGTGCTGGATGGTCGGGGTAGGGTTGCCATGATGGGTGTTTGTGTGTGGTATCTGATCAAATCAAAGAAGAGAGGGTGAGAAGAGGGTACAGCACATATATGGAAAGTGTGTGTGCTGGGTGGATAATTACGTTTTCCTATCAAGAAGGAAAAGGAGATGGAAGTGAGTGAGTAAGTGACAGAAAGTGCAAAGTGCGGGGCATGAGCGGTAGATTTTATTCTTCCCCCCCTCTCTCTCTGTAGATTTTACCAAACCAGAGTTTTTTGCTGTTCCTTGCCCGGGTTTTTTTTCGTGGGCTGTTACGCGCGGGGTGCGTCGTCGTGTGGGCCCCAGTTTACGGAAGCGCGTTGTTGGAACCATGGTTCTTGATGGGGAAGGGGGGAGTTCTCCGCACACATCATTTCTTCTTCTTCTTTTGGTGTGGGGATTTATTTGACTTCGTCGACGGATTGATTGATTGTCTATGTTCGATTAATAGCAGCGCTGGAAGAAGGAGGCATAAAGTAGAAACATCTCACTCACTCCCTCCCCTCTCATCCTCCCCCCAAACCCCTATCCACTTCCCCCACCCTACCATCCATCTATCCACCCGCAACCCACCCACCGCAAACGCGGGGACCCCACTTCCCCGTATTGGCTGAACTCGACATTTCCAATATTGGCCAAAATATCAATGATGCGCCGAATATCGCTCCCCCCTCCCCCGCCTCCAGATTTTTCTACACTTAGTGTACCAAATAACTGCTAATTCTATCTTATCCCCCGCTCCCGCTAGTTACGCTACCCCCGCTCTTCCCCGGACGGAAAGAGGAAGAGATGGAAGCTAGGTGGGGGAAGAAGGTAGTAGGTGCGTTTGTGTACGCGTTCTTGTTTATGTATGGGTGCTGTGTTGTGATGGGAAAGGAGAGGGGGTTTGAAGTTAAGAGGCTGGTGCATGATTATGTGGATGTGCATGCTCGGCTCGGGACAGGACGGCAGGAAGATAGAAAGGATACGTCCTGGTGGTTACGGGGCTGGGTAAGGGTGTTGCATCGTTAATGCTGCGTACTGTGAGTATGACGGGAATTGAGCATGTAGATAATCTCATGCCCCCCTTCCAATTCTCACAACCGACAAAAACTCACTATAACCTCCATGGTGTAATCTCCGTAGCATTCCCTACTTCAACACCCATTCCCGTGCCAACTTCGCAATTTAGTCTTATGATGCGGGCGTTCAGTGTATCCAGGCAGCACAAGAAACAGCGCTCTATATTCACTCACGCGCTGAATGCAGTGGACAACACAACCACTCTCAGCATGCGTGAAGCATGTGTAGATTATGCTTGTGTTTGTGAAATATGGTTGTTCATCGTGCGGAAGAGGGGTCTGACACTTTTTTGTGTGTTGGAAGTGTGATGGTGGGATTACAAAACTAACTATATAACAGCGTGATCGGATAGTTGAGCGCTGTATCAGATGCAGGGGGGGGGGCTGCTTAGGAAGAAAGGCGTGATGTTGTGCTTTTCATCAGGATTGTCGTTGTGTTTATCACGGTTGGTTTTATACCCGATGGTGTTAGTAGTAGTAGTAGTAGTAGCGATTATTCTTATCGACGGCGTTGTGCTGCCATTGGGAGCAGGGGAAGGAGGCGTCTACTTCAAAGCACCAGATAAACGCAAAGTAATACACCAGAAGGGAATGAATGGAATCTTTGACATCACTCATAGTTAAAGTTGATCACAAGAAAGAAAATGTGTTCTTGTGCTGCACCTGCATAAAGGTCCTTCGAGAGACAATACAAGACTTTCCGATGAATGTCTCTTCATCTCCACACCCCATGACAATCCGTTGCAGTCATGCCCTTCGGAGTCGTATGCCTCAAATCAGTATCAGAGTCCCACATCAGGACTTGGCAGCCAAAGACGACGCCAATGGATAGTTCATGAAAAGGAAAAGGTTGGACCAGAGTCGGAATGTAGTCCGAAACGCCCAAAGAGGTTGTGTACTCTGAGACCATGTTTGAGAGTGAAAGACAAAGGAAATGTTCGATAAAGCCTGTAGAGATCTCTCCCTATTGTGGCTGAAGAAGTGGCCCATCCGACAGAGATGGTGAGATGCCAGCAGAAAGCCTGAATGTCGTGTCAGCTTCGTTCCAAGACCAACCCTGATGCTCTGATGGATCATTTTCGAAGTGTACTTACTGTATCCCATGGGCTAAGCTCCCGTTTTGGCCTCCCACCAGCCCTGGTGTGCGGAGAAGACTTTCTCGTAGTACCTGTCAAGGTCGGTACGACTCATACGCATCAACTCGCGTTCGGTTGCCACGCTATAGAGATCCAACTCGTGCTCCATTGCACGGATAAGGATGACTTTAACTTTGTGCTCATGATCAACGTAATTCCGGTTGCCGGCGGCGGTCTCGTAAACGGGGTTTTTGAAATTCTGTGTGCGCATTGCCTCGTTTACACCGACGACTTGCTGAGTGCCGGGTTGGATTTTGGCTGAGACCGGACTAGCGGCGTGGCTATCAACAGAAATACCGCCCTCATTCAGCCTATCCGTCGCAGGTTTGGTGAGTGTCCTAGGCTGGTCGCCGTTGGGTGGCACGGAAGGAGGAATGTTGGACTTCTTCGCTGCTGGGTCGAAGGGACGGACTTGCACCTGGCCAGACTGTACAGGTTGACGATGGGGAGCAGAGCTCTGGACGATGTCGGATTGGACTTGGGCAGCGATAGCCACAACTGGCTCAGCAGAGGCCTTTCGAGTATCCTCCGCTATAGCTTTCTCCAAACGTGCAGCCCAGGGTGGCATCGACGTCTCCGAGTGAGGAAGAGGCATAGCAGGAATACTCACAACAAGCGGTGACTGACTGCGCTGCTCCTTTGACACATCTTTAGTCGTAGTATCTGCTGTGTCTGGGAGAGCAACGCCGCCCGACTTGACCGCCTGGTGCTTGTTGGGTGTGCCGTTGACAGTATGGTGCTTATTGGGCGTGTTGTTGGCAGTTTGGTGCTTGTTGGGTGTGCCGCTGACAGTCTGATGCTTCTTGGATGTGCTGTTGGGTGAGCCCAAGGTTGGCACAGATGCGCCCTTCGAGCTCAAGAACTTACCGTACTCGCCGTTACTGGAGATGACAGGTCCGGGTGCACGAGAGATCGGAGCCGGCCACTTTCCCAGTCCAGGTGCAGGAGAAGTGCTTCCCACCGAGGCCGAAGACAGAGCTTTGTCCGCGAGCATACTGTACATCTTTGCTTCTCTCAAGTACGCTTTGCTGCGACCGTCTGGTGCCGTATCCTGGCTGAACCGAGCATCACGGACTCCTCCGGGCTTGGGTATGGCGTCTTCAGGTGGCTGCCCTAAATTGAGAAGAGTCGATTAGATGCTGAAATACAGTTCACGTGCGCAGAGTTTCACTTACAATCATCGGCTTCGGGCGGGGGAGGCGGAAAGGCGTCCCAAGACTCTGGCACTTCCAGCACTAGATAGAAGTCAGCACGTTGCAGTTTCCAAGCAATGGAGTTCCGTGAACGTGCCGCCGCCTAGCGCTGCCACGGCTATATTGAGGAGGGAAAGAGCACCCGGGTGTCATAAAATACTTGACTACCAGTGTAAAAAGGCAACTGTAGTCACTAGACACGTCTATTGGGTCCTCACACTGTCAAGTATCTTATGACACCTAGGTGAGAGCGTACCTTTCTTCTTTGGGGTGATGAACGGCATGTTGCCCCGCTTGTTGCTGTATCTGTGATGTTAGATAGAAGATACGTAGTAAGTATTCGCAGATTCGTGCATAAGAAAGAAAGACAGAGGCAGCGAGGCAGCGAGGTAGCGAGGCTGGAGACGATAAACAGCTGTCGGTGGGGTTCAGTTGCGCAGGTGGAGGTGACCGCGGCTTCCAAACTCGGACGTCGCGGTTGCTAGGTGACCACGAATCCACGGCAATCCAAATGTGAGGCTGTACGAGGCTAAAAGTAGAAGTGACTGCTCGGCAATGAAAGCGTAAGGACTATGATAAGGCATGCATGGTTGCGCAAAGCGACAAGACGAGAGTGTGGACGATGAGGCTGAGGGGAAGGTAGAGAAATGAGAGGCAGAAATATCGACTGACGTAGTTGTTTTGCAACAGCCTCACCTTGAAATTGCCAACAGCCTCGCACTAGCAACTGTAGTAGAGTAGAGACAAACGGCGCCATTACACTCGCCATAGATAAAGCAGATTGCAATTTTGACTTGTACGAGATACAGCTTTCCCGCCCATCACCTCGCGTTACTTACCACACTAGGGGCGGCATAAGTTGAAAGCCAGTAGACGTCTATCCTGATTCTCTTGCCATGTTAAATCACAAGACGCGAGCCAAATGTAGAATGAATAATACTTTCCCTGCCTCAAAACTAGTCGACATGAGTTGCGATGCGTCGCAAATGTTTGAGATACACACTTTTCAAACAACTGGTTAGTAACAGGCCACATCTTCCACCAAACACTTGGATTGAGAACGACACTTTTGTCGATAAAGCTAAAGTGATGTATACTTAGACAGAAGGTAACGGTGGCGTAAGGACAAGACTCGGCCTTGTTGTTTTTCCGAGGTTATGTATCGGTACCAGCGAATGATACTAGTTATGACGATAGCGCACTAACCCGGCCTTCTCCGCATTCTGTGTCTGTGCTGACTACTACCGGACACGTGAGACCGCGACAATCATCAGAGGTTCAAACTGCTCGGAACTCATCGCGCACACGGCCTTACTGAACTCTACCACTTCGATTACATGCTTTTTACCCGTTGAAGAGGTCCGTCAAGTTCATGTCGCGTGCCAACACACCCAGTCTTTGTGTTTTGCTTAGTTAGGCCGCTGGGCTCCGCGGACAAAGTGCACACATATTGGTGAAGGTGAACGCGCACGAGTCGTCGTCCACACCCATCTATCCGTTTCGCCCTCACTCTTTCGTCGCGTTTGACCAATCAGCGCCGCCATCGATTTCATCTGCACCTGCCGCAGAACCTTGAAAGAGCAGGTCCACAGTTTCCTCCACTGCTACTCTCAACCTGACACTCGCAACCGCACTATCCGCCATTCTCGCACTCATTGCGAAAGTTGTGGACTTTTGCCAGAAAATGGTAAAAAAAGTCACCTATTCACGCAAGCCTGCAAAGCGACGGTTTTCCGCAGAGTTCCAGCAGGATGACGAGACCGACATGAGTGGCAAGAGGACCAAGTCAGACGGTGGAATCAGAGATGAGCCGCGTTTGTCAACGGCGCCATCAAGTCGACAAGGCAAGAGACACTCTTTGCTGAAGAAGTGTGCGTTCGCTGGTCCTGTTTCCATACCCGACGCCGACAGCGACATGGACATGGACACTAGGCGAAGTGAAAGCAAAGCGTCCGTTCTCGACAAGGTCATCAAAGGAGGAAGATACCAGGCTGCAAAACCGGATGAAGACACTATGCGACGCAACCGAGATGACTTTGTTGAGATTATGAAGAACGGCCATAAGAGGAACAGCCAGTTACCCACCCCTCCAGCAGAACAACACGTGCCCAAGGAGGAGACCTTCTCACGGCTCAACGGATTTACTCACAAACGGGAGTTCAAGTTGATCAACTCACCAACGCCTCCCACGCCGCCAACGCCGACGTCGCAGCTCTTTGGACGCGTCATTACTAATGAGCAACCAAAAGAGCCGTATCAACCAAAGACGTACAAAGCCGAGCAGACCCTTGCGCCACGCAGGACCATCACGGGAGATCGATTGTCGACCAAGTCACGGGAATCTCAATTGTAAGTGCCGTCGAAAGTAGATACTGCGACCAAAGACTGACTGAACCAGGTGGTCTGCAAACCAAACCAGCTCCCCGTTTTTGCAGTTACCGGAAAATGTTCGCAGTCTCATCTACAAGTATGCGCTAGGTGGCAAAACCATCAATATCGGATTTGAGACGTATCACACACGGGTGGACCCTACCCGGCCCACTTTTGCAAAGCAGTCCGTACCAGTGTTCAAGTACCGCTGCACTGTCTATGACCAGTTCTCAGGCCAGCCAACCAACCCTTATAGAGCTATGCCATTCGTCAAGACTGCCAAAAGCTTTACTTTACTCAACCACGTTTGCCGCCAAATGTACGAGGAAGCAGCGACGCTACCCTACAAGCTCAACCTGATATGCTTCGACTCGCACAGCACCATGATTAATTTCTTACTCATGGAAAAGCGGCTGTCACGTCGACACTTGGAGGCCTTTACTCAGATTTTGCTACCCGATGGACTACCGGCGACCAACATACTGACATGCTTGCGCAACGTCGACAAAGTGTATCTTGCATTTGAACATTACGGGAAGCTGAAGGGCTGGTATCAAGTCGTGCGTAGGGCAGGCGAAGAGCCAACTATGAGACGCTTGTTGAAGTAGGGGCCGCGGAACTGACTTGATTGGCTTCCCAACGAGGTTGGAGTAAGCTGGTTGTGGTAATGTTATAGACGGCGTCTTGGTTGCAGGGTAGCTGATACTGTAAGGTGCGGCGAATCCTGACAAAGTGCACCACCTTGTAGCCGGTCAGCAGTCGTTTTAGCATGAGTAGCAATACGGTCAAAGTTGGGATTTCGATACTGGCATCCGCCCTCCCCTTTCCGTTTCAGGCGAATAGGATCATCAAGTCTGACATGTGAAGACGCACCAGGTGCAAACTGGCCTCCCTAGGTGCGGCTGACCACGTCCATCACCCGTATTTTTGTTTTTGGGGCGCACGCTGTTGTCTCATGCAACGGAGCCTCGTGACTGGAGCATCGGAGATGGCGGTCAAACCCGGTAGGGGCCCCACGTCTGTACTCGCAGAAAGCTTCTCCAGATCTACGCCGCCTGTAGTGTGGGATGCTAGGATGGCGTCGTCTGAAACGCAAAGGGCAGTCTTGCTAAACCAAAGAGCAGGCCGTTATCGGAACATGATGACGGAGGGCGGGTAGACACTGCGACATAATGGCTATGCAGTAGGTTGCCAACTTCTGCAAGGTCCCAGCAAAAGTGTCGTGTCAGCATCGGCTTGGGTGGAGGTGCTACCGACGCGAAACCCGTTCTTTGTCTAGCCGCGCAAACCCATGTATCCTTGAACGATGACGAAGTAGCACATCACACACTCGACCGCCCACGTCCTGAGGCAAATTAGCCTGTGGTACTTCAAAGCCCGATGTCTTCCTGCCTTGATGCGCACGCGTCCTCCGCCCGGCAACTAGGCACCAGAATCCCCAAAAGATATCTGCGGCGCACCTTCTCCCGCGACTTGCGCGACCATTGGCGCATGACCACCCGCAGTTGACGCATCTGCCACTACCTATCCACACGGCGCCTTGCACTACTACTAAGCTATAGTCGTCGCTCTCTTGTCCCTGTGATATAATATCCGTAGCTGCCGACCACCTCTAACCCACGCCAACACGTTGAAACCTTCTCGTCGACCCGTCGACGCTCCTTTCGGCCAATTCGGGCTTCGTATTGACCCGCGCATGGCCTGCACCGGTGCTCCATGTCACTGTTGTCGGATACCTTTTTTTCGGGCGCAAGTTCGCGACTGCACGTAGGACGAGGCCGCAATGGGTGCAAGACGGTGAGGAAGAGCCAGAGCCATGGCGGATTCCTCAGTCCCCTCGCACAGCTAGTCAGGGACCCGGTCGGCACTTTAGGTGGCATCACCACCGACTCCAAACATGTGCCTGATAAAGATGGGGGTGCAGTCGAGGCGAGTCGCAGACAGGTCCTGTACCTGCACATGAAAGACGTGGGTGCCTCAGATTGGTGGTGCTGTTGTCACATGCTAACGACGTCGTCATCCAGGCCGAGACATATGACGAATGGAAGGCCGCCGCGACTGAGCTGGACATACTTGAGGGCAATGAGGCCTGGAAAGAATTGGATGATTCGACCGAATACAATGCGGAGCTGGTTGCTGCCCGACTGAAGGAACTCGACGATGCTCGCATGAGCTGCGATGTAAAGAAAATGCTGTTCCTGATACGCACCACCCTTACACGCGGATTGGGTGACATGGGCCAATTGAGCCTGTACAAGCACTCGCACATTGGCACCAAGCGATTGATCGAGCGGTATATTGAGTCAGCACAGCAAACCCTGGCAGCCCTGCTTGACATATCGGAGAAACAAGGAGATGAGTGTCCAGTCGAGCCACGACGTCTAGTTGACCAACTCCTCCAAACACGCCAATCGTTTGGGCGAAGTGCCTTGTTACTGTCGGGAGGTGGAACTTTCGGCATGAACCATATTGGTGTCATTTCAGGCCTGTGGGACGCCCGTCTTCTCCCCCGCATCATATCCGGGGCTTCTGCTGGAAGCATCGTGTCAGCCGTACTATGCACCCGGACCGACGCAGAGATACCCGAGGTGATGCACCAGTTCTGCTACGGTGACCTGAATGTATTCGGAGACCCCAATCACCCAGACGGCGTCTTGGACAAAGCGATGCGCCTAATGAAGTCTGGCGTGCTGTTTGACATTTCCCACCTCACCCGAGTCATGCGAGACTTGCTTGGAGACATGACCTTTCAGGAAGCCTACAATCGGACTCGTCGCATCTTGAACATTCCCGTGTCGTCTTCCTCGCTATATGAACTTCCTAGACTCCTAAACTACATCACCGCGCCCAATGTTATGATCTGGTCAGCAGTCTGCACATCCTGTTCCGTTCCGCTCGTTTACAAGAAGGCTTCTCTTTTGGCCAAGGATCCGAAGACTGGCGCGGAAGTTCCTTGGAATCCTAATCCAAACGCTACCTGGATCGATGGCTCTGTGGATAATGATTTGCCCATGACGCGTTTGGCTGAAATGTTCAACGTGAACCACTTTATTGTCTCGCAGGTCAATCCGCATGTCATTCCTTTTCTGGCAAAAGAGGAGGAGATTATGACTGCAGAGGCAGAACAGCGTGTAGCTGCGGGTTCCAGCTGGGTGAGCCTTTCGGCCAGTCTGTGCAAGGGTGAGGTGATGCATCGTCTTCAACAAATCGCGGATACCGGTATATTTCCCACTCTGGTGACGAAGGGGAGGTCTATCCTCAGCCAGCGATACTCGGGTGACATCAACATTTTCCCCAAGATTAACTATGCCGACTTTCCAAAAGTTCTGAGTAACCCAACACCAGAGTACATGAAGGGTTGTATGCTCACTGGCCAACGAGCTACTTGGCCAAAACTTTCGCGTATACAAAATCATGTCGCCATCGAGCTCGCATTGGACGACACAATACAAAAGTTAAAAGGACAACTCGTATTCTCGCCCTCACAACAGGAACTCACCATCAAACGAACAACTTCTCAAGGAGACGTCCTCTCTCATAGAAAGACAACACCGTCCTACAAGATGGCTCGTTTCACACTGCGAACAGAACCCCCCAGCCCAGTCTTCCACAAATCCGCACCAACCAGCCCCCGCCTCTCCCGACCAGGTTTCAAATCATTCTCCCAATCCCTCTTCACACCCACCCAAATCCACGTCGCCAACCGCTCAAAACGTCGCTCCGCCTACCCAAACACCTCTACGATCCACCTCGACCCCGCATCCTCCACAAACTCTACCTCTGACCAAGACTACTTCGCAGACCCAGACTCCGATACAACAACAACGAACCGAGCGTCATCCTCGCCCTCACCACTAACATCGCCCACATACCAAGTCCCCACCTTATGGCCTTCGACACCTCCAACGCTCATGCGCGCTACTACATCATCACAAGCAGACACACCACCGTGTACAACCACCACCACACCAGTCAACCGCCGCACAAGCACTATACTCAACCTAGCCATGACATCAGCGACTAGCCAGTCAAGCATCCCCAACGCACCCAGTTCCCCAGAGTTACGCTATAAACGGCTTTTTCACCCGCCTGGTCCTGCTACACCGGATGTTAGTGTGGGACCGCCGGTCTTGGATGTTGAACCGCTACGATACACGAATCCGTCACCGGGGTCTAGTAGACCGGGGTCGAGGAGGGGGAGTGGTGTGGGTTTGGGTTTGGGTGTGGGTG
This sequence comes from Pyrenophora tritici-repentis, assembly GCF_003171515.1. Classification (NCBI taxonomy): domain Eukaryota; kingdom Fungi; phylum Ascomycota; class Dothideomycetes; order Pleosporales; family Pleosporaceae; genus Pyrenophora; species Pyrenophora tritici-repentis. Next base: position 72,444 of record NC_089399.1, on the reverse strand, counting down.
ATCATTCTGGGACGAGGGGGATGTTGTTGAGGAAGAAGAGTTTTCTGTAGGGGAGGTTTGGACTTTGCGTTCTTGTGTATATATTACAGGTCTTTTTATCTTTATTAGTGTGGTGGGGTTTCCTTTGTTAGAGACGTTGAAGATTGTTGTTGTTGTTGCGTAAATCTGCTGTGTAAGCATTGATTTCACTTCTTCTTTTTCGGTTTTTTTTTCAAGATTTTCTATGTTTTACAATCCAAGTGTATTTTCTGGTAATGCTGTAGACGCATTTGTGGCGTGCGGGTTGGGTTGAATATACACGGTAGACATGTGTGGTAAACATGTCGGCTAGAGCGACGGACGCTGAGTGGCATGGACTGGACATACTAGATAGAGAGATGTTTAGATCCAGATTCAGATTCAGAGTCTTTTATCCTTACAAAAAACATGGTATCTAAAACATCACCCATCCATCCTCACCTACACCCCCTACCTACACCCCCTCCTTACCTCTCACAGCCCCCCCATCCCCATCCCCAAACCTCTTCGGCACAACCTTCCCATTCCACCGCTCCCACAACTCCCACCCCATAACAATGACAAACGGCAGTCCCACGATAATCGCCGTAACACGACGAGCGGCAGGCCGGTATTTTGGCGGGAGAGCCGTGTTGGGTGTTGGTTCTATTATCCGTGCTGCCGGTTTGCCAGGGAGAGGGTGGTGATGTGTGTGGGGGCGGTTGGCTGGGTGTGCTGGTGGTGGTTTAAGAGGAAGCGTGTGGGAAGGGTAGGAAGGCGGGGTGGTTATAGTAACAGGTGATGGCGCGGGTTTAGGTGTGCGTGGTAATTCTATCGTCGTGCCCCGGCTTGCCTGTGCGGTTGTGGTAGCTTGCGGCGGCGTTGTCGTAGTAGTGCCTTGTGCAGTCTGTCCATGTTTTGAAAGTAGAGCTGCTGCGTCTTCTGGGTCGTTTCGTTGTGGAGCTTGTATTGCGACGTGTTTGATTTCGGAATCTGTTTGAAGACTTGCTGTGACGATGGTGTCGTATTTGTTTTCTATGGCGCGTATCTTCCCCAGAGTCGTGCCCTTTGCGCGTACTGCGTCTAGGATTTTGCTTGTGCGCGGGGGAGGTTGTGCCGGCGTATCTTTCTTCGTGGGAATTGGTTTACTGCTTTTCGCAAGCGTTGGTGTTTTTTTGGCTGTCTTCTTCTCTTCCTCGGGCGCACTGCTGGCTTTTGTGCTTGTACTTGGCTTCTTGGATCTACTCGCATCTTCTGCTCCTCCGGTCTTTTTGGCTTGTTTGCGTTTCTTTGCTTCTGCTGGGGCGTTTGTCGACATGGTTTGCGCGTTGGGTAATTAATTGGCGTCGTCTGCAATTCCGTGTACTTTATAACGTGTCCGTGCGCGTGATGCGCGGATTCGCGTGATGCGCGGGGAACACCAAAACACGTCAAACCCCTTCACCTTCAACACACGTTAACTCCACCAATATGGACCCAATTCAAGCTGCGATTGAAGATATTGAAAATCTAGAGCCAGGAGAACAGTTCTCGTATACTAAAATTGCTGCTAAGCATGGTGTTGTGAGATCTACGTTGACCCGAAGGCACCAGGGCCAGACAAGCTCAGAAAGAGACAAGAACTTCAACCAGCAGAAACTCAACCCACAACAAGAGCTAGAGCTTGTGAGATATATCGAAAAGCTCACAAAGCGAGGCATTCCTCCTACACGAGAGATGATCAGGGATTTCTCATCAGAAGTAGCCCATCAGCAGCTCAGCGAGAGCTGGGTTACTCGCTTCATCAACCGACACGAGATCCATCTCATCTCAAAGTGGACCAGCGCCATGGATCGTACGCGCCACCTGGCTGATTCTGAGTCAAAGTATAGACTCTACTTCGAGCTGCTGCATCGAAAGATCACCGAATATCACCTAGAGGCTCGAGATATATACAATATGGATGAGAAGGGCTTCTTAATTGGCTTGATAGGCAGAAGTAAGAGGATATTCAGCAGGCGTCAATGGGAGAAGAAGGAGGTTCGAGCATCTCTCCAGGATGGATCACGCGAGTTTCTGACAGTCCTGGCCTGCTGCTGCGCTGATGGGAGCTCGCTGCCTCCAGCCCTTATCTACGCAGCTAAAAATGGAGCTATACGATCGAGTTGGGTAGAAGATATCAAGGCAGGAGAACATGAGGTCTTTGTCTCATCATCTCCAACAGGCTGGTCAAATGATAACGTAGGCCTAGCTTGGCTGGAGCAGGTGTTTGATCGCTCTACAAAGCAACGATCAGGTAGATGGAGATTGCTCATCCTTGATGGCCATGGATCTCACCTCACGATGGAGTTTATTAAGTACTGCGATCGCCATAGGATCCTCCTCATGATCCTTCCTCCCCATTCGACCCATACGCTCCAGCCGCTAGATGTAGTGCTGTTCAAGCCACTCTCTCAAGCCTACTCTAACGAGCTCACTAACCATCTCCATAAGGCTCAAGGCCTTATTCCAATCAAGAAAGGGGACTTCTTCCCGCTCTTCTGGAGCGCCTGGATATCCTCCTTCACAGAGAGCCTCATATTGAAGGCCTTCGAAGCCACTGGGATCTGGCCGATGGATGCCAACGTTATCCTTCGTAGATTTGCTAGCACGCCAGAAGCTGAGAGAAGCTCATCGTCAGGGCTCTCTGATCATGACTGGAGAAAGCTCGATCGGCTAGTACGAGCTGCTGTTAATGATAGCCATCAGTATGAGGCAAGAAAGCTGCGCTCAAGCGTTCACCATCTCTCTGTGCAGTATGAGCTTTTAAAGCATGAGAACGAGGGCTTAAAGGAGGCTCTTCAACATAAAAAGAAGCACAGGAAGAAGGGCAAAGCTCTTGACCTTCAACAGCGCCAGGAGTATCACGGTGGCTCTGTCTTCTGGTCTCCTCGCAAGCTGCGTGAGGCTCGAGCTAGAGAAGCAGTACGGGAGCGAGATGAGACGGAGGAGAAACTCCAAAAAGCACGGTCCAAGAAGCAGCGCGAGGAGGCTCGACTGCAGCGTCAAGATGAGCTCGAGGAGAGGCGTGTGGAGAGGCAGAGACTCAAGGAGATGAGGGAGCTTGAGCGAGCTGAGAAAGCAGCTGAACGCGCGCGCCAGAAGGAGGAGAGAGACGCTGCTAAAGCTATACAACTACCCCAAAAGGGAAAGAGGAGAGCTTCAGCAGCTACCTCATCGAACAACAAGCGTCAAAAACGCGTTGAGGCTGCTCGCGCTGGTGCTCAAGTTCAAGAAGAGCCTCCAGCTCCTCCATCAAAGCTCACATCACGTGGCCGCAACGTCAACCTCCCATCAAAATATAGATAGTACAAGTTGATCGCAAGCATCTAATTACTCCCCCTCTATAAATTCGTATAATAACAGCTTATATACGTGGCTTAATAGCTTCATTTTTGAAGTAGTGGATATGGTGTTCCCCGCGCATCACGCGAATCCGCGCATCACGCGCACGGACACGTTACCTGTCCGTAGAATTGGAGCGATTGAGGGGATGGATGTGTGAGTCAGGGAGATCCTGGAGGCGCGCGCGCGTGTGTATGTGTGTGTGTTTGTGAGGGGTCGCAGCGAGCGGGAAATTTGAGGCGACTACTATTGAGATGCGATGCAGGGATGCGCGTGTATCGGGAACTGGGGTCAACTTATCGATAACGGTTACGAGGTGAACGTCAACATCACGCTACCGCTGTGAGCATGGTTAACGTGTGGAATGCAATGGTTTGGAAAAAACGAGATGGCTCATCGAGGTACATGCTGTATAATACTGTACTATATCTTGTTTATTTGGATATTTATATTGCCGTAACTTATACAACTATCTCGTAACCACATCTTCCTCTCTCACAACCCATATCCTGTAAGTAGATTGTAACACCACCTACTTCTGCGCCTCCTCCCTCTTGACCCGAAAAAACGCCAACTTAGCAAACCGTCCAAGTTGCCCCCAATAATGCCGCCCAGCAGAATGATCCATGATCCTCTCCAACAACTTGACCACCGCCATCCTAACATCCTGTCTCGGGTGAAACAGCCCCAAGCTAAGGTAAAAGAGCCCCGCATCGGGGATAACACACAGCAACTGCAGAATGGTATCGTATCGTAGCTGAGAGCTAGGTTTACGCTCTGGGTCGTTGGCAAGAGTAAGTGATTGTGTCAAGTATGCCAGATCGGCGGATGGCGCATCTTCAGGCGGTGGCGGTGGTGTCCCCGCTTCTTCCACACACCGTGCTAGTGCGAGATAGATGGCGGCAGATTGGTCATGTGTGAGTTTTAAACAACGCAGTTTGTCGTGTTGGTGGTGCATGTCGAGGCCGCGGACTGGGCGCTTCTTCCACTGCCGCGCGAGATCTTGGACACAGCTGTAGTAACTCCTTGTACTGCGCCAGCCTTCGATGCGGTGGACGTTTGCAGCCAGTTCGCGGAGCTTGGATCCTTCGTCCGGCCACACGTAGCCGTGGCCCGAGACGCCGTATGCGCCCGTGTCTGTCTCGTGCGAGCCAATGTATAGGGCTGAGGCGCCGTAGACGGTTTCTTCGAAGGCGGCGGCGATGTGGGTAAATTTTAGGACCCAGGATCGCCACTTTGCTCGGATCGCGTTTTCGCCGTGTCGGTTGTGGATGCTTTCGAGTAGCCGGTCCATGAAATGATTGTCGCCTGTTGGGTCTACCCCTTTGCTGTCAAAGGCCGGCGATCCACCAACTCCACTCATGGGCAGTCCTTGCGACTGGAAGAATTGTGATCCTTCTGTCGGAGGGGCGGGCTCGATCTTGTTGCTAATCTTCATCCGCCCGGTTGGTAGGTCACATAGCAAATCCCACCAGTCTGGCTTGTGGGAAAATGCAGGATTGGTGACGCCAGCGATGAAGCCAGGCACTTTGAGCAGATCGTCTACTTTGGTAAGGTCGGTGTAGGGAAATGCATGGCGGACAAAGCCACGAAGGATTCCCCCAGATGCAAGAGCACATGCCGCTAGAACTGCTTCGGCAACTTCGCTTGAAGGTCGGTTGTATCCAATGAAAATGATGCGCTTCTGGGTCAGAAGAGCATTTACAAGTACAATGACTGGATGAGTATAGGCTCCACTGGTGGTTAGGTGGGGATGTAGAGCGAAGGGCTGTGGTTGTGTTGCGTGCGGTGTAGAAAAGGTTTGAATAAGCTTGATCAGGGAGAAGTCGCCCACCGTCTCCGGACTCAGGGCAGTGGGTATCTTGACGGGAACGGGTATGCCATTATAGTTGACCTTTGACTCAAACTCGTGTGTATCTCTCGGGACGGTATAAGTCTTCTTATTGCGCGAGGTGGAATCCGATGAAGTTTCAACAGAGTCTCGGGCCGCGTCGAGCTTCTTCCGCTGCCGGACCATGAGCTCAAACTTTTCGACAAACATGTCTTTGGCGTCGCAGGCGCTGAGCACAAAGTTCTCGAGCGGGGATAGTTTGGGTAACATGGACAGATCCATGGCGTTGAGGGCGTGGTAGAGGGAGGCGAGGGTTTCGATGACGGGCGCTCGGAAGTACTCTTCGAGAGCGAGCAGTAGTAGCGGCTTGTAGATGTGGAGGAACGAGTGTCGAGTGCATATAGCCATGGCCTTGACGATTGCGCCTCTTCATCATGTTAGTCTGGGTGGTCCGGGGGGATGAGCGTCCTACCTCTTTACTGTGTTGTCTTGCTTTGTATTGACCAAGTTCAAGACGTAAACCAATGGTGGCCCATCTGGGTCCGGCTCACTCTCGCTTTCCGTGTCCTCGTCGCCATCTTCGCCGTCAAAGTCGTTGTCAAGCTCGGCGTCCTCAGCGCCCGCAGCCGCATCGTCCTCGTCCTCCAAGCCTTCCTTCCGCCGTCTGCGTCTCCGCCTACGCTCCCGCCGTGCCTCGCGCTCCTCCTCTTCGGCTGTCGTGTCTTTGTGCAGAAAAAAGATGGTCCAGTCCTGACTGCGGACGTGGGCCTGGTCCGGTAACATGAGTTCTGCCAGCATCGTCTCATCCCCGCTGATAGCGGTCGGGTATTGGTGTTCCATAATAGAGCCGCGATCAATATCAAACGAGGCGACCAGAATGTACTCGACATGGTTCTCGATGGCATCGGCCGGGTATTGCGATCGCAGCCGCATGCCTGCCCTCATGCCTGAGCCCGTCGTCGGTGCGGCCGTGGACTCCTGCGGCGGCGGCGAAGAGTCACGGGACTGCATTGAGTCCTCGTCGTCGCCCTCCCGCAGCATGGGGGGCTGTGGGGACCTTGCCTTGTGGGAGTGGCCATTGCGCGTCGAGGGAGAGCGCGATGGGGGGAAGGAGGAGAAGGACGGCTGGCGCTGCAGCGAGGTTGGCTGGCCGGCACGAGAGGAACTGCGAGTAATGCCAGACTCGGCCATGGCTCCTGCATCTATCTATTGAACGTCTTCACGAACGTGGACATGCTGACTCTACCCGCGCTAGGGGCACGCCTGTTCCGGCGCCATGTGCATGCGCGTGCGCGTGCGCGTGCGCGTGCGATACTGCGGACCCATCTCGGGAGTGCACGGTGAATGCGGACCCCTGTCCACGTGTGCCTCAGCCCTGTCGTTGCCAGGGAAAACTAATCAACACGCAAACATCGCGACATGACCCGCCAGCCTCGCTCCCACCACCAGACGCCGGAAAAACAAACATCGCCAGAATGGTACCTTCTCCTTTTGGTCATCTCGACACGGACGCCCGACTAAACACAATGCAGTCTACCACCCCAACACCGGCCAGCTACAAGCCCTCTCCACTCTCCTTTAACAGTCCCCGCCAGTCGCCCTTTCGAAGACCGGGCTCTATCCGAGAGGCCTCCCCGTCCACCCTGCGTCCTTCGACCCCGAATAGTTCGCCTCTGAAGCCCAGGGAGACGCCCACACCCACGACCCCGTCTCAGGTCACCCTCCGCCCCGCCGCTGCCAGACCTGCATCGCCCAACCCGCCTTCTTGGCTCAACACGCGGGGAACGACAGCGACGCCTGAACCGCCCAGCTCGCCATTACGCAATCTCTCACCCGCCCGTCTCTCACCCTCACGAAATGCGTCTTCAACCTCACAACACACCGTCCGCCCACTGAGCACAGCGTCCATTGCTGCAAAATTTGAAAGTGCAGGTGCGAGGGACGACACACCACCGCCTCTTTCCATCCGCAAGCCCTCCCCACCTCTGGATTACCAGAAGCCATTGGAATCTCCAAAACCACTGGATTACCCCAAACCATTGGATTACCCCAAACCCGCCGCTGAGAAGCCTGTAGAGCGTCTAGCAGTACGGCAAGCACCCATGCCGCGCATCGTTTCTAATTCAAGCGACGCCCTGTCGAAGCTGCCTCCGCCCCTCCTGCACAGCATGCGAGAGTCATTCAGCGTCATGGACCGCGATGACGACGGCCACGTCAACGCCGGAGATGTCGCTGATATGCTATCGCAACTCGGTCTATCTGCAACGCCCTCGCAACTTCACGCATACTTCAACGGTGCACAATCCATCAACTTAGCCACATATCTGTCCACACTGTCCGACTTACTTGGCAACCTCTCGCATTCAAGCGAGTTAAGTGCAGCATTCGAGGCCTTTGACGACAACGACGATGGCCAAATCGACCTTTCCGAGCTAAAAGACGCTTTACTACACACGGCCCCGGAACCTGGAGAGAAGAAACTGACGGAACGCGAGATCGACATGGTGATTGAAGGGTTCAGCGGGAGAAGAGCGTTTGGTAAAGGCGGCAGGGGATTAGCCAGGGCAGAGGTATTCAGATACCAGGACTTTATGGCGAATCTGACGGGTGGCGGCGGTAATACTGCTGATGGTGCTGACGGCACTTCTGTGTCTGCATGATGGGGTTTTGATTGATTCGGTTTAATCGAGCAGCTTGGAGTTTGGGCGTAGTTGTACGAATGGTTGTAGATTTAGGTATGAATGATATCCTTGTTTGCAAGAATGAATGGGGCTTGTTTAGGGTGTGTATGTTGTCGTTGTTCCTAATCAAGTTTTTCGGGACCGTGATAATCGTTTAGGTGTAGAGGCTTGGTTCATGGTGTTAACGCCTATTATGCCGTAGTGCTGCGACTACAACACCGTAGGAAGAATAACCCCCTTTCGACTCGTCCAACACCAATGCCGTCTCGTCAACGCCAGCTTCTTTAATGCTAAACGTCTCGAAAACGAGCTAAAAAACCCTGGTCAAAAATGCTCAATTTTGGGAGCTTAAGGTCTCTCACACTTGGATCTTCTTGGTCCAGGTTTTTTTTTTCGGATGTTAAAATCTATTAAAACAGCCCTTGTTTTTTAGATGCTCGAGTCCCTAGAAAGCTTGAGTTTTGATAGACTTGTTAGTCCTATACTACTTAATACGATGGTGCGATAGAGGGCCGATACTACTAATGCCGTTTCGTGCTATGGAGGTGCCAGCTGCTCATCTTATAGGGGTGTCCGTTGACGTTTCCCGTCATCAACGATTCCTCCGTAACTACCCTGCCTATCCGTTTGCGCTAGCAGACACTTTCCACCATTCTATACCAAATTGAAAGTGAGTTGTTATGACGTAGTCTATAACATCGGTAAACCAACCACTGTGCATGGAATACCTAACCCGCACAGGAGGATGTACAGATTGCCGCTGAATCTTTCCTGAAAAGAGTGTCGAGTTGAAAAAGCAAGGGAGAGCTAACTCCATACAAGGTAATCAATACTTGTTAATTTTAGTACGCCAGGGATGGGTCCCATAGTACTATAGATAACACGGATAATTCCTATGCATATACCTTGACACGTTCAAGTTAAAAGGCAGCGCAGTCCGCACATGGTAATATCATCGCATACCAGTCATTCAACCTTCTCCAAGCCACTCAATCATCTTCATACCCACCCACCTACACCCAGCCATCTACAAACCAAACCAAACCAAACCAACCACCACAATGCGCATCTCCACAATCTTCCTCCTCGCCGCCACCGCCACGCTCACCGCCGCAAGCCCCCTCGACCTTGCCTGTCCAGAATACAAAGCCGACTTTGATGCCATCAGAAAAGACCCTACAAAGCTCAACCAAATAGGTTCTTGTCGAAACGCAAAAAGACTAATCTCTGAGCGTTCCGGCTAAAGAATATATATATTTCTGCGACAGTTCTGAATTTTTTCGCGATCAATTGAGCGACTGCTGCTTCATGGCTGCCCTTAATGATCTTGAAAATATGGATCCCCTCTGTGCTCTCTAAGGTATTTACTTGACAAACATAAGTCTTCCCCAAAAGCAAGAATTAGGGAGCGTGTAAGAGGGTGGTAGCCGCGAGGAGAAGTGTTGGGTGTTACTTTGGTTCTGTGGGGAAGGGATGGTGGGCTAATGTATCTTTCGATGGGACTTATTTTTCAGCGCCATCCTAGCTAATAGGAGAACATCTTTTTCGCCATTTGGGGTGTTGTGTTAACAAACATGTGGACGGGGTTTCTGGGAGGACATGGCCTCCTTTGTTAACTTGGAGTATTATGGGTGGTGATACTGGGTTAATATAGGCGGAAGTTTTTGTGTCTTGAGTTCTAATAATGAATGTGGCAAGTTGTAGTAGTTTGAAATTCATTGCTACTTGAATGACAGTTGGATTCTATGTAGTAAGAGAGTCGAAATGCGCAACCTCCACCTTAGTGATCATTCCTGCCACGAACAGACTTATACTATAGCACCTGTGTGAAGTGAAATACTTGGATAGTATAGGTAAGTAGTGTCTAGCGAATACGGTGGTCTTTGTGCACTAGTGTGTCAAGTATTTCATGCTACTAGGATAACAGAGGAAGTCAAGAGTTTCTCGCAGGTAGCTGATAGTCTCGGAAAATCTCGTATGATCCACAAAGTTACTACTACCACTAGCCGATAAATACGCTAATAGTCTAAGGAATGACGGTAATCTAGTGGATGCCTTATAAAATCGAAAAAAAAAACTCTTATTCCCGCCATCCGGCATCAGATTGTAGCCCGCCTAGACCTACTGCCACGGGATAAAACCGTTTCTCTTCTCTCTTCTCTGTATGCTCCGTCTCTTTCGCCTTCTTCTTCCCACTTTCCCTTCCCACTTCGCTCTCACCCCCGGCCCTACGAGTCACAGCATTGAATATAGCAGTAAACCTTGCTAGCCGCGTCGAGATTGCAAAGACCACGTCTGCAAATATTTAGTGCAGAGTTTTGGGTAAGCGTCCTGCAGTCACAGTCCGCAACAATCAATTAAGTGGGTCCTAGAAGGTTCAGATTGGATTGATTGATTACCGCTTTAAGCCTAGTAGTTACCTATAGGAGTTTAAGCCCTACCTAGATAGGTAAGTGGGTCTAGGAGAGTGACCGGATTGAATTGATTGTTGCGGAGTCTACCGCAGAGGCCTCAACACCAAGTCAACAGGCACCAGTAACGCGTTTCATACACTGGGAGATGCCTCCCACTCAGTAGCTATAATAAATATACTGTTGAGAAAGAATGACTCTCTCAGTCATGGCATGTAAGTGTGTCAATTGCTAACTATACAAAGCTCGGCTAATATAGAGCGGTGTGGGTCATGTGACTTAGCGTCCTCGTGACAGGTGACCGGAATATTCTCAACATATACGATATTTTGTGCGTTTGCGCGGTCAATTTACTATACAAATCGCGTAGGGTGGCAAAATTGACGTTGAGCTGGTGATTGACGTTGAGCTGGGTAGGGCCTAGTTCGGAAGAACTAGGCAACGTGGGGCGAGTAGGAGGAAAGTTCGAGTACCGATTCGTACTCTGCTCCGCTGGCTCAGCCGCCTATGAATCCGGCAATTCGCTAGTCCCGATTTGGCGGCACCTTGCGAACCGCATGATCGCCACAATCCCGACTCGCACTACCACAGTCCCTACGTCCCCGGACAGTACCATCTCTGTCACGTGAAGGGTCGGTATAAAAGCCGTGAAACGACAGGCGCTTGCTCCGAGTTGTTGACCAAGTGCAAGATGGGCGCACGCGCTGGGGTAGCTTGTGAGTCGCGAAGGCGTCCGGATCCGGGACCTTATGCATCCGAAGCTACAGAAGGCATCATATTTTAGTGGATTCTGTTACAATCACAGGGGTTCTGTGCACACAGAAGCTCTATGCACACGCTTACTTCCTTCTTATCAAATGCCGAAAACGTCGCGACAGCCAAAATCAAGAACGATATTTCGATATCGGAGTATCGTGAACTGCAGTACTTTGAAGGACATCCAGACACTGCACTGAGTGCGAACAAGTGCGGCCTAGAGTCAGGATCTATGAGATCATCTTCCTCGATATGTACATTCCCCTCAGCTGGACTCTTCTCCGTGTCTAGTGTGCTCTTCCAGAATCAAAGCCGGAGGCCCACGGAAAGGCCGTATTGCTATATGACGAATGTGCTAGTCTAGATTAGGGCCGACCTTGCGACGCAAGTGCTAATGGATTTTCTGCACAATAATACCAGGGTTAGAAGGCTGGAAACGTCCGTGTCACACCAAATCATTGGTGGGGATACGCACCTGTGCGCATACAACTTGCGAAATGCGGACCATTGCCCCGAGGAAGGCCGTGTACGTTTTTGGTACGCTCGATGTTATATGAACTTTGTTGACCCCATGTCAAAAAGTTAAGCCCCTACTTTCAATTTTCATCCCCTTGGTTCAACTTTCAGTGCATGGCAGACGCACAAGATGGCCGAAGTAGCGACACTTTTCAACGACGATTGGGAGTTCCAACGCTCTGGACAAACTGGCTGGAGCAACGTACATCTTCCTCACGATGCTATGCAGGTAGAAGGGCGGCGGGAAGACGCCCTCGCTGGAACTCATGGCGGATTTTATCTCGGCGGAATGTACAAGTATCGCAAAACATGGCAAGTGCCTACTTCTCTGGAGTCCAAAGTGGTCGCTTTGAGCTTTGATGGCGTTTACCGGCACAGTCGCGTGCTGGTGAACGGCACAGATGTCGGCGGTTGTCTGGCGGGCTGGACCAAGTTTGAAATTCGCGTAGACTCTTACCTGAAGCTCGGCGAGAGGAACACCATCGAAGTACATGCCGACAACAGTGAACAACCTAACGCTCGCTGGTACACTGGAGCCGGAATTCATCGCAGCGTTCATCTCATGGTTCGAAACCACAATCTGCTTCGCAAGGACGGGATCAGGCTGGCAACGCTTTCCGCCAGCGGACTTGCTCTTCTCACCTTCGAGGTTTTGCTCGACAACGAAAAGAAAGATGATGTTGAAGTATCTCTGGAGCTTTCGAGAGGAGGAAGGAACGCGATCCAGTGGAGAACGAAAACGAAAACGTCTGAGCTGAAGCAAAACTTCGAGATATCGAACCCAGATCTATGGTCGGTTGAGACCCCGAATCTCTACGACTGCACTGTCGTCATCAATGGCGATCTCTATAAGTTCAAGTACGGTCTGCGCACTCTGCAGTTGAAACCTGGTCATGGGTTCCTGGTTAATGGCCAGGCTGTGAACTTGCGTGGTGGTTGCATACACGCAGATAACGGTATCCTCGGCGCAGCATCGTTTAAAGCTGCTGAACTGCGGCGCGTGTCGATCATGAAGAAGAATGGCTTCAACGCTATTCGTATGTCGCACCATCCATGCTCAGAAGTTCTTCTACAAGCATGTGATGAGGTAGGCATGTACGTCATGGATGAGTTTGCCGACTACTGGTACGAGGCAAAGTCTAAATATGACGATTCCAACACCTTCAACGAACGCTGGGAGTACGAAGTCGCTTCTCTTGTGGAACGAGCTCGTAACCACCCTTCAGTTGTTATGTACTCCTTAGGTAACGAGGTCACTGAGCCAAAAACCGCCTACGGACACACGATCGCGAAGAAGCTCCTGGACCTCACGCACAAGCTGGATCCATCCCGACCTAAGACTATCGCGGTCAACCTTATGCTGGCCGTCATGACGTATTCAAAAATCCCGCCGGGCGATCCAAACACTCCTCCCGCAGATAACAAAGGCGGCCTGGAGGATATGTTATCTAGCTCTTTCTTTAACATCATCTTCAGTGTGTTGCTCCCAATCATGCGGTACATCCCAAAATTCAATCACACCAATGTTGTGACCAATCGACTTTATTCGTACATGGATGTTGCGGGCTACAATTATGGAGACATCCGGTACCCATTAGATGCCAAATTACACCCATCAAGGATGATGCTCGGTACGGAAACTTGTCCACCTGATCTTCCCAAGATCTGGGCCAACGTTGAAAAGATTCCAAACCTAATAGGAGACTTCATGTGGACTGGATGGGACTACCTTGGCGAGGTAGGCATTGGCGTGCACGACTATGAGGCAAGCAGGTTTACCCCTGTGAAACTGTACAAGCCTTGGCCACATATAGTAGGGGGCTGCGGCGCTTTAGACATCACTGGCGTGCCCAATGCTTCGGCTTTCGTAGCCCAAGCATGCTGGAAAATTTTGTCTCAACCCGTAATTGCGGTACGTCCATTGGACATCTCTAACTCGTATTACAAGGCGACACCCTGGCGAAATTCCGATGCGATCGAGGGCTGGGGCTGGAAGGGTTGTGAGGGCCAGAAGGCTTACATCGAGGTCATCACTCAGGAAGAGGAAACAGAACTTTTCCTAAATGGCCGCTCGCTTGGACGCGCAAGTAGCAACCAAGCCAACAGATACACCGCTAGATTCTCGACAGCTTACGAGCCTGGAGAACTTCTTGCTGTTGCATACTCTGGCGGACAGGAGCGTTCGCGCTCCACGCTCCGCTCCGCTAACGTTGCTTCAGTCAAGATTGCCAACGAGAAGTCCGGTGAACTTGTCGCAGACAGACAAGATCTAGCGTACCTTGAACTTCAACTCGCTGATCAGGATGGAAATATCGAGATGAACGACGACGATACCCTAACCGTCGAGGTACATGGAGATGCCACTCTGGCAGCGCTTGGGTCCGCATACTATAGGAATCTGGATTACTTTGACGGCAATGTTCATAGAACATGGCGAGGGCGAGCCTTGGCAGTGATACGTTCCGGCAGTAGGTCCGGAGATGTTGTCGTTACTGTAAGCAGCGCAAGGCATGGATCTTCGTCGATTACAATGAAGCAGAGGGCTCGATAGTGGCGTGCATCTATCTCCAAAAGCACGCTCAACGCGACACTTCAAGGATAAAGCAATATTTAGGCCTGAGGTAGGAATGAGATGAAAGCCATTGATGATTTCCCAAATTTCGACTTGCCATCTACCGATGTTATGCTGTAAGGTCTGTTCTCGTTCTACAATTCGCTACGTAAGCACCGAGCCTGCATAGCACTGTGACACACCTCAGCATACTAACACACAGTGTCTCTGCCTATAGCACATCAAGCCTCTCGTTGCAGTCGTCACTCAAACCTATCTTTGTCTAAGACTCGCATCAAAGACAGACCATACATCTAATAGACCTTTCAACTACTTAAGTCAACGCAACAACGCGACTTCGGCCCACATGTGTATCTGGCTTAGCCGTCAACGACTGTAATCACGATAGCAGATTGTTCGACGCGCTAGTATGGCTCACAGCAGCTCTCTTCTCAGCAGAGCTGGTATCAAGCAAGCCAAGCAAGCAGTAGGCCTACTGCTTGACTTGCTTATTTGGAGTCATCTGCTTGACTTGCTTGCGCTTGATTGGCTGAAATTAGAGCTGCTGCTTGCTTGCTTGAAGGTGCTTGATTAATATATACCCAAATAGGAAATTACATAGTGTTGAGTATCAAGCTCTCGCTGCCGTCGCCGCCGTCGCCGCCGACGTCCCATGTGCTAGTCTTGTATAATAGCTCTATCTCTCTGTCAGTTATAGTTGACTTCGCAGCCATATCGTCGTCCCCAAAACCAGCTCTCCTCCATCTTCTTACGCACTGTATCGCCGCCAAAAGCTTGGGTGATATACCTCGTCGGCGAGGCTCTAGTAGATCACCCAGCTCACTAAACATACGCTCACACTCACAACTCGAAGCCGGGATGGATAGTACGTCAAGGGCAAGCCTGCTGAGATTGGGATACTGCTCGCGAAGCCCTATCCAATACTGTATCGGGTCTAGCGCGTTGGGAGAGTCCTTCTCTGCCACTGGCTCACAACGCCTCCATCTAGTATACTCGTCATCGTCGTCGGTGGATCTCGTGGGATTGCAGAGGCTATCGATCGCGTCGTCGAGGTCGTTGGAGAGCGTTTGGGGCCGTACTCGAGGCTTAGGCAGCGTTCTTTACTCAGCCCACAGAGCGTCAAAATTTCGGTTATTAAGCGAAAGCCACTCAGGTTTTTCTGCCCATACTGTATCGCAAAAAAGCTTGTAGCGTGGATGGAGTATTGTTGCAGCGTAGTAAGCTGGAGTCTCGTCTAGCTTGCTGTAATACTCGCGGGCTTTGATGAGAGCAGCGCGGAGGTTGATAGCGAGATGATCTTCTGGAGCTTCGGCGTGCTCCTCGTGGTTAACGGAGTCGAATTTCTCGAGCTGTTGCTCGAGCTTGTGGAGTAGTACTTCGAAGACGGGTATAATCTCAGCGACTAGGCCAAAGCTACCTTGGCTATGTCCCTCAAGGCGCTTTGTGGCTGTTTTGAGTGGCCCGAGTATATCAATATACTCAGTAATTACTTGCCAATCGTGAGCCGTGAGGCCGTCTGATTTCATCCAAGTAGGCGTTTTTGGCACCTTGTTGCCTTGCTCGATCGCGCGCTCCACGCGGAGCTTCGTATCCGATATATGATAGTTAGCGTAGGCGTTGACAGCAGGCTGCAGCTTAGCCGCGCGCTCAAAACAAGAGTAGTAGGAGTTCCACCGGGTAACAACTGGCTTGATGGGCTGCAGTATTTTGATATCGTCGTCCGCAGTAGATAGCTCCTTGTGGGCAAGGCGCTGGAAGCTCTCAAAAAGCTCATACTGCTGCGGTGTTTTGATGTGGTTGATCACAGCCAAAAGTATACCCAACGGGCCGTCGCTCCGCCACTCCTTCATGAGCTGGTGCTCTTCATCTAGCTCAACTGCCTCACCCACGTTGTTATCGTACGCGTCGCCATCTACGCCCCAAAGTAGAGTCTGCCCGATGAGATTGAGCGTGTGAGGACCGCAGCGGAGTCGGCGGTGAGCAGCGTTGAAGCCGAACTTGGAGGCGAGTGCGGTGATCGTCGTGTCGTTATTGTAGGCGTTATCGAGCACGAAGTAGCCTATAGTACGAGCTGTTACTCCAAACTTTTGCAGCGTACTGTATACGATCTCTGCCATGTTCTCGCCTGAGTGAGGGCCCATGAGCTGAGGCAGGGCGATAGGCAGGTCGATAAGCTTGCCAAGGCGATTGACAAAGTGAGCTACAATCCCGAGGTAGCCCTTTTTGCCGCCCTTCGTCGTCCAGCCGTCAAAGCTTACGTGTATTTTGCTAGCAGCTTCTGACAGCGCCAAGACTATACGCGGCAGTAGGTGGTTGTATAGGCGCATAACGTATACGCTCACACTCCTGTGAGACTGCCAAAGCGCTGCCTCTGCCTGTGGATTGGCAGCAGCTATCATCTCCCGAAAAGCTGACTTTTCGAACTCAGATATTGACTGGTTGTTATCGACAAGCCACGCAACTGCAGCTAGCCTGAAGCGCTGTACATTAAAGTTGCTGAGCTCGTTAGCAACTACTTGTGGGACTGAAACGCCAGTCATAAGCATGCGGCGGAGGGGACTATCACAAGCTACACGTAACTTTCCAGGTGGAGTATGACTATGGCCAGGTCGATTCTCGCAGAGGTGGCGCGCTGCTGCTGTAGTTGCAGCTGATGGATAAACACCAGCAAGCCCAGCGTCAATATACTTGTGGATGTGGCAGAACTTGCAGATAAAGTACGTTGTAGTCATGTCAGATCGAAGTACAACTCGATAGCCATGTCTATATATCCAGCTTGGCGTGCGGCGCGAGGTTGTAGGCGGCTTGATAAAACGAGGCAAGCGATCCCAATCTATGCCCTCGTAGTTGTCCTCAAAGTCTCCATCGAGCGCCTCATCCATGTGAGTTAAGGCCTCATCTGCTGTATTTGATGAGACAACAGTTGCCTCCTCGCTGCCCTCAAAAGGCGCTACGATCTCAGCTTCGGGGCGGGAATCGCGGAGTTGTGACTCGAAAGTAGAAACGTAGGAGGCCTGCGGCGGCGGCGGCGGAGACGGCGTAGGTGGAGTAGATAGAGATGGAGATGGCTGCTGAGTATCACCAATAGATATCGGCTGGCTGGCGGAGCCTGATGGGGCGACTCGGGCGCGCTTTTTGGGTGGAGCTTTGGCGGCGATAGAGCCGTTGGAGACGCGTTTTCTGCCCGCCATGGAGAGTTGTACGATAGCTCAAAAAGGACGACACTAAAAGAGACACGTGATATTAGCGACGGCGACGTTAAAATGGCTGATATGAGGTGGCTAGTACGAGCGCGTTGATGGGAGGCTGAGGTTTGTAAGCTAGCTTACTCAGCTGGAAAAAGTGCAACACCACGATCGGTATCGCGATATCACCATCTACTAGAACACCAAAATCCTCAAAAAGTCAATATAAGCAAGCACTTTCAAGCAATCAAGCAAGCAGTACTCTATCTGCTTGACTTGCTTACAAATTTATATAGAGCTGCTTGACTTGAAAGGTCAATCAAGCTTTCAAGCAAACAAGCAAGTAGACTCCGCAACAATCAATTCAATCCGGTCACTCTCCTAGACCCACTTACCTATCTAGGTAGGGCTTAAACTCCTATAGGTAACTACTAGGCTTAAAGCGGTAATCAATCAATCCAATCTGAACCTTCTAGGACCCACTTAATTGATTGTTGCGGACTGTGCAAGCAAGCGCTTGCAAGCAGCTTGCTTGATACCAACTCTGCGCGACAGCTCTGGAGAATACAACCATTGCAACAATAATTGCCCAACTAACTCTTCAAAACTCTCTGGTGTTTCAACCTGTCCTTTCCAGGAATGGGACAGGTGTAATGATCAAATACGTTGGATTAAAACTGCGCCTTTCCTTTCTTGCTACTTCCGCAATCCAGCCGGTGCAAGCTCTCAAAATATACTCAATGGCTTGAGTAGCCATCACTTCACCCATTACTACAGGCAAGTCTGAGATACATATGCTACAAAACCCGACCAG
This sequence comes from Pyrenophora tritici-repentis, assembly GCF_003171515.1. Classification (NCBI taxonomy): domain Eukaryota; kingdom Fungi; phylum Ascomycota; class Dothideomycetes; order Pleosporales; family Pleosporaceae; genus Pyrenophora; species Pyrenophora tritici-repentis. Next base: position 54,318 of record NC_089399.1, on the reverse strand, counting down.
TGATCGGAATGGTCTGGTCTGACTTGGTCTTGGTCTGGTCTAGACCGCCAAGACTTGGTCTGGTCTGGCGATTTTTTGAGACCGTGGTCGGACCGGTCTAGATGATCGGACCGGTCCGGCTATAAATAGGTCCACGTGACTAGATCTTAGACTAATCTAGCCAGAAAATTTAGCACAATATGTGTTGAGAAGATGTAAGGTTCAGTCCAGGTCGGCGGGGATGAGGCTCGTGGAAGTAAGCCCGAGCAGAAGGACCGACGCGGAATGATGATCTGTCATGTAAATCCCCAGATCATCATGATAATAAGAAGACAGAACAACAGCTCTTAGTGTAGTTCAATCCAATACGTGGTGACCTAACATACCTCTACTCGGTTCCCTATGGTAGTCATACCACCAGAGGAGACCTTGTTCCAATAGGTTATGAGCCCGGTTGCCTAACCCAACGTTATTGGTTTTAAACACCTAACCAAGTCACGAAGGACTTAGATTCAAGCAGGAATCGGAAAAGAGAAAAAGTCGTGTACAACGCGGTTGACACGCAACCATACTTACACACACCGTCTCCACGCTCGAGAACCGATAACGACTGCACCACCCGCAGAACATCGCCCGCATCGCCCGCATCGCCCGCATCGCCCGCATCGCCCGCATCGCCCGCATCGCCCGAATCAACCGCATCACCCGCACAAGATGGCTGCAGAGAAGGAAGAATGGAAGATCCCCCAGCTCACAGCCGAAAACCACGATACTTGGTTTCGCCGAAACAAGGTCAAGCTTAAGGGAAGAAAGTCTTCTATGTCTGCGAGAAAAATCTGGTACAGCACTGTCAAATAGCAACAGCTAGTAGACTAACGGAGGCTATGGAAGAGTTGGAAATTGCTGAAACAGACAAGCATACCAAGATCCGCGTCAACATTGAAAAAAGAGACAAGTACCTAGAAGATGAAGCCACTGCAATCGATCTCTTGTTTCGGTCGCTTAGCGAGGATGACCAAGCCCTCATTGACGAATACGATACTGCCTTCCAATTCTGGGCCTACCTACAAAAGAAGTACACCCAAACTGACGCCACAACTGCCAACATATACATGACTAGAATTCAAACGTTCACATTTAATCCCGGGAACACGATTGTTGGATCATGGGAGAAGCTAAAGGACTACCGACGTAAACTTGTAGCAGCAGACGCCGACACCAACGGAGCTTACAAGGACTCTGCACTACTACTCGTTCTTATCAGATCACTTCCGAAAGAATTCAAGACTACGATTGACACCTTAAACGCCCAACTTAACCTCACGGTTGAACAGAAACTTAAGTTTCTGGAAGAGAAGGAGGTTCGAGACCAGCAAGACGCCAACGAAAAAGCTCTTCCAGCATTCCGAAAGACGGAGAAGTATGTTCCGCCTTACAGGCGTCGAAATCATAAGAACTCGCCACTATCGTCTGACTCCGAATCTGGTGCCAAATTCACGGTCCAATGCTTCCTTTGTGATGGAGTCCATGGCGTACGAGACTGCCCAAGACGTGAGAGAGCTCGAAAGCTCCTTAAGGAATACGACGCTAAGAAATCATCTAAGCTGCTCGTTAAGACACCTAAGCAAAGGAATTCCCACAAAAGGACTGGCAAAGCATATGGAGCCGAAGAAGTCAATTCAGAGTCAGATGAATTATCTGAGACCTCAGACTCCGAACCCGAGGAAATTGAGACATGCCGTCTCTCAAAAGACATCGTCGGTAAGGCCTCTCCATCTACCTGGGCTGCCGACACTGGCGCATCCTCTCACATGTCTGACCAACCCTCATTATTTAGACGAATGATTAAGATCAAACGAAGAGTCGTTCGGGTTGGAGGGGAGAATTATATGCGGACTGGAAAGGAGAAGCTCAAGTGGTGTGTAAGGATGGATCGTCGACATGGCTGTCAGAAGTACTGCTTGTACCTAACCTTGGAGTCAATTTGTTATCAGGAAGAAGAATTTGCGCAGCAAGCCTGAAGGGTCGTTTCAATTCACACGCACTATACTTCAAACTAGGAAAGAAGGTTATTATTGAAGCAACTATGGACGACGGCCTCTACGTAGTGTCACACATTGCCGATGGATACCAAGAAACAGCATTTCTAGGCACGGAACTCCATGCACCAGTTAAGAGCGAGCTTAAGGTTAATGAAAAGGAGAGATACTTGCTGTATCACAGACGCTTCGCACACCTAGGACCTGCAAAGATTGCTAAACTCCACGAAGTTACAACTCTCCAGAAGAAGATTCAAGTTCCAGAGAAGATAGAAATCTGCGAAGTGTGTTCTCTGACGAAAATGAAGAACAGCATCCCTAAGCAGCTGAGAGAGCATAAGGCCACGAAGCTAGCCTTAGTACAGTTTGACATTGCAGGACCCTTTCCAACATCTCTGCGAGGAAACAGGTGGTTCCTCCTTATTATTGACAGTTACACGCGAAAAAACTGGGTTATCCCGCTGAAGAAAAAGGGAGACGCACAAAGGGAACTCCAAATCTGGAAGACCTTTGTAGAACATCAAACTGGCGAAAAGGTTAAAGCTGCTGGAACTGACAACGCACCAGAACTTCTACAGCAAGCCGAGGAATGGAGAGTTACACAGGGCGTGCAGAGATGTCAACAAGCAAGTCAAGCTGGCTTGATTCTTATCGATTGCAGATCACAGACCATTCTCTGGGACGTGCCACTGTGCACGAGCCTCTATATTGTCTGTGATCTGCAATCGATAAGAATCAAGCCAGCTTGACTTGCTTGTTGACATCTCTGAGGGCGTGGAAATTCAGCCTACAACAATTGCTTCCTCACACCAGAATGGACCAGCTGAGCGAAACATCCAAACCGCTGAAGCTGATATGAGAGCAATGCTGAAAGACGCTGGTTTACCAATTGAGTTTTGGGATGAAGCTGTCGAAGCAGACGCATACCTGCGAAACCGCACAAACACAGGACCCACGATCAATGGAAAGCAAGTCAGTCCTGAAGAGGCATTCACAGGAACGAAACCATCCATTGACCACATCCGTGTATGGGGGAGCAAATGCTATTCTTACATCAACCCCAAAACGATTCCAGCAGACCAACGACATGACAAGCTCGTGGACCGTGGCAGAGTTGGAGTATTCATGGGATATTCTGAGACAACAAACAAGCAGTTCAAGTTCTATTCGCCAGAGCTTGGATACACCTCAAGGACAAGCCGATTATCAGTGGACGAATACACCCCTGGAGGAAAAGTTGAACTACGACTGCGAAACATACCAGCTGGACCACAAGGGACGCAGAATACGATGCCAGACCGAAAACCAAGAGGAAGACCTAGGAAGGATCTGGAATCATCTCCTGCAGAACCAATGGAACCACCTCCTGCCAAATCAATGGAACTATCTCCTGCAGAACCAATAGAACCATCTCCTGTCGAACTAATGGAACCATCTCCTGTCGAACTAATGGAACCATCTCCTGTCGAACCAATGGAACCATCTCCTGCAGAAATAGTGGAGCCAGTTCCCGAGAACCCAATAGAACTGTCGTCGGCAGAGCTAACTCCCGAACCAGTTAAGCGTCACAGAGGAAGACCAGGGAAGCTAACGACTATTCCCCCTACTGCACCATCTGATGAGCGGGTTCCTAATCTTGTGGACGAAGAGGGACCCGAAGAACCGTATACCCAGTCTGTACGAGAAGAGGAGGCTCCACGATACTTCACCAGACAAGCCAAACGAAAGAGGTCTAACGAAGAGGTTGTTGAGGACGAGAGATTTAGCAAGATCGTTAAAGCTATGCTAGCCCAAGCTGGCCTTATAGAAGAGCAAACACGACTATCTGAGAAGGCTTTTGCAGCAACCGAGATCGCAGGAATCCAGATCCCCCAGACACACGAGCAAGCTATCAACGACCCAAAGTATGGAAAGCAATGGAAAGCAGCAATACTTGAAGAGATAATCGCGTTAATGGAGAATCGAACCTGGGAGGAAGTTCCAAAGCCAAAAGACGCGAACATGGTTGATTCAAAGTGGGTTTTTACAGTCAAAACAAATCTCGACGGGACTGTTGAGAGGTTTAAGGCACGCCTTGTGGCAAGAGGTTTTACGCAAGTACACGGAACAGACTATAACGAGACTTTCGCCCCGACAGTTCGCATGGACACCTTACGTCTGTTTATGGCCACTGTCGCAGCGGAAAACCTAGAATGTTTTCACTTTGACATCAAGAATGCTTTCACAGAGTCGCATTTGAAGGAAGAGATCTTTCTTAAGCAACCCCAGGGAGTAGAAGTTAAGAAAGGATACGTCCTTAAAGTTCTCCGCAGCCTATATGGACTCAAACAAGCTGCTCGTGACTGGAACTTGTTAATAAAGAAAGAACTTCTGGCATGGGGATTCGTGCAAAGCCTTGCCGACCCGTGCATGTTTATCCACGAAGAAAAACAACTCCGTATCCTCGTCTACGTTGACGACATTGCTGTTGCCGCAAAAGATCGAGCTCAAATTGATTGGTTCTACAAGAAGCTTTCTGGAAGATTCAACACCAAGAACCTAGGGGAGATTCATAAGATCCTTGGAGTACGAGTTACGCGAGACAGAAAGCGCCGCACAATCTACCTCGATCAAGAACAGTACATACACGCAGTACTTGACAAGTTTGGAATGTCTAGCAAACAACACAGAGACAAGAAGATTCCATCCGCAGATTACACGTCATTTAGGCCAGCCACTAACAACGACACCCGAATCGACATCACTGAATACCAGCAAGTGATAGGGAGCCTTATGTTTGCTATGGTTCTTACACGCCCAGACATTGCATTCACCCTCGGAAAGCTAAGCCAATACATGAGCGATCCAGCAGAACATCATGGCCATGCGTTGAAGAACCTGCTACGATATCTAAGGTCGACAGTAACAATGAAGCTACGCTACGGACCAGGGGGAGTACACTCGCAATTTGTCATCTACTCTGATGCTGACTGGGCAAGCGACATGGTAGACCGAAAGAGCGTTTCAGGGAGCACTGCAATGTTCTACGGAGGTCCAATATCATGGTCTAGCAAGAAGCAACGGTCTGTTGCAACGTCAAGCTGCGAATCTGAATACATCGCACTATCAACATGCTGTAAGCAAGGCCAGTGGATTGCTCAAATGTTCAGAGATCTTGGGTTCCCAAAGTACATTGGAAAAGACACCAACAAGGTCCAGATGCTAGGAGATAACCAGGGTGCCATTGCACTTACAAAGAACCCTCACCTTCACGAAAGATCAAAGCACATCGACGTCTGTTATCATTTTATCAGAGACCTAGCAGAACAAGGTAAACTCGACGTGGCCTACGTGCCAACCAGAGATGTCAACAAGCAAGTCAAGCTGGCTTGATTCTTATCGATTGCAGATCACAGACAATATAGAGGCTCGTGCACAGTGGCACGTCCCAGAGAATGGTCTGTGATCTGCAATCGATAAGAATCAAGCCAGCTTGACTTGCTTGTTGACATCTCTGGTGCCAACTGTAGATATGGTGGCTGATGGAATGACAAAGCCGTTGCAGCGAGTCGCATTCGAGAAATTCAAGAACCAATTAGGAGTTGTCCTTAGACCGGACCTGCCCTGAGGGGGAGTGTTGAGAAGATGTAAGGTTCAGTCCAGGTCGGCGGGGGATGAGGCTCGTGGAAGTAAGCCCGAGCAGAAGGACCGACGCGGAATGATGATCTGTCATGTAAATCCCCAGATCATCATGATAATAAGAAGACAGAACAACAGCTCTTAGTGTAGTTCAATCCAATACGTGGTGACCTAACATTAGACTCCGCAACAATCAATTCAATCCGGTCACTCTCCTAGACCCACTTACCTATCTAGGTAGGGCTTAAACTCCTATAGGTAACTACTAGGCTTAAAGCGGTAATCAATCAATCCAATCTGAACCTTCTAGGACCCACTTAATTGATTGTTGCGGACTGTGGTGCCAGCTAGGTTCAGGCCAGTGTCAGCGGGTATTCCGTACCAGCAAAAGCTTGAAAAAACATTGGCGTATAGATCACGGATGGTCAGCAAGCAGCAGGGGAGGACGGCCAAGTCAAACTAAGCAGAAGAGCGTGCAAGCGCAGATGGAGAAGGGGTACCGGCTAGTCCATTGCCAGCGATTATTCGGGAGCCGGCACGGATCGCAGTATTTCCAGGTGCAGCCGCCCGACGAGGATGGCCCCGACGTCGTGCCTGTAGACGGGGCAGCAGCATGGGCGCAAGTGGGCGAGCAGATGGCCAAGGCATGGCAGGATATCGAGAGGCGTGCGCAGACGACGATCCAAGAGGGCGAGCGCGACGAGGTGAACCCATGGCTGGAGCGGACGCAGTGGTTGCCGTACCTAGTGGGCATGGAGAGGCCGGATTTGTTAGCGTGCATCGAGGAGCCCGTGGCAGAGCCCGATGCCAGGCAGGAGCAGCAGGCCGAGCCGGTGGAAGCAGCGATTTGGGCAGCTATGGATGGATTGGCGCGGTTCAGCCAGGCATCGATTATTGACCGGATTGGCGTGTTTATACGGTTGGAGGCAATTCGCACAGAGATGCACCAAACCCGGTTCCAGCCGTTGCAGCCGTATATGGACAAGGACGCCATTGTCAAGCACACACGACCATGGCAGCAGATGTTAATGTTTTTTGCACGCACACAGAAAGAGCACGCGTGGAAGAGCCCCAAGTATCGGTTCACGCGGCGGCAGCGAGAGGCATGGGAGGTGTTAATCGAACAGGCAAAGCGGAGCATAGAGGGAGACGAAGAAGATGAAGCCGAGGATATGGACGAGGAGAGAGAAGAGCTGGACGAGGAGATGATGGACGACATAGACGAGTCGATAGAGGTAGCCGAGGAAGAGCCAGGTCAGGGAGAAGGCCCCGAGCCTAAGAAGTTGTCTAAGATACAGAAAGCGTGTTTGGAGTTTTGCATTGCATTACTTAACCACCGCATCACCCGTAGAGAGTATGACAGCCCGCTGGTGTGCGCGTTGGCGGTGCTGGGCGTCAAGGAGGACGGGTGGAAGGGGCCGGAGCAGTACCCGCCGATATTGTCGGCGGTGATCAAGATCGCTCGGTTTATGGTCGTGCAGAAGGGACTAGAGATGTCCGGGCCCGACGAGGATAGCGGCGATGAGACGGACGACGACTTGGATGACAGCGCGTACGAGAGCGGGCCGAGCCAGCGACGGCGTCCCAAGGGGTGTTTGCAGTTAGTGCAGAGGATGATGGACCGGTTTATGGTGCGCGGCAGCCATAGCCCCATGCAGTGGATGTTGGATTTGCGGACGTATGGATTAAAGATCCATTACAACACTACAACCCGCGGGCATGTAGAGTGGACGAACGGCGACGAGCTGCTGTACAAAGAGCTGCATTTTAGCATGGCGCAGTTCCGCGGCATGGTACATGGGCTAGCTAGCGAGAGCCGGCGATTATTGACAGAGGAGTTGATGTTTGGCAGCAAGGCAGCGCCGGTGCCAGCAGTGCCATGGGAGAGCATACGTGACAACCCAACCGACGAGCGGCCAGGATGGAATTTTTTGAAGGATCATCGCACAAGCATGCCCGTCGACGGCGAGAGGTGGTTATTTGAGCGGGTAGGTAAGAGCGCCAGCATCCGGAGTCGGTTCATGAAGCCCGGGACGCAGTCAGGGGTAGACCGACAGGCAGTGGAGCGGTACATGGACCGGGTGGTAGAATTTCGCGAGAAGCTGGCGGTGTTGATGCATATGACGGGCGGGCAGCCAGCGCGAGGGCCGGAGCTACTGAGCGTACGGCATAGCAACACAGTGCAAGGGGGGCATCGCAATATATTCATCGAGGACGGCATGGTAGTGTTTGTGACGCGGTACCACAAGGGATACAAAGTCAGCGGCGACGTCAAGATTATCCATCGATATTTGCCGCGCGAGGTGGGCGAGCTAGTAGTGTGGTACATGTGGCTGGTGTTGCCGTTCCAGCAGCGGCTCGAGGCGTTGGTGTGGGAGAAGGAGGCAGTTTCGTCGCATATGTGGCCAGCAGACCCCAGCGGCCGCAAGTGGACGACCGATCGGCTGCGGGAGGCGTTGAAGCGCGAGAGCCGGATCGCGATGGGCCAGGAGTGGACGTTTGCCGGGTACCGGGAGATGGCGATTGGCATCAGCCGGCGGTTTTTGCGTGGATCGACAGCGTTCCAGGCAGATGAGGGCGAGGAGAACAAGGAGTGGGCTGAGGAGCAGGCAGGAGATTCGATTGCCGACGAGCAGGCGGGCCATACGTCGCACGTGGCGGGACTGGTATACGCGCGAGGGATCATGGAGCAGTCAGGGGCCGTGGCGGATAGGCGGCAGCAGTTCCGGGCATCGAGCACGGATTGGCATAGATTTTTGGGCTTCCAGGCAGGCGTGGACGACCAGAGAAGAAGCAGCAAGCGGAAGAGAGCGCCGTTTGAGAGCGAGGCAGACGAGGCAAGGGTGGATCGGTGGCAGCGGCTAAGGAAGATGGACGCGAGGGCGCAGCTGAAGCGCATGATGGGCGAAAAGGCCGAGTTCCGGGGCGTTCAGGAGGCAGCGATCAAAGCCATCACAGCAGGCGAGAGTCCCGTAGTAGCGGTGATGCCGACGGGGGCAGGCAAGAGCTTGTTGTTCATGTTGCCGGCGTGGGCAGAGCAGGGCGGCACGACGGTGGTGGTAGTGCCGTTGATCGCGTTGCGTGGCGACATGGCACAGCGGTGCAAGAAGCTAGGGATATCGTGCGTAGAGTGGCAGAGTCGGCGTCCGCCAGACGCAGCAGCGGTGGTGTTAGTGACGCCCGAGTCGGCAGTTGGAGAGGAATTTGCAACGTTTTTGAACCGGCTACGAGCGACGCGGCAGCTAGATCGGATTATTATCGACGAGTGCCATATTGTGTTAAACCGGCAGTACACGTTCCGCAAGCAGATGCAGCAGCTAGGCAAGCTGGTGGCTGTAGAGACGCAGATGGTCATGTTGACAGCAACGTTGCCACCCAGCGAGGAGGACGAGTTATTCCGGCGAATGCATTTTGAGCGTGGGCAGGTAAGAATGTTTAGGGCACCGACAGCACGGAGCAACATAGCGTACCGGGTGGTAAGGGTAGAGAAGGAGAGGAAGAGACAGGAGGTAGAGGCAACGGTGTTGGCGATGGTACAGCAGAAGGTCCGAAAGTATAAGAGCGGCAAGATTGTAGTGTACGGCAACTCAGTGCCAAAGGTCAAGGGGTTAGCCGAGAAGCTCAAGTGCCATGCGTATCATCACCACGCGGTTGGCAAGGCAAGCATGTTGGGGAGTTCATGGGCGGCAAGCAGCGGGTGATTGTGGCAACCAGCGCGTTGGGCATGGGAGTGGACGTGCCCGATATCCGGTGCATTGTCCACATGGATTGGCCGTTTAGCGTGTTGGATTACGCGCAGGAGAGCGGGCGAGCCGGGCGAGACGGGGAGCGGAGCGAGGCGATCATGATGGTGCAGGACGGCGAGCAGCGAGCGGCGGATGACAAGCAGGGGGAGGCGGAGCAGCGGTTGGTGCGAGCATACGTCGAAGGCATAGACGAGGCGGCGACATGTAGACGGGTAGTGTTGGACGGGTATTTGGCAGACTTTCCAACAAGCAAGTAAAGCAAGTCACCGCTCTAAACTTGACTTGCTTGGTTCAAACATAGGCTTTACTTGACTTGCTTGGGGTGATTTTTTTACTTGCTTGACTTGCTTGTATTACTTGCAAGTACTTGGATTACTTGACTACTACAAAGAGATTAAGCTACATACAAATTACCAAAACTCAGTGTTCCACTCTAGTATGTTGTAATCTCCTACAAGCTGCTCATCTGAAAGCTTAGCCTCGCTACAGTTGTACGGTTTATAACCAGCTCGCACCCATGACCTTACTAATTGAAGAGCTGCGAGTAGCTCACTGCCCAGAGCACGTCGTTTAGGTTCAAGAAGGTCGCCAAGCTCACTGAAGAGGCGCTCACAGTCGCTGCTTGATGCTGGGATAGTCATGATATCGATTGCAAACTGCGCTAAATGCGGGTATTTCGGCAGTAGTTGTATCCAGTATTGGACAGGATTTCCATCTGCGTTGTACTGCTCCTGCGTCCACTGCGGCTCTTGTGTTTTCCAGCGCTCAAACTCGTCAAGTGGAGCCTCTCGGTCATTGTTGCGGCTAAGTATAGCAATAATTGCCTCGTCTATGTTGTTGCTACTCGGCGCAGTTGTATACCGCTGGCGTGCTCGTTGAGGTTTGTATGCCGCCCAAAGCTGTTGGAACGACGCGTTGGCACTAGTAAGCCAATCAGCTTTGTCTGCCCACGCCACATCGCAGTAGTTCTTGTAGTACGGGTGTAGGCAAACAGCGGCGTAGTAAGCGGGCGAGTCGTCGAGCTTGTTGTAGTAGTCGTTGGCTTTGCTCCACGCGGCGCGGAGGTTGACGTTGAGGTGATCCTCTGGAGCCTCGGCATGAGCGTTGAAGTCGACGTGCTCGAACGGGCGCGCCCGGGCCTCAAGCTTGCTGAGTACGTACTCAAAAACGGGTATAACCTCATAGATTGCGCCGTATTTGCCATCCTTAGAGCGTCCCTCGAGGCGTTTTGTGGCGTACTTGAGCGGCTCTAAGCAGTCCTGGTACTCTGCAATCACCGCCCAGTCAGCAGCTCGGAGCCCAGTTGATCTCATCCAGTTTGGGGCGTCGGGCCGCTTATTATTCCGCTGCGCAGCGTGCGCATCTTCAAGGATAACCCTATTGATATGATGCTCAGCGTACAAGTTATACGCGGCTTGAAGCTTGGTAGCGCGCTCAAAAGCAGCATAGTATGAGTTCCAGCGAGTGACGACAGGCTTGACTGGCTCGAGTACTTTGAGACGCCCTTCAGCAGGCAGGTTGTTGTTGGCAAGGCGCTGGTAGCCACGAAAAAGCTCGTACTGTTGCGGCGTTTTGATATAGTTGATGACGTCAACTAGCACTCCAATAGGGCCATCTTTCCGCCACTCTCGCATATACTGCTCCTCGGTATTGTACTGCTCTTGAGTGTTGCCGTAGGCGTCTTTGTTGGTGCCAAATATAATAGCCTGGCCGATGAGGTTAAGCGTGTGACAACTGCAGCGGAGGCGCCGGTGAGCGGACTCAAATTCGTACTCGCGCGCGAGCGCGGCGATCGCAGTGTCGTTGTTGGTAGCGTTGTCGAGTACAAAATAGCCTAATCGGTCGCTTGTTATTCCGTATGCTGAGAGCGTCGTCGAGATAGCTTTGGCAATAGCCTCACCGGTGTGGGCGCCAGCGAGCTCAGGCAGATCGATTGGTAAGTCTCGTATTATTCCAGCTGCGTCGGCAAAGTGAGCGACTACTCCAAAGAAGCCACGTTTACCACCCTTTGTTGTCCAGCCATCAAAGCTTACGTGTATTTTGCTTACTGAGCCTGACAGGGTGTCGATAACTTGCGGTCGTATAGACCGGAACAACCTCATCACAAAGGTAGAAACGCTGGTATTACTTACCCACAACGCTGCCTCTGCCTCTGGGTTGGCAAATCTCATCATCTCTCTAAAATCAGGCGTCGTAAGTTCGCTGAGCGGGTGGTTTCGGTTAACAAGCCACATGACAGTGGCTGTTCGAAAGCCCTCTACGTCGAAGTTTCCAAACGCGTTAGCAGTGTTTTGTTGTACGTCTAAACCAGCGTCAAAAGCTTGCCGCAACGACAGCTGGCCTCGAGCTCTCTGCGCTAACTTTGGGCCATCTTTCGTAAGGTTGTGGCCAGGCTTTGGTTGGCTGAGATGGGTGGCTGCTGAGGTTGTAGCCTGAGTAATGTTAAACAAACCACCACGGCCAGCGTCGATAGTTTTGTGTACATGGCAGTACTTGCACACAAACCAGATTCGAGATGTAGCATGGCGCTCAACAACGCGGTAGCCATACTGAAAGATCCAACTTTTTGGGCGCTTAGAACGCGCCAATGGCTTGATAAAATCAGGTAAACGTGCCCAGTCAATGCCGTCAAAGTTCTCAACTAGTGCGCTGTTTGTCTCATCCTGACCACCCTCTCCAGCCTCAGTTGTAGCCACCGTGCCAGCTCGGCTGCCCTCGGTGGGCGCGACAATCTCAGCCTCCGCCTGCGACTCTAAGAACTGCAACTCGAAGGTAGGTATTGGCGGCGAGGCGTTAGCCTGGCTTGCGGCAGCTAGGGTTTTGCGAGGTGATCGACGCTGAGGTCTAGGCTTAGATGCAGGCTTAGATGCAGGCTCAGGTGAAGCCTCAGGAGTTGAGGCGACGTTGTTGGTGGCAGCGGCTACTTTCGTACGTTTGCTCCGAGCAGAAGTTTGTGGTAGGCGACGTTTGGCCATATTGGGGGTATCAGGGCAGTATAAATCACTGGAAAACGCGTTGCTATAGGGGATACTGCATTGCGATAGGCTTCTAGACAGGCGTACGTCGAGATTGGAGCAATGCGCTAGACTAAGGCTAACGTTATTTGATAGCCGCTTAGCCTGTTTGGGACTCAACCGAGGCAACTGCAACACTTCAAAACCATCGCGACATCTACCGTACAGCAGTTTTAGCACCCTCATCACAGTAACGCTAAAACAACCAAGTAAACCAAGTAAGCCAAGCAAGCAAAGTATCTTGACTTGACTTGCTTGCTTAGCTGCCCAGCTCTTACTTGACTTGCTTGCTTGGTTTAAACCAAGCAAGTCAAGCAAGTAATCCAAGTCAACTTGCTTTTTGGAAAGTCTGGTATTTGGACAGGCGCGAGGCCGAGCGAGCTCGGTGCGAGGAGGGAGAGGAGAGGTGTGACGTATGCATGAGAGCCGACGGGGAGGAGATGGAGGAGGAGATGGAAGAGATGGAGGAGGTGGAGGAGATGGAGGAGGAGATGGAGGAGGATATGGAGGAGGGCGGCAGCAGCAACGAAGAAGAGGCGGAGACATTGGAGAGGGAGCAAGAAGAGGCGCGGCAGACGTTTAATCAGCAGCAACGAGAACAAGGCGGCCCGCGACAGAGATTGATACAGCAGCGGCAGCAGGAGTTCGCCGACGTCGAGTGGCTGCGTAGGCAGCTGGCGCAATGGATAAACCGGTGTGGGTTATGTGAGGCAGTAGGCCAAGGATCGAGCACACACGATGTACGGCAATGTTGGCGACAAGAGAGCCAGCAGATCAAGCAGTCGATTAAGAGGATGGAAGAGACAATTAAGTTTGAGCGTTATTCGGGTTGTTTTTGGTGTGGAGTGCCGCAGGAGATATGCAAGCGGTGGGAAAGGAATAGTTTTGGGCGATATCAGAGAGTCCAAGACGGGGATTGCCAGTATAGAGGGGTATTAATAGGCGGGTTATTAAGTATAGCATTAGGGCGGAGCGAGGTAGGAAACCGATGGACGGCGCGGTTAGAGGAGTTCGGGGTTAGTAATTCAGGAGCAGGGCCGACGTTGTTTGAGTTTTTAGGAAAAAAGCGATTGTTAGAGACGGTTGAGAGCAATAACTTAGCAGGAGAGTTTTGTTGGATTACAAGATTAATAGGCGAGTAGAGGAAATATAGAGAGTTGTAACGTTGACGAGGGTAGCTCCAACAGCTCGAGTAGCTCGGATAGTGTAAGCAGCGATAAAGGCAAGAGCAGCAAGATTAGCGAGAGCGTAGGCAGGGTTAGCAGCAAGAGAGATAGCAGCAACAGTGACGATAGTAGCAGCAGTAAGAGTAGCGACGAAGGCGAGGGTAGTAAAGATATTAGAGGTAGCGAAAGCAGCGGCAACAGCGAGAGCAATGAGAGCAACGACAAAGACGAGGGCAGAGAAGGTAATGAGAGCGGCGAGAGCAGTAAGAGCGCAGGCAGCGTTGGTAGCGAGAGCAATAGCTGCAACAGTGGCGATAGTGGCGACAGCGAGAGTAGCGAGAGTAGCGAGGGCAGCGAGGGCAGCGAGGATAGCGAGAACAGCGAGAGCAACTTGATGGCAGGCAGCGTAAGCAGTAATAGCAGCTTGAGCAGGGAGGAAAAGCGAGGGTCGTGACGACGGCGAGAGTAGCTCCAATAGCGAGAGCAGCAAGAGCGAGAGCAGCAAGAGCGAGAGCAGCAAGAGCGAGAGCAGCAAGAGCGAGAGCAGCAAGAGCGGCAAGAGCAAGGAGAGCGAGGCAGGCGAGGCAGGCGAGAGCAACGAGATGGCAAGTAGCGAGAGCGTAGGGAGCGAGAGAGGCGAGAGAAATAAGAGCAGCGACATGATAGGTAGCGTCGGCAGCGAGAGCATCGAGAGCCGCGCATATAGCGAGAGTAACGAGAACAGAGCGAGTAGCGGGAGCAGCGACGACGGTAAGGACAGCGACGAAGGCGAGGACAGCGAGGATATTAAGAACAGGAGGCGTGGGAGCAATAGGAGGGTAGGAGAAATAGGGAGGATATTAAGAGCAGCGCAAGCAGTAGGGACAGCGAGAGTAGGAGCCGCAGCGGCGAAAGGAGTTGTAGAAGCCGTAGCAGCGGTAGGAAGTGAGAAGCAGCGAGAGTAGCACGAGCAGCGGGGGACAGCAGGGACAGCGAGAGCAGTAGGGAAAGCAAGAGCAGGGGCAGAAGTAGTTATAGCGGCCGCAGGCGTAGTAGGAGCGGTGGGGAGTGAGGAGCAGAAGCGAGGATATCGATAGCAGCGAGAGCAGCGAGGACGGCGGGGATAGTAGGGATAGCGGGATCAGCTGTGAGAGAAGCGAGGATAGCGAGAGTAGGAGAGCAGGAGCCGCAGGCGCGATAGAAGTAAGAGTAGCAAGAGCAATAAAAGTAGGAGGCGCAACAACAATAGAAGCTTCGCAGTAGCCGTAGGCGCAGGAGGAGCAGGAGAATTATAATTAACAGCGAGGATGCGGAGAGTAGGGGCCGCAGCGTCGGCAGAAGTTATAGAAGCCGTAGAAGCCGCAGAAGCCGCAGAAGCCGCAGGTATAGAAGGAGGCGTAGGAGATAAAGGGCAGTAGCGAGTGTAAGGAGAGCAGCAAGAGGGGATACCGCAGCAGCGATAGAAGCAGAGCAGTAGCAGTAGCAGTAGCGGCAGGAGCAATAGTAAGAATATTAAGAGCAGGGCGAGTAGTAAGGACAGAGGGGGATATCGGGCAAAGCGAGAGCAGCGGAGAAGGCGAGAGGAGCAAGGACGGCAGGGATAGTAGAAATAGCAAGAGTAGTAAGAGTAGTAAGAGTATTATTATTATTATTATTATTCCATTAGAGTCCTTTTTCAGTCAGAGACTATGTAGGACTTTGGCCGAAGGCCGTTCTATCTTGGTTTTTCTAATTTACATGGTTTTCTGGTATGGTTCGCTAATATGGTTTTTGGCTTTTCTACAAAAGATAGCTTGTATCTGTTTGTTGCCAGGTGCTAAAGAGCAGTTTGATAAGTAGAAAGAGATGTAGCAGCGGGCTCTTGTGGCAAAGGAGAGGGTTGTGGTTTTAGTTTTATACAGTGTCTCTCTGTAGGTCTTCTGTTGGCTGTCCTAGGTACCATTTTCTTGTTCCTATTCTGGTGCTAGTGATAAAAGCTAGGGTTGCTTCTATACCTATACTAGTGTGGAGTAGTAGTGGTAGTGTGACTGGGCGATGTTTGATTGTTTGTAGGAGCGTTTTTCGATGGTCTTTGTATAGATGACAGTACAGTAGTAGGTGTTCTGGCGTTTGGATGTTTTGGCAGGTGCAGCGATTAGAGTCTCGTTTCTTAAATCTCTTTAGGTAGGAGTTGAAGTATCCGTGTCCTAGCTTAAGAGAGTAGAAGGCGCTAGAGGTTACTCTTTTCGTGTTCTGTGGCATTTGGATGGTTTTGCTGATTTTAAGAGGGTATTTGGCTGAGTAGGTAGCTTTGTTTAGAGCGGTTGCTCTTGCTTTGTATTTCTCATACTCTTGGCGTTGTTCCGTTTGTTGTATCCTTTTGATTGTCGTGCCCAGGTAGGCAATGCTCTTTGTTGTTGATCTGGGGTCCTCTTTGGTTGCTTCTTTTGCTAGGTAGTCTGCTCTTTCGTTTCCAACTATATCTGTGTGTCCAGGTGCCCAGAGTAGGTGGATGTTTGCTTGTTTTCGTCGGATCGTATTTGCCGCTTTTAGACATCGGAGTTGCCAATGCTGTCCTGGGTTATCTGATAGGTTTTTAAGCCTGTAGATTGCTGCTTGGTTATCTGCGTAGACCTCAAATTCCTGGTCGGTTGTAGCGTTCTTTGCTGCGTATTCGAATGCTCGTGTGATCCCTTCTAGTTCGCCGTTGTAGACTAGCTGGTATTGTCCGATATTAACTGTTTCTGAGTAGATCTCTTGCTGAGTTGAGTTGTAGACTGCTATCCCAACTCCTATTCCTTTTCCTTCTTGTGTTTGCGAGGCGTCTGAGTATATTGTCGTGTAATTGTCTAGCCTTGTTTTAATGTAGGCTTGGTGCGCATTTGCCTCCTCTTCTTTGGATTTTTGAGAGACTGTTACGGTATAGTTTAGAGTATCCCATGGCCTAAACCGGTATGGGATAGTCTGCTCTGTGTCCCTTTTGTTGTTTTTAGGAATTGCGTTAGTAATAGTTTGTAGCTGTCTGTGCTGGTTTGGTTTCTTTGAGCGTTGGAGATTAGTTGATTGGATCCGAGTTATTGCCTTTGCAATTGGATGGGTGTTGGCTAGCAGGTTTGCTCTGCTTGCGTAGTTCCGGATAGTTGAGTTAAGCCTAATTGCTGGTGGTAGTAGGCTCGCTTCGAGGCTTGTAGGGACTGTTGGTGCTGTTCTAAACACTCCTAGTGTTTTTCGACAAGCCAGGTTGTGTAGTGACTGTAGTTTCTTTGTAGCGTAGGGTTGGTTTTGCCAGTATATTTGTGCTCCGTAGTCTGACACGCTGGTTACACATGCTAAGTATAGTTGTCTAATAGCGTGTGTTGATAGGCCGAGTTCAATGTTCGCTAGTCTTCCTAGCCTGTAGAAAGCTTGTCTGGCTTGGCTTACACGTATAGACACATGTGATTTGAATGATAGTCGGTTGTCTAGATAGATACCTAGCCACTTGACAGTGTCTTTGTGTTCTATCCGGTCGTTGTTTGGGAGTATGAGGGCTCTTTCTATCCTCTCCTTCTTAGCGGTGAAGTGGATTAGCTCTGTTTTGGATGTGTCGAAGATAATGTCTAGCTGCTCTCCCTTGGCAAAGAGTGTAGCTATCTCTCTTTGCAGTGCTCTTATGTTTTTCTTTAGAGAGGTTGATGAGGTAGTAAGAGATAGGTCGTCGATATACGATAGTTGAAAGCTTTGTAAGGCTGGGAATAGGTCTCGGATATAGATAAGGAAGAAGATTGGTGATACTGGGCTGCCTTGTGGGATGCCTGCTCTAATCTTGCTAAATTCTTCAATCTTATTATCGAATGCTAGTCTTAGGGTCCTGTTGGAGAGAAAGGATTTCGCCCAGCAAATTAAGCTAATTGGGAGTCCAAGTTTCTTAAGTCGGTCTAGAAATCGGTTGTGTATGACGTGGTCAAAAGCTCCTTTGACGTCCACGAACACTGTGGAAGTAATTTGGCCTTGCTGTTTTTTGTGTTGAATCTGGTCTACTAGGAGGAGAGCGGCGTCTATTGCAGATTTCTTGTTTCTACCTCCAATTTGTGAGGGGTGTAGGAGGTTTGTGGTTTCTGCTAGACTAGCTAGTCTTTTGGCGATAATTCTCTCTAGTACCTTCCCTAGGCTGTTTAAGAGAGTAATTACTCTATAAGCTTTCGGGAGAGAGTAGTCTAGTTTAGATGGTTTTTTGAGAATTGCTCCTGTAGCTGCTTTCCAGCACCGAGGGTGGTATCCGTAATTGAACAAGATTGAGTAGGCGATGAAGAGGATCTCTGGGTTGAACTTAAACGTAGCGGTTATAATATCTTGAGTAATGGCGTCAGGCCCTGGTGTACTACTTTTAACTTTACTAGAACAGGCTTGTTCTAGTTCAGAAATTGATAGTTGCGGCCAGTCCCAAATGCTCTCTTGATAGTTTAGAAAGCTTGGTAGTTCTGCTGTTGGAGGAGGAGGGAACAGTGCTTTTCTAAAGGCCTTGCACTTTCCTTTGAATGTTTTCTCTAGTATCTCTCCATGGATAGGTGGAATCTTTTCGACCTTTTGATCCTTTGTGTATGCCATAGCTTTGTAGATAGACTGTGGGGTTTCTTGTTCTAGAAAGCTATTCCAATGTCTCTTCTTGGCATCCTTGATTGCTCTTGCGTAGGTGTTCCGCGCTATTAAGAAGTCTTTCTTGAATAGATATGCCTCTTGGATGGACAACTGTTGCAATTGTTGTGTGTAGACTCTTTGGCAGTGAGTAAGCTCTCTTCTTAGCTTAGTAAGCTCCTGGTTCCACCAGGGTTTTGGTTTAGGACCTAGTTTGACTTTTGGGATTGCTTTGTCAGCTGCTAGTTGGATAACTTGCGTAATTGCTTCCCCTATCTCCTCTAGTTTGCTTTGAAGCTCCTGGTCCTCTTCTAGAATTAGATTCTTGCAATCTTGTTTCCTAGGGTCGTTTATCTCGCTTATGTGCTGTAGCGTGATGTTGTTTTGAATAGCCTCGTTTAGGGTTTTTTGAAAAAGTGGCCAATCCGCCTTTTTTGTGTTAAACTTGCGTTGGTTTATTGGATTGTCTACTTGGTCGGTGTCTGATCGAATTGAGAAGAGTAGGCCGTAGTGGTCAGATCCAGTCTCCGTAGTGACTTGCCAGTCAATAGCTTTGTCAGCTAGGTCTGGGGTAACTAGGGATAGGTCTAAAACTGATTCTCTTGATAGGTGTGGCCTAAAGAAAGTGCCCGTTCCTGGTGTGTTTAGAAGGCTAAGGTTTTGGCTTTCTATCCATTCTACAAATGGGGGTGCTCCTGGGCTCGTCGATGTGCATAGTGGGTCCCACCACTGGTGGTGCTCATTTGCGTCTAGGAGTAGAATAGATGACTCTGGTAGTCTTGTGTTTGTGTTTAGAAGAACTCTTGGGATAGTCTTTATATCTCCTATACCTCTCTCGTTGTATAGGTTGAAGATATTAAACTTATGGTTTCCTTTCTGTACTACTAGTGCTATAGCGTCTGGATCTGACGTAAAACCTTCTAGTAGGTGGGTTTCTGCTAATAGCGTTCTAGAGATATAGAATAGCACTCTAGGGCGGAGTTTTGGTTCGGATTGTGGGAGAATTTGGAGGTATGCTGCGTGGCTAGTGGACCTAGTATCAGCGTAGTCGTTGTTTCTTGTTGGTGTGAGCCAAGGCTCTTGGACTGCAATTATATCAACCCTTAGTTCGACAGCTAGTTGAAGAGTAGACTCTGTAGCCTGGATACTCTTATTCAGATTCGCTTGGAGAATCTTAATGCTGTCTAACATTCTGTTGTATATTGGTTCTTATTGAGAAGCTGGCACTATTAGTAGTAGTATGACTACCTAATAGAGCGCTCTCTAAGGCACAACGGTAGTGGTGGTACGACTCGTATTGTATTGACTAAGGAGCTATTCACACGTTCGTAGATCCGTGTTGCGTGCAGCTGCGTCCAAGCTCCCCGCTAGGACCCACCTGCACGTGTCACCAATCATGTGACTACTCCTCCGCTTGATACCACCAAGTCACTTACGGACTGTATTCTCAACACTCCCCCACAGGCCTTACGTGACTTGTTCTAGTGCCCTTCATCAATAACTCCCAGCATCTTCTTAAACCTTTCGAAAGCAACTCTCTGCAGTGGCTTAGTCATTCCGTCGGCAACCATCTCGTCAGTCGGAATATAAGAAATCTGGAGCTTCTTCTGCTCAGCTAGGTCTCTAATGAAGTGGTAGCAGATGTCAATGTGCTTAGAACGTTCGTGCAGATGCGGATTCTTCACCAGTGCAATCGCTCCCTGATTGTCACCGTACATCTGGACTGTGATACCGTTCTCATTGACGTATTGGTGCAGGCCGAGATCTCTGAGTACTTGAGCTGCCCACTGTCCCTGCTTGGCGTACATGGCTTGTGAGATGTACTCAGACTCAGCACTTGAGGTTGCCACTGACTTCTGCTTCTTTGCTGCCCAAGAGAATGGTCCTCCATAGAACATTCCGACTCCCCCAGACATGCTCTTCCGGTCTGTCTTATCGCTTGCCCAGTCAGCGTCGGTGTAGATCCCAAACTCGTTTTGGTGATCTCCTCCTGGACCGAAGCGAATCTTCTGCTTTACTGTTGACCGTAGATATCTCATTAGATTCTTTAACGCAGTCCCGTGCATCTCTACAGGGTCTCTCATGTACTGGGCTAGTCGTCCAAGTACAAAGGCAATGTCTGGTCTCGTGAATACCATTGCGTACATTAAGCTTCCAATAATCTGTGAATATTGTGTGGAGTCGATTCTGGCGTCTTCAGGAGTAGCAGGCTTTAGGTGTTCGTAGTCTGCAGCAGGGATCTTCTTTGACTTGTACTTTGCTGAGGTGATACCATACTTATCTAGGACTGTCTCTAGGTACTGCTGTTGATCGAGGTAAATAGCTTTGTTAGCTCTATCGCGGGTGACTCTAACTCCAAGGATCTTTCGAATCTCCCCCAGGTTCTTGGAGTTGAATCTCGTAAGGAGCATTTCGTCGAACCAGGCTAGGTCTGAAGTGAGTTTCGCGGCAGCAGCAATGTCGTCAACATAAACCAGTAGTGAAATACCTCTGCCTTTATGCGTGAATAGGCAGGGGTCTGCAAGGCTCTGTGTAAAACCGATCTCAGTTAAGAACCCCTTAAGTAGCAGGTTCCAATCTCGTCCAGCTTGCTTAAGTCCGTAAAGACTCCTCAAAACCTTCAGAACGTTGCCTTTCTTAACTTTTACCCCAGCTGGTGTTGTGAGGTAGATGTCTTCTTTTAAGTATGACTCAGTGAATGCGTTCTTGATGTCCCACTGCCAGCATTCCATGCCCTGTTTGGCAACAGTAGCAAGGAATAACCTTAAGGTGTCCATTCGTACTGTCGGGGCGAAAGTCTCGGTGTAGTCAATCCCGTGTTGTTGACTAAACCCTCGAGCAACAAGTCTGGCCTTGAACCTCTCAATCGTACCATCAACTTTAAGCTTGACAGTAAACACCCATTTTGTGGTGACGAGGTTTGCACCCTGGGGTGGAATAAGCTCTTCCCAAGTTCCGTTCCCCACAAGAGTCCTGATCTCTTCCTCAATTGCCTCTTTCCACTTCAGTGCGTTCTCTGGGTCGCTTATAGCTTGTTTATAGGTCTGAGGGATTCTAATGCCTTTAACTTCTGTTGCTGCGAAAGCTTTGCCGCTAAGTTCTGCTCGTCCCGTGACATCGAGGTTTCCACTTACAATCACCGTATAGAAGGCTTTAACAATCGTCTCGTGTGCAGACTCTTCATGGTGGTGCGTAGATGTCGGTATTTCAGTTGTGGGGTCTTCGTCAGCTCGGCTCTCTCGTAGGACAGCTAGCATAGCTTTGACAATTTTGGCTTGGCGATGTTCATCCTCCATGTCGTCAAATGTATCTCGCTTTCTCTTTTGGGTCCGAGTCCTGAAGTGATACCTAGCTGATGGTTCGGCTGCTACTGGGTTGGTAACTTCGTCTACCTCCATTTCTTCGCTCTCATCCTCTACTGTTGGCGCGGGTGGAGTGATGGTAGGTGATGGGTGCGCAGGTGCTGGCGTAGGCGGCGATGGTGGCGGCGGTGATGGCGGCGATGGTGGCGGCGATGATGGCGGCGGCAATGGCGGCGATGATGGCGGCAGTTCAATATCAACATCCAGGGCGTCGGGTTTAGTTAGTTGATTTAGGTTCTTCTTTGGTCTTCCTCTGGCTTTCCGTGGGATGAGCTCATTAGATGTGCCCATTGGACCTGATTTGACTCTCAAGTTCAGGTCTATCTTTCCCCCTGGCACCTTCTCATTAGTTTGGATGACGCTAACTCTATGCGTATATCCAAGGTCAGGAGAGTAGACTTTGAACTGCTTGTCTGTAGTTTCAGAATATCCCATAAAGACGCCTGCTCGACCACGGTGCACTAACTTGTCTAATCTCCCTTTCGCTGGCAGCGTCTTTGGATTGAGATAGGTGTAACACTTGCTCCCCCAGACTCGTACGTGGTCTACGCCTGGGCGTTTCCCTGAGAATACCTGCTCTGGAGACGTGGGTTTTCCCTCGACCAGCGGTCCTGTTGGCAGTCTATTGCGGATGTAGGCGTCAGCCTCAGCGGCCTCGTCCCAGAACTCAATAGGAAGTTGTGCATCATCGAGCATTGCCCTCATTGCGTGTTCGGCAGTCTGGATGCTTCGCTCCACTGGTCCATTTTGATTCGAGCTCGCAATTACGGTGTAGTCGGCCTGAACCCCGTCTTCAGTTTCCCACTGGTTTATCACAAGCTTTAGTTCTGGCGCATTGTCTGATCTGCAGGCCTTCACCTTCTTCCCAGTCTGGAGCTCTACCTTTGCCTTCCATCTGCGTAGCTCTAGGATAGCCTGGTCCTTGGTTTTCAGTGGTATCGACCAGTTCTTTCGGGAGTGGTTGCAGATTATTTGCATAAGGTAGTTATTTCCGCGGAGTGATGTAGGGAACGGTCCAGCTAAGTCAAGAGATACTAGTGCTAGTACCTCCTTTTTGTGTTCTGCTAGGATTTTGTTCATCTTATTCCTCATCTTGCCTTTAAGGCATGGGTCACAGAAGCGCCTGTGGGCTGGGGGTACTTTAATCTTTTCAATTGTCGTTACCTTATACAGGTTTCGTAGCATTGCTGGGCCGTAGTGAGCAAACCGTCTGTGCATTAGCCTGTAGTTCCGGCGATCTTTCTTCGTGGACTTGTCTTCTTCGGATTCGTCTGGGTCCTGGTCGGATTGTGTCTCGGGTTGTGTCTCCTGACTTTCCTCCGCAGTGCTTTGATCGTTGCTGTCGGTCCGAGTCTTGCCTGCAATAAACGCCTTTCCTGAGTACTTGCTTGCAATGTGGCTTACGATGTACAGACCGTCCTTCTGTGCTGCTTGTACTGCGATTCTTGATTTGTCCTTAAAATACATGTTCTTGTCATCAAAAATGCCTTGAAGTCCCTCCCTACACAACCGTCTTGCTGCGATTAGATTCACGCCGAGCTTAGGTACGTAGAGAACCTTTCGGAGTAATCCTGTTGTCCCATCCAGTGCCTTCATCATAACAGTACCACGTTGGGTAGAATGAAGAAATCCTCCCCCAACCTGGATAGTGGTGAGCGGCGTGCGCTTTAGCGGTCCTCTAAACAGGTTTCTCTTGTCAGTCATGTGTGATGAAGCACCAGTATCAGCAATCCAGTTCGCCGGTGTGCTTTTACTAGCTTGTTCCGCAGAGATATGGCAGTGTTGCGTACATTCTGTTTCCACGGATGTAGACTCGTGGCTGGTCTCGCTGTCCGTGCCTGAGGAGCCATTGTCCGTTCCAGAGTCAGAATCCTGATTCTTGGCTGCGTACCCATGCTTGCGCCTCGAGGTTGTCTTGACTGTAGGCTTGACAGGTTTGTCAGATCGCTTCTTGTTCTCATTTCTAGAAGGTCTCTTCGACTTGGCTGCGCGTCTCTCAGCTCTTTCGTCTTTCTCTCGAAGTTTTCTTCCGAATTCCTGAATTTCACCCTTGTATTTGCAGTCTCGGGCCCAGTGTTCTCCCTTACAATGGAGGCATCCTGTGGATGGGCCTAATTCAGGCGATGTAGAACGGGGGCGGTCGCGCATCGAGGAGTCCGAGCTTCTATGGTCATTCGGGTGACGGTACTTCGGGAATGCTACATTTGCATGCTCAGCCGTGTCGTTCAGTCGCAGCTCCTTCGTGCGGAGTGCAGCAATCTTTTCGTCAACCGTGAGAGAGGTCTGGACATCGAGATAGTCGATTACTGATCCGTAGCTTTCTGGAAGAGCGCGTAGCATGATCTGGAGAAGTGCCTCATCATTGTAGAGTCCCTTGGCAGCAGGCTTAGCTGCAATAATCTTGCGGCGGTATTCTTTTAGCTTTGCCCACGTGTAGTCGACATCCTTCTCGTCTTTCCAGGTGAAGTTCTGAAGCTTGGTCATGATGTTGTTGGCTGTCAACTGATCAGTCTTTGAGTACTTGACCTTCAGTGCGGTCCAGAGGGCAGATGCAGTCTCGTACTCGTCTGCGAGAGCGTCGTCATCATCAAGGAGACTGTTTGTGATGTAGAACAGTGCCTTAGCCTCATCCTTGTCGTATTCCTTTGCCTTTTCAGCGTTCCATGTACCTCCCAGTCGTTCGAAGTCGCTTGTCAGGCCTAGGACGCTTGCTTGTTCTGTAGGGTTGACAGTGCCGGCCGGGTCTTGAGAGGTGTTGGCAGTTGATGTGGAGGTGCCAGCTCCATGTCGTGCAATCCAGGCGTACGCGTGCTTCGTGACTTCGATAGTGTAGAAGATTCCCTTTCCCTTCAGCTTCAGTTTGTTATTGCGGAACCATTTCTCGTGATTCTCCTTCGTCAGCTTTGGGATCTTAGGCTCCTTATCGTATCTGTCGTCGCTGCCCATCTTCGCGGTTGTGCTTTTGACTGTCTGTGACGCGTCAAATGCCGTAGTTGTGTGTGGTTTCGAGGTGTAGGGGGTGTTTAGTGGGTTTGTAAACGTTTTGGCGTCTGCGCCCTTCAGCTTTCTCTAGCTGGAACCGTATGCTCGTTTTCGGTGTGTGAGAAGCTCGTCTCGTCTTCCGTGTGCGAGAAGCCCGTCTCGTCTTTCGTATGCGAGAAGCTCGTCTCGTCTTCCGTGTGCGAGAAGCCCGTCTCGTCTTTCGTATGCGAGAAGCCCGTCTCGTCTTTCGTATGCGAGAAGCTCGTCTCGTCTTCCGTGTGCGAGAAGCCCGTCTCGTCTTTCGTATGCGAGAAGCTCGTCTCGTCTTCCGTGTGCGAGAAGCTCGTCTCGTCTTCCGTGTGCGAGAAGCTCGTCTCGACTTTCGTGGCTTCAGATCACCTTGATCTGGTGGGTCGCCGAACCGTAGAGCACCGAGCAACCGGGCTCATAACCTATTGAGAAGCTGGCACTATTAGTAGTAGTATGACTACCTAATAGAGCGCTCTCTAAGGCACAACGGTAGTGGTGGTACGACTCGTATTGTATTGACTAAGGAGCTATTCACACGTTCGTAGATCCGTGTTGCGTGCAGCTGCGTCCAAGCTCCCCGCTAGGACCCACCTGCACGTGTCACCAATCATGTGACTACTCCTCCGCTTGATACCACCAAGTCACTTACGGACTGTATTCTCAACAGTTCTCCTTGTTTGTTATAGCTGCGAGGACTTCACAGTCTCTGCTATTAGCAAAGTGAGGTTCTTTGCAGTTTGAGCATTTTGGGAGTGTATGGATACAAGGCTTCCCACTTGTCGTGCAGGTGGAGCATTTATGCTGCGATGTAGGGTGGGTCCCCGCACATAGCTGGCATGCTGTTTGGTTCCGGCATTTAAGCTTTGTATGGCCAAAGCCTTGGCAGTTGTCGCATTGGGTAGTAGCTGGAATACTTCTGTACTTTTCAGTACGGAGGCTCTCTCCAAGGATAATGATCCTCGCTCCTAGTTTCTTTGCTTCAGCTTCTGTTTTAAAAGCAATAACAATAGAGCTGTTTTGCTTGTTCTTCCAGTCTTTTGTAAGCCAGTAGGAGTTACCAACTATTTGTAGTCCTTTGTTGTATGTAGGGATTTCAGTTTGAAGGATTTCTAGCGTGTCTGCTCCTTCAAAGGTTGTAGGGACGTTGTGGACTATGACTTTTGTCCAAGATTCTAGTGGTTGAGCGTGTTTGATGTTAAAGAGATCCATCCAGATGTTGGATTGCTGGAGAAGGAATTCTCCAGAGTATCCGCTTGTAGTAGTAAGTATGAGATTGTTTCTCTTACTAAGAGCTGCTAGTTGGATAACAGGTCCTGCAATGCCAGCTTTTTGGAATGCCTCGTTGATTTTGTTTCGTGCTTGGAGCGGGTTGATGGTTTGGTTTTCCTCTAGTGTTGCAACTATTTGGTAGTGCGTAATTAGTTTCTTAGGCGTTGGCTTTTTCTTTGGGGCTACAGTCGTCCAAGTGGCGTTCTTTGATGGTTGAGCTGCAATTGTTGCGTATGATTGGGGAGCATTTGTGTTTGTTGTCGTTGTTGCTACTGCTACTGTTTGGTTGTTTTGACCAGCTACTGTGGCTGTTGCCTTCTTTAATGTCTTTGCTGCTTTTTCTGAAGCGTTTGCTAGAGTAGCTGAGTGGAAGGCGAGCTTGGCAGATAGTTTGTCCGAGATCTGGTTTGTAACTCTCCCTTTTTCCGTGTAGTCTCTAAATACGTCTAGTAGTTCGAGTAGCTTGTTTTGCTCTTCATATGAGTTGGTCATAATAGAGGCTTGGAGGATCAGGTTTCTAGCCCATTGGATTGCCTGTTCTGGATCTTTTGCAGTTGGTTTGTCAGAGTCATTCTTTTGGAATGGATTTCTTCCTGTTCTGTCGTATACAGGAGAGAAGAGGGCTGGTCGTTTGTTCATGATTGGGACTAGTCGTTCAGGTGGGTTAGGTTGAGTTTGGGTTGGGGTCGCTGGTGTCTGGTCCTCTTCTATACCCATTTGGATATCATTTTCGAGATAGATTGCGGTATTAGTGCTGTTTCCGCTTGCCTCTGGGATCTGCACTATGATATTGTCGCTGTCTGGCGGCATTTTTGTTCTGTTGTTGCTACTTTACACTAGAAGGATACCTAGTTCTTCTAGCCGTACCGGTGTGAAAGTAGTGAAAGCCTTGCTATTTTACTCTTCTTACTCCATCGAACACCAACTTTTCGAGATGACAAAAAGGTCCTGGATTACCCTTTTTTCATCTCAATTCCATTGAAATGCCTTCCTAGAATCAGTTTCCAACGTCTGCTTTTGCGTGCAGGCGTTGTGGCGGGCGCGCTGGCCGCTGCAACTTTGACAGAGTTGTTACCTGGCCTTAGTTGAGAGAAATCTCTGCAAATGGCCCGTGCGCCAACTGATTTTAGATGTTCGATCGAAGGCACCCTCTACGAAACCGACAGAGCAACGGCTCTTCCTTAGGTATATATCTCTATTGCTGCAAAGTAATAGGCCTATATATCTAGATGCTACCTATACCCGAACGCCCTAAACCAACTCGATATACCGACCCCATATACCGAACCGCTCCAGCACCTGCTGTCACCAGCACACGCACGAGCAAAACACCGACCAGGCACTAGATGTATAGATCTATTATCTCTCTTGTAGATCCCTATATACAGACGCCTACACCAAACGCCCTCTCTACCGAACGCCCTAAACCGACTCGATATACCGACCCCATATACCGAACCGCTCCAGCACCTGCTTTCACTAGCACACGCACGAGCAAAACATCGACCAGGCACTAGATGTATAGATCTATTCTCTCTCTTGTAGATCCCTATATACAGACGCCTACACAAAACAACAGACAGACACTGTATAAAACTACAAACAATATTTCTTTTCGCAAAGAGCTCGCTGTTACATCTCTTTCTGTTCACCACACTGCTCTTTAGCACCCGCGCCAACGGAAGACTAGCTCGGAAATTGGACTACGCAACTATCCTCCAAATTGTACAAGACCTATAGAAACTCCATATTGAACAACATACATAGAACGGCTTAGCCAAAGTCCTACATAGTCACCGACTGATACAGGACTCTAATGGAAATATAATAATAATAATAATAATAGGTTTAGGGGGCGCAGAGGGTAAAGTATAAGAGTAGAGAGTAGAGAAAGAACAGAGAGAGAGTAAGAGTAAGCTGTAAGGTTTTATAAAAAGGGTAGAGGAGAGGGTAGAGGAGAGGGTAGAGGGGGTGGCGGGTGGCGGGTGGGTCCGTAAGGTATCACAAAAAGGGTAGAGGAGAGGGTAGAGTAGAGAGAAGAAGTTTAACAAGTATAAGATAAAAGAAAGAAGAAATATAAAAGTAAAGAGAAGTAAAGAAGAAAAAGAAAATAGAAGAAGTATAGGGGGGTTAGAAAGAAGAGAAGGAGGTAAATAAAACGAGAGGAGTATAAAAGAAGATCGTTAGAAATTAAGATAAAGTAGATAAGGAAAGAGGTATATTAAAAGAAAAAAAAAGACAAAGAGAAGAGAAGAGAGAGGAAATAAAAGTAGATTATTAAGAGAGAAAGAAGAAGGTAAGAGTAGAAGTAAGCGTAAAAGTAAGAGAAAGAGTAGGAGTAAAGGTAGTAACAATAGTATCAGTAAGTGTAAGAGTAAAGCGAATAGTAAGAATAAGAGTAACGGTGATAAGGAGAGAGAAATAGAAGAGAAAAATAAAAAAAATAAGAAAGACATTATAAAGGGGTAAGAAAAGAAGAAGAAAATAAAGAGAAAGGGAGAAATGTAAAAAGTAGAAAGAAGAGAAAAGAGAATTAGAAAGTAGAAAGTAAGTATAGAAAAGTAGAGAGACGAGAGTAAGGAGAAGGAGTAGAAGTGCAGTATGTATAAAGAATAAATTAAGGAGAAGATAGTAGAGAAAAAGAATAGAGGACAGAAAGATAAAAGAGAAGAGAAAGAGATCAAAAGGGTAGAGTAGAAGTAAGGTTAAAGAAATTAAAAGAGATAAGAAAAGAGAGTAAAAAGAACAAGAGAAAGGAGAGTGAGGGAGAGAGGGAGAGTAAAAAGAATAGAAGTTTAGAAAGAAGAGAAGGGTTAGGGTTTAAGAAGAAGAGAAGGGTAAGGGTTGGAGAAAAAGTAAAGATAGATAAAGTAATAAGAAGAGAAATAGAAAAAGTAAGATAATAAAGGCAAGATTTGAGTAGGGATTTAGAGTGGAAAAAAGATTAATTAGAAAGGGATATGAGTAGTAGGGAGTAGAATAATAATAATAGGAAGTAATATAGGAAAAAAAAGAAATAGTAAGTATAAGAGTAGGAGGTAAAAAAATAAAAAGAGATAAATAGAAGAGTAGTAGAGTAAGAAATTAAAAGAGTAGGAAATTAAAAGAGTAAAAAGATAAAAGTAGAATAGTAGAGAGAGGAAGGAAAAGAAGTTGAGAGAATAAAAGAAGATGGTGGAAAAAAGAGTAAAGTACAAAAAGGGAAGAAGTAGAAGAGAGAGAAGATAGAAAAGAGAAAGAAGGGGACAGTAGAGAAAAGAATAGGAAGAGGTAATAGGTGGAAAGTAGAAAGAAGATAATAGTAGAAAAGAAAAGAGAGAAATAGGTAGAAGAGTAGAGAGAAGAAGTTTAATAAGTAGAAGATAAAAGGAAGAAGAAATATAAGAGTAGGGGAGAGTAAAAAAGAATAGAGTTAGGGAAGAGGAAATAAGAAAAGTATAAAAGAAGATGGTATGAAGTAGAGATAAAGTAGAGATAAAGTAGAGAAGAGGAGAAGAAAATTAGGAGAAGAAAATTAGGAGAAGAAAAGATAGAGGGGTAAGAGAGGGAGAAGAAGATAAGAAGAATAGAGAGAGAGATAAGATTATAAGTAAGAGAAAGAATAGAGGTAATAGTAAGGGTAGAGGTATTAAGAATAGTGTTAGTAAGTATAATAGAAAGGGTAAGAGAGTAAGAGTAATAGAGATATAGAGAGAGAAGGATGGAGAAAGAGAAGTAGAAGGGAAGAAAGAAGAAAGGGAGTTAGGAGAGAAAGAGGTAAAAAAGGGATAATAAGAAAGAAAAAAAGAAGATGAGAAATAAGAGAAGTAGAGAGAGTAGAAGAAAAGAAAGAGTAAAAAAGGAAGTGAAAGAGAGGAGGAGAGAAAAGAAAAGAGAAGAAATAAGAGAAGTATTGAGAAGCTGGCACTATTAGTAGTAGTATGACTACCTAATAGAGCGCTCTCTAAGGCACAACGGTAGTGGTGGTACGACTCGTATTGTATTGACTAAGGAGCTATTCACACGTTCGTAGATCCGTGTTGCGTGCAGCTGCGTCCAAGCTCCCCGCTAGGACCCACCTGCACGTGTCACCAATCATGTGACTACTCCTCCGCTTGATACCACCAAGTCACTTACGGACTGTATTCTCAACACTCCCCCACAGGCCTTACGTGACTTGTTCTAGTGCCCTTCATCAATAACTCCCAGCATCTTCTTAAACCTTTCGAAAGCAACTCTCTGCAGTGGCTTAGTCATTCCGTCGGCAACCATCTCGTCAGTCGGAATATAAGAAATCTGGAGCTTCTTCTGCTCAGCTAGGTCTCTAATGAAGTGGTAGCAGATGTCAATGTGCTTAGAACGTTCGTGCAGATGCGGATTCTTCACCAGTGCAATCGCTCCCTGATTGTCACCGTACATCTGGACTGTGATACCGTTCTCATTGACGTATTGGTGCAGGCCGAGATCTCTGAGTACTTGAGCTGCCCACTGTCCCTGCTTGGCGTACATGGCTTGTGAGATGTACTCAGACTCAGCACTTGAGGTTGCCACTGACTTCTGCTTCTTTGCTGCCCAAGAGAATGGTCCTCCATAGAACATTCCGACTCCCCCAGACATGCTCTTCCGGTCTGTCTTATCGCTTGCCCAGTCAGCGTCGGTGTAGATCCCAAACTCGTTTTGGTGATCTCCTCCTGGACCGAAGCGAATCTTCTGCTTTACTGTTGACCGTAGATATCTCATTAGATTCTTTAACGCAGTCCCGTGCATCTCTACAGGGTCTCTCATGTACTGGGCTAGTCGTCCAAGTACAAAGGCAATGTCTGGTCTCGTGAATACCATTGCGTACATCAAGCTTCCAATAATCTGTGAATATTGTGTGGAGTCGATTCTGGCGTCTTCAGGAGTAGCAGGCTTTAGGTGTTCGTAGTCTGCAGCAGGGATCTTCTTTGACTTGTACTTTGCTGAGGTGATACCGTACTTATCTAGGACTGTCTCTAGGTACTGCTGTTGATCGAGGTAAATAGCTTTGTTAGCTCTATCGCGGGTGACTCTAACTCCAAGGATCTTTCGAATCTCCCCCAGGTTCTTGGAGTTGAATCTCGTAAGGAGCATTTCGTCGAACCAGGCTAGGTCTGAAGTGAGTTTCGCGGCAGCAGCAATGTCGTCAACATAAACCAGTAGTGAAATACCTCTGCCTTTATGCGTGAATAGGCAGGGGTCTGCAAGGCTCTGTGTAAAACCGATCTCAGTTAAGAACCCCTTAAGTAGCAGGTTCCAATCTCGTCCAGCTTGCTTAAGTCCGTAAAGACTCCTCAAAACCTTCAGAACGTTGCCTTTCTTAACTTTTACCCCAGCTGGTGTTGTGAGGTAGATGTCTTCTTTTAAGTATGACTCAGTGAATGCGTTCTTGATGTCCACTGCCAGCATTCCATGCCCTGTTTGGCAACAGTAGCAAGGAATAACCTTAAGGTGTCCATTCGTACTGTCGGGGCGAAAGTCTCGGTGTAGTCAATCCCGTGTTGTTGACTAAACCCTCGAGCAACAAGTCTGGCCTTGAACCTCTCAATCGTACCATCAACTTTAAGCTTGACAGTAAACACCCATTTTGTGGTGACGAGGTTTGCACCCTGGGGTGGAATAAGCTCTTCCCAAGTTCCGTTCCCCACAAGAGTCCTGATCTCTTCCTCAATTGCCTCTTTCCACTTCAGTGCGTTCTCTGGGTCGCTTATAGCTTGTTTATAGGTCTGAGGGATTCTAATGCCTTTAACTTCTGTTGCTGCGAAAGCTTTGCCGCTAAGTTCTGCTCGTCCCGTGACATCGAGGTTTCCACTTACAATCACCGTATAGAAGGCTTTAACAATCGTCTCGTGTGCAGACTCTTCATGGTGGTGCGTAGATGTCGGTATTTCAGTTGTGGGGTCTTCGTCAGCTCGGCTCTCTCGTAGGACAGCTAGCATAGCTTTGACAATTTTGGCTTGGCGATGTTCATCCTCCATGTCGTCAAATGTATCTCGCTTTCTCTTTTGGGTCCGAGTCCTGAAGTGATACCTAGCTGATGGTTCGGCTGCTACTGGGTTGGTAACTTCGTCTACCTCCATTTCTTCGCTCTCATCCTCTACTGTTGGCGCGGGTGGAGTGATGGTAGGTGATGGGTGCGCAGGTGCTGGCGTAGGCGGCGATGGTGGCGGCGGTGATGGCGGCGATGGTGGCGGCGATGATGGCGGCGGCAATGGCGGCGATGATGGCGGCAGTTCAATATCAACATCCAGGGCGTCGGGTTTAGTTAGTTGATTTAGGTTCTTCTTTGGTCTTCCTCTGGCTTTCCGTGGGATGAGCTCATTAGATGTGCCCATTGGACCTGATTTGACTCTCAAGTTCAGGTCTATCTTTCCCCCTGGCACCTTCTCATTAGTTTGGATGACGCTAACTCTATGCGTATATCCAAGGTCAGGAGAGTAGACTTTGAACTGCTTGTCTGTAGTTTCAGAATATCCCATAAAGACGCCTGCTCGACCACGGTGCACTAACTTGTCTAATCTCCCTTTCGCTGGCAGCGTCTTTGGATTGAGATAGGTGTAACACTTGCTCCCCCAGACTCGTACGTGGTCTACGCCTGGGCGTTTCCCTGAGAATACCTGCTCTGGAGACGTGGGTTTTCCCTCGACCAGCGGTCCTGTTGGCAGTCTATTGCGGATGTAGGCGTCAGCCTCAGCGGCCTCGTCCCAGAACTCAATAGGAAGTTGTGCATCATCGAGCATTGCCCTCATTGCGTGTTCGGCAGTCTGGATGCTTCGCTCCACTGGTCCATTTTGATTCGAGCTCGCAATTACGGTGTAGTCGGCCTGAACCCCGTCTTCAGTTTCCCACTGGTTTATCACAAGCTTTAGTTCTGGCGCATTGTCTGATCTGCAGGCCTTCACCTTCTTCCCAGTCTGGAGCTCTACCTTTGCCTTCCATCTGCGTAGCTCTAGGATAGCCTGGTCCTTGGTTTTCAGTGGTATCGACCAGTTCTTTCGGGAGTGGTTGCAGATTATTTGCATAAGGTAGTTATTTCCGCGGAGTGATGTAGGGAACGGTCCAGCTAAGTCAAGAGATACTAGTGCTAGTACCTCCTTTTTGTGTTCTGCTAGGATTTTGTTCATCTTATTCCTCATCTTGCCTTTAAGGCATGGGTCACAGAAGCGCCTGTGGGCTGGGGGTACTTTAATCTTTTCAATTGTCGTTACCTTATACAGGTTTCGTAGCATTGCTGGGCCGTAGTGAGCAAACCGTCTGTGCATTAGCCTGTAGTTCCGGCGATCTTTCTTCGTGGACTTGTCTTCTTCGGATTCGTCTGGGTCCTGGTCGGATTGTGTCTCGGGTTGTGTCTCCTGACTTTCCTCCGCAGTGCTTTGATCGTTGCTGTCGGTCCGAGTCTTGCCTGCAATAAACGCCTTTCCTGAGTACTTGCTTGCAATGTGGCTTACGATGTACAGACCGTCCTTCTGTGCTGCTTGTACTGCGATTCTTGATTTGTCCTTAAAATACATGTTCTTGTCATCAAAAATGCCTTGAAGTCCCTCCCTACACAACCGTCTTGCTGCGATTAGATTCACGCCGAGCTTAGGTACGTAGAGAACCTTTCGGAGTAATCCTGTTGTCCCATCCAGTGCCTTCATCATAACAGTACCACGTTGGGTAGAATGAAGAAATCCTCCCCCAACCTGGATAGTGGTGAGC
This sequence comes from Pyrenophora tritici-repentis, assembly GCF_003171515.1. Classification (NCBI taxonomy): domain Eukaryota; kingdom Fungi; phylum Ascomycota; class Dothideomycetes; order Pleosporales; family Pleosporaceae; genus Pyrenophora; species Pyrenophora tritici-repentis. The sequence goes on along the minus strand of NC_089399.1, from coordinate 20,843 downwards.
GGCGTGCGCTTTAGCGGTCCTCTAAACAGGTTTCTCTTGTCAGTCATGTGTGATGAAGCACCAGTATCAGCAATCCAGTTCGCCGGTGTGCTTTTACTAGCTTGTTCCGCAGAGATATGGCAGTGTTGCGTACATTCTGTTTCCACGGATGTAGACTCGTGGCTGGTCTCGCTGTCCGTGCCTGAGGAGCCATTGTCCGTTCCAGAGTCAGAATCCTGATTCTTGGCTGCGTACCCATGCTTGCGCCTCGAGGTTGTCTTGACTGTAGGCTTGACAGGTTTGTCAGATCGCTTCTTGTTCTCATTTCTAGAAGGTCTCTTCGACTTGGCTGCGCGTCTCTCAGCTCTTTCGTCTTTCTCTCGAAGTTTTCTTCCGAATTCCTGAATTTCACCCTTGTATTTGCAGTCTCGGGCCCAGTGTTCTCCCTTACAATGGAGGCATCCTGTGGATGGGCCTAATTCAGGCGATGTAGAACGGGGGCGGTCGCGCATCGAGGAGTCCGAGCTTCTATGGTCATTCGGGTGACGGTACTTCGGGAATGCTACATTTGCATGCTCAGCCGTGTCGTTCAGTCGCAGCTCCTTCGTGCGGAGTGCAGCAATCTTTTCGTCAACCGTGAGAGAGGTCTGGACATCGAGATAGTCGATTACTGATCCGTAGCTTTCTGGAAGAGCGCGTAGCATGATCTGGAGAAGTGCCTCATCATTGTAGAGTCCCTTGGCAGCAGGCTTAGCTGCAATAATCTTGCGGCGGTATTCTTTTAGCTTTGCCCACGTGTAGTCGACATCCTTCTCGTCTTTCCAGGTGAAGTTCTGAAGCTTGGTCATGATGTTGTTGGCTGTCAACTGATCAGTCTTTGAGTACTTGACCTTCAGTGCGGTCCAGAGGGCAGATGCAGTCTCGTACTCGTCTGCGAGAGCGTCGTCATCATCAAGGAGACTGTTTGTGATGTAGAACAGTGCCTTAGCCTCATCCTTGTCGTATTCCTTTGCCTTTTCAGCGTTCCATGTACCTCCCAGTCGTTCGAAGTCGCTTGTCAGGCCTAGGACGCTTGCTTGTTCTGTAGGGTTGACAGTGCCGGCCGGGTCTTGAGAGGTGTTGGCAGTTGATGTGGAGGTGCCAGCTCCATGTCGTGCAATCCAGGCGTACGCGTGCTTCGTGACTTCGATAGTGTAGAAGATTCCCTTTCCCTTCAGCTTCAGTTTGTTATTGCGGAACCATTTCTCGTGATTCTCCTTCGTCAGCTTTGGGATCTTAGGCTCCTTATCGTATCTGTCGTCGCTGCCCATCTTCGCGGTTGTGCTTTTGACTGTCTGTGACGCGTCAAATGCCGTAGTTGTGTGTGGTTTCGAGGTGTAGGGGTGTTTAGTGGGTTTGTAAACGTTTTGGCGTCTGCGCCCTTCAGCTTTCTCTAGCTGGAACCGTATGCTCGTTTTCGGTGTGTGAGAAGCTCGTCTCGTCTTCCGTGTGCGAGAAGCCCGTCTCGTCTTTCGTATGCGAGAAGCTCGTCTCGTCTTCCGTGTGCGAGAAGCCCGTCTCGTCTTTCGTATGCGAGAAGCCCGTCTCGTCTTTCGTATGCGAGAAGCTCGTCTCGTCTTCCGTGTGCGAGAAGCCCGTCTCGTCTTTCGTATGCGAGAAGCTCGTCTCGTCTTCCGTGTGCGAGAAGCTCGTCTCGTCTTCCGTGTGCGAGAAGCTCGTCTCGACTTTCGTGGCTTCAGATCACCTTGATCTGGTGGGTCGCCGAACCGTAGAGCACCGAGCAACCGGGCTCATAACCTATTGAGAAGCTGGCACTAACCCAGGGCGCTCAATGGTACGTTATAATATACCATTTTTTTGTTAGTGCTGAGAAGTACGCGTATGGCGGGTATATACTAGAACCAGGGGTTTATCCCATTAAACTTCAGGAGTACATCCCATTTTTAGTCTATAGTCGAAATTACTCCAAATTTAGACATATAACTCAGCATACGTAGACGCACAATCTGACGAATTTACAGCGCAGCAGACTATGTGGTTCAGGAGCTTAGGGTTTGGTGTTCTTGGTTAGGGTTACGCGTCTGGGGGGTCAGGAGGTCGCGAGGCTCGGCACCCCGCCGCGCGCGCGCCGCCGGAGTAAGCACCGAGAGAGCGATCAACAGCGCGTGTATATAAGAAGCCGAGTAGAACAGGTAGGCGTCGATATTTCAACATGTCTAAACCTAGCATCGAGTGCCAGTATTTCGAGCATGTGCCTGAGCACAGCGTAGCGGCATGCAGAGAGTGCAGATATGCAGTATGGCCAGATCAGATTGAGGGCCATCTACAGAAGCAGCATAAGGTTAGTTACAAGGAGGCTGAGGCAGTTGGACAGCAGGTTCGCAGCTGGGCTGGGTTAGTCCAGTACCCTAGTGAGCTCGAGGTGCCGACTGGTGCTCCAAAGCCTGTGCGGCAATTGCCAGTGTATACAGACGGGATGTTATGCCAATTTGACTCCAGCTGCTGCTATTATGTAGCAAGAAGTAAGGAGGCTATACGAAAGCATTGGCGTAAGGACCATCAAGGATGGTCAGCAGGGAAGAAGCGAGGGCGGCCAAGTCGAACCAGGCAGAAGAGCGTGCAGGCACATATGGATAAGGGGTACCGGCTGGTCCATTGCCAGCGATTATTCAGCAGCCGGCATGGATCGCAGTACTTTGAGGTCCAGGCACCCAGCCAGGATGGAGAAGGCCCCGAAATCGTGCCCGTAGACGGGGCAGCAGCATGGGCGCGAGTGGGCGAGCAGATGGCCAAGGCGTGGGCAGACATCGAGAAGCGGGCGCAGACGACGATCCAGGAGGGCGAGCGCGACGAGGTGAACCCATGGCTGGAGCGGACGCAGTGGTTGCCGTACCTAGTGGGCATGGAGAGGCCGGATTTGTTAGCGTGCATCGAGGAGCCCGTGGCAGAGCCAGATGCCAGGCAGGAGCAGCAGGCCGAGCCGGTGGAAGCAGCGATTTGGGCAGCCATGGATGGATTGGCGCGGTTCAGCCAGGCATCCATTATTGACCGGATTGGCGTGTTTATACGGTTGGAGGCAATTCGCACAGAGATGCACCAAACCCGGTTCCAGCCGTTACAGCCGTATATGGACAAGAACGCCATTGTCAAGCACACACGACCGTGGCAGCAGATGTTAATGTTTTTTGCACGCACACAGAAAGAGCACGGGTGGAAGAGCCCCAAGTATCGGTTTACGCGCCGGCAGCGAGAGGCATGGGAGGTGTTAATCGAACAGGCAAAGCGGAGCATAGAGGGAGACGAAGAAGATGAAGCCGAGGATATGGACGAAGAGAGAGAAGAGCTGGACGAGGAGATGATGGACGACATAGACGAGGCGATAGAGGTAGCTGAGGAAGAGCCAGGTCAGGGAGAAGGCCCCGAGCCTAAGAAGTTGTCTAAGATACAGAAAGCGTGTTTGGAGTTTTGCATTGCATTACTTAACCACCGCATCACCCGTAGAGAGTATGACAGCCCGCTAGACTCCGCAACAATCAATTCAATCCGGTCACTCTCCTAGACCCACTTACCTATCTAGGTAGGGCTTAAACTCCTATAGGTAACTACTAGGCTTAAAGCGGTAATCAATCAATCCAATCTGAACCTTCTAGGACCCACTTAATTGATTGTTGCGGACTGTGCAGCCCGCTGGTGTGCGCGTTGGCGGTGCTGGGCGTCAAGGAGGACGGATGGAAGGGGCCGGAGCAGTACCCGCCGATATTATCGGCGGTGATCAAGATCGCTCGGTTTATGGTCGTGCAGAAGGGACTAGAAATGTCAGGGCCCGAGGAGGATAGCGGCGATGAGACAGACGACGACTTAGATGACAGCGCGTACGAGAGCGGGCCAAGCCAGCGACGGCGTCCCAAGGGGTGTTTGCAGTTAGTGCAGAAGATGATGGACCGGTTCATGGTGCGCGGCAGCCATAGCCCCATGCAGTGGATGTTGGATTTGCGGACGTATGGATTGAAGATCCATTACAACACTACAACCCGCGGGCATGTAGAGTGGACGAACGGCGACGAGCTGCTGTACAAAGAGCTGCATTTTAGCATGGCGCAGTTCCGCGGCATGGTACATGGGCTGGCTAGCGAGAGCCGGCGATTATTAACAGAGGAGTTAATGTTTAGCAGCAAGGCAGCGCCGGTGCCGGCAGTGCCATGGGAGAGCATACGTGACAACCCAACCGACGAGCGGCCAGGATGGAACTTTTTGAAGGATCATCGCACAAACATGCCCGTCAACGGCGAGAGGTGGTTATTTGAGCGGGTAGGCGAGAGCGCCAGCATCCGGAGTCGGTTCATGAAGCCCGGGACGCAGTCAGGGGTAGACCGACAGGCAATAGAGCGATACATGGACCGGGTGGTAGAATTTCGCGAGAAGCTGGCGGTGTTAATGCATATAACGGGTGGGCAGCCAGCGCGAGGGCCAGAGCTACTGAGCGTACGGCATAGCAACACAGTGCAAGGGGGGCATCGCAATATATTCATCGAGGACGGCATGGTGGTGTTTGTGACACGGTACCACAAGGGATACAAAGTCAGCGGCGACGTCAAGATTATCCATCGATATTTGCCGCGCGAGGTGGGCGAGCTGGTAGTGTGGTATATGTGGCTGGTGTTGCCGTTCCAGCAGCGGCTCGAGGCGTTGGTGTGGGAGAAGGAGGCAGTTTCGTCGCATATGTGGCCAGCAGACCCCAGCGGCCGCAAGTGGACGACCGATCGGCTGCGGGAGGCGTTGAAGCGCGAGAGCCGGATCGCGATGGGCCAGGAGTGGACGTTTGCCGGGTACCGGGAGATGGCGATTGGCATCAGCCGGCGGTTTTTGCGTGGATCGACAGCGTTCCAGGCAGATGAGGGCGAGGAGAATAAGGAGTGGGCTGAGGAGCAGGCAGGAGATTCGATTGCCGACGAGCAGGCGGGCCATACGTCGCACGTGGCGGGACTGGTATACGCGCGAGGGATCATGGAGCAGTCAGGGCCGTGGCGGATAGGCGGCAGCAGTTCCGGGCATCGAGCACGGATTGGCATAGATTTTTGGGCTTCCAGGCAGGCTTGGACGACCAGAGAAGAAGCAGCAAGCGGAAGAGAGCGCCGTTTGAGAGCGAGGCAGACGAGGCAAGGGTGGATCGGTGGCAGCGGCTGAGGAAGATGGACGCGAGAGCGCAGCTGAAGCGCATGATGGGCGAGGAGGCCAAGTTCCGGGGGTGCAGGAGGCAGCGATCAAAGCCATCACAGCAGGCGAGAGTCCCGTAGTAGCGGTGATGCCGACGGGGGCAGGCAAGAGCTTGTTGTTCATGTTGCCGGCGTGGGCAGAGCAGGGCGGCACGACGGTGGTGGTAGTGCCGTTGATCGCGTTGCGTGGCGACATGGCACAGCGGTGCAAGAAGCTAGGGATATCGTGCGTAGAGTGGCAGAGTCGGCGTCCGCCAGACGCAGCAGCGGTGGTGTTAGTGACGCCCGAGTCGGCAGTTGGAGAGGAATTTGCAACGTTTTTAAACCGGCTACGAGCGACGCGGCAGCTAGATCGGATTATTATCGACGAGTGCCATATCGTGTTAAACCGGCAGTACACGTTCCGCAAGCAGATGCAGCAGCTAGGTAAGCTAGTGGCTGTAGAGACGCAGATGGTCATGTTAACAGCAACGTTGCCACCCAGCGAGGAGGACGAGTTATTCCGGCGAATGCATTTTGAGCGTGGGCAGGTAAGAATGTTTAGGGCACCAACAGCACGGAGCAACATAGCGTACCGGGTGGTAAGGGTAGAGAAGGAGAGGAAGAGACAGGAGGTAGAGGCAACGGTGTTGGCGATGGTACAGCAGAAGGTCCGAAAGTATAAGAGCGGCAAGATTGTAGTGTACGGCAACTCAGTGCCAAAGGTCAAGGGGTTAGCCGAGAAGCTCAAGTGCCATGCGTATCATCACCACGCGGTTGGCAAGGCAAGCATGTTGGAGGAGTTCATGGGCGGCAAGCAGCGGGTGATTGTGGCAACCAGCGCGTTGGGCATGGGAGTGGACGTGCCCGATATCCGGTGCATTGTCCACATGGATTGGCCGTTTAGCGTGTTGGATTACGCGCAGGAGAGCGGGCGAGCCGGGCGAGACGGGGAGCGGAGCGAGGCCATCATGATGGTGCAGGACGGCGAGCAGCGAGCGGCGGATGACAAGCAGGGGGAGGCGGAGCAGCGGTTGGTGCGAGCATACGTCGAAGGCATAGACGAGGCGGCGACATGTAGACGGGTAATGTTGGACGGGTATTTAGACAGGCGCGAGGCCGAGCGAGCTCGGTGCGAGGAGGGAGAGGAGAGGTGTGACGTATGCATGAGAGCCGACGGGGAGGAGATGGAGGAGGAGGATGGAGGAGGAGGAGATGGAGGAGGAGATGGAGGAGGAGATGGAGGAGGAGATGGAAGAGATGGAGGAGGTGGAGGAGGTGGAGGAGGTGGAGGAGATGGAGGTGGTGGAGGTGGCCGAGGGCGGCAGCAGCAACGAAGAAGAGGCGGAGACATTGGAGAGGGAGCAAGAAGAGGCGCGGCAGGCGTTTAATCAGCAGCAACGAGAGCAAGGCGGCCCGCGACAGAGATTGATACAGCAGCGGCAGCAGGAGTTCGCCGACGTCGAGTGGCTGCGTAGGCAGCTGGCGCAATGGATAAACCGGTGTGGGTTATGCGAGGCGGTAGGGCAAGGATCGAGCGCACACGACGTACGGCAATGTTGGCGACAGGAGAGCCAGCGGATCAAGGAGTCGATTAAGAGGATGGAAGAGACAATTAAGTTTGAGCGTTATTCGGGCTGTTTTTGGTGTGGAGTGCCGCAGGAGATATGCAATCGGTGGGAAAGGAATAGTTTTGGGCGATATCAGAGAGTCCAAGACGGGGATTGCCAGTATAGAGGGGTATTAATAGGCGGGTTATTAAGTATAGCATTAGGGCGGAGCGAGGTAGGAAACCGATGGACGGCGCGGTTAGAGGAGTTCGGGGTTAGTAATTCAGGAGCAGGGCCGACGTTGTTTGAGTTTTTAGGAAAAAAGCGATTGTTAGAGACGGTTGAGAGCAATAACTTAGCAGGAGAGTTTTGTTGGATTACAAGATTAATAGGCGAGTAGAGGAAATATAGAGAGTTGTAACGTTGACGAGGGTAGCTCCAACAGCTCGAGTAGGTCGGATAGTGTAAGCAGCGATAAAGGCAAGAGCAGCAAGATCAGCGAGAGCGTAGGCAGGGTTAGCAGCAAGAGAGATAGCAGCAACAGTGACGATAGTAGCAGCAGTAAGAGTAGCGACGAAGGCGAGGGCAGCGAGAGCAGTGATCAAGGCGAGAGCAGCGAGAGTAGTGACGAAGGCGAGGGTAGTAAAGATATTAGAGGTAGCGAAAGCAGCGGCAACAGCGAGAGCAATGAGAGCAACGACAAAGACGAGGGCAGAGAAGGTAACGAGAGCGGCGAGAGCAGTAAGAGCGCAGGCAGCGTTGGTAGCGAGAGCAATAGCTGCAACAGTGGCGATAGTGGCGATAGCGAGGGCAGCGACGACGGCGAGGATGGCGAGGATGGCGAGGATGGCGAGGACAGCGAGGGCAACTTGATGGCAGGTAGCGAAAGCAGTAATAGCAGCTTGAGCAGGGAGGAAAAGCGAGGGTCGTGACGACGGCGAGAGTAGCTCCGATAGCGAGAGCAGCAAGAGCGAGAGCAGCAAGAGCGGCAAGAGCAACGAGAGCGAGGCAGGCGAGGCAGGCGAGAGCAACGAGATGGCAAGTAGCGAGAGCGAGGCAGGCGAGGCAGGCGAGAGCAACGAGATGGCAAGTAGCGAGAGCGTAGGGAGCGAGAGAGGCGAGAGAAATAAGAGCAGCGACATGATAGGTACCGTTGGCAGCGAGAGCATCGAGAGCCGCGCATATAGCGAGAGTAACGAGAACAGAGCGAGTAGCGAGAGCAGCGACGACGGTAAGGACAGCGAGAGCAGGAGCCGCAGCGGCGAAAGGAGTTGTAGAAGCCGTAGCAGCGGTAGGAAGTGAGAAGCAGCGAGAGTAGCGCGAGCAGTGGGGGGACAGCAGGGACAGCGAGAGCAGTAGGGAAAGCAAGAGCAGGGGCAGAAGTAGTTATAGCGGCCGCAGGCGTAGTAGGAGCGGTGGGGAGTGAGGAGCAGAAGCGAGGATATCGATAGCAGCGAGAGCAGCGAGGACGGCGGGGATAGTAGGGATAGCGGGATCAGCTGTGAGAGAAGCGAGGATAGCGAGAGTAGGAAAGCAGGAGCCGCAGGCGCGATAGAAGTAAGAGTAGCAAGAGCAGTAAGAGCAGGATGTGTAGCCGCGAGGATAGAGGCAATTAAGGTAATTAAGGTGATTGCGATGATTGCGAGGACAGTAAGAGCAACAAGGGCAGCGCAAGAAAGGGGCGAACGGCAAGGGAATTAACTATTAAGTTAATTGTAGCGATTGCAAGGACAGCGGGAACAGCGAGGATAGTAATGTAACGGGCTGAGCCCTAAGTCACATGACTAGTAGACTCCGCAACAATCAATTCAATCCGGTCACTCTCCTAGACCCACTTACCTATCTAGGTAGGGCTTAAACTCCTATAGGTAACTACTAGGCTTAAAGCGGTAATCAATCAATCCAATCTGAACCTTCTAGGACCCACTTAATTGATTGTTGCGGACTGTGATGACTAGGCTGCGAGCCTAGTCGCTTCCCCGGCAACGAGAGGGCCGTGCGCCAACCCAAACAAAGCGGGCTCGCCGCTCGCGTCTTACCTTCTTTCTTCATCTTGACTGTAAATAGCATCTGGACTAGGTAGCTGGAATACAGTTCCTACAGACCGTTCACATACAGTCAAGATCGCCCCGCGTCAGCTGGAGGAAGCAGCTGGGAAGAACGCAGAACCAAGTACTGTCCTAGATACAGTTACTTACGCCTCGATAGACATAGACGGCCACCAGCAGAAACGCGTCTTCTTCTACGTTGTACCTGGCCTGACTTACGACGTGATTCTGGGAAAGCCCTGGTTAGAGGATGCCGACGTCACAATTTCGGCCAAACAAGGCTGCCTGGATATCGGCGCATCAAACATCCGCGCATGGAACCACAAGAAAGCGTCATACAAGCCACCACCAATGAAGGCTACTCAGGTGATGGCTTCCGCATTCATGGCGGAGGTGAGAAGAAGCCGTAGGAAGAACAAAGGAGACGGTATTGCGCTCGACACTGGACTGTTCGCTGTTTCCATCGCCGACATTGAGAAAGCTTTGAAACCGCGCAAACGATCCGATCCGAAGACGAAGCTCCCACCCCAGTACCACCAATGGCTGAAGGCTTTCGACCATTTCCTAGCTGAGAAACTTCCCCCGCATCGTAAAGGCGTTGATCTCCACATTGAGATTGAAAAGGATCAAGACGGAAACGAGAAGACCATTCCATGGGGTCCGCTCTACGGCATGAGCCGAGAAGAGTTACTAGTGCTTAGGAAAACTCTCACCGAGCTGTTAGACAAGGATTTTATCCGCGCTAGTAACTCTCCCGCAGCCGCACCCGTCCTAATGGTTAAAAAGCCAGGAGGGGGCATCCGATTTTGCGTTGACTACCGAGGCTTGAACAACATCACCAGGAAGGACCGTTACCCTCTGCCTCTATTCACAGAAACACTGAGAAATGTGGCCAAAGCTAAATGGTTCACAAAACTTGACGTTATCGCAGCCTTCCACAAGATCCGTGTGGCCAAAGGAGAGGAATGGAAGACAGCTTTCCGAACAAGATACGGCCTATTCGAATGGCGGGTTGCTCCCTTCGGACTAACAGGAGCACCAGCCGCATTTCAACGCTACGTAAATAGTGTTCTGCAGGATTACCTTGACGACTTTGTTTCAGCCTACGTTGACGACATCTTGATCTACTCGTCAGGATCGCTTCAGGATCACAGAGAGAAGGTTGGAAAGGTTCTTCAACGCCTCATAGACGCTGGACTGCAGATTGATATCGACAAGTGCGAGTTCGAGACTAAACGAGTTAAATACCTCGGGTACATTGTGGAAGCAGAAGTGGGTATTCGAGTTGACCCTGAAAAGATTATCGCAATCCGCGAATGGGCTACACCAACGTCAGTTAAGGCTATCCGAGCATTTATTGGTTTTGCCAACTTCTACCGAGTTTTTATACCGAACTTCTCGGACATTGCTGAACCGCTCATCAACCTAACTAAGAAAGAGATGGTTTTTCATTGGGACGAGGCTTGCAATCAAGCATTTGAAACGATTAAGGAACTTCTCATTACAGCACCAATACTCGGCCATTTTGATCCAGAGAAGGACACCTTAGTAGAAGCCGACTCCTCAGGACATGCAACTGGCGGCCTATTGCTGCAGAAGGACAAGAACAACAACTGGCAACCCGTTGCTTACTACTCAAAGAAGCACTCACCAACAGAGGCCAATTATCCAATTCATGACAAGGAGCTTCTAGCTATTGTTCGTTGCTTAGAAGCATGGGCTCCTGAACTACGTATGGTTAGGAAGTTTACAGTTCTGACGGACCACAAGAACCTCCAATACTTCTACCGCGAACGACAGCTGTCTGAAAGACAAGTACGTTGGTCAGAGTTTCTCTCACGATTCGACTTCTCCCTGGAATGGAAACCTGGAAAGACTATGGGAAAACCCGACGCCCTATCACGACGAGAACAAGACCTACCCGCCAACTATGACGATGAACGAATACGGTCTCGATTTATCCGTCTCTTCCAGAGCAAGCACTTGCGGAGTGTTCAAATCCAGTCTCTATCGTCTGAGGAGATTGACTTCACAAAAGAGATACGCATGTTTGAGGACCAGGAGATGCAGAATCTGTGGCACCGAAGCCGCCAAGAAGATAAGCTTTATCAGGAGCTTACTACACTAGTAGCAAATAAGGAGAGGAACCTCCCTACTAAGCTTCAGAAGGAGAAGTTAGTGAGTATAGCAGAATGCACCCTAGACGAGAGAGGCTTGTTACGATTTCGAGACCGGACATGGATCCCTCACTGCGAACCACTCCGCACGCGAATCATTCAAAATATTCACGACTCGCATATTACTGGCCACCCCGGACGAGATCTTACCTACTCAATCTTATCAAGGCAGTTCTTCTGGTCAGGTGCAGCAAGCGACGTGCGACGCTTTGTCCGTAACTGCGAGATTTGCGGAAGGAATACGATATGGAGAGAAACAAAGAAGGGCCTCCTTAAACCATTACCGATCCCAGAACGTATATGGGGGGAACTTTCAATCGATTTCATTACCGACTTGCCGCCATCTGGACGGGATAACGCAACGAACTGTATGGTGGTCACTGATCGGCTGACAAAGGGAATTGAACTAGAAGGTATGCACGATATCTCGGCACAAGCCGTAGCACAACGACTTTTCGAACGGCATTATCCTATTCACGGTATTCCAACGGCAATTACGAGCGATAGAGGACCACAATTCGTTAGCGATCTTTGGAAGCATTTCTGTAAGCTCCTTAGCGTTGAGCAACGCCTGTCGACTGCCTACCATCCGCAAACCGATGGTGCAACAGAACGAATGAATCAAGAGATTGAAAAGATGATTCGAATCTGGGCCACGTACACGCAAGAAAACTGGCTGGCACTTTTACCTGTCGTTATGGGAGCAATCAACAACCGCGAGGCCTCATCCACTGGCCTAAGCCCCTTCTATTTCATGCACGGATATCACAATGAACCTATTCAGCTAGTAGAGGATCGAACTATTCAGGACCGACCAAAGAAAGATGGCGAAGCACTAGCAGAAGGCTTCCTCAAAAGACTCCAAGATGCAACAGAGTGGGCCCAAGCCGCGATCGCGATGACACAAGAGAAACAGCAGCATCAGGCTAATAAGACAAGAACAGCAGCGCCCCAATACAAGGAGGGAGACTGGGTGTTTCTAAACCTTAGAAACGTGAAGACAACACGACCTTCCAAGAAGCTAGACTGGTTGCATGGAAAGTATAAAGTCTTGAAGCAGGTCAACTCCCACTCTTATAAGCTTGACGTTCCGGGAAAAATCCATCCTGTCTTTCACGTAGACCTGCTTCGCTACGCGCCTGACGACTCTTTCCCATCGCAGAAAGTTGGAGACACTCAGCCAGGGCCTATACTTATAGATGGAGACGAGTTATGGCTGGTTGAGCGTATTCTGGGCGAACGGACAATAGGGCAAGGAGGGAAAGGAATCAAGGAGGCATATGTGAAGTGGGTGGACTATACTGAACCGACATGGGAACCAGTGAGCAACGTACTAAAGACTGACGCTTGGAAGAAATGGAAAAAACTACACGCTAAAGGGAAAGGAGGGGGGTAATGTAACGGGCTGAGCCCTAAGTCACATGACTAGGCTGCGAGCCTAGTCGCTTCCCCGGCAACGAGAGGGCCGTGCGCCAACCCAAACAAAGCGGGCTCGCCGCTCGCGTCTTACCTTCTTTCTTCATCTTGACTGTAAATAGCATCTGGACTAGGTAGCTGGAATACAGTTCCTACAGACCGTTCACAAGTAAGGGCAGTAAGGGTAGAAAGGACAGCGGAAGCAGCGAGGACAACGAGGACAGCGAGGATTGTAAGGACAGCGGAAGCAGCGAGGACAACGAGGACAGCGAGGATTGTAAGGACAGCGGAAGCAGCGAGGATAATGAGGACAGCGAGGATAGTAAGAACAGCGAGGATAGTAAGGACAGTAAGAGTAGCGAGGATAGCGAAAGTAGGAGAGTAGCAGTAGCAATAGCAGTAGCCGGAGGTGTATATAAGCTGTAAGAGGTAAGAGGTAGAAGTAAGGATATTATAAGCAGCAAGGATAGCAGGGGCAGAAGCGGCAACAGGTGCAGGGGTAGTAGGAGTAGTAATAAGAATATTAAGAGCAGTGCAAGTTACAAGGACAAGGGACAAAGTAAGGACAGTAGAGATAGTAAGAGTATCAGGAGCAGCGAGAACAGAAGCCGTAGGATTGATAGCGAAGATATTAAGAGCAGCAAGGAAAGCGAAAGTAGCGAGGGTAGTAAGAGCAGCGACAAGAGGAGCGGTAGCGGCCGCCGAAACCGCAGTTACCGCAGGTGGAGGAGGCGTAGGAGGTAAGGGGCAGAAGAGAGCAGTAGAGACAGCGGGAACAGCGGGGAAAGCGAGAGCAGCAAGAAGGACGGGGATAGTAGAGATAGAGGAAGTGGCGAGAGCAGAAGCAGTAATAGGGAGGATTGCGGAATGCGGAGGAGTAAGAGCGGTAGGAGTAAGAGTAGCAAGAGCAGGACGTAGAAGTAAGAGCCGTAGGAGCAGGAGCAGTAAGAATAGCAGGAGTAGCAAGGGTAGGAGCTTTAAAGGCGGCAGCAACGAGGGTGTTACAAGCAGCGAAAATAATAGGAGCAGGGAGAGTGGTCGCAGTAAGGATAGCGATAGAAGCGAGGTTGGCGACAGCAGGGACAGTAGTAGTAGCAAGAATAGCGAGAGTAGCGAGAGCAATAGCAGTGAGAGCTAGAGCATTAAGAGTAGCAGCAATAAGAGCAGTAACCGTAGGAGTAGGCGCATTAAGAGTAAAAGCTGCAGGAGTAAGAGCAGTAAGGGCGGAAATAGTAGGAGCGTAATTAGCGAGAGCAGGAGCAGCGAGGACAGCAGGAGCAGCTGGAATGGAGAGAGCAGCAAGGACGGAGTGGATAGCAAGAATAGGAAGCGTAGGGGCCGCAGTGGCGATATTTGTAGAAGCGGCAGTAAACACAGGTGTAGTAGTAGCCGTAGGAGTAATAACGAGCATGTTAAAAGCAGCAAGGACGGCAGGAACAGCGGGAGTTGCAATAGTAGAACCCGTAACCGTAATTGAATAGACAGTAAGAGTGATAGTCGCGATAGAAGGAAAAGTTACAAGAATAGCAGCCGTAGCCGTGGTAGAAGCAAGAGTAATTATAATAGAGGCAAAGATAGTAACAGTAGTAAGAGTAATAAGCACAGTAAGGGTATAGTAAGAGCAAAAGTTTAAAGAAGAGTTATTTATGTTAAAAATAAGTATGCAGGTATAAAGCAAAGAAAAGAAAGATTCGAAAAGAGAGAGTATAAAGTTGGTGAGATTCATAATCGATAGATGAGGTAGGTAAAACAGGTATAGTTTGTAGTATATATTAGATAGTGTTTAAGAAAGAAATCAAGCATAGAATTAAGTAGGATTTAAGGATTAGGATTGTAGTAGAAGACAGAGCAAGTTATTAGGAATACATTAATAAGAAGATAGAAGAAAAGATTAAGTTTATATAAAAGTAGAGTCATAAGAAGAAGATATAAATAAAAAAGATATAAGAGATTATGTTTCAATAATATTAAAAAGAGATGTTAGAAAAGAAAGAAGAATAAAAGAAACCCGATATAATTTAAGAGGAGTATAGTAAAGGGAATAGAAGATAGGTAGAAGAAGAAAGAGAGAGAAAGATAAGGAAGTTTATAGAGAAGGACATAAGAAGCAAAAGATAAAGAGAAAGAAGGAGAAGTAAAGAAAATAGAAAGAGAAGTAAAGAAAAATATAGAGCAAGTAAAGAGAGAGTAGCAAGAACAGCAGTAGTAATAAGGATAAGGATAGAGTTAAGGTACAATACAATAATGCATAGTGGGTATTTAAGCAACAGTAGTAAGACGAGGCAGGCCGTGTTGGACGTGCATACAGTAGGTAGAGTTTAAGTTTACCGACGCAGAATAGTGATAGAGGTATATAGGGTAGTAGATAATGCGATGCGGTATATAGACGGCGGTAGGCGAAGGACAGAGCCGACACAATATACAACAGTATTAGAGAACTAAGAGGTAGTAGGCAAAGGAGATAGTTGAAGAAGTATTTAGGTTGTGTTTAGTATAGCGAATGGTATAACGTGTGTATACAAGCAATAAGAAGATAATAGATACGGAGGAGATTAGACAGCAGATATAAAAGATTGTTAGTTTCGAGGGTATTTATAGCAAGGTTGTTAGGATTAGTATAGGGAAGCAAGAATAGAGTAGCATAGGGATAGATAGGAGGTTAGTAGAACAGAGAGTTAAAGTAAATTTAATAGAGGGATTCGTAAGACAGTTTTAGAGCAAGTAGGGGTTAGGGTGTACAGAAACGAATAGGTTAATAAGAGAGTTTTATTAGAGTCAGCCGTTTATAATAGAGGAGAACAATAAACAACAGAGGTTATTGCAGAGAAGGGTATAGGCCGAGGTAAAGGGAAGAAGAGAGAAGATATAGTGGCAATAGGAAAAGTTTCCGAGTTAGGGTATTTAGTAGATGTTATATAGATTAAGTGATAAAAGCGAGTAAATTAGATTAAAAATAAGGAGAGATAGAAATAGATGAAGAGGAAAGGAAAGAAGAGAGAGGAACAGAAGAGAGAGAGGGGAAGGATGGATGTGGTGGAGAGGAGAGATGAGGAGGGGCAGGGAGGGTTGGAGCAGCAGGAGCAGGAGCAGGAGCGACAAGGCGGGTGGCGGAGGTGAATACAGCAGCGGCAACAGGAGTTTAGGGAGGTAGAGTAGTGAGGTAGGGAATTAGGATGGTAGGGGAATGGATAGGGAATATGCAAAGGGGCGGATAATGGGCGAAGCGAGGAAA
The DNA here is from genome assembly GCF_003171515.1 of Pyrenophora tritici-repentis. Taxonomy (NCBI): domain Eukaryota; kingdom Fungi; phylum Ascomycota; class Dothideomycetes; order Pleosporales; family Pleosporaceae; genus Pyrenophora; species Pyrenophora tritici-repentis. The sequence goes on along the minus strand of NC_089399.1, from coordinate 5,249 downwards.
ATATAGGGAGATGTTGGTGAGGGGAGGGGGAAGTGTAAAAGAAGCGATTACGATTGTTTTAGAGCCGATTCAGTTTAAGGGTTATTAGGGGCGTTTTTGGTGGGAGGTAGAGTAGGAAAGGAATTGTTAGGGGCGGTATTAGAAGGTAAGAGATGCAAATTAACAGTATAAAGGAGTATTCACGGGGGGTTTATTAGGGCAGCGTTTAGGTAGAGGGAGGTAGGAAAGCGTTAGGGGGCGGGGTTAAAGGGAGAAGAGGATTTATAGTAGATAAGACAGGGTTAGGGGTATAGAAGGAAGAAAGGGTTAGGGTTACAGAATAAAGAGAGGGATAGGTAAGAAATGAATAGAAGAATAAAAATATTCATAAGGAGATAAAGGAGGATTAGATTACAGGCAAAATAAGGTAGAAGAGCAATTCGTTAGGTAGTATGTAGAGGGGAAAGAGTGGGTAATAAGATATAGAAGGCGAGTATTAGAAAAGTATTTGGAGGGGCAAGGAGGCGAAGAGAGATATAAAGAAGAGGAGGAGAGATTTTTAGTGTGTAGACAAGCGGACAAGGAGATAGACAGCAGCAAAGAGCAGTAATAAAGAGGAGATATAGTAGAGAGGAGGGTAGAGCAGTAGGAGCAGGAGCGACAAGGCGGGTAGTAGAGTTTAATACGGCAGTGATAACAGGAGTTTAGGCAGGTAGAGTAGTAAGACAGGCAATTAGGATAGTAGGGGAATAGATAGGGAATATGCGAAGGGCGGGTGATAAGCAAAGCGAGGACAAAATAGGGAGATGTTAGTGACGGGGAGGAGAAATACAAAAGAAGCAGTTAAGATTGTGTTAGAGTAGATTTGTATAAGGGTTATTCGTTATGTATTTAGTAGGGAGTTAGGCAGGAGAAATGTAAGGGGTAGGAGAGGAATTGTTCGGGCAGTATTGGATAGTACGAGACGCAAATTGATAGTGTAACAGAGTATTAATAGGGGGTTAATAGAGGAAGAGGTAGGGTAGAGGGAGGTAAGAGAGTAGTGGAGGGCGCGGTTAAAGGGGTTAGGGGTAGAGAGAGGAAGGGTCAGGGAGAGGAAGGGTCAGGGAGGGTAGAGAGGATCAGGGAGGGTAGAGAGGATCAGGGAGGGTAGAGAGGATCAGGGAGGGTAGAGAGGATCAGGGAGGGTAAAGAGGGTTAGGTATTATAGTATAAGAAGATAACTAGAGAAAGTAAGTAAAAAGAGTTAAGAATAATAAAGTGGATAGTAAATAATATATAGGGGGGTTTTAGAGAGGAGGAAATATAAGAGAGTTTACTAGAAAATAAGAAAGAGGGGTTTCAGAGTAGGCAGAAGCGTAAAGCAAGAGCATAGGGCAGAGGAAAAGAGGAAAAGAGGTAGAGTTTAAAGAAGGCCGCCGGTTGCGGTAAGGAAGATGCAAAGGCGAGAGTAGTAGAAGAGAATATAAGAGAGGATTATATGTTAGGGGTAAATAGGTAAGAGGGGGCGGGGATTTAGGGGCGCAAAAGGAGGGTAGAGAAAGAAAATACAAGAGAGGTAGAGGTAAAGGGTTAGAAAGAGAGTTAGAATAGAATTTTTATAAGATAAGGTAGGTTTAGAGGACGCAGAGTTGTAGAGCGAAGTAGAGGGTAGGGTGTAAGAGTAGAGAGTAAGGAGTTAAAAGAAGTTAGATAGGGCGTATAAGTAGTAACACCCCGTTTTTAGGGTTAAGAAGTATTTAGGAGGAGAAAGGGAGAAGTAGGAAAAGAAGAGGGAGAGTAAGAGTAAGCCGTAAGGTGTCACAAAGAGGGTAGAGTAAGAGTAGAGGAGAGAGTAGAGGGGTGGTGGGTGGACCCGTAAGGTGTTACAAAAAGGGTGGAGTAAGAGTAGTTATTGTAGGATTAATTAGGTTATAGGAACGCAGGCGGTGGAGTGAGTTCCGGGGGCGCAGTACAGCAAGTCAGACGGGGCAGATAGGACAGACAAGGAGGCGAAACAAGTAGTAAGGGGGAAGAGGAGGTTTCACAAGTAGGTAGGGCGAAGAGAGGGTTTCATAGGTAAGTAGGATATAAAGAGAAAGGGGAGTGTTAGGAAGAGATAAGTAAGGTATTATAAAGAAGAGGAGTATGTGTTATAAGGGTAGATAGTAGCGTGTAAAGAGTAGAGTAAAGAGTAGAGTAAAGAGTAGATAGTAGAGAGTGTAGGAAGTTAAGAAGGAGTAGAAGTGGTAAAGGAAGAGAGGGAGTAGGTAATAAAAACGGTAAGAGAGAGTAAAACGCAGAAGGAAAAGTAAAGAAAGTAGGTAAGTAAAGAGAAGTAGTAGGTAGTAGAAGAAGAGAAGTAGAGAAATAAAGAAAGGTTACAGGGTTAGGGAGAGTAAGAAGGGTAAGGGAGTAGGGATAATAGAAGAGGATAGAAGAGATAGTAAAAGAGAAAAAAAGAGAAGAGATATAAGAAGAGAGAAAGAGTGAAGAAGAGAGAGATGATAGTTAATATAATATAGAAAAGTAAGAAAATAGATATAAGAGAATAGAATAGTAATAAAGAGTAAGAGTAAGAGCAGAAGTAAAGGAAAGGAAGAGAGAGAAAAAGGAAAATGAGAAGTAGAAGTGAAGAAGAAAGAGAGCAAGAAAGAGAGCAAGAGTAAAGAAAAGGGTAAGAGTAGAAGTAGAAGTAGTGAAAGCGGTAAGAGAGAGTAAAGTAGGTAGTAGTAGAAGAAAGAAGTATAGAAAGGAAGTAAAGAGGAGTAGTAGGTAGTAGAAAAAGAGAAGTAGAGTGAGTAAAGAAAGTCGGAGAAGAAAGAGAAAAAGGGTGAGAAGAGGTAATGAGTAAGGAGTAGGAAGAGAAAGGTTAGAGAGTAGAGTTAAAAGTAAAAATTCGAAAGGGTTAGTAGAAGGAGAGAAAAAGGAAGGAGTAGGGAGTGAGGTAAGTAGGAGAGAAAGAGGTAGAAAGAAGAGGAAATAGGGAAAGTAAAGTAGATCAAGAGAGAGGAAAGGGAAGTTAGAGGAGTAAAAGAAGTTGAGAGAGGAAAAGAGGGGAGGTGTAGTAGTAGAGGGAGAGGGTAAGGAGAGATTGAGGGTAAGGGAGAGATTGAGGGTAAGGGAGAGATTGAGGGTAAGGGGAGATTGAGGGTAAGGAGAGAGTGAGGGTAAGGGATTTTAGGGAGGAGGAAATACAAGAGAGTTTAATAGAAAGCAAGAAAGAGGGGATTGAGAGTAGGCGGAAGGGCGAAGGGAGAGGGTAGGGCAGAGGAAAAGAGGTTAAGTTTCAAGAAGCCGGCCGTTGCGGTAATAATAATACAAAAGCGAGAGTAGTAGAAAAGAATATAAGAGAATATTATATTTTAGAGGTAGATAGATAAGAGAGGGCGCGGAGTTGTAGACGCAAAATAATAGTAGAGAAAGAAAATACAAGAGAGATAGAGGTAAAGGCAAAGAAAGAGAGTAAGAAGAGGAGTTTTATCAAGGTAAGATAGATTAAGGGGGCGCAGAGGGTAAATTGTAAGAGTAGAGAGTAGAGAAAGAAGAGAGAGAGAGTAAGAGTAAGCTGTAAGGTATCACAAAAAGGGTAGAGGAGAGGGTAGAGTAGAGAGAAGAAGTTTAACAAGTATAAGATAAAAGAAAGAAGAAATATAAAAGTAGAGAGAAGTAAAGAAGAAGAAGAGAATCGAAGAAGTATAGGAGGATAGAAAGAAAAGAAGGAGGTAAACGAAAAGAGAAAATAAATAAGAAGAGTATAAAAGAAGATAGTTAGAAATTAAGACGAAGTAGATAAGGAAAGAGGTATATTAGAAGAAGAAAGGATAAAGAGAAAAGAGAGGAAAGAAAAGTAGATTATTAAAAGAGAAAGAAGAAGGTAAGAGTAGAAGTAAGCGTAAAAGTAAGAGGAAAGAGAAAGAGAGTAAGAGTACGAGTAGGAGTAAAGGTAGTAATAATAGTATTAGTGAGTGTAAGAGTAAAGGGAATAATAAGAATAAGAGTAACGGTGATAAGGAGGGAGAAATAGAAGAGAAAAATAAAAAAGTATTATAAAGCGGTAAGAAAAGAAGAAGAAAATAAAGACAAAGGGAGAAATGTAAAAAGTAGAAAGAAGAGAAAAGAGAGTTAGAAAGTAGAAAGTAAGAATAGAAAAGTAGTGATTAGAGAGTAAGGAGAAGGAGTAGAAGTGCAGTATGTATAAAGAATAAATTAAGGAGAAGAGAGTAGAGAAAAAGATTAGAGGAAAGAAAGGTAAAGAGAAAAAGGTAGAAAGAGGAAAGTAGAGTAAAGAAGATAAAGAAGAGTAAGAAAGGGACAGTAGAGAAAAGAATAGGAAGAGGTAATAGGTAGAAAGTAGAAAGAAGATAATAGTAGAAAAGAAAAGAGAGAAATAGGTAGAAGAGTAGAGAGAAGAAGTTTAATAAGTAGAAGATAAAAGGGAGAAGAAATATAAGAGTAGGGGAGAGTAAAAAAGAACAGAGTTAAGGAAGAGGAAATAAGAAGAGTATAAAAGAAGATGGTATGAAGTATAGATAAAGTAGAGAAGAGGAGAAGAAAATTAGGAGAAGAAAAGATAGAGGGGTAAGAGAGGGAGAAGAAGATAAGAAGAATAGAGAGAGAGATAAGATTGTAAGTAAGAAAAAGAATAGAGGTAATAGTGAGAGTAGAGGTATTAAGAATAGTATTAGTTAGTATAATAGAAAGGGTAATAGAGATGGAGAAATAGAAGTAGAAGAGAAGAAAGAAAAAAGGAAATTAGAGGAGAAAGAGGTAAAAAAAGGATAAGGAAAGAAAAAAAGGAGATGAGAGATAAGAGAAGTAGAGAGAGTAGAAGAGAAGAAAGAGAAAAGAGGAAGTGAAAGAGAGGAGGAGAGAAAGTGAAAGAGAAGAGGGGAGAAAAGAGAAGAGAAGAAATAAAGAGAATAAAGGGAAAGTAGAGAGTGAAAGGGTAGAAGAGTAGAAAGAAGAGTTTATAGAGTAAAAGAGAAGAAGTAAAGAAAGTAAAGAGTGAAGGGATAGAAGAAGAAGAGTAGGGAATTAAAATGAAAAGGTAGGAGAGAAGAAGTAGAAAGTAAAGAAAATAAGAATAGGAGGTATAGAGAGTAGAATTGGAGAGTAGAAGAAAGAGGGAAGTTAGAGGAGAGTTAGAAGTTAGGAGAGTTGAGGAGGGGAGGGGTGGTGGTATAGGGTTAGGGTTAGGGGTTAGGGTTAGGGTTAGGGTTAGGGTTAGGGTTAGGGTTAGGGTTAGGGTTAGGGTTAGGGTTAGGGTTAGGGTTAGGGTTAGGTTAGGG